>NW_023416287.1:90419224-91819224 GCF_014176215.1 Rousettus aegyptiacus
AATTGCATAAAGACGATTGACATAGAATAGTGAAAACAATACTGAACGGGACTTAGTATATCTGTGGCATTGGGCTTCAAAGTCTCTGATCTTTATCTGCAAAATGAGAAGAATTCTGTTCACATAGCGGAATACTTCAGACTTTGTTCTCTGCCTCAATTCAAGGGACCCTTGTTCCAAGGGGCTCTGTGATAACAGGTCTGTGCCTCAGCTCTTCCAGCTGTAAAATCATAGCAATAAATTTACCCTCCTGCCTTGCACCAGGGATTCTAGGAAACAAAAGCTGTGGGTCAGTATTAAAGGCCAATACTTGACTTGAGATGTGCAATATTAAGAATTTACCCATAACACTGGTAATGGCTCTCCCTCTATTGGGAGAGTTTTTATCTCTTTTAACATTCTAGTGAGGCAATGATCCGAACGTGAATGTCATAAAAGAGGCAAGTCAGTGATCCCATGTCTGAGTCCTCAGGTTGCTCGCAAGCCTTAACGCACTCAAATTAATTCCGTTAGCCCTAAATTAACTTTATTACTCTGTTATCATTTGAGATGGATGGATAGCAAAAATTATCTTAAAATAGTCTAACTGTGAAAGGTGTATAGTTAAATTCCACTCTAGTTCATATTTAGATAAAAACAGTGATAGAAAATAATTACTCTTGATCCAATTGGCTGGTTTTTGAGTAATTCAGTCTTTACAGAGATAGCCTTCCTGTTCTACTCAACTTGACTAAACTTGAGAGCATTTGCTTTAGAAACCTCTTGAATATAAATTCTCTGTTCTTTTGAGTTGTAAACCTTTCCCCAACCTCTTAAGAGTTTTATAACTCAAGAGTATCTTTCTCAAAAGAGCCAGAAGCCATCTCTTTGAAATGCAATCTAGAAAGATCTCGCCTCTACCTTCTAGTCTCCTTGGAGGCTAGCAACCCAACTCATCAATTATTACAATTGTCACCAATTAACCAACAGAAAGTCTAATGCATTGACCCCGCTCCCCGCCCCCCTCACATTTCCTGCTTTGCTGCTCACACACCCCAGTGCTTAAAGATGGTTTGAGGGCAGAGGGATTAGGGGCTGGGAGAATGTAGTGAAGGATTAAAGAAATACAAATTAGTAGTTGATAGTTGGGCAAGGGGATTTGGAGCCAAGCAGAGGGAATGCGGTTAGCATTAATATGATGACTAAGTGGAGGGCCAGGAGAGGGAGGGAGCAATTTTATGAACTGTATAGATGTCTAACCAATGTACTGTATACGTGAAACTAATTTAAATAAATAAATTTAAAAAAAAAGTAAAAACCTCTCCAAGCTTTTGGTTTAGTGGAGTTGAATTTAACTTCTCTACTGTATTGCAATAGTTTTGAATAAAACCTTCCTTGCCTGTATAACTGTTCAGTGCAATTTTTCCTTGAAACACTTGAGAATTGATCTCACATTAATGATCTTGAAATTTTGATGAGCAACAGTGTTGGAGATATCTATAGCTTGTCTTTGAAAAAATTTTACTAACATTTCAGAAACATAAAAGTAGGTCTATGCATTACATATCTTTAAATTTGTGAGAAAATAAAACTAAAGCAAAAAAGAGACTCTAAACCAAAAGAGACTGGGCACTATGTTGTGCCTAATAATAAGACTTTAATAATAATTAAGACTTTTGTATCTCAGTGATACAGTTTGATGCTCAGTATTAAAGAAGTATGTCTTTAAAAGTAATTACAAACTTAAATACATCTTTTGATTTTGCTTACCTGTCTTTCCTTTGTTGGGAAAAAAATAGGTGGTTTATTTTGCGTTTGGTTGATATTTCTTGTGCCAGAGAGCTCCCCTCCAACTCCCCCCGCCCCACAAAAAAAAGGTGTTCTCACCTTTGTATGGCACTATTATCATTCTGTCGAACCCCAAAGGTTATAGCAATTAGAATGCAGTATGTCTTTGCAACTAAAATTCGAAAGGCCTATTTTAATCATTACTCTTTACCATAGATAGATAGCCTCCATTAAAATGATTGTGTTTTCCTTTCTACTGACTCTGCTTTGCCTACACTTGCAGTGAGTTGCAAATCAGACACTGCTAAAACTTACCTAATTATTTCCTTCCATTAAAATGTCTAATTTAGCCAAGAGAAAAATAAAGAACCTCACACTTTTTTTTTTTTTAAGAAAAGAATTGGGCCTCTACCTGAATATAAGTAGATTAATGATTATAACGAGGCAAAACGCCTAGGATCTGTTCTGAATCGAAGCAATGGCAATAGCGCCCCAGGTTACGACTTGTGGCCACAGGCAGAGAGGTAGAGAGACCTGTGCTTCCCGATGACCGGAAGGGCTTTTTGCCCCGGACGGCTCTATTGCTCTTGAGACTTTTATTTTATATCCTTTCTCCACACAGGAAAAAAAAAATATCTTTATGGCTGTATAGGAAGAACAGATAAAATCTGCTCATGCGTTTGGGAAAAAAGTCATTGATACCTCTGCGAGGCTAATAATTGTTGAGAGTGAATTGGCTTCTTCGTCTGACATGTGAGAGTGATAAGGGTCGTCACTGTCACTGGGTATTAACTCAAAGATGGTCTCACTTTTCAACTATTAAATCATGTGGCATTGTTCTGATTGCCACTCCTTAAAGCAAATCAGTTCTAGAAAAACTGTAAATGAAATAAGAGAGGCCAACGAAGGTGGGTGCAAATCCACTGACGTATATTTGCAAAAAAAAAAAAAAAAGATCTGATACTTCTATTTCTCTACCTTTCCTATATGAAATGATAATTCAATCTCGAGATGAAAGTAATAATCAATGCCATCTTCCTGAACTTAGACCTTATTTCGAAGCATCGAATGGCTACTCTAAGGCACATAATTATGGTGGCTATTTATATAACTGTTAGTGACTTTTACAAAGTCCTTCAGTTATGAAAGCTTTTAATTATTAAAAGCAGCAGGAGCCAAGTCACCATGCTTATCTATGCTAATCGTCCATCTTCAGAGTCCAGAAGTGTCTGGCACATAGTTCGTCTGTTCCAACATTTGTCAAATGATTAAATCACCCCACAATCACTCAAGAGATTTTAATTATTTTAATGAAGAGGAATCTTAATCCACAACAGAGGAATGTATTCAATACACATGGGCATTCTAAACATATGCCCATATAAAATACATATGATCATGCAGACATATGATATAAATACAGATGTCTACAATAGTTTTTTTTGTAAGGTCATATTACAACTGGTTGGTTTTGCTAAAGTAATTAGATTTTACATTTAATAAAACACATTTTGCCATTTAATCACATTTTAGGACTAGCCTAGCCTCATAATTCAAAAACCATTTTAAATTTGTGTAATCCTTATATGTTGTTTAATCTGATTGTTTAAAATAGTCTTTGCTTAATATTAACCTCTATCACATGTTCTATTTAAACAAGACAAACCTGAGAAATTAGCATACATGTTTAGTTGTAATAAATTTGCAGGGTATTAAAAGTAAGTATATTAACAAGTATGGATTCAGAGACTCTTTCATTCCTTGCTAGTCAAATTTTGACTAAAATGTCATTTGAGTTGTTAGATCTCGTGTGAATGAAATAGGGTGTTTGTAAATGGCAACAGTCAGACCCATTTTGATATTTCAGATTTACACATAATTGTGAGAGGTCAAGGTTAAAAAGACTATCATGATGTCATTAAAATGCAAGAAAGCCAGATAAGCTGTAATATATAAATAACGTAAGTTCTTTAATGTGTGGTTAAACTATGGAATCGTTTTGAAGAGTTGTTAAAATCCTCTCCTTCAATACATTTATCCAAATATTTTTTATTTAAAAACTCAGTCTCGAGTAGTTATACTTTATATTTTCCCCTCTCATTTTTTGTTCCTTATTGTTAAAAAATTGACAAATAAAAACAATATATATTTAGGGTATAAATTTGATGATTTACCATATGTGTACATTATGAAATGATGACCAAAATCAAGTCCGTTAACATGACCATCACCTTACATTGTGTGTGTGTGTGTGTGTGTGTGTGTGTGTGTGTGTAAAAACCAAAGTGTTCTTCCTTAGGAAGTTTAGGTAGACAATACAGTTAATAACCGCATCCCGCACGCGATCCATTAGAGCCCCAGCTCATTCATCTTATAGCTCAAAATCCGTACCCTTTGACGGCCATCCTCTTTTCCCTGTCATCTAGCCACTGGTGGCCACCATGTCACGTTCTGGTTCTATGAGTCTGACTTTTTAAAATTCTCCGTTCAGGTGAGATCATACCGAATTTTTTTGTCTGACGATGTTATGTGTTTCGGTAAATACATACAGTTGCACAGCCACCACCGCAATAAAGATACAGAACATGTCTGTCTCCCCAAAGTGCTTCTCTGTGCTCCCTTCTCCCCCACCTCCTTCCCCAAACCTCTGACGCTGGGCAAGGGCTGGTCCCGTTTCTCCCTGCAGTTCTGTCCTCCCAGAGTGCCATACAGTGGGGATCGTAGATCACGTCGCCTTTTGCTTCTCATTCCTTTCACGTAGCATCACGCTTTGAAAAATAATGTTTTCGTATGTTTCAGTAGTTCATGGCTACTGATTCCTGGGTAGTATCACTTTATAGACGCACTGCCCTATTTTTATTCATTCGACTTACAGTATACATGTTGTTTTCAGTTTTTGACTATTATCAGCAGGTATTATAAAATTTCACATGTAGTCCTTGGTGTAGACATATGTCAATGTTTCTTGTGGGCAAATAGCTCGGTGTTGGGTCCTTGGGGTATATGACATTTTTTTCTGCTTACCAATAAAAGAAACTGCCAAACTGTTTTCCAAAGTGGTCACGCTATTTTTCATTCTCCAAAACAATTGATACGAGAGTTTGGTCAGGGACTGTCAGGTTTCACTAAAGCTAGCCGTTCTAATAAACGTGCACTAGTATCTCAGTTTTAATTTTCGTTGCCTCAGTGAATGCTAATGTCGAGCATTTCTTCACGTGTTTATTTGCTACTCATATCCTTTCTTCGGTAGAATGTCTTTTCAAAAAAAGTTTTTTCTTGGAGTCGTTTTCTTATAGAGCTGTGAGAGTCCTTTATGTAGTCTGAGTACAAGTTTTTTATCAGGTACGTATCTTGTGGATATTACTCAGTCTGTGACTTTTTATTTTATCACTTTGTCTTCTGAACAGTAGATGTTTAAATGTGGATGAAGTACAGTTCATCAATAGTTTATTTTATGGTGTAAGCTTTTTATGTCTTAGCTAAAGAATCCTTGCATAAGTCTTCACTTAAATCAGGACATATCTCCACCGTTACATTTGTTTGAGTCATATATATGCAGTACTAAATATGTCATTTTTGTGGACAGTTCTCACTATTATAAAGATGAAATATATTATAAATAAGCTTGAAAACAGCATTTGGAATAATATTAAATAAAGCTGCTAGATAATGTTTAAATCGAATTACTTTATTATTTTAAGTTTAAAAAATGTAAATGAATGTACAGGATACGAATGAGGCCCTTTTGCCTTTAAACATCAAAAAATTGACTTGCAAATTTTTTCAGGAAATGTATATTATCTTTTCCACAGAGTGTTGAATTTAAATTTTGATTCCAACACAAAAATCGAATATAAAGAGGAGACCGCTAACATTTGTTTGTCAAATCAGAAATTAATTCATTTTTAATTTAACTTTTTTAAAAAAACATATTTTACTTTTACATATGTCAAGAACCTCACAATATGTTATTATTTTTTTTTTTGCTTGAAATATCAATAGTCTGTGTATGTGCAGAAAATTATGACTCATGCGTCTTACACAAACACATACATCTTTTGAATACGGGTCATACTTTTCTGTTTCGCCTGTCTCACGCATCTAAATTTTATTCGAGACATTCTCAGAGACATTAGTGTGGAGCATGCGTTGATCTAATACGTAATTGAGTTGGTTCCTGGCCTTACTGAAGATGCATTCATCTCTAGCTCTTTGTTTTCAACATGGCTCTGGGGGGGGGGGTGCTCTGAGCACCAGGACACCTGATTTCACTCTGTGTCACACGCAACAGTGACAGCCCATGCACGTGCTGTAAGAGAGGATGACGATTTCCAAGGGCGCCTCTGCCCTGTTCCCACCTCTGGAGGGATGAGCTTTATACCCTTCGCAGAGGCCCCATGGGGAAAATGACCAGCTGCGCAGGCGCCGTCTCTTCCTGGGGTCCCCCGAAACCCTGTTCTTTCATAGCAGCTCACGCCAGGCTGTTACCTTTATTAAAGTGTAGGTCACTCTAACCTCACCTCGGTTTTGAGATTACCTCCCATTTCCATCTTTTCAGCAGAAAAAAAAGAAAGAAAGAAAAAAAAAGAAAGCACTTATGGTCTCTTCTCTCCTAGAAAAACCTCCACACTTTCTGGAACCTAGTTTTATTATATACGTACTTTTTTCAACCCTCGCATCTATGATGGGTAGAAAAAACCATGGTTTTGTATCTTATCTATCTTTGTTCTTAGGGTGGGCGTGGTGAACTCTCATGGTTTCTGCATCTTAACTGAACGCAGAAGGCTGTATGTTGCTCTCTTTTTAAAATCATTACGTGCAAGGTGCAGAGCGATCAGCATCTGGCAGTTTTTCCTGTGTCGTGTTATATAATTTTAATTAGACATGCAAAGCAGAATTGTAAGGCATTTCCCATTTGTGACTCCGTTGCCTTCTTGAAAAATCTCTGCAACGAATGAATTGAATGACACTGTTAGTCACTGTTATTTTATGCAGGTATCAGTTACCTGCGCTGTCTGTCTTTCACCTGAGCCTGCCAGGATGGCTCTGAGATGGAGGCACCATGGGCCGTGTAGTGTAGTAGCTCCGAGATAGCTGTAGGTGTTCGCTACAGTTCCAAGAGTCTTCACTTGAAACTAAAATTGTAGCCATTCTCTTCTTTAAGTTCCTGTTTCTGTGTCCATAAATGACTGGAATGATAGAGTTAAAAAAAAAATACTGTGAGCATTGAAGTAGCTCCACTGTAACCTGTCCCCCAGATATAGAAACACTTATTTTTTTTTCAATAAACAGCCAGTGCACTGAAAATAATTAGACAGAGTCAATATCTTCTCTTTCCTTAGAAGAACTTTTCGTTTTCTGTTTCATTTTCATGAAAATCGTAAATGCGACTTTTTTTTGACAGCTTCTGCCCTGATGCGTTTCCACATGATTGTTTAACGGGTGGTTGCTGTAATTAGTGTCTTTTCTGTGTGCTTCGTGATTTCTGGGTAAGCTTGTTTGCTTCACAGAATCTGGTATTTTGGATTTTTAGCCAAACAAATGTCAACACATTTATATTTTAGCTTTTTTTTTTGACTTGGGAAAAGTTAAGTTATTCAAATAATACCTTCATTAAAAGTATGCTTTTCACAGTTTTCCTTTTATTACTTGACCTTGCTTGCTTTATGGTTTAACTTTTATTTCCATCCTTATAACAGTTACAGTTAATTATGGAGTTTCTCAAATTTCAGCATATAAAAGCATAGCTATCTTTTGCAAAGAAGAACCTCAGCAACGAGCATTAAAATGAAATTTTTTGTTATTTTTGCCTATGCGAAATACGTTTCATGTTAGGTCTGTGTGAACAAACAGTTTAAATGCTATATCAGCCGGACTACTCAATTCTAATTTCCATAATAATAAAAACAAAAATCTCAGTGACATAGGAAAACAAAGACTTATTTATTACTCCCTTTGCAGCCAATAATAAAAACAAAAATCTCAGTGACAGGAAAACAAAGACTTATTTATTACTCCCTTTGCAGCCAATGTAGAGTGTGAGCCTCTGCTCTAAAGAGTTATCTAAAGAAAAGAAATCCCTTTAGTCTCCTGGATTCTTAACTTACAGCCCTAAGGTTAGCCTAGGGTGAACAAAACGAACTTGAAATGATTGGCCCTCTCGTTAGCGGGGACCCAAAGATTTCTCGTTCATTTACTTTCGAGCACATCTAGTTAATGATGCTACCTGCAAAATAAGTTAAGAAATCGAGGATATTGATATCGGTGAGGTCTGTAATCTCAGAAATTGGTAGCCAAGGTCGAAGCAAGGCCTGAGAAGTGGCAGGGTCTGTGGGCCGCCCTATGCCACACTTACGTTCTGTTTCACGAGGCTCAATGTGCACATGGCACGCATTTCTTCAACGCCTGTGTGACGAGCTTTATTTCATTTTCTCATTTAATCATCATGAGAACTCTCAATTTGGTATTTGTTTTTGGAACTTATAGATTGAGACACTGGATGTGAGACAGGAGAAGTGGCTGCTAAGTCACCAAGTGAATAAATACTGGACAAAAAAGATGCCCACGTTTTTCTCTGAATCGGCATTGTGTGCATCTTTAAAGACTATGTGTTTCTCTAAACAGTGCTCACGGTGGCTCCTCCTCAGAAAATTCCACATTTTTTTCATTTTTCATTATAGTTGTTAAAAAAAATAGCAAGAGGTTTGCATAAGAAATCCAATACCCAAGAAACATGCACCTTGACTGTTAGTACATTCATATATCACAGAGACCTATGGCCATGATTCATTCCATCCTCGCATTACCTAAAAATTTGTACAGTGCTGGAAATACTTTAAAAACTGATATATATTTCTATTCAAATTGGAGATTTTTCTTTGTTTTCTAAAATACCAAATGAAGTATAATAGCTAGCTATTATTCGCTAACTATAAATTTTCTGCTGATATTATACAAGAGTATATATAATCCTGTGCATATATTTATTAACAATATCATGTTTATTGTCGATGATGATTTTTGTTTTAAAATTAGGTTGGGACGAACAATTCAGAGGTACTATAAGTGAAAGATGGAAGATGTTTACAATTTATGTATAATTGGTCTTTTTCAATCATAAGAATAGATGAGGTCGGGCAAAGAATATTTACCGCCGTCTTCTCTGTGCCGTGCAATAAGGAAAGTTACTTATTGCTCTGCGTGTCGGTTTGCATGAATAGATGTGCTTTTGAGAGAGAGTTATATAATATTTACCTTTTCTATATCATGCATTCGTCAGTGCCCAATGTAGATTATTTCCTAACTTAAAGAAGAGTCTGAATATATGCTTTTGACTCAACGCATATATATTAAAATGTAAAACAATAGTTTGCAACAAATACATTGTCCTAAAAAGTCACTTATGAAGGTTAGAAAAAAATGATGGAAAGGGATTATGCTATGCAAATATCCACTCGAATACTATAGAAAATGTTAAACATTGAAAAGTTAAAGTAGCCACAATCAGTTGAGGAATCAGGGAAGTATTTATCATGCACATAAAATCTGAGAGATTGAAAGACTTGTATGGACTAGAATTAAAGCAAAGGAGAGGAGGGTTTAGTATGTCTTCTTGGCAAAATGAGAAATTAGAAGCAAAAACATCTATTCAGCTCATAATCTTAAAACAGGCTGAACTTTAAACTGTCTAGAAGAACAATATGAGATCAAAACGGGAAACCAAGCTCGGGCTATGTCACAGAAGTCCTGAAATGAAATATTTATCTGTCAAACGTTTATCGAGCACCTTACATTATTCTAAGGGACGAAAGTTCCCTCTCTGCAGGAGGCACATGCCCCCAAGTAAAGGTAGGAGGCGGTCACCGGGGAAACGCAAGTGGTGGGACACATAGACTTGTGATCGTGAAGCAAAAGCGGCTTTTCGAAATGACCAAGGCCTAGGGCCTGCCGATGGGGGTGGCGGTAAAGTCGAGGAGAAGACACGTCGACCATCGGAGAGAGCGTATGACAGTACCGACTCTCAGACGCTGAAGTAACCGAAAGTTCAGGAGGATGGTGTCCGAGCCGAGGCAGCAGCCCACACGCGGAGTCCTCCAGGACGGCGTCAAAGGGCTGGGTGGATGCCTTCGGCAAGGATGACGAGCAGGACAACCTTATAACGCAAAACGCAAGCTCGACTGTTTGAAGGAAGAAGAAAAGAACGTGATTTGAAAGTAGCAAGACAGAGTGAGGAGACCACATACTGTAGCCCCAAGCGAGTGACGTCTGGGCCTGAATGTCCACACTTCTTGAGAGAGGTGCGGGGTCAGAGAGTCTCTGTGGGGGAGCCAGGGGTCAGAGGAACGAGGCCAAGGGGGTGTCTGAAGATGGGGTGGGGGGTCGGTGCTGATGAAGAGGATGAGGTGGTCAGTCTCAGAAACTGGGCAAGACAGGATAAGATCATAGGCCAGGCGAGCGTGAGGGGTGACTGGGCATACTGGCTTCTTGTGGGGACAGAAAAGGGAGAAATCCCCACATGGGATTAATTCCAGGGGTCCAGATGCCTGCGATGGGAAGGTGGCGCCGGAATGAAAACGGAAAGTGACGCTGTCACTTTACGTGTTTCTTATACAATGGGCTCTGATCATAAAAGATACAAACAAGCAACTGTTGCTGATTCGCCTCGTCCCGCGTCACCTTCGTTCTTCGCGTAGGGACTTGCAAGGTTTAGTTAGTAAAACTTCAGGTTTCCTTTGAGGGGACACGTTAAAATGATTAAAGAGCGGGTTGAATTGGCTCGCGTTTTATAAGATGTAAAGATTCTTTTGACGGTGGGACCAGGCACAGAGGTGGACTCTCAGAGAAATGAAAGGCAGGACTCTGCTTCCCCAGAGGAGGGACGGCTTTAGGCGAGGCCCCAGGGAGTTGTGCTGGGCACCAAGCGACAATGGAACCGCAGGAGGCATCTTGTGTTCGGTGAGCAGGGGGGAGTTCACTGGTTTTATTGAGCTCCTTGTGGATCAATAACTTGAATCATTCCGAGGACTCCAAGGGTGAGGGGCTGTCCCTAGCCGTCTGTCACCTGGCATCAGAGTGACTAGGATTGGAAAGTGAAAGCCTAGTGAAAAGGCGCTTGGATTGTGGACTCGTCAACACTCAGGAAGAGGACCAATCTCTAGCCAGGGCCTCGACTGGCATTTAAAGAACCGGTAAGAGACAGAAATGCGCTTCTCTCTTACAAGATTTCAGATTAACCACCAGCATGTTTGCATACTAAAGTTAAGTATTTTTTAAAAAGATGATTTCTTTCCAAATTCCCATGCATCAAATTTCTAGAACAGAAAGACAACCCGAGGGATTTAACTCAGGGCGTATTTCAACACCGATGCAATGTTAGCTGCCATCCCGAGTGTCAAAAATTGGCATGTCTTGAGTTTACTATGAAAAGCTCCTGTGTGTCATAGTTGTAACTTATAATACATCAGCAATCATGCTTACGAGTTAAAACATTCAAATCAGATTTTATTTCAAATGCAGCATCTAACAGGTGTTTTTCAAAGTGACACTTGAGAACTGCTTTTACAAAGCTCCTTAGCTTGTAGCATCTGGCAATATATTATTTCTAATTTCAATTTCTCAGTGGCACACTTGGAAAGTACCTGAATGACTGTCTTCAGACGAACATGCCCCTGTGTCAAAATAAAAGTTCAGGCTGTAGAAAATCACACAGTTATGAAGTTCCTTATACAAGACTGTGATCTGCCTGTTTTTTGCAATGCAGACAAAGAAAGCAATCTTGGCGTAATTCATTTGTGTTTAAAATCTCCTCGTATTGCAGTCAAGTGTTCTTTAATTGACTGGTAAATCATTCTATGATCAGTTTAGCAAATTGTGTTTCTCGTTTTTTTCGGTGCTAACTCTGGGGAGCATCGAGCTGTTTTATGGTAACTGTTCTTTTATTCTTCTTTTCTACCGAACTGCCATAACCTCTATGTCGGATAAACAACTTCAGAAGGAGAAACAGCAAGTCTGTGTGTGAGAATCCAGATGCTCCTGGAATTAAGTACATATAACACTCCCACCACGGTATTATTGAGTTTGAGACTTCATATTAGCAACTGAAAAATTTGAGCTTTTGAAAAGCCTGATTCTCTCTAGAGCAATTTGGAAACGTAAGGGTTACAAATACCTAGATATTAGTTTACAATATTTTCTCTGGACAGACCAAGGACTACACTGGACCAACACAACTAGGATGTCTGTTCATCGTACGAAACGGGTCAGTCACAGTACACGGGTAAAGCAATTTAAGAAGAAGATACATTCTAAGCTTTTTGAAATGCTATTGTGTCATTGGGTGGTTATGGTTATAGCTATAGATCTAAAGGTCTAGATCCAGGTGGAATCGGGAAGTCAGTCTTTAGCTTCTCTCCCCATTTCCAGCATCTTCTCCCTTGGTTGGTACTTTTACCAGTGATGTATCCAGGCGTTTCCTATCTGTGATGTTCTAGGGTGATTTTGCTTTCAACTTCCACGAAGTGATTCTTCTTCTGTAAGTGTGTGATCAATGATGGTTAGTTTCTCTCTGAGATCACGGAAATTCACCAAAGCCTTCCAGGACCATGGGAATTCATCTTGGGATACACGCTTCAGGGGTTTACATTGGGGCGAGGAAGGCTTCACATCGTTTGACTCAGGCAACTCGATCTGTTCTGTCTGCTCGATTCCAATTCCAGTCTTTAATTTGCATTGTTTGCCTTTTTCTCTTCTCAAGGTTAGCTTTGTCACTGTGCACATGGCTGTTTTCAAATCACTGAAAATTCAGTTATTCACAGCTCCATTTGAGACACCAGTGCTGTAATTTTGTCAGAGAGATCAGATCTGGCACACCTTATTGATTGATTTTTCTGTCCCTTCCCATCTTTTATATGTCATTTCCACAGATTCATTCTCTTTATTAATTTTATACCATTCACAGAATCACTGTGCTGTGGGAGTGGGAGCTATTGGTATGAATGAAGCATTATAAAATTCCATTGTATTTTATTATTGCATAACTGTTATGCCAATAAACATATTGAGAGGAAATGACTGGTGTTTAACATGTAACAAATTCCCAGCATAACATTATTGGAAGCCTTCATTTACTGCATGACTACACCTCGTTCATAGACACAATAGGTTTGAATGAAAACCAGCTCCATTTTACTTACAACAAAGATGTTCTAATAAAAGAGAGATGTTCGGTTTGCTACTTGGACTCATAAAATATCACCGAAACGGAAATAATAGATTCATCATAAAAACAGAAGAGGGGAGAGCATAGCAGGGCTATAGAAATTTCATTGGATTAAAATTCATATTATTTTGGTATTCTCTGCCTGACTAATAAACTCAAATGAGAAAGACAGTCATCACAGGGTTCAGAGGCAAGCCTTAATTAAGGAAAATTTTCAATTGCTTCAAGATTACTGTTCTCAGATCCCTTTGATTGTCGCATTTTTTTTTTTTTTTTTTTTTTTTTTTGTGGTGGAAATACAGCTGGAACAATTCAATGACTCATCTCTGAGATGAAAAACTCTTAACATTTCCTAGGCCTGGGTATCGAGAGGCACATACGGAGGTTTAATCATTTGATCTCAGCGGTATTAGTGAAAAGAGAAGGTGAAACCCAAGTAGTGTAGTAAAAGTTTTCTCACAAAAGTGAACCTCGTCACTATCCACGCAGTTTTATACAATGTGATGGTGGCTGCTCCACGTTTGAACATTCCATTAAAACTCGTGTGGTGTGCAATTCGGAAACACCAGCTAATTATAAGAAAATGTGGGTACTTTTGAGAGGTTGTTATTACACTGAAGATAGTTTTTTGGTTTTTGTTTTTATTTTAGCAGAGGAGGAAAGTGATTTCTGTACATATTTCTATGTTTTTCTCTCTAGTTTAATCAGACACTTTTCTGAAAGGCGGAAATCTGACTAGAGGTATAACTAATGATCAAATATTCTAAATTTTTGCTTTGTAAAGACCGTTTATAATTTCAATACAGCATCTTCATTCTTTGCAAGGACATGGATACGATTTACTGTACCCCAGTTTAAGGCTGTTGGCAAGGGAGAAAATTTCTCCTCTTTCCAAAGGCATTTTACAAATGAGTAGATTTTCTAACCTATCGATATTTTAAGGAAACATTTTTCCTATTCTATTTAAAAATATATTTTATTTTAGAATGCAGGGGAAACTATTTTTCATATTTGTAGTGTATGTGTGTTCATCCATAGTTCTAAAATTTCACATTTCTTTTCTTGGGTTTTCTAGGTATATGATTTACAGATAGTGACGTATTTTGTTCCCATGTGCCTACACCTTGACTTTTGCAATCTTATATTTACACATCTGCTGATCAACTGCCAGTCTTTAAATTCTTGCACATACCTTTGAATGTGAAGAGTAGAAGAATAAAAATTAATTTTTATAAGGCACCTGTGTATTTTAATTGACAAATGAATTAATATATTTTTCAGGAAATTAAAAAATGTAGCTCTTTCTTCTCATACTCAATTTTTCATCCCTTTATATGCTAATATATTTTATTTAGATACATTTAAATATTAACAGGCTATTTATAATATTTATTTTTATTTTGTGTATGGTTATATATTCTTTTACTTTTTTCACCGTGAAACTTCTAACACAGGCTAAAAAATATGAATACTAATATTTACCTTTTAGAGATAATTATAATATATCTTGAGGTCTAATTGCTATGAAAGTAAAAAAGTAAAAAGAACTATCATTTTTGACTTTTCTATAATTGAAGATGTCTCATATACTTTCATATAACATTACCATTTATTGACAAATAAATAACAGTAAAATATTAATATTTAAACCAGATATGTTTATAGATCAATATAATATTTAAATGAATTTTCTTGCAAACTACATCTCTATCTTATTTACACATTTAGGACCATAATTCTTACTTAGAGAGCTAGTATGAATCATGAGCCTTGAAAAATGTTAGACTTTTCCTAACTATACTATCACACGTACTATTCTAATTGAAATGTTACTCTCAGGAATCCTCATATAACCTCTTTTTATTGCAAATTTCCCATACATACCTAGTCTTTCCAAAAAATCATTGTAATGAGCATGCATAGGATTTTTCTTCCCACCCTATTTATTATCTTTCTAGTATGCATTTACAAAAATAAAAAAAAAAAAAGAGGCTTTGTGTTAGATTTCCCAAAGTCTTACTTTGTTTATTTCCTAAGGTCTTTGTTTAGTATGTGCATCTTCCTCACATCTTGTAGGTCAAGCTTTTGATTTCCAGTTATTTCCAAAGTAAGAAAAATTTCCCCATCTTGAAAAATGATTGTGATGTAACTTTTATCAAACATGACCTGAGGTCATTTAATCTCTATCACCCGTGAGGTAATTAATTACTGGGTACATAAAGGGTAAGTGAAAGGCACAGGATTTAAATGAGATTGCTTTTTAGATCCAGCTGGTTTCAGTAGATAGCCTTTTACATGTAGTGTTGTCTGCTAACTGTGAAATAAACACAAGTCACATCTGTAAAACTTCCTTGCAAAATTTTGACTTTTCCTTTTTAATTTAAGAGAGTAGATGTTGAGAAACTTTCCCCTTATATTTTCTCTAGGAGTTGTACAGTTTCAGGTCTAACATTTAAGTTTCTCATCCATTTTGAATTGTGTGTGCATGTGTGCAAGTGTGCACATGTGTGTGTGTGTGTGCGCATGTAGTGTAAAGTAGGGATCCAATTTTTTCTTCTTCTTTTCTTTTTTGGCATGTGGATATCCAGCTTTCTCAACATCTTTTATTGAGTAGACTTTCCTTTTATTACTGTGTATTTTTGGAACCTTTGTCAAAGATCTAATAGCTAGATGTTAGTTTTTTTCTGGGCTCATGATTTGGTTCCATTGTTCTATATTTCTGTCTTCATGCCACTACCATACTGTTTTAATTATTGTAGCTTTGAAATCTACTTTGAAATAAAAAAAAATGCAATTTCCAGCTTTTTTTATTCCAAGATTGCTTTAGATTTATGGAGTCTTTCATGGTTCCATATGAATTCTAGGATTGTTTTCCCTACTTATGTAAAAAACGTCATTGGGAATTTGATGAGGATGGCATTGAATCTGCAGATTGCTCTGAGTAATATAGACATTTTACTAATGTTTATCGTTCTGATCCATGAAGACAGGATGTCTTTCATTGATTTATGTCTCCTTAAATTTTTTCCATCACTGTTTTCCTAGCTTTCAGTGTACAAGCCTTTCACCTGGGTTAAGTTTATTCCAAAATATTTTATTTGTGATGGTATAAAAAAATGAGATTTTCTTAATTTTCTTTTCAGATGCTTTCTTCTTAGTGTTTAAAGCGCAGCTTATTTTTTTAAGTTGATTTTGTATTTTGCTTCTTTACTGACCTGATTTATTAGTTTAAGAGGTTTTTTTTCTCTCTTTCTTTCTTTTTCTTTTTTTCTTTTTTCTTTTCTTTTTTTTTTTTTGGTGGAGTTCTTAGAGTTTGTATATCTATGACAGAGAAAACTTGACTTCTTCCTTTTTGATTTGAACATTTTTTTTTTCTGAAACTGTAAAACACCTAGAATAAAACAGAGGAAAAGCTTCTTGACAATAATATTATGGTCTTGGCAATAATATTATGGATAACCAAAAGCACAAGCAACAAAGCAAAAATGTACAAGTGGGACTTCATCAAACTAAGCATTTCTGCACAGCGACAGAATCAATCAAGGAAATGAACAGATAACCTACAGAATGGGAGAAAATACTTGCAAACCATACATCTGATAGCAGGCCACCTCCTTGCTGGCCACAGTGGCCTTCCCGCTGCTCCTCGAATCTTCCAGGTCTACTCTTGAGGGTCGTTGAACTAACTCCCAGGGTCTTTCTAAAAAGCATCTAAATTTTCTGTGGACAAGCCAGGCTGTAGATGTTGCAGAATTAAGTTGATACTCTAAGATCAGTTGTGATAAATAAGCCAAAAGAATTTCAGCATCTTTTTGACCATTGAAGTATTTTAACTCTTTTAAAAATTGCAAAATAGATTCCTAAAATTTCAACGTACTCAGTTTTACAAGACATGATGCATTTTACCCGAATATGGCTTGAAAAGTAGTATCTGTAGGGTCTCCCAAAAAAGGAATTGAGCCACAAAAATAACCAAGCAATATCCTCTCAAATTTCTTATTTATAAAATAAAGATTAAAGGAGTACTTCCAGGCACTCTTCTCGGTTAGTAACTTTTTAAAATTTTTTGATTATTGAAATAATTATTATCAACAATATCGGGCTCTTCTCTTGATAAAAGCAAATACAGAAATCATGCTAATCTGCCATAAGAATTGTCAGTAGAACAATAAATCATCTAAAAAGTCCAGGGAGATTTTGGAATCGTTGGACTTGGCCTTGAAGATTGCAGAGCAATGATAGCAACAGTCAGTTTATTTTAAGTTAAATCCCCAAAGTCTTTATAGGAGGTCCCTAAGTATTTCTATAGATCTGAACAATGGCTGTCTTTGAAAGTGAAAATGACAATACTTATTAAATATAATATGAAAATTAAATATTTTCACACATATACATAATGTGTTTACTTTCTCATGATCCCTATGTGCAGATATGTGGTTTTACAATATTGTGCTTTTCAGCAAAAAATTTCACTTTTAATTCATAAGGTATAGAATATGTACTTATTTCAAAAGTTTAATATGTATTATTTTATTAATATAAAAGAAATCCATACGTGTTGTGGATTTGTTAAAAAGCACACTGACAAATTTCATAGAGGAAATAAAACTCATTATTTCACTATCCAGAGATAATCAGATAATTGTTGTTAATATTTCAATTTTTTAGAGAGAAAGAGGGCATAGTAAACATATTTCATATTCACATGATTTGGACACACTACATTTTTATTTATCTTCACTATAAATAAAAAACATCTATCTGATTATTAAGTATAAGATATATATCCTTCACTTAGGATTTTTTTCAAAACTTTCTATAGGGGTAAAGGAAGTTACAGAAAACCATCTGGTAATACTTAGGAAGAGAATTGAGTTTTTGTTAGGTGGAAATGATTTCATATCCGCAAAATTAAATTTGGTACATTTGCAATAAAACAATCAGAAAAGGCAACAGTTTTTTAAAAAGTGCAAAAGAATTCACTTGACAGTTTATAAATTATGGTGCGGGCGTATGAAGAAAAAAGTATGTATTTTTAAAATACTGTGAAACTAATCAGAGAAAATGGTCATCTCAGATAAAAAGACCTGCATTATAAGAAAAACTGGTGTGTTGACACAGTTTAGCTCTTAAACATAATTAAAATAGTCTTAACAGTTGCTCACTCGATGATGGTGGTGATGAAAATAGTGATTATGATAACAAATAATAATAAGAAGAGGAGGAGGAGGAGAAGCAGAAGGAGAAAAGAAGAAGGAACACCAAATATACGGACGAGATTGAGAGACAGTATTGTTTTAAGCGTGGATTTTCAGAAAGTAAGACCAGATTTTATCATTTCATTCCAGTCACTCATTTTAATAATCTCTGAGTCAGTGCACAGTCGACTTGTCAGGTGTTCAAAGCAAGCTGCTGATGCCGTCTACAGGGAAGTCTAAATATAAAATCGCCACGTTATCATATTGCTAATGGGTACCACTGAATAATTCAACACCAATAATAATAAGGAATAAAAATCTGTCCTGTACTTCTGCATTATGATTCAGGGTAGTAATTTACTTCTCACAACCAAGGTAAATGTCTTTTCTTCTTCTCTAAAAGATTCTTTAAAAAATCTGCTGTAGCTTCATTCATCACGTCAGGGGGAGAAAAAGGAGGAGCGGGGTCGCGGGACAGGATTTAAGCGAGAAGCTTGAGATCGATCAGGTCGTTGAGGCTCCGTGTCACTCAGTTTCAGGAGAGGTCCATGGATTTAATATTGAGAGAGTTTAATATTAACTTCCTCTTATTGATATAGATGCTGGAAGATGAAAAGAAGTAGGTTGGGCAAAAGATGACAGAATTCTAGGATGTCATCACAGCTATATTCTTGCTGTTTTTGTGGTTTCCTGTGATTTCCGTCCATAACAGAGATTAGGGAAGAGAAGGAAGAAGCCATCATGGTAAAAGCTTGCTGACCTATCATTTCAAAAGTCTCTTCTAGAAAGCAAAACTTATTCTGAATGCCGTATGTAGAACTTGCATGATTTGTCAGCTAAATTTCTCTGTTGTAAATATGATTTTTATTTCCTGTGTAAGGAATACTAATACATGTGTATACATATTTTTAATGTAGGCGAAATTTGTAGGAAGCATTTGGATAGATGGTCCAGTTTAAAAATACATAATCACAAGCTAGCTCATGGTACATAGTGGCTTAGTAATAGTAATATGTGTCACCAGAATTTTATCAATATTTGTTTCTTGTAGGGAGCCCATACAGTATTAGAGTGTATAAAGAGTGATTTAAATGATACTATGTTACATGAACTTTGGAATGAATCAAAAGTATTGAATTCTGTTTATGTAAAATAATAATATGGAATTTGTCTCATAAAATTCAGAGGTTGCATTAGTTTGCTAGGGTTGTGACAAAGTACCACAAGCTGGATGGCATAAGGAACAGAACTTTATTGTCTCACAGCCCTGGAGACCGGAAATGTGAGATGAAGGCGTGGTCAGGGTCGACTCCCTCGGTGGCTGAGGGAGCGCACATTTGAGGAAGGCCGTGTTCCTCACCATTCTCCAGCTCACGGTGGTTTGCTGGCAGCCTTTGGCATTGATTAACTTTCAATAGAAATATCTATCCAACAGATATTTCAAGGGAAATATCTATTCTTACATATATATTTTTTTATGCCTACAGCACCCAGTCTTCTTAGGTGGTCTCCCTTCCAAGTACTAACCAGGCCTGACCCTGCTTAGCTTCTGAGATCAACAGGATAGGGCACGGGCAGGGTGGTGTGGCTGTAGACTTACATATTTCTGAAGAGAGTGGGAATTACTAATGCCATTTGGGAAAAACACATTTCAATCCTTTTAAAACTCAAAGAATTCATCTCGTGATCCAAGTTTTGTGACTCCCATATACAATAATAACAGCCCTCATATGTAAGTATATTTGTATTCGGATGTTTACCTTAGTGCCAATTGAAGTGGCTGACAACAAACAAAGACAAACCAAAGCAGGTACGCAAGCAAACGGACAAACTTAATTTGCCCCAAAAAATGACGAGGAGGTGAAAAAACGGAAGGAAGAAGAGAGCGGGAAAGGGAAAAGATTTATTTAAAAGAAGAAGAAAAGGAAAAAAATGTTTATCACTAGAGAACTCGAAGAGAAAGTTCACCTACATTTTAAAATACTATATGATTATAAAGAAACAAGTAAATTTATCTATTTTAAACTTGAGAAAGAGGCATGCTTAACTAATTTAACCACAACACAGGGATACATATGAGTTATATACCCTTGTAGTGTCTTGCTAATTATATTAAACATTTATATTTATATTTGTAAGAAATGCATGTATAATTAATATTCACCCGAGCTATTAAAGGCAAATCAAGTAGACTTAAAGAAGAAAATCTTATATTCTTCCACCATTTATTCTTCCCTGGCCTCATATATCTCAAAGAACCCAAAGGAGGAAGGTTTTAGTCTTGACCTCAAGGAATACACATTCTTCAGGGCAGGGCGTTCTGTTAAAACATCTATGTGTAATTACCAAGAACGAGGTTTCTTAATGTGTCTCTGTCCTTGTAAACTTATCAAGCGTTCCTCAGTGGTGCACAGGAAGGCACGTGTGTGACCTTTAATGAGAGAATACGAGGTCTGTGATTTGCCATGATTCTCGATGGTTCTACAAAGAGGAGGCCTTGCAGGTAAACCCCAGCGGGCTTCGGGCTTCCCTCAACACACCCACAGTTCCTAGAGACAGAGAAACGTGCATCAACGCCAGTATTTCTGCAAAGTCCGTGAGACGTTTTGAGGCTAATACTCTGTGTGGTGCCTCTCGCCTCATGCTTGGTTCTCAGCACACCCTGAGAGGCTTCGGCTGACTTCACACGAGCGAAATCATCCCGCATCTGTCATAGGCTTCCCAGATCTAGCTCTTACATCTCACTAGATCTGACTCTTACCTTGAAACTGTGCAGAAATTGTAATTCTCCCTCAATAATAACTCACATCCTAACAATTCCACTTGAATGCCTTATCATCGGACTTTCTGGCTCCACCATATTTAGCAAAACCTAATTTTCATGTATCCAGATCTTTGCTTTGGTGAGCACTTCCCAGCACACTCAGGCAGAGAGAGCCACCCTCCATGCAGTGACAATTCTCAGTTCGTAAATTTATTGCAGTCGAGTACTTGAAGCACTCCATCGTGCATTTCTCTTTCTACTCGTTTGTGAACTCTTGGGTCCTAGATAACAAACCCTATATATCTGTTTCTGTCGGAATGCCCAATATATAGAGTCAGTCAACAAATAGCCATTCATTTACTGCCTAAATAAGCACTCACAATGCTTGTTGACTCAATGATTGGGAAAATTATAGTTAAAGAACACATCAACTTATATCACAGAACTTGAAGATATATCTAAAGAGAAAACTTTCGACACATGGCATTACTGCATTCTGGCTTTAAGAGAAATTATATCACATTCTGACCAAGAAATTTGAAACAAAAGCCAAAACACAAATTTTAAGAAGCTATATATCCTGGCATATAATTATTTAAGCTAATTTTTGCTTTTTATGTTTAAAAATATCTAGTTTTCTTGGAATACATACCGTGTAATTATATTCTTTTGTTTTTTTTCTGGATCAAAGACTTCATATTGGCTGTAAAGATTTCAGCAGCACTAGCACACCATCATTACAAGTCAAACAAAGTATAAATAATAAGTGCTCGTTATAGACGCCCTCTGCTAAATTGCCAAAATCCTTGTATTCAAGTAGAAAATATAGGTTTGAATTTTGAGATGAGGCCCTGCAAGTTTTCAGACATATAATTTTAAAAATAGGATGACTAGAATGAAGTCACTGAAGTTATGAAGAAAATTTACATTTAAATTTTTCCATGTCTGTAAGGATTTGAAAAAAAGAAAAAAATTATTATTTTTTAACATAAAGGTTATATGTACATATGCATTCACATGCACAAAACAGGTATCTAAAGTAATTGTGTCTGGTTTAAGGTCTGCATCTCTAACTAAGACAAACAATTGATGCCATCTCAACTTTTAAATGTAAATTATTTTTAATGAAGGTATGTATAATCGACAAATAATATTATGTTAGCTTCAGACGCATACCATAATGATTTGGCTCAAATTCTGAATTTTTATCTCAACGTGATAGGAACCCGTTTCAAAGTTAAATAGGACAAGGGAATACTGAAATCCACGTTTTCAGCGTATTACACACTCGTTTTTACACACTCTCCAATACGGGAAGCGAAGGGAACAGAGATGCAAGCGGTGGCAATGTGCATAATCAGTACCATCTCCACCCGCCGCAGCCTCAGCGACAGATCCGAGCGCAGGCTCAGTGCTCTCTGCTCTGCTAATTACGTTTTAGACATTAAAGCATAATTTGCTTTCCTAATAATTTCTGACCTTGGGGAACAGGAAGACTTCATGTCCTTAATTGATCTTTTAGAGTTATATGAGGTCAAAAGGAAAAGAAGATGGTAACGGCCCCCACAATAGCCCACGGCTACACGTTTCGTTCTGCAGCGGACTTCACCAAATAGCAATTGAAATGAACTGAAAAGTTTATCGAGGAGCAAAACTTTAAAGAAATACGATGCTTTATGTTTGGGCCTTACCAAGTTATGTAAAGTGACATTTGGAAGAATAAATGAATAATAATAGTGAGTTTTTTAAATATTTGATTTGGAGATATAGCTCCAATGCATGACTGCGGCCTGAGAATTCTTTTTATTTTACTAATGGCTTAGTACCACTATTCCTTGGCTCCATTATCCTGTTTTGTCTCACGTTATTTTTTTTTAATCTTTAAACAATCTTGTCAGAGAGGGTGTATGAAAATTAAAGTTTTTGTGATCTTGGATATATTTTCATGTTTTTATCAGATGTAGAATTTGGGGTAGAGTTGTGACTAGTAATGAGAGTACATCATGTAAAATCATACTGCTTATTATGATCTTGGATTTTTCCCATGGAAAAATCAGAAACAGAATGCAGCTCTTAATCTGAACAATTAAAATGATATTTGCCGAATCATGATGCTTTGGTTACGCTGGAACTTTTTAAAAAGTCAGAATTAATAAAGCATGAAAAATCACCTAGGCCAGAGATTCTTAAACTGAATCTTGTGAAAGCTGTAGAATTTTAGGGGGTCCGAAATGCTGCCTGGTATGGATTGTTTGAGCTTCCATTGCATCTCAGGGGGTCTGTGTCACCCCGATAGTTTAAGGGTCACTATTATTATAAATCACAATAAGATACAGACTTAACTCTAAACAGCATCAATGAGATAACTGATATTTGTTTGAAGTTACTTGTCTTAAACTATAATCTGTTTACATTGTGTCCAAATAGTTTGTTCACTTATTTAGGAAAAAACACAGAGAAAACACAATTTATAGTCTACAAAATAAATTTTTTATTGAGAGGTATTAAAAATCATACTTTTATTCTGAAATATTATCTTCAAATTTTGTCCTATGAATCTTTCAACGTTTTACTTTATTTCCTGGGGCCCAAACCTGCCACCATTTTTATTATGTTTTTCTAAACGTGATAATTTTTCAATTCCCACTTCAAAACAGGGCACCTCAGAATGGACTGTCTGCCACAGAAGAAACTGTCCATCACCTGACCTAGTCCCTCTGACTTGTGCAGTTAAAAAAAGAAAATTCATTTTTTTAGCTTGTTTGTATTCTTGGCTTATATTGAGCCCATAAATAACTAAAAACAATACTTTCTTTTTGCCTGCACTGTGCTGTTTAAAAGATTTAACAATTCCTTAATATCTTCTATATACCTGAAACCTTTTTAAGTATTTTATAGACAACACCTATTGCTGTTCTTACAATAACCAAAGTGAAGAGCGCTGTTACTGATTCTAGCTGCAGCCATGGGGATGTAGATAACTTGTCAGAGAGTAAATCTTTCCCTTCCAAGGACTCTTTTCAGCTTCCTCATTTGAATATTTGGACACAAGACCCGCAATTTACATTTCTGTCTGCAGAATTTCATCTCGATAGATTTGCTCCGTCATTAAAAATCATCACTTATTTTCAGATTCTATGTTTACTATTGTGTATTATTAAATAATTTGATAACCATGGTTTATTCAGTAGCAAACGGCCCACTGATTAAAAAAAAAATTGGTAAACATGGCAGAATGAGATTAAGAGCAGGACTGATAAAACACAGCAGGATGGACTAATGACTCAAATCATTAGCAGTTTTCCTCTAGTCAATATTAATTCATTAATCATCATCCTTAGGGTATGTCTGTGTAATTAGATGTGAATTCACTAATCAAATTACCATTTATCCCATATATTCCTATCTTATTCACACAAATATTCTTAAATAATTTATCTTCTTTTTGATTTTCTTATTATTCTATAATGACTTTAAAAAGTAACTTTGCTAGTATACTAGGCATTTTCTCTGACACATGGTAATTTGTTTTGAGACTTTACCTGCCTAATTTGTCCTATTATTTTATTTTTAAATCTTTATACTTTCTTGAACAATGATTACTGTTGAAAAAGATATTTACACCAAATGAGAATTTCCATGTCACAAAGTCCTCTGCCAATTTTTCCTGTGTCACAGTTCAACTAGAATATTGAAACCTAATGATTTTGTCCTTTCTAGAAACAAATAGATATTTTATCCTGTATTAAATAATACTACTAACATAGAAAATTACAGTTAATGTTTGTTGACTGCAGATTTGTGCCAGACAATGAGACACAATGATCTTGTTTAATTCTCATAATAACCTTATGAGCCAAAAACAACTATTATTCCCATTTTACAGCTAACTTGAAACAATACAAGAGAGATCTTTATTGCATTAGAATTAAATCAGGGAGGGTTTGCTGTTAACGAAGCTATCTATATAAGAGGATTATTCATTCAAAAACTGATGAGTTTATGATTGTGTCATATTTTAGCTTTATTTCACCATCGCCTAATGTCGGCTCCTGTTAAATTCTGTATGAATGAATGAATGAATGTGAAGGAATCCTGGCGATACAGGTTTTGCTTTAAGACATATATATTTTATTTAAGGACACTTCTTTCATAAGCAGAGCCAAACCACGTTACTCTGCTTATGAAATGAAACTAGATCGAGTCATTGCGCCCCGTCGGTGGCCATTGGCCTCACTGCAGCTGCTTTTCCAGTGTGACCACGTGCACACATTGTGCCACTGAATTTGATTTTTCCAAAACATCTCTCGATGCAAATGCGCGCGCTCGACTCTGGTGGCCGTTTGAAGCGATAATGGCTCTCTTCTAAGACCTTTCTTCCCCAACCAATGCGATCGAGAAAGCCAGGAGAATCTTTTACCACCACAGGGTGATGTGAGGAGGGAAATAAAATGGTTCCAAATCTACAGATTCTGTTTTAACAAAAGAGTATACATTTCCCTGTTCCTTTTTTTTTTGAATTGTGATAAAATATATGTAACATAAAACCTACCATTACAACTTATTGTATGCATATAGTGCAGCGACATTATGTTCACATTATCTCCAAGACGTTTCCATTTTTCCTGACACTGTGTCCTTATTACTCATTATCCCCCAAGAAGCTGCTTTTTAAAAAGAAATCTGATTTGGCAGACCAGTAAAACTATGGAAAATGAAATTATACTCTAATAAAAAATTTGTTAATTCTAAACTCTAATCTATTTGTATATGCTTTATGAGGAGCCAATTAAAAATAAACATTTTTTTCTTTTAGGCTATAACTCGTAGATCGATTTTAATTTATTTCCATGTTTAAGATTTATTATAATTTTGTCTGTTCCAGTTAATAATGTGAACAGAAAGGTTGAGTACCCAAATCCAGAGCAATTTTTAGGACACGTAATAGGAAAACAGGTTCTCCTTCTAAAACTAAATGGGTAGAATAGAAAAGTAATCCAGGGAGCACAAACAAGGGGGTGTCGGCCGCGTCTTGGGGGACGCTCTGGCATGGAAGACATCCTGCTCTCGCGAGGGGAAGGCAACCGTGGGGAGCCGAGCTTCTTGGATGGTGAAAGCCCGTCACCAACCCTGGAACCACCTTAAAATTACCAAGCAGAAGGAGACCTGGAAATAAACTGACTCGAGTAAATAAAATGACTTTATGTCATTTGATGCTAAAAATTACACAGCTTAATAGCGCTTTAAATGTCTCTTATCATTCTTAAAATATGTACTCCCGTTTTTAGAGGTGTGGTTAGGTAGCTATTAGCTGATAGACAAAATTCTGTGACCAAGTTCGGTGATACTCAATTTAGATAGTTAGCAAGGCAAGGAAGCATCACTTAATACTTACTTTGCAAGTACTGTATAAACGGAGCGAGGATCTTTTTTTTTTTTTTTTTAATGCTTATTTTCGCTTGAATGAAATGGAGAAAGGAATGAATCGGTTTGTTTTGATCAATGGCGTGCCACGGCCCGTTTGGATAAACATCACTGAGATGACCGCCTTGAATTCCTGAAAGCCGCTTACAGCCTCTGCGCTCTTCCGCTGGCCTTGAGTCCCCCATCACGTGCCTTTGCATTTCATTTAGGGAAGAAAAGCAGTTGAGCTGCACCATTTAGTAACTCTTATTTCATCCTCCATAAACTCTGCTTCTCCCAGGGTAGAATAGCGTTAGCTACGGGCCTTCTTCTCCTTTTTCTTTTAATTTTTTTTTTTTTGACCTGAAATGTCTTAGGCTTGAGAAAGAAGCGAATTGCCCGTAAATGTATTTTCTAGTCCATTTGTTACCTCTGCAGTCATAAAAGCCCACATTGGGTAACTCTCAGTAATAAAATGTTCGTGTTAGCGTATAAGACATTTAGCTGGGTGGAAGGACTTTTTCACGTGTTATATACACTGCTGTTGCTCTGTGAGGTCTAGTATTATTATGCCACGGGTTTTAATGGGTTTCATTATGGTACTTCCGCCCTAAAAAAAAAAAAAAAAAAAAAAAACCTAACGGGAGAAGTAAGTGTGTTTTGATTTATGAAGGTTCACAGGGCCATTTTTATATCTTTCCAGCCTCGCAGTCAGGTGTATTTTACAAGAGGAACAAGCATTCATAGTAACCTGCCTTACGGAATGATAGTTTTAACTTCTCTTTCCTCAGACACCTGAATTGTCCCGTTAACATTCAGCTCCGACAATGCTGCTTTATCAAATATGCCTGGCCCCTTGGAGATAACCCATTATAAAATTTACAAGGATGATTTTCAGTAAAATCAGGCTAGATTTTAGCATTTATCTGAATTTACATTATAAGAGCAAATAATCATTGTCTGACCTGTGTGATTTAAAGAAAAAAAAAATTCTCTGGCTGGCAGAATAAAAGCCCAACTTTGTAGTACCATGAAAAGTATATTAACTTTTGTCATTTAATTACCGTTTTTATGAGCAACGACATTCTTATCAGTTTCTTTAGCATACTGCTTCTCGATTATTTTTGTTGACCAGGGACCCTAGAAATCTTGACTTAACACTTAAATTAATCAGAGTGAAGTGTAGATCTGTATCTATTTACAGATCTATGTCTATAAAATATGAAAATAATGGAGCAATTGTACCTAATTATGTCAAGAGGAATTCCAGGAATTTAAACATTTTTCTTAGATGCACAGAAAGTAATAAATCATTCTACTTCCCTTGATATCTCTTGGAAAAAAGGAGTCAAAGCTATTTTAATTTTCAATAACAGAAAATTTGAAGTCATTCCACCTGAACACATAAGGAAGAAGGTAGTGTCTGCTTCCTTTTTCTGCTGAGGAAAATCTAAGGAAAGGATTCAGATGAAAAATTCTGTAATCCCTTCCACATTCTAGAAAACCTCTATATTCTGAAATCTATAAAGCTATATGATATATAATCTATAAAAGACATCAAGAAACAAACAGTTTGTTTAGGACTACATTAGAAAAAAGTAAAAATTCCAGTTTCAGTTATTAATAAAAATGATAGTAGACACAAAGAAACAGAAAATTATATGAGTGAGAAAGTGGTCATTTTAAACTATTTTCTGTAGCTAAGATGACAAGAATAATGACACTAATAATAATAAAAGTAATAATGTTATAATATTATAATGATATTATATTAATATTATATTAATAATATTATAATAATAATATGAATATTCTAGTTGAATCCATCCATGCAGAGATCCTTGGAAGCAAAGGACTACTTGAGTCACAATACAACAGGATTAAAATTCAGCATCGTATAACATGATTCACAAGGAACGGGAGACGCTGAGGCCAAGCTGCCGGCCACGTACACATTGTTAAAAACTTTCTTATGGCATAACATGGAACACCAGCCTCCCTTTCTCAAATCATTTCTATTATTATTATTTTTTTTGGCAGTAGATGAAACATTTATATTTGATTTTTAGGAAGATATCACTGAGAAATTCGGTAAGATTAATGATTAGGGAATTAGTGGGGAAAAATAGTAAGAATTGGTATGTACAGGTGGTGTTCAAATCACGGAGTGAATGAGCTGAGGCGTAAATAGGTGAGCAGAGCGAAGGCCACGTGTCCTGCTGCTCTTGTGCGGAGATGTTGTACTGTGAAATTTTACCTGTTATTCTGTCTACACACCATGAGCTCTCTGTGAGAAACAAGAGCGCCTTATCATTCTTTGAATTGGGGGCAACCGGCCTACAGCAGAGTCTGATAGTCTAGTGATTCGAGTCGCCCGTTGCATCCAAGGACCTCTGACGCCTGAGCATGGAGCTGGATATTGGCACAGCACTTCCCCCGGGTGGCGTCCACATGCGTGGACACCGAGCTGCTTGACAGTTTTCAACACGGACCCAAGTAAAGAACTCCAGAATGGAGTCCATGCTTGAGCACTAAAGCTGATGCTCCTTAGGTTAGGATGAATGCGTGCAAAACAAATCAGAAAGAAAATATTAGTAGATCTATTCACGCATTCTCCATAATGATTCAACTATCAAAATAGTAAGACTTGAAAAGATCTTGGAATAAAAGATGCATAATTTAGGGTTCAAAAAAAACATTGAATGAAGACAGTATTTTATATTTTCAAATAATGGAAACATTTGCCTGACGTGTTCAGCCATAACTTTTATTAAGAAATTGTGTATGTATATAAAATCACAAAAAATATTACGTTTCAAAGCTCAATGAAAATTTAGACAATATTTATGAGGAAAAACTAGTGCACACGCACATTCTTATCTTTAACTAACATTATATAACTAATGTCCATTCTTACATCAGCAGTTGGTATTTAAATGACATTTAAAAGGAAAAATAAAACATGTATAATTATAGAAATCAGAAGTCAGTTTTCACTTTGAAAGGTAGAAAATTGTTATAAATGGCTAATAATAGTAATTCAAGAGTAAACCTTTTTTCATCTGAAGTAAATGTTATACTGAAATATAACACACAGAGAGAAAAGTATATAAATCATACTCATACCAGCAGAATGATTTTTCACTTTCCTGTAACAGCGCCTGAATCAAGAAATAGAACTTAATCACCATTCATTCCCTGAAATCACCCATGGCCATTTTTCAGTCGGGAGTCCCCAAAAGGGAATAACTATCCTGATGTGTAAGATGATAAATGTGTTTTACAATTTTAAATTTATATAAATGGAATCTCATAATGCCTGGCCTTTTTTTTTGTTGTTCAAAGTTTGTGAAGATCATCCATGCTTTTACATCTAAGGATAGTGAATGTATAATCATTGGTAAATAATATTTCATTTAAAGAATATATCACTATTTAATCATCTCACTATTGATGGATATCAGGTTAGCACCCCCTTCTTCAATTTTGCTTTTAAAAATGTTCTCAAATTACTTTGTGGTAATAGCTGCATAATTCTGAATATGCTAAGAACCAACAGATTGTACAGTTTCAATGGCTAACTTTGTTATTTGACTGCTATTTCAATAAAGCTGTTTTTTTTTTTTTTTAAATAAAAAGTTCTGGAGAGGTCCTTGTATGTGTCTCATGTTTCATTTCGATTACTCTGGAATGCAGAACGTTCATACCTGTTTATCGCCACCTTTGATAAACACTGCAAACTATTTTTGGTGCTGAATACATCGATCTACACGTGTAACAGACATGCATAAGATGTCTAGTTGTTCCATCGCTTCGCTGATAAAAAATATTTACCGAATTCTCATTTTAAACGTTCTGACAGGTGTGTGGTGAAATCTCATTTTGGTTTTAATTTGCATTTCTGAACAAATAAAGTAGGCTCATTTCGTGTGTTTACTGCTGTACAGACATCTTCTTTTCTGAATTACCTCCTTAAGCATTTTGCTCATTTTTTATTGCATTACTTGCTTTTCTTCTTATTGAATTGTATAATTCTCTATTTTTTTTATTTTAAAATGATTTTTATTGGCATATGCTTTTTGATTTTTAGAATATTTATTGTTTCAGGAAGATTTCTTCTTTTAAGGAGGACATCTTTTTAGAGGGTGTGTGTGTGTGTTACTCTTTATAGCAGAAAATGAATGATAACAGAGTTATTTCATATGGTTTCAGATGCGGAAAAGAGAAAAAGTAGAAAGATCTTTTCACTGCATAGCATAGTGCAAAAAGCACTTAATTAGGAATTCGCAAAACACTAGGATGTTGAGAGTGCTGTCAGTAATAATATGATGTGTTTCCCTGGACAGGTTATTTTGTCTCTCTGGCTTTGCTTCCCATATTTATAAAAATATGGGATTTGACTAGGTCATTTTAAAGAAATATTTCACATGTAAAAATTGTAAAACTGTTTACCATGCTAAAAATTCTTATTTAATAAAGAACGTATTATAACTTGGGTGGGGGGAAGAAGTCCAGGGGCTCCCAAATCGTGATTTTGGTAAGCTGATAACTTCTGCTTCCAGTACCATAGTTTTTAAAACCACTCTACTGAGGTATGGGGGACGCACCGAATGCTGTGTGTATTTAACGTGAACAGTTAGCGAGTGTGGAGGGAAGTGTGCACTGGGGAGAATGGCGTGACAGTCTGTGCCCTGAGCATATCCGTCTCCTCTGAAAGTTTCTTCCCACCCTCTTCGTTCTAGTTTTTCCTCTTCCTCCTCTCCCCACATGTTATTATTTTGTGATGAGAGTACGTAATGTAAGATGGCAAATTTTGAAGTATATGATACATCGTCGTTAACTGCAGGCTTTACCCTGTGCGAGAGGTCTCTGGGACTCACTTGTCCTGTGTAATTGAAATTTCGTGACCTTTGATTAATAACTCGTCCCCCGTTCCCCGCCCCTGATAACCACGGTTTTGCTCTCTGTTGCTATGAGTTTGACAGTTTTAGATTCTTCATGTAAGTGGTCTTGTGTGATATTTGTCTTTCTGTGTCTGGCTTATTCTCATTTAGTAGAATGTTCTACAGGTTCATTCATGTTATTGCAAATGGCAGAATCGCCTTTATATTTTCTTTATCCATTCGATTTCAACATGTGATTTTGAAGGACACATGCATTCAGTTCATAGCAAATTTGATGATATATTTATAGTGATATAGATTATTTTGGTTATTTTCTCTTCAACTTTTTCTTTTTTTTGGTGTGTGTATTATTGATTTTTTTTTGTAGTTGGCATGAGATTTTCATTTAAAATTCTCTGCCTTTGTCTTTGACAATTCAATTGTAATTCATATAAAATATATCAAGACCTTTTTAGTTCACTAATTATTACTATTATTTTGTGGTATAATTTTCAAAAAATTTACTCAATGATGACATCACATAAATGTTTTATTTCTTTTTTTCTATTTCTCTTTTTCTTACCTTATTTCACTGGCCATGATAGTCGATAAAATGCTAAACAGAAATGACAATAGAATGTATTGTGTTTTTCACTAAGAGAAAAAGATTTAAATAATCCTTCCTTATATATGATCACTGGGCTTAGTGTTTTTTTTTTCTTTTTTAGATATCTACTTTAAAATAAGTTCCCTGAAATGACTACTACCAGCAAGACTTCTATAAAGGTAGTGATACATATTTCTTTTTTTTTGTTAATATGGTGAATTAAATCAATTGATTTTCAAATGTTAAAAACATCTTTCCATTTCTGCAATGTATTCTACTTTCTCATTATGGGTTTTGATTTTCTACTTCACTGGATTTGAGTTGCTAAATTTTGGTCAAGATTTTAACATGTGCCTTTATAACAAGGATGAATCCGCATTTCGTTATTACGGTTGCAATGTCCTTGTCAGGACTTGGTATTAGGGTTGACATTTTTACCATAAAATGAGTTGGAAAATGTTTCCCTCTTTTTCTGTCTTCTTCAAGTATCTGTATAATGCTGGTGTTGTTACTTTTTAAACTATTTAGTAGAATTAGCTAAAGGAGTTGTTTGAACTTGAACTCGTCACTGTAAGAAAGATTTAGCTAACCGATTTAATTTTAAGATACTAAACTATTGAGAGTTCTACTTATTCTTTTGACAAGTTATAACTTATTTTTTAAGGCATTTATTCATTTCATTATTACTTTCAAACTTTTTAATCAGTTGACTGTAATATTTTCTTAGTATTTGTGATCATGGTCTATTTTGGAGATTTTGGAGGGTTTTTTTTTTTTTTTTCCTATTTTGGATCTCATGCTTTTCTTTCTTTTCTTTTTGTTTTAAAAAGTAATAATATTTTATTGCCACTAGCAGGAGTGGCCTGCATGGGGTGGCAGGTGCGCCAGGGTCAGGGCGTGTGTGTGATCTGTGAGATGATGGTGATCGAGCCGCTGGAAAGAAAGGCCAGCTCTGAGGGTTCCTGGAACTTGAGCTCCGAGGCATACACTTCTGGGAATGGGTCAAGGGGTCATGGCAAGCTACCGCCATGCTGCCAATAAGATTAAGAAATTCTTGGGAATCAGCTGCCGGTCTCAGTTGATGTTCAATGTCTTCGTCATGTGGTCAAGGACGCCGGGGTCCTTCTGGTTCCCAGAAGAGGCAGCCAGATCTGTGCTCACGCAGGTCAAGGGCTCGGTCTGGGAGAGAGTGCGCTTGCTACCGGCAACGCCATCAGAGACTCGCCGCTGGGTCCCCACAGGCGGGACAGGTGGCCCGCGGGGCGCAGCGAGGGCGTGGACCCTCCAGCCTCACGCGTCCCTGACTGAGCTCGCGAGCATCCCTGGCTTTCTTCCTGTTTTGTATTTGAACGGTATTAGTCGGGTTTAGCAAGTTAATTAATATTTACAAAGACTATCCTTGACTGGTTTTTTTTTTGTTCTCTGTTTTATGATTTTAATTCTGTTGGTTTCTGCTCTTTATGATTTTGCTTTATTGCTTGGACGTTGTGCTCTTGTTCTGTGTTGAGCTTCCTGAAATGAAATTTTAGATTATTGCTTTTAAAACTAATAACGGCGACGTCTCTAACCTTTAGTTCAGGGTCTAGTGGGCGCTCTTTCTGGCCCCTCACCTCATTCTTGATGAAATCAGGTGTGCAAGACAGGAGACAAAATTCACTGGTTTGTGCAACATTATGGGATAAGGCCGCAGGGCGTGCGGTGGTCCAGAATCTTAGAGCAAATCGTGATCATGGAGACAATGAGAGCTTTGTATTTAATCCTGTTAAATTTTGCATCTTATCTAAGATAATTTTCATACTGTTTTAAGGATTTAGAATATCTTACTTTTGGCTGTGATCTCATTTACATGATATATTTGAGCATTATAATAGAAAATTATGATATGGAAAATTATGTTTGCTGGGTAATGAAATATTATTTAATAGAAAGTAATTTATTTTTGTAGTCAAACAAAATGTCTAGTTTGAGAAGACTTAAATTTAAGAAGCATCCCGTACATGAAAACACATATCCCTAATGCCGTCGGTACTTCTGGAGTGTTTTTTCTCTAAGGGCATTCGCTTTAATACTTCATGTCTTGCTATTAGTGTCACCCAGTTAAGGGAGTAGAGGAGTTTATTTGATTTAATATAAATTGCTATGTATGTAATACGTACCTATAAATAGTAATGATGAAGAATGTCATATTCGTTAAAGACTTATTGTACACATTCTTTAGATTAGTAAGAGAGTATCTGAGAAATGACTGGCTTCCGAGGAAGCTCAGATACTTCGTTTTTGCTGTAAATTAAAATACACTTTGAACATTCTATAACCTATAATTTTCTAGGTCAGATATCTAACAGCTAATCTTTAAATTCGGTCCATATATCTGACAATTTTATACATTATTATGATAAGAAGAGCATTTTGGAAAAGATAAAAATAAATAACATTTTGGGAAAATGTTTGCTGATAGAGCCTATTGTGTTGAACTCAATTACGGTAAGTGATTTTTCTTCAAAAGAGCCAATTTCAATTTCATCGTTGCTGATGGAATTTACAACAAAGCCCTCCTCCAGGCATCCGAAGATTTCATAAGGTAAGTCAATTGTCATCAGCATAATTAACACCTGTTCACAAGTGTTTCTGATGAGGCTGATGGTTATTTGAGTAAGCATCTGGGGAGAGAGTGGCATTAAGTACAAACGATGGTTCCAGAAAAGGTGTAAAATGGGCAGAGTTTGTCCTCAGCCTTTTAGCATCCTTATTTTGTAGATTCTTGAGTCCTTTTCAGAGTTTCTACCTCAGAAAGCCCAGTTCTCATTCGCTTTTGTTGCCTTGGTTTCTCGCTCTGTAAGTGCCTTCAGGACCAGTCTAGGGGGAGACAGCACGGGGTGTAACCTACGTGGCCCGGCTGGGTTAACCCTTCTAAACTCAGTTCACGCAACTGTGTGACCTGGGAACAATGCTCCAGCTCTCTGATGTCCCTCTGTAAAGCGGTCATTTTAATAGTACCAAGCACATAATTTTGTAATGAGAATGGAATGAGATAATGCATATTAAGGTTTTGATACAGCACCTGGAACAAAACGATGACTCACTGAATGGTAACTGCTGTTTCGTCACAGCGAGTCCGCTGTCCAACAAATCCTCTCAACAGTGTAACTGCTCAAACACAAAATCAGTGTGCTTGTCTCTCAAACATCAGGGCAGAGTGCACATCTCAGTTTGAAAAGGGAGCTTCGCGTCTTGCAGTCACTCGGCAACCCTGCCTCCCTTCCTCTCCCTCCCCTCCACCCCCATTTCTCCTGCTTCTCCTCTTGATGATGACGGTGGTAGTGATGACGACGAGGTGGTATTATAATGTACCCTTTGGAGTCTACCTTCCAGAATGCTCTCTCATTAGAGCCCCACAGATCTGATAACATACTTGAACTAATTTAGTCTTGCTTCATGATAATTATCTGTCATAGAGTTCAGCGTTCACCTTTTAAATGAAGCTTCATTATCTTTGTACAAATGAGTAACAGATAAGGTTGCATATCACCTGGAAAGTACCAGCTGGAGAGACATGTTTGAAGAGAGATGCTCACGCATTCGTATTATTCCAGCAGCTGCTGATCGGTTAGGCCCTACATTCTGTGAGGCCCCTTTATCAAGACATTATGGGACTTTTCAGTCCTTCTCTGTTCTTAAGTGACTGTAACAGTTAAACAAAGTGGGGATTAGGAACAAATTTTAGTTAATTGGTTAAGAGAGCTTTCAAAAATAATCAGTATTTTATTCATTAGCAATTACTTTACTAATTATTACTTTGGGAAAAAAGAAACTGAAATGATCAGAAAACAACACATTTTTAACTAACTAACCTGTCTGCATATTAACCCACACATTCCGCCCTCTCGCTGTTAAAATGGATTCATGCTTCATGGCCCTGCGTAAGGCCTGTCCTGCTCTGGGATCCAGCCCCCTTCCGAGACAGACATGCTCATGAGGTCTTGGATCCTGCGCGTGTGTGTGTGTGTGTGTGTGTGTGTGTGTCTGTGTGTCTGTGTGTCTGTGTGTGTGTGTGTGTGCAGATGCACATGTGTTTATGGAACTCCAAGGCATGGAGCTCAGGGCAGGGGCCTCTTGCCTAAATACCTAAAAGAGATTGTGCCTACGTAATCAGATTGTTTTGACTTAATCGAATCAATTTTGCCAGCATAGAAAGCTGCTCTAATTTCTCTCTTCTTAACTCACAGTACAATCAACCCTCTCTTTGACATTTAAATTCCAGGGTACAACTCTCTTGTTTTTGTTTGCTGCTTTTTCTTTTCTCCTTCCTTAGTGGCTAGTTCTTCCAGTTTCCATAGCTTCTTGCTGGACTTATCGTCTGGTCCATTTCTTAGTTTTAGCCTGCGTGTATTAAGTGAATTCTTATATCTTTTTTGGAAGGTCAACATAGCCCTTGGGTAGCACAAAGAAGGAACATACACAGTTAATATTTACACCACAAATGATCATCGAATCAATGGCTCCACTACTTATGCACACATAGGAATCGTCTGAAGAGATTTAAAATGTATTGATATCGGCACATCTCTTTCAGAAATTAAACTTGAACAGTCCTTGTGCCGACTAGATACAAATACATTTTCAAGATTGCCAAGTGATTCTAATACAGTGAGATTTGAAAATCGGTAAATTAGATTCAAGACATACACTTATGATTAGTTTTGTGTATGATGAGTAGGTTATGATGTCCTAAAAAGTCTGCTCGTGCAAAAGAAAAACAAATAAACAACACTAAAATGACAATAGCAATAAAACCCAACTCAAGTGCCTTACCAACCAGTGGACCCTCAGTTATCCATTATCAGTTGGAATGAAGCCAACTGGAGTTTCCTCATGTGAATAATCAGCAGAGACAGTACCCTATTTGCAAATACTTGGAGAAATTACTAGATTGGTCTAATATAGGTCGAATTCGCTTCGCTGTTCAATGAAGTAGGTGGGAGGCCAAGTTCAAAAATTAAAACATAAGCCTTGTGTGTAGCTCTCTAAGAAAATATTTTTAACGAAATGGCTTTGGAAAATACCAAACACATAATTCTAAAGAACCTGGTTTCAGTTGGTCTATTATTTAATATAAAGACCCCCCCCAAAGAATATTTATGTTTTGCTTTTTGAGAATATTTTTATATTTATTTAAAATTTACATATGACTTTACAGAACTTCTCTGAATGGCATCAACTATTCGCAAGTTAAAAACTGAATAAACAGTTATATTTCCTTAGATTAAGAGCCTGTTAGTCTCATTGACACTTACTCCACTTCAATGTATTATTACACCAAAATAATATATGGTTATAAGTTAAAATGAATTTGTACTTTTAGGTATAAAATCTACTGGCACAGTATCTAGCATGTAAAAGACAGTTCAGAAATGTTCTCTTCGATCAAGAATATGCTGTTACCTCTGTTTATGACTAACTTCTAAAACTCTCGCTATTTCAGGATTCTTTCAAATATACTTTATGAAATTTGTTCAATTTCTTATACATTATTTACGGAAGATAAAATTAAGGCAGGAGCAAATCAAATTCTAAACAGTCTTGTTTCAGAAGTACACTGTACACAAAACGATCTGTCAGTACTGTTTTCTTAGTCCATCATTTCTCAATAAGATAGAATAGAAATTATGAAAATATGTTTCAAGGACAACTCTGTTGTAGAAATCATGCCATTGACTCTCTCATTAAATGACAGCATACTTAAAAGTTAGGAAAGTATTTGTTTCCAGCATGGGAGTTGGTAGCAGAAATGGATATCACGAGTATGGCTGATCACTTGTTAGCTGTCTGACACGGTAGAATTGGGCAAGAAAAACTAAGCTCTGTAGGGGATTTGGTATCTCTGACCGGGAGCTGTTCCCTCGGTTATTGGGTGGAGCATCTATTCATTCCTCTGTCCAGATACAGAAAACTTTACACCAAGAAAATTCATCCAAAGTCCTATTGGCACTATTAGACTGGAATTCGAAGTCCTGACAGTAAAATAGCATTAGACGGCCAGACGCGTGAGTGAACTGTGCTCCTTGTACGTCTTCATTTCAGCTCTCGACCAGTGTCTGTAAATCAAAGTCACCGAAAGAACTATTTTGAAATATAATGTTTCTATGGTAATCCAAAAGACTTATTTAAGGCTTTTATGTAAGGAAACTGGAGAATCATTTTCCTGTACTCGTTCTCTATGTACCGTTTATTCTTTTAGCCAACGTCTCTTTGATACTTCAGGTATATTCTGGTATTTTGATTGGAATTCCACTGAATTTAGCGAGTGAATTGGGATTAATTGACATTTTTAAAATAGTGAGACTGTCAACGTAGGTTCATAGTACATCTCTTGATTTATTTCGGTCTTCTTTAATATCTCTCAATAATGTTTAGTAGTTATGTAAAGACCTTCTCTAACCTATGCTAATTTTATTCTAAAATAATTTATTTTTATGCTCTTATGGAATTCTTTAGTTTGCTACAAAATCGTGTCAGATTTTGAAGCAAATCACAGTAAATTTAGCAAGTTGTCCTAAATCGTGCTATTATATTTAATTATTTTATATACAGAAATAGATGACCAGAATGCAATACTCTATGTATATGCATATAATATATATATGTATGTATAAATACAATATAGTACACATGTTTAATACTGCATACCTATATGTATATTAAACGTATATGTTTATACTATTTTATATTAAATTTCATAGTATATTGTCTGTCCTGTGTTTTGTTCCTTTTTTTCCATGAATTGAAATTATTTTTTATGTTCCTATATCTGACAGTAAAAATGAGGAGATGATTATTCATATTTCACCAGTTCTGAGTGTATCATGGACCCGCCTACTTCTTTCATAAGATTGAATCTACCTAAGTTTTGCAACACACAATCCACCAAGTACTCGTGCATCTTTGGCTAAAGGCTTATCAGGTTTTGAGTTCAGAGAGGATAAAGCCTAGCTTTCAAGTTTGGATTCAGTCGCTACAAGTTTAGATTCTAGGATCCATGAGAATTTTTGAGACTGAGTCTTTCTGGATTTCGGCACTGGGTTATTGGCACATCGCTTACGTACCTTGTGTATTTATGTGTGTTTGGGGGACAGACAGTGGCAGGGGCACTGTCAGGCTGAGGAAATAATAGATGTGCATAGGGACCTTCCAGATGCTAATTCATTCCCTCATCCACGCTGTGGTTAAGCGCATGGCTGGCTGTACAGGGATGGCCAAAGGCTCCTGTCCTCGGCAGGCCTTCTCCTCAGCCGGCCACGTGTGATCCTAACACACTTATATTTGCATGGAAAGCTCTGGAAGTCAGGTCGCTTAGGCCCCCTTTCATCTTCTGCTGTTTCTCAGTCCCACGGACGTGCGTGATACTTCCTGCATTTCGATTTGTATTAGTGTTAATCCAAAAAAAAAAATTCTTCGTTCTTTTACATCTAATTGGAAGGCTATTCTGCTTATTGTAAAGTATTTTTTTCATAACAAGATCTTTATGTTTTTAGTTTAATAAGTAGAGAAACAAAATGGAAGGAATTGAGAAAATGTCTGAAAGTTCGAGTGTTAAAATTTTTCCATGTTCCCAAAAGCCATTTGGTTATTAAAAGTACTTTTGCATCTCTGCATTTTACGTACATCATTCACATAAAACCTCTGTAAATGCTTTACAGACAGGAAAACTGAAACACCAAGATTTAGAGAAGGTTCTCAAGATTGCAAAACTAGTCATTGTCAGATCCAGGATTCACGCCTAGATGCGGACGTCAGAACCAGCGGCCTTAAAGGCAAGGTGGCTTACCCTTCCAGAAGTTATTTCTTCCCTTTTCACAGTTTATCCTGTTGGCCACATTAAGACACACAATATGTGTAAGAATGAAAACTGGGTTCACACTGACCTTTCATAGATAAGCAATGTTAATCCCTGTTCTTAGGTTTAAAATTCGTGAAATAGCGACTTTAAAGAAACAGGTCTTTGATTTATTGGAAATATCTCCTTGCAAACTTGACATTCTGGATGACAATTGTTCAAACCGTAGGCGGTCGCGTTCTTCGGGTCTTTGTAAAGCGTTATGGTTCGGTGACAGTGTCATGTATTTGTCACACGTGCTCATTTTTTCAGAGCTCTTCAAACTTCTCGTTAATAGAAGATATTGATATTTTCAGATTTAGAGAAGAGAAAGCTCTATTCACATGCTCAGTGTGAAAAGTGAGGAGGTTTACCTCAAATATCTGCATGGTTTTAGTCGTGGGTCTGATGGAACCCAGCTATTACCGCTGCTTGTCTAAAACTTAACCTAGCAAAGAACCTTAATGAAATGAAAGCTACGTCACTGACAGGTTCAATCAGCAAACATTAGTGGACACGGTTAAAGGTAACAATCGTGAATAACATTGACTTACCCTGATAACTCAGGTCAGCGAATGTTAAGAACTATTAAGTAAAATAGTGCCAGTTAAGTAACCAATGTTACCACAACCTACAAGGACAATGACATGACATTTGTCATTGAGTGAAGGCCACATCTTGGAATGCAGCCATCTTTTCTTTACATGTGCAGCATACTTTGTGTGTGCAAATTAAGTAGCATCGTGGTTTGATTTTGTCAGTGTATTCAGGGACCTGACTTTCACACATTAGAAAACCCATTTATTTTCTCCTCCGAAGCATTTATTTAATGCTGGGTAATCATCGTACCTGTGTCGTCTCTCAGGGGTACACACCATTATTGGTGTATTTAGTCACAGGAGAAAAGTATATTGAAAGCAAGACAAATCAAACACATGTACAAATAAATACTTCAAAAGATTGAATTCTTCTTCTGTATTTTTTTTATTTTAATCTAGCGACACATTGACATCAGCTGGAAAGCCATGTAGAAGTGTCCTCAGCACACAAATGAATTTGCAAAAGTATTTTTTTTTGTAATTTAACTAGAGAAACAATTCCCATTTTTGTGAAATTCATAAAAAGGAGTTCTAGAGATCTAACGCTATGATCATATCAACAAGTATGCCAAACTCAAGACTTGGAATTTATGTTGTGTACTTAAAAAATAGTTTGTCACATCGATGCAAAATTAAACACTAGATAAGCTTTTAGAAGTTAAGTATTTAAAAGCTTGAAATTTTTTTATCACTAATGGATGTAATTGATATTTCTCATTTAAATTTTGTTTTCCTCCTAAAAGTTGAGTTGTTTTTATCAGTCATATCATGTTAGTAGCCACGATAATCATTTTACTAGAAATAATGTTTATGAGTGATAATTTGCTGCCTTTTTCCAGAGCAAGTCATAAACTCTGAATATTGTTATGTTTAATTGTAGATTCTACTATAATTTAGTATACTATTTCAATTGTCATTTAATATTTAATGGAGTTTCTATGTAATATAGTATAGTACCTTGATGCTCTGTATACAATTAATTTGAATGAGCTCTCAAACTAGCCAAGGTATGTACTAGTCATGACTCTTTCTTACTTACTTTCACTAATTAAAGAGAAAAAGAAATTTTGGAAATATGTCAGCAAGTTCCCTAAATCAATTAGAAACTAGAGAACTGACCTCAAAAACCAGGAAAGAGAAAGGAAGGAAGAGTAAAAAGAGGAAGGGAAGAGAAGGGAAGGGAGGGGAGAGGAGGAGAGGGGAGGAGACAGCCAGCCTTGTTCACAACGCAGTGCCTGAAACAGTCGAAGCCAGCATTCCAGAACAGTCTAGTCAGGCTGTTTCTATAGACAAGAGAATTTAATGCTATGCTCTGTGGATGACGCCAGGAATGATCGCTAAGCATGCTGACCTTTGCAGCCCCCATCAACAGAGTCTTAGGAAAGCTATCCAGGTTTTAAAGATCAGATCACATTTGAATGCCCTGTTCCCAGCACAGCAAGGCTCATGCAATAAAGAAGTTCCTCAACTCAGGAATGATGTTCAGATAGCTTTTTATAAAACAAATGGCTTATCATAGTTTAGATTTTGAAAATTATTTTCAACAGTTCAGTGAATATATCTGTATATATGTATATGTATTTAATGTATATGTATTTATTGTCCACAGCTTTCCCAAAACACCAGTTTATTTTTTGCAGTCTCCACATTCAATATATACATGATAGTGTGGAAAATAAAGTTGGTACATTAAGTTTCTCTCTTGTTCCCTCTGGTTTCATGTAGAATTTAAAAATACGAGTAATACACGATTGCACAGGGAAATGATGTTTATTGTTGCTTTGATCTGCTGAGATCTGTGTTGTTTTGTTTTGTTTTAATATCTCAGTTTTATTAATGGAGAAATAAGGCTCTGAGAAGCTGCGAGGTTGATGAAGATTCTAGTTTATGGATAACTGTGACTCTAGAGACGGACATCCTCCTGGACTCAGTCTGACCGTTAGCTGCTTAATCCTCCCTGTCTTGACCAGGGGGGGGTTGGGTTAGATGAATCCTTTTCCTTCCTATCCTATATCTGCACAGATTACTCTAAGCATCCAACGCCGCTCCCCCACACTGCTGGAGAGCACTTGCATTTGAAGGAATCCAGATTTTCTCTCCTCTTAAGGACGCCGGTCACGTTGGGTCAGAGCTGACCGTAATGACCTCATTTTAACTTAATCACCTCTGTGAAGACCCTCCATCTAAGTGGTCACATTCTGAGATGCTGGGGTTAGCATTTCAGTATACAAAGTTTGTGGGGGACCCGATTCGGCTCATATCATCCACTGGCCCCCTCAGAATACATTTGGTCAGATGCCAAATGATCAGATACATGAAGATCGTTTTCCTGTCCTCTCTGTTTGCATTACATATATATTTTTTTGTCGAATTACTTTATAATTATTATAGCTTTATAGAAAGCTTACTTGCCATGTAAGCTCTTTATTATCTTTTCAGGTGTATCTTAACTATTCTTGTTTGTTTAAAACTTTATATTAATGGTTGAATCATTTAGCAATGTGGCAGATCTGGGTCATTTGAGAGAAAAATATGGGAAATGAAAATCCTGGATTATTCCACTTACATGGGATTTGATTTGTATATATTTAGAGAAGGATAATGTTAAAACATTAGAGTGCTCAATATAAAAACAGTAAGGGGCCTGACTAGGTAAACCGTGGTTTTTACTGAATTACATGTAGTAAGGAAAATGAGGAATCTCTAAATCAACTCAGGAGAACTTAAATAAAGCTCTATTTAACTCAAGATATAGCATCTGTAGAAGCTATAACTTTAAGATTTATCAGTTTCCTGAATATTAGCCATGAACGTTCATCAGCCATAAAGGAACTGGCCTCTATCTTGAACAAAGTTGCATGCATGATTTACCACAAAACAACTTTTTGTGTGATGTTGTAGTGAAACTGTAAAATTCTAAACTGTTTCTTACAAGTCATTTAATGTCATTGTCTTGTCAACTGTTATCTCTAGCTATATGCCTTTCTATAAAAAATCATGCAATATGATCTATGGCCATGCTACCCTGAACATGCCGAATCTTGTCTGATCTCAGAAGCTAAGCAGGGTCGGGCCTGGTTAGTACCTGGATGGGAGACCACCTAAGAAGACCAGGTGCTGTAGGTGTAAAGATAAAAATAAAAATAAAAATAAAATAAAAATTAAAAATCATGCTGCATGTCTCCTCCTCGTGATACTATTATTTCTCTACGTCTTCAACCTTTTTATTAAACCATGTCATACTCTCTGGTTAGATTGCTCTCTGAGAATAGTTTCCTTTGTGAGATTTTGTTTTTCTAATGTTTTTGTTTCATGAGATTTTTTTTTTTTTGAGTTTGTTTGTTTTGTTTTGTCCTGGCCATTACAACCAGAGAGTATTTTCACTGCGAAGTCATGGCTGGGACTGAAATGACAGAAAGTTATGTACTTTTTTGTTTGTTTGTTTGTTCATATATCAGGCTTTTTTTTTTAATTCGTTTTTTTTTATAGTGACCTTGGTTAACAAAATCCAGTAAGTTTCAGGTGTTGCAGGAGTACAATTCAAAGTACTTTTTGAAAATCCAAGATTAAAAACATGACTCACGGTTTCGATTCCTTTTACAGATAAAAGTTGTTTTGTAAGTAAGATACCATAGACCATCAGCAGGGGACGTATGGGAAAGAGAGACAAGATGATTTAAAGACTTTTTTATATATTGCAAGTTTCATTAAGGGCATAAATCTCTATTTCGCAAGCTAAAAATAGAAAAAGTCCTAAACAACAAACCGCAGAGCAACATAGCATAGTGAATATATGAATATACAAGTAAAAATCAATAGTGAATATTCTTTCAAAAATATTTGCATTTTAAAATTGAAAGTCAATGAGCTTATAAGAAAAAAAAGACATCAAATCATCTTGTATCTTTATTCACATATTTATTTGTGGCTAGATAAAGATTATTTGTAACTTTCATCAAAAAACTATATTATAATTATCGTTTCGGTTGTTGCCATTGCTTCTGGTGCTGGTTTTGGTTGATTTTATCCCTCCTCTTTTTAGGGATCAAAGCAGCCTACATTAGGGTATTTTGTGCCCAAACTCACAGTAATTCAGATTTTGCCATTTTCTGATGTTCTATTCACATATTTTACTCAGGACCCTCTCAGGTGGAAACTGTGGCAGAATATGATAAGCCATTTAGGATTTTATATATATATATATTTCCACTCGTTTATCAGCCCTCATTTATCATAGTTACACTTGGCACTTTCCACAGGGTTGATTTATTCTCCTCGGCAATAGAACGAGATGGTATTTCTTCCTTTTGATGAAGATAAAATTTTCACCAATAAAGGATTTTTATAAAGAAACATGTTTTATGGTAACAATGTTAGCACTGAACATAAAAAAAAGGGTTCATTTCTGCTCTTCTTTTCTTAAATTGTATTTGAAAGTTTCCTTTACACTACAATGAATATCATCCTGCTGCGTCTCAAATTTTATCTCTTCCAATTTTAAGATTGCTTAAATTTTTAAGCCTGTAATCTTCTGTGATTACCCATTGATTTATTAAACCGAGTAAGCGTAAATGACTGAAAGAATTAGGGAATTTATATTAAAAGATACAAATATAGTCTTTCACTACCAGATACTCATTATGTATTTAAGGATATTTTAACTAAATATATTGAACTTCACTTTTTCCTTTAGTCAAAATAGACTTTAAAATATCCACATTTATAGGTACATTTGAACACTTGGAAGGTTCACATAAAATAATAAAATTTTTAATTATATGACCAAGATATTTTTCATAGTCAGCATCTAGAAAGCTTAGGAGATTTGTTATTTGTTCCGAAGGAAATATATTCTTTTTCTCTGTATGAAATGCTATGTCCTGGGTCACTAAAAGGGAATAATTGACCTGTGGCAAGTAGTTTTCATGAGTCACAGAATATCCTTTATTACATGTGTCTACCACTCCTCTAGTCATTTAAGTGTAGTGATCAAATTAATTCTTTTAAGTATAGTTAATATTCTAAGAAAGTCAAGAAAAATGAATCATGTAAAATACTCAATTAAAGCCAGAGAAGCCAAAAAGAGAGGGAAAGAAATATAAAATAACAGAGAATAAGTGTGACGCATGGAAAGTAATAGCAAATATGGTAGCTATGAGTCCAGGGGTGTAGATAAGCACTTTAAACCTAAATAGTAGATAAAGGAAGAATTATAAGTATATTCAGACCAATAAGATATCAAAAAACCAATCAAATATACAGAACATGTAATAACCGTGGAAATAACATTTGTTTGGCTTTTCATTTTAGTAGTGACTATATAATTGGACATTGTTTAGAATGAACTTGAAATAAGTTTTATTAGATACTAGGAATTCCAATTTACTTCACTGTTCCCCTTATTGTAAAGACGGCTTGACATTAAAAATTGCCTTCCTGAATCACCCTTAGTAATTTTCAGTACATAAAATCCTTCTTTAGCTGTTCATTTATCTAAATATCTGTCTGTCTATCATCTATCTATCTATATCTATCATCTATATCTATCTATCTATCTATCTATCATCATCATCATCATCATCTCATGCTATTAGGATTTATATTGCTATATTTAATGATTATTAAGTAATATTATCTTCAGAATATTGTAATTTTCCCTATATGGCACATGTGATTACATGAAAATATGAATAAAAATGCACAGACCGTGGGAAGATGGACGGCAATCTGTCTCCTAGCCCACCTTACCGAAACGCATCCTGGACACACCTTCTGCAGACATCACTGTGGACAAGTCGCGACTCCGGCTCTGATGCTGCGTTTTGTGTCCTGGTGCACGGGGACACAGCGGTCTTCCACGGCACTGCGGTGTGTCTGGGTTGCCCGTCCCCAGGATCTCTGGGTGGGAGGGCATGCCTAACCAAATAGTCCTTTCCCTGGCCACTCGTTGGTGCGGCTTCTCTGTTGATCTAGTCAGTGGCGACAGGCCATCCTGATGTTGTCATAGAGACTCCCGTCTAACCCAGGGGAGGAATACACTGATCTGGGTCGCCTTTGATGGCTCGATTGGACCCAAACCTCCAGCCTGGGTCTCCTTGCTTTGTTGGCGGGGAGCTGGGATGCCCTGCCACTGAGTTGCTTCCTCTGTGCCACCTTGTGTGACCTCGAGTCTCCCATTGCTTTGCTGCAATATCCTTTCTCTGAAAAGCAAAACAAAACAAAACATTTTTTGAAGCGTGCACAATTACGCAATTCACGTAAGTGTGCGCACACGTGCCAGTATAGCTCTACCAGCATCTCATGCTGAATCCCCACCACCAGTGGACTTCGGTATTTCCTTGTGGCATCGCCGGTGGTTTTGGACCCGCCTGTGCTGGTGGAACGCTGTCTGCATCTCAGAGGTTTGCAGACGCTTCTCATTCCTTGAATGGAATCTTTTCACAGCATGGTCTCGCTTCCTGCCCAGCACTTTACCTTCGAAATCGCTTTTGTTTCTGATGTTTGTGTAGTTCAACCTCCACCCATTCGTCACCCATAGGATCCTGGATTTCACGATGTTGGTTTATAGCATAGAATAAAGACACCAGGACGAAGACACTGTAGTCTTTACGTGTCGAGCGTGTAACGTGGGCTTTTCCCCTCATCTTCGCATGCCATGTTGAAAGTAGAAATTACAATAGGACCCAACACATAGTTTTTGCGATGACTAAACATGTAAATACACCAGTAACATGCTGAGCTTTTTATATATGTTACTAATTATCATCAATATTATTATTAATAGAAAATAATTACTATTAATTTTAATTTTCATCTTGTTTGCTTTGTTGTGTTTTAGTCAGTTCCTACGACAATCCAGTAATTGTGATTTTGTTGGTCATTACGTTTTGTTTGTTGATGCATTTATAGGAACCTACATAAGAATTCTCTTGAATTCTCCTCCACAGATACTAGTTAAAGAGAGGGTCATGTTTTATTTCTAATCAGCTCTAGTTTAGTTGATTACTAGTGTTCATAATTCACAACCTACTCATTCGTAATTTCATTCTTTATTCTTTAATTAATTTTAGCAATAAAACCTTTTGTCATCCACATGTAACAGGCTCAAGCTCAGGGAGTGTTGGGAAAAGACGTGTCAACTCTGGTGTTTAAGTTCAAATCTAATGGGCACAGGAAGATGATCCCTTGCAAGAAGCTCTTGGGGGAAAAATACATTTCAAGCTGTAATTCAGAAAATTGAGCACTGAATTACTGTGTATGTAACAGGCATTGCGCCAATGTGATATTTAATGTATTTCTCAGAAAACTTTAGGGTAAGTAATGTCATTGCCATGTGCTGAGCATTTAAGCTCTTTGACCATCTCTACAAGTTCCCGAAGAAGCTGATATAAAGTCCATCTCTCAAATAAACAGTAATTCTTTCTTTAGTGCTTTTTCCTCCATTTTTCTATGAGCTTCTTGAGAGCTGGATCCATGTCATTTATATTTTTTCTATCCTGGGCATGAGGCACAATTTTCAGCACATATTTGATGAGTGAGTGTGAGAATAGTCTAAAATTAGGGAGCCTCTATCAGTAGCCTTGCTAACGGGAATTCCTCACAGAGAGTGTATTTTTTATTCTGTAAAATCAAGCTGTTATTAGTGAGATTTGGTTTAAAGAGATAGTCGACTTTTTCCCAAAATCACGAGCACTGAGCTACCGTATCAACGAGGGTGGAAAATCACTCAGTTGAGATTGCAGTATAAGTGACCAACATATTTACTCTTGAGTGTTCCCTATCAATGGTTACACGACGAAAAGGGAAAGAGATATTGTGTGCATTTGAGAATGAATACGTGCGTTTGCGGGTGTGTCTTTCTGCTTTGGGGAGAAAATGAGAGCTGCAGGAACCGATTGTGAGTGGGGAGCGACTTCAGTGGCGACACCAGGAATGTGCGTAGACCTCACGCTTTGTAGAGATGCGGGTCTCTGTCTCCTGGCCGCAGGTGGAACAGTGCCTATGTGCTTCTGCATTCCGACATCATAAATTGCATGACAATTTCTCTAAGAGACTCATTGGTAATTAGTTTCTATTTTAGTTTTATGTCTAACAGGAAAATTTCAGAAAGCATTTAATTCATCCAAACTGACATATTTCATTTCATAGCCTTTGCAGTAATGTAAAAAGAATACATAGACAATATTTTTATTTACTTTTAGTGAATTTCCTAATATGTTTGCATCAAAGTGTCTGTGACAATCGTTTAATTATAGATAATGTCAGTGTCTATGCATGGAGTAATTTTGAAACACAGAACTTTATAAACACCTATTTTGACAACAAAAAAATCAATGTAAATGAATGCTTTAGATAAGGAATCCTCACATTAATCAATTTTTATTTATATAGAGAATGTATAGTAGTACGTTCTTAAAGAAGAGATACATTTTTGTATTTATAAAGAGTTTTAGTTCTTGAATTTTGATCTTGAGAATATTATTTGTTTAATCTAAGTTTGTGTTTTGCTGTTTTAAGAGCTATCTATTTTACATGGAAATGATGTCTTCTGTGATGTATAAAATGTTGTGAAGCTGTCACTCTGGAAAAAAATGAAGATCATAGAAAGCATGATGTTAAATATGCAAGTTTTGGGAAGATTAACAACCTGATGTGTTTTGCATAGACTAAATTAATCAGTCCATAGATTTACTTATAAAACATATTCCTGCTTTCCTATTGATAAACAAAGCTACAAAGAAGCAGTTTAATCATTTGTATATTTTATAGCAGGCTCCTCTCTTGACGAGTTCAGTTAGCATTGGTACACCCACCACTTCCAATGCCAGACCCAGAAGATCTGACATGGGAGAGAAGTTATTTCCAGCCATTTTTATTAGTGATGCATATTCAAATAATCTTCCCATTGCTATTTTTTTCCTAGAAATTAGGACATAGGTAGACATGCTCATGTAGCTCTGGGTTGCAAACTCTGTGCTTTACTTGGTCCTGCATTCTTTAGAGTGACCTCCTCGCTGCCAGAATTTCTACAAACCACTTCTAGGTGGAAGTGATTCTAGAAGCATTTTATTCCAGGAACAGCACCGTCCCCGTCCAAGAAAACTGGGGTTCTGTTAGTAAGAAGGAAGGGAATGGACTTGCGATTGGCTACGAGTTGGATCCACCAAAACCAAATCAGGAGGGGAGAAGTCTGGAGGCCTCTCTAGTCAAAGCGAGACCAGCTTATTAGTACATAATTCGTTCGTATCCGACCATTTCCCTAGTTCACTCTGTACTGAGGGAGTAAAATGTCCTCTCACTGTTCCGCCCTCATTAGAATTGGACGCATTTTTATATAATTATAAAATATAATCTTGTTCTATTAGGAAAACTATCTCAGCATTAACTGACATTTTATACTCAGTAACATAAAATTGGTAAAAATTAGTTTTATACACCAGGCAGTCATATTTGAAAAATATAACCATAATTGATTCGAATGACCATAAAAAGAAGGGTCTGTTATTAAAGGGATCTAAAATTGAATGTATTAAGGGACTTAATAATTACTGGAGGTTTGAGAGGGTTCCAGTTTTCAGATCTTCATATTTTTTTTCTTCCAGTGTTTTACTACCAGTAGAGTATGACTCACCGTAGACTCAGTGTCTGAAAGTATGAAGATGTCGCTTCACATGTAAAGCAGCTGAGACGGCTGACTGGCAGTCGTAGGAATAACGATGTGGCAGACTTTCAGAAATGGCTCGGGCACCAGCCGATGTCATTTGTCACCTAGGGATTTCATTTATGCTAAAAACGTCCATGGAAATTATGAGAATCAATTCATTTTGCTTGGAGTTATATATAGAGATAATTTCATAGTTAGAAAAATAATATACATTTATTGAAAGTATGTCAGAGAAAATGTACTCGATTAAAGTAACTACCGAAAAATCATTTGGTTAAGAAAACTATCAGTTATGAAATCAGGTGGCCATTATAAAGAATGCATTATTTTTCATTTATTATCTCTAATTTGTACAGATTTTCAGATGATGTATTAAACATTCAGGTCTATAACTATTTTGATCTAGATCCATGAGATTTGAAGACACTCTGGTCACTAAGCCTTTGCAGATTAAAAAAATAAAAGATATTATTCGCATTTTCTAAATTTGAACCGAACCAGTATGACTCTAGGCATTTAGATAATTAATAGTTCTGAGAATTTATATTTTAAGCATAAGATTTAAATGACTTTCCTTGTTTAATATTCAAATTATTATTTAATGAAAACTACTTTTATTTAGCCTAAACCTCTTTCTTCGACATGAATTATGTCATGGAAACGCTTTCAATGTTAAAACTCTTTTTAGTGTCCAGGGAGAAATATGTGATCGCGGCATTTCATTGGCTCTGCGTATCTGACCACACGCCGGCCTGCAAGCCTACCTGCCACATCGTATCTTTGGAATTCTCCTGTGGAGAATGATGCTGTCTAAACCTCACTTGTTTCAGAAGTGTTTTTGCCCAAGAGCCAAGCCATGGCTCAAACCAAGGACATGAGTCTGTCTTCCGCTTGTTTCGAATTGCTCACTTTTCACAAGGAAGCGACTCACGCAGCTGGGACCACATCAGAGCGTTGCAAGTTCGAGGTGACCCGAGCGCTTCACCTCCACGGCTGGGCTCCCCGGAGGTTCAGTGGACGGGTTCTTAGACTATCCGAAAACTCTGAGAAGCACGATCCGATATTTACACTTATTCTCTTTTGCTTAAAATGTCTCTATTTCTATCAAATTCTCAAAGGACTCTGGTGCACTGAGTCTAAGAAGGGCTCACTCAGACACAGCCGGTCCTCATTGTGGGGGCGGGGGGCAGGGGAATGGTGGGACCGGGGCCACCCTCCTGTGTTCAGGTCATTCTCATAAGCCACGCCGCCTCTGATGTCGTGAGGGGCAAGTTTCTCTGGCAAAGAAAAGTTATTTTCCTTTTGTTCCTGAGATGTTGTGAATAATGGTCTTTTTTGTTTGTTTTTTTTAAGATTAAATTTGTGGGTGTGGTTAATAAAATTACGTAGGTTTCAAGTGTACAGTTCAAAGGTAGATGACAGGTATATTTTACTGCGTTCACCACCCAGAGTTAAATTTCCTTCCCTCATACTTGACCCTCTTTACCTTTTTCTACCCGCCCCCTTCCCCCTGAACCACTGAACCATTGTCTGTGTCTGCGAATTTTTGCCTGTCCATCTTATTCACCTGTCGCCACGCATGGGTGAAATCATATGGTTCTCAGCTTTTTCTGACTTTTTTTTCTCTTAGCGTGATTATCTCAAGATCCATCCATGTTGCTGCAAATGGCAGTATTTTATCTTTTCTCATGGCTGAACGATATTCCACTGTATATATGTACCACAGCTTCTTTATCCAGTCATCTATTGTAGGACACTTCGATTGTTTCTATGTCCTGGCCACCGTGAATAATGCTGCAGTGAATATCGGGGTGCTTATATCTTTGCAGATAAATGTTTTCAAATTTTTTGGATGAACACCCAGAAGAGGGATCACTGGATCAAATGGTGATTCTAATCTTAGTTTGCTGAGGAACCTCCATACTGTTTTCCGTAGTGGCTGTACCAATTTACATTCCCACCCGCAGTGTATGAGGGTTCCTTTTTCCCCACAACCTCTCCAACGCTTGTCGTTACTTGTCTTGTTGATAATAACCATTCTAACAGGTGTGAAGCGGTATTTCATTGTGGTTTTGATTTGCATTTCCCTAATAGCTAGTGAACTTGAGCATCTTTTATATATCTGTTGGCCATTTGTATGTCTTCTTGGGAGAAGTGTCTGTTCAAGTCCTCTGCCTATTTTTCATTAGACTGTTTGGTTCTGTTGTCGTTGAGTTATATGAGTTCTTTATGATTTAGATATTAGCTCCTTATCAGAGGTGTTGTTTGCAAATAACTTCTCCCATCCAGTACGTTGCCTCTGCGTTTTGTTGAAGGTGTCTTTTGCTTTAATATTTGTCTTTCTTGGACAAGTTTACAAGCTTTCGCCACATATAAAATAAAACACTATCTCTGTCAGAAGAACAAAGCAGATAAAAATTATGCGTTTGAGAGACAGGGCTGGAGGGAGGGAGGGTGTGCATGTTCTCTTCGATGAAACTTTTGCTAGGCTCCTCTAAGTATCCTCAGGGACCCTGAATTCTATGCTTCTGAGACTCCCAATTATAAACAGGTGATTTTCCAAGTGAACGAATGAGAACACTTGCCCTCTCCTATCCGCGGATGGTTCAGAAAGAATCAACAAAGCCAAAGACAGGGTACGTGCAGAAACATCCAAAATGCTCTCTCGATTTCCATCAGAAATCGAGTACAACACAAACACGTATACGAATGTCTGAACGGATCTTAGCGCCGTGATGTGGTAAACCGAGCCCCGTCCATTTCTACGTGCCCTTCCGAACTTTTGATGCGGCTCGAACGCAGTGGGCATTTATGTAATGCCGGCAGAGAAGAATAGTCAACGGACGTCCACGCACATCGAGGCCAGCTCGGTGGCAGTCTGCAGCACCTGCCATTTTGCATTTTAATACATACGCCGTCCCTTCGAGCCAGCCGTTTTCCCGAATTATTACTGACTCCACTTGCGTTATACACCCGACGATAAAGGCTTTTTTCCTGAGCTGTACCCCCGGCGTTGCCTGCGAAGCGCTGTGACACCCACAGCCTGAGTCCCAGCTGTCCTCCCGTGGTCCCGGTCACTCCCGCACTGCTCACACCACGCGGCGGCCGACGCGGCTCTGCGTGGGCGACACGTCGTCACACACAGCACACCGCGTGTCTTTTAAAAGTGCACTGTATCCAGCTTCCCGGAGGAAAACAAAGTCCGCTCGTTCACGGTCACATTCTTGATAAGTGCAGGGGAAAAGTCGTTGAAAATAAATGGGAAATGATTCATTCATTAAGTCTACTATTTTCCATTAGGTGATAGCTACAATTTAATTCAGCACTATCTGTGTCCAAACAGTGGGAAGATTTTACCCCAAATTTGATAACACAGAAGAAGACATAAAGGCTTCGTATTAGCTGGGACTTCCATGACAAAATCCTGCGGAGGGGTGGCTTAAACACGAGACATCTGTTTCTCGCAGTTAGGGAGGCTGGGACGTTAAGGCGCTGGTAGAGAAGCTCTCTAGTGACGATCTTCTCCATGGCTCGGAGAAGGTAACCGTCTCGATGTGTCGCCACACGGCAGCTGTCAAGAAAGGTCTGGCCTCTCTCCCTCTTCGTGAGGACGTTGATCCCACCCAGGGTGCCCCGCCTCTGGACCTCATCTAGACCTACTTCCCATCTCCGGACATCATCCATTGGGCATTATGACGTCAGCGTGTGACGGAAGGGAGGGAAGACCCAATCGCTCAGTGCATCTCGGGCCGTGGACACATCTCTAAGTCAGTCCGTCTCTTACAGGACGTTCAGTTCTGTCTGAAATTTTCTTTGAGACATTCGGTTCATGCCAAAGGTCCTTAAAACTTAGTCCTGTAAGAAACGGCGATGGGCGCATTTGGTCCACACCAAATGACCCTGATATTTTGTCCTGTCTGAAGTGTCCGTGCTTAGTAAACATCCCTGGGTTCAAATAGCCCGTAATGTTTATGTATACATTTTGTTTACAGGGTTAATAAATAAAAATACTATCATGCTTTCTTGCTTCACAAATTGTGCTGTGGCCACATTGCCAAAGATAACCTTTCCTGCCTCAGTAGCCCGGCTGGTCACAGCATCAAGGACCTTTGGGCATGGACCAGATTTCTATAATCCGGCATGTCACTTGACTTTTTCAGGACTCTAAGTGCTATAATGATAGCATTCCTATTCAACTTTTCTCTTGTCGGGGAGAGAGTCGAAGTCATCCTCTGCACCTGTCCCCGTATGCTCTGTTCATCATTTTATACAGTACAGTTACTTCATGTGTAATATCTTATCAGGGCTCGTCACAGCCCCGGCAGGCAGGCAGGTCACCCCAAGGGGCTACAGACTTTGACAATGTCCTTGCGGTGCCTCCTGGCATTTGAGTCCGCCTCTGCAGCATGGCGGGACCTGTGGCTCGCTTCTAACCACCGGAACAGGGTGACGGTGAGGAGGTGGCTGCCAGCCTCTCCTGTGGCAGCTCCACGACCTTACGGCCCCATGCATGTGACTTCTGCCGGCGGCCTGCGGGAACTCGGACGTGCGCCCTTATCAAACCACAGCCCCAGCCGCCGCCGGGGTGCACCTTAGCGAGGGCCCAGCCGACCCCTGAAAACCTCTAGATAAGAAACGTGTGTTGTTTTAAGCTGTTGAGTTTGCGGTGATGGTTACACAGCAGTAGAAAACGAATACTACATATCCATTTTGTTATGGCCATTTTCAGGAGAAGAAACTATCACTGAAAAGGTAGATGATGACCCCAAGGAAAAGATAAGCAAATCGATTTAAAAAGAGAGAGATTAACATCTCCGTCTAACCCCAGGCAAAGACATGTGCAGTGGGTCCCAATCATCGTTTTCCTTTAGCCCTGACCGCCTCTGAGTGGCAGAAAGCTGCTCTCTTTCTGGTCGGTACCCTGCGAGGTTCTTTAACTCGCTTGCTGGGCGGCCGCTGTCCTGCAGCGGTGTAGGTTTGCACTTTCAGAGAAGAAGCTACAGAAGACGCTGGTCCTGCCTCTGGGCCAAAGCATCGTGAAGGTAGGCGCAGGTATCCTCAGTGGCTTCTCAGCATGCGGCGCCTTCTGCTCCATCCCCCTCCGCCTGGCCTCACGTCCTCCACGCCCACCACTCAGTCAGGAGCTCCAGAGGGAAGGCCATTTGACAAAGCAACAACTTTAGTCGTTCAAGATATTTTACAGCTTACCGCATCGATGTGTCTTCATATATTTATAAAGACCAGAATCGTTGCTGTAAAACATCCACGGAGATGATCGACGGCTATGCATCACCGCCGAGGACAACAGTCCCTCGCTCTAGATCACCGGTGCCCAGCATCAATCGCGAAACTAGGCTGAAAATTAGAACGGGGACGAAAGGAACGCAAGCCACGGGAAGGGAAAAGCCACTTCCACGCGCTTCCTGCCTGCCGGGCCCACGCACTCTCGGAACTTCCGTGTCCAAGGTCAGAATCGGCTGGCGCGGTGGGAAACCAACCCGCGCCTCTCCGGGTCACGTTAGGAGAAGCTGCGGTTCTCCCCAGCAAAGACTCCACATCTTGCTGTTCTTCTAGTTTCCCTAACCGCCTGCGCAGGGATCTGCGCTGCATAATAACTATATGCAAAGATCTGAACATATGGTGCAGAAACCTAATTACTGTATCAATATTTCATTCTGTTGTCAGTGATGGAATCTTTGTAGCAATTCTACAACCGCAGCGGATTGGCAGTCGGTGTCAGCACGCTGAACACTGTCGGGCGTGATGGACCTGCTTCCCGTGCGGAGCTGCGTCTGCCCGCAGCGGCTCAGGGAGTGAGGAAGTCGCGTAACCTCGAACGGGGTGCTACCTGACCTCTTAAACCGTCATCCTTCACCATGATCGAGCCCAATTAAGAGCCATATGCTCCCAGGGTTTGCACGCCATGGATATATACAACTTAAAATGAAACCTGCCCCAAGTCCAGGCTCTAAATGAAAAATATTACTTAACAACACAAGGGTATACATCGAACACGGCTATTAGTAGACAATGATTGAAGTAGGGCACAGATTAATACTGGGTGATATTGGTGGCGATGCTGATGGTGGTGATGATGGTGATGATGGTAGCAATGGTGATGGTGGTAGTCATTGATAATATATATTGAGGACCCCTTATAGACAGTGTTATGAACATGTTTGGCGAAGACTATCTAAACACTTGAAAGAATGTACCTGACAGACATTATTATGAGCATCTATCTGACAGGTAAGGACACCGGGGAAGGAGGTTTAAATCTTATCCTGAATCAATCACCTGCTGAATTGCAGAGGGGGCAGTTAAATACAGTTATTCCGAATTTAGATCTAGTGCCGCTAAGCAATTCTAAACTGCCTTCATTTAACTACTGTGACTGTAATTTTCAGAAACATGCCACATCTTATCCCATTGAGAAAACTTATCATAGGTTATAATTGACACAGTTTGGAGAGAATAATGAAAACACACTTAAATAATGAAAACACACTTAAATTTTGATCTTGAAATTCTGTTTGTGGACATTCGTTAACTGGTGTATATATGGATACATACATAAGTCTTACAATAACATGGTCATTGTAAAACACTGAAGGCAACGTAAAAATCTTGCAGTAGCTTGGCAGGTAGATAATTATGACCAATCAGTATAATGAAATACAGCACAGACATTTAGAAGAATAAGGTAAAGTTATCAATTCAGGTATGATGAGACAACTATGATATATTACTGGAATCGAAAATCAAGATGTAAGACAATGTAAGTTATGTGCTAATAGATAGGTTAGATACACGATAGATGATAGATAGATAGATAGATAGATAGATAGATGACAGACAGAAAGGGAGAGAGAGAGATGATAGGTAGGTAGGTAGGTAGGTAGGTAAATAGATAATAGATAAATAGAGGCAAAAAACCCTGAACAGGTAAAATCTAAGGCTAGGAATACAGGGCCACAGAGTCCAAGATGGGAAGGAGACTTATTTTTATATTATACTACATTTGCTTTTGGATTTTTTACATAAGGAAAACACAGCGTATGGAAAATTAAAGAGAGGGAGGGCACGACGTAAGAGGTAAATTCGCAGAAAGAGGAAATAGCAAAGCAGATGCCGGATTCGCCCACGGTGAATTATTTGCTCAGAGGCGGATGGTTCTCCTCGCCCCGCAGCGGCCAGTGCTGAGAGGAGAGGCTGGAAGGCCACATCGGAGGTGGAGGGAACAGGGCAGCGAGCTCAGGCGCGGGGCCGTGGAGTCTGCCCATCAGCCGAGTCCTCGTGGAGTGACACGTTCACGGTTTTCTGCTGCAATTTTTATCAGTGTCTCTCGCCTCTATTTCACTCCAAGGCCAACTACTTCATAGTCCTGTCAAGCGAAAGAAATGCAGGGAATTGCCTCGCACAGGACACGGCTGGGTAGTGGCAGAGGCGGAATTAAGCTGCTGGGTCCCCGATGTCAGATCGGTCCTTGTTCGCCCTGCGTATTGGAGGAGGTAACTTCGCTCCCTGAACGGGGCAAAGGGAGCATGGAGAGGGAGAGGTTCACACAGACCACACTGCGCACGAAAAATAGCTTTGTGTCGGATGTGATGTCATGCTCCATGTTCCCCGGGAATTTTCCAGACAGAAAACTGCTTTCAACAGAAAACACGGCCCTCGCTATAGGTGCCCCAGGCTTTTCTTGGTACTTGGTGCATTTTGATGGCCCATGAATAAAATGTGCTAATGAGTTTCTGGGAACACAGAGGCCATCCACCAGGGGGACAGGTTTCAGCATTTGCTGTTTGAAACCAGCCGAGGGATTGGCTTTGCTCAGGGCAGCTCCAGGAAGGACAGCTTTCAGAAGGGAGGCCACGTGCTCTGGCTTTTGTCACGAGCTCCCTAACCTGGAATGACAAATTGCCTTTCGTGAATTATGTGAGATACATCATGGAGACCTTATGCCTTTGAAAGGTGAGATATGACAGTAATCGCCCCAAACGGACCATTGCCTCTGCCCCCAATTCCCCTTCTCTTCCGCTGACGGGGGACCACGTATCACACGCACGTATGTGTGCGCCCACGCTCACTTATATCTATTTATAACTACACATTTATGGCTAAAGAAACATGGAATCTGGAATCAATAAAGTCTTTTTGGTTCTAGTTTCCACCACGCAATCTCATCGCGAAGAAGTTATTCAATTTTCGAACACTCTTTCAGTAATCTTAGAATAATATTACCTGAACTTGGAGGTTATTGCGAAGTTACGCACATGCACCCATGTTCCTCTCGTACCTGTTAGCTATTCAAGGAGTGTTAGTTAAGTTTGTCTCCATTTGTTCCTTGCTTCCTGATGCCTCGAAGATACAATAGATGATAATAAACTGTAGACGGGTAACATTGAAAGGTATGGCAAACCTGAACTTACTGCTGTAATGTGACCTTAGCCCAGCACAGTGCAAAGGAAAGAAGAATTACATAACTGAGAAAGAAAGCTACTGTGTCACTTTCGTTTCTCCACATAACGTCCGGAGTCAGACTAATAAAATTCACACTTTTAAACTGCATTACAGGGGCCATGGACTGGCCTGGACATATACCTATTAGTTGCATAAAATGATTCTGGAAGAAACAGGAATAACAACCAGAAGATTTTTTCAACGACAAACTATTATCCATTCAGGACTGCCTGCACGCGTGTGTCGTATTCTAACCCCTTAAACCCCACTTTTCAGTTTTATGATTTTCTGATGCTTTGATATATTATAATGTGGATGATATAGTTTACATAACCACCAGCTGGTTAAGTCACGATGTTTCGTTTCTAGATATCGCCACGATATTCTTAATTCCACTTAATTCTTTTTTTCTGTTTGTAATGAAGAAAAGTGAAGTTCTTTCAATCGGGTTCTCAGAATAAAATTTTCTATCATCTGATTTAACTTGGAAAGAACTCATTTGTTGTAAAATAAATTTTGTTTTTAAAAACATATTTCACATAATTTTTCATTACTATTTAATGCCTCTTATTTAACAATATGTTATTATGACAGAAACTTTTCTAGTATATGATTGTCTCTATTGTATCTGATAGAACTGTCAATTTTCAAATATATGTACACACACATATGATTAGGGAGAATAAAATTTGTTATTAAAATTATTGAGTCTGACAGGGGAAGTATTCTATTTTAATAAAATGTTGCCCAGAATAGCAACTATTTCGGGCTAAGTCAATATTAAATCCTTCAACAGAATCACTCCAGTAACAATTTAAACTTACAATCGACCTCTTTCTATGCTGATAGAAACAGAGGAGCCAGCTACATCTTATCGAAGACAACTTTCTAAATTACCCAGATCATGAGCGTTGCTTGAATGCATCTTCCCCTGTCAGTGGCTAAATCACTTCCTATCTGGATTAATTATCTCCAATAATGAATTCAATGTTTCTTCCTGACTGAAGAGTTTGGAGAGATTATAACAACCGCAGAGATATCTACACAGGTCTTTCTCTGTGAAAAGTAAGGGCCAATACGATTTTCCTACTGAGCAATGCAAATGGGCGATATTGTACGAAGACGTAAGCATTTTATTCTTTACCATATTTGTCACTATAACAAGGAACGATAGAGAATTTCTAAATGGAAAAGCCTGGATCTCAAAGATCCCTAATATCTACGCCCTGCCTTAAGATGTAAAGGTGCAGTAGCAGTGACACTTCTTCTAGACTTTCTCACAAATATTTTCCTTTTGAAGCTAAGATAATGTGTAGGAGTTACAAGGTGTTACCACTATGCAAATTATTCATTATTTTGTTTCTTCAATGTCTGTTTTCCCTTTAAATTTCAATGTTTGAAAATAGAAAACGAAGTATTTCTCAAATATTACATTTTAATGACATATTTAACAAAATATAATCTGGGTACCATAAAATAATTGGAATTTCAAACTTTCCCCAGAGAATCAAGAGATAGTTATATCAGCTACACAGTAACTATGGGATTTCTTTTCAAAAATAATCTCTTTGCATTTTCTTAGCAATTTACTTTCATTTCTGTTGGTTCTACAGAAACTTCTTAGTAATTGTTTCCCTCTCTTACCATTATTTCACTCCTGAGAACCGTTGCCTTTTTGCTAGTCTATTCCCACTTTTTAGTTTCTTCTCTTGACAATTCATTGAATAACGATTTTTTCCTGAAATTATGATTTAGTTTTGTGTTTCTTACTGTAGAGGAAAACAGCATAAGCCTCACTTTCTGGAGAGAAACTCTGAGCCACTAGAATTGGTCGTCAAATTATTCACAAGATGTATCATTTCCCGATCTGATTTCCTTCTCCCTGTGTACACCTGCTCAGATATTTGTATCAACTTTATTCATTAATTATCACTTCAGTAACAGTGTATGAGGCCTTGCTTGGAGACAGATACTGAGGATGCAAGTAGGACAAGGTCCCTGTCCTCAAGATGCGTGAAGTCAGGACCAGGGACCACATTTGAAACAGAAATGCAGACTCTTGTGGAGCGCACATGAGGTCACTTCAAAATAGACTGCGAGTCATCAGCATCTCCCATAACCTGATAAGGTAGCTGTGATGGGTGGATTCTAGCACGGCGGAGTTGAAGGTAGCTGACTGGAGGGGGGTACCCTATGTGACTGATTTGGGGAACGTATTCGGGTTGGTCATGAGTTGGAAGCAGGGGAGGGAGCTGGATGGAAGGAAGGACTCCAAACAGAGAAGCTGACAGTCACGGGCTAATCCCAACCAAGTCCTGATCTTTCTGGGATGTTTGCTGGAGATGCTGTTTAAATACTTATTTTGAAGTTGCATCATCACTTAGTAAGTGTTTAAGCATGACAGAATAAACTAATTCATAAATAATCCTGTAACTGTCAGTCTTGGCTACATTTGAATTGGGTTCCAACCCAATAAGGCATGCCATTCTTATTAATTGATGTTTTAAGGAGAGTCACAAATTAATCTCTACATCAAAAAACAATAACAGCTCAACACGTTAAAGGTGGAAATGCTTTCAATTTTACAAAGAACATACATGAAATTGTGGTAATTTAAGAAACATTTTTCAGTCCAGTCCTCAGCGAATGATGCTGACATAGAGGAGTTTAGTTAATCGGGTCTGTTACTGCGGCCTCTGGACCGCCTTGATCACGGGTCTTTGATTTGGTTAGCTTATTGATATCTCTCAGGTGCAAATAGATGGTATTCCCATGTAGTTACAGGAATAATGAAAAAGCGGCATAAATGTATGTTCACCTGGCAAGTATTGTTCTTGTCTGTATTGTTGGGACTTCTGTGTCCCTGCTCTGTCTCTCTTCTTGCAAGAAATCAAATTAAGTCAAAGCAAAATCGGAGGTTCCTCTGAGAATGTGTCGATAGGTGGAATGTGTCACAAATACTTGTTTCATGGCACAAACGTAGTCTGATGAGCCCCTCTCTAAATGACAGAGATTTCCTTGCTCCAGGATAAGCTTCCTCCTGGGCTGTGCTTGGAAGTTCAATGTTTGTTTAAATGATTTCTTTTCTTTTCTTTTTTTTTCTTGCAGATTCCTCACGTACAAACTCTTTATTGTCAAAATCTTTCTTAGAGTTTTTTTTCGATACTTCTTATATTCAGTTTGTTTATATTGATCACAATCATTCAGGTCAAAATTGAGCACTTTTAGGAAAATTACTTATATCCGCTCTGATGTTTGCCACTCCACTGCCCCATTTCTGTGCTTCAACCTACCATTTTGATTCCCTTTTCACTATTTCGGAGACACACTTCTTGAAAAGTGTCCAAATTATCTGTTTTGACTGACAGTGGCTATTGCTTTGCCATTTGCCCCAAGTCTGTTATGTTCTATTGTTGCTGAAGTCACAAAGGAATTTCTCATGGCTCTATCCGTGAGACAGATTTGGGGCCTCATTTTGCTCGACTTCACCGATCGTTTGATTCTCCGAAGACCTATTACCCCTCTCTCTCTGCATCGCAGTGGAAAGTTTCCCATATGAAAAAGAAGCTTATTCTTTAAATAACAGAAACGAGATTGAATAAAGAAAGCCTTTTTTTTTTTTTTTTTGGAATGTGGACTCTCCAGTCTCAAAGCTCATTAATGTTGTAGACTTGAGAGGCTAACGAAAAACATAACCAAGGAACCAGAAAGGGAGGAAGGAAAGAAGGAAATGAATGGGGGATGGATGGAGAGCAGGACAGAGGTTCTTGCAGTCACGTGGAACACCCTTCCTAGATTTTTCCCTGGACAGTTAAGCTAAATGAGAGAACTACTTCTACAGTTGATGGCTGTAGAATAGGTTAAGAGTGCTTCCCATAGACAAGTGGGAAGAAATGCTAAGGGTTCTGTCAGGTGGCTTGTGTTCTAGGGAGAGTGACAGGGAATAGAATGGTATGCAACAGAAATGCAGAGGGCTGAATCCGGAGTTGTATCTTTGAATAAACCCTTGAATAATAGTTAAACCCCTAACGAGTCAGGAAAATATAAATTAAAGTAATATCGAGCTATTAGCTCCCATTTATTTGACCGGAAATAACATAAGAGGGAAAATTTTGTCGAAGGGGATGTCAGCATCATGGTGCCCTGAAACCTCATTCTGGAAATATAAATTGTTACCCTTTGTAAATGGTTCATCAAAAATACATTTTGTAACTGGAAGTGTATTTATTTCAATCTAACCATTCCACCCCAGGAAATCTATTCCATATAAATATCAGCATATGCACTTACAGGTCTATGATAATACACACACACTATAACTATTCTGTATTTGTATCTTGGTCTAGATATATACATTACATATACAGATATCCTATACCCATATCTCTCTGCCTTTGTTATTGTCATTGTTGTTTGCTTGTGTCTGGTGTTCGCCATTCTGATGATCGTGAAGAGAAACCATTTCACATTGAGACAACTCCTGACTCCGAGTGGGCAGCGTTCATTTCTTCACTGTCTTTGTGATGTGCTTTTTCTGAAATGACATTCCGAGTTTCATGTGTATTTTCAGTGGGAGATCTTTTTCCTACTTGGTGTTTGGTCCTCTACATATTCAAGCGTCCAACCCTTTGTTGATGAAAAGTGTTACAGATACTGCCTTCCCATATACGCCCCATCTTTTTACTCTTGTAATAGCGATGAACCAAAATTCTAATTTAATAGAGCCCAATTTATCTCTACCAAATCAGTTGTTAAAGCTATTTTATGTCATGCTTAAGAAATTCTTAAATTTAAGAATTTAAGAATTTAATTTCTTAAATTCTCTTCTGTCATCTACAAGACATGTTGCTATTGTATATTTCTTAGTTAAAGTGAATCCTTGTCTGAAAATGACTTTCATAAAGAGCAGACGTAGTCTTCTGGTTTCTTTTTCTTTTCTCCTCCTCATCTTTCTCCTTCTCCTCTTGAGCATGGATATACAATTGATCAAACCCAATTTTTGAAAAGCCCTCCCTTCCACGCTGCTCTGCAGCCTGTGTCATGACGTGTGCCCGGTTCCCCTGTGCCCTTAGACTGCCCCGCCGGTACCACCTCCTCGCGGTGCTGATGACTGTGGAGTTTTAACAGTCTGTTGACATTTGCAGAAGCAAAGTCTTTTTGTTTTCCTGATTGCTTTAGTTTTCATTGACTATTCCTGGGGGAGATTCCAGAACACCTCCAATTAGGCGTTTCAAAACTTGGTAAATCTTATCAGACTATATTATATCTGCAATTTTACTGGCGTCAAGGCCAAAATTCCTCTGTACCCCTTACTTTACCAACCTGGCCTAAAATCTCTAGGTAACCAGATAGATTATTTAGCTGTGTAAATCGAGACTTTTTTTATGTACATCTCTGTTGATGGTTACTCTTTGTGTCAAATTAGCATTTGATTGCAGTTGATAATTCCATAAATATTTGAGAGTCATTATCTTTCTTTGATGTAATTAAAAGGACTTAAGGTTTTGGACTATAGTGAAGCATATAGTCTTTTTCTTTTTGGTATTTCCACAAATATTGCCTTTTTTTAACCCTACAGGTAGATTTGGAATGAGGTGGGGTTTGTAAATGGTTTTATTCAAGAACACAAGAAGTATCCCAGAGTTGTACTGTACAAAAGAGAGGTTAATCTGGTTAAAACAATCAAACATATAGAAATAAGAGTATGTAGATATAGAATATTTATCTCAAACTACACTTAATCTACCAAAATACTCTAGCATTTATTTAAGCATTCCACTCTGCACATGACTCATGTATGCTTGTTTCCACATGGGTGGGATTGGAAACTGTGAGTCTGATCCTTTGGTTTCTGAAAGAATACACTGGAACATTTCATGTGCTTTTCTTGGTAACTAATTAACACAGCCTCTTCATCTCCTTCTCCCATTATGCTCATTCCTTAGACCACGCCATATTCCCTTCAAAACTCATTGCAGTACAAAATAAACTCCTTGTTCTCCCAAAGAAATAAATGATAAACTATAGTTAAAATAAGAAAAATTTAATAAACATCATATGATTCATTATTTAATGATGTTTTTCCAGTACTGTGATTTAACCATAACACATTTTCCCTGGGGTCGAATAGCAGAATTTATGCATTTAAAAGTAGCTATACGACCAGATTTTCAAGTGATATTTTATGTATGTGAAAGAAATGGGGAGGTTATCTCATTCCCCGATCGCTTATTTAAGATGAAAACCTGTCCTCGCCTCAGCTTTCAGGCCCCGAGCTTCCTTCCACATTCTACTGTATTTCGCCTCCATTGCATATTCCCATTCGGACGTCGTGTGACATTTACTTAGTTATGTTATTTATCACATGTGGTCCACTCAGATCACCACCTCCTCATCTGTGTCTGGAGAAAGCGGGGATCTTAAGTCCTTCATTCATAAGGTGCAACAGCTTAGGAGATGGTCCTTAGAGTTAATCCTTTAAACGCAAGGCTCAGGGTAGGGCTCACCGAGAAGGGGATCTTTCGGAAATTACTTGAGAGAAGTTAAAAGGTTAGTCACGCAGATATTGAGTGTACGTGACAGGAAGCCAAGGAAACGCAGTTGGGGGAATGTGTGTCGTGGTGACGGCCAGGAGCACAGTGAGTCGGGCAAACGGCGCTGTAACTCAGGGTCTCACAGGCCTGTATTATGTTGTTGTTGTTGTTTTTTTTCACTCTCTGAGTTTAAATGAGAAATATTGATGCGTTTCGAACAGGGGAATGACATGAGCTGACTTCTGCTTTAAAGTAAGCACTCAGTAAATATCGAGCTGAATTGAACGGGATTGATTTTGAAAGAGAAAGCTACAGCTCTCTTTGCAAGCTCAGCGGCTTACCAGACACTGATATACCAAAAAAAAAAAAAAAAAAAAAAAAAAAAAAAAGGGTTCCTGGGAAATAAGTTTAGAACAGTGGGAATAGAGTTAATGTATGTGAAATAGTGGCTGGAGTTTAGGATGTTGACTTTTCGTTAACGAGCTAAAAGGAATTTCTCAGAGCTTTAGCGGAAAGTGTACAGAACACACACATATGTACGTGTGCACACAGCTTTAAGTGGAAGCTTAAAATACTAGTCAGTATTTCACACACACACACACACACACACACACACGCATGCACAAAGTTGCAATTGTGAGTCAAACTTGCAAAGACTAGACCGTGTTCAGAGCAACCCTTAGCAGATTATCCTTTTTTGCTTGCACTTTTTTAAAGTAGTATCAATCTACACAAGCTGGCAGCGACAACGCAGAAAAGATTCGTGTATTTTAACGTTAGTTACAAAAAGTCAAAACGCTTGCTATCTTTTTGTGCTAAAATTCTCAGCACGAGACGATATGTCAACATTATAGGTATACATTTAAACATTTAACAGATTTTATTTACTGATAAGATATTTTTTACCGATATGAAAAATATATATATATATATATTTTAGTTAATTTGTGTAGGGAGTTGGGATTTTTCAAGGATGAAGAGTCGTCGCCTGGTCTGTAGCAGCTACCTTGAATTCATTCTTAGGAAGCAGCTTACAGGCTCCACCAGGCGTCCCCAGGGACCGCAGGGGCAGCTGCCCGCAGGGTCCAGATCAGCGCTGGAATCGTCCATGATGCTAGTGCAGTGTATCAACAAGGACATCGGCAGGAACAGGATCGAGCCTCTGTCGGGAACACCAGGGAGCAAGATCGACGTTTTCCTCAAGGAAACAAAAGAAAACGTGACGGTGGAGGAAGAGTGCTTTCGGTGCCAGCTTCTTGGAGAGCATTTAACTGGAAACTAAGATGGACGCATCCGTACAGAAGCTTGAGCAATCGAAATGGAATCCAAGCAAGGAACACAAGATACACAGGAGAAGTCTGAGTTATCAGCGACGAGGGGAGACATCATCGTATAAGTTATTTTGAAGTTACCAAGAAATCTGTTAGGAAAATCAAAAATAAGGATTTTAATAATTTCCATATTAAAGGAAATTCTAGAGCACCTCATTTAGACATGAGAAAAAATATATCATCTTTTTGGCTTTAGGCTTTAAATATATATGGAATATATTGTGATAATGACATTTTAGCATAGAAGAAAATGTATTTAAAGAGTCTGAAAGACTTTTTACTGTTTTGGGACAGATAAGAGTAAAACTTTATTAGATTTTGACTAGGAAATGAGGTATTTTGTAAAACCATTAAAACAACCAGAAGTGTATATTATGACATGGAAATAGACCAATAAAAAATTCATAATCAGATTGTAAAGAAAGGTATGAAAGGAGATTTTTAAAAAGGAAAGTAGATAAGGGTAAACGAGGTCCAATGAATGGTGATGGAAGGAGATTTGACTATGGGCGGTGAACACACAATGATGATGTTTTATAGAATTGATGATGAATGCACAGATGATGTATTATAGAAGTGTATGCTTGAAATGTATAATTTTATTAATCAATGTCACCCAATAAATTCAGTAAAAAAGGAAATTAAAACATCTGAAATAATCATAAAACAAAAAGTAACATGAAAGTTAAAACCTATGAGTAATTATATTACATGTAATCAGAATAACTTTCCAAGTCAAAGCAAGGTTATCAGACTTAGGTATAATAAAGAGCTCTATGTTACTTATGAGACACTTAAGATATACATTTTAGGACAGTTTGTAGAGGGCTAGAAAATAATGCATGTATAGTAACCAACATGTCACTGTCTTAAAAACAAACAACATTTAATGGCAGATAGAATTACTAACAAATGATGAGAGGTAGTTCATTATGATAATAGTCTTAATTCACTACTTTGTACTTCCTGATACGTATGATAATTGCAAATGTATCACACATGCCATAGCATCACCTATCTATATGCAATTATAAAATCTGAATTCCGTATAATAAAGAAAATGAAAGAAGATAGTATAAGCATGCTTCTCTCAGGAAATTACTGAATATGAAAAGAATTACAGAGTAATAAAGCAACTCAAATGACATTTTTGACACATTCGATGCATGTCAAACACTGCTAACAACAGCACAAAGTACGTATTATTTTCAAGAACCTAAGGGCTACATAGAAAATCTAATAATAGATTGGTCTCACAAAACAAGTTTAAACAAATTTGAAATGACTGAGTTATAGAGAATATACTTTGACCATAGAAGTCAGTTGGCAATCAATAATAAAAAATGGTTAGGTGATCTTTTATGCTTAGAAATTCACAAACACTCTTCTGTGTAACTAATGAGCCAAAGAAGCAAATGTAATGGTAATTAAAATATTTGTTAATTTAAAAATAATAAAATATAGTTGGGGATGACTCAAAGAGCAGAAAGCTTAAAAATTAATGATCTTAGATTTCATCTCAAGTAAATGGACAAAGAACATAATTGTACTGAAACTAAATAGAAGACAGGGAATAGTAAATATAACAAATTAATGAAATAGGCAATAACACTGAAAGGCATTTCAATTTTCTCCTTGGCTATGAGTAGCAGATAGTGATTCTGGGTTTCCTGGCTGTAAAGAAGTAGTTATTAGGTAAAGCTCATAAAGTTTAATAATAAATAAAAATTAATAAAAAATTTAACAAAAATATCATGAGATCTAAAAAAAGAATCAAAGAAGATAACACTATGTGTATAGCAGGAAACCACTGAACAAACTTGGGTAGTTTGAGTATCAAAAGAGAAAAACCTACAATTTGTTTAAACATGTTTCTACATTAATAAAAATTGTCCAACTTTAAAAGAGTCTATGAAAACAGTCTTTCTCTGAAATTTACAAGTAAAGGAAAATCAACCAAAATATCTTTTTGTATGAACTCTACGCCTGACCTACCAAAACTAGTCTACGAAGAATGCCAGAATTATAATGTTATTATTTTGTAATGCCCAGTTAAGTCCTATTTTCAGATAATGATCATAAATATTAGTAGATAATATAAGAAAAAAAATGATAGTAAATTTTATAATGGATGTGTTAGCCTCAAAACATTTGAACACAGATTAATTTTCATATCAAAATATAACCACAACCAAACATTCTGCATTTACAATATATTATATGTATTAGGAAGTATGAATCATCAACCTTTTTAACTATTCTTGCAAAATAAGAAACCGAATTGGATCAAGTCTCTAAATCTTTACAATAAATATATAGGTCAAAAATATATTAGAGATCTCTGAGCCAAACACAATGTGTGGATGTGTTTGAATTATAATTCAGATCCATTGATCATAAAATAAGTAAGCATATATTAATTGAAGAAAATAAGTTGAGGGAAACTGAGGGCAACTGAGTAGTAGAGTTTTATGATATTAGATAGCAAATATTAAATTTTTCAGGTATAAAAATGGAATTGGGGTGTACTTCAAAACAGTCATTGGAAAGTGGGGGAATATAGACAGAATAATAATGGCCGTGTGTTAATAACTGTTGAATCTGGGTGAGGTTATATCAGGATACATTGAACCATTATATTTACTTTCGTATATGTTTAAAATGTCTGGAAAAGAGTTCAAAAATCGATCAGTGTAATTCAACACTTTAATTAAGAAATTAAGAAAAAACAAAAGCCACATGAAGATATTGATAGTTTTAAGAAAATTTATGATGTGAAAAAATTCTAACAAGGATAAAAGGGGAATCATTAATCAGAAGCAAATATCTACAAAACGCTACTGGAATGACATGCTAAATGCTGAACTGTCAACAGAAATGCTCATGCTCACTATTTGTACTTAAATTTATTGCATTTTCTGAAGAGTGCAAATATGTCAAAAGGAAAATATCAAATAGACAAGAAATACAAAAACAAAACAATAAAATTATAATTATTTGTAGACTTCCATTCGATCATATAGAAAATTCAAAATACAATACAAGCTGTTCGATGAGCAAGATTGTCAGATACAAAATCAGTGTACTGAGATGATTTACATTTTTACACTAGAATTTACTAATGAGAAAATAGAATTTTACCATTTACAACACTATCAAAAATCAAATTTCCAGGAATAAGCCCATCAAAAATGCATGACTTCTGCACAGAAAACAACTCTGTCGTGTAGGGAGAAAAAGATAAATTCAAGGAAGCATTATGCGCACAGATAGAGGGACTCCATGTTTTATTTAAACAGTCGGTTCTCACCAGTGAAACATACTCTAGAGATTGAGAGATTTGTAAATACTCGATACAAATCTCCAAAGGTTATTTTCCCCTAAGCAGAGGGCAGCATTTACATGGCAGTGGAGGGAACCAGCGTGAGACAAGACACAGGCAAAGAAGCAGAAGACGTTTTTTCTAGATGGCAGAAGTCTTGGTGAACCCGCAGCAATGGAAAGTGTGTGATTTTGCTGTGAGGATGGAGGGGGAAGAAGTAAAGAAACAGTGGAGACTCGGGAAGGGGACTCCCACGCACGGGGATGGAATCTTGACAAATACGGCACCACAACAAGGATGCTCTTCATTAATCGGTACTGATTAATTGGGGAAACAAACATGGTGTTTAATGCTTTCTTCATACTTCACATCAATCTCAAGTTCATTATAGATTGAAATTGTAAAAGACCTCTCAAACTAATATAGAATAACTTTTTGTCCTTTAATTCTTTTTAAAAAGCATACATTACTACTGCTTTAAAAGAAATAATTGATCATTTTTAGTATGTTAAAATTAAGAACTTCTGTTCATTAAAAGCGATCATTAAGAGGATGATAAAGCACGATGTCAGTTGGGAGAAGGATGTGTGCACAGATCTACACAACTAAAGTTGTTGCCCAGAATATCTAAAGATTTCCTAAAAATCAGTAAAAAAAAAAATATTTTTCAATAAATGAATGAACACTAGACTCAAAAACTTTGCAAAGAAAATGTCCAAATGCCGGAGTGATCAACCTCACTAATAATCAGATAAATTAGAATTAAAACTGGCATCTTTCAAAGACGTATGAGTAGCCGAGAGTAGATTATTTTCCCTGCATTAATGATCTTCAAATGAACATGGGTTCCAGAAGCCTTTAGAAGCAGGTGATTGATATTTTGATTTTCGATGAATTCCTCTGCTTTAGTGAGAAGTATAGACTTTAAGATGATATTGTTGAACCAAGACAATAGTTGGTAATAGTGTGAATGAAGGATGGAGAAGACCCTTAGTAGGTGAGGAAGGTTGTTTGGGGGCAGCGGAACAAGCCGGAACCTCAGGGTGCCGATACCTCCTTTCTCTTTCCTGAGTGGAAGCACATGACACTTTCTCTTGGCATAAAAAATACATAAGCCATATGGACCAAAAGACCCCCAGGGACAAAAGTAAGATTCTATGATGTCTGTAGATGGCTTAATTTTGAAGCGAAGGGGACAGGGTCGTACGCATTCTTCTAGTGAAGAACCGAGGTGGCTCGGTCACAGCTTCATTTGTGTCTGCTTTCCCTTTCATGGCGGGCATTAACCGATAACCTACTTCTGGAAAATGTCTGACACTTCCGTTTTTGTAGGACCTATGTCATTTTTCTATGTATTTTCTATCAGATGTTTCTAAATTCTACGTGATTCCCACTTTGCCTATCCCTACTAGGATGAAATTTTTATCAGAATAATTAATTTTACAGTTGAGGTTTAAGCTAAAATACTAAAGATGACAGTAATAATAAATAGTAATATCGGTAAGAATAACAAGTCATCTCTTCTGACAAACTGTGTTGTAAGAATGTCAAACATTCAATCTCCGTTTGCCATTGTGGCCCAAAGCTCCATTTGCTCAGTCTGCTCACTCTATCAAAGGTCCTGGCCAAAGGCACCAAAGAAGCCAGAACAGAGCGGATGAGAAATTGTGAAATTTGGAGTCTTTGGAGCACAGGTGTGGGGCGGAATTACAGGAAAATCTCTTCCCTTGGGGCCGGGCTCGGGCACTGACTGTCACGATACAGTTCAGTTTGGCACGTCTCACCTAAGTCATTCACATTTTCTGAGTGGTGAATCCTTTCTTCCTTTATGTATGACTACGTTATTTCTATGGTATGCATTTTAATTTAGTTTATTTTATTATTATTTTTTGATTTTTTATAAGAGTTTATTTGAGCCAAACTGAAGACATGTGCCAGGCAGTGAGATCTCAAACGCTTTCTATGGTATGCATTTTATGTCTTTTATATTATTTTGAGAATCATTTAGACATACTTTACAAGATTTTTCTTTGAAGTTGGCCAAAAGGCTTTAGTCAACATTGTCTTTTATTTTTAGCATTATACTGTATTTTGTTATTGGTTTCCAGCATATAGTACATTGGTTAGACGTTTATATAGTTTATGAAACGATCCCCCTGATTACTCTGTCTTCCCTCTGGCCCAGGAATAAATATCAATTTTTCAGAGATCCAAATTTATGAAATTAAGGCTGAAGACTTTCACTTCAGATTTGGTATCAAAGTGTTACAAAAATATCTTAGAATAGTGGTAAGTAAGTATCATTTTACGGATACTAACTATTCAATTTCTTCAAAATTGAACCATGAATATTTAAAATCATAGATAAAGGCATAGCAATTTATGGCCTAAAGCATGCATAAAAGATAAGTGAACGTTATGCTGGCTTTTTATAGTAAAAAGTCTGCATTTCACAGTCCCTACAGAGGTGTTTTTCTCCCTTGTTTTATCTCTGATTTAATTTAAATGCCGAGGTGAAGCTCGTTAAATGTTCCTTTTCCCCTTCTACTTCATGAAAAGCATATTTCCTTTCATCCATCATTCACTGGGCTGTTTGCTTGCTTTTCAGTGGAGAGTTGGCATGTGTGCACCGCCCTTTCATAGGAATGCCAGAAATATTTTTCAAAGTAGACAAAGTCTCTTTTAAAAAAATATCGCTCATAGAGAAGGTAAGTCTGAATTATTGATAAGCTCGCTCGTTCGGAAGGGTCGAGTAGGGCGACTGGTTACTGTCTGTTTTCCTCTGGCTCCCGCCGTAGGTACCACCCTTGCCAGTCCTTTCTCTGCCAGAAACACCAGCCTTGTTCTTTCCTCCTTTTTCCTGCAGGGTGATTTTTGAAAGCTCGACTATTTACTGGTACAAAGCAGTAACCCAAACAGAGCACAAAAGCCAATGAAAATAGTCGGGGAGGGGACCTGGCAGTGGCGAGTGCTGGCCGCCACGATGCCGGGGACGCAGGCGGAGGAGCTGTTAATAAGTGGCCCCAGGAAGCACTGAGAAGCTCCTCTGGGTTATTTTTCTAAGAAACGCAGATGAACGTATTAGTTCTACTGCAACCTCTTTTGTTGTCCTCATCATCATTTTCATTCTCCATCAGGTAGTTAAGTAATGGAGAGAGAGAGGGAGGGAGGGAGAGAGAGAGAGAGAGAGAGAGAGAGAGAGAGAGAGAGAGAGAGAGATTGATTATCTAAGAAGGTTTGCCTTAAGGTTTGAGGCTATGTGTTGGACAAATCAGCCCCCAGGAGGGACATATTGGCACACGGTCTCATTTTTTTTTTTTAATAGAGATTCTGGCAGAAAAAATTCTTGAGATTTTGGTTTATTTTTGATTCATAGATGAGATTCAGGGTTGAAAGAGGATGAAACATTCCTCGTCAATTTTTATTTTCCAAAATGTTCATTAAGAGGGTTTTCATGATTGTCCCTTACTGACCGTAGGGCAGAGGGGAGGGCATCAATCCACTGGTGTCGGAGAATGGTGGCAAGGTGACCCTGCATCTTTCTTTTCCCTGAACCCATGAGTCCAGGGGAGAGAAAAAATATACCTAAATCACTAATATGTCAGAGTCACCTTTAATTTATTCTTAGTGTATTTCTGAAGGTGTGTGGAAATGGCTAATCATATCTTGCCATGAAGCTAAACCAATGACAGCCATCTCTCCCTTGGGGTCTTATCTCCCATGAAGTATGTTCAACAAGTCATAGAATTCTTCAATAGTGCAAATATCATTGCATTTGATTTGCTATTGTTCTCTTCAGGATTTTTGTGTCAATGTTAATGTAGACACTACAAATATATTTGACATATTAAAGTTTCAGCTTTCTCAGGAAATTTCAATTTTATAAAGCGATAACTGAGCATAAAAAATATTGGACTCCAGTTTATAATATACATGATAGAGTATGAAGAAGTAAGCCAAAATCTTAAAAATAAGAAGCGTTCAAGGATGGATGTAGGATGGGGAGATGTATCGGCAACAAACGTAATGGAAGGAATTGATCATCGTATGAGCTGGTTAGTGTCCATGTTCGCAGTGGTTGCACACTTCTTGCCAATTTTCTGCATTTCAAGGTTTTTATAATGAAATGTCGGTGATCCTAGAGCGTAAGGTGCACTGAATAATGACGTGCTGCCCCATTATAGATTCTTCCGTGCGAGACAATAAATTTTCTTGAGTCCTCACAAGCATGTGACTTCCTGTAGCTTCCTTTACCAGTATTTTACCCAACAACTCAGAAACCCAGTGAGATCCCAGGCTCCTTAGTGACCACGTAAGGGATTAAAACAGGGCCCCACTGTGTGCGGTAGATTCTCAGTGCCAAACAAGTCTACTCTGGGTCTGAACAGAGAACCACAATCACACAGGACTCAGCATTCTGAGGACATTCCCTAAGGGTGTCTGGGAGTAGGGCCTGGGGACTTGTGTGCTGTAAATCATAAAATATTGCCCAGATTTCTTGTCCCAACCCCGTTTGGCAACAAAATCATGAAAGTACCGGTCTTGAGTGAGCACTCAATGCGCTTCGGCAGCACTGCCTGAGTGATCTGAAAGGAGAATGTATTTTTCACAAGTCTCCTCCACATCTCACGCATTAAAAACGGAGCTTTGACTAGACAGAATTTTAAACTATTCTCCATTTAATGGTCTGTCTGTAATTTCCCAAGAGTCGATGAGTAAAACTGTGGGAAATGTATATTCTCATATCAGAAACAAGGTAGAATTATGAAATTTTAATTTCTTAAAGACGATTTGTTTTATCTGTTCTATTATTTTTACACACATGATAATTTACACAAAAAATATGCAGAATGAACAAACAAAAAAGTGAAAGAACACGTGACCACATTTTAAAAGCAGTTATCGTAAGTTAATTACTAAGAAAATATGTCCTACTTATGCTCGGTGACTGTATAAGCCATCATTTGCAAAGGCAGTGTAGCAGAAATGGTACAGCCTGTGAGCTACTTTGCAGGATGCTGAAAAGAAACGTGCTGGCTTTCAGGAGCTGTTTGGATTGTGTGAGATGCCCGCGGACACCTTGCGTTGCCATTGCTGGGGGCTTTCAAGAGAAATGTCACTCCTCACAGCAAGCGATGAGATTTGACATATGGCATCAAAGCATCCTTAAAACCACACCTGCTGCAGAGAGAATGTGTCTTTCAAGAGATTTTCAAGCAGAAAAGGTTATGTTTAAAATCCGAAAGGCTAAGACTTATTTTTTTTTCTTTGCAGACAATTAAATGCTCTAAAGAAAAAAAAAAAGTAAATTGCACAAATACATGTAAGAAAAAACTTTTGTAGCATCCTATTTTTTTTAAAAAAAGTTTATGACTGTTAACACTTTTTTATTGGTACTGCTAGAACATACACTATAACCCTATACAGCTTATTCACAGCTATTGATTTCTGTGAGAAAAGTTTTCTTATGAAACATAGCACATGGGGACTAAAAGTATCATGGTTTTGCTATGGTTTTGGTCAAAATCTACTTTTTAAGAATTTTTTCACCTACTTTTTATAGTATGATCCCAATTATAAAAAGGAAGGCAGTGAAATTTATTGATCGCAAACTGCGTGGCAATCGTTTATATGTTTTATCTTGATTCTCTTCTTACCTGGCAATGTAGATGGTCAAGAACATTGAGTCAGGGGGATTAAATGACTTTCCACACTCACTCAGCCCACGCGACACAGCCGGTCATTAAGTCGAGGTCGGTCAAATGTGGAGAGTTAGTTCTCATTTCTCTATGTTCCGCCAACTACGGTGTTGAGGCTCGGACTGCGTGGACCCAGCGATGGAAAATGCGAGTTGGTCTCCAGGCTCAGTACTTCACCATGTAGCTTGCGAGGCGGGGCGTCTTCAGTACAGAAAGGGGAGCGTGGCAGAGCGTCTGTCCAGCACTGAGTGGCGGGCACTGGCTGTGGGCGCAGCTCCCATCGGATGGGACACTCAGTGCCCTGCAGGACACGGAGCCCGAAGGCTGAGACAAATAGAAAGGACTCGGCGACATGGTTCCATAGTGTAGCGGTTGGCACGTCTGCTTTCCACGCCGAAGGTCCCACCCCAGTTGACCCACAGTCCAGGGACTGTGGCCATGGCACCCTGAACAATCCCGATGTCTGATCTCGGAAGCTAAGCAAGGGCCGGTCTGGTTAGTACTTGGATGGGAGACCACCGAGGAAGACCAGGTGCTGTAGGTGTTAACAAAATAATAATAAATAATGAAAGAAAGAAAAGACTTGGGAAAACCTTGACAATGCAATAATAGTAGGAACGCAGTGAGCCGTGTGTGTGTGTGTGTGTGTGTGTGTGTGTGTGGACATTTTTATCTTTTATTTGAACGGTCACCAGAGCTCCCGAGATGGCCCTTGGTTTTGCTACAATAGCCCGAAATACATTTAATCTTTCTCCACGTCGCCCATGCTGACAAATTGCCATTCTATCAAGCTCTCTCATCTCCACACATGCCTTTCGGAAATGATAAATATTTTATAGTGAAATTTTCGTATTATTCTCGAGACTTCATCACTGTTAAGAAATACTTAGATTTTTGTAGGAGGAAATATCTCGTACAAACAAAAAGTGATATGATGTTTTAAGTAAAATCAAATTTTAAATTTCCTATAGCCCAGGAAGAACGAAAGGATAATGATACATCCGAAAGAGCGAATGACAGGCTACGGAGGGAAGGGGTAAATTTGAACCCCAGCCCTGTGCAGCGCACCCCCCAAGCCCTGTGAATCAGAGCACAGACAGAGGAAATGCTGTTAGGAAACATTTCGAGTCGAGCTGATTTAATTTTAATAAGTATCCCATCATTTAAAAATATGTCTGGAGTACTTGCTCTGCGCAGATAATACGCTCACATGAAACGATGCCTGGAAACAGGCGCGTGCCCGTTACTGCCAAGCGGCGGCGGGTGAGGGGTGTTACCTGGGGGAATCCCACGAGTCCACGGAAAGTTTGGGGAGAATCGTGAAAGAGTAAAGAGGACACTCCACGTGGGTCCTGCTAGATTTAAATAAACTAAAATGAAAGAAAAATGATTCCGGGGAGAGAAAATCTGCCTTAGTTCCCCGATTCACGGTGGAAAACTGGATTATTAAAGAAATGAAAGCCAGTCATCGTGAACGGAGAGACAGTAGTGAGGACAGCGAGGCATGACGTAGCCCCTGAGGCGGAAAAGGCTTATCGGGCAGGTTAGAAATGTTCTCATTGCGTTTTTTATGAAATGGGGAGTCAATATCAACATGTTTTATTTTGTTTTTCAAGAAACGTGTATGGAGAATGGCCCGGGGCGGGAATGCGGGGGTTGGGGAGGGGGAGACGTGGGGCAGGACAGTCTGGGGCCTGGGGCGGGAGAGGGGGGCGCAACGGGGTGGCGGGTGGGGTGCGGGGGGCGACAGGTTCAGGACTGAACGCGGGCTTCGGCCTCCTGAGGAGAGCGCGGTCACACACCTGCGGCCCGCCTCTCTCCATCCACCTGATGATGCCATGCGGGGGGACCCCGGGGGATAAGGAGCAGGCGACGTGCAAGACCGTACTGGGCAGCTGGGGGACCGCGCTCGGCAGCGGGGGGACCGCGCTCGGCAGCGGAGGGATCGTGCTCCGCAGCGGGGGGACCGTGCTCGGCAGCGGGGGGACCGTGCTCGGCAGCGGGGGGACCGTGCTCGGCAGCGGGGGCCCGGGAGGGTCGGTGACGCAGGCGGGCGCTGGTCTCCAGGACTTTGCCCAGCCGGGTTTTGATTTCTTCGCCTCCACAGTCGCAACGTCTTGGAGGGAAACTGGCCTGTCCTGTCGCCACCGACAACAACAAAACAAAAAGGGAAACACGACACAGAGCGCACGTACCTGGGCGCTGCGCTGGGCCAGGGCGGCTCCCAGCACCTGCGGCGGGGGGCGCGGGCAGCAGCGGCCCCGAGGCCCCGAAGCGCCCCGTTGGTTCTCAGATCTGCCTCTCAGCGCCAGACTTTGCAATGAAGCTCAGGGCGCAGGGATGCGGGGCGCGGGGGCCTGTGCATGAGGGCGATAAAGCGACAAGGGCACAGGGACTTTGGCTTCTTGCAAGGTCACCTTGGATGGAGGACTAGAGATCAGAATGATGGAGGTTGGCTGTGGACGCTCCTCCTTGGGACGCCATCCCCGGGCTCTCAAATTTATAAAACACGGCAAAATCGGGAAAATGAGACTTGTCTTTCCCCACTCCGTGAATCCATAAGCAGCTGATAGACCTGATTCCTAGAAGGGAAAAATGAGATTACACACATGTGCACTTCAAAGCCCGCTTAAAGGGACATAATACGTTGTAAGCTCAGAGACTTCTAATTGAAAACACTTCTTTATCTGATGAAAAATGCAAATAGGTATTTTTTTTTCCTGAAAAGTAATTATAGGAAAAATAAAATTCACAGGAGCCAACACTGGCCAGACTCAGGGAGGAAGTATTTAGGAACAAGAGCTGGATCTATCCAGTTGCAGAGATAAATTTATCTTTCTTAGAGTTAAATATATTTGGATATTTTAGCCTAACGCCTGTAAATATTCGAATTACATGCTTGTTCTCCACTCTTTTCTTCATTCTATGTTAAAAGTCACTGAAGAAAATGTTGATGATTTGTCTACACATGTAGAACTTACGGAGAGAATGTGCTGGCAAAAGTACGGCGGGCTTATAGTCAGGTCTATTTAACGATGACCACGGGTCGAAAGGCATCAATCTTGGCTTCCTGGCTAATGTGACTCTCTCCCGGGACAGAGCAGAAGTGCAGATGCTGACGCAGAGTTCTGCTCTCTGAAATAAGGCCAGGTCGTGGCTCCCAGCAGATTAATTTAGGTGATTGCCGCACCGCGGTTCTCTTGGGGGCCACCCTCGCTTTTCTCTTACCTAAGTTGAAATCACCGGCACTGGAACACGCTGGGCATCTTCCCCAACGTCCCGCAAAAAGTGATGACCGAGCGATGCTTCTGAAACCAGTATTTCTTCTAAATAAGTTATTCACCCAAAATCATCTAGACGATTGCAGCCGGTATCATTCGGGAAGGGTAATTAAAATGGAATGAGGTTAACGAACTCGATTAGTCCCTTGTAAGTGAATTGGTTTACTAGAACGGGGACAGCTTCGAGTTCACTAATGTTTTTTTTTATCATTAAGAAACATATTGGTGAATTTCGCTTCTGGAAAAATGAAGTAATAGAGACTGGATTTCAGATTCTTCCGCCTGAAACAAACTAAAGTAATAATAAAACAAAATGTATGAAGTAAGTGAAACAACCATTTACAACGCCCTGGATGTCAGGTACCAAAGGGTGGCTAATGCTTATCCTTGATAAGCAGAAAATAAAGACCAGCCATAGGGCTGCCCAGTTGCTGGCCTTCGGAGAGTTTCCCATTGTAATCACAGAAGGTGTGTTAGTTTTCTGTGGCTGCTTCGACACGTTGGCACCGAACTGATGGCTTAAAACAAGTCAGACTTATTATCTTACAGTTTGAAAGCTTAGAAGGCCAACGTGTGCCTTAATGAGCCGTCATCAAGCTGGCGGCAGAAATGCATTTCTTTCTGGCAACTGCGGAGAATCTGTTTCTTGCCCTTTTCCGCTTCTAGGAGCTTCCTGCATCCTTGGCTCGTGCCCCTTTTTTCTCCCTCTCCAAGGTCAGCCACAGTAGTCAAGTCCTCAGAAGTCATCGCTCTCACCCTCTTCTCTGACTTCGTCTTCTTCCGAGGACCTGTCGTTACCCCGGTCCCCCTCGGGTAACCCAGAGTAATCTCACTGTGATGAGGCCGGATGTGTCGCTGCCTTACTTCCGTCCGCCACCCTAAATCTCCTTACATGAATAATTATAAGCGTATAGGTAACCGCGTACTTTTGATTATTTAAATTTCCTTAAAAGGTAATGAACTCTAAACAAAAACACTATTAAAAATGCAAGGTGGGTTTTATAAGATATGGACAAATAAAATAGGTGACGATAATGAGATAAAGTCTGAGACAGGGCAAATGAAGTTTAAGATTCTGTTTGAAATTGTGAGTGCTATTGTACGAGTTTCCCACGATGTGTGCGTGGTGTACACATCTGGACGCGCGCCCGTGTGTTCGGGACGTGTGCTCTGACCTCTGCCCGCGGAGAGAGAGCGTGAGGTGGCATGCTGACCTAGCACTGTGACTTAGTGAGCCCAATTTCACTTTCGCACCATGCACGTCCTTTCGCTTATCCATCTCTCCGAAGTACGTGCATTCTCGGCCGGAAGGGGCCATGGAAGCGACTTGCCAGGGAGCGGACGCTCGACGCGCGCGAGGCGCAGCGGCGGATGCGGTCCCTCCCCTCGGCCAGCCTCGAGCTTCTTTTTCTTTCCTTCGTCTTTCTCCTTCCGTGTTTTTCCTTCTGTTGCGTGTGCACGTGTGTACACGTGGCACATCTTGCTCGTGCGTCATCACCGCCTGCACAGGGCCGCGGCTGCTCCGTTCACGGCTACGTCCCCTCGCCTGTAACAGTGCCTGGCTCGCCATAGTTTTTCGGCATATGTTTGAATTGCTTTTCGTAGCTTCATTTTGTTACTTCCAGGGCAATAACTTAGTTAACCCCTTTATTTATTTCACATATGAATGCCTAATTAATATTTGATAACCCGGAGGTCATAGTGGTCGATTATATTCTTTTGGCCACTTAGCTGAAGTATTTTCTCTTTTGTTTCTGATGATGACATCGGGGAAGGAGGTTTCCATTTTTTATACAGATGAACACATACGGCTCCAAGCGGTCGTTTCATCAAAAGCTTATTGGTGGAAAGCAAATAATCACACCTCTAGTTTGGCTGCCTCTTTCCTTTACAGTTTTGTTGACATGAGAAACGTCCAAACCTGTAAAGAATTTGTATTCCAAACCCGTAAGAATTTATTTGAGCCAAACTCATGACATAAGTTGGGGAGCAAGACCTCAGATGCGCCTGAGAACAGCAGTTCGGCAGTTTCTTCTCTGCGTTTGAAATTGAGGAGGGAACCAAGGGGGATCACAGGTCGGTGGGAGAAAGCAAGGCTGGGGGCGGGTTACAGGGCAGTTAACAAGACTGTCCCTTGAGGGTGCTTACGCCTTCCAGGGGCGTTACTCCTGGCATTTCAGAGGCGGGTTCCCCAGGCACACAGAGACAGTGGGCAGGCCCGGCTCAAACATCCTTTTCACTAAGGAAGTCGCAGGCCTGGGGCGTGACCACCCACCATGACCTGCCCGGGTGGGAATTCATGATTTATTACAGCGCCCTTTTAGATCCACAGCCTCTCCACCAAAATCTTCTAATGACGCTTATAGACGCTCCTCTCTTTCCTATAGCTATTCTCTGCCCTCTTCTCATGGTTTCTCTTTCATTTTGCTGCTCCGCCCTTGCTGAGGTTCCTTTTTTGAAGTGAGAACAGAAATCTAAAGCAAATCAAAGGAGTTCTCTTTAGTTTTAAGTTCACTCTGTAGAAGGGAGAGATGAGACTCAGAAGAAATGGCAGCCATTGTAGGCATTGATACTTTCTCCTACATATCTTAATAGATGTATTTATAATTAGGTAGAATTGTTTTCATGTCAAAGTTATAGTCCTGAGGTTTTTCTGATGTTATTTTTTTTGAAAACCACTCTTTCTACATTAGGCTCTGAATAAAATGACAAAATCTGTGCTCATTAAGTTGGTAATTAAGACTATATGCCCAATCATTCCTTGATAATCTTGCGTGTTTCCTGTGGCTTTCGGGTGTACAATTAGAGATAAGGGTACCTGCAGAGAAAAGATAGTGTTCAGACCTCCTTAATCGTCTTCCTATGAGTTCAAGTCTCTTCGCAAAGCATTATGGGGGATCATTGTTTCTTAGCTTTACCCAAAAGCTTTCTTCCCCCTTTCCCCTTAGGTAACTAATTTATGTCTTTTCACATATGACCCCAGAGCTATTTTTTTTTTAATGAACAATTTTTTTTCCCCCTCTCACAATGTAATTTCATCATAACCTTCAAATCCCAAAGTATTTGTCTCCGAGGACTTCTGAATACGCCGTCCAGTTCGGGGGTGCGCCCCCGTCGTAACCAGCGCTCCCCCACTGTCTCCGCAGGGCACGCTCTGCATTAGCTTGTCTTCCTGATGTTCATAACTGAGCCACGACTTCGGGTGCTCGTTTGAAATGACAAGGTTAGCAACCCGGGTGCCATGTAGTCCTTAATGCATTTCTTTTTTTTTTTCTGGAATCTCATGTTGCTCTCTAAACCAAGAGAAGCATTTGTCGAAAGGCGTATTGAGAAAGAAAACGAGACTCGATTACAGCATTCCCCATCGGCACAAAGAAATAGAAAAAAAATACACATATTTTAGGTTGTAGTTGATCATACAGAATATATAATGCATTTTAGCTCATTAAACACACTTTCATTTGACTATATTCTGAAGAGACATATTACCATGCATTTAAAATTCTTTCAACTCAAAGATAATAAATTCAAACACCGTGGATGTCATATAATGCCTCTATCCCAATCACGGTAGATATTTTATTTTAATGCAACTTCTTTCCCTTCGAGATAATACAATTGAAAGTAAAAGAGTGGGCGGCAGGTGCTTCTCCGTTACTCCCCCGTGCTCCTTGGCCACTCCAGCTGAGAGAGCTCGTAAAAATGTCAGCTCTCCACGGGCAGAGCGTGCTGCACCTGCTTGCCATGTGTCTAGTGACTGCTAACGTTTATATATCGCCGTATTCCAAGTCAAATCAATTGATAAAATGCAACTCAGCAACACAGCCCAGTGCATTGCTAATGCTCCTTAAGTAGAAATGTATCTTCTCCCAGTCTTAATACAAAAGGGCCGTTCCTTATTCCTTATAGCCACTTTGCTCTTCAATTTCACAGGGAAAATGGTGCTGAAAAATATTAAAATAAGATACATGCACTTAACCAGACAGAGTTTCTCTATTCTACTTTAGGAGTACTTACTAACGCCACAGAATATGCTAAACCAGCTAAGATTTCTTTCTCTGCCAGGGTTCGTTTGTGCGAGTTAATATTTCGTCAGTTCATACGATTTGCATTAGAGCTGTAAAAAGCATCAGCGCGCTGATGTATGCAAACGATGCTTTGGCTCTGCCTTCCTTGTTCATGAAAACTTTTACTTATTTGCCATCTGATTTTTTTTTTTTTGTCTCAGCTTGCTTTCATGTAACAAATGTATGACTCTGTCAATTTATCAGAATAACACGAGAAAACACAAATAACAGGAGAATAACCCGAGAAAACGCTTCTAACTTACTCTTTAGAAAACATTACATTGTTCCATGCCAATAAATATAGATTTCTAAAAGCTAGTGAAAGAGATAACAATGAGGTAAATTTCATGGAGTTGAAATTTTTTAAAAAAATTAAACAGATAAGTTTACAGTCACACGTTAATTCCCTATTTTACCTTTTTCATAGATCACCAGAAATCTTTTCCCTTAAAAGCTGCTGAATCATTTCAGAGTAAGGATGTTATAAATGTATTTTGTATGTCTCATATTATTCTTTAGAAGTGAGGATGTGTGTTTCCTTTGCAGTCTTTTTTTTTTTTTTTTTTTAATGAATCGCAAGACAATGTCTCTGTGTAGGCACATCCCCACCAAGGTCTTGGCCAGGCAATACGGACATAGAGGACTGTGGTGGCTCAAAAGATAAAATAAGTGGAGAAGGCTTGCAAGAGAACAGTCATTCTGTCTCCGACGAGACATGTGGTAACTAATATTTCCATGAAGGGACAAGAACCCCGAGTGGACGATTTTCATCTTGTATGTCAACAATCTGGAGATATACTTTAAGATGGATCCCCAGTGTAGGTCTATATACATGATCCATGGAAAATAATGTCGAGATCAATTCACTAATCTGTCAATTTCTCCAAGGTGTAAAGTAAAAGAAATTTTTATTTATTAAGCCTACGAACTCAAAAAGATATATGCATTAATTGTTTTGTAATTAATTTCTCAGAAGTTACATTTCTAGGAAAATCAGAAACTCAAGTTGCATTGTCACTGATCTGGGTCGCTAGAGCTATCATTTATTAGCATATACTTCAAAATTTAATCTGAAGTCTTGCCTCTGCGAAGATAATGAAAATTACTCAAAATGAATTATGCGACCATGTTAATACACATGTGTTAATATGTGCATTCCATACATTCAAGAATGTACTTCATATGTTCTTTGATTTAAAACTAAAGGAAATTAATGACTAGCTGATATGACAGTCATATTTTTGAAATTCTTAGCTTGCTTCTGGTTAAAAAAGATGGTTTTAGTGTTAAGAAGGAGAATTATGACTATAGCGATAACCAGTTAAAGTTTTAAAATAATTCTTTTTTGAGGTTCATATAAAGAGAAATTGCCATCATATTAAGAGAAAGGTGTATAATATTTATTTGCTGATTTGCATTTTATATAATTTCTTTCAGATAGCATTATTTGAAGGTCACTATCAGGTATATTCCAAATAATGCAATAATCCTAGATAATTAAGTTTAATAAAGCTATGAGAGTGGTTATTACTTCTTCATTAGACTGCATCAAGGACATATAGAAGTATGAGAATAATTCTCGAGGACTCTCGCACTCCAGTGAAATGGGGAAATTACCTACATAAATAGTTTGTAAGGGTTGGCTTGGGTCTGCTGATCTAAGCAAAAATAGTTATTGAATTTATTATTAATGCTTTTTATCAAGTAGTTTTGCTGTTCTTATTTTTTTCATAAAAATATATTAAAACAGAGGAGGCAGATTTAGGACAATTTCAAAGCTTTGTTGTATTTACAAATGTCTTAATGTTATAGGTCCAATATTTATCTATCAAATATTTATGTCAATTAGACATTCATACGGGCATATTAGCTTAGACACGTGCAAAATTTAAATTCCCATTATGCATTATCTTGGTAATCTGCTATAATGATTTGATCATTATATGGTTATCCTTACATTTAAGAGATGATAATATAGTGTTATTTTTTAAAAAAAGAATAAGAATTATTTCCCACTCAGCTATTTTTTTATTTTGAATTCTCTGGGACAGAATGGACAACGGTAGATATCTAAGTTAAAAGAAGCCACTTAAAGAACTCAAGAAATGTGTGTGTGTACGTGTGTATACGAGTATTCTAGATCAAATATAGGATTGCATTCATCCACCATGAAAACATTCTCTATTATTTGGAAAATCAGAAGGAGTAATCACTTTAATAGTGTTTTTATACGAAAGAGCCTCTAAAAGTTTAAGTGTATCTTGCACGCTATCACAGTCTCCTCGGCCTTCAATACTTATCTAAATGAAGTGTCATCTGGTAATAATTTCCTGTGCTCCACATAAAAATATTATTTTTCATTTGGATGAATATCTTTGCGTAATTTGTATTGCCTTTTGAGTTATTTGTGTTGCATGTTCATAGCGCTGTAAAAACTGTAAGACCAGCATCTAACTTACTCACTTTTCATGTTTTTCAGTGCAAAATGGCACTGATAAATATTTATTTGGTTAAATATCTATGTATGAGTTGTGAAATTTAAAATAACATATATTGTTTTCAAGACTAGAAATAACTGTAAAATTATAAAAAATGGCCATTTAATTGAGAATTTGGTAGAAAAATGGGGTATCTTGGTATGTGCGTTTGTGTGTTACTGTTTATTTTCCAACATATGCAACAAGTGACTGACTTTAATGTTTTTACTAGTCACATATTCATCTGATAAAACATTTTAGAGATTCATTTTCAAACCGGCTATATTAAAGATTCATTTTCAAACTAATTATTTCAATTTAATATGGACCTTCATATCTACATACCATTTGGTATAAATAAATACACCAAATGGTATATAAAACCTTTAACTGGGCAGCAGAATTCTTTTGGCAATTAGACTAATGACCCCACAGATTGATACAGTTCAAAAACATGATTAGTTTATTTCTTCACGAGGACATATATAATGCAGATATTTTGAAAATCACAATGGTATGCTAGTGTTCAAGCTTAATAAATGAAAATAGTCAGGTTTTAACTAGTATATAAATTTCCCAAATTGAAAATTCATACCACACATCAGTTTTTTAGAGGAAGGGTGTGATCTCTTTGCAGAAACTTATTTGTCCTAGGAGACTTCTTGGAGGAAAAATGCTCTTTCTATGAATTCTAGGTGTTTTATATATTATATTTTATTATGTTTTCGGTATGTATGAGTTTAACAGAATAGACTGAGAATCTAATGTAAGTTTCATGCTTGTAGTATGAGACACATGTTTATGACTTTGCCTCTATTTCTTGTTTGTGTTCTTAAACGGTCAAACTTTCTAAGCCATTTTCACCGCCCCTTAAACAAAGGGCTGGATTATAAAAGGCATGGTTCTGCAGTGGTTAATTCTACCGACTTTAGACCCCAAAGAATTGAGCTCAAATCTCAGCTCTGCTACTTTTATATGGTAAGCTACTTAGCCACATGATCATTGTTTGTTTGTTTTGTTTTTTCTTTTATAATCCTGGTAATATTACCTACAAAATATTTATTGTAAGTATTCAGTGTGGTTATATGAGAATTCAATAAATACTCCCGAATTAAAGCTATCATTATTCCGTGGTTCCTAGTGTCTCTTCCAGCTGGATGGTTTCGTGAGAGCACACGGCACATGGAAAATTACTGACAGTGGACTCGTCTCATGCCTGGTAGACATTTACCACGAACCTCCTCGAACATGGATCGAAACCCATTAGAAATTGGCATATAGGGCAAGTTGAACATGGAAGTAGGCTTAAGTCTTCTTTGATAATGTAGAGTCAGCCTGAACCTTGCTCACATTCAATGTATCTGTCAGTTAGACTCTGTTTCTCATGGCAAAAAGCACAGGATTATGACAGCCCCTGCATGGCCAATGGGAAACACTGAATTTCAGACTAAAGTCATCATCTTCCTAATGTTCATTAAAGCTTGTGGTGGTTTCTAGGGGGCTGACAAAAGCAACCTGTAATCCTGTCTTGCATCTTACAAGCAAAAGGTCTTGGCTTTTGTTTTCTTTGTTGGAAAAGGTGGCCTTTGAGTGTCACTGTTTGCCTGAGTGTGGGGGACAAGGACATGGAATCACGGCGCTTGATGCCTTTCGAGACACTTATGAGGAAGTTTTTGTGAATGCAGCTGAGCTGTTGTGGAGGAAGTTCTGGGAATTCCTATACACTTTCTGCATCCTTCCCTTTCTTTCCCTGAAATTCTGCATATTGCAAGATTGTTTGTAGAAATGATTTGAGCCTCTTTCTTAACATTTGTGGTGAATGATCCCATATTTTGGCGATGAGTTTATATGTGTGTTCCAGGTAAGGCTCTCTTGTCTGAATGATTTGTAATAAAAAATGTGCCAATTCCTGCTACAATAATTTAGAAGAGAAGATGATAAGAATCAAGATGGCTTAAGCCATCTCAATACATGTCTATTGATCTATCATCTAACTATCTAGCTATCTAGCTAGTTAGCTACCTATTGATTATCTGTCTATCATCTATCTAGCATCTATGTATCTATCATCTATCTATCTATCTATCTATCTATCTATCTATCTATCTATCTATCTATCTATCATCTATCTATGTATGTATGTATCTATCTACTTATCACCTATCATCATTCATCTATTTTTTCCTAGAGCAGGCTGCATAATAGATAATAGACCAAGCGCCCCCGGTGCCACATTCCAGAACCCATCATCATGTTTGAGCCAGGCCGCTTCCCCCACAGACTGCTCACACCCCGCACCTGAGCATGGGTGGGGTACTAAGTCAGGCTCTCTCCAGGAAGAGGCTGCCTGGCCGGGATGAAGCTTTCTCAGGCTGTGTTCATCTAGGGCACTCCCAGCCCCAACACCTCTCTTTCCTCTCTCCATTCCTTGCGGTCAGAATCCAGTCACGGCCTGACGACTCGCTTACGTTCTCCCTGTTCCGTCCGCATTTCCGGCAGCTCTCCTAATGAAATCCTAGCACGTGTAATTCCATCTTTGTGTCTGCTTCTCAGAACACTGGAGGACAAATAGTTTATCTCTTTTTTAATCTTTCGTCTCTGATGAAGTGTTAAGGTGATCACATCTTCTGTTGGAGGCCCATTAAAATTATCGGTCTCTGCAAGTCTCCTCTTTCATTTGATTTATGTATTAAATTTTATTTCCCCATAAACCACTCCAATACCCCATTAACACTTCTCACCTACCTAACATCTACCATCATTTTATTGTGATATGTTATTTTGTTTGTTTATACTCTTTCTAAATGTGTGTTTCATTCACACGTTTGCTTTTCTTTTCAATTTCTTTCTATTTCAATTTTGTAAACCATACTGTATTATATAAGTTCATTATATTTCTAGCTACGTCACATATTGGCATTTTTCAGATACGACTATGCCGTAATATAAATATCTCAGTTCTTCTTTTCCCAGGATGCCGAGGCTGTTCACCCACCAGCTATTGCCTTTGTACAATCAGGTCGCCTTCAGTTTCCAACCATGAAAAGTAGCGCTGTAAGGAAAATCTTTGTACATGTGCTTTTATAAACATGAGTGGAAAGTCGTCACGATACATTCTCTGGAGCAGGATTCGTAGGCTGTGCGCGCGCGCACTTTATTATCCCCTTGAATTCTGCTCCAGTTGACCCTGTTGCCAGCTACCCATGAGGAGTACAATACCCGCCCATCTCTACCTTAGGGAAAAACAATTACTCATTGTAATTTTAATTTCCTTTTTTTGCCAATCACTGCTGATTTTAAGTGTTTTGTACTTGTGGCTTTGCGCATTACCATTTCTGCAATTACTTGCTCACGTTCTTTGTCTATTTTTCCAGTTCAGTCGCTATTATTTTTTGTGTATTCTTGCTAGTAATTCTATTCCACATATTGCTAGTACCATGTCTTATTCTGATACATACTTCTTATCCTTAATTTGGGGGTAATAAATCTTATTAACCGTTTGTAATGGCTCTATGGTTTTGTTTAACAAATCCTCCCTATGCTCAGATCAACACTTTTCTTCTCCCCTACTTTTTTTCTCAAATTCACTATTTTATTAGTTTTCAAATACAGCGTTTAATGTATTGGAATTTGTCTTTGCACGTTAATGTATTGGAATTTGTCTTTGCAACTTATTTTATTTTTTTATGTACGAGTCCAGTATTTCTAAAAGTCGATCACTAAACAAGACATCGTTTTCCCATATTTCCTCACATCACCTCTTATTTCCTGTATCATATCTACCACAGTGTGTGTTTCCATGTTAAATACATTAGCCCGAGTTTAATCTCTTCACGTCATCACCTCGATCTGTCCGTCTGCTGGTACGCTAATGCCTCCCTCCTGTAATTCCCATCGCCTTGTTTTGTTCATATACACTAAAGCATGTTAATATCTGTTTAGGTCAGACTCATTGTCTCCCTTTACCCTTAATGTCTAATGGTTAACGTTACAACAGGTAGCTTTCGTTTCCCTTACGATGCATTCTGTACCAATGGAATATATTTTTCTGTATTCCTCCTTTTGGATATCTTTTTTCTTACCATCTATGGACACGACAAATGCATCAGTAGAGATTCTCACCTTTGAGCCACACTTGGCATTCCCGAAATACGCTTCAGTTTACATTATGTGTATTTTTAATTCACGAGGTCTTAGGAAATCCACTATGTGGGTGTAGGGAAGGTGAGCTTTCCACGCAGAAGACAGACCAACGGCCAGTGGGCGGCTGCTGTGTAAGAGAGTAATTGGCCTAATCCGTAGCCTCGAGAAGGCCAGCACGGCCGTCGCTCAGCGTTTCACCGTGTGAGCGTGTGGGTGTTCAGATCGCGTGGCCTTCGCAGCGCATCGGGCTGTGTTGGCTTTCACTTCGCATGAAGTGGGAGGCGTTGCGGGGCTGGGAGGGAGAAAGGGTCATAATTGGCATTGATTCTGGAGACTTACTTAGCTATTTCTCTAAAATAGACTGCGAGCGAGCCTTTAAAAAGGGACAGCTATGAACAGATAGTTTCAGTAATCTAGATGAGAAGGGATGGCGACTCCTATCGGCCTGGTAGTAGTGCAAGCACCGCGAAGGGTTTAAATTCTGGACACACATTCTGAAAATGGTACTAGCAGGATGTCCTAAAGAATGCACATGGCGTGTGAGGAACATGGAAGTGGAAGATACGGGAGAGTCTTCTGGAGTTCGACTTTAACCCTGTTGGTAAGTTTGATATTTAACTATGTACGAAACTGAAGTAAGACAGCGATCCACATAGACATTTGTATCTCAGGCATAAGGGAGGGCGATCGCATATGCAAACTCTCAGGAACTAAGTTGCGGGTAGAGTAGTAAGGGAACCGCTGCCCCACCTCCCCTTAGGAGGGGGTATGAAAGGGTTAGAATGTAGACGGAGCTGATATTTTCAAAGTATTGAGTGCGAAGGGCCGATCAGAGGTTTGGTCAATAAGCAAACGCTGACACAGAGGAAGTAGACAAGACAGAGAGCAAAAAGATGAAGGGCACTTAGCACTAAGTGTAAAAAACAAAGCAAAAACGAAGATGAAAAAAACCTCACCAACTCCATTTGGACTCACACCCAGCTAATTCTTTCACGGCTAGAATCAATGCTGCCTTAGCCATCTTCAGTATTGATACCTGTTCTAGGAGTCCGTACCCATTTAAATAAGGTTAGCTTTAGGGTCAAACAAAGTTCTCAGACGAAAGATGATTTGCGGGTGAATTTCATTTCCATTCGCTGCGGATTTGCCTTTGGTAGTGACGGAGCCAGGCTCTGAATGAATTGTACTGTCACAAAGATCACGCATCCGTATAATGTTTCCCTTCCTGAATGTTGCCCATTATTTTCCCATTAAACGGCAAACACTTGGCAGACTGTTTTTATTAATCATAACAGTAAATAATAGCTTCTTGATCAGATACTGGAAAAACATCGAAGGGATGCAGGTGGCTAATTGAGGTGCTTCTGTGATTTATTCCCAGTGAGAAGGTAGTTCTCTGCTTCCTCGAATCCTGCTGCTTTGGATGACTTGTGTAAGATGATAGCAAACAAAATGATTTGGCTTCATATTAAAAATGTTATCACCTGAAACCTTCAAAGAATGTGTTATTATACCGTTTTCCTTATCGGATAAGAATACGCTCGCCCCACATGAAGCCTCTAAATCCACGACTATATTGATTACTAACATGACTCTACTTTAATGGTAATATTTAAACAAATGTATCGTAGAAGTGATTCCTCTATTTCTTAATTACGGTTAAATTTTTTAAAAACCCATTAGAAAGTCATAGTGCAAATAATTGGCTTGACCATTTTCATGTTAATTAGTAACGCCATAGATCAGGACGTCTGGTTCTTGAGATTTTCCCTCTCCCCTTTCTCCTTCCTTCCCTCCCTCCCTTCTTTTCTCCTATCTCTTTCCTTCTTCCTAAAATATTTTTGAGTTGATACTCTCTCCTATGTATGTTATAATGCTTTTAAATGAAAACACAAGCCCCTCCGGATCTCTGCGAGCTTTCTCGGCTTGAAGTCAGGAACGTGACCCCAGGCGCTGGCCCCTCGTGGCCGCCCTGCCTCCCCCGCCCCCAGCCCCCACTCCTGGCTCACTGTTTCCAGGCACACTCATCGCCTCTCTGGTTCGTGAATGTTCCAGGTGCATCTATCTTTCATTTCATCTCTCGTGGGCGCCTTCCTCCTCGCAATCAGTCTTCGTTGAGAGGTCCCTGCCTGTCATCTGGTTTCAGCGTAACAGGTGTCTCCTGGGACAGGCCTGGGCAAACCAGCGGGCAGTAGCTACCGCCACTTCTTGTCCTATTTTGTTCATGGCGTAGCACTTACCCTTCCCTGAAACGATCTAATTTGTTTACTGGCAGTATCTCCCAAACGCCAAGAGTATTTCTAGCACCAGAGCCGAAAACAGTACTGATTATATGTAGAGTAGGCGTGCAATAAATGTTTCTTGAAAGGACGAACAGTAGTTTATTAACAGTGCCACCAGGCAGGCACTGGTTTGGGCGCCGAGGGGCGCTGGTGAGCCACGGTCCTCACACCGCGCACAGAGCGGAGGAGTGCAGATCTCGGCGGAGGGGACTGTGTGAGTAGAAAGGACATCACACAGCACAGGCAAGTTTTGTCTTTTTTAAAACTTACTTTGTTTATACATATAGACACTGGCCAGCTGCCAAAAAGGGGAGAAAAAAGGGAAATGTCCATGATCATTAAAGAAGATAGAAATGCATGTGAATCTAAATACATTAGCACGTATTAAACCAATGAGTTTGTTGATTTAAAAATATAGTAATGTAGTAAAGAAAAGATGGCATGGGAATTCATATTCTTTATTAGTTATCTGTGTTAAAACACTTTGAAATAACACATTATTTAAATTCAGTGGCTATTAATTCATTTACCTAATTAAAGCTCTGTACATTTATCTAGTACTTGCCACCACTATGTCTTCATTTGTGTGTGTGACTGTGTGGTAGTTAACAATGTCTTTATGGGAAGAAAAGCTGGCTTCCGCAAAATGGTTGTTCTGGCATGGACGAGAACGTAAACAGGCAGCCAGTAAAATATCATTTATAAAATAGCTATATTACAACATCATCAACTACATTCCCTACGCTGTACTTTGCATCACGGCGACTGTTTTTATAACTGGCAATTTGCACTTCTTGATCTCTTCCCCTTTGTCCAATCTGGCAACCATCAGCTTGTGTTCTGTACCTAGGACTCTGTTTTGTTTGCTCATGTATTTTGTTTTTTTTTTCGCTTCCACCTATAAGTGAAATCACAAAGATTTTGTTTCTCCCTAACTTATTTCACTTAGTATAATGCTCTCTAGGTCCATCCACGTTGTCGCATATAGCAGGCTTCCGTTTTCTATGGCTGAGTAATACCCAATTGTGCGTTATGTGCATTACCACTTATCTAATTATCTATCAACGGACACTTAGGTTGCTTCCATAGCTTGGCTGTTGTAAATAACGTTGCAGTGAACAGAGGTGTCCATATATCTTTTCAAATTAGTATTTGGGGTTTCTTCAGATAAAAACCCAGAAATGGGATTGCTGGGTCATAAGGTCATTCTGCTTTTAATTTTTTAAGGAACCTCCATGCTATTTTCCATAGTGGCTGTCTCAATTTACATTTCCATCAACAGTATGAGGGTCCCCTTTTCTCCATATTCTTGCTGACTCCAAACACCTATACAATGTCTAAAAATAACTTCTCCTAGTTTCTTTTGTAACCCTAGCAGTAGGAGTTATTTATTTGAGAGCTTTGGTGAGAGAAATAATCAGAACGGTCTTAATAACAGCGGTGTAAGTCTGGCAAGTCCTTGAACTCCTGGCTAATTTCAGTTCTTTTCTAACCAAACTCCTTAAGTTCTGGCATCTTCCATGACTAATTATTGATATGAGGTCGTTACTAGAAAATTTTCAGCTGTATCACAGGTCCAGTTCTCTTTGTTATAGTGATAACTTTAGTAAATTGGACTGACTACTGGTGCTAATTAATGGATATCACTCATTTTCTCATTCTTTCCTCTTGCCTGGCATCACCTTCTGCTAGAGTCTATGGTGAGTTATGTAAACCTAATTCAGTAATTCAGTAATGAGCATTGTCCAAGATATTGTCATTTATGTGTTATGTATATCTATCACAATATTTACCGAATAATCTGCGAAGCCTCCAATCTTAGTCTATCAAATAAGATATGGCGTACTATATGGCATAACGTGCTTTTATAATAGAGCCACAGTTAAACTGTTGTGTGAATCCCAAGAGGAAATGATTATTTGATTTGAAAATAATGAAAGATTTCAGTGACATTTAGTATTTGAGCTGAGTTCTTTGAAATTTATAATATTTGGCATGGACACACCCCTGATCACTGCTGTCTTATTTGCCAGTACCAAGCCGCCCACAGTGCCACCACCATCACGCCATCAACATCGGCTTTAATACTGAAGGCCATTTATAGATCCGGCATCATACTGGGAAGATGTTTAGTATGGCTCCCAGAATCTGAAAAAGGCATTTTAGGTACATTCCATATCCCGCAATTGGTGGTCTAAGCATTAGCAAAACACATGAACAGAAGAAGCACGCCAATGTAATCATCTCCCCCAGTTTGGCCTCAGAGGAAATCTATTACCTTCAGAGGCAAGTGGCATCTTCAGACACGGCTCCTGTCGATGATGAGAAAAACAAACGTCTTCATTCGTTCCGCGTGACTCAGTATCTAAGCAGCAAGCATTACCCAAATTCTCCCCTCCTCATCAGAATTAACAGATTTGACAGGACAAATTAGGTACATTGTGCATCTGCAGGAAGAAAAGAGGGAAGAGAGTGACTGTGAGATGAAAAGAGATTGAAAGATATACTCAAATTGCTTCTCAACAAGAAAGAAATTTATATGTGGTTGGCCCAAGGCCAGCTAAATACCATGAGTGGCTCAGTGCAAAACACCGATGTGAGGTCTCTGTTCAAAAATTATTAATAATTTCAAGATAGTGATAGCAGAACGTTATCCCGAGCTGGGCACCTTCTTGAGTGTGGAGCCCGGTGTGAGCATACAGCTCACAAGCCCATGAAGCAATCACTGAGTAGACCGAGAACACCAAACGGAGAGCAAGTATGCAACGATTGTGGGAAGAACAGTAAGGAGAGTGAGCTCGAGTTACTAGAGTAAAGAAGCGTCCGGATTAGTTCTCCAGGTGTCGAAATGAAATCTTTTCTCAATACTAACGTGGAAGCGGTCCAACAGTGCGCATCGTACAGTACGAGTACGCGCGAGGAAGAGATCTCGCTTTTACTCAGAGAGACTTCAGAGTATTCAAAGGTGGAAAGCGGGTTCTTGATATGCCTGGGTCGCAGGGTGCTTGTGTGCCGAGACTAGCACTCTTTCAATCACAAGATTCTGGTAAAATTTGATCCCAGAGAACGTACGTTAACAGCCATATAACTGAAAATCTGATTATTTTTTTTCAAATCACAATGACTCTAAGTGTATAAAACTGTTTCATTGCACAATATAAGAAAATGTCTTCTTTGTTTAGACATCTGGGAGAAGGAAGGTTTTATTGGTTTATTGGGGCAGTTGCTTTTATAACCTGAGGTAAATCAATGGGGTCAGAAGAAGTGGTAGGACTTAATTAGTTGCTTAGATTGAAAATATTCTCAAATTCCGATATTAAGTAAAAACCTAAAAACGGAGGCCTTCAAGACATCACAGAGAGGTGAACTTTTCGGAAAGCCTAATTAGCTATCCCACATCTGAGATGCGGTAATGAAGAAATCATCACACATATGTGAACGGCGTCAAGGTTTTCCTAGTGTCTGTAATAAAAACCATCATGGTCTGTGAATAATGGTTAATAATAGAATATTTAATCGGGGATTTATTGTTATACAAAAAGGTCACCAGAAGGTCTGTTATTAAATATAAACTTTACTCAGAGGCCTTGAACAAAAGAAATGCAGATGGAAGCAGAATTTTACCAACCAATTAACCGGCATACAGTTAGCCTGTGAGGAAAGTTGTTTGCAAACAGAAATCTCATTTGGTTTTATTGATTGTATTTTTATTCCTTCCTTAAGGTCATTATAGGCATACTATATTTAATTTTCCTGAGGCTGTTTGGAAAATAAACTACAGTTCCAGAAGACAAAAGCTTTCTTGTAAAATATAGACCTCCCACAGAAATAAAACCCAGTGATTTCGTAATGTAATTATGGAAGACAGAATGGACCATAGTGAGAGCTTACTCCAGTTAATCCTAATTGATATTTTTCAGCTTGATGATAGCAGAATGTTTTAACACGAAGTATTACCGATCCACCCCTTTGTGTTGGGACTTAAATAAAATGCCCTATGAATACTGTTTGTTTAAAATCTCATCCTTATTTCCATGGGAGTTTAAATGAAAAATAAAGTCGCGTCGAGGTACGGAGGGAAACACACAGAACAGCCAGTGAGAATCAAGGCTCGAACCTGCGCCCTCACCACGGACACAGTGTTTTACTCTGAACAACCGATTTCAGTTTTTTCTTTCAGAAAGTAAGACTGAAACAAACAGGCAAACTGAGAACAGGGAAGGCATCCTGTCCCTCACGCCCAGCATCTGCCATTGTTAAAACCAGGCGAGGTGAAGCTCGCCTTCCTTATTCCTGCATTCTTCCTGCCAGACACTTTTTAGCTCAGTACATTTTTATCCGCCACCCGAACTTTTTCAAATTTTTCTAAGAGAGCTAAATATATTCTTAACAGGTAGTCTACCCTGTCCACGCGTACATTTCATTCACTCTTTCACTCTCAAATTTCTTAATTTATTAAATACTTACATGTTTGGCCCTAGCTTTTTTTGTTGTTGTCGTTTAGCTAAGCATCTCGTTCCGTGTATTTCTATTTTTTCCAGGTTTAAGGAGGTCATCGTTGGTGACAAATAACAAGGGTGCAATTTAAGGGGCACGATGTGATGTTTCTCTGGCAGGTGTGTCATCGAGCTATTCAATACATCTGGCACCTCACGTGGCTACCGTTTTGGGGTGTGTGTGTGTGTGGTGACAACATTTAAGATGTTGTCTCTCAGCAGCTTTTAAGTAAACAATATGGCACGTGTACCGTCGTGGCCGCGCGGTGTGCCGGAGCCGCAGGACTTCGTCACAGCACAGAACTGAGACTCGGTGTCCCGCAGCCAGCACCGGGCCACCGATGCCGGTCCCCAGCACCTGGCAGCCATCCTGTGCTCTGCTTCGTGGGTTCGGCTTTCAGAGTCCATGGATAACTGAGAGCATGCAGTATTTGTCTTTCTGTGCCTGGCTTATCTCTCCAAACATGACGCCTTCCAGGTGCATCTACATTGTCATAAATGACAGGGTTTCCTGTTTTTATTTAGGTCTAAATAAGTCCAATGATTTTAATTAATTTGTCCTTCAAATGGTTCAAACTCTCTGCAGCGGCATCCCCTCGAGATGGCGGATCTGACTCATCATCGACAAGTTAGTTAATCTTCTTTCCTTGCATGTTGAAGGCGCTTTTCTTTCCACCACATTGAAAGCTGCCGCATTATTATTATTATTATTATTATTATTATTATTTGTGTCACCCTGTACCAGGACCACCTTGTTCTTTCCATGCCGACGACCAGGATTGAGCTCTTTCCTTGGGGTCAGGAACCTGACGCAGGGAATGATGATAAGAGCTACGATTCGAGCTCCTGAAGTTATCCTTGCTGCGGGGGTGATAGGTGTTTCTGCGCCATTGCAATGACATTTTTTTAAATCATGGACGTGTATCAATCATTTCAATTCATTTTCATTGCCCTTAACATCATTGTGTTTTTCAACTGTTCGGCCTTTTGAAATACGACATATTAGACAGCAGTGTGTAAGTGCAAACCCATTTCCGAAACGGCGCTCAGAAATACATACTTGTTTCTTGCTCACATTATCGGAGGCTGCAAGGTGGCCGCCGCTCTGCTTGGCTCTGCTGACTGACCAAGCTTACATCCAAACGTTACTGCTTTTTTTTTTGTGGGTAGGATATGGCCAATGAATGTCACATCGCCAAGTCCCAGATCAGAGTGTAGGGACAGTGTGCTCGTGCAGGACAGGGGGCGAGTCACATGACGAGCCCAGAGGGTGGTATCTAATGCTTTTAAAGGGGGGGGGACAAATAATTGGCAGCGATGACCCAATTTGCTGCATCCTTCTTTGTCACAAATATTTGCTTACATCAGCGCACAGGATAAACAAATTTATCCCCAAGACTCCCCAAAATTTCAGGCGACGCTAACATAGAACTTGAATTTCAGGATCCTGTCATCTGAGTTATATTGTGATGCATTTTTTTTTTTTTTAATCTGGAAGGAATGAGACAGCGTTCCTCATGAGAGCCTCTGTCGGGCAGGTCGCACGGGGCCACCGTGCTGAGCCTGGCCTATCTGATGTTCTTCTGACTGTATCTTTCCTCTAAGGACAAGACCACGTGGGCCGGGCGCGCTCACGCCTGGAAGCTGCTCCCCACTTCCGTTCCGCTCCTTGGTCAGTGGGGCCTTTCAGTGCCCTATGCAAATGGCCTCAAGCTTTCTTCTGGGGCCCACACGGCCCATTCATCATCTGTCCTGTTGAGCCCTACTGTCCTGCCAGCACGTCCCTCCCTAGGCCCAACGGGTGGCCGGGGGGCAGCCGTGTGTGGGAAGAAGAACGTATAGATTGTTGGTCGCGACATCCCCACGCGTGTGCTCAGAGCCCTCCTCGTACAGCCCCGACCGGGCGTTGGAAAGAAGGGGCCAGCGCAGGAACGAGGGGAACCCCATGCGCCAGCTCGTCGGGGAGGGTCTGGAAGGAATGAGCGCTGCCAAACTCGACCCTTACTTTTTAGGTCTTTATGAAATATATATTTATACCAAGCTTTTTCTTCAAGCTGACTTGAATTTTGGAGAGAAGCCACGTGCGGGGAATGCCACAAACAGCCCTCGTGTGTCGAAAGCACTGTATGTATGAAAAGGACAGTTGCTCGTGATGACAACCCTTAAAGATATACTGAAAGTTTACACCGATGTATCACGTCAAACAATTAGCTCAGTAGAGAAAGTTCAAACTCGCATGCATGTAATATAGGAAGCCCTTTTTCTCTTTTCGCCTGTCATGCAGAATCTAGGAGCAGATCTATCTGCTCTGCGTCCAACACGCAGCAGTCGAACGTGCATAGGACAACTGAAATAATCCATGACACTAGACCAGATGAAGAGCAGGAGGCTCACGCCAGCCAGTGGTCTAGAGCGACTCTGAAATTCCACTGGGAAAATGTAACAAGGTTTAGTTACCGTGATGGTTAGTTTTACGTGTCTTCCTGACTGTGTTAAGGCACGTCCGCGTAACTGGTAAGACAGTATTTCTGGGTGTGTCTGGGAGATGTCTAAAACAAACCCCAAACTAAATAGCATTGACATGAGAGATGCATGGAGAATGTAGCATTGCATGAGTTATTTAAAATGCACACAATATATTTTAAATAAGGGAATATTAATGATGTTGCCAATTCTATTAGTGACATCTGATATTCTAAATACTTAAAAGAAAGCCAATTTATACTTTCAGTCTTTGAACTTATAAGTCTGGAAATATAAACAGACTAGAACTTTGAAAGAAAGAGCATATCATTAGTAAGGAGAGAACTTACTGAAAATCCAATTTGGCAATATTTTAATGTCATTTCCAGAAAGTACAGGTAAACTAGAAAGTATGCTGGAGTGAAAGTAATTTTTATTCTTAGATCTAGAAGTTCAAGGAGCAGTCTCACTATACAAAGAAGAAAACACTGAGCAAAAAATTCTTCTTGAGAATTCTGTTGACTGCAGTTTTTTGATTTCACATTTATAAATATTTATCCACATCTTTTAATCCCTGCAGTTTCTGAAACTCTTGACGATTTTCTGTCATGGAAATTTACAGTTCATTCTTTACCTGTGTGTCTGTATACCTTTTGTGCTTTAAATAAAATAAGAGACTTGGCAGTTTTAGGATGCTCAGGCATAGTCATGATGGAAGAATAAATAGGAAAGTTCTTTCTTTCTCTCTGTTATTGTTCATGATTCTCTAGTAGAATATTACTGTTAGGGTGGTGGAACCAATCAGCCGCAGGGCTTTCGAGGCCATATTTAGTAATAAATGGGACATACAGACCATGCTTAGCTCCAGAGTTCCATAAGTCAAAGAGACGTGTGAAGAAAAAAAAATGACAGTTTGTTTTTTAAATTGTTAGCTTTATTAAACTGTATTTCGTTCACTCCATGTCTTAACTTATTGAATATTTGCAAACTAATTTGTAGAATTTTTTCTTACTTGGACAGCCTTATAAATATGCTCCAAAATCTTTAGTCATTTATTTTACAAACATATATGGAGTGTGTACCAAGGGCCAGCTGCCGTGACGGGCAGTGAAATTGAAATTGGGACAGGAAAGCAGAGTTCCTGAACTTTTAGAGTTTATGAGCTTAGAGTGAATATAGAGAAATTAGTGCTCATCAAATATATTTAATGTTGTATATGCTCTTATTTGCAGGAAAAGGTGTCATATCTATAGAAATCACTCAACGCTTTTTAGATACAGATAACTCGAAAGTATTTAACCGCGGGGGAGACGGGTTACCTGGGGAGGCAGTGGTCTTCCTTGTATTTGTGTGCCCTTTCGTATATTTATGTTACTTTCATAGGTCTATATTACTCATCCAATTAAAATAAACTGGTTAACAGTACAGATTAGCTAAAGAATAGTTTTGGAGGTGTGGTGACAGCTGAAGTGTGAGCTCCTCTGAAGTACAGACATTCACTTCTAAGTATAAAGCGTGAGGGGGTCGGACTACATAACTTAGACAGTCCTGTCTAGTGCCAGAATTATAAGTTAAGGTTCATTTTTCAGAAAGCATTTTTATTATTAGCTTAATACTAAAATTAATAATTTAAATTAATTTAAAACTTTAAAATGATAAATTGCTACTTAAACAAAGCAGAACTGGGAAAAAAGATATTGACACAAAAATAGACCATGTTTCAAATATATGTAGTGAAATGGAGATGAATCGATATAAATAATTATGACAGATAAGTGATGTATAAGTAAAAATGGGTTAAATAAGCTAAAGATCTGTTCTTTGATATTAGATCTCTAACAGAGATGGATGGGCCATATCGTCTTTTTTTTTTTTTTTCATGTACACACTTTTTAGTTGTTCGTCTGCATATCAGGGTTTCTCTGTATTGACACTGTATAACTTGGGACTGGATAATTTTGTGGCTGTAGCGGGGCTTGTCCTGTAAAGTATAGACTGTTAGCTAGTAGTCCCAGCCTCTACTCACTAGATACCAGCGGCCTTAACCTAGTAGCGAAAATAAAAAATGTTTCTAGTTATTTCTGTATTTCCTCAGAGGGGGCAAAATTGCCCCTGACTAAGACCCACCGACTGTGGGATTACACACACACACACACGCGCGCACGCGCACACAATGTGTATAGATTATAGATATAGAAATAGATACTATATGCCAAAGACTTCAACAATGGTTTCTTTAGAGTCCCGTGTTCGGTATCATTCTACATTGTTGTGATTTTCTGTATCAGTACACGTTCGCTAAGAGTTAGGATCTGAGACCTGCCATGAGGATCTGAAACCTGAGATTATTTATGTAAACATAAATTTGAAAAGCAAATATTTTAACTTACGTTGTTTACTTTACAAAAAATTAAATGTCTTGTAAAAAATTTGATAAAAAATCACATAAAATTACAAACTCCAACTCTCCAGGGGTAAGTCCTATTAACAGACATGATACATGTGTCTCTCAACCTGTAACATACATACATGTGTATACATTTACAAAAATAGATGCCTAATATCCATATTGTTATGCAAATTGATTTAAAAATTCAGCAATATGACATGGTCGCCTTTGCATATCAGGCGTAGAGAACTAGCCCATTATTTTAAATAGCTTTATAAGTATTTCATGGTTTCTTTTCACTTTTCACAGGGGAAAAAAATAAGTGGTTATAAACAATTCCCAATATTGTTAACTGTACCTGCATTTCTCAAAACCTCTTAAGTCGAGGTTGATTGTAGACTTTTTTTCAAAAGGTTCTTTTTTGATGAATCACACCCCAAAGACATTGAAGAAAGATGCTTTGGCGGAAGTGGTAGCTGTCTTCCTGAACTCACAGGTGATGAATGGACCCGAAACGCTTTGAGTCTCCATGAGAATGCTATAACTTTGAGGATGGTAGCCATTATTCTTTGCTTTTATGACTGCTTTTTTCTTACTATTAAATATTTTCAGAAATAGCCAGTTATTAAAAACATTACTTTAAACAGAGTATATTTGACTCAAACATAGGAAGATAAATATATGATAGGTCTTCTCTAAATTCTTATCAATGAACATTATATAATTTACAAAAATCAAAAGTCAAGAATAAGAATGAATAATGTCATGTAATAATCTATTTCACTTCTTAAAAGTCCACCGGCATCTTATTTATATTTCATGAAATAATAACAGAATCATTAGAATTTGCAATATAACCAAAGACCATTTATTGCTTCTAATTTCAGCCTTTCGTATAACAAGAGAAGTAACCATATTCTTTTGACAGCTGGATGTTTTAATATTTCCCTTTTTTATGGAGATTTATACATAGCCACTGTTTAGTGCTGAACTATGTCACCTTTCATTTCCTCACACTCTTTTCAAATTCTATTCCTTGTGATGGAAAATGTTATTAAAAATATATGTATTAGTTGAATCTAAAGATCTTGCTAAACTACAATCACGTAACAATTTATGACCGTCACACACCTTATCACTTGGACAATTGTTATGACAGCTCATGAATACAGCAAAAGAAAAATAAATAAAGAAACAAACAAACAAAAGAAATTAAAAACCTGACATCCAGTACGAGAGAGCTCTAAGGGACTCTGGTCAGGGAGGACGTGCAGCTGACATAGCTTCATAGAAGTAGAACAGGAAAAATGGCGCAACCCAAGGCCACCTTCTGCTTAAGCTGCTTGGTCAAGTCTTAGTCCTATTTGTGTCAGCCTAAACTAGTCCCTCGCTGCTGCATGAAGAGGGAAGTTGCGGGCCAGCAAAAAGCAAAGTTGCCACCTTGAACCTGCTCATATCCCAATATTAAGATGACTAGCTATGTCCTTTGAGGCAGGAAAAAAAAAGAGGAATTATGCTTGTTGTGGGGTTTCAGTAGGTATTTTGACATGTGGATGGGTTTTAGAAGGTGGCTATAAAAGGGAAATTTAGTAGCACAAGGATAGAAATAGTGCATAATAATAAAATAATAATAATAAAAAATATATAGTAGTAGTCTTTTTTTTTTTTAACTGAGAAGGTGGGGAAAAAAGCTACACAGAGATTGCTCAGGCCCAACTTGAACTTGCTGCTGTGAAGCGGACAACGCCGCTGGTTTTGACCCTTCACTCTGGGGAAATTTAGGGAGCGGGAATGATGAATGAGGCGGAGCGGGCAGCTCCGGAATTGGCCTGCAGGGGGCCTCGTCCACCGCCTCTGCGAATCTGGCCTCAGGAAGGAGCCACCTGACTCTATCTCAGTCTCTTCTCCTGGCTCCTCGTAGCCTCCCTCAACCCAGAAAGTGAAATCTGTAATGATTCGAAGGCACTCAGAACACCGCCCCCGCCCCCCCCCCCCCCACCGTTCTGGCCTTTTCTCCAGTCCTTAAAAGGAGAAATGACATGCCCGTACTGAACACGTCCTCCCAATAGCAGAAGTAAAGCGACGTTCTTATCACCACACAAACCGATCGTGCTAAAAGAACCCTTCGCTGCCCCGGGCACCCCCATGAAGGTCCCGAAGGTCCTCGCTGCCCTCTCCTTGTTCAGCCTACTGCAAAAGCGACAGTTCTCACTTTTCTTTGGGCGGCCGTTCCTTCCGAGGGCTCGCCTGCCTCCCAAGACTTGCGATGGATAGATCGACGCGCCTCTCTGGTGCTGGGTCTCATGTCAGCTTAACTCTCGAGCCCAGTCAAAAAGAACCCTAAGAGAGGAAAAGTAAACGTTTGCAACCTGCAGAATGTTCCACTCCTCCCAACACACACACGCGCACACACACATAATGCACACATGTACGTGCACCCACATGCACACATGCAAAAATGTTCATGCACACACAAATACACATACACATGTGCACACATACACACATGTACACATGTGCACACACACAAACACACACACATTCACATGCGCACACACATACACACACCCCGCACACTGCCTTCATCAAACACACCCTCCTCCGGGTGCCTGAGAGTGTCCTGTCCTGCCAAGCCAGGTCCAAGATTAATTAGCCATGCTGATCCTGGGAACAGATGTTTAGAGGCGAGGGACTGCGTTTACCTACATAATTCAAAGTGGAAATGGGAAGAATTGGTCTGAAAAACTGGGACAAATGATAGGAGTTTCCTTTTTTTCAATTTATTGTTTAATTTTTTAATTACAGTTGACATGCAATATTAGGTTAGTTTCAGGGGTACCACATAGTGATTAGACATTTGTGTAACTTACAAAGCAGTCACCTTGATGAGACGAGTATCCACCTGACCCTGTACCTCGTGATTACACTGAGATTAATGTTTTGGCTTCTTTGTACCGTCCTAGGGGCCAGACGAGAACACTAGTAATTCTCGAGTTTCCGTCGTTTCGAAGGGCGCCTTTTATTTTTTATTTTTATTTTCTTATTGAGATGTAATTGACATAGGACGTTGTGCATGTGTGAGTTGTGCAACTTGTCGATTGGAGACACACTGCAATGTGATTGCCGCCATGGATGATGTCGGCCGACACGGCCGTCATGTCCCATAACTGTCATTTCTTTTTCGTGGTGACAACATCGAGCATCTGGTTTCTTAGCAGCTTAGAAGTATGCGATACAGTGAGTGACTGTGATCGCAGTGCTGTGTGCTGCGTCTCCGGGACCACCTCCCACCTGCCTGTTTGTTTCCTTCGACCTCTCAAGATATGACCCAGCTTCTGCAGTAAGCCATGTGCGCTGAGGCTGCAGTAAAGTTCCCTTCTTTCTTACAATAACACGGATGGGCTGGGAATGCTCTCGGCGTGGAGCCTTCTCGCTGCGCAGCTTGCGTACTCACATCTGTCACGGGACGCTGACCATTTATGTCAGGCTGAATTATAGGACAGAAATGGACTTCGCCTCCTCTGAAAGTTCAGCGTATCGGAATGAATGGGCACAGGCAGAGGAATGGGCCTGCGGGGGCATCCGCAGGCACGCTCCTGGAGTATTGCTTATGGAGATGAGACCCTTGAAAGAGCCCGCGGCATTGCCTTTCTGTCGGCTCGGCCAGCAGCCAGGGGAAAGGAAAATGTGAACAGCCTCGTGCTTGGGAAAGGGGAAGCTCTTGGAAGCTCCCTGGCTTTTGAAGGTACAGAAAGGTTAGTTAAAAAAGAAAATAAAAAAGGAGAGAAAGCTGACAGGGAGAAAGTGCAGAGGCCGGCGTCAGTGAGCTTGAAGATGCACGTGGAAGCGTGTGCTTCAAGGACAGCAAGACAAATAATGATTGGCAGCTGCCGATGACTCCCACAAGAATGGGGGGTTTCGAATGCGGCTTGAGTGAAGGTGATGGAAGCTAGAGACAGAGATACCTGTAGACATGATCCGGTAAAACGTCACTAAGCAATGATCAAGAAGGGAGAAAAGAAAAAGAGAAAATAGAGGAGGAAAACAAAACTGAGAAAAATGAAGGAGAATGGGACCTTTGACATAGACACACGTAGGAGAACACATTCCGTTGACTGCGTCTGCGGCTGTTGGCGTAGTTTGTAGATTTATTGATGTTTGTTTGTTTGTTTGTTTGTTTTTTGGAGTTCGCTGACTTGGAGCAGTAGAGCTGCAGGCCGCAGAGCAAACCCCGAAAGACAAAGCTTCCTCCGCTCTGTCTGCTCCACGTCAGGCAAGTGCATTGAGTCTCGGAATGCGAAAAGGAAAGGGGACTCGAGCCTTATCAGCTGGTCTCTGAGATGATAGGCCGCGGCCCTCGTGGATTTATTAGCATGACCTGAGTGTATCTATTTTCTATTGATGCCGTCACGAATGACCACATCCTCGGTCGTGTAAAAAGCGCGCATTTATCACCTCGCAGTTCCGCCGGTCAGTTCAGAGTTGGCTAAAGGGCCGGCTCCCCGCTGCCGCCTGTAGGACAAACTCTGTGTTCCTGCCTTTTCCACCTTCTAGAGGCTTCTGCCATTCCTCGACTCATGGTTCCATCTTTCACCCAGAGCCAGCAAGGTTGCATTTTCTGACTGTTATTTCATAAATGTTATAATAACATTTCCCCGCGACCTGTTCTTAGCATAGACCGATTCTTTACATTTGATTAAAGTGGCCCCGCCAGGATAATTCAGGCTAGCCTCCCGTTCTCAGCACCCCTGGCCTTGATCCCACCTGAAACGCCTCTTCTATAACACAGCACATTTACCAGTTCTGGGCATCAGGGCTGGACCTTTCTGGGGCAGAGGCGACAGGCATTACTCTGCCAACTACATTTATGATGAGGTCTTTTCCTTTCCACTTGTTAAACAGTGAGGAGAAAATGATATTCTTATGTACTGTTCTACCTTAAAGGGGTCTTGATGCATGGAAGACTTTTGATGGATTAAAACATTCGGGGTTTATAATGAACCTGCCCGCGGACTGGGAGTCACAGAACACAATAATAGGATCGAGAGGAAATGGCCTCTGTAGTCACAAAGACGTATTTCATGCACAATTAGGTGAATAAATTTCTTCTCAGATACGCAATCCAGAAATGGAAGTCAACGGTCATTTTCATTCCCATAAATTTCACAAAATCGATCGGTCCTTCTTGCATCGAGTGCATCTCGAGGTGAGCGGCCACCATGGTCACTGCGTTCATTCTCACTGCCCTAACCAGATAATTAAGGCTAAGTGTGGGATTTAAAACTAATGTCACCTCCTTGTGGTCCTGATTCTCTACTCCGTTTGTTTAGAGATATGGAACGAACCATTTTCTTGATGGTGTAGCATCTGTCTGTCCTATCTTCCAGTAAAATAATGATTTGAGGACTAGTACATTTAAGCGTTTAATGAGGCGTTGAGCATCTCCAAAACCGAGTGTCAGTGGCTAAGTGTCAATGTCGCTGTGGAGAGGACACAGATTTCTAGGACTCAGACATATTCCATAATCCCTGTGGTAACAGTGGCGTCGACAAACTGTCACTTGCCTGCTTTAGCAAAGCTCGGGAATTTGGGCATAAATTTTAAAGCAATACCAAGAACTGGATATAGAGAAATTGGTATAAAATTGAGGTTATAATTCTCCTTTTGCTTTGAGGGCACTTTGGGTGTGCATATAGGTGTGCGTGTGTTTCACACACACACACACAAAATGAATTCATCAAGTTAATGCCACAAAAAATAACAAAACTTCTCTTCATTAGCAGTTAAAAGACGTGTGTTTTAGCGAATACTCACCACCAAATCTGTAGTTGCCATAACAATTTCAGTTCCTTTGTTGGCCTAATGGTTCTGGAAAATAGGAAGGTGGTGTGTAAGATCATTTGAGCATGTATACTAAGGAAATATGAAAATAAATTGACATCTATTTCACTAAGAAAATATTATTTAAAAAATTCAAACAAAGTATTTTTTTCCCTATAGGATTCGAAGTTATTTGTCTGGTTTTATAGAAATAAAAAAAACAAACAAGCAAGCAAACAAACAAACAAACAAAACACCTCATCTTTATCCTTATGTGTTGAGACACAGACCTCCACTGAGCTATACAATGATGATGATATTTTCAGAGCAAGAAGAGACTGGTACCCACTCTTTCTAATACCTAGCTAAAAAATTCCCTGGTTTATCCTGTAGAGCTAATAGTTTTGGACCAAAACACATTCTCAATTTCTCTCGAAATTACCTCTTGTGACTTCCCGTATTTGGGGGAAAAAAAATATCAGTAAAAATAACAGAAAGCAACACTTTTGGTCCAGTTGGGAATTTGTTGAGACTGTAGGTATTAAAAAGAAATCTGAGAAGTAAAGAAGGTATCAAGAGAAAAGGAGACAGATTAGAATTTATTTGTCATATATCCCTACATTGTATTTCATAATTGATTTATCTTTTAACAGGCGTCAGAAGGATAAAGTTTGGAGCAGTGAGGATTAACAGATCACCTCTCACAATTTCAGGAAAGTTAAGGTTGAATCTGCTGTTCAAAAGCGTTCACACATAGTTATATTTACATTACATTATGTATTTAAGTTATTGAATAAATTCATTTGATGATCTCAGGTTCTCCAGCCCAAAACACTGCTTATGTTCACAGCATTGCAAAAGGGGTCATTCGGAGAATGCGCTTTAAAGGTGCTTAGTCCTAGAACCCAGCATGGCCTCGTTTGTTGACTAGGTATGTGACCGTGGGGAATTGTTTATTCTCCCAGAGTCTCAATATCCTTCTCTGTGGAAATACATATAATCACATCTATACCTCACGTATGTAGTGATTAAATAAACTGGGCATGAAAATGCCCAGAAAATAGGCAGTTGAAAAATCACTTAATTTCAAAATTGAATTTCATGAGAACAGCAGTGAGATACCACTACACACCTATCACGGTGCCCAAGTCTGAGCACTCATTCTCCATCGCTCGTGAGGATTGGGGCTGCAGGACCTCTCACTGATCGCTGATGGGAGCGCAAACAGGGTGCAGCCCCTTGGGAAGGCAGTGTGGCGGTCGCTTGCAAAACTAAGCGTAAGCTTTCCATGCCATCCAGCAATCATGCTCCTGGACATTCTTCCCTAAAGGAGTTGAAAAATTATGTCCACACAGAAACCTGCCTACTGATGTTTACAGCAGCTTTATTCATCATCGCCAAAACTTGGAAGCAACCAAGATGCCCTTCGGGAAGCGAATGGATAAACTGTGGTCCATCCAGACCGTGGAACATCAGTCAGCATTAAAAGTGAGTCGTCGAGCCATGAAAAGACACACGGGATGCGTGAATGCCCGTTGCTAAGCGAAAGACCCCAACCCGGAACGGCTGCCTGCTATAGGATTCCAAATACGTGACATTCTGGAAAAGGCAAAACTCTGGAGACGGCGAGAAGAGCTGTGATTTCCGAGGGCTGTGGGGAGGGAGGCTGGGTAAGTGGAGGATGGCGGACTTTCAGGGCAGCGGAAATACTCTGGATGACGCCACAGCGATGGACGCGTAGCGTTACGCGTTTGTCCAAACCCACAGAACGTACAGCCGGCAGCACATTCCGCGGAGAACTGTGGACCCGGAGAGATGACGACGTATCAGTGTAGCTTTATCGATAGCAACACACGCACCTCTCTGGTGTGGGTGTTGATAATGGGAGAAGTTGTGCCTGTGGGTGCAGGGGACAAGGGGACATAAGAGGAATCTCTGCTCACCTCGATTTTGCTATGACTCTAAAACTCCAAAAAATGTAGGTCTTAAAAAAATTAACTATCTCAGGAATTATATCCTCTCTAGAATTTCTAAATCAGACGACAGAATATTTTTAGTGAGCGATCATGCAGATGTGCATACAAACACATACAAATGTCATTAACCTACAAATGGATTAAGAATATGCGTTAAGCTAGATCATGTATGAATGTCAATTTGCTTTATTTGAATGAATATCTCCAATGATCTATATGCTTTCTCTTGAAACATTTCCCATTAGTAGTAAAATATTGCAATAAAAACGTAATAATTATGCTAGATTAGAGGGATGGCTTTTAGTTTGCATATGTTAAATGTGAATTAATCCCTATTTTCCAGTTGTGCATACAAAAGAGATGTGTCCATTTCTCCATTCCGCTGGTATTTTACGACCGGCTCTGTTTTTGCAATGAGTTTCCTGCGGTTTAAGATATGCACTAACATGCTGTTTTACCCTTTCTCTCCGTCTTCTGTTCTTTCCTTTTCCCAGCGAAACACTGAATTCTAAATGACCATCTGTCTAAAGAGCTTATGTGGTAGAAAAAACTGATTTATTTACAAGGCACATCTTGGCAAACATTCCTGGGTCTCACCTACAGATGCAGAAAAACCAGAGATTCTTTCATCATTCATAGGATCAAATGAAAGTACTTCACCTCACTTTCTGTTACCAACAAGGAACTTTTCAAGTATTTAAACTATGTGATAGTGCTTCAAACGCTGGTTGGGCAAATCTTTTTAGCTCGTGCCCAGGCATATGGCTAAAGTAGAAGGTTAGAACAGCACTTCCTCTCCACCTTCATGTCTCACGTCACCATCCTCTTAATAAAGGAAACTGCTTTATGTGTCCCTGGTACCCAGACAGACACACAGAGACAAGGACAAACAGAGATGCTAAGGATTGCATACACAAACGGCTAATCTACATGATGAATTTACTGAATTCCATCATGTGGAATAAGTGTCTTTTTAAAGGAAAACAAACCACAGCACACTAATGTTAACCATGTAAAGGATATTTTTAAACTATTACATTATAGTCAAAAATTTGGACTCAGATGAAAAGGAAAGTAATAGCAATAGTCGGTTTGTGCTTTGGGTTGTTTCTATGCTGTAGAAGATACGGCGCCCCTCCCATCTTAAAAAACAAACAAACAAACAAACTTGAACCCTGGCAATATTTGAGTGCTAAAGATATTTTGGTTTATAATATACACTGTTTTAAGGTGGTTCTGTAATATCTAATAATGTTATTAGAATTGCTAAATACTCAACTATACAAAGTAGATTAGCTAATTAAAGGAAAATAACACAGCTTCTCGTCTATGACCTACACGCGTTGGGCAGTGAGGTACCAAAAGGAAGACAGTGACAGAGACATGGCCAGTGCTGGCGGCGGAGATTATAAAAGGGCTGGGATGGGGCATGAAGATGTACCAGGCACTCGTTCTGATAGTTTCAACCCAAAATATGCAGTCAGAGAAAACAAATGAATCAACCAAAAGTGTTTGGGCAGCAGTGACCAAGTCTTGATCCAAAAGGACTGATTAAGAATCCATTTGTTAGCAGTCATCATCTATTGGAGGAAGAGAGCTCGGATCACAAGTATTTCCTCCCTTGGGGCAACAAGGGGTAGATTAAAATAGGAACAAATCACATTTCTATCTTTATCTCTTTATTCATTGCACACTATTAATGGCTCTTTAGAAAGAAAATGCATTAGCCTCTGTGTTTCACCAAAATCTCTTACTTCCATTGAGTCGAATCATGCTTAGGGTTACTTAAAATAGGTTTTTCAATAATCGAATATTCTGGAAACCATCTTCCGATAACTCATTATCAGGGGGCTAATTTAACAAGATTAGTTTTCTTCAGTTGGGACACCCATTTGGGAAAACTGAAGTGCTATCAGAATCTGGGACCGGGCGTCAGAATTGTAAAGAACAAGAAAGTGTTCCGTTTTCTTGGCCTTTTTGACACTTTTGAGAAATGGAAATGTCAATCACTCTCTACTTTCTACTTCTGTCTTTACAAAAATGATTTCCCATCTTCATTTCCATTCTCATCGGCACATCTTATATATTCTTAGATACTTAACTTCCTCTTGGACATTTTGATTGTGATGCTCTATTCTACCATGAAAATCAATGTGTCAGGAAGCCAATTCCTTAGCTCTGTGGAAAGGATAAGAAAAAGGATTACTAAATTTTTGTGACATTTTATTATGTATATGACTATTCTATTACCCCATAAAGAAAAAATAAATGTTAATAATTTATCGATGATCATGTAGTTAGCGACACAATTAAAATATAAAAATGTCACCCTAATACATTTAATAAATTAATGATATATATAAAACTTCATTCCTTTTACAGACAATGCACTCACTCAACATATATTTATTAAGTACTAGAAAGTTTTATTGGTTCTGGGGATATAAAGATGAACATGAAACATCTTCCTTTATAGAGTTTATATCATATTTTGATATTAAATTAAGTTCTTAATAAGTCTCTTTATCCTTTGTTCCTTTTACACACCCTCCTACATTGTATTGACAGGATCCACTTATTTTTTTTCAAGAGAGAATTTTTATGCATGTTTATCGGAGCCAAAATAAGAACAGATCCCGAGAGCAAGATTTCAAAGGTTCCCGACAGAATCCACTCTCTAAGACTGTCATAGAACACGCATTCTCCCACAGCCCAATATTGTAAATGAATGAATTATTAACCACAAGTTCAAGTTCACCTGTCTTAACTCGATGTGAACAATCCGTGTTAAATTGTTTTCTATATTTCCATCAACCTACTTGTCTATTAATGTGGAGCATTTGTCATTGTACGTTGTAAAATATTCCATCTAGACATTGGTCGATGCCAGTTATCTGCATTAGCCTTACCCATTTATCATGCGAGACCTACCACCAGAGCCTCAGCTCAGACCTTGACAGTCTTTACATTCTTCCCTGACATCACGGTCTCATTTTCTGACGTGCCATAGCAATTACAATTTTCGTGATTACCCTACTTGCCATAGTTTTTATCATAATTTTTCTTTTGCATGTCTATGTCTCCTCAAACAGGTTCATAATTCAAAGAGATTTTACTCCATTTTCAACCCAATTAGTTATGAAATGTGATTTACTAAATAACAGTATAATGATACTTGTTTGATCAAATAATTCATTGATTTCACAATTCTACTGTTTATTATGGCATGTGGTAGATAGGTTCTAGAAGTTAGGTACAGATGCATCACAAAACAAATGATTCCTAATGATAAAGTAACAGTAAAATATATGGATAATGTCCACAGTGTTTATTATTGTATGTGACTTATCAAATTTTGCTATGTTTATTTTTATGTGATACTTTAAATAAATATTTTAATACAATGGAATTGTCATTAAAGCTTTTATCTTATTTAAATTAATAATTTACATAATCGTTTTCAAAACCTAAACATGAATGTAATCAATGTAGTGATAATTGTTTCTGTTTAGACCTAGTCAAGACCTATCTTTATCCTCTTTCTATATCAATCAATAATCTGCCAAAAATAAGAAAATATCAAAATGTAGGAGGAGGATATGAAGTTATATACTCGGGAGAAATTCAAGATATAACAGACAAAATAATGCAATTATGAAAAGGAAATAATTTAGCAGAAATCCAATAAAACTTCAGAAGTCATTTTTAAATTAACTTGGGAATGTTATCAGGTGGAAAAAAAAACATTAGTATTTAGTAGTTATATTAAAATTCATTCAATAATAAAAAGAACATGCCTTAAACAAATCAAAAAGAGAAAACTAATAACTTCGAGTCAATTAGAGTAATTAGATGGTATTGGGAAGAAAATAGCGAACTCTAAGTGGCCTACCTTTCCCCATTACTGAACAAACTCAGTATTATATTTTTGTCTCTAGAAAACCGTTCTCCCCTTTATAGCTTTGTCTTTTCATCTTTTTTCCTTCCATTTAAAAATATACAGTCGTGAATTGTAATTTAGTACTTCTCTTTAATAATCCCTGATGTAGTTATTAGATCGACTTATTACATATGACTTAGATAAAATGAAAGGGGATCACATCGTCGCACGTTGGTTGACCGCTTCCTATGGGAAGGGAGCCGTTCCTGGCACCTTCTTAGAGGTGGATAATTCAGGTGCAAACAGGTTAGAGATGGAAAGAAAATTTAGATGCCACCGAATATATATCTTTAAAGATACAGAAGAACTGACTGAATTCCATATGTTTCAACAATCAAGAGGTGAGTCAGTGCAATCCAGGTCCTCTAACAGGATAAAGACCTAAAGCATGTAAATTCCAATATTAATTTACAAGCTAATAAATTGGCAACAAGTCTGTGCAAGAGTTCTGAAAATTCAGAGACCAGACACAATATATTATTCTGTGGGTGAGGACTGTTTCATTGTTCAGAATACATACATACTCTCCATAAATATATAAATTCCTCAGTCAATAAACATTTATTCCATGGAAAAATATTTAAGGCCGTATGCTAAATAATTGGCATTAAAAAACACAGATAATGTAAATGTACTAATTTCTTCACTTTTTCTAGTGGTGAATCAACAAGTGCAATTCAAAGATCGTAACTCAAGTAATGGAAATTTAAATATATTGTATAATGTTAAAATATGTCAAGTAGAAAAGCAAATCTGCCAAATTATTTAAGTATAATCTAAATAAAATAAAGACCAATAGCAAGCAACTAAATTAGTAGATGAAATATGAGGTAGGATGACATATCAAGACGTGAAAATGTAATGAAATCAACCCCATCAAAAAAAATCATTGGCTAGAAAACAGGAAGAATCCAACATTTATCCTTCTTAACAGATGAATCCTTTCGAAAGAAAAACTACTAAATAGTTTGGAAGCAAATGGATAAAGAAACACATATCAAGCAAAAGGGCAAGCAAATAACAAGCAAGGGACAGTAAATTACCAAGAGATAAAGGAGAAGTGGCCACTTTCTAAGGGGGGGTGTGCAGTGTACAACAAAGACCCAGAATTTATTTCATGCAGCCAATGCCACAGAACTATGAATCAGAATTATAGAAACTGCAAGAGAAATAGAAAGACATACTATAGAGAATATACTTTCTCGTCAGCTGCTTGAAAATATTTCTTTAAAATGACTATTTCAGTATCACAAAGGTAATAACAGAAAAATAACAAGGCAGGTATTTGGGATATTAAAAATAAATGAATATTTATTGTTCATATTTAGAAATCTGGAGAAAATGAATGCTTTTCTTTGAATATATGTATTATTCAAACACCAACAACACAACACAGAAATTATTAAAAATAAATTGTAAATAGAGAATGATCATATATGTCATGTGAAATTTATCAAATAAGAGTCCAGGCTAGATATTTCAAGAGAAAAATTGTTTCATTTTGTTAAAAACAGTTTTAATTCCAAATTCATTTAACTCATATAAAATACTAAGAGAGAATAAAGTGACTTCATTTATTTAACAAAGCCAACACTACACTTATAAATAAAATACAAACACTTTAGAATATTCATAATTAGGAAGATTTATTAAAATTTTCTATATAGTATATAATAAAATGTTTTTTTAAGGTCATTTAGGTATTTTTTCAGAAATTAAGGCAAGAAATCATACACGTACACATAAGATTTCAGGACATTACTTGAAATCATAGGGGAAAGAGGGATTATTTAACCAGTCAGTATCTATGGCACAATTTGGTACTATTTAGGTAAAAAATGCGATCAAACTACTTAAACTAGAGAAATCCCAGATTGAGTAGAGATTATTTTACTTTTAATGTAGTCATGTCTATATCTAGGGACATTTACATAAGATTTTACATACAATAATAAATATAACAAATATGTTTTGTTCTTCAAATACATTTTTCCTCACTTGTACTTTTTTGTCTCTGCCCTCCTGTTTTTCATCTATTCTATGCAGAAAAAGTCATCCATGTTAATATAAATCTATGTGGGCAAATATCTATATCATATGCATGGCCTATTTTCAGTCAGTTTGTTTTACAAAAAATGGGGTAAGATTTGTACCTTGCTTTTCTTCTCAACAAACGTCACAGATACTCCTGTGAGTCAGCTTGTCAAATGCTCACTTGCTCCTTTCAAGGGTTCTCTTGCGGATAGTAAAGTCTAAAACTGCTTTTAAGAATTTTTGTGTGTGTGTTTTTGTTTTCAGCAATTACTCTGTGATGTGACATACCCTAGTGTAGTTTTCTTTGTATTTATGCTAGTTAGGATTTACAGAGATTCACATATGGTATCTGATGCCTTTGGTCAATTTTGTAAATTCTGACATTGTTTCTTCAAATATTACTACTTTTTCTATTTTCTTCTTTCCTTCTTGTATTTTATGGTCTTTAAAAAGGTTTTTTTTTTTCCTTTGAGTATAATCGAAACTTTTTTTCCACTCCTGATGATAGTATATAAATTAGTAAAAACCTTTTCTAGTATATTTTGATAATATATTTAAAATTTAGAATTATATATAATTTTCACCTAACAACTGCATTTTTTAAAGAAACCTGTCCTATAAAATACTCACACAATGCTATGAAGATATATGTAAAGGATTTGATTGCAGAATTTTAAAAAATATACATGTGGCTATTGGCATTAATATTGATCGATGCATGACTGTTTAATCACACAATATATCATTACATAGGCTGTTTAATTTATAATACTAAGTATGAAATTAGGTCTTTGGGTTGTTTACTCAGTGTCCAAGTTTCATAATACACAAAAAGGATACATTCAATTGAGTAGAATCTAGTGAGATTATTTTGATTAGTAATTATAGAAGACCTAAAATATAGCTTCTTCAAAAAACCATGACATTTACTGTAAATACAAAACTGAGTTTGATTTGACCCGTTAATGGCAAATTAAAATAAATAATTTAATTTTCCTTTTCCCCTCTGCCATGTAGACTCTTTCTACCCAAGCATTTGATAATACCTTCTACTCTTTGTATAATTATACAGTATTAATTTAGTCTTTTTAGAGGAAATTACTTTTACAAGATTAGATGAAATTACATCCATGAATGAAAGGATATTTTAATATAGTCAATCAACCAACAGGATGTATTTCTACACAGTTACTTCTAATATTTTTTATTGATCTGGACCTTAAAAATTCTTTTATTTTATTATTCCTCTTTTAATTAATCTGAAAAGGAGTAGGACAATTGATATAGAAATATAAAGCATGTTTTGGATAGCAAGCGAAGGAAGCATGTCATAGAAACTGGTCTCCCTAGTTGTTCGAAATTCATTTTTTCAATGTTTCACTTAACGATAATAACGAAACTGTAAATCTTGAATTTCCCTGAAAGAAAACGCTATGCATATTCTCTGTTATAAAAGTCCAAAGCAAAGAGGCATAGTTAACAATTAAAGCTTCCTCGACATCAATTTGCCTTCTTTAAAATATTGCCTTTGATACACATCCTCGATAATCTTGCAATGGTTCGACTTCTCCTGCATACCACATGTAGCCAATGGCTGGTCAGGAGCATGTATCAATTCTAAAGATTTGAATGAATTAAGGGAATCGTGGTTTCGAATGAACCCCTTAGTCATAAACTTCATTTTTCAGTTGTCCTCTTGTTTTGTGTTCTAATTATAAAATATTAGCACTATTTTTTTGAGGTCATAGAAGGCAAGGCTAACAGAAAACATAGGCTTCCAGCAGGGCTACCGAGCCAATCGGACGCCTCTCTGCTCAGCATGCTGCTTCTTCAGCTGGAAAAGCCTAATGAATCAACCTCGAAATTTCCCCAACAAGCTAATAGCTACCTCTGTAGTGGGTAGATCAGGAAACCTCTGTGCAGTTAAAATTTAAATATAACTTTATAAATTATAAAATAGATGGATATTAAATTTATAAATATAAAAATCAAATTTCTTAGTAATAAAAAAGATAATTAAAGATGGGATTGCCTAACTGGGTAATTTGAAGTTTACTTAGAGTTCACAAGATTATATTATATATTCTGGATAAGGAGATATTTATGCATGGGCTTTTTTTCTCCCCCCTGATGCTTACTTATTCTAAAAAGTATTAGAAGCATGTATACATCACTTTAATTTTTTTATAATGTACTTCTGTGCCTTCTGATTACAAATATATCTGTAGTAGTACATAATTTTACAGGTTCACATTGAATTGACGTAGTTTTTACTTTGGATAAATCATCAGTGCTGATTTGAAATTGAGATATTTGGGGATTACCTGTCATACAGAAACATTTTTTAAAATTATTATTATGCTTTTCCTTAACTTCACTCATCCTGAATGTTTCATTTAATATCAATCAAATTAACATCAGAAAAACTGTTAAAAATGTCAATAAATTTGGATTATTAGAAAACTTAAGCTACATGATCAAAACTGTGTGTGCCATAGTTTGATATCTATAAGTTTTTTATTACATATGTTTTGATTGGGGTTATTTTTTAGCTGGTTTCAACTAAAAACTTGGATGTTTTACATAGGAACTTTTTAACAACATTGAATTTAAATAATGATTTATTCTTATAATCTAAGTATTGGTTAGAATAAACCCATACATATGGGAGAGAGTGTGCAAATGTCCCATGCAGAATTCCAAAAGATTTACCTAGTTGCTCCATCATTAAGGAGGTGGAAGTTTACTCCTCATTGCTTAAGTGTGGCCTGTGACAACTGACCTTCCAAAGGAAGTGAGAAACAGACTCATTTTATAGTGTAGAAATCTGACAAATGCTGTCTCAGTCAGGTGGTCAAGTTTAGCATCAGCAGTGATGAGTCAAGTTGATAGCATGCATGTGCTTTTGGTATGATGTGAAGAGAATGGCATTTTACTGTTTGTCATTCTCCCCAAACCCCATAGTGCCAGTCTAAGCGTGAGACAAACAGAATATGAAGTCTAACTGAGGCGCATTCTGCAGAAGGCTCAGCAGCTCCTCCTCAAAAGAGGTAAAACCTTCAAAAACAAGGAAGTTTTGAGAAATTGTCACAGTTAGGAGACATGACAAGTAATGTAAGGTGGTCTTCTATCTGGGACCTGAAAAAAGACAGCAGGTAAAAACCAAGGACACTACACAGAGTAGGGATGCTAGTCGATAATAAGGTACCAGTAGAAGTTCATTATGTGTGATGCACACGGCACAACGATGTAAGGCGTTAGCCATACGGGAGGCGACGTGGTGTTACGGGAACTCTGTGTTGTCTTCACTACATTTCTTTAGATCTTTATGTGGTAGGTTTGTTCAGAAGGTGTTTTCTTGTGCATTAGTTCATTCGATCCTCAGAACAGTTCTATGATGTGGATACAATTCTTCAATCCAGCTTCTCTTTGGATAGAAAACTAAAGCTTAATTAATTTTTAAACATCTTTCTTACATCACTCAAATATTACGTTGTAGAAAAAGGGCATGATCCATGTGTGTACTTGTAAATCCTTTTTATCAGCAACACAAATTATGAAATGCCACTGCTATTGGGACATTGGACTGTAGGACAATATCTTTGACACATTTATTCAAGTTCTTCAGCGGCATGTACAGCATTATGTACAGGAAGGAGTCTACTAGGTGTTGTTGGGTTTCTGAAGATGAAAATATGACACAGCTGGTAAATGTTTGGGTGTGGGCGAAAATCGCCAAGACTCAAATCCCACATAGCTGGGTGACTCGGCCAAATTTGCTGTGGCTTATTTACTCTTTTCCATAAAATTGGACTAACGCTATGGCATATGCTTCAAAAAGCTGTTGAGAGAACTAAATTTTTTTATATGTAAAGTGTTCACAACAATTCCAAGCCCATAATAAATGTCCAATACTTATCGACTATTATTTATAAAAATGCCTTAATTAAGACACTTACCAAAGACAGCCATCAGATTAACTTGGGCACTTTTAAGGCTATCGGTTTGAAAATCTTGTTAAAGAGCTTTATAAATAATATAACGGATAAATAAATTTGATGAAAATACACAGTTACAAAATTAAACAGTCTAAAACACAGCATGGTGACACATGCCAGTTTTTGCCTCATACATCAAATGTGGCCCTCGTGTCCTGTGGGGAGCACCTGAGAACCTTTTTGGTTTCTTATTGAAATAAATATCCTTTTCGAAGTTTCACAGTAACTCTATGGAGTAAAATTTTGATTGCCATTTTTTTCTTCCTTTCAAAATTATTTAATATTTAATATTGCTTTAGATTATAGTTGACCATCTGTTATTTTCCGAAAGATTTTAAGACTCTCACAGATGGTTAGCATTTACTTCATTGCATTCTACTGGTATCTGCGCGGTTTGTTCCAGCCGCTTCCCGTGCCATTAAGTAGCATTCGGGGCCAAAAAGTGTTAGGCGCTCAGTGGATGGACCAGTCACGCCCTGTCCAGACACTGTGACTGAGACATTTCCAGAGCTGAAGTGGCATGCACGCTCGTGTGCGGGGGCCTTGGCTTCTGTGACGCAGACCCTCGAAGTGGGGTTTATGGAGCAAACGTCCCATGAACGCATAATTTTGGTAGAAATAACGCTAGTTTTCTTTGAAAACCATGGCAGTTATTCGTACTTTCATCACCAACTTGTAAGTGATACTTTGCTTCTGTGGCATCGTTCTGGTTCCTCTCCTTCCCCGTCCCACCACCCAAATACAACAGGCGAAAATGATAATTTACTTTTTATTTAAATCTGCATGTTACAGATTACTGGTCAAGCGCCTTTTTTTATTGTATGAAGGCTTCAAATGGCCTGATTTCTAATTGACATTTAATATCCTCTACTTTTTTTATATGTTAGTGCAATTTTCTCCTTTCTTCTTGCTTTCCATCTTGCTCCGACCTGCATGTCAAGGTTTTCCATGTATTTCATAAATTATAAACCCTTTGTCTATAAATTTTTCAAATGTCGCACCTGATATAATTAGTTTGATTTGAAAACATAATTTGATTTTAAACATGGTATCTATCATAAAACAGAACTATTCAAAGCTTATATCTACAAATGTGTCAACATTTTTCTTATAAATTACGGATTTCTTTGCTTGCTCAATTTTTATCATAGCTACCTAGGATTATATTTCAATATATATTCTGAAGTTAGAATTTAACTTTGTTTTCCTCTGAGAAGTCAGTTTTATCTTCAACATTTATTAAATAAATGATTATTTAACCACTTGTATGTAATATCATCTTATATGAAATTATTGTATATAACAGCTATCTTGTCTTATTTCTTCAGCAATTTAAAATATAGTTTAATTCATTCTAGAATAAAACCTTTCTTGTATTTGCTGAATGTTTTGGGTAGGATTCTAATTCTTGTTTAAGTTCTCTGTGTCTCAAGGACTTATCTCTAAAATGGAGATAATGCCAGAGATTATTTATAGAGATGTTCTGAGAATTTAAAACACACACACACACACACACACACACACACACACACACACACACACACAGTGCTTAGACTAGTACCCAGAATGAGTTAATTACTTAATTACTAATTACTTAAAATTATTTGGTTGAAGTTTTGTTTTATTCCTCTTTAACTGAAAACTATCTGTGACTTTTGAGTTGCTTCTCACCATTTAACCATTCCATGCTTATGTTTGTGTATATTTGGAACGGAGATTAAATTTCATTTCAACATTTAATCAAAATATCTACTTTGATTTGTTTTACAATCAGATTATTTTTTCTGAAGCAGATATTGAAAACTATAATATTTTACCTGCATACGAGTTAGTCATCTTCCACATGTTTAAGCCTAATTTGGACACATTTTCCTTTGTGTCCCAAAATATGACTAACAATTTTGTTTTATAATTTCCCCCTAAATTTTAGTTAAGTTATGTATTAACTGCTTATAGAGCTAAGTGTTTTTTACTGTAGATGGAAAACATTGTGGGTATCTCTCCTATTAACAGATAGCAGAGGGAATGCAGGCTCTCTCTCTCTCTCTCTCTCTCTCTCTCTCACACACACACACACACACACACACACACACACAAGAGACAGCATTTCATTTTCCAAATAACTATATCGAAGGCCATTTGCAAACAATAAAGTGTCATATGCCACAGAATAGATGCAGAATGACAAGTGTCCTAAGTCTTCTGTTCCTGAGCTTAGAGCGCTGTTCTGTTTTACACACACAGCTTTCCTTTTCCTGATGTGAGGCAGAGAATAGAATGAACGCTGTGCCGTTGGGAATACTCCCCACATCGAGTGATGAAAACTAATTATGCTAGTAAAACATTCAGCTACAGAGGTTTCATGTAAGTGGAGAGATGGTGTCAAATGCAGCCTATGAGGACATCAATACGCTTTTACCTTCATCTATTTACATTCAATAGAGCCTGATCTTTATGAGCGTGGGTGCATACATGCGTGTGTATGTGTGTGTCTGACAGTGAGCATTTCACCTAAAAGAGCATTTCACACATCCCTTGCATTAATTGCAGGGTTATGAGAAGGTGACAATGTTAGAATCTGCAGCAATTAAGCTGACTGGATGAGCTCCCAGTTACAAGAAATAAGAATAAAATCGCACAGTGAAAACGATTTAGAAGCAGTCACATTAAGTATGAATTTGCACATAAAAAGGAACACACATCTGTGTGAATGTATTTAAAGCAATATTTTGTCCTCATTTCTGTGAATATGGCCGGAGTAAGGAATCACTCGGAAATTTTGCACTACGATGTCAAGTCCTAGACAAAAAAGAATGCGGAGTACTAGCTTATGTCCTGATCATTTTTAAAAACTACATATCATATCATTAAATGACCCATAGGTCAAGGAAAAAAAAACCAACTCCTGGGAAGAGTTATTCTCTAAATAGCTCCATGATTGTAAATATTTGGAGGATGCGAGGAAGAGACTGGGATAGAAATTCCATTCTTGGTTTTTCCCTGAAGTCTCCTATTGTTCATGCAGAGAGGATTGTGAAGGAGACCGGCCCAGCAGCTCTGTTCCTCGGGCCCTGGACTCTCATTCGAGTTGTTCCTTGGTGGGCTCCGGGTTGAACATAAATCAAGAAAGGGGCTCAATGAGTTGGTGAGAAAACAGATTTACCAGCAGAGTTTACCCCCATCCAGTACTATGGGAATGCTGTGTGCATGACAGGAAATTGAACGTTCCTGAAGAAGTGAGAAGACGTAGGTAGGTGATATAGAATATGTTTTATAGACAACGCATGCTATGGATTTGAGACTCACCTTTGAGACTCATTATATTTCTTCCATAACATTTGCCTTAGCGAACTTATCTTTTTCCCTTCCAGGAAAATGCAAGCAAATAAACATTAAGCTGTCACGGATTTATGACTTTTCAGAGTTTTTATGAAGCTGAGTATTTATAGCTTCATAGGTCATTTCCAGACCATTATTATGTCACCTAAGGTTCCAGCCAAAAGATTTCCGATTCTTACTCCGCTGAGAAAAACATCATCCGTCTCTATTGGTTTTACAGTTTGGGTTTCTTTTTGAAATCTTGAATTCTGACATGATGCATCTTAGGATCATCTTGTCATACACAATTACTGTCAGAAGACAGGGGCCAGGAAACGTCATGGAGAGGAAGAAACAAGTAGAGATTTAATTCCAAGAACTTTTTGAGCACTGCATTCATTTCCTGCATCTTGTATATCAAATTACTACAAACTTGGTGGTTCAAACAACGGAGATTCACCTTAGAGTTCTGGAGGTCAGAAGTTTGAGGTCAGTCATATGGAATGAGTCATGTGTGCCTAGGGCTGGCTCCTTCTGGGATCTTTTAGAGGAAGAAATCTACTTCCTTGCCTTTTCAGCTTCTAAAGGCTCGTCTGTTCCTGGCTTCTTCCCTACCCATGTCTCTCGAACTTCTGCTTCCATTGCCACATCCGGTTCTGACTCTGACTGCCTTGCATCTCTTTAACGGTGGCCCTTCCGACTTGATCGAGCCAACCCTGCTAATCCCTTTCACCAGGTCTGAGTGTAATCACACCCTCAATGTCCTCTTTGCTACACCAGGGGACATTCGCGGGTTTCATACGTGATCCTGCGGAGGCGTTATTCCTTCTACTTCCAGCATCTATGGCATGCATGGTATTGACCTATAGACTGAAGAGAATAAGACAAAAGTCTGTGATCCTCCAGGGACGTATAGTGCCTGTGGGGGGAATCCCTACGGCAGGTCTGTGGTAGATTCGGGGCTGCGGGGGATGCGCTAGAGATGACTGTGAGAGGACAGGCACTAGGGGGCGAGCCCCGGCTGGAAAGAGTCAGGTGGGTGAAAACAGAAGAAAGGAATTTCTCAGGAGGAAGGGAATACGTGTGTGTGTGTGTGTGTGTGTGTGTGTGTGTGTGTGTGTATGTAAGACAGAGACAGACAGACAGACAGAATGAAGGAACTTGTCAAGGTCAGGAGAGGGAACCACTTGAGGAAAGAGGTGATGAGTTGAAAGCTCCACAGGTGAGGACCAAAGTATGAAAAGCCTTATCCATGGGCCTAAGACAGGCTCCCAGCCACGGCTACTCATCAGCATCGCCAAGGGCCTTTCGGACAACCTTGATGTCTAAATTCTCCATCGGGTGTCCTTGGTGTGAATCAGACTCTGACCATGGGTGGCAATAATGTTAATATCATTTTCTTTTAATATACATCCAGGCTGAAAAGCACTTTGAATTTCTAAAGACTTAGATTTTATCCAAGCATGGTGGGAAACTAATAAAGGATTTTAAAGGTTCCAGATTCATAGGTAAATTTTAAAGGTTCCAAAATTCATAGGTAAATTTCTGCTTTACAAAGATAGATATGATGGCTGCATGGAAGTTAAGTTGGATTACACAAGATCGGAAACGAAAGAAAGAAAGAATCTGTTACTTTAAATCGGAAATTGCAAACACCCAACTTAGGGCAACAGCACATTCATCCCTCAAAGGGGTGATGGATCCATGATAGTTAATGGCTAAAAAAATTTTGGTGATGCCTTAGGAGTGAATTTAGGGATGCAACTTTCCTATCTGCAGTGATTTTCACATTTATATCCTCAGCCCTGATTTCCTTCTAAACTCTAGATGTCTACATGACTTCTGCAATTAAGTGTCATATAAATATTTTAAATTTAACACAGCAAAAATTAAAAGCTTGATTAACTGCTATCCCTTCCCCGCTATCAACATTAACTATCACAAGTATGGCAGAATTGTTCTTCCATCTGTTCTGGGAAAAGGTTTCGGAATTATTCTTATCTCCTCTCTTCCTCCTGCCCCGCGACTAAGCCAGCGACAAAGTATGGCGTTTCTGCCTCCGTGTTACTTTCAGAATGCCATCACGACTCAAAACTTCCCTCCTGAGCACCTTGGTTCACGTTACTAATGTATCCTACGCGACTTAATGCAATAGGGCGTTTATGGGTGCTGATGCTTTGGACTTTGACTTTCTTCCTCCCATCTATATTCAGAGAGATTCTTCTGAAATGTAAGTAAGATCCTTCCTGCTCAGAATGCTCCAGTGGCTCCTAATTCTTCTCAGAGGAAAAAAAGCCAGGTTTCTATTGACTACTGCTACTTTTCTGTTTTCCTGAAACCAAAGTTTATAATTCCCTCCATAAAACATGTTAACTAACAATCAAAATGTGAAGAAATGCAAGTAAGATTTCTGCGAGCTTCATCACTCTAAAGCATGATAATTATAAAGATGATTTGAGACATGCAGTCAATGCTATGTGTGTATTTAAGGTTTAGCTGACTGTTGGGCACATGTTCTTTTAAACAGATGGTAGAAATAAATTCACCTATGCCCTATATCTTGTAAGCTCCTGACTCTGCAAATTGGTAAGAATAAACATAAACGAAGTATGCTCCATGTAGAATTTAAAAGTCTTTGAAAACAGTAAATTGAAACATATTTTACTGTGAATAATAGCAATTTACTAAGCAATTACTAGTAAGCAATAATAGCAATTACTACTAAGATGTAATTTTTAGGATCAGAACTTGACTATTACTCTAAATTAGTGTCAAAGAATATTTTACAATTTTGTTGTGCTATTTTAACATCTAGTGATATTTAATGTAGTAAAATGGATAAATTTTTTAAAAAGTGAGTACTTTGCCCATTAAATCATTCCTTTATTTATAGCCATAAAATTGTTGCTTTATTGTTAGATAACTCAGTCCCTCAAGTACAAAGATGCTATAAAATATTGAACTCTGACAAATGTATAGGAAAAATATTGAATAATGAAAGCAAAAGGTTTACTGAAAATTATTTTTTGTTTATACTCAAGGGAAACATATATTTTGTACTTTCAATTTTCTGTTTTTCCAAGGAAAAAATATTTGGCGTAGCAGTATAAACTATATTCTTAGAAAGCCAGAGGTAAAATGGCTCAAATACTTTCGGGTATGTTTAAAGGAAATAATTTGAGTAGTTTTCCTCCCTATCGTAAAACAGTATTATTATGTAGTCAAAAAGTAAGACAGAAATGACAAATAGTTTTAAGAAGAAAAATTGCACGTGGATATGAAAACTAAAAATAGCTGATAAATTCCCCTGCCGGGCAACTAATATAAATGATTATATTGGTTAATGCATTCGCTATTTCAAGTCTGAAGTTAAGGAATGGGGTGCTCCAGAATAGGTTCCCTGTTATAAACCGGTGACAAAATATTAATGTGATCAACACAATTCTGCTTTCATACAAATTACAGCGTAGGCAGAGAGACAAAAATGATTAGACTCTGTGAGGATTTATAGTGTGCTACGGCAAGGGCTAGCCCTAAATTAGCTAAAGACCCACAGAGGAAGGATGGGGGGCTTGACGGGGACGAGGCGGGGCTTAGGCAGGCAGCGTTTCCTGGGCTAGAGTTGGGTTAGGAAAAATCAGAGAGTGAGTAGAGCTAATTGGTTGGAGAGAGGCGAATGGGTTTAAGCTCGGCTTCCAACACCACAGGCGGTGAGTGTGGAGGTGATCACCCCAGTCTTTCTCCAAGGGGCTCTATGACCTTTGAACCCTATAAGTGTGTGCTGGGGAAAGTAAAATACATGCTTTTTTGTTTTAAATTAAGTTTATCAAGGTAACATTGGTTAATACGATTATATAATTTTCAGGTGTACGTGATAATTTGACATCTGTATATTCTATTGTGTGTTTACCACCCAAAGTCCAGGTAAATATGCACATATTTTGAGGACTGTTTTATGCAAGACAGGAGCCAACACTAATCACTACAGACTCCAAGTGTCTACGACCCTTTGTTAGGGGCAGATTGAAGAGGGGCAAACAAGGGTTAGGTGGTCTTGTGGACTTGGTGTCTGGGTCTGTGTAAGGGACATAGTCACCCATCCGTCTCACAGTGGTTCCCACGTGATGGTCACAGAGATGGTGTCTTAATATGTGAGGAAACACCGAAAGTTGCTGCTGGAAGGCAGTTCACGCAGGGGCGATTCTGGAAGGCAGAGGAGAGCCACACGTAACCCTCGACCGGAGCAGAGGTCCGGGCGGCGGCCCAGCTCATGCATGGGCAATGCTGAGCGGCTGGTCCAGTTACTCAGGGACTTGCAAGGAGCAAGAGGAGAATGTTCCGGTCTTGAGACCAACTGTGCATGCGTGGTGGTTTAGGAAGATTCAGTAAATTAGCTCCTGTTTGTTCCCGTTGTATCCCATTTATAGAAATACTGGCTTTTGAGCTCTAACTGGGCTATACATGACTCTCATATCCAAGAATGCTCTCCAGGGTACATAAACTGTGGCTTTAAGGGCCACTGTACAAACTTTCATTTTCCATTAACACAGTTTCTTAAAACTGGTCTGCCTGGAAATGAACTACTGTCACAGGCATCTCGCTAGTCCTGTTTCCTTACTCCCCTCTTCATGAGCATCCTTCTCCTCCTGTAAATTACTTAGGCATGTTCCCCAGCCAAGCTGACTCACCTTATGGTGTATTCACCTAGGGTTTGGAAACATCTGGGGACTCAGAGGACAACTGGAAATACTGATCTCTACAAAGCCGCCACTCATTCATAAACAATCTCAATGTTGTGCAGAAAATGTATTTAAAGCTCATGGAAAGATATAAACATTTTACCAATAATGGAAAATGAACACTGTATCTACTCTCTCCTCTAGTTCTGAGTATATTGGGATAAATGACTGTTTCTAAGTAAAATAGTAAAGGTAAAATTAGCAACAATTTGATAATTTTGGGAAAAATCTATTAGGTATATTTCCCAGAATATGAAGGAAAATACTCTAGTGACAATGTAGCAAATCTTATTGCAAATATAACACTTTAAAATGCTTTGCTTTTAATAATGGTGAAGGCTCATTTAAATGATTCATCCACAGTCTGAAAACGCTAGGCAATTTCGTTATATAAACTAAAAAGAATTTAAAAATAAAGTTGTATTGCTGTATGATAGTCTTTCTATTCTGATACACTCATTCGTATAAAATAGTCTTTCTGTTCTAATATACTTATTCATATAATTTTTCTCAACATTCAAAACAACATACAAAAGTAGAGATACAACTGGTGCTGAGACCTTCCTCACTCTCACAGTAGTATATGGAGACAAAACAAACAAAACAAACCCAAAACCCATCTGTCTCATTGAGAAATGCATTTCTAATAAAATTTATTTTTTTATGTTGCATAATATATATCACCAAAATGTGTCTAGTTCGATAGAATTAGAAGAACGTTGCATTATTTCGTTTAAATATGCCAACATTTATTATATTCAGCAATTACATAATATGACCCTTTTAACTAAATTTGAACTAAAATTATAGGTTTCTAATATAAATATTTGAGGCCTTACATAACTTTTTTTTGAAAATTAAATGTTAATAGAATAAAATAAGTTGGAGTCAGTAGCTCTGGATGGCCACATGAGTTTTCTAGGTATTTCTGATTCAATATTATATGCAAATGTTTTTTATAATGACTAGAGGAAGAAGATAGTAAACAAAAATGAAATAACATTTAAAAATTTTTATAAACATTTACTAAAATATGTGTTTAAACTATCTTTAAAGCCCTGTGGAAGATCGTCCCTAAAAATTAGTGACATGGACATGTGGTTTCATGATTTCAGCCGTTTGGCTGGCTTGGGCTTTGAATTCTCACAGAAGACTTTTTTATATTTTCCCACTTAGATCTCTTGCACTAGGCAAATTAAATTGCCTCTACTTAATGCCAACAATTTGATTGATTAATAGATATATTTAATTCATCATGCGTTCTAACAAATCAACTAATATATTAAGACAATCATATTAACTTGAATTGTATACAGTCTGTAATGGCAGAAGCCTGATAAATCACGAGAAAACGGACTTGAAATTTTTAGCTAAATTTTTCAACTATAAATTTAGAGGAAATTCATGAGTCTTTGTTTTCAATAAAAATGATATATCATCTGTTCAATTCCACTTAAGTTAGAAAAACTTAATAAAATATGTGTATTTAATTAGTATGTGTGAAATTGCATAGTTTTATTTCTCATAATCTTTCAATTCTAATTAGTACCTATACTCTATTGAAAAAAAATACTATAACATACATACCCTGGAGAAGAACTATAATACAATTTATTATTTAAGATTTCATTAAGCATTTTGCAGAGAATATTTATTGCTTAGTTTTTTGTTCGACTGTATCCCTACATTTCTGTTTTCAGGGCAAAGTAGTGTTGTCACCAGGGAGAATGATGACAAATTAAATGCATATTTAAACATTGTAGTTTAACAATGGTTACGATGAGCCTTGGCAGTAAAACTCAGATTCATAATTTATTGTTATTTGTTACAGGCAGTGACCTGTAGTAATGTCTTACCATGTCAAAGAGAAAGATAATGCTAACACTTTTTTTTTTTTTTTAAACTGAAGCAATAAAAATACAGTTCTTTGGTTTAGGGAGCTGAAGGTCAAGATACTCAACTCCAAAATCTCAAGTTATATTACGAGATGAATAATGTGTTCTTTAGAAAATATGTTCTCTCATTGCCCATCTCAGTTTTTGCATCTAGTATATCAGAAAAGTATTGGACGGCTATTATATGATTAAATTATGCCCGTGTTAACAAACACTCTGAGTTTGAGTGTGTAACATCATTGGTAACTTTTAGTTTTATTAAATATTTTTTAAGGAAATAGAGCTCAATATTCCTGGCTTAGAGGATTTCATTTTTTTTTCTAGGCTTGAGAGCTTGTCTGTGATGCTGTATATAGAACCCCATAATGTAATGTGTATTGTGAAGTTCTTGGCAGGAAGTGAATGGGTAACTTCCTAAAGGAGTAATTGAAGAGAGTTTTTAAAAAAGGGATTATTTTAAGAGTTTACATAGGGATAAGGGGAATATTATGGTTTAGCTAAGGACTCAGGGGCTAGCAACAGAAGCAGTGGACGTGCCTTGGTGTGACAGGACCAGAGCTGGGGGCCCCGGGAACCGGAGGAGGACAGCTGTGGGGGGCAGGGGTTCAGCGGGATGATGAGGCCACCGTCGGGACCGGCCCCCGAGGGAGGGTGGGAGGAATTTATAATATCCGCAGTTCTCATTCCTCCTCATCTCCAATCGCGGGCAATTTCCTCCCAATGACTGAAAAGCCATATATTAACATGTATTTTCTAGAGATGGGCAAAATAACACTTTTATTCAGTTTCTGTTGAAGAATACCTTCGCCAAGCTCAGCAATCATCGCCAATACTCTGAATGAACATAAATTGCCTTAGATCATTCTCTAATAATTTTACAAAGACAGCGATGGTTATAATATGCTGAAAGAGTTTGAGGTTGACACTATTCATTTGAAATCCCCAAGAAACACAAAATAGCCTATTTCCTCTAGGTACAGAAAAAATGATTCATTTTTTTCTTCATGTATTTCGTGTGTGTGTGTGTGTGTGTGTGTGTGTGTGTGTGAGAGAGAGAGAGAGAGAGAGAGAGAGAGAGAGTTAGTTTAAATGTTCTTTTCGGTGTTCTTAAACTCATGAAATTTGCAAAATTTGAAAGCTGCTTATATGCAGACTTCCAAGGGTTTAAAAAGCTGGCAAAGGAACTTTTCGAACCAGCAATTTTTTGACATTTTCAGATTATTTTGCATGGACTGAAGTGATATCAGACTAGGAGAATGTGGCTCTGTAGACAGAGATACCGGACCCCCCAGGGCTCCCTGCACAGCCCGGACCTCCCAAGCAGCTTTGCGTTTGAGAAACGGAGCGAGCGTTTCCTCCAGGGTTAATCTGCTTCGCAGTGGTGAACCGAAGGTGGGGACGCAGGTCCGACCGGCAGGCCTGGTTTCCACATGTGTCATCTCTCTTCGTGACCCGTGTCATTCTGGGGCTGATGTATTTCGATTTGCTTTTGAACAAGAGAATTTAAAATGTTCTGTGATGCCTACTGAGTTTAAGAATATCAATTACCATAGGACTAGAAGAAGAAAATTGTAAAAGTATGTTGTCATGAAAGATAAGACCCTATATACGTATATGGTCTTATATATATTAAATATATATATTATAATATATATAATATGTGTGTATCTATGAAGATTCTTTGTAGTTTAAAATTATTATATTTACTCAGTAGTCTTCATCGCTTTTTGAAATTTTAAATTGCTAAGTTTGGGGACAGTAGCTTATCTAATAGGCCAAGCTCTCTGCATTTTACATAAGAATTCATTTCAACATTAAAGAAACAAAAAATAAAGCTACAATTTAAATAATACTTTACATAAGTCCATGTAAACATAATAAAATTTCTGAGAAAGGGCAAACAGGTGTTTGGTTATAACCATGTAACTTCTTTTAGTGCGAGATGATTTTTTTCCCCATTTAACTTGGTCATAAAGACGCTTATGTTTGAATGTTGAGAAAATAAAGATGGAATGGTTTAAGTATTTGAATTAAATCATTTTAATTGTAAAATTACAAATAAACACACATTTTAAGAAAATATGAAGGTATTTTATTCCATATCAATTTATCAAAGAAATAGAAATATGCATTTTGTCCAGAGAATACTTCAATGCTAACAAATATAACTATATTAAAACAACCCCGCTTATTGAAAAATATGATTCCTTTGTGTTTAAAACTAAGGCTGTGGTAGAGTCATTTATAAACTACAAATGATTCTAAAAGTGTCAACTGTTTTATCCTTTAAAGCAAGCGAATTGTGAAGTTTTTGTTTTTACAACTTATTTCCCAAAGCCCTGTGAGTAACTGGTTATACCTTAGCAGGCATAAGCTCAAATGACAAAAATTCACAATTATTTCCTTAGGCTTAAATGACATTAAACATATTTTAAAAAACTTACGCGACCTGTCATGATGAACATAGATTATTTACACCTATTTAGACATAATAAATAGATACAGATACACACACACATACACTTCTCTATATTTCAAATAGACTTGATTATATATATTACACGTAATGAATGTGCCATGCGGGAGAGCGTGCGTCTATGTATATGAATACGTATTTTAACAATATTTGTACTCACATACCCTTTTCCTCTGAGTAGGAGAAAGAAGAAAAGACGTCAGGCATGTAGAGATGGAAGCTTGTGGGAATGGGAAAAAAGGGAAAGACACCATTAAATTAGAAATCTGGAAGACATATGTATATATATATGATATAGTATATCTGTGATTAACACATATGTGTGTATGTATATATATGTATATAAATGTATATATATACATATGTATATATATGTAAATATATACAGACACATACACCCACTCAGAAGATGTATGAAACAATGTGTATATAGTTATTTACTTCTGTTTAAGGAGTGTCTCCTATTCAGGAAGCATAATAAGAAAAAAATGTGCTCGATCTGCTGCTTTTGTGCCTCCCGGCAGCCAACACTGAGCCATCGAGCAGTCTGAGAGGGGCAGGGGCATGGCAGGGCGTGGTAGGAAGTGGTCCAGAGAATGACAGATTAAATGGTGTTTTATGAAGCCAGGTATCACCGAGGACGCTTGCAACTTAATACCGTGGGGCATTCTGAGATGTGTCTAGAACAGACGTCTGAATTATTTCACGCGAGGGGCCAGAGGCTGAGGTATTTCTGTGCCAGCCTCCCAGAGTTGCTGTGTGTGAGGACGGCTTTCAGCATGTCAGTTCTCTGACACCTGGATCCGTGGCACTGGTGCGCCTAGCAGTTATCATGACAGTCGTAGAAACACAGAGACTGACTGCTGCCAGTCTGTGGGACGTACTGCTGGCCGCAAGGGAAATGAAGGGGTCTCAGCCACCTCTGTAATCATCCAAGAACGCATTTACGCCTGTGTCAAAAGCCAAGTATCCGTGTTCATGCGGTTATGCGTAAATGATAGGTACACTTACGTCTGTGTATTGACTGTGACAATAGTAAATGCGTAATATAAATGATTCTTTTAGAGTGAGAGAGCAAAACTTGTGTGGCCGCGTGCGATGCAGAACGCTGTGCGTTATTAAAATGTTGACGTAAAGAAGCGCAGTGATTCACTTTGAAAACTGATGGCTAAAATGAGCATCGTGCCCCTCACTCCCGAGCGGATGACGCTCTGTGTTGTTTCAGTGCACAAATATCAGTTTCAGAACGTTTATCACAACAGAGCAAAATCCTTCTGGGAAATATACGCACATTTTATCTGTCACTTCCGAATATTATTCATGAGCAATAAGTGGTATTTTAAACGTGCCTTTTTAAGGATTAGAAAAGTCAAACGTATAATTTATAAAATCGTACTTTCTCATTCTGAGTTTCATGGAAACTAATAGTGGTGTGATTAGAAAAAAAAATAATTTTGCTACATTATTTGTCATTTTTTTCATGTTTTACTTGAGAGAAAGCAAATACAGTTTATCTGTCTTGTTATAGGTTTGTAAGTAATGTCCCTTAGTTAAGAGGGACAATTTATATAGAGAGAAATGCCTGACTCATATTCATTTCCTAAGTGAAAGTTTTTCTCAGAATAAAAGTTAGTGTCCTGACAAGCCATTTGATTCAGTACCTTCTCAAGCCACTTATTTATAAGTATTTATAAATAAATCACATTCAATACATAAAATTTTCACAATTATTTTGTGTAATATTATTGATAGTTCTTAACAGTAATCCCTTGATTAAATATGGACCATACCGAGAACATTAAATGTTGATTTTTTTATTGTTTAGGGAAATCGGAATGCATACATATATTCTCAATCCTCTAAAAATACAGAAATTTGTATAATAGGTTGTGACTTTTAAAATAAAAGGTACTCTATGTTAAAACATTTTACTTCAAATGCAGAAATCAATTTTTGAATTAAAAAATCAAATAAACAAATATACAATATGAAAATTAATTTGGGGGTATGATTATATATTTATTACTCAATTCCTCTGCCATAACATTTAGTATTTTCATAACATAAACATAGTAAAATAAATATTAATGATACAAGAAATATATCATTAAATGACCTTTGAATATAATAACAACATTTTATAAACGAAAATATTGTTTCCTGATCTTATGTCTTACAAATTTGTCCCAAAAGCTTGTTTCTGAAACATAAGTCCAGGTTTTCAGAATAACCAAGTAGAATTATATTTTTATTATTTTCCCTAAAGTTTCCCACGCCAACGTCGAAATCAGACATAGTTTTTCTGTCTGCATCTCGCATATCTACATATACATTGTAAAGCTGAAAGGGTATGATGGCTATCCGTTAACTAATGTTTTTAATAATTTGTGGCGCTCAGGATACGCCTTCCAGCTCTGGGGGGCAGACGTCTGAGGCATGAGAATTGACATGAGGAAGAGCAGAGGAATAGAACTCAAAGTTTTATTCTTCTCGATTTTCTGACCGCTCTCCCAAGTAATGGAGATGTAATTCTACTACGGAAAAGATGATCATGTAAGCAATATGAAAGTGAAAGATCAGTCATGGTTATATTGCAAAAATGTTGGAAGTTTCGGGGCGATGGCCGAGCAAAATAGTGTGGGGTTTATCCTGCTGTTTGTTTGGGCTGAATCGATGGGCTAAAGGCTAAATCTCCTGCACTCTCCCGTCTATGGAACTAGTGCACTCAACTGGGCAGGAATGAAAATAAGAACCCTGGAGCTCTGTTCAGGCCTGTCAGCCTTGCCTTTTGTCTTCTGATGTTGCAGGGGAGGAAACTGAGATTTCTAAAGCGGAAGTCAGTGTTCAGGTATTGTGCAGTGAGTATCCGTCAGAATCAAAACGGAAAACAGGTCTTTTAAACTCTCCAGACAGCGCTTTTTCGTTAGGCGCGTTTATCGGATGTTCTGCTACCATGTAGAACAATAAGGCGCTTACAGTAGAAATCAAGTCACATTTAATAGAATATCTTATGAGAAAAGGTCATATTTATCTTCATCTTGTAACTACAGAATACTGTTTCTCGACACCATTTCAGAGGAAGGATCTTAGAAAGTATGTGTAGTGTATCGTGTATCAGTAACACATTAAAATTAAACCGATAAGAAAAGTGCTAGTGATATTTATCTCGCCCTTTCTGTATTAGAATAAGCATGTCCCAGGCAGTGGTAAATAACAACCACGACGACAACCTCAGGAAATCATGCGCTTCCGGAGACTGCATGTTTGATATAAATTAATAAAGAAGTTGAGCTTTTTTATTCCACACCAAATTTTATCTTTCGGGCGGCGGTCTACTGAGAGAACTTTCGTATCTTTTCCCACGGTGGCTGTCACAGATTTCCGCATATTTAGTGGCTTCCAACAGCAGATATTTCTTATAGTTCTGGAGACTGGAATTTTGCCGGGGCATCTCCGAGCTAGTCTCACAGTGTCACAGGGCTGCATTCCCTCCTGGGGGCTCTTGGGAGGGTCCCCGTCCTGTCCTTTCCATCTTCTCGTGGCCTCCCGCATTCCTTGGCTCTGGACGTCTGCTCCATCTTCGAGCCAACAGCGCAGCATCTTTAGATATCAGTCTCCCTGACTGCGACCTCCGATTTCATGATCACAAACCTTCCCTCTTCAAATACCCTGTGATTATATTAAGGTTAACAGATATCGAGGATTTTCTCCCAGACTCAAGATCCTTAAACTTAATCACCTGTGTGCAGTCTCTTTGCCCACGTTAGGTAGAACACTTCAGGGTCTCAGAGATGGAGATCTTTGGGAGGGACCACTGTTTAGCCTGCCACAGTCTCCCGTGGGTACACGCGGCTTCCTTTTGAAGAGAAGAAATGTTCTAGACACTGCTACTTTGGTATGCTTAGCATTTGCTGGTGTTGGGATATCGATTCGTTTATGAGTTACTAGTCTTGCTACAATTTCTTCCTTCAGATTCCTACTTTCCGTACATATATAAGAGAATAAACTTTCTGCAATACGCAGGATAAGGAACCGTCAGAAGACCGAAATTTGGAATCTTATGAAAGCACTTCTCAATAGATTCGGTTTTAAATGGAAATGTTATTTACTCCTTCTAGTAAGACTAGGAAAAGGGATTTTTTCTCTCTCTCTCTCTTACTTTCATTAAGATGCTAAGTTTATCAGTAGCTCAAGGCAAGACCTATTTTTCTGTGTACGTCAGAATAGAAATTGTGACATGTCCTCCTCAGATTGGACTGTCTTTGCGGCTGTCTCCTTTTAAATTGACACAATGAATTAACGTGCACTAATATGTATGAGGTTGTCGCACTAATTATGGCAGCATAGCACATAGAATAGGCAATTTGTAATACTAGTTATATTAGACTTCAGTGGAATGTGGTGACAATTTAATCTAATGGGTGTGTACTTGGAACTTAATCTGTCAATAGCAATAGAAGTTCTTCAGATACCAGTGACCGTAGGATGCTGTGTGTGCATTAGGAGGACATATAATTTCAAATATATTTTTCCTCTGCGGGGCATGGTGTCACGTCAATCACATTTTTATTATATGTAATTTTACTGCAGCACAAATAATAGCTCCATGGTTTGTGCACAGTTTGTACGTGAAAATTGTGCACAATTTTCATGCTTTATAAGGTGTCGCTGAGTGATGTGAAGGACAGCGATGTGAGTTACAACCCTCTCCCTCCTTATTGATTTTGAAGTTAAGCGTTCTCGATCCAGGTACGGCACACTGGGAGACAAAGGTGTACACACCGTTCTTTGAATTCTACGGTATTTCCAATGTAATGACCTTGAAATAGAACATTGAAAGTTGTCATATATCATGAAAATGTTTAAAGGTTATTTTTTATCATACATATTTTAGATTATAATTTTATTATGCAAGCTTTCCTTACATTTAAATTTCTCTTTGTAACACAATAGGCAGGTGAATGTCACAGCTGTTTATCAAATTTCGATAGTGATGTTCAAAGTACATGCATCTTCAGTTATGGTAATTTACAATAACTCTTTTATCTATCAAACCATGGTATACAGTGAAGGTTTAAAAAAATCTTGGACTTACTTCAAATTTAGTGAAATTATGCAAGGATGTGTGAACCTACCACTGTGTATCCCGAGGCAAGTTACTTATTTAATATACAATGTGTGTTGCTTGAGTGTTTTATTCAGAAAATTTAAACAGAACAACATGTAAAGATTTTTTTCTTTAAGTGATCAAAGACTTAATTGAATAAGTTACCATTTCAAAAATGTTAACTATTTTATGATTACAGAAATTATCCAATCCCATAAATCAAATTGGAATCTCATGGGCACTTATATATGTACAAACACACACCATAGACACTCAAGGACTCTCTCATTAATGCTGGAAAGTGAAGTAAATGTGGAAATGTCCAGTATCCATACACTTTGAAGTTCTGAAGTAAATGAATTATCCTAAAGCAGATGGGAAATGATTACCATCATAAGAACAAAACTTGACTCACGTTGAGGACAAGATTATAGCCAATTAACCTTGCCATTTCCTGGTCTACCTGTCAAATTGTTGCAGCCATATTTATTAGAAATGTGTCCACATTGATCATAAATAAAATTTATATCGATTCTTTGAGAATCTCTAATGGGAAATTTACTCGAGTATATGTAACATTATGTGTTTATTGGCAGATACTATACATGATGATACATAGTAGGTAGACGAAAATATGGAGCAAGAGTTTAGAAATAAGTTCAGTGTTGTGGATAGAATTTTAGACACATTCTTACAGAGATGATTTAATAAATTATAGGATTAAACGAGATTACCTAAGGGAAGAATATATATAGCAGTAATTTTCAATCTGGGGGGGGGGTAGGGAGGGTCCAAGATAATCACTAAGCATGCTTGCTAGAAACTGAGAATCTGGGTTGTGGCCCCCGATTTTCCGATTTCCTAGATCTGTAGAAGCTACAGGTGCACAAACTCCCTTGCTTGTTCTACAGCAGATGATCGTAGGTTTTATTATGAGAAAATATCCAGAGTTGCGAATAACAGAGACAGATGGGTCTTTCCGATGCATTCGCTTTTATAGAGAAAGCGTGGGAGAAGGAGACGTTATTAGTGGGAAAAGAAAAAACACTTAAAAAATGCATCTAGGGAAACCAAAGTGCCTATTGTCACAAAAAGCGAAGGAAGGGGAGACTTCCACAGAAGGAAGGGTCAATGATTCTCCATGTTGCAGGAAGTTTCAGTGAAAGCCCTGTGGTGAGGCCGTGGTCGCCTGGTCCCATGGTCCCATGGTCCCATGGTCACACCACAGCAGGGTGAGCGGAAGACAGGCCCTGGATGTCACAGCACAACTATTAAAGAGGCCGGTGCAGACTGCTCTTGAGTGTGTGATGGCAATGTGTAGCAGCGAAGTAGGGTAATACCGGTTTGGGGAAATGGTGTTGTTTTATTGTTTTAATGGTGGGAGGAAAGTCAGGAATATTAGCTAAGGATGGACCCAGAAAAGAGGAAGAAGGGAAAGTATGTGAGCACTGTTCGGGGCGTTTGAGAGGGACAGACCTGCTCAGCGGAAGGATTCTCTTCGGAAATGGGAGTGGGGTGTGTGTGTGTGTGTGTGTGTGTGTGTGTGTGTGTGTTTACTATGCGACATATATTATATAAAACTTTATCCCTTTCCCTCCTCCTCCTCCTACTTTTCCTTCACAAAGACATAATGTAAGAGTTATGATTAAACTTGAGTGAGAGAACATCAGATGGCCTTGACCTTCTCGGGAAGTTTGGAGAAAGGACACTTGAAAAGGAGAAAAGAATGCAAACCCGGTCCTCAAGGCTTAACAGACCTCAGGGGGTTTGGCAGTGTGGGACGCTAGAAAATAAGAATGAGAGTCTATTAGACATGAAGAGCCGTGGCATATCCGGTGTTGAGCCAGTTAGTGCTGGACTAATGATTTAGAGCGTATTATTTTGTAGTTACAAATGGGGAGGAGCATCTTGTCACAAATTCTGGCATTTGGGACGCAGGGAGAGAGGAAGTGAAAATGGTGGTGTACCCGTGGTCGGCAACGGCAAAGATGCGTGAGGCGGAACGACGAGATGCGTGTTTTTCAGAGCATCAAATGGTGTGTCATGAAGTGGTCTCGGGAGAGGCGTAGAAGGGCTGGGCTTGGAGCCGATGGACGAGCAAGGCGCCCAGCCGCCTGGGGGGAGCCGAGGCACGCGGCCACCGGCTAAGTGGGACGCAATGAAATCATAGTTTTGAGCCAACTAGCAGCCTGCGCCTAGTCTGAAATATGAAATGACATTTATCTGACCTTTTAAAGAATATAAAAAAATGTCAGAGGTGGAAGGTCTATTCTCAGAGTTAAAAAAGTAGCAATCTTACATGGTATAGCATTTTTAAAAATGGTCTTAAAATACTGCTGTTTCTGTCCTACCCATGTCAATTTCTGACTAGATGGATGTCCGTTTTGATTAGTTATCCTTTCAGTTGACATGACATGACAGCTCTTTAGCAATATTCCAGTTTTTCTGCCGGCTATACTTTGACATAAGAGAAATTGGGAATATTTTCCCTGTTCTTTTTGTTAATTGAGTTTAGACAATTTAGAACAATTTTGCTCTTTTTATATGTCGTGCGTTAATTAAGAGAAAGTGTATAATAAACACCATTTATTCGTGATTATAATATTACCATGTTTAATAGAAATACGGACTTCATTCGTAGAAGGTCATTAACACTTAGCAGAGTAGATATTACGAGTGTGCAAAACAGTTGCCGATTGTGTTTGTACAGACGTGTGAGATGTCCTTACACAGTTTTTCTATAGAATATGATTCAATAACAACTATAAATTATCTGGGGAAACTGTTTGGTTTCCTGCTTAAAACACTATGTCCTGCCTATTTAATGTATACAGTATGGGAACTATATATTCAAAACAAAACACAACTAAAACTAGTAAGGCATGACTAGTAGCTATGCCTTAAATGTGCTAATGTGACCAATTATGTGTCTTCCACTCATCTTTTATGCAGAGTAATAGAGGAATCATCTTAAGTTCTCTTAGCTCATCTAATTTTAAGTGGTGACTGTGATCTCATTTAAAGTTCACATAAAAATATAAGCAAGAAATATAGAAAGATATATTTAATATATTCCACTGAGATCTATAGCACTTTAGCAGATAAAATAAGATACATATAATAAACATATATCTAATGCTGAATTTTTACTAAATAATCATATAGAGATAGAGATTCAGACAAGATCAAAAAACCAGAAACATAGACAGATACAGAAGAGGTAGAGACAGTGAGTGCATCAATTCACATCCAAGACTACCCATATCGTGTTTTGGGAGAATCGAGATGAATTAAGAATCATATATCCAGAGTCAAGGAGCAATTCATGGGCTGCAAGTGAAATTTGGTTAATTTTTGCTCAATTAATAACTGCCAAAAAAGTGACTAATCTCAATAATGAATAATAAAGAACCCATGGCTCTAACAAGTAGCAAACAGTACATTTTATTTGCATCATGAAAAGACTCCTTGAACTGCTAAATTCTGGTATTTAAACAGTTATGTTTACTGTATATTTTGCTGGGACCAGATTTATATTTGCTTTCAACACCACAAAAGAAGTAGATCAATACCAGTAATAAATCTTTAAACGCTTTTTAACCTTACAAGCTCTTCATATGCTGAAGGATAATCAATAAGCACAGTAGAAAAATGGTCTGCGATTCATCTTTTAAGGCATTATTATTCTATGACATAATGCCAATAATTCTAAATGTAAATGCCAGGATCAATTTTACTTCTGAAAAATTAGTTGAACAAATATAGCACTATGAAATGACTTTTATTTACAAATATACTGTATTTATTTTAATGAATATAATACCTTATTTTATTTGTGATATTTTAGTAGAAACTAACTTTTTTCTACTACAAATTTCTTCTTTTGAGATGTTAATAATCACCAGGATGTGTCTATAAAACTGATGCCAATTTAAATATGGATTTTTTTTTCTTACCTAGAGTATGACGATTCAGGCAAACTTGTACTGGTGCGTTAGATTCAATTTTTAAAAAGACCTTTATTTTTCAGACTCAAGAGAAAACACAAAAACATTCAACCAAGGTTTTTAATTATTCTCAAGTATTTTATATCACTTTTAGAACTTTAAAAACATTTTATAATTATATTTTATTATATTTATGTATGTAAGATAAATAACAGAGAATCTCCTGAGACAAATAACAACTCATTTGATTTTATATTTCTAGTATAGCTGTGATTTGGATAAAGGAGTTAAGATTTCATATTCACTTTTATTATTATTTCTCAATAGATAAGTTTTATGCATTTTGACATAGATAAGTTTTATGCATTTTGACATAGATAAGTTTTCTGCATAAAGAGCAAATCTAAAAGTATGCAAATACCAACATTTAAGAGGCCGGGGCACTATAGGATCAAATGCAGACTGCAGAGCGTAATTTAAATGTGTTACAAACATATTAAATTATGTCTTTGTATGGGATAAAGGAAAGTTGATGACAAGTAACTTTGGAAATGAGTGGATTTTGTAACGCAGAAGGCAAGGCCTTGCACAGAAGTACAGTACTCGGTAGGCGATGTTGTTTGCTGTAGCAGTATGTGTGTTAATTCTGAATCCATATACACATTGATCGGAGTTAGAGAATTAAGCAAGGGAAAGACAGAAGATGAGAGTCCAGTGTCCCATTGTCATTGTGGGAGGTCACAGACAAGCAAAGGAAATAATGTGAGGATGATACATATGGTACAGGATTAGATATGGTGATTAGGCACGAACTCATGTTACTTAATCGGGGTGAAAACTATCCCTGACACAATACTGGACTCATCCCACTAATAACTGTTATTACAGATGAAACATAAAATAAAATAAGCTGACAAAAATATATGGATAGGGTTAGGGTTATAGTTACGGTTAAGGTTGGAGGAAAAAAAATACATATGGAAAGAAAAATTCCCTTTGGTTTACAAACAAGAGAATTCGAGCGTACTAGGCAAATAAATAGAAAGAACACAGATTTCAAAAGTGGCCTTTTGACAAAGTTATGGTGTGGGGATAAAAGAAAAAACAAACTTACAAGTATGTAACTTGAAAAAGAAAATGTTAACTATGAATGAGAATAAGGGAAGATAATTTTCTGTAACTTTCAAAAGAATAAAACTCCATACATATACATATACATATACATATACATATACATATACATATACATATACATATACATATACATATACATATACACATACACAAACACATACACATACACATACACATACATCCACACACATAGGGTGATGGCACCAGAATTATTCACTGATTCCAGATGTGTTTAGATGACAGGATTATAAAACATTACTTGAAGATTTAATACTAGACTTCTGAGAGGTGAATCAAAATAAGGAATTTATTAAAAGGGAGTCATAACATTTTTAAAGGATCAGGAGCTAGTAATATTCAAAATTAGTCTGTTTGCTTAAATGTACCATAATGCAAATGATAACATTTTCTTGGGAATGTCAATAATAAATGATGTAAAATAATCCTATTAATATTATTCTGTTCTTTTAACTGATATTATTTTTGTTCTTTCAGTGATGATATAAATAGAGGAAACAAAACTGTGTTGCTTTTTCTCACCTTACGCAGTATCAATGTATAAGTTCTTTTATCATTTGTGATGTAGAGATAACTTGATCCTTTTAAGATCATACTTTTATCATTAAATTATATAGATTTATGCATGTGTATGTATCTAGGGAAACATCTGTAAACATTGACAAGTAATAGCATTATGTCTAGGATATAATACTTCAGCTAATGTTTATTTAGTGCTTTTTTCTAATTTGTCTTTCAGTTGTTACAGTACAAATAGATGGCTTATCTAATTAAAAAGAAAAATAAGTGTGACTGAATGTTAGACCCCTATTGAATTCTAGATAGCTATTTTTAATAGTTACATAATGTTCATCCACAATACCACAGCATAATTATAGTAACTGATTTTTTTCAATTTTATTTAAACTGACTTCTAAACAAAATTATATAGGAGGAATTATTTTTGACTTGGCCCAATGGTTCATATAAGTTTTTAAGTTAACTTTTTTTCTTGATCATGCTTTTAGTTTCTTAAAAAGCTGCTAGTTTTGTATGACCGTGTAAAGAGAGACACTCAATTCTCAAAATATCCTATTAAATATGAACAAATATTCACAACAGCAAACTATGTACTAAGTGATCTTTAACTGAGCTATTGACAAAGATCTGTGCTTATGTCAAAGTTTCCTTGAAAACAAATTTGATCGTGTTTTAAAATTACGAGCAGTCTTAATGTGTGTGTGTGTTCCATCGGTGCAAAATATATCAGAATATGAAGATTTCATAGCAATTCAATAAGAAAAACTCATCGTCACAGATATTACAAGTTTGGCATATATCTGATCATTACAGTTTCAAATCATTTAGTTGGCTATCTGGACAGTTGACTATTGCATACCATATATATTAATAAAGGTCTATAGATATACATGGAACGGGAAGTTTCCAAATGAACAAAGACTAAAGTTTGAAAAATCAATACAATATTCTTGTTACAATGTGGCGAGCACTTATTGATTTTCGACATCGCTACTTTTTCCTGGAGCTCCATGCTTTCTACATTTTTCATTTTTATATTACACTGTACTAGCGAGGTGCAGCTGGTTTTCTCCACTGATGTCCTTTTGCCTTTCTTTTTCTTTAGTATTTTGGTGATACTATAATTATTCCATTTTGGAACATTTTCTTTTTCCAAAATGAAAAAAAAAAAAAACAGATATTGACCTTGTTATTTACTTATCATTTTTACACTTCTTATGAATAAGTTCTATGTAAAATCGAGTTCTGATCCTCTTCCTTCCTTGGGAAGTGATGTGGAAATTGGCACCTTAATAACGAGTTTCTTTAAGGACCTGACAGTCCCCTTTTCTTACATGGGAAATAGATTTCTGTTCTCATAGGCACCGTGTAGTGTGGAAATTAGGAAACATAGAAATGTTCATAAAAATACGTACTGTGGCAATTGCCAAAAATATTGAAAACTACAATATACAATGCGTTTAAATTAGAAGAGCACTTTCAATCCATATTGAAGCATTTTCATCCTATTTCGGGGTGATAATACACTGAAATGACCTTCTGATATATTTCCGGCATACCTCCATTAGGGAGATAGTAACATTCACCTGTACCTATAGTAGGCAGCCTCTTACTGTACATACTCTCTATCTGAACCACCTTCAAGGCTCTCCTTAGTGACTAGACCCTGCAATCTGCCTGTCTTACCAGCTGGGCATCCTTGACTTTCACATGAAACTGTAGCCTCACCTTAAACTCGACCTTGCATAGTGAGGATTTAAGGAGCCGTTGGCCCATTATGTTGTTCATCATCAAGTTATATCTTCAGATAGTCTGATTTTGACTAGGATCTTCTTACAAGTATGAAAGCTGCCTCGTTCCCGAAATGCTGTGCACATTCATGTCCCTGTAGGACTAGGGACATGCAAGATCCTCCCTCCATCCTTCCATACAGCTGTTGAGGCACAAAAACCATTCATCATAAGTATATATCGGTCCTGATTGTCATGGGCGATGTCATGAATTAGAATCCTTTCTAGCCTCATCTCTGTATCTCTTCACCCTCCCTTCTCCAAGGTCGACCGAGGGAGGGATGTATTCTTACACCCCCATACCTTTTTTAAGGTACCACTCCTCTTTTGTGTGTCTGCTACTCTCAGAAGAGGTTCCCTTTACATCCAGTTTTTGTTGTGGTTGCTGTTTTTGTTTTCTCTGCTTCGAGTAAGGCGATTGAGTTAGAATGCTTTTGAATTCTAATATGAAACAATTAGCAGAAAATGTATTATTGTAAATTTACAGAAGAACAGAGTGAAATATCTGTATATCTGCATAGCTCAATGATATCATCAAGCTTCAGATTATTTTTAATCTGTCATTTATACTGTTCTCTCTTCATTGTCAATGTCTTCAGTCTAAATTTCCACAAAAAGACAAGATGGTTGCAGTGGTTCGGGGCACCATATTCAGACACAGTAAAATTCAGGAAAAAAATATCACTCTCTCTCTCTCTCTCCCTCATATTAACAATTGTGAAACTACTTGCATAAGCACAAGCAGACCCTTCTCACAGACCAGAACTTTCCCATATGTCTCGACCTTAACAAATCACTAACTAGAGCAATTCTGGCCCCTTCACTGTCTTGGACCAAATGAGGACGGACTAAGCCCTGGGGACTTAGCATCCCCTTAAATAAGGGGTTCGTGGAGGAAGGTGGACACCTAAACAGGTGTTGGTGGCGTTAGACAGAAAGAGTGAAGGAGGGTGGGGTTTGAACTTGGCCATCCAACATCAGTAGTAGAGACTTACAGAGTCTGCCGTAGTGAATACCAAACCTTCGCTCATACTTATTCCTATTGATTAAGCTTACGGTTACAGAAAAGGCCCTCACTCATCTGAAATGTGAGAAAAGCATCATACTGCTATTGCATTCAGTTCCAATTTCAGGGACTCTGGTATGTGGTAAAATCCTCCTTGGTACATCTTGATGGAGGTATTTATGGTAGGAAGCTAAACAACAGGTTAACTAATTTAGAGTAGACAAAGGCGATAAGAAAACTATAATGGTAAAGAAATGGCAAAAACAGTCACCTAAAAAAATATCTCTCTGTATATGTAACTGTTGCAATGGATTTGCAACTCTTTTCAAAAACTGGGGTCTATTTTCCCCATCCTTCAAATGCAAGCTGCCCTCGTAACTTGCTTTGGCCAAAAGAATGTGGCTGACTTCTCAGCATCCCATACCTGAACCTGGGCCTCAAGGAGCTCTGCATATGTCTGCTCTGTGTCATAAGTGCCACTTTAAAAGCCCAGGTGAGTTTCATGGAAAATTAGAGATCATAGAGAAGAGAAACCATCTGACCCAGCTGACACCATGCTCGAACAATCTGCAGCCAGCTGACCCCACAATACATGAAGGAGTGCAGTCTAGAACCGGACTACTAGTCTAGTCAGCTAACTATCACCCCGTGGGCCAAGTTCTGCCCACAGTCTGGGTTTATACACCCCTAAACCTACAAACGTTTTCTACATTTGTAAAGGCTGATAAAAAATTAAAAGAGAATATGCAATACACCCCACACTTGGCATGCAAAGCCTAAACTACCTACTTTCAATTGCTTCACTGAAAAATAACTGGCCCTTGACCTCTTAGGGCCACCCACTCAGCCCACAGCTGACTTCATGTGTGTGTTTAAGTTCTTCTGACAACAGAAAAAATAACTTTAAGTGAAAAATTACGAACAATGACAATAATTATTATTTTAAGCCACTGAATTCGAAGTGGTTTGTTTGATAGTAATGGCTGACACAATTATTATAGGAACTTCCATCCAGAAAACAGAAAAAGAAAAATAATACATAACATTTACAGATCTGTAGCAGAAGTTTGCGTTCTTTTTTTATATAAAGGCCTGATAGTTGGTATTCTTGGGCTTGTGGGTGATAAGACATCTGTCATTACAACCTAACTCTGACACGCAGCATGCAAGCAACCATAGACAATCAGGAACTGAGCTGGTATGACTGTGTTGCAATAAAACTTTATTTATAAAAACAAGAGACAGGCTATATTTGACCTATAGACTCTATTTTTTTCCCAACCCTTGATCTGAAGTATATAATAACTTCAATTTAGAAGATATCCCTAATGGACTGAAATAATGAATATTCTCCTTAGACCATTTTTATTTATCTGAGGAAGAATGCCAAACGGAAGTTACTCAGAGGGAGATTAGCCTTGAATTTTGTCCCAATCTCATCTCCCATTTACCATATTGTATTTTCGTTAACGAAATGTACTCGTAAAACCTTACTAAGAGCTACAAAAAACAGTCCATTGATCCCAAAATTCTCCACTTAAAGACTGTGCCTATAGGCTGGCTCAATATTAGTAACTGAGGTATAATGATTATAATTTACCCAAATGTTTTTTGACCTCATAACGAGTCTCCCTAACTTTCTCTTTGAGAAAGAAGTGGTTTTGGTGCCCTCCCTCTAATTAGATTAATTCTTCCATGTAATCACCATTTTTTGCACCTTACTCTTGGCACCAAATTCTGTGCCCACTCACATTTTTTTCCCTAAATATTAGTAATCAGTATTCACCAAAAATAATACTTCTAGAACTGGCTTCTTGAATGGAGGATGAAATGCAAATTGATATTTCCACTCAATGTGTTTAACATAAAGGAAATTTTAATTTTAAATATGCAAATAGAGACATAATTAGATAGAGAAGCATAAATCTATCTTTTTTAAAAAACGAGTATATGGACATTAAATCTAATTTACTTAAATTTACAATTGTCCAATTATTAACATGGAAGATAAGATATTTTACCCAGTTTTATTCCTTTTTCTTTAAGAAAGACTACACAAGATAAAATACGATTTTGTACATCTATATAACAATGTGCATGAATGAATTTTTGCTCAAGTGATCTGAAGATTTATGACACACCACAATAATTCTTGCCAGTAATGACAACTGTGACTCATTTATTTTCTTTTTGTCGGCTATCAAAACTTTCATAGGTAAAAATGAACTTTTTTAGGGAGAAATAGTTCATACACATAAAACACTCTATGTCATTCTTAATTTTTTGTATATAATTTACTACAGCTGAGAATTAAAAAGCATAAAATGTCCTATGGAGATCATTATGTTTTACTGAAAACAAACAACTCGATTTTTTGAATTTTAATCATTTTCCTTTATCTTTCGGAAAAAGGGAAATAAAAAACAAATCTAATTTAATTTTCTCTAGAACTTTGGAATCCTTGGGAGTACAATTCAGAAGAAAGTAAACCTATTTGTTTTTACCTTTCAAACTTGGAAATAAATAGCAGTACACCTTTGAATTGCCAGCAACAGCTCTTGTGAAAAAGTCACTGTTTACCTCACCAAGAGAACATTCTTCAAAGATATTTATTAATAAGATTAAGGAGGATACCATTTTACTGAGGTAGATTAACAATACATTTATGAACACGAACAGCTGAAAAATCACCCATTATCTACTCTCACCAACTCACTTCCTGAAGCGAGTAATATGGATCAGGGGTGAGGCCTTTGTACTAGCCTGGAAGACTTTCAAGAAATATTTGTCAGAGGTATCAGAGCTGAATATCTTGGGTTCTCGATTTTAGCATGGATTAAAAAGAGAAGAGAATTAGTTATTTTAGTTGGTATGTTTAAGCATAATTTCTTTATGGTACAGCTGTCTAGAAGGCAAAGCTCAGGATGCCAGTAAAAATGAAAATTAGTACCAAGGCCATATACAGTGTTGACACTTGACCCATAACCCTACCAGCCCCCATGACTTTCCATCACCAGCAGACACCAAAGCTGCCATTCTGTGGCACTTGATTTTGTGATCTTATGATGCCATTGATAATCTGGTGACATTGCACTGTGACCACTGAGATCCAACTGAATACCACTAATTTGTCTTTTGATATAAATGAATAATTATAACAGAAAAGAAAGAGAGAGAGAACTGTTTTTTTGTTTCTACTTTTTTTATTGAGATATAATTGAATTGCAACAATTTATTGATGATCCTGTAAGAATACAGGAGAGTTTATTTGTTAGTTACTCTCAGAAAGGTGGAGACTTTTCTTGTTATGCAATCCTAAAGTAAGCTACCTCAGATAGGACAGACTGCGCTGGAGAGGGGGAGAATTACCAAGGGAAGTGACAGGGACATAGGCCAGCACAGTCGGAAGCTATGTTTATATGACACCCGCTCGTCCCCATAATCCAAAGCATCCGCGAGAGACTCTAGAAAGTGCCCCAGTTTACCCAGAGTGAATGTAAAGTCTGTGAAAATTTCAAAGGGATGCAGTTCTCCATCCAGAATCTTGAGGGATCTTTTGAGACCTAGAGAAAGAAGGGGACACGTTTAGACCCTCGTAGGTAGGGTAGATATCACTTTGGTATTATCCCCACAAATAAGGAATCTGGACCACATTTCAATGGTTTTTTGGAGGCAGAGGTGACTGACCCAAGAGACACCAGACACAGCTAGGGAGGGAAAGGATAAAACACCTAAAAATCCATTCTATTTTGGTCTCATCCATGAGCATTTGAACTAAGATTCTGTCCACAGCTATAGCTCTGAATAAGTCTTCCGATCTATAATAGTTTATCATTAGGTCCATTAGCCATCGAAGCCCCCAGTTTCCACGTGGAGCAGCTAGCAGTGGAGTCGTCGCTTCTAACCCACGTGCAGACACAGCCCAGGGCGTCTTGGCTGCGCCTCGCTGGGTTAGCCTGACTCACCACTCGCTTAGAGGGTTCTGGAAACCATGCTAGAGATCTCACACGGTCATTTCACACAAGCTCTTAGAGAGAGCAAGGCAAGCGTGTGTGGGCTCGGGAAAGAGCGCATCTGGAGGGCTCTGATTTTTACCTAAAACAAAGGTAAATCTGTATAAAAGCTTTGCGTGTGTTGCAGAAGCGCACTGGTCAGGATGCATTTCAGGCGGTCCACAGTGCTAGTTTGGTTTCCTCTCTTGATAATCTCAGAATCATGAATATGAACAGAACGTCCCTGTGAAAGTCGGGAGAAGACTCGAGTGAGAAAAGTAAGAGCACAGTTAACAGGGAGCGTGGGAATGTACACACGCGATACGCACGTTTACATCCGTGTACGTTTGAAATGTACACACATCTAGAAACATAGTTTTTTAGTGAATAACGCACTTATTTATTTTTTTTTTTTTTTTGGTTTGCTTTACTGATCCTTCAAAATGGCCATTGTTTTTAAATGAGCCAAAAAAAAAAAAAAAAATAGAGATGCTCCATTCCTGCAGCAGGTAGAGGAAGTGAGTGTGAAAGAAGTCGGGTCCTGTAAATGCTGAGGTCGGTCCCAGCAGGGAGGACCCGATACTGTGCCAGGAGCTGGAGTCAGATTCCACCCAAAATCAAGTCAGCGGTTTCCCACACAACATCAGGGCTGATGAAAGATGAGTGAAGAGCCAACATTTCGATTAATATAGTATGGCTACTGTGGAAAATATTGATTTCCAGACAAATGCAGCTGAACTGTTTACACCCATATGGCCAGAAGTAATAAAGATTCTGTGGCTAATGACATGGCTTCCTTAGTGGACAGCCCACCAGGAGGGAGCGTACCCCCCTCTTTCTCCTCCTGCAGCTCTCGCTAAAGCAGAGTGGAGAGTTGTCACAAAGACACAAAGAAAGAGAGGACAGATCGAAAAGATGCTCTGTGCAATTTCGAGCTCAGGTGAGACGTGAAATCCAGATGTACGATGTCACTGAGAACAGAGTGTATTGATCATGAAGATCTTTTGATAGCAGTGAAAATGGAAATTATGAAGTTATGATTTAAGGCCTGCTTTCTCTGATACTTGTGTTTCGTGTGGGTAATTTTACCTTTTCCTCAAAAAAATTAGGTTAAATATATTTTATTCTTTCGAGTGAAGATTATGGGAATATCTGAATTTAACTTTAGATTTTCAAGGTACATACACATACACAAATGATGTTATCTGGTCAGAAAGAGTATGAATTATTAAGGGGATGTTTTAAAAAAGGCAAAGTTTTTCAAATACAGGTAAAGCCTGAATGTAATGAATGAAAACTTTGAAACAAAACATATCATAGGATAAAGAGCAAAGAGAATGAGGTCAATATTCTAAACTTACATTTATAACATGCCAAAATTTGACACAGATGTATTTGCTGATTTTTACTTTTAGTTTATGTACTAAAGTATATAATTATTAATAAATATCTGTCAAAGGATGTGAAGCTCTCAAGAATAAGTTAAACAGCATAACACATTGCTTGGATCTAAGCACATAGCCACTCTTGCTGGGCTGTTAAACTCTAAGGTGAGTGGAAAATTCTCACAGTAACAGCAAATCCATAAGGTGTCATCTGACAATGAATTCATTGTCAATTTATTCTAAGCACAATTAAATGAGTAATTATGCAAGAGTAAATAACTTTTATGATGGAAATATTTCTAACAAAGCTATTGCTATAAGAGATATTCAGATTAAGAGAAAGAGGAAAATTACATCATGATGAAGTTCATCCAAAGTAGATTAATATGTCATTAAAATAATCTTTCTGGAGAAGTCAAGCAAAGCAAAATGAGAGGAGTTATAAGTACTCATGGCTATAGATCTTGGGCTCATTCTGAGGCATTTTACATCCCCCTGACTTCTGAGGACAAAATAGTTAAATAGATCTAGTCATCTGCTAACCAAGGGTAGATGAACCAGTCCCAGACTTCTTTGTGTGAATTCAGTAAACCCACAGTGTTTTGAGAGTAGACTTCATGTCATTCACCATCTTAGCTTCCATTTATAAACACTGGTTTTAATATACACGTTATTGCTCTGGTCTTTTTTTTTTTTTTTTTTAACTAGGTGATGCTGCTGCAGTATCAACCAGCTCACAGATCCAAATAGTTCTGTTGTTGTTGTTGTTTTTAAGATTTATTTTAGTATTCAAGTTGCATATTGGCAGTGAATTGGCTGTAGCTAGAAGTTTTTAAGCTTCTCAGATATTGGAAAGACCTCTTCAGCTTGCATTCAGTTGGTCAAAAGGCAGATGATGTAAGAGGTTGTGATTCTATCAGAAAAGAAAGAAAATAGGAGCAATCATAAAATGTGCGCCTATGTAGTCAGTAAACAAATAAATACACCTGTTGTCTCTGCGCTTCATGACCAAGAGATAACCACACAGACCTAGTAGATGGGAGACAAAAGTACATATATGAATTGAAACAATCAGAGAAATTATGCTTTTAGGCACTGTATCTATATGCTTATTTTAACAGCTAAATGATATTCCATTTTAAATATATACATGCTTTATAGAATATAAAGTTTTGTGATATTCTTTATATGAATCCATGGCACATTTATCCTAATATAACAACATATACCCAATATATACCCATATTGGTGAATTATAGGGAGCTCATGTTAAATGTTGATGGATATTGTCAAAATGTAGTCCAATATGTCATACCCATTGACATTTCTACCAGCAACACAAGAGAATCACGTTTTTATTAAACTATCATCAACATTGAGTGTTAATTATCATTTACATCTTCTAACCTCAGAGGTGAAAATTACATCTTATGGTGCCGTTTGCTTTACATTGTAAGCATCTTTACTCTTTCATAACTATTTATTGAATAGAACAAGCTACTGAAAAATTTTTAGCTAATACTTGTTAGGAGTATGCTGGTGGTCCACACTCACAAAGAACATGTAGATTAAATATGGATGGAAATCATAAATATTTGGAGGACTTAAGACATTGTGTTCAAATCAGCAGTCCAATTTTTGTAGACCCTTTAGCAGTTCTAATCACCGAGGCATTTTGTGTGGTCAGTTGTTAAGGAAGAGATAGGCTTTAAGTATATAGAGAGGGTCAGTTTTTATTATGTGGCAGTGTAAATTACAGGCTAGAGATGCCTGGGAGGCACTCATCTGGGCCTCTGGGGGCCCCCACAGGCTGTTTCCCTTTTGGAGCCAGCATTGTGGCTGGACTGGCCCTTGTGGTTCTTATAATTGCAAAACACCCCTCAGGATCGATTATCAGGGAACTTTGGAAAAACAAGGTTTGCTGCTCATGAGTCTTGGAAGGTATTCCGCACGTGGGGGAGGGGGTCCGGGGCACACAGTGAGGTTCCCGGGTAGAGACAGGTGAGTGTGTGTGGGGGGCGGGGAGAGGGAAAGAGAACGGGGAAGCTGAGGTTTTGCTTTTATTGTGGTGGAGGGCGGGGTGCCTGGCACTGCATGGTTCATTTTTACCGGTGAATTTAGAACGTGAATGCAGAAATTAAGGCGCCAAAAGGGAAAAGCTAGGGGTATGTCAACGGATCGGTTTAAGTCAACCAGAGCTTTCTGAAATAATTAATTGATTATTAATTAAGTTAAAAGAAAGGGAACTTCCTGGGGTGGGGAGGCGGGGCTCACTCTAACTCCTCCTGTAGCCCTCGCTTCATTTATCAGAGATGGATCCTTTGAAGTGGATGCTCAGTAGTCAAGAGCTTCATGCCAATCACTTACATTACAATCAAAACAGCTAATCATCAGGCTCTTACACTACAATGTCATTTATCTTAAAAAGATTTAAAATTTAGGAGCAGAGAGTACTAGTATATATCACTAAGACAACTAAACAAACGGGCAGAATACAAGAACATTCTGAGTGACAAAAGAGGAATTAATAATATGTTAGCCTATGAGAGAGAAAGAATAAGAATTAATTATTTGAGTGAGGCATGAAGGATAAGTAGAATTCTACAGGTGGAAATTGTCCAGGAAAGCCTTTCAAACTGTAGGAAAGCAGGTAAAATACACAAACAAGTTTTTACAAGTGAATAATGCATGAAGAGTAAAAAGAACAAAATTTGTAAATATCGTCTGGGTAATACTGTGGATGGTGTCACATCTTGGCACTTAAAATTTGTGTATGACTTGATGGTCAAGTGAATCGGCAGTAATGTGACTGTCTTACAAACATACATTCAAAAGTCAAAGAGAAACACAACTGATTTTTATATGTTTATTTTGTATCCTGCAACATTCGTGAATTTCTTTATTAGTTCTAACACTTTTCTTTGCGGAGTCTTTAGGCTTTTCTACATATAGGATCATGCCCACTACAGATAATTTTATTTCTTCCTTTCTGATCCATATGTATTTTCTTTTTTCTCTTTTCTTTTCTTTTCTTTTCTTTTCTTTTTTTCTTTTCTTTTCTTTTCTTTTCTTTTCTTTTCTTTTCTTTCTTTCTTTTCTTTTCTTTTAATTGTTCTGGCTAGGGCTTCCAATGTTATGTTGAATAGAAGTGTCGAAATGGGCATTCTTGTCTTGTCTCTGACCTAAAGGAAAGTTTCTAATTTTTACCATTGAGAACGCCAAAACCATAAGACTTTTAGGAGAACACCGCAGAAATCCTTCTAGATCTTAGCCTTGGCAATGATGTCTTAGGTATGATACCGAAAGCACAGACAACCAAAGCAAACACACAGTACGACTCCATCAGACTAAGAACCTTCTGCGTAGCAAAGGAAACAATTGATAGAATAAAAGAAGAACCTATGGAATAGGAGAAAATATTTGCAAATTATATATATGATAAAGGATTAATTTTCAAAATACATAAGACACTCTTGCCACTCAATAGCAAGAGCGAATTATCCAATTAAAAAATGAGCAAAGGACTTGAATGGACATTTCTTCAAAGAGGGACATACTGATGGCCATCAGGCACATAAAAAGGTACTCAACCTTATCGTCAGGGAAACGCAAATCAAAACTACAAGATATCATCCCACACCCATCAAGATGGCTATTATCAAAACCGAACCAAAACAAAAAAAGATGTGTCAGTGAGGATGTGGAGAGGTTGGAACCCTTGTTCACTGTTGGTCATAAAAACTTCAGGAGGTCTTGGATACATCAGTTACCTTGACGGCACTGATATGGTCACTGGTGTTTGTATAGATCCAAATGAACCAAATTGTACATAGTGATATGTACAGGTCTTTTTATATAAATTATACCTCACTAAAGCTGTTTAAAAATGTTAATATGGCAAAAGAGTGTTTGCCTGATTAGACATAAAATGGAGACACGGAACGTATTTTCCAGGGCATTAAAAGGCAGTAATGAAGGGATTGAAAATAAGTTCGATGGTTTGCAATGAAACCAGAAGGAAGAACTGAGTGTGAGAGCTATTGGAAGATTGCATTCTGGAAAGTAGCAACGGTTTAGGTGCGTGGAAAGTGCGAAAGGGCTAGACGAAAGATTGAAATGAGGTTTTGAAAATTAAGGGTCTGAAGGAGATTGTCGACTTTAATAGACAGTCAGAAGGAATAGTCGGTTTGGAGTTGGACAGATGACTGATTCTAATGGTGCTGATTTTCATTTATTTTGACTCAACGAGAATGTACTAAGAAAGTTTTCTCTTAGAATTTCCTGTCACAGACTTTCAGACTTCAATTTTACAAATAAACCTTCTCACCACTGAAGTCCAGACCTCAGAATGACAAATGATTCTCAACAGTGGGAGAAAGCAGTCCTCGGAATGAGGATACTTTTCCCTAAAATCTTGCTCAGGGAGACGCCTTCACCTGTATGTACCATGTCCACACTACCCTAAAAAGGAATCGGGTAACTCAGGTTTATTTACAGTAACATCATGCTAAGTAACGAGTGTATGGAGGAAAAATCCAGCAAACAATTACAAATGCGCTTTGTTTCAGTGACAGCATGAGATGTTTCTAAGTTAATGTAAAACACATAAAAGCGCTTTCTTTTTATACACGAGTGTGACTTAGAATGTGGCTCTCATCCATCACACTGTTATTATTGTTTTATCGTGTCCTTAAGATACCGTTAATGCGATATAGGAAGTTCAGCGTCCATTCATCAAGTTGTATTAGCATTGCCTTTTGTTATTATCATATTAAGCTAATATAATACAGTTCTTAATATATCAGCAGAGTCTATACTGAGCAGTAACATTGATATCAGGAAATTTTCAAGTGCGTTTCCACAGCGCTTATGAATCTTTCATGTGCCGATATGTAAGAAGAGGCTCGGAAATGTCTGTTTAGGCTGCAAGAATATTGGTGAAGAAATATAGTGAAAGTGTTGTTTTTGGCATTCTGAAGGCATTCCCATGGAAGCGTGTCCCACAGGAGTCAGCAAATCTACTTTAAGAGTCAACAGCAACTCTCATATAAAGTGGAATGATTCTACTTTACAGAAAAAGTAGGGCATGCATTTCTCCTCTCAGGGTCTATTTTATTTTTGTCACTATTTACCATGTAGGAAATGAATATCTAGCTTAGGAGATTACATACACAAACATAAACTAGTTAAGTCGATGCTCAGTTATCAAACCGTTAGTGCTAATTACTTGAAGGACAGTTTTAGACACAGATGGAGTTATAAAAACAGGATTTTTAATATCAAGGAGTCTATGATTCTATGTGATGAAGTTTCTCAGTATTCATCCAAATAATGGAGCAAATGATTTATATAACAGGAATCCGAAGAAGTTTTCTTGAAGATGAGAAATGGGAAGTTCCTTGAGAGGACGATCTGGGTAGAAAAGCAGAATAAAGGATTAGAACTGATTTGGTATTTTTAGCCTACAGGAAAGAAACCAGCTTGTTTCTAAAGAATCATATTGTAATAAGTGGGCATAATAGGGGAATAGGAAATATAGGCCCAAAATATATTTTTGAAATTAATCTCATAGAAATCTGTGAAACTGTTTGAAGATTGTTAGCATGATATAGAATGGATAAATTATAATTTAGGGATGATAAATCCAACTACCTCAGTTGCTTCGTGGGTAGAAAATGAGGTATAGGACATTAGTCACAGAGGGACAATTCGTAAATAATGGGATAGGGAGAGAGATAAAAGTTATTTCAAGGGGTCATACGTCTGAGTTAGGAGACACTTTTAAAATCATCTATTTTAAATTCCTAGTTTATATATAAGGCAATATTGGCAGAATTCAGGACTGTTCATATATTGCCAATGAAGAATATGAAACACTCATTGAAAACAAAATCCTGTAGAAATGAATGAAGTCAGAAAAGAAAGAAATGAGGGTTAGGGCAGGGAGCATGAACTCTCCTTTGAAATATCGATTTAATCATGCCAGGCCGACCGGACGAAAATGAATTTATGAGCTAAATTATGGTCGTTAACATTGATTTCGAATCCAGTGACAGGTAGAGTCATAAGTTAGAATCAACTCAATAAAAAGAGAACATTGAAAATAATCAGAGCGGGAGATCAAGGACACTTTCCTCACATTTATGGTTGAGCAATAACATATTTTCTGACGTGAAATGGAATTCAAACGAAAACACGACACTCTGCAAACGATCTGTTTTCCGTGTCGTGTGAACACGACTTTCTAAAGCAGGTGCAGAAGGCGCAAGGCCCAATTCTGACGTCGTAAAACCGGAAGCTCCTGCAGCAGAGGAAAATCGCTTTATTTGCCCCATTTTCAATACTGACCTGACCAGAAAAGAAGGAAAAGGAATCCCTATGTACAGCCCCCATTTCTTTTGGTGGGGAAGATTTTCTTGCATTTTTGACTCTTGTTTAGATCAAGACTTTATATGAAGGCGTTCCCTGCTCCTTACATGGTACAGGGGGTAGAATACCATTTCTAACCTCAGAAAATATGCTATATTTAATCAGCTTTGCCTTCTGAGGGACATGTCCAGTCATGTCATGGTAGGATTCCATCTGGCCGAGTGTGCTCTGGGAGTGGATGGTTTTCTGCACCGTTGGTTCAGACAGAGCCCTCGCGTGGTGACTAAAGTGCTTGCAAGAGGCACCCATCTATCATACTCTGTCATGCAGAACTGAACATATCACCCTGAAAGCAAAGAGCTAAGCATTTTGTGTATGCGCGCGTGTGTGTAAATTGCATGTTGTATGCATTTTACCATGATAAAAATATGCTAAATAATTTTAAAAGTAAATGGAAACAAATACTTTTTCTCGCATAAATGCTTTGTGATCGATCAGTTTTCTTGCAGATTTCAGCTATCTAAACGTCAGCCAGCAGAATAGATAATGTTTTAAGATGGCTCGCTAGCCTTGTCACTGCTGCCTTTCTTTTTTGAGACGAGTCAGAGGGGTTCCAGGATGTCATCTTGTTGTCACTACAATCTACTGTTGTCACCCCTTCCTCTTTATCAGAGTCCACCCGTGACCCCGTGAGCACCACTTGGACAGTGTTCTTATTCAAGGTCAAATGAACTTTGCATCCATAAAACGAGCTTCACGAAGTAGAACGGTCACACGATTTCATTGCCTGCAAAATACAAAATAGAACTTCAGAATCATCTTCCCCGCCACCCCTGGTCCAAGGAGCAAGGTTGATTCGAATGCACAGACCAGCCAGGTAGCAGTACAAAGCCAAAGTTGCTTGATATGTATTTATTACGTATTTTTAGCTTTCACTATGGAAGGCGTTTCTGAAAAGGCTGTCATATTTCTTATTTTAGTAACGTGGTCTCTGCATGCAGTCCAGATTGTTTTATGATTAGTTGAACCCTGAGGGCAGTATATGTTTTTATTTGATTGTGGATTAAGAAAGATGCGAATAGCATTCCAGAGCTTGTTTAAAACTCTGTCCAACGTATTGCCGAAGAAAATGTTCCAAAAATGTTCTAAAAACAAGTTACTAAAGGATTTGTACATTTTTAAGCTGTTTTTATTGATTCGTATCCCTTGGTAAAGAAACGGCCCCCAGCTGGATTCCTCTTGGCCTGGATGCTAGGAGCGCTTTCTCAGGATCAATGTGAAATCTCTGTTCAGAAGATAATATAGCTGATAAATCACGCTGTTTCCAAAAACAAAACAAACAAACAAAAAAACACTTCTCATTATGTTCAAAGACCCTCCCTCAAGTCCTGCTTAGCAGACAGTCCATCACCGTAAAAAGGACTGTAGTGGCATCAGAAACACAGCCATTCTGAGGGATAAAAAACAAGGAAGCCTTGTTCCTTCATATCATCTAGAGACTTCTCATAAACTGGTAATAATTCCTTGGGTGTTTGTTTTAGGTGTTTTCCTGATACCCAGGCTTACGGTGTTATAACCGCAGCTTCTTCTCCAGTCCCAGACTCATTACACTCTGAGATGTTTACAGATTGCAAAATGCAGAAAATCTTGGGTGGAATGCAGCTTTTTTACATTTAGCTATTTTTTAAATCATTATGTTTTGCACACTAAACCGATCTTAAACGAAGAAGAATACAGGTGAGAACATTTCTTTTTAAAATATGCTAATGGCTGCAGTTTGGCCCAAAATGTGCCGCTGTTCTGTGTAACACTTTGATACTGCTGGGAAGATGTTCTCCTAAGTGGTTTTATAGTTAATTATTATCCTCTTCATACCTTAATTTGCATTCTCTACTACCATTCCACACCTTTTCAGACTTCTGATATCTAGCAAACTAGCTCATAATTTTATCACCTAAACTAAAAAGATTTAGGAAATAAATTAAGAACAAACATTTCAGAGAACATTAGGATTCTAATATCTTATTCTATTACCTTGAAGTTTGGGATTTTAAACTGAAGCCTAGAATTTGAATTAAATGGATAAAGTGAATGTGTTCTAAAAACCCAGCGATAGTTGGCCTAAACCTCTACCAACTTGAAATGGATGCATAAGAATTTTGAACATGAATAATTATTAGAATAATTTTAAATTACGTAAGTTAAGGGTACTGTTAAATATTTGCTTAACATTTATTGTTAGACCTAGGGCAGAAACTTAAAAATATATATGAAAAGACCCTTTTCAGATGATTTATCCTGTGCCTTGTTTTTTCTTAGTGTTGCATTGAAACAGAATAAATTCGGCCAGTAGAATCCATGCATAAAAGAATTGTCACAACTGTCTTTAAAGCAGGTGTGGTGTGGTGAATCTATCAGTCAATAAACAATTCCTAAACGTGCTCCAAAAGCCAGCTCTGCCATTTACTAGTGCTGTGGCTTTGAAAAAAACATTTCACTTCCTAGACCTCTAATTTCTACTGTGTCAAGTAGAGAGAAGAAGTAGAAGAAATGTAGCAGAAAGAAGAATTTCCTTCAAAATACTGAAATTTAATGATCGAGTACAAGTGATGATATTTGTGTTTGATGTTTTTTTTTTTCCAATGTGTTATTGTGCATTGCCTTCTGAAGAGAGCATGATGCCTTCTATATATTGTCACCTACCAGACAAACTGGATACTGAGGATGTTCGTGTCTCTTGGAGAAACGCTGAAGTGGTATTTGCCATTGAAACACCAAACGTGACACACTGAGGCTCTAGAGACTTCTGGGCTCTGCAGCAACACCGAGACTGTCCCTCCTGAATGGCTTAGCTAACTGCGAGGTTCAGCCCCGTCTCCGTCCCCTCTCCCTGGGGCTTCCCCTCACCAGATTTTGGATCATGCCTCCTGGAGTGGCAGTGGAAAGAATGAAAGCCACATGTGACAGACTCATGCTAAAACAGGTCGAACAACTGTTGCGCTACACGTGAAGAACAGAACTTTCTCGGCCATCTTGGCTCATCTGGTAGAGCTCTTGGGTTTTCTGTCGGCCAAGAATATAATAATAGTGGTTTCAAGACCTTTTTACATCCATCGTAGGTGGGACTCAAAGATAATTACACGCAAAGGCTGAGTTGTTCAGAGAAACTTATGTTCAGCCCACAGCTTCGTGAAAACAGATAATGTGCTAAATAAAAGGAAATTACACATATTGAAAATGTGTCCAAAATAGTTTAAAATAGCTAATATTAGAAGAGTTTCCTCCTAAATCTGTGACTTATTTATCACAGAATAAATCAGGTTCCTTGAAAAAGGAGGTCAGAAATTAACTCCTAATGGTTACATGAATAGTTTCTTCCTGCCACTGTATAACCAATCAGACCATCTCATACTCCTGTGAAAAACCTATCAGAAGATCCCAACTTATTTGAATTTTACAAATGTGAATTTTGATTACTATTAAAGGGCCAATGTTTTTTAAACTTAATTCACGAATATCCTTCGACAGAACCAACAACCAAAGGAAATGGCTATTTTCAACAGAATGGTTGTTTTAAGAAGAATTGGTCAAAATATATGAATGACGAGTAACTTAGGGTACCTTTCAGCAACCTAAGGTTGAAACATTCAACAACATTTAAGACGAACTATTTAAAACTGCTCATTTTCCATTGACAATGGTAAATTGTTCTGTCAAATAAATATATGCCCACGAATTAAATTTTGACCACACATTTTATTTGATTTTCCCAGAAACACACACTTCCAAGTGTTTAGTAAAATTCTTTAAAACTGAGTAAAGAGCAATTACAAGAAAATGTGTTAAATAATATTTTTCAATAAATATTGTGAGCATATTAAAATTTTTAGTATTATATATTATACATAGGCCCTTACTGACTTCTGTAATTATTTATATAGGTGCAAAATAAAAGCTATTTTATTTAGTGCACTGATAGAATGATTTTAATTTGATGCAGCTGTACATACAGTGAACATCCCACATCTCCGAACAGTTAATGCTACCTTTTATCCTTTATCATTTTCTTTATGAGCTAAGGGATTGTTCATTCGCATTCTTCTAATCCTCATAATACCTGGACTATTATTACAAATCCTTGCTGTTCGAATAGCATCCAATTTCTTATAAATCTCATGAGTATTAAAGAAATCTTGTTAAATAAAAATGGAGGTATCACATTTTGACTGGAATTTCATTTGCAATTCAATAGCTTAAGTGGTAACATAAAGAGAGGGCTCACTTGAAACTCACACCGGCGTCTACATCTATATATGTAAGCATGCTGCATTTAAAAGTTTACCTCTCATTCGGTATTCAACGTACAGAATAATATATATTACTTACAAGCCCTTTCTGTATCACAGGTAAATCTGAATGAGCTGGTGGGTGGAGGAAGATGGAGAGGGATTAACGGGGGTGGCAAATCTGTAATCAGCGCAATAAAAAAATGTGGAATATATTTGTTAGGATAAATTGAATTAAAATATCATACCAATCGTAGTCCTCATCTTGACGATAACACATTTCCCTTGGCACCTAAGCAAAGTGCTTAGAATATTTCTACATGTGTTATTTTTGTTTTGTTCCTTGGACAAGTTTTCTCAACCTGATATAACGTATTCTATTTGAATAAAAGTTTTGTCCTCTACAATTTCACATGTAGAAATTCTGACCCCCAATGAGATGGATTTAAGAAGAGGTCCTGTGGGGAGGACCTTTTGATGAGGTCATGAGAGTGGAGCCATCATGAACAGAATTACTGCCCTTATGAACAGAGACCCCGGAGAGCTCTCTCATCCCATCTGCCATGTGAGTGAGGATACAGCGAGAAGCCAACTGTCTATGGACCAGGAAGCAGCTCTCACCAGACACTGAATCTGACCTTGAACTCACCAGCCTCCAGAACTGTAAGATATAAATGCTTCTTTAAGCCACGCAGTCTATGGTGGTTTAAACTTAGGCAGAAATTGGCATTGAGAGAGAGATGCCGTTGTAACAAATACCTAAAAATATGGAAGTTGCTTTGGAACTGGGTAATGGGTAGAGAATGGAAGAGTTTTGAGGTGCAGGCTAGAAGAAGCCTAAATTGCCATAAATTGACTATTAAGGGTGATTCTGGTGAGGGCTCAAAAACGAAAGAGTAGCACTATAGAGAAGGCCTCTTCCTTCTTAAAGGATAAACGGAGTATTGGTAGAAATATGGATGATAAATACTGATGAGATCTCAGATAGGAAAGAGCAACGTGCTATTGCAAACTGGAAAAAAAGCATCCTTGTTATGAAGTGGCAAAGACCTTGGCTGAATCGTGTTCACATTCTCATGCTTTGTGGAAGGTAGAGATTGGGAGTGCCGAAATGGCATATTTATAGCTGAAGAGGTTTTTATCTAAGTATTGAAGGTGGGGCTTGACTCCTTCTGATGGTTTGTGGTCAAATGCAAGAAGAAAGACATTGCTTAATGATGGAATTGTTAAGCAAAAAAGAAGCAGAACTTAAAAATTTGGCAAATTTTCACCCTATCCATATTAAGGAAAAAAAAAAAAAAAGAGAACACTAAGTGTGCAGCCAAGCAACCACTCGAGAAGGAGATCAATATGGATCAATCAGCTCAGCTGAAGCCAGCCACTATTCTTCAAGACAGTGGAAGAAGGATCAGGAAGGTAATTCAGAGATCACCGGAAATGTCACTCCCGCTTCGGGCCCAGAGAGCACAGGTCTCAGGAGACTGGCTGCCTGCACCAGTTTCAAAGGATGGGGCAGGTCAAGAGCGCCATGGCATGGGCAAGGCCACCACAGATAGCTGCAGGGCGGACAGCACCCCCACCACGCCATGGGGATGGCATTGCCGCCACCGTGGGTCCAGGAGGAAGAGCGTGGAGAGAAAGAGTATCATTCTCAAGCCCCAATCTTTAATGTGGTCCAGCCTGGTACGTTTTGAACATAATTGGGACCCACTACCCACCATTTCCTTCCTGTTTCTCCTTTTGTAATAGATACGTCTACCCCACGGCTGCCCGACCACTGCCTTTTGAAAGCATATAACTCGTTTGGTGTCAAGGGTCACAGCTGGAGTGTAACTTGCCTCGGGATGAATTCCACCTAGAGTCACACCCATTTAGATGATATTTATAGAAGACTTTGGACTTATACTTTAGATTATACGGGCCATTGGGATGACATGAATGTATTTTGAATGCAAGCAGGACCTGAATTTTGGGGGCCCAGTGATAGAATGCTATGGACTGAAGGTGTGTTCTCTCAAAATTCTTATGTGATAGTATTAGGAGATGGAACATTCTGAAGGTGCTTAGGTCAGGAAGGTGGAGCCTTTGCGAATAGTATTAGCGCCCTTATAAAAGAGAGTTTTTCCCAGAGATGGCAGCATTCACTAAATTGATCTACAGATTTAATTCAATACGTTTTATAATCACAGGTAACTTCTTTGTATAAATTTTTAAAACTCATGTGGAAACGCAAGGAATGTAGAATATCCAAAACGACCTTGAAAAACATGCACAAAGTTGAAGGACTAACAGTTCCTACTTCAACACGCATCACGATGCCGTAGTTAAGGATACAGCGTGGTACCGCCGTAAAGAGAGACATGTGGGTCAAAGGAATAGACTATGCACTCCAGAAGCAAACTTATGCATTCATCTTCAACTGATGTTCAAAAAAGAATTTCAAGAAAATTCAGTAAGGAAAGAATAGCCTTTTCAACAAATGTCACAGGAATCTGCACATGCAAACAACAAATGAATTTGGATTCCACTCACCATGTCCAAAATATTTACACAAAATAAATCATCATCCTCAATTTTAAAGCTAAAACTATAAAATCCTAAAACACAGGATAAAATCATTATGACCTAAGTTAGGCAAAGCCTCAGCAGACACAGTACTAAAGGCACAAGCAACACATTTAAAACATAGGTTAATCTGATGTCATCAAAGTTAAAAAAATTGTTCTTCATAGACACCATAGAGAAAGAGAAAAGGCAGCCAATAGAATGGCAGGATGTATTTTCAAATCATGTATATGAGTTTTCTATTGCTATTATCATAAAGGGACACAAAATTGATAGGCTAAAATTACGCATTTATTATCTCACAGGTTAGAAGTCAGAAGTCCGAAGTGGGCTTTGCTGGGCAAAAATTAAGTTTCAGCAAGCTGGATTCCACGTGGAATGCAGTGGTATATCCGAAATATCTCCTTCTCTACCTTTTCCAGTGCGCAGAGGCTGCTCACATTCCTGCCCTGAGACACCCTCCCCGCCAGCAACCTCGTCATTTCAACCCTGCTGATCGAACCCAGCAAGTTACCTTTTTTTTTTTTTTTTTAATATCAACAGTACATTTTTCTGAGATGCTCACAGAGAGAAGAGTTCTTTTGTGCTGCTAGAAATAGAGAACATTTACTCTGACCCCAGAGAGAGTACCCCGGGGGGGGGGGGCAGTTGGTGGTCCAGGGCATTTGCCAGGGTGGGAGAGGAGAGGCTGAGATGGAGAACATGGCCCTGGCGAAGACGAACGGGACGCAGAAAGCAAACTGGAAAGAACAGGACCCCCATCCCCTCCCGCAGCCTTCTAGGTTATTTCAGAAACAACGGGCAACAGAGGGAACTCAGTCGCCAAAGGGGAATCGCAAACTCTAAGGTCCAAGTCCTGGTGTTGCAGAGGGATGGCTTTAGGACTTGGGAGAAGGTGAGCTCACAAAGTAGCTCAGTTGTAAGATCGTGAGGTTTCATGAAAGTCCCTGGACAAAGGCCGTGAAGGAAAAGATCTCAGAGAGAGAGAGGGAGGGGGTGTCAAGGAACCTGGATGTAAATGTGCACGCCGCACGCTGGCAACACAAAGAAGTTTAAGTAAACAGACTCCCAGGCCTGGCTCGGGGTCAGGTGATCGATCAAATGCCGCCACCATCTCCTCTCTGTGAGTCCTTGGCAGAGGAACTTCACAGTGCGGAGAGGTAAATGAGAGGCTCCTTCCCTCTGTGTCCTGACTTTTATTAGCCTTGGTATGGCTGATCTTTAAGTCGAAAAATGCACGTAGCGAGCCTGTAATGTAATAAATGGGATGAGGTGGTGCCGCGTCGCGTGAACCCCTGAGGCTAGCTCTGTAAGAGCCATGTCGCTGCTGGTGGGTGTTTATTAATACCCTGTGCTAGGGTATCGGCCATTAACACAACACGACTGAAAAGCAGCAACTTCGAAGTCAGAGCGACATCGTTTGCAGCTTTCTGGTTCTGTGCCCTTTAAGCAGTTATTCAAGTCTTTTGAATTTAGTTTCAGCTCTAAAGTGGGGGGAATTATGTCTACCTTAAGGCACTTCTGTTATTACTAATTTATATAATTTATATCGTACATCTCAAACACTTTGAGAGTACTTAACATGGTCTACATATTGAATAAATCACAGCTGTTATTATAATTGTAAACCGTTTCTCATATAAAACAATTGGCCATTAAAAGACCTGTGGAGGAATAGGGCAAGGATAAGTAAATTTTTAAAGTGGGCAAAGAGAGGAAAAAATTGCTATATAAAACAAGAGCGATAGCTCATGACATATCAGGTGGTGACAGGAACTTGGAAGGACTGTAAGCAACCGGGGACTCTAACGGACAACGGATAATAGGTACCTAGTTAGTCTAATGAAGAAGATAGGACCAAAGTATTCAAAAGGAAACATATTCACTAATGAGCAGTTTTGCTTATATTTTTAACAAAAAATTACAACCTTTAATTTTGCAAAGAATAACACCAAACTGAGATACATAATTTGAATCTATCATCTATCTATCATCTATCTATCTATCTATCTATCTATCTATCTATCTATCTATCTATCTATCATCTATCATCTATCATCTATCATCTATCTATCTCACAGAACCATCATGTTTCCTCTACAAACGTGTTGCTACTTCCACTAAGATTGTTGTATATATTGCGTAATTTGAATCTGACATTTTCTAACATTTTTTCCCTGTAAACGTTTCAGTTTTCCTTTCAAGTCTACCTTACGGTATCATTTCATGGATTCGATTTGGCTTTTTCTTTGTTTTTGAAAAAGGTGAAGACTTTATCTGAGAGAAAAAAGGCACCGTTGTATCTTCAGCTAGTAGAAATTCCATGTCACAGTGAAGCATCGCTGGCATCTTATGCCGTGTGTGTGTGTGTGTGTGTGTGTGTGTGTGTGTGTGTTATTATACTTAGAGCTCTCTCAGTCCAGACAAATTGCTGCTACACAATGTCTCACAATTAAGACTCGAAGGTGCTTCATTATTTTCTGAACGTTTTCTGCATGGTACAAAGGGCTGTCCATTTTTTCACTCGGTCGTGTTGTATCTTTTATTTTGTGGCGTCGGATGGTGGCCAGGGAAGTTCAAAGAGCCTCCCCCATGTGAAGAAGCACATTGTTTCTGCTTGCTGGCTTCGCACAAGCTATTTCACCTATGTTTTAATTAATGGGTTTGGACACGTCATTTGAACGATGAGCTGCTGTCTTTTGTTACTGACACCCTTCCCTTTCGCTGAGTCGCCATGCCCCTGTGAGGTGCTTTTCACAAATAACAATTTGAAGTTATTAATATCAACCAGTTTTATTGAAAGCAAAATTTCTTTTCTCTCTTATTTGGGGTTGATTTCCTAATGAATACATGCTCTTTATTCCAATAACTTATACCCAGAAACTTACTTCTGTCTTAAGTTATCTTTCTACCTCTTCCTGCTGATGAATCTAGATCCAGCATGTGGTAGATGAAAGAAACAAAAATCAAATTTTAAAGTTACTAAAGCACCTAGTTAAATTATGTCACATAACTTATTGGCAGTCGAATTGAGTTTAGCTTTAAGTAAAATGTGTGAGCCACAGAAAATATTTAAAACCCTTTTTAATAAATTGAACTACACCTCAGGAAAAAATAAAGAGAATAATACACAAAACGATTTAAAAAATCAATAGCAGGCATTTTTGATTTATATTAGTTAACAAAGCTCTATTTTTTTTTCAATTTTCAGTTATCATTACAACTATATTTTCCTCCTACACAGCTTTCTCTGTGATGAGCAAGTGGATGGGTCTTCCCTTCCTGACGTTATAATTACCTAAATTAGTAATCAAGGATAGCCCTGTTAGTACCTGGCAGGGATTGCCAGGAGTCATCCTTCCGCCTGACTCTGGGCTACAGATATTGGATGTAATCACTTGAACATGCCCCTTGGGCCACAGATACCAAAAGTGGGCAAGAACTAAGACACAAACGACATATGCTTTGCACATAGTAGCCATCCAGTAATTACGTGTTTAATCAAATATAATTGCAGCGGTTCTGACATACCTTGCTGAGATATTAGAACGCGGGAATAGTGCAGTATGGGTGGAATTAGTTTCACCTCCTTGCGAAGGCGGCACAGCCTCATTACTGGGTGCTGAAGGAATGCACTCATTCTGAAGGCAGACAAGCTGAACTTGTATGCGGGCCAGGCCCTCGCTCTAATTGGGTGGGGAATGAATCATTTTGTTCGAAGAGGACAGAGATGAGATTAGATGGCGAGTTGAGTAAAAACTAAGAAACGTAAAATAGTTTATTGCACCTTAGTAAAGAACTCATCTACGAAGCGAAGTTCTGCTCTGATTTACAAGAGAATGTCAAAATAACAGGTTTTAACAGGAAGAAGTTGGCTATCTAAAGCCACAGGAAGAAGAGATAGCTTTGGAAGTTCCGTTGAGATTCCAATCAAGGAAAAAAATAACCTCTTGGACTTGTATAGTGCTTTCATAACACACAAAATATAGGGCATGAAGTGATTAAATATTAATGCCCTTTAGCTGAGGTTTCCAGGAGAATATTTAATTATAAAAGAAGTGTTATTGTACAGCACAGTTGGAGACAGGCTCAGTAAGACAACAATGTTTGGCAGAAATTAAGAAGCAGATCATTTGTACATGGTAATCAGTGGACCTTAACTGAACAAGCAAAATACTTTAAGAAAAAAAAATGTCAAGTGTATTATTTTGAATAGTGAAAAACACTTTAAAATAACACATACGTTTTCATTATGTAATACCAACAGTCTTGTTATCATCAAGTCCAGCTCTAACTATACCAGTAACTTATGACTTAAACTACAAAGTAGAAGATATTTGAAACAAAACACATTTTGAAAAGTTAAACAAACAAAAAACAAAACAAAAAACAAACAAACAAAATAGATATGAAGTCAGTAATGTGGTCAGGTCCTCAATCTCCAATGCATCCGCGGGGCTCGATGTGTCTGAAAACACCATAGCAGATCAGATTTATTGATCAATTGTGCATTGTTTGGTGCTAATGATAACATTCCAGAATTCAGTCTTGAAGGTATCAAAAAGGAGATTTCTTTCTTTGCTAAGGAGATGACTCTGGGGCTCCATACTAATTTCGTGATGGAAGCCACATCATCAAGGGGTACAGGACAATTAATGTGATAGAACTTGCCCTGGTCCCTGTGCCCCATGAGTCTCACGTGGAATGACCCAATGGTCCTTCCTACATACACACCTCATGCCCTCCCTTTTCCTCATGATGCTTCAAATAACCTGCTAGGCAACCATGCTTGGCACTTCTGCCTAGATACACAAAAGCCAACTCCAGGTGGGTTAACAGATGTGCACAGTACACCTTTCACATTTTAAAGAGTCATAGGTGTTAAATCAAATTCACAAAACAGAAGAGAAAAATAAAAAAAAAAATTGATAGTTTCCACAACATTAAGAGCAGGCACTTCTGTTCATCAAAATCCACTACCAAAATGCTTGAAAACGTGTTCTCAATGCATATGAATGTCAAAATCTTGATAATCCGACATCTAAAGTAGGAGGAAAGAGTCAACATTGGATTCTCGCGGGACACCGACAGAATGATGAATGTGGACCAGGTGTTTCTAGAAGCATGCAAATATAATAGCAGCAGAATGATATCAGTCGACACACTTGATCTACAAAGAAAGTGAAGAAAAATTTTTAAAAAATCATTTTTGCGGTATACCAGGTCTGATTAGATTATCTATTGCGTGCGTGTGTGTATAAAACTAGAATTTATGGATTTGGGACTGGGTGTGGCTGAAAGGAAAATGGGCATTTAATCACGTATCTGTTTTCTGTTTGACTGCTACAGTGTAAAACTAGAAAGTCCTCAAAACTGAACAAAATTTCTCTAAAAACATTTCATAACCAGTATAAAGCATTAATCAAAAACCAAAAGTCATCACAGCATGAGAGAAATGGACCTTATTTGGGAGCTGTGTCTGATGGATTGGTACCCCTCTGGAGAAAGGTGTTTGGACTATGTTTGCCCCTGGCTTGTCGCCCATGACTCATTAGTAATGTTTATGTTGAGTAAGATCTATGTTTCGCTTGAATGTGCTTTGACAATTCATCTCATCGAGGCATTGAAATAAATGCCCCCTATAAATCAATAAGAATAAAAAAATACCCCAGGAAAAAAATATAAAAAAATTAGAACTAGTATTTCAAAAACAGAAAATACAGATATGAACAGATGTTCATTTTTTATTAACCAATATAGAACACATTCTATTAAATATGGACAAAAATAATCAGTATGCATTAATTTTGAAACATATTGATGAGAGCGTGATACAAAATAATGAGAAATTATAGAAGATAAATAATGGCATTTACATAAACTTAAAAAGCATAAAACCAAGGAAAACCAGACGGTATGTTGCATCAAGAAACACACATAGACCCAAACTGTTAAGAAATGCAAGAGATTAATAAATACAAGATATGCAATGATGATCATTTCTGAATCCAAGGAGTGCATGATCACAGAATGCCATACAGCTAGCTGATGTGTGCTAAAGTCCTATTTTTTAGCTTGGTAAAGAATTCGAAATTGTTGTATTACTCTTCATACCTTACATTTATGTTATATATGTATTACTTTAATATTAACTAAAATCATATTTTAAATAAATTTAAAAGTGGCTTCTTTCAGGTAAGATCACCAGAAAACAGGATATTTGGCAAATTTGGTATTTATTTATTTATTTATTTTAAAAAGTCTCCTTTATCCTGCTCCTAATTGCTTTTTCCTTTTTTTGGATATGTGTTCTAGAAAAAAAGACAAATTTTACTTTCAAGAAATATTGTTGTACCCTTGCCACAACTTATGGAAGAAATGTCAAACATTTTATATTTTATAAATCTCACAAAAATATTTCCGACGAGTTTAAAAGACTATTTTTTCTGTTCCTTGCAGCTGTAACTAGACATTTTCAAGCCACTAAACATAACAAACTATTTCAATACGTCAGTTCAGCATAATTGCAATTAGGAATGATGTAATTTTTAAATGTTTACCATAGTGTTTATATGGGTAGAAGCTACATATTATAAGGTTACTTGCAAAAAGTATATCTACACGCATGGAAGGTATTAGAATTTTTAGGTTTAAACAGCATTTCAAGCTCACATCCTGGAAAGGAAAAATAATGTGAGTGTTTATACAAAATTTTCAAATTACCTTTATCCATTTATTTTTATGGCTAAGCATAGTTAAAATTGATTTTTTCTACAAATTCAGAAACTCTTTGTAAAATTTTCTGTGGTTAGAAATAATAATATACAGGAAGACTTGCTATTAAAACAAATTTTACATGAAATTATAACTTCAGCATTCCATTCTGTAATAATGTAGATATTTTTACAAAATGTGTTCAATACATATTTGGTCAAGAGGTAAATGATTTTTTATTAGTATTTGCTAAATGAAATAATTTTCATAATTTTTGTAGTCACAGAGCGGATTGCAGATTTTAGTTCACAAACTTTGGTCATTGAACTAATTCACGTGTCTTATCATTAAACATCGCTATTGACGATTACAATGTTCAAGTATTAACTTTCAGAAAATTCTTTGCAGATCTATTTATTTATTTATTTATTTATTGTTGCTTTCTCTTCATATTCTTGTATCACTTGATTACATGTTGATCCATTTAATGGAGTGATTATATTAATTTAAGACACAAAGTTCCATGATATTTAACATTCTACGAATAGATTCATTGACAACCAAACCCCTCTCAGAGTCACAGGTTCGTAGTGGTCTCTTCGGAAGGCTGATCCAGCTGTATTTGTGGGGCGGTTGTGGTGAAGGGGGCGACTCACGTGTCCATCGTTATTGAGATGACTGAGTAAGATGGAATAGACAATACTTCATTGTTCTTCTGCTTTAATACTTCGAGTCGTCTCATTTGACTGAACGTGCTGTACCGTTTATCTCCTATCCAGAACCGAACATCCCCATCATGAATTACACGTTTGGGGGTGATCCACCAGCAGGGGACACAAGCTCTCAGTTAGACCGTTGCCTACATGCTTTTCCCGTCCGTGGCGCCCATGCAGAGTACTTGGGCTGCAGACGTCGCTTCTAAACCACTTTCCGTGGTATCAGTGTTCGATGTACTCTGAAGAACACTAGATTATTTATTGCTTTTGACCTTTGCACAACCTTGATTCTACGGACAAATATCGCTTACAGGCTAAGCTCAAGGCTCAAGTAGCTAAACCTACACTCCTGCTAACTTTATCAGGAGCACTGAAATACTTCCGCAAAATTCTCAACTAGTAGGAAAAATATCCTGACACACAGTTTAAAATTCCAGAGGGCAGCGTTCTGTCCCAAATTTCTTTCTGAGTTCCAGACATATAAGTTTCAACTAGGCACGGAGTTAAAAACGGCCCTTTGCCAACCAGCCAGCAACCATTAGCACTCAAAAGAAATAATTATAGATCAACCATTCTGAAAGTTAAAAGTATTATTTTCAGACCCTGGTGACTTTTAACTGAATTATAAACTCTAAGACCTTAAAATATCACACCGTAAACTTTTCTTGCAAAAATTATATTTATTGTTGGTATTATTATTATTATTATTATTATTATTATTATTCCTTAGCACCATCCAGAGCTAAGCCATCTCTGAGTTATTTTGGATGAGATCTAACTCTGGATGAGGCAGATATCTGATTCCACCTTCTCAAGATGTGGTTGACATAAATTGGCTAGACGGATGGAAAAGAACCTAATTTTGCTATGTATGTATGTATGCAACAGTAAGTTAAAAATATGTAATAAATAAAACACATATTCACCACTTCAAAGTTTGTAAAGCATTCTCACAGGCATTAAATCATTATTTTTTCTTATAACAAACCATATGATTTGTGGGGTTGGAATGATAGTTCTTCTAAAGTTTAGAGGTGGGAAAAGTTACAGGCAGAAATTAATTCTACAATTATTTTTAGCAGATATAAGAAACGATTTGATTTATATTGTAATGTAAAGAAATAAACCAAATGACACATAATTTATATAAAAATATTCCCCAAATGACCTGGCAGTGAAGCTCCCTCATGGATATTCTCTCTTGGGCTCGTCTCCCTCACGGAATTCTATTTGAAGTTTGTGAACTAAGTCATTTTAAAGTAATTTAGATAGTCTGTTTCTGAACCATCATATTGAAAAGCTTTGCATCTTTCATTGAGACATCGCAGCATACAAACGTTTGTCTTTTGAAATCTGTGTTAGTTTATTAATTATGTGGATTTATTTTAAAGTGTTTCTTGACACTTGAGGGATGCTAATTCTCAACTCATTTATAAGACACCGTGCATTAATTACACCTTTTGGGGGGTTATGTGGGCTTCATCGCTCCGATTTTAGTGGTTTAGAACATCTTTGAATTACATTCTCACCTATTTAATAGGTTTAATCACGTGCATTTCTGAGCTTTATTTAAAATATGACAAAGAACATTTGATAAAACATTTTCATTTTGAATAGTAAGTAAACTTATTAAACTCATTTCTGTTTTTTGAACTTTCCTTTAAGAAATTAATTAAATTTTTTGAATTGATTTTTTTTTAAGTTAAAAAAAAAGGAAAATGTTCTCAAAGGCAAAATTCATAACCTGAATAAAGGCAAATTATTTGGTAAGTTTAACAACTGACGAATATGAAACATGGCAAAAAAAGTGTATCGTTGACATGTGAGTCAGAATGATGCTTGAAACTGAATATACAGTGACCATTTTTTTTTTCTGATAAATGATGATAAACTCCTAGCGTCTAATTTATTTCCGTAAGAGTCAGCATTCATACTACAGAAAACACTGATTACATGGTGAGAATTTTAAATAGCAACCTGCATCTAATTTGAGGAAATCAAAAGAAGAAATCAATCCTATTTTCTTAGGTAACTGAAGATTGGGATGTTGTATTAGCTAAGTATCCATAGAAAGGTAGTTTTAATCATTTCGCCAATAGGCATAAATATTGATTCCATAGTTGTTAGTGCACTAAAAATATTCAACATTGACTGTATTTATCTATATTTTCAAAGGTAAAGTTAAATCTTTTTTTTTCCTGCAAATTCCATAGTAATTTGGTAAGCACGTCATGATGAAATGAGCTATTTTAGAATATCTTTCCTGACACATTCAAATGCCATCCTTGGCCATTCTTGCAAGTGGATACTGACCAGTGATTCTCAGTCTTGAATGCGTGTGTGTGAATCACTTAGGGACAGTCTCAAAACTCCAATTGAGATTCCGAGTGGGTGAGATTATGCATTTGTAACAGCCTCCCCAGAGGGACTGATGGCGCTGGTGGTCTCCAGGCTACCCTCGTCCTCCACCACCTGTTTCCTGGAGCTTTGGATTTTACAGAGTGCATTATGCTGCTATCATTAAGTTTATGTAGACAGCCAGATAATTAAAATGTTCTACATTTTAGAGAAATCCATTGGTATCCAAGTGACTCATTTATTTACCTTTTATTTCTCATTCTTGTATTTTTGGTTTTGTCTCAATTTTTTTCTTTTTGTATAAATGTTTGCACAGATAGTTGGGTTGTCCCCGCCCCCAACATTCTGTTAACTCTAACTTTGCATTTTCTTTTTTCAGTTCATAAATAAAAATCAACTTTTGAAATAATAGGAATCATTAGAATTTTATAAATTTTTACAGGCTCATAAATTGAAACACTTTAAATCAAGGCTACTAATGGCTTATGTGCTTGAATGTGATCTACAGTATTCCATAGCAAACTAAATCCTGTACATGGCTACTTAGTTTTAAATAATATTTATTGTATGAAACTAATGCCTCGAAATGCCTTCTTTTCATTTGGAAATCAGAGCCCTTGCCTTATTTTACAAAGAGAAAAGTAAAAATTATCACGAAACTTTATAGCTAGAAGCGACCTGTTTATTCTAGGAACTGAAAATCAAAGAGTTTATTATTTAACAAATGTCCTTCCTACATCAAGTAGCAGTGTGAGATGTTACTATGGGGGCTAATTGCTATTATTTGATTACGATTTTACTTTTACTATTTTACAAGTCAAGATAAAGTAGACTAACACAGCTATATAAATATCTAACTCTACAACAGTGTCTTTTAATCTAATAATTTATAATAAATGACCAAAATATTATTTTATAAAAAAACTAGTCAATTATTATTTTCCTTTATCTTTTATAATATAAAATATAATATTCAATAATGTATATACACATATATCAAAATGTTAATTTATTGGCTATTCATTAAATTAACATAAGTTGACTATGAACACTACAAGATAATATTTCAAATTATGTCACGTTTATTTCTAAAATGCAATCCCCTGTTAATATCATATACCTCTCTCTCAATTAATTATCCTCTGAGAACCACATTTTATTTTTTTTAAATAACAGTGCAAGTCAGTGTTTGACCTTTCACAGAAACTATTAAAACTGCCTAACAATGCATCTGGATACGGCTTCTTTGATGGTTCTAGAAAAAAGCCTTCCTTCTTTTCATTTAAAATTTATTTGTCTCCTTGGTCATATCCTGCAAACTTTCTTGGCATGAAAACCACAAAATGTCATCTGTAATTGCTCGTTAAACATCCTTGCATTCATTTAATAGTTCTGAAAATGTATTCCTATACTTCATACTTTCTGATATAATCAGTATGATTCCCATGGATAGAGAACAGAGATAGTACTATAGATTATCCACAAATCAGCACCTGGGTAATTTGCGATTCCCAGTTAAAAATATCAGACAACACAGAAATATATGAAATGGTTCTTTTAAATTTATTAACTGGAAAAAATCTATTAACAAGCAATGCCACCACCCATGGTGATAAAACTTCTCACCGTGAATAATTCAGCTGAAAATATATGCAGGTATAAATAAGAAAGAAATAAAAATATTTTATTTATTATGTAATTAGATTAGAAGAATCCTTTAATTTCTGTCATCTGATTAGTAAAAACTGAACTGCTTCATTGTGTAAAAAAAAGCAAATATTGAGAATAAAATCAAAATGACTAAAGAGAAAAAAACTTTTGAACATATAATGATAACGTGGATAATCACAAATCAAATCCTTAGCTTACATACACATTATTTTCTCCATAGATTAAGATCTGTTTGAGTTTGGAAATATAGTATAATTTACTGCAATTAGAATTACAATATAACTGTTGGGATATATTTTGGAATAACTTGAAACATGTTTTAAAGCAATTTAGTTATCATATATAATATATAGTGTAAAAATTCAAGATATTCTAATGTAAGCTATGTAAAAATAATTATTTCTTTGACAAACTTTCATTTCTCTCTGAAATGTTTACAACATTCTTAATTCTATATCACATGCAGTTAAAAAATCATTCTTTACTCATTTGCCTGGAAGTACCCTCCAGGAATTATGCCAAGCAAGTTTTTGATTAAATATTAAATGTAAATGATTTTGTCATAAGAGAAACTTCAGTAAGTGCTTCGTGGACGTTAATGATTACTTACTACTCAAAGATGCTTAAATCATGTTATCGAGAGTTCAGTAAAAACCATAAGTCTCTTATATAATCACTACAGTTTTTCAAATATGTGTCCCAACTCAAGCCCTCTAAATCACATCCTCATTATTTCACCATATTCGAGGAGTTTTGTGTCCTTGAGGACAATTCGGGTGGGAATTTCCGTCTTCACCTTGATTCTCAAGGTCACTCCTATCTCGCCTGTGGGTCCGAAGATCTCTCCTGCACAATCGCTAATAGTTCTTTTTTCTTTCTTTTCTTGACATGTGATCTCGTGGTCCTTTGCTGCTTTTCTTGGGGAACCAAGTGTTCGCATTAAGATGTGACTCGAGAGAGGACGTTCAGGTCCATGCTCAGCGTGTCGGTTGTCTCTTATTTGTTCCTGGACTTGTCATGCAGGCTTTTCTCTCTTTCCTGAGTGACAGTGTGTCCTTGTGATCACATTGGAGAATTGCTTTTTGTCTAAGGGCGTCACATGGATAAAGAGTAAGAAACGTATCTGCCTTTTTCTGTTCACCATCACCACCTCATACGGATCATGTGCATATATTAATAATTTACATTTTGCATATACATATATATGTATATATATGATTATAGTCATAGCTACACTCAGTTCTATGGCGTTATACTGTTGGTGGGGGTGCCGTAATTGGAGATAGGAATCTTGAGAGGAAGTCATAACTTTTGTGCTTGTAACACTTTGTGGAAGCTACATCTGATGGATTAAGTTTGAACTGGTAGTTGGATTGATGTTGTAATGATTTGGCTTTTGAAAGATTCTCTTCCAAATGGCCTCTGATTAATGGAGGTTAGCCGAGGGCCTTAACAGGAATCACTCTATGGATAAGGATTTATTACTGATCGTGATCTTTAAAGTGGTGATAAGAGGGAAAGGTGGGTGACTGAAGTATAAACGTGATTTTCAATTAACCTATTAATTAGAAATAATAGGTATAGGAGTGAATGATTCAACTTTCTAATGATAAATGCTACAGCATATTGATTTTTAGCCTGTAATTTTGCTTAAATGTTATACATCATGTACGGGTCAGCAATTTAATATAAATTAATAGGATTTGTGCACAATTGGCCATGATGTTTAGCAAGAGTATGCATTACTTAAATATATACTTTTTTTATTTTTAACGTTGAACAAATAATTCCATGTTACATTCTCTCACTGTTGTCTTTTTTCTGTGTTCATTTCTTTTCTAGTTTTCTCTATAAGATTTGCTAGTATTTTACTTAAATGAGCAATATCTACAATTAACCTGTATTCATTTTGGATTGTGCCTCTTAACTCTGATTCTGAGACTGTTTCTCGCCTTGTGATTTTACCACCTAAAATTCTTTTTTGTTCACTTTTTTGATGTAAATTCAAACACTAAAAAAATGTAATCTTTCGTTCTGGTGAGTTTTGCTCGTCTCTAAGCAAAAATAGCCTCCTATTTTGCATTTTACCACAATACAAGATGATTTTCCTTATCAATTTCTGGCATTAGAAAAGACCACAAGAGACTAAGCCTGGGATACAAAGAGGTTCTAGCCAGAGACCCCAACACCCCAGATTGCAGGAGCGAGACTCATTGTCGTGAAGAGACAGAAGAGAAAGAAGGGTGGGAAATGCCAGGGAAGCCCCATCATAGCGAGATGGAGTTTAACATCAGAAGAATATTTTACGCGACGATTTGAAGTTCCACTCAATTGCATAAGGGGCATAGTAGAGCATTTCGCAGTTAAGCTTGTTGGAAAGCACAGCAGAGGACCAAGCTGTGCTCTTCAGTGGTCAGTGGGAGCTGGGTACCCACTGTGTGTCCCCAAGGAGCTGGGAGAGCTAAGATGCAGGGATGGGGTGAAGCCCGAGGAGGAGGGGTGGAGTCTGGGGCAAGCAGCAGAGAGCAGCTGAGCAAGCCCGTCACTAGCTCCTCCTGCACCACCCGCCCCACCGCACGCCATTTTCCCTAAAGTGTTTATCCTTTACCTGATTGCAACATATGAAAGTGATTTAGCATAGCTTTACCCATAATGAGGAGGTACTGTGAATGTCTTTACTCCTTTCTCAATAAGCGGAACTGAGTTCAGAGTTTATCCTGTTCTTATTCTTGGACTAGTCAATGATTCATTAATCCATTCTCTGTGAAATACCCCTTTCCCCAAAGCCGCCTCCCGAATTCCAGACCAGTGTTGCTCTTCTCGCTCTTCTCATGTGGCTGCAACAGCCTTGCAAAATTCTGTCCCCACCCCGAGCCCCCTCCCCACCCCCGTCTCTGCTGGCTGCCCCTGAAGCCAGCCGTTCACGTTGGGGACCATCGGTGGGGTTTCTAATGTTCGTTTTTGCTGAAGGCACTTTTTATTTCCCAGTTCCTTGAAGTAGCTGGAAATGAATGACACAGAACTACCCCTGCTGCGGATGAAGGGTTGTTGCCCCGCCCCTTTAATACTGTTGCTTCTGTTTACTGAGAAGTCAATACCGTATCCAGAATACAGAACATTCCAGTTCCTTTTTCATATTAAAGTAAGAGCAGAACTTTTTTTAAAAAAGAAAGCACATTATGTATTCTTAAAACAGTCCACCGTTTTCGAGCAGTCAGAGGGAGATGGGGCGTACAGTCGAGCGTGCACAAGAGGACCCCTCAGGTGAATGCCTGCTGCCTAGGTATTGTTCGAAAAGCTGGCTGAGCTGATCTAAATGCTTTAAACAGATAATTGTTTTCCAATAATCTAAATTCCTAAAAGATGTTGACTGTAGTTATGCTCAAGTTACCGCCCCAAGGAACTGATGTTGAGGCATGGCCAAATTATTGTGTAGCTGTCACCAAACCCTGCTGGTGTGTGGGACAAATGAGACCTACTTGTTCTGCTCCAGCTAACGTTGGTTGCCGAACTGTCAAGGAGCAGACATGTGCTGGGTAGCAACAATTTGCATAACAACCTGCTTCCTCAATGATGAGTTGGATGCGATCGCTTTCTAATATGAAATTATTTTTGTAGCTATGACGAATGTAATATGTACCGTTAGGAATGCAGGACAACAAATATGGAATTTGTTCAAAATTGCTGATATTTTGACAGAGTAGAGCATCATATCTTCCCCCACTGGAGCCGATGTCTCTGGACATCCCATCTCATTTTCCTGTCGTGACGTGGCGAATGGGAGAAAGGGAGGAGGGAAGGCAGAGGAAGGGAGCACCATAGGAGGGAATGGAAATGCTCTCATGGTTGCTTCTGATGGAGATTGTGTTCAGCACTTAACATGCATTATTTTGCCTAAGAATTATCTAATGGAGTTTGGTTCATCCCTCTCGCTGTTATGAGAAAAATCTAAGCTGTCAGAGTATACATTTCTTGCTGACTTCTTGCCGAAGTGAAATTATATACTTCCTGAAGTGACAAAAACCAATCTTAATGGATTTTATAAACAGGGACACAGCTGAAATCTATATTGTTTTAACTATGGCTTGACTAACTCAAATTTTCTGAAAATTAAAATTCGGAAAATAAATCAATATATTTTATCCTAATGGAATAAAATGGGTGTCAATCTTAGTTCTAAATGATCATATCCATTGTATCAGGGAAAACATTTAAAAAATTGTTTTTCTATGACGACACTAGCAAACTGCATGAGTCATTTAAAGTATAAAGTGCGATGCCTGTAACACAAAAATGTTTTATTAACTTAGATACCACGAACAATTTATATATCATGCAGCTTAAAATATTACAGGGTAATTATCTTTGAAGATATTTTGTAGTATCCCACAGAGTACCAGCAAGTGAGAAACTGCCATTTAATAGAAGGCATGTCATACTAAAATTGCAATTTACTCCAATATTTGTTTTGCTTATTCCTTAGCAATTATTCTACAATTCACTGAACTTAATATTTAAGTCATCCCTGATGCACTGTTAATTAAGACCACATGCTTTGCAATTTAGGGATCAGATGGTGTGCCTTAGACTTAAGAAAATTACAACAGTGTTCGATAAGATTCATTTTTTGCCGTAAGAAGCACAATCAAATAATTGTTTAAAATCCAAGCCAAAGTAGATTTACGAAGAGCGTCTAAGTACATATCATTTTAAGCCTAACTATCCTAAATAAGGGCTATACACTGGATTATTAACAGAAGAGTAAGACAGCAAACAACTGGCTTGTAACAGTCGATATGGCCATTTCTAGGCTAAATTTCTGTCTCTAAAACATTCTGTCTTTGACGTCAGCTCCTATTTTTTTAGTGTCACCATACACATGTGATACTAATCCATTTCAATCTTATAATGAAATGATTGCCAGTTAAGGCGAATTCACAGAGAAATCTTGCCTCTCCCAGAATTTGTGGACCCTTAGGTGCTACAGCTCACCCTACGTTGTGCCATGACCTTTGCTTCTACAGCGTTAGAAGAGGGTGTCTTATTTCTCAGAAGGATCCGGTTCCTGTTTTAGAGGTTCCTTCACCTGGTAAAGTCAGGCCCACTCAAGATAATCTCCCTGTGATTAACTCAGAATTAATGGATTTGGAGCAATAAGTACATCTAAAAATACCCCTTGGCCTCTGACTCAGAAGTAACCTAATTGCAGCAGAACGTTCTACTTACATAGGAGGTAATTATACAAGGGACATTCAGCAGGGGTGCAAATTTGAGGGCCACCCTAGAATTCTATGTGCCACAAGTTCCTACTTACCCGTAAATTTCCTGGTATTTGAAATACTCAAGGGATTATGTCCATTTAGCTGCTAACGAGGACTGTGTATCATGTAATGTCAGAACGACCAGATTACACAGTGTTTAGAAATAATAAGAAAGAATACTGACACTCAGGTGCATTAACTCAGCAGAGACTTCTCGCGCTCACCATTCGCGTCCATTGTGGATCAGTGGATGCCCTTCTCTAGAAGCTTACTCATGGACTGAGATCGACTGAGATTTTGCCATTTTGTGGCTCCGTTGCGCACTTCCTGCTCTCCTAGTCCCCACAGAAGCGACCAGGGCTTCCTATTGGTCTTATCTCCCGCGTATCTGTCCGTTTCACATTCTCCATCTGCTGGACTGGCCCCCACATTATTCTTGCTCCTTTTCTCCTGGCCTTTAGCGGTCTATTCTCAATGTAGCAGATAGAACGAAACTTTTAAAAACTGTCATACCCTGTCGCTCCTCTATTCAAAACTCTCCAAATGCGTCCCATCTCGCCGAGAGCGAGGGTCGATGTTGTGGAAGTTTTGCTTCTGTAACAGCGCTGGGAGGAGCCCCATCACCCCACAGCCACGACCGGTGAAATAGATTTTTTAAAGAAGTCTCTGAAAATTGTCTTAAAGGCACGCATCAAATGAAGACTTTTTTTTTTTTTTCAAGGAACTCTTTTACACCCTGGAAGGACCAGCAGAGTCTGCGGCACCTGAGCACCTTGCCCACTTCAACTCAGTGTGAAGTTCCACTGGGCAGGTGTGACCCCTGCCTCTCCCCTCAGCTCCCAGTCCCAGTAGCCACTGTCTCACTGGAAGGGGCAGTCCACCAGCATTTCCCAGTCGATGCTAGCTCCGAGCTGCAGAGGCAAACTTCCTGGCAAATACATTCAAGAGATGGAGCTCACCGTTTCTGCAGCCCCCACCACGGCAGAGGCCTGGCTGGAGGCAACAAAGACTAGAATAATGAAGCATCGGGTGCTCTTGCCCCCTTGGCCCCTGACAGGTTACTGAACGAGGTCAGCCATCAGCGAAAGAAAAATAAAACTCAGGATTAGATGCCACTCCAAACCAACTAGGAAGGCTATAAACAAAACCCAGGAAATGTTGACTACGTCATGGCGGCAAAGAGTTTGGAACGCTTGATCACTGTTTGGGGAATTGTGACACGGTGCAGATGCTTGGAAAATAGTCTGACAGCTCCTCAAAGGTTAACTATATAAGCCATCAAACTCGATCTTTGGTGCATCCCTAAAATAAATGAAAATGCATGGCGGCTCAAAAAATGGTACGTGAGTGTTCATAGTGGCTTTGCTGAAAATAGCCAAAAACATTTAACAATCCGAATGGCAATCATCTGAAGCATGAACAGCAACAACAACAACAACAACACTGTGATCTGCCTGTACACAGACTCGTGCTCAGCCATAAGAAGGAAGGAAGTGGTGACACATCCTGCCACGTGGACAGGCCTGGAAAACATTATCTAAATCGAAATAAGCCAGATACAAGGTCACATATTATATGATTCCATTGATGCAAAATGTCTAGAAGATGCAGGTCCATAGAGATAGCCAATGGACTGATATATTACAGGCTTCAAAATCATCATTTTTTTTTAATGTAGTATTTGATCAAACTTTCTAAAATTATCTGAACAGGAAACCTATGTCTTTCATTTGTTATTTTTTGTATTATTCTTTGCCTTTTTTTCCCCCCACAATTACTAGCTCTTGAAGGACTTGTAATTCCATGGAGTGAAAAGGGTTAAGGTTGATGAAGAAAGTGACCGATAATCCAGAGTCATTTTCATTTAAGAAAACTGAGAAATACACTCCCAGATGTTCCATTTCTCTTTCTCTCCCGTTGTTGGTGATCTTCCTTTTATCATCATATCATCTTATTCGGGGCAGTAAATAAAGACATTGCTCTCCAAGAATAGCTTTTGTCTTTCTCGTAGATTTCTTTGTTAATACTGCATGTGTATATATATATTAATCAGAATGGAAGCTGAGTCACTTTTTTGTTTTTCAGTTTAGCGTTTACATACAGAGAGCACTGCACCAGTTCCAAAATGAGTGGGGAAAGGGTTAGAAAAATGAGGTGAGACAAAGCGAAGCAAAAAAGTGAGATTAACATAGACAAGCAGAAGAAATACAATAATAAAAAAAAAAAGACAGAAACCTGGGGAAAGATACACCACAAAGACGAAGCACTTACAAAATAGATTGTAAAAAACTGGCAAATGAAAGTGAAATTCTGCCAGAGTTTTGGCAAGAGTGCATCGTAGATTTTTTAGGCACGTAAGTAACAAGTTTCGCTCATTTAGCCAATTAATAAAGACAGTGGATGCACTTCTGAAACTCTTCCTAAATTACTTGTAAAGCGGCAGTTGCTACCTGGTAACAGGGCACATAACAATGATTTTCTTTGGAATATTAGGAAATTATAAATTGCCAGATAAATTGCTTCAGACTTTAAAGTTCATTCCAGCAGTTTCTATCATTTACATGTCAGTGAAAGAAAAAGTTGACTTGAATTCCATGGACAATACAATAGACATTTAAAAGGTGTGAGAATAATAACATTTAGTTAAATAAAAAGGTTGTGGAATTTAAAATTAATATCTGTCATTAATTATTATCCATAGAATCTTAGGGCTAATTCCAATGAGTTTCATTTATAGAAAGCAACTTAATACTCTCACAAGCACAGAAGACTTGATTTTACTTAATCTCACTCTTTGGATATCATTTATATTAGTTTTGGATATATTTATCTCAAGTTTGTTTTCTAGAACTGGTCAAGTCTAAGTGCTTTGCCCATATTCATTGCATTTTTTCATTGAATATTGAATTCTATCTCCTCAACTGAGCCAAAATGTATTACTTTTGCCTAACCAACCATAGGAGATATTCACGATCCACAAGTATTACTTTTCCACATCAACAGTCTTGCCATTTTTATAGCCCAGGGGTGTATTTGTATCACTGCTTTGTACCGAATTCACTATTTTACAACAGTTTTACAGCGAAGATAGCGTTCATTTGTACTTTCCTAAATTTTAACTGTAAAATATTGTAGATCATTTTATGAATATATAAAATATTTCTATATGGACTTTTTCTGTTTTTTTTTTTTTAACTATTAGTACAGCTGCCATGAATATATATGGCCATTTTGGAAATAATTTCTATTGTTTATAGTCACTCGAAGTAGAAAGAGTTTCATATATACATTTATATATGTGTATACATATTTATATATGTATGTATGTATGTTGTGTGTGTGTGTGTGTGTATATATGTGTGCGTATGTTGTGTGTGTGTGTATATATATGTGTGTGTGTTTGTGTAAAAACATTATTAACCACCGCTGAACAGTTTTCTGAACACGACGTGCCGTTTTAACTCCTATAATCAATGCCCGAGTGTCCCGTTTGCTTCTCATTCTCTCCAACACTTGCAATTTTAACCGTACTAGTGAGTGCGCAGGGAACTCCTCCCAATTATCATTTACACTTCCCCGATAAGTAATGGAATTGAACATATGTCCATATGCAAATGTCACTTGGATAACCTAATTTCTGAAATTCCTGTTTAAGTCTCTAGCTCTTATTTTTTTTTTTTTTTTTTTTTTAATAAATTAGGCTGTATGCCTCTTATTAACTGATTCGTAAAGGTTCTGTTTATGTTCTGGGCACAGATCCTAATTCACAGTGCCTTAGATGAGCAGAAGTTTATGATTAAATTCCCCGTTTACTTTTTCTTTATTGCCAGTGACTTCTGTGTCTCGATTAGGAAATATCTGACTACTTCAAGACCTTTAAAATATTCTATTATATTTTTCTCTGTAAGTCATAGATTTACTCTTTTTATTAGGTCTATGCTCCTTCCCTAATTGATTTTTTTTTATTTTGGTGTAAATAGAAGTTCTTTCTTTTCCCATACAGATATAATTTTGCATCTCCAACATATTATGGAATGATTTTCAATTTCCATTTGCAATGCATGGACCTTCTTTCTGAAAACCAAAGAACAGTGTATATTTGGGTCTGTTTCTGTAAGTTTTGTAAGTTTATACCTTCTTTCTCCATTTTTACCTATTTCAAAAGATATTCTACTATCATATATATATTACATTTCCAAATATATTTTAGAATCATTTTGCCAAATTGTATGTGTAACTCCACTGGCCTTTGGTAAGAGTAGTCTTTACTCTATAATACAAATTAGTAATAAATGGCACTCTAATGATATCAAATAGTCTGATCCATGAACATAGTATATCTCTGTATATTTAGGTCCTTAATTCTAATTGGCAAAGTTTTTACATGCATTTTTAAAATCTATTTCTATTCGTTTAGCAGACTTTTAAACAAATTGCCAAAGATTAAGTGTGGTAGAGTTTGAACATAGAGCACAACACTTCACAACAATTGAATAGTTAAAACCGAATATTTTTAATAATAAAATTACTAAACAGTAAGTGAGGTAACCGAACTCTTCAGCTAAGCTGTTGAAGTTCAATACGATACAGCCAACTTGAAAACCAGTTATAAGTTTCTTAAATATTTATGCTTGTCTGCCATATGACTCAGCAACCTCACTCCTAGATCTTTACCAAGGGAGGTTAAAACACATGTTCATATACAAAACCTATATTTTTATCTTTTTAGCTCACCACACATAATCTCCCCAAATTTCTTTCCACTTGTGAGTGGATAAATTAGCTGTGATCCATCTTCATAATGGAGTGCCACTTACCAAAGAAAAAGATCAGGCTTTTGATAAACAGCATAGATAATTACTAGATTCAACATGCTAAGTAAAATCACCAGAATAAAATGACCACGGACTGTGTGATTCCATTTATATTACATTTCAGAAAAGGTAAAACTGTATGGACAGAAAATAGATCAATGTTTTCCAGAAGCTGGGGACAAAGCGAGGCAATAAATACAAAGGGGTGTGAGGTCATAACGATGCTCTGTGTCTTCATCATTGGTGGCTACCTGGCTTTGCGAGTTTTTACAATCTGGGCAACCAGACATTAAACACTGAATTTTACTGTATGCAGATTATTACCTCAATTAAGAAAAGTATATCACGGAAAATCAATTTTGACATTCTTCCTTCAACTGCTCCTTTGTAATTAAGAGGTAGTCATAATTTCAGACCTGGGAGACCATCTCCTTAATATGGACTCTTTGTTGTCTTGTTTGTTTGTTTAGTTATATGCTTATTCACGCACATATATATGCATTATTTGATAATAAGTTCTGAAAATAAAAGGTGCCAAGAATGAGGCTATACACTAGGAATAAACTTATAAATGAAAAAGCTTTGACTTCTGCTAGAGGTATCAGACAATTCCTCTCACCAGAATCAACTCTAAAACTAGGCAAAATAGATGAATAAATGGATGTCAGCTAGTGGCTAATATTAGCACATGTCAGGGATACTTGGAAGAACTTCACTCAGTTCTCTGCCTCAGAACAATTTCTTACCCAGGGGAAAGAGAGGAGAAAACCGGAAAATGAGCAGAGCACAGGAGTCCTGCTGAGCTGAAGAGGCAGAGATCAAAGCTCGGGCCAGCCGAGGCAGCAGGGTGTGTGCGGTGGGTCCTGGAGGGGAGTTTAGCTGTGCAGAAAGGAAGCTGGGAGAGAAGATTACTACCTGTAAGTTCTTGACCACAGGCTGGGTCCTAAATGAGCAGGGCACGACCTCCTAGGGCTCTTCAGATAGCACCTAAAACGAGCGACAGAGCAGAGTAGGGACTCCTGAAATTGAGCAGAGTTGGCGAGGCGCCTTGTTGGGGGATGCTGGTCTCCTGGCCCTTTCACACTGGACACTGGGTAACACGTCATCCATACCACAGCAGACACACGAGACAGGAAAAGTTTCATTGTTCAAAACTGAAACTACACGTTTCAAAAACAGTTACTTATCAATCCATTGGAAGTAACAATATATTAAAGAGGAATATAAATCACATACTTTTATGAAACTGATTGTATTTTCCAAAACAAAACTAAGCATAACAAGAAGCGAGGTATTATTGTTTTCCATTTTTGCAAGTGACGTTAAGTGACTAGCTAAGTAGGTGTCAACTGAATTATCATGCCTGCCTTATTTATTTAGTCTGATTTAAGAGATTGTGTGGTAGGAATAAATACATGAAGAAAAATATAGCTCCACGCAGATATGTGATTTTAAAGGGGAAGAGTATTATTATACTTTTCTGATGATTTTGGATACTCTTTTTGGTACTACGTCCCTAATTTAAAAAAAAAAAAAAGTGGTTGTTGCTTAGAGACTAGTTGCAAAGGGGAAGTTGGGATAATAATAATAAATCAATCTTTTCCCCATACATGGATTTGTAACATTGAGTAAATGTCGCCCATTTATAAAATATCGGTTCAGTGAGTTATGGAGATCTTTCAAATGTTGACACATTTTGCTATATAGTGTAAAAAAATTACATTCCCAGTATCTCTGTGGATCTCATGAAAAACATTCTAAGTTTTGGAAAAGTGTCAAACCTCCGGTGGAAGATAGAAGTTTTCCAAATTCTTTCTCTTTCTCCTTTTCTTTAGGCTTGAAATATATATATATATATATATATATATATATATAAACAAATACTGTCAGTTACTTTCTTTGGAGTGACAGTACAAGCTCACTTTGTTCATTTTTGAGAAACTCTGCAAAGTACCCATCTAGAGACATAAAATTTGTCTTTCAGTCACTGTAAGTTATAATGATGTTCCATTAAAAAAAAAAAAAGTGTCTGGTTCAGCTTCAAACTCAATCTCCAAATGCTCTTCTGCACTTGAGAAGTGCTGCTCTAAATTGGATCTCCTCTAGACCCACCTTAACAAAACTTGAAATGAAGCCCTGTCAGAACCTGCGCAGAGGACACACCATGATGCCGTGTCCTGTCAAGTTCAGAGCGGCTTAGGACATAGCTCTGGGTTTCCCTGGGTCTGTCCTTCACATTTACACATTTCGAGTTGTCCAAACAGGAACTGACTTCCTGGAAAACAAAAATCATCTTTCTTTGAGAATGAAACATAATATGGAATACCTATAAAACATAATTTAAACTGCTCAGTATTTAATCTAACCGCATTAGGCATGTACATTTAAAAAATGCAATTCGTACTAAACCAATAGATGGTACGAAAAACATTACAAAATATAAAAAGGCAGGTAAATAAATAGAGTTACTAAGTTCATACTAAGGTCATTATACTTAGAAAGTGGTAATGTTGAGGAGACAATTAGGAGCTGTCAGGGAGGAAATAAGAAATGCAAGTTATAAAGAGTGATGGGGAGAGTTGAAGTCAGTATTCTGTAGCATTCAGTGTGACTTCGACAAGATACAAGAAACAACTCAGAACAGTCCACGATAAGCAAAGAACTCTTATTGTTAGCCTCAACCAGCATTACCAGAACAATAAGATATAGTTAAGAAAGCCCTAAAGAAGATAAAATTGGACACTAAAACATTTACTTAACCCAGTAGAAGACAAGGAAACAGGAACAACGGGAGAACAAAAACGGGAGAGAAAAGTAGAAAACAAGTAGCAATATGGTCAATTTAATCACAAACTACGTAATTGAGCATAAATTGAATGAGCGCTCAAATTAAAAGGCAATGTGTTTCCAGCCCATGTAAAGTACCAAAGCCGAACTGCATTCTGTCAATTAGAGCAATTTAAAAACATATGTTTCAAAAGAACCAGGGAAAAGGAAGAAATGTATACACGCAGTAGCCATAAGGAAGTTGGTGCGATTATAACAACATTGCACATGGCAGACTTTATGACAGAGATCGTTAGGAAAGAAAAACAGGGCATCGTGTCATAATGAAATTAGCAATGTCCTGTGAGTACATAACAATCTTAAACACATATGTTTAAGATGACAGGCACCAAAAGTCACGAAGCAAACACCGGGCAGGATGAAGAGAGAGAGACATCCACATCCGACTCAGGTATTTTAACACTGTTCTCTTGGTAAATGGTAGAATAAGAAAACAAGAATTCTGTAAGGTTATAGAAGACATAAATAACACGAATGGCCCAATTTTCCTGACTGACATAGAAGACTCCAACCAAGGAAAACAGTACGCACGCTTTTCGAGTGCACCCAGAACATTCACCAAGACGTATCGTACGGCGGGGGCCAATGCAAACTTCAACAAATTTCAAATGACTGAACTATTGCTTGTAATTTATTCTGAATGCAGTGGAAGCCTTTAGGCCTTTGTCTCAATCATTCTAATGAAATTAAGAATTATGTTGTTGAAAAAATGACAATTCACTTCTTTATATCTATCTTCTTCCCCTAAGTCAGTGTTTGACATAAATCCATAGTGCAGCTAATACTAGTAACTATATAGTTGACATAGGAAAATGGAGATTTAATATAATTCATGTAATGATTTTTCTGCGTGTCAGCAGTCATTATACCATAAATATAAGCATTTATTACTAATTTTCTTATGTAGAGTGCATTATTCTCCTGTGGTTATTACTCTTTCAAGTTCTAGTTCTTAAAATCATTCTTTCCGTCACTATTATTACCTTATTTCTTATTTCTTGTATTCTCAACTTTGTGGAATATAAACATTTTCCATCAATTAAATTAGAAATATATTGGTTTTATTTTTTTACCTAATATTCTGAGGATTTAATCTTCTTTACCTCATATTCTTGAAATCCACTGTGGTTTTTTCTTAGTGAAAAATCTCTGGACTCTCCCCACAATGCACACTTCACTGTAATAGATTTCCCTGTGATTAAATAAAAACTTCTCTTATCTTTCTCTAGTATTTAATATCACACCTGGGTAGGTCTCTCTATAGCAAATTCTGATTACATTTTCCAGTTAATTTATAAATACTAATTATTATGTCAGAGGCTAATATTTACTTAGTTAATGCTAATTAGAGACCTGTCTAAGCATCAGCAAATGAACTTGATTTTTCTCTACAACAGAATGTATTTTTTTACCCACAGTTTTTAAGGGGAAACACGATGCTTTGCGGGAGGTCCAGGGGTGTGTCTTATGTTACACGGCTGCGATGTGGCAGAGGACAGACCTCATGGGAGCAGCTCCCTAGAATATTATTTTAACTCCTCCAACAGATTGCTCCCAATACCATATTTAGTAAAGCAGTAAAGGAAAGCCACCCTTCTCAAAATTACGATGAAATGCTCCGAATCACAGTGCTCTTATAACTTGGCGATTGATGAAATAAAGAAATACAGAAACACACGTCTCTCATTTTGTTCTCATTGGCTAGGAAAGCATCTTCTAGTTATGCATTTTCGGGTACAACCTTGCTGAAATGTCACAAACCAATTTATTTTAACCACGTGTTTGCCGAAGAAACATGGACAGCGTTGACACGTCGACGATGAACCTGTGTCAGAACTAAGGTGTGCCGAGGGAATCCCCTGTGAAATACATCTGTGCCATTCCTGTGTTTAGACGTGGCACGTGTTTAAGCTTTGGTTGACTGTAATTGTGTTTTTGAATTGATAATATCTTAGTAGATCACGTAGCGTATTTACCTGAAAGAGCATTAAACATATAGACTAATGATACCCGTGCATGCAATAGCACTTACAAAACATGTGTTGTTGTTGTTGTTGTTGTTGTTTTTAATTATTGTTTATGCTTACAGCACTTGGTCTTCCTAGGTGGTCTCCCATCTATGTACTAACCAGGCCCAACCCTGCTTTGCTTCAGAGATCAGATGGGATCAGGCTTGTTCAGAGTGGCATGGCCATAGACCATGGAACATGGCTCCTCATGGGCACGAACCCAGGACCTTTTGTGTGTAAAGCAGACATGCTAACTGCTACAGCATGGAACCACATCCACAAAACATGTGAAAAAGTCAGTTTTCTGGAAGGGCCACACCTGGAGAGCATCTCCATGGATCTGGGGCGTTTCCAGAGCTCTCTGTTTTTAAAAAACTGATATTTATGCACATCAATATTAAGGACACCTATAATTATTATATTTTAAGTAAAAATGAAAATATAATTAACTGTATATTAAAATATTATTTTAAAAACAAACAAAAAAAGACCAAAATTTAAATTTATATTCACTTCTTTCCTTTTCCCTTTAAGGAACGAGAGCTCCCTAAGGTAGTTTGGGAGGTAGATATTGTTGCTAGCAATAAAGTAAGTATATAATAATTAAACTGTGGTTTTCAAAGCTGCACTAATGCAAACACAGCCCAGGCCCGTCAGTAACAAGCTAGGTCGATTCTTATTTACACTGAGCGAGCAGATCTTGCCTGCTCATGCTGGGGTTCTCCTTTTACCCATGGACTTAATTGCTTTCTGCCTTTCCCTGTAGAATAAAAATTCATAGAAAGACCTGTTTGTACTTTAATCATGCACTTGGCTGTGAACCCCAGCAAGGGTCACCCAGCCCGGCACCATGCACCAGAGGGCGCCAATATCCCTAGATACTCCTCCTGAACACGGAGGAAGGGAAGCTCACGAAGTTTATTCATTTCTTTAATACTATGCACTATGAGCAAAACTTTTTTTTTTCAAAAAATCTTATTCAAAACTTCTAAGCAATTTTTCTCATATATACTCAGATATAATCGAAAGGAGATTATATTGCTCCAAATAAAGCATGATAATGACATCTTTGGAACTGTGGCTAAGGAGAAAGTGGTTTAGTTAAGTTAGTGGTCAAGGGTCAGGTACGGGCACTGAAATCAGTCACCAAAAGTCATCAAAAGACATGGCCGGTTGAATATGAATAGATAAATATTAGCTAATGAGATTAATAATAATGCGGAGGAAATACAATCTGGTTCTACTTCCGCGTACTATCTCCCTACAAAGATGACCTCCATGCCCTGAGAAAGTTCCAGACTTAGAACACAAACACACACATTTTGCTTAATGTAATTTTCAGAATTTTATTTTACCCAGATTTTCTTCCTCACGAGATTTGCCTTGTGACGTTTGTCCTTGGTTAAAGTCTTAGATCGAGAGTGGGAACCTTTAGAGAGATCTACCCCGTCCATCAAAGCTAAGCAGGCCCTGTCCTACCTTCTGTCCTGCATCAGCCTTTGTTTCTTTATAGTTCTTATCACCAGGTTAAATAATCTTATAGAAATTGTCTGTTTCCTGTAACTTAAGAGACGAAGGATATTGTTCTATTTACTCTTTCACCTTTAACTCCTGGAACAGTACTTGGAACAAAGCAGATGTTCAAGAGTTTTATTAATTGACATGAATGAAGATAAGCAAATAGTATCTGCATTATATTATTTGATATTTATAAATTTTGTACAGAATAACAATAATAAATTTGTTTTTTAAATAATAAACTAAAAATTATTATTTATTAATAATGCAAAATAATAAAATAAATTTATTATGGAACTATTCTCATCTATATAATCTACACGTTAAATTCTGTTAGCTGAGCAAAATAATAATTTTTATAGGAAATAAACCTATTATACTTTCTGCCTAGATCGAATTACAGTCTACTGCAATTTACTATTATATATTTATTTTTTCAACAAAATATATTCAAAAAGCCTCCTCCTTCACCTCTAATATAATTATATTTTATTAAATTTATCACTACATGAAAAATAAAGAAAATACTAGTATAAATACAAGATGAAAAACTAAATTTTTAATCTTTTAATGTGACTTGTGTGCCACAGTAAAAAAAAAAAAAAGAAAATGCAAATTTTCATATAGCCAGGGAGCAAGGACCGAAAAAAGAGACATTTTGGTGAACACACAGTGCAATATATATGACATGTTGTTGAGTTGTACACTCAAAACTCATTTGATTTTATTAGCCAACATCACCCCAATAATTTTAATGAAAAATAAAAAAGAGACACGTAGAGTAACAAAACCATTCTGTGAATGCGTGACGCTGTGCGTTTGCCAGAACTTGCCACCGTTTGAATTTCACAGCGCAAAGAGCGAACCGTAACACATGCCATTAAAAAACATTTAGATGGCCTGAGAATATTGATGTAGAGCGAGAAATGTAAAAAACAATCTAACGGTGTAACAAATGAATAACTGTAGCAAAAACCTCGCTGAAGGGGTTGGGGGTGAGATGCCGACCTCAGGAACTGTGGAGCTGAGTGGTATCTGGAAAAGCTCATGCGAGAATAAACTGTCCGCGACCGCTCTACTCTAGCGAATGACACAGTTTCCGTGAGAGAAGGGGTTCGTAATTCTGATTCCGCTGTTCACGTATATGGGATTGAACAGAACAGGAGGGCAGACAGTGGCGCTTGGGGGTGGGGTCTCACCGTTGGAGTGGCAGGTTATAGATGAACAAAGAGAGGGCCTAGAATGGGCCCTTATTACTTTTCTAATAAACACATGCATTTTTATGTAATAAATGGAAAAGTAACAAGTTATTTTAGTTGATAGTTTGCATAATGCACCATATTGATCTAAACTGTTGGGAAAAGTTAATGCCGGTACCCACCTATCTCACCTCTCTGCTGTTACGTTATTTCTCAGTAAGACATACCTGTTAAAAAACAGTTCCCAGTTAGTATAATAATAATTCTCCTTTCCAGGGCACAGCAGTAAATTTTAAAAAATCTTTCAAGAGTATAAAAAGTGCAGACTCGATACAGGAAGTAGGCCAATGGTATTTATGCGATGAGTCAAGATGTAGAGGAGACATTTTGAATGCTGGACATATTTCGAATGCCTCATATTTTAATACCTATTTTTCAGTTGAAGTTAGATTTATAAGTATCCAAATAGACATTCTTGTCTCGTGGGGCCTGTACATTAATAGAAATCATTTTATCATGAGTCAAAAGAAAAAAATTAAAGGAATCATTTTACTGGATCTAACTAGACATTAAAGGCATTCAGAGTGTGTTCATATTCTAATCTCCACGAAAAAGGGAAAATAAAGATAGTTAAACAAAATGTTTGGCATTGTAGCTAAAGCATTTATTTTCCCTAAAATATCTGAGTAATTACTTAAATTTCCTACTTTATCAGTGTGTCAGTGGACAGCTGGTCTTAGGCTATAAAAAAACATTAATTGGATGCATATAATAGTTTTTTTAACCACCCAATGAGATAGAAATTTACATATTTGTTATCTGAAAGTAGTCAAATTATTTCTAGCAAACCATAACTGAATTTATATTACAGAAAAGGAAAAAGTTGACTTGAAAATATGCATAAATAAATTCAAAATAATCATATAGTGTAGGGTATTTTTGACTAATGGAAGTGGAGAAACCTCAAATTGCACAACTCAATTAAATAGAATTTAATTCAATATATACTTATTGAATACTTTTATGTGCCAGGAATTATGCCAGATCTGCTCTAACCACACACCTACATAAAAAGACTGGAGACTGGGAAGACAGAAAATGGCTGATTCTAGGGCCTGGCTGAAAGGAAATGAAAGTTCTAGAACTACAATTCACATCGTCAAGTAGGAAAACCTGTGAGTAGGCATAGGAATTATTGTTATTTGTTGTCTACAAACAATTGTTGACTTAAAGTCAGCTTACATTAGCTCTTCCCTCCCTCACTGCATTTTTTGTGGAATGTATCACATAAAAGCAGCTATCGTTACTGGAAATAAAATTCCTACATTAACGATTCTGTAGAAATATACATTCTGTAGCAAACAGTTCTGTGCCTCATATTGGGAAATAATAAAATATGTCGAAAAGTAAAAACACATACTTTGAACTTTTCGTGATGACATAAATTTTTCTGAACCATAAAGTAGTTCTACTTCTTTGCTAAGAAATTCATATAAAAGCTTTCTGCTTGAGATAAACAATGAAGTTTGTATATAGAAATATGGCACCATTTTTCTTAACAACTCTCAAAAAATAAGTTAAGTCCTAGTGATAACCATCTACGTTCCGTGACATTGACTATGGCGCATGACCTGTGCTTACATTTTCTTCAAAAGGGAGGCTACTGGTGATACTTATTGTTTTGGCTTGATGCATTTTCTGTCAAAAATTATTGATTTGTGATTCTTTATAAGACATTAGTTTCCTCCTGATACCATTTTTGGCGTTATATTACTTACTTTGGTAAGAGCTAACTCACCGCATCTGTCGCCTCTTCATTCTGAGCAGGTAGGCACATTTTCATGCATCTGAAGCTCAGGGCTACGTCACCGCCCTCACCTCATGCTCACGCAGTCCCCAGCACCCTCTGGCTGCGCCCAGTTGTGCACATGTGTCGTGTGCGCCCAGCTCCCTTTGAGCTGAGTGTTTGTCTGAGACTACCTTTTCCTTTTAGGTTCTTGAGCCAGTTCTCACCAAGACACGGCTTTACATTTCACATTGTTTGCACACTTATTTCCATTTGAAAGCCCAACCAATACCTAGCAATACCCAGCACTGACTCCAACACCTCGCACAGACTCCCTACCCCTGTCCGATGTCTGTCCGGAAGCAGAAACGTGGCAGGATGTGACTGTGTAGGATGGAGCATATTTTGGTTATTATTAAGAATTCCAATGTTTAAAGACCTCTGACATAAATAACAGAATGTGTGTGTGTGTGTGTGTGTATGTGTGTGTTCGTGTGTGTGTTTGTGGTAGGCATATTACTTGGTATACTTATTCTGTTGTCCTGGAAAAAAAAAACTTGAAAATAATTTACTCTTGGGTTCAGAGACTGGCACAATTTTTGAAGGCTTGTGGGAAAATATCAACAGACACCAGTTATTCTTCTTACAAAGATAGCATAATTTTTCAGGGAGAAAAATAGAATTTTAAACAAATGAAAAGTGTGTGGAAGATGAGAAAAAGAATATAAAAGTAAGAAAGAGTAGGATAATTATTGAACAAATAAACATATTTGGATGAAAGTATTATGTTTGCTATGCTGATGGTGATATTAAATATCAGTGGATCTATGTGATCGTAGAAGGAGCTCACCGGGATTAACCATTCATTAGTAGATTGAACTATGACAATGGACAAACACACACTGCACTGTGTCAGTCTGCTTCAGAAAAACAGTCTCTCTCTCTCTGTCTCTCTCTGTCTCTCTCTCTGTCTCTCCCCCTCTTTCTCCCCCTCCCTCTCTCTCCCTCCCTCTCTCCTAATTTTGCCTTTAAGCCTTCAATTTGTATGTACAGAAAACATTTGTCCATTTTGTTTTTTAGTCTTTAAAGATTTTTTAGCACAGTTTCCCCAGGGGTACACTCCATCTGCAATGCCTTCTTCCTATGATAAATATTTCATCCTTCTTGAGACAGAAACATTAGCTCATCTCAAAGCACATAAAGATTTAATTGGGACATTTCGGCCAAGACGGGCAACTCAGAACTAATACCCACCGACCGAGAAGGGCTTCGTGCTTCTCCGGGGCTTGGCTCACTCTACGCAGGCCGCTTCCTGCCTGTGGCCCCTAGCCTTCCTGTCACACTGGCCCTTACTGCGTCCAGAGGTGCTCCCTGCGTCCAGATGTCCTAACTGCGGAGGCCACTCCACTTGTTTTACACAAAAGTTCTTCTTTTCTTTTATTTCTTTCACTTCCTTTATTTCTAAAGCATGGAGTTTATCCTTTAGAAAACTTGCCGTTGTGAACTTTTCCTCTGCCCTTTTGTGTTGCAAAACTTTTAAAAAGCCTTTTGCTAGTGTCACAGTCCAAACACATTTTCCCAAGGCCCCGGAAGCCATCCCTCTGAAACAGAGTCACCGAGGAAGGCAGCGTCCTCTACACACAGCTTCTGTGTGCACGTGGGAGCCTAACTTCCACGCGTGCCTCCCAAGTTTTAAAACTGCCCCCCTATGAGAAAGTTTACTTTTTCTTTGCGTAAAGCCAGTTAGAAAACCCAGAATTTCCCTGCAATCTCCCCCCCACCCCCATTTTGATGTCATGCACTGACATCGTTTCAAGGAATTTAGCGACCGGCTGCTCCCTCATACCTCGATTATCTTAATATTCAGAAATGTCCATTTCCCTTCGCATTTCGGTTAGCTCTCGCAGTGTACCTAACCGTACTTGAGCTCGACAGCTCTCACCACAATCCTGTTCATTTCTCATTCATCCACGGTCTGGCCGTGTGCTTCTTGCAGTGCCCGAGTGATGGGTTTGGAGTCACGTAGCATCAGATGGGTTGATTCGCCTGTTTTCCACGTACTTTCACATCCCCATAAGGAGCTGAGCCAACTCAAGTTCTCCAGCTAGTTCGAAGATGTTTTTCATGGTCACAGAACAGCAGCGAGAGAGTAAGCCCTCATGCAGGCATGCAAAAAGCGCAAGCAAAACAGGATTTTTGTTTTCCTTTGCAGTTTAAGCCGTTTGTAAGCATAGCTTTGGTCAAATGGAGCTAATGGCCAAGTCAGAGCATAGCAGTCCAGGACGTTACGGGGAAAAACTGTGAACACAGAAGAGCCAGCTAGCCGTACAGCAGACCGTCCAACGTCACTGTTGCTCGGGGCCTTGAACTGCCCTTTCGATGACCTTGTCTTCATCCTGCTTCTGCTAATTACGGTGCAGTCATAGCTTAGTTCCTCTTGCAATGAATAAGGCGCCGCAGCCAGTGATCTCACTTCCACGCACTCCGGGTCCCGTGGGTGGGGACCCAAAGCCCAAGAAATTATTTTTCTTTTTTTTTCAGCCCTTTGGAACCTTCGCGATGCCTCGTCCAGTCGGGGGGCCCGTCCCTCTGCTTTCCTGCGGCCAGGCGTTGTAACCACTTCCTCATGCGCTTGGGGCTTCGGCATCTCTCTCTCCCCCCCCCCCCCCCCCGCCACCTTTGCTCTAAGATGTTGACGAACATCGCCATTCTGGTGGAACCTGTCATCCCGTATACTTGCGTCCACGCAGTCGAATGTGGATGGAACGATATATAGGAAAAAAAAAAAAGGTTCAAAAAAGTTTGATTTTCAAGAGAATCACAAACTGGATTAAAAGAAACCATGGCTGGGATTTAAGCTTAACATTGATCCATCACATGGCTACAGGCAAAATGGCTAAAAAATTCTGCTCAGCTCCCACAGAGGGCATGTCGTCCAGGCCACTCTTCAGGCTTCGGTGAGGCATGCACTGGGCGAAGCAGGACCTCTCGGGTTGATGGCCCAAGCGCCAAAGAGAAGAAAGACCCGTGAAGAGGCTTCTGGGAAGGAGGCCCGGGTCACGTCCAGGAGTGTTTTCTGTCCTCACAGCAGGTGGAGCTCACCAAACCTGGAGGACAGCTGTCCCGCCGTTTGCCGTTGCTTCCCTTCTCCATCCTCCTTCTGAATGGGGACGTTTACTGTGACCGTCTCTTCCTAGTTCACACAGGTCGAGGCTATCACATTGGTTAGCTAAGTTATTCATCTGGCATGAAACATAGTCTAAGGTACCTATATCAACAGAGCAACAGAGCAAAGAGGAAGCATGGCACAGATATTAAGAGATGCAAACATGTAAGGGAAAATCACTGCATACGGGAAGACGTAAATGATGCTGAGGCCGATGTCGGTCATGAAATCAGAGACAGAAAGTCAGTTTCGCGGAACAGTGGTACATGAGCAAGTCATTTGTTTAACTATTTGCGTGTGTTAAAAATGTTACTCATTTGTTTTCTCTGTATAATAGTAAAGAATTAATTGAAATGATTTAGAACTGAGTATATTTTATAAATGAATCAATAGGTAGCCTCTCCAATGAAAACTGGAAGTTTGGAGTGTGTGCATGTGTGTAATATATTACTCACAAACATCATAAAAATATTTTCAAAAAATAGACACGTTAAAAATTGTAGAATATTTGTATAATTGTAGAAATTATAAATAGAGACTGGTCTCAGTGCACAGTGGCTGCCTTAAAATTGAAGAAAAACTCTGAATGAACAAAATATGAGATCATTTATACAAATTGCTACTGGAAAATTAGATTTTTTTTAAAGGAGTCAACAGTATATCACTTATATTATAAAACTAGAAAAATTAGGCCAACAGAAAGAGAATTTAGATAATCAAAGCAATTAATTCTTAGGAATGATGTTATGTAACATTTTTATGAAGTAATAAGAATGCATTTGCAGTTAATCCTGAATTTGGTTAGTTATATCTTTAAAAAGTAGTACTAAGGAAAAAGAAATTCAAATAAAAATTTAGCTTCCAACTGTAAATAGTATGAAGTTCAAAGAAAACATTAGCTTGGCAGGAAAATGTTTAACAAAACACAAAATATGATACAGCTTTCAGGAAAATGAAATAGAATTTAGAAAGCATTTGTAGAAGTAAAATGTCTAGGAAAAATGGCGATGTTTTGCTCTTCTATTTTACGTTTATCATGTTATACCCGTTTCTGTTAAGCAGATCTTCACTATACTAATGTAAAAACATTAGATTTAATTTCCCTCAAAGACACCACCATCCAAAAAGTTGCACACGCTAGAAACGGGTAAGGCATCCTCTAGCGAGCGCTGTACCCTGCGCCCAGCCCAGGGCGTCCCCAGCCTCTGTGCGTTTTATCACCTTCTATCTGTCACATTCTTTCTACCTGCACGTCAAACATCGCCATGTAACCTGCCGTCATCTTTCACCTGGATTCAGCAAAAGCCTCTTTGATACCGGCACTCGGTCATCCACTGCCCCTCCGGTCCGTTCTCCGGAATGTACGCTGAATTACCTTTCACGTTTCCAGCACAATCTTATTTCCTCCCTATGTAAAACCCCCGTTTCTTGCCCGCTCTGGGTTTTCCATTCGCACGAGTCCTATTTCAGGCTCTTGAGTGCACCCTGCTTCCTCCTGCCTCTGTCGGTACTTCACGGCCGGCCTCTGACAAGAAGGCCAGTAAAATATGTGATTTCCAACTGTTATATTTTGGGTACTTAACTTTCTATAGATGCTCACCTCAGAACAGATACACTTCACTTTTGGTCCCGTGTTGCAGTTTTTTATTATATATGTCCCCGGGTTTGGTTTGTTAGTATTCTGTTGAGGATTTTTGTGCCTATATCATAAGGAATATTGATCTATTGTTTTCTTATGGTGGCTTTGCCTGGTTTTAAATACACCGGCCTCATAGAAAGAGATCGGAAATGTTTTATTTATATGCGAAGGATTAATATTAATTCTTTGAGTATTAAGAAAATTTAATCAGCGAGGCCACGTGGGCTTGAATTTCCTTTCTGAGAAGATTTAAAATTATTAATTCTCTTTTCTTGTAGATCTATTTGAATTTTCTATTTTTCTTAAGTCAATTTTAGTAGTTCGTGTTTTTCTAAAAATTGATCTGTTCATCTAATTTATCTAGCTTATTGGCATTGAGTTGTTTGTAGTATTTCATTTTGATCCTTTTTACTTATGAAAGTATTAAAACTACTATCATTGTAATGCTTTGCTTGCTTTCTTGTGGATAAATAGTGCTGAGATCCTAATATGAAATTTGAAATGATGTTTAATGTTTATATCATAAAGGGAAATTATATTAATCATTATATTAAATATATTAAATATATAAAATATTGACATGTGTTGAGACACCTGCGGGTATGTGTTTTTGTGTGGTTATATATAACTCATCTCTGGAAAATATTTTATCTATTCATGTAGAATACTCTAGCATTCAAATTTTAGAACAACAGTCATGGCAATGTTTTATTAACATGAAAACATGCAAAATTGAAAGCACGTTTACTTGTTTTATGTATTATTATTTTTATAAATATTTTAATACATTTCACAATCGACTGTGAGCCTCTCACCTCGGAGTCATTCTGTGATCTTCCAGTGCTCTTACAGTCATCCCACGAGACCCCATGTGGCTAAATTGTTGCTGAGTTCCCTGTGGGCCTTGCACATTGCTTGTTCCTGTCATAAATAATTTAAAAGAGTAGCTTGAAGTTGCTGATGATATTATGTGTCCTTTACTCATAACCAAAGAACCTTAATTCCTTGCATTAGGGTATTAGAAACAACAACAACAACAACAAAACATTTGCTCTTGTGAGCAGGATACGAGTAAAGGAAATGCTGATCATGTTCAAAGGTGTTGACCTTTCGTGTTTCCGTTTAGCGTCTCGTTTTTGTCTCTAATTTTACGTGAGACAGCTAAGGACTAGACTCGTGTAGTGGTTAGTGTCTCTGCGCAGTTTATTTCCAGTGTTGTGGGGTTTCATTGTGGCGGTGGTTGTGGTTCTCGTTTGCTTGCTTTACATTCTAGGACTGTCCACTGGCATTTAGGCGAGTATGACATATAGTTCATATTCAGAACCATTTGTACAATCTCCTGAATTAAGATGTTTGAGGAAATCCAGTAGCGAGTCGTCGATCAGAAATAACTGTCCAGAAAACAGATAGTAGTATAAAAACAGATTCCCTTAGGAAGATTTATAGCCTTGTAAATGCCAGGGAACTTCGCCTCTTCAAAATTCTGTGACCTCTGGCCTAGATATTATAGAATGCCACTATTTTTCACCCTGTCCCTACACCAGTGCAAACAATGATGACATCTTCTGACTCATCTAAGATCCTAAGGCCAGTAGTCTTATCCAAGGCCATTAGCAAGGCATATATATATACACATACATACATATATATACACATACAGATAGATAGATAGATAAATAGATAGATAGATAGATAGATTCTGAAACTTACAAAATGGTTAGATTACATCCTTACTATTTATTCAGTGAGACACAAAAGCATGGCCATTCAGAAGGATGACAAATACGATCTCACCAGATGAGAGTACAATAAGGAAATTCTCAACTGACAACCTGTGCTTGAGAATTGCAGTGTCATTTATTTCTAAACTTAGATTTGTTATAACTAAAGAAGAGAAAAAATATTGGCATTTGAGGGAGAAAAATTAAATTGCACAGTAGTACTTGGACTGTCAGAAAACGAGATTAAAACAATTCTTACTGTATGGATCTGTCCAGAAACAAAATAGAAGGAAAAAAAATGCTCTAGTAAAATCTATAAAAACTGCAGTTAAACTGTAAATCTAATTGATATTGGTTGAATGAAAGTTTAGAATTCATATATGTTCTTAAAAACCTGTTTTCTATTTTTAACTGGGTATTAAGACTTCAGGAGAGTGAAAAAATAAATCAAATCAGCAGTGATTTTATTTTTGGGGGGGTAGAACTTAGTCTCTTCAAAAATATTCATTAAAATGTGGCTTTTTTGTTTGTTTGTTTGTTTTTCATCTCTAATCGCTTGCCCTGACGATTCTTATGAGAGGATTTCCACTGTTTTTAGTGCCATGTTAGGATTCAGCTTTTATTTTCACTGAGTATCCTGAGCCCTTTGTAGCGGAATAGAATGATGTTTGTTAGAATACGAGCATATAATTCCAGTCACCCCCCAATTGACACAGTTTCCAAATATTAAAACTGGTCATTTTAGCCTAATAAAATCCTGTTTTATCATCATGTGTTATTTTTAAAATTCATAATAATTAGGAATTCATTGCATAGTAATATATCTAAAGCACATCTTTTTTTTCTTTTTGTAGTCTTTGAGTACATTTCATAGATTATGAAGGATTATAGCTTTTCCACTTAGATAAGTTATAAAACTCATGAACATAGACTGGAACTGTGTAGATTCATTGACACAAACATTTTTATCCAAACATTTTAGTGTAATATTTTATGTAATATGAAATGCTTTCAACAGCCAGAAAATAATTGATGGGTGAATTTTTTTGTTGACTGATTCAGTTAGCTCTTGTTCTTAGTAAAGTTATCTGGAGAAAGTCTTCGTACACTTAAATGTTAGTGTTTGTTTAGGATAGAAACAATTGTATTTTCAGAGGAAGAACCTCGGTCAGTTTATTGCTCATGCAATTCACGTGCAGCTTTGAGCAAAGAGGGTTTTTTTGTTTGTTTTTTTTTTCCCCCTTCCACTTTTGATCGTCCTGGCAGGACAAGCTTGCTATAATATTCTTCCTCTTTTTCTTTTCTGCAAAAGTTTAATGTAAATGCACAGGAAAACTTAAGCCAAAGATAATGAAAGTTAAACTTTGGGGATTCCTGCTTCCACGATGCGGGTCCCAGCACCCTGAGAGGGTCGCTAAGAATATCGTATGTGGTCAAGCACTGCTGTGAGTTTGAAAACGAACAACTGCGATGAGTTAGGACTGTTAACTTCTCCCGCTCCAGCTTTTCCTCTCTCCACCTTCTGTCTGGGCAAGACTAGAGTGGCTGCCACCTTTGGGGGCATGTCTAGAGGAGCCAAATGGAGTAGAGTTAGTTTGCATTTAATAGAATTTTTTTTTTGGTAGTTTTTCGATTATATCCATGCTTCGGTCATTATTGCTAGTGGCTCTGGTATAATGGAGGGGTTTGGCATCACCCGGGGCCTGACACAGGTTTCAATGTGCATGCGTCTGCTGTGGTGTGACTGCGTCCCCAGCAAATTCACATGTTGAAATCCTCATGTCCAGATTGATGGTATTAGAAAACAGGATCACTGGGCGGGAAGTGGGGTGGTTAAGTCATGAGGACGAGCCCTCGCCAAGGAGAGAGATGCGCTGGAGAGCCAGCTTGTCCTGCGCCTGCAAGAGTGCCACGTGGCCTATGACTCGCGGGCATTCCGACCTCGCGTTTCCAGACTTCAGAGCAGCGGAAATGAACAGCCCTTGTTTCCCAGGCCAGCTGTCCGCGATGCTTTGTTGCTGCTGCCCTAACGGACTAAGACGACGATTTCTGTGCAGCACGCGGACATACACAGGTAGGAGAGAGAAACGAAGATTTGAAATAGAGTAGCCAGAAGCTGGTGTGCAATAATTTTTTTAAAATATTTTAAATTCACAGCAGCGGAATCCAGGGCCAGGAGCAGGCTCGTCGGGTGCAGGTGCTCCTTTGCGGGGCTCCCGGCAGGCGAGCCCAATGGTACAGGTCGGCGACAGGAGACACGGCCGAGGCCGGGGCCTGAGGAGCCTTGGAGGCCCCGGGTGTCACCGTGGCCGTGGCTGCAGGGTCTCGCCACGGGGTCTCAGCAGTGGCCCCTGGTGAATGTCGGCGGGGAGGGTTCCAGTGCGCAGCCCGAGGGGCTCCTCGCAGGCCAGCCCGGTGACTGGGGGACTGAAGATGTGACAGAGTTCAGGCCCTCCGGGGCCCTGGCTGTCAGCGCCTTCGCGGTGGGGTCAGGGGCGCCGCTGGGAGAGGGGACCCCAAGCCTGTGCACAGGGGTGGCGGTCGGCGAGGCCGTCTGGGCCGGCATCTTGCACTCAGGTAGCTCGCAGGCCTGAGAAGGCCGCTGGTGGGGACCCCTGGCTTGGCCTGGGGATTGGGGTGTGCAGAGTGTGGAGGGAGCAGGGGGGCTCAGTGGCTGGCCTCTGCGAACGTTCGTACCTGCGAGGCTCACCCCCAGGCACCTTCAGGGGTCCCTAGCACCGTGGTTTCCTCAGCAGCAAAGCCAGCAGGGGTTGTCTGCTGAGCGCGTCCCGGGGACGCACGGTGGCCCCTCATTGTGGCTGATCCCCCAGCCCCCGCCCTTCTGCCTGTCCCTCGCCATCTCTAGAGGTCGTGGTTGTGCCTGTCTTTGGGCGGTGCGACATCAAAGCGGGACTGCCGTGTGGTGCCCCGAGTGCCTGGAGAAGTCGCCCGCCGCCCCTGTCCCCGCCTGGAGAGCCCCGTCTCCCGGGGGGAGTCCCTGCTTGGTGCCCCGAGCAGGCGCGAGGAAGCCGCCCTCCTGACGTTTCTTAAGTGGCTCCTGGAGATGTCACGGCTCACCGCCTGATCGTGGGGTGTCCTTCAGGGGTACCCTTCTGGGGTGCCCTTCGCTGCCTTCCTGACCTCCGGCAAAACCAAGGGGTCTATGTGAAAAAGCAAAAGCAAAACTCTTCACATGTTGAGTTGAAAGGATGACACATTTCCAGTTTAGGATTCGTTTAAAAATCCATGTTTTGTGACTTCCTGGGGTTTTCAGCGTACGCGTGGAGCAGGCCGTCGTCGTGGCGGGTGCAGCACCCGGAGCCTGTGTCGCCTGCGGAGGTTTTGTGTTCGAGGCGCCAGAGGCACCTGCTCCCGCCTCCGGCTTCTCGGGGAGGTAAAACCAGAAACCAACACAGGCTTTTTCTCTTTCTCTAGCTCCCCAGTATACCCAGTGCTCAGCGATTGTTTCAGAGAGCGTTTCCAGTTATGCTCTTACCAGAAACAAATCCATTGCATCTAGCTATCTTTAAAAGATCATTTGAGTGGTTTCATGATCCTATATATGCAACTTAATCAAACCTGTGTACGGGTCGCGAACACTAGCAAAGCAGGCATATCCAAGAGCCTATTAGTCTTAACTGGTGATTACTGCCATCTAACAAATTGCATAAATCATTTCTAATGAAGGGGAGAAACAAGGACTCAGAGATGAGCACATTAATAACTTAGGTTTTTCAAAAGCGATGAGTAATTTATGTGGCATGTCCACAGACAGTAACAACCTGAATTTTCTTTATGAAATAATTAACAGTTAATCTAAAGAGATACAACTTATCTACGAGCAAGACTTTAAACTGGAAAATGAAGATTAATTTTATCTTTAATGGAAATTACTCTGATAATATCCCATGATATGAAAGTCAATATAAAGAGGAAAAGAGGAAGATAGATTGATTTTAACTTCATACTGACACATCTAGAGTTTACTCCAAAATGTGAATCACCATGCTTCACAATTCCAAGTAATTTTGATATGCTATAATTTTTTAGTGAATCACTAACCCAAGTGAAATTGGATTTTTTAAAAACATGCTTATGAAGGAAGGAAGTTTGTAACGTCTATCTTTAACAATTTGGATTATGAAAAATACATTATTTATGCTTGAGGTTCATTTTCATTGGTTAAAAGGATATTCTTTCAGGTAACAAAAATCTCAAATATATTTGTAAAACTGGTTTTTTCCCCTCAAGTAACATGAATATTATCTAAGCTCATGTATTTTATCTAAGTATTTTACTGCTCTTGACTTTACCTGACCATCTTCTTCACAATTATGTTCAAAAACAGTATTTTTTCCAATCCTGTTAACATTCAGTTTATTCCTCCATTGTAAGATAAATAAATATCACAGTAGGACTGTCTCATTTGAAATCTACACGTTTACTCATTTTTTGGTTTATTTAACAATTATGTACCATACTCTGTGCTAAGCCTGGGTGTGTTCAAATGACGAAAACATAACAATTCCAAGGAGTTCCCAGCTGATTTGGAGAAAAAGAATCATATTAATAAATAAGCACAACTTAACGTAAAGACAATTTTTGTGTGATTTATGCCTACAGTTTAGAATTGATGGAAGAATCGTGTCCTGGCTTGGCCACAGGGATTTCACTCACCGAAGAGTTCCCAAATGTATGAATTGGAAATTGTCAAAATAAGCAAAATAGCACGCCCTATCACAGTACATGTAGTCAGACAGAACGTCAACAGAAAAATAACAACTTCGGCGACTAAATGGTCACCAGAGATAAGTCTGAACAGCACAGGTAGCGTGGCAAGAAGCCAATACCTAAGAAATGATTAGTATTTAGATAACGAAATCGAAAGGTAAGGGATGTTTATTGTATTAAAAAATGCTGCTGTTCATGGCTTACCTTTTTAAGATAACTTACTCATAGAGGTCAACCAGTTAGACCTAAAGAGCTGGGACAGAATAGACATTTGTTCTAGTGTTATCGCTTTTAACAAGTTCTTATAATACAGGCATCATTTCTGGGTACCAGATTATTAATTGCAATTTCATTCAAGATGAAAGAGATGACAATGAATATTATTTATTTTATGTTCTTTCCTAAAACAATTTGCCAAATTTGGAAGGATAGCTGCCTTTCTTGATGAGTTTTAGGTACACAGTATTTTTTATTTAACCCTTCCATGACGTGAACTCAGGGGCCCTTTCTCTCTGACCAGTTTTCCTCTAGATGTGTTGAAATCAAGGCACATTACTACAAATTTATAAAAGGAGTATGTTCCAGTAAACAGATGGAATAAGTCTCCAGGGGTCTGTGGTAGGACAAGGACAACAAAAATGTAGCTATGGCCTTTGTCACTAGCTTTTGGCACAGAGCTTCTAAATCTCTTGGAATTCCTCCATTGATAAGAATGTCTTTCATTTTGTTATGCAAAATGAGCCCCTTGTGGCCATCGCTGCATCTATGCTACGGAAATGACCTTGATTGGCCCTTAGGTAGCTTCAGGATGGAAGCTGGTCACCAAAGGTACCAACTATTGATTAGCCAATTGAAGCTTTCAGCCCCACCCCTCACCCTCAGGGGAGGGCGGAGGGATTGGAGATTAGGTTCAATCATCAGTGATCAATACTTTAATTAATTTTTGCTACCTAATGAAGCTTAGAGACTAAGGAAGTTTCCGGGTGGTGAACATATCCATGGGCCAGACAGGTGATGCGTCTCCGTGTCCAGGGGACCAAGGCTCCTGTGCTTGAGACTCTTCTATACCTTTTCATTCGCCTCTTCATTTTTATCCTTTATAATAAAATTAATAGTCAGTATTTTCCCAGTCAGTCTAACAAATTATTATGCCTTTGGGGTGTCATGGGAACTTTTGAATGGAATTAATAGTTGTCTGGACAGAAGTAAGGTAGTCTGGGGACCCCATTTGTACCTGGCATCTGAAGACAGGGCAGTCTTATAGGACTGAGCCCTTAACCTATTGGGCGTGAACAAAAACTGCATAGTTAGTTAGTTTAGGGATTTAACTGAATTGTAAGACATCCAGTAAGCGTCAGAGCATCGGAAACCTGTTGTTAAAAACACCATGGAGTGCCACACAAGCGAGCTGTGGCAGACCACCTTGCTCCAGACTAATGTCTTCACAAGATCAATGTCTCTTTGAAAAGAAATAATTTTATCAGAATCATAAATATTAATATCCATAATTTCACAAGGCTCGATTTGGAAGGGTTCATAGAAAAACAAATGAAAGCAGAGACAGCAGCTTTATCCCTACACGTGGTAGAGGAGGAAAGAAACCCATCTGGTGAGCAGTTCAAGGTTTTCAAAATTCAGCTGTGCCTTCGTTAAAAAACAGCAGAATGGAAATGGATCGGAGGACGCAGCCTTGGGGACTCACCGCTGCTGGAGTCTGGACGGTAGAGAGAATATTCTTTTACAATTTAAGTCCTAAGAAATTCAAAAACTTTTGGAAAGAAAGGGCAAAACAACATAAGGTATGGAGACTTCTGAGGGGACAGAATTTGGAATTTTCAACTGCACCCTTCAATCAGAAATACCTGAATGAGATGCTCCAACTGAGACAAAGACGGAGACAAGGGACAAGACCATCATGACGGAAAGAACTCTCGGGCTCTTGGGACCCCTGCAGACAAGAGGACAGCGAGTCACTGTGCCTGGTTCCTGTGAGGCTGGAGAGATGCAGAGCTGATACACACCACTCAGGGGTAGGGTGTTTCAGGAAGAAAACTTAAGGTGGAGAGAGAGGTGGGAAAAGAGAGGGAGAGAGAGAGAGACTTTTCCAATGATGAGACTTCATTCAACTTAGCATCGTGGTGCAAGAAATAAGGAATAAAAGAGGGACATAATTTTAAGAGATTTTTAAGATGCAGATTGGTCACTAAAGGAACAAAAGAAGACAAATGAAAGAGCAGTCATCATGAAAAATTATTTCCAAGAAGACAGGACTATTTAAGATGCTGTTTTTTGATAGTTGTTTGCCCCAGATAATGGTAATCAACATGACAAAAACCTCTTAGTCAAAGATTTCTCCACATTGAATTTCGAGTGACTGTTTTATGCATTTCTGAGCATTAATAGGTAGTAATCCTGGCAAGAGTGAAAATAAAAGTCACAAGTTGTCTTTTATTTTCTTTATTTACATAATTCTCGATTAAAAAAAGACACAGAAAAATAACACACACACATACCCACACACGCACATAGAAAACATCAATTTGATTTCAATTAGAATCTGAATAAGATCAGAAGATAATCCAAACTCCAAACAAATGTGCGAATAAGTACACGTTTCTAGGAGTTATTAGACAAACGAAAAATGAAAAAAAAAATATTTTTAGAAGCAATTCCTTCAAAAGAGTACAGGTAAATTGTGTTAACTTGATCGATGAATTATTCCTTAATTGCCTTACGTGACTCATAGAACTAAATTTGATAACATTTCCTTATGATTTGTCCTTGAGTATGTTGGTAGAGAGTATGCCGGCTTGACGAGACTGGACAGGTCATGCTCTATATTTGACATCAGCCACCCCTTTTACTTGTTATGGATTCACTACCGAGCTGGGGGAGTGTGACAAGGACATCAGAGCAAGGGAAGGGAAAGGAGCTGGTGGGAAGCGACATTTGAAAATATCATATTATCACACCCCTGGACCACTACTCTAAAACTTTTGAATGAATCCGCACACACTTTCAATGTTGTGATTGTGCAGTTAGGTAAATGTGGGGTGTACGTGGACTGAAATTCCCATGTTGAAAGGAGTTGAGATTCAAGAAACAGAGAAGGGTGCTAGGTGTTTCGAAAATCTTTAAAAATGGTTTTTTTGTGTGTCTTTATCACGCGCGTGTTGTAATAAAAAGATAAGTATAAGCTATTCTAAGTTATCAGTAAATCCAGCTGAAAAACCAATCTGACAAGGCTCTCTCGGGTCTGAGTTATTTTATTTCGAGTTTCATTCTAGAGCTAAGTTTTTTCTCAGGATTAGAAGGTGCATCAGTTATACTTTTACTTATGTGTATGCACACATCTAATATTCATAAAGCAATGCATTGTGAAAAATATAAATATATATCTGTCTTTACGAAAGTCAGTTAATATATGACCGAACCATGTGCCATGTGTAAGCACTCCCACTTAGCAGATGGGAAGCTGAAACGCCGCATAAGGATTTGGATAACAGGAAATGCATTCCAAGGGCTCTCTCCAGGGGACCCATCTTTCAGCTCCTACCCCTGTAACTGCAAAGAGTGAGTTGAGTGAGTTTATACTGATCAACAGCCTTTCAGTAGTTTGGACGCCGTATGCAAGGCATCTCGTTTACTTCCGGCTTTAACCTGGTCGCTCGCAGCGAAGCCCCTGTGTGTTCTTTGCTCATGTTGGTCGCCAGCAGCCAACGCTGCACTGAGCAGTCCGGGGTGGGGGAGGGGAGACAGGCCTCTGAGCAGAAACAGAGCGACGCCCGGTCAGCTGCTGCAGCCACACTGCCTGTCATGCAACTTCCTGTCTGTGGGTCCCTTCTTCCTGTGACACAGCCTTGATACTCTTCGACGTTTAGATTGTCAGAGTATATTTTATCAAAACACCATTCCTTCATATAATATCACATTTCTGTTCTAGTCTAGGGATATGATAAATGAAATAGACTTCAAGTGAAGAGGGAAATCGCAGGAGAGAGGAAACCATCCCTCCCCCCGCCCCCCACACACATACCCCAAGATCCCTTTATTTGGAGGCTCATTATGCAGTTGAAATAAAGCGAACCTTCTGAATGGATTTTGCAGTCATTTTACACAAGGCGATTTCCAGGGCTTTGATTGTTGCTAGTTTCATTATGCTAGAAATTTTTATTCAAACAGTTTTCACAGTAAAATGACATACAATCTCAGGTTAACTGGTAAAAATTAACATATGGAATAGTCTTGTAGGATTCCTTAAACAATACAGCTTCGAGCTAGCAGAATAGAATGTAATGCGTGAAAATGCAACTTTTATCGGAATGCTGAGATAAATAGAAATTCATGCTATTGTATAATCAGACTTTTACCGCCAAAAAAATTATTCTAATAACTGGTAGTCTTCTCCATAGCAGGTTTTTGAAAATATTATATCGGAAGTATCATTTTTGTTTTTTCTCTCATGCATGACCAGCAAAAGAACAAGGTTTGTCTGCATTCAACAAACACGAGCATATGGTTCCCTGTCAGTTTCAAATCTCTTCTCCTCGAATTGCTCCCAAAACACAATTAGTAAAAGACAACCCTTTTCATAATTTTTTTTTCTTAACCCTCTTTCAAATCCACAAGACATGTTCTTGTAGCGTTCATTCAATCGAAATTTACACACGTTTTCATTTACATATTCAAGATTAAAAAGAATTTTCCAGCAGGAAAAAAAAAATGTTTAGAAGTAGGAAACAGAATATCCATTAACTATGAAAAAATTAAGTTCCACATTTACCTAGAGAGAAAGATTCTGCACCCAGATAAATTCATTCATTCATTCAAATATTGATGGGCACCTACTCTGCGCCAGAGAGTGAGCATCTTCAAACACTCCTTGATTTCCCAAAATTTATAATATAAGCAAACTAAGTGCAGCGCATCTCCTGACTAGAGAGCCACTCCCCTCCACCACTGCGTCCTGCTCCCCTACTGCTGAGCTCGCCGGGGTACGAGCTGCATGGGCTGCAGTCTCAATAGCCATATCGAAGGGCAGAGAGACATTATTTTGTACAGCAGACATCGTAGTGAGCTCAAATTCAAATATTAGGATTTTTGTTGTTTAATCTATCTGAAAATATTTTTTTTCTAAGAAGTCTTCACATTGCAAAAAAAAAAAAATCACGTTTGCATTTCAGAAAACAATAATGATAGTAACATGCGGCAGTCGGCGTCACGTGTGGGATGCCTTGTTGGGGGCCGCCTCTGTGGCCGGAGCTCTGCAAGGCTGCCCAGGGATGACCCGGGTAGTAAGTCGATGCTCAGAATTTCCAGCTGTGATGCTGATCAGGTGTGCCGTTGACACCAGGGATTGCGTCCTCCTGCAGGGACCATGGGGAGGGATACGCGGAGTGGCCCCGGTCGCTTTCCCAAGCCTGTCTTTGGGCATAATTGCTTCTTACGGTTTTTCCCCTCTTTAATCAGGAGCATGACTTACAGTCTGAATCACACATCAGATCCCTGTGGTCTGCCTCCGTGCTCACCTTGGTCCTTTTATCAGATAGGAATGGAGACGCTTTGGAAATCATTTTGAAAATATTACTTCGAGATTGGGTCTCTTTTTCAATATATATGGAGGTTGTGAATCATGAAAAATAATGATCAAAATATAAATTTAAAGATAATTTATTAAAATTTATGAAACTGCGTGTTCTTCCCAAGTCTTTCCGCCCCAAAATAATCAGCAAATGCAAACTCACTCTTCAGTGGAAAATAGTAACACAGCTTTTGGAAAATGATTTGCATGCTTTAAAAAATGTGTATATAAATTATTTTATTTTTTAAGGACATTTTGTTCAAAAAGTTTCTTAATATTTTGATGGGTTTTAAAAAGGCAATTTTATGGTTATAGCCATTACTAATGTATAGTCTAGTAAGGAATTTATGCACAATGCTTTTGGAATAAGTGAAATGCTTCTTGGAGTTTAGTACATGGGACAACCAAGGCCAGTGAATGTGTAGTGCATTCAGCCTTCTCGATGCCCTTGTCTTACTTGGGAAGTTTTATGAAGGGTTGAGACATACGTAAGTCCCTAGAAGACTTTACTGTCATTTAAAGACTATTAAAATCACAGTCATTTAAATGTCATTTTAAAACTCATTCATTTAAATAGTTCTTTGTACCACAAAGAAATTGTTCTATGTGATGGAGCAACGCTTTAAAACACAGTTCGTCTAACTCTGTTGACTCAGAGTCAAGCTGATACATTACATTTTCCTTGCTAAATGTCGACTTGAAATTCTTTAATAAATTGTCCTATTTTCATCTTCAAAAAGTTTTAGAAGTATAGTTACACATGATAAACATATATGAATCCATGGTGAAGCCACCGATCTCTTAGTATGTTTATCTGAAATAAATGTATAATCTACAGGGGGTAAAAACCTCAGCTCGCAATGAAATCTAGACTCTGCTCTGTGAACTCTGTATTAAATCATTGTTTCGTGATTTTTTTTTACTTTTTAAAATTACTGCAAACACGCTAGTCTGAGAATTTATGATATTTTAAGTGACAAAGCCAAAAACATGAGTTTAAATCGCTTATATCAGAAATTAGACTGTTATATACTTTATCCTAGTATGCATATTTTTTCAATAAAAAGGATGCAGAACTTAGACTTTAACATTTAATTCTTACCTACTGTGTTATTTAACCCAGCCTCAATTTACTGAAATCATTTTTATTACCAAAAACAAACTAACAAAAAAACCACGTATGCTTACAAGCTGAGAAATTAATTAAAAATTTTTTATCTTACCTTCGTTTTTCTAATTATGTTCCATATATACTCGTAGGAGTCAACTTCTTACCTTTTTAAAATATCTTTTTATAAAATCAAAATACACATTACCTGGTAGTAATTATTATTAATCATACGTGGAATTTTTCTGCATGGAATATTTTTCTCTTCTCAATTTACTTATCGGTTCCATTATTTATTTCTATCACCGTGGACATATGAAAATTCATTTTATACTTTGGGTTATAAACTGATACTACTTTATGTAGCGTGTTGCTCCCGTTAATATTCCCAATTTGGCCACTGGATGCTCTTTCTGTCATCAGCTCTGTCCCTTTGAGACCCTTCCAACTGTGTGCTAAAAGTTCCTTGGCTATTCTTCGTGGGAATTTGAGGGGTTCATGGAGGTAAGACCAGGGAAGTGGTGGCCTCTCCAAGACTGCGTGAGATACTTACAAGCCATTACCCAAATTCCTTAATGAAAACTGCTCACACGCGTTGACATTTGTCACACACTTCAGGCCGTCGGTCCCACGACTACGTCCTGCTGAGACGTTCTCAGCTGTCCCCTGATTTGACGACACGTTTATTCTCCACAGATGTGCTCCTGATCACAGCTGCGTGATCCAAAATGTTGGTCCGCTGTCTCTTTTGTAACAGAAGAGTCGCCCATCAGTGGAGGAACCCACACTTACAGCAGTTCCGTCTCCTCCTCTCTCACTTTCTCTCTTGCACACTCACGAATATCTCAGTGCTTTTTTAAGTTAAAAATGATCACTCACGGCACCATTTGGTGCCTTTATGAGGTCCCAGAGAACATGCGAGACTCCTGTTTATCCTCCCGAGGGTTTCACATTTGCCTAATGAATAAATCATCATCGGTGGCATTTCCTTCTGTTTGTTTTTTCTTTCTTCCTTATTTCCTAATGGGTGTGAGCTCAGTCATGGACCGTTCATTATTATGCCTGTGGTATTAGCTACGGCAGTAGGAATAACAGACTCAGGGGTGTCTGTTCATTTTGCGCTTCGTTTAGTGCGTAATAGACTTGTTTGGTAGATTTGTGACGCTTAACAATCCTCCTGTGCTTTCTGAGCCCTACTGCACAGCCATGTATCACAAGAAACGCCTGGTTGAAAAGTGGTAATTGAATTTCCATCTACTACCTTTCCTTGGGAGGGGGATACGTTAAAAGCAAACACTCGCACCTATTTTGAATGTTGAAAACACAGTTTGTAAGTAATTTTTGGAGGCTGCAAAACAAAGATAATCACAGAATAGTAGATTGTGCATGATGGATCACTGTTACTCATGTGATTTGATTACATCTCGGATAGTTTTTAAGATGAGAGTCTCACTGGAAAACATTTAAAAAAGTATTCCCTTATTCCATAGCTTACAGTCTTAAATGTCTAGGCAACATTACACAAAACATACTATACAGCAGCATCAGATGCATACGGCATGGAAAATGAGAGTACCGCACTCACACGCTCTTTATTATCCTGAGGACACCCTCCGATGCGAACAAGAAACATCGCCGGGTGGAGGGTGTGCCTTGCGCTCGTCTCCCGTGTCTCGTACTGATGGGATTTACAAATGTTCAGGGGAACCAGTTGAGTACGCTCTTGATTCGTAAACAATATGTAAAACTAAAGATAATCAGAAAGTAAAAAATACAGCACTTTTAACATGGTGGCCAATTATTTTTCTTTCCTTTTATTTCCTCCTCGTCATCCAAAAAAAGAATGCAAAGCAGAGTGTTGACTTTCCTTGCTTGTCTTTATTGATTGATCGCATTACTGTATTAATCAGGATAAACTGTTTCATGCTACAAAAGCAAAGAGCGCCAAATCTCAGGACTTCAACACACACACAAAATTGTGCTTTGTATTTTTTTTTTTTGACACAGTGAACTAAGCGTGGAGGTTCCGTCTTGACATAAGCCTTCCTGTTTATGAGGGTCAGCGAGAGTGCGTGGTAAATCAGTGGTGGCCCTAACGACCTGCACCGAAATGTGACAGTTGCCAATTCCGCTCGTGTTTCATTGGCACAAGCCGGCGTGGCCTCGCCTACCCTCCGGGATGCGCTGGGGGCCCGGTGCCATCCCGCCACGTGTCAGAGAGGAGGGAAGCCAAAAGATCTGCGAACACCTCACCTTGACAAGAAATGAATGAACACGCTCTGGCCATTTTTTCGATTTTCATGACTTCCCCAATGAAGTAAAAAAAAAACTCTTGAAAAGAGAACATGGTGCTGCTGCTACAAAGACCTGGCCACTCCAAGCGCCACGAGAACTGTGGGACCACGTGGCTTCAGGGTTAGAACAGAGGTGTCTGCGTAAAAATGCCAATAGCCCAGGTGGACACGTCCGGTTGTTGGTTGTCGCCACCTTTCCTAAAAATGCGAGGGCTCCGTGTCTGCACGGAGGCAGGACCATTTTAACCCCTTCCCTCCCCAGTATTTTAGCCAAGGCTCCTAATAATCTATGCTTGTTCTTCTAATGCACAATTGGTCAGTTATGTCTTCATTCAGAGACAGAGTCACATGATAGAGTTACCTTTTTTTTAAGGCTTTCATCCACAATTAAAATTGTCTTGATTTATACTGTGACATGCTCTTCTTGTATTATTTCTCTACTTATGGTATTCATGGTAAAGATGTCTGCTTTAGTCAGCAAATAAACACTAAAGCAGTCTTAAATATGTCCACTATCTCTGTGGTAATGATTTAAAATTTAAAACTCTCCTCTGACTAATAAGTGGCAAATATCTGGGAAAGGAATGTTTCAATTTTGAGTTTAGTTATCTAATGCTCAAAATGAATTCATTCCTGTCTGCTGTTTTACTTAGTTTTGTAGAAATTTAAAATTTGTAACACAATTTTAATTTTACTCATTAGAGATGATCAGAGACAGGATGAGGTATGAGAAATAACACAAGTTTTATAATTTAAAAATTTTAGACTAAAATTCGCAATGGACAGTACTTACTCTCATGACCAAATTTGCTGAGACCTTAAGTCAATTACAGCCTTTCTAAATCTCAATATTTTCATAATAAAAATCAAAGCATGGTTTCTCACACTTGGGGTGAGTGAGAAGTCTCAGTGAGATTCTGCATGGGACAAACACACATAATATTTCAAACTTGATAGACAGTCATTAAAGTTACTTTTATTTTCATTGTTTTATTTCTGGCATTTTAACAAAAATAGTATAATATTATGAACAAAGGAAGGTGTATTAACTTGTTCTCAACTCCTTCCTAGAAAACAACCCACCTAGATCATAGACTTCCTCAAGTTCATTTCTTTTGAATTTCTAAAAAAAAAAAAAAAAAAAATGTAGAATATACAAGAGTTGAATTTAAATAGGGTAGTGTCTCAAATCCTTTTAAAGGTAAACAGCTAGATAGCTCATGCTCTCTAAAATAGCAGAGTTATGGCTTCCTATAATTATGCAGGCTTTAGTTTATTGGGTTCCAAAAAATTAAACTTATATTTGCTTCTCCGATTTATCCCTCCATGATTTTGCTGAATTTTAAAGACAAGACAGCAGCAGCACTATTCATAAGTGCTTTAGGCAGAGCTGGAATTTCCTGAAGTCAGAACAGCAGTGAATGAAAATAAATTCAGTTGTTCTAGTGGGTCTTACGGTAAGTCACATGAAATCAGCTTGATTCCAGATGGGCCATCCGAATGAAGCTGATTTCCAAATCCCATGCTGGTAATAAATCATTATTTTATAGAGATAATGGCTATTTTCTTATTGTGTTCCGAGTACCTCCATGTAGGCAAAACAATCAGAGTCTGGAGAATAAAAACAATTTGATAATTACCTAGGTGATTTAGGACAGCGTCGCACCGATAGAAACGCTGGCCGGAGAGGCTGGACATTCGGTTTCAACCAGTGTACGCTGATGATGGCCTGACTGCCCAGTTGAACCATCATTACACGTATTGACACTTTTCTTCTCTTTGATCCAAAATGTAAGGACAAAATTGAGAATCACAGAGCAAGAGCTAAATGGATACATTGGCTCAATCAAAATATGTCTGAAGCCTCCCGTAAGATTTTAGGGAGACCCTGGGGAGGTTCTGTATGTGACAGAGAGATCGTGACTAGGCCAGCTCTTACTAAAACTCACAGAATAGTTCAGGAAAAGTGGCATCGTGATCAGCAGGCTGCCTAGACAATAGAACCTTGAGCATCGGTAAATACAGGCATTCCTATGAAATCAAACCAGACTGAAATAAGCTTATCAGCTTAAGTTCGAAATTGCCAGTTTTGATTAAAGCAATGCGCTTTGTTACAGACAGCTTGGGATCCAGAAAGCAGTTTTGATCCCATTTTGTATCCAACCCCAAAGTGACACAGTGCTGACGACCGTGACCGTGAATGCCACCTTTTGGTGGGCACAGTTGACCTTTTGTTTCACTGCATAGTTCTGCTCATATCAATGAAATTTCATAAGAAAGGAGTTTCTAGAATTTATGACATACTGAGGATGACGATGGGGCTCATTAGGCTTCACGCTAACGTAATCGTGAACTGAAGGTGAGTTTTAAAGTAAAAATTTTAGGCCTAGCTGTAATATTATTTCTTCTGACTAGAAGTTCACCCCGCACGGAGTCCAAGCAAGGTACTGCCACTTAGCATGGGACGTCGCCACCTATCTGATTGCAGATGTTCGCGACAACTATTTTTGCGTTAAACTTTGACCTAGCTGTATGAAAATGCTCCCGGACTTCACGTGTATTTTCCGTTCCCTTCGAAAGCAAAATGATAAAAACATCGGCCTTTGCAAACATGCCCGTCTGAAAACCTAATGATTGCAAGGAGTCATCAGGGCGTCGCCCGGGAAAACAAGGCCAAACTTTATGATTCAGAGCTCCGCTGGCTTCTGAGGAGAAGGGGGTGGGGAGGAAAAGTAAGACAAATGTGCCAGCATTCTGAGGGAATGCGAAGAGAAATTAGGTGCACAGTAATCTCTCCTATGAATCTGAAGGGTGGCCTGGCCAGTGGCATGTTAATATACACGCTGAACGCAATACACATGTGCGTATGTGAAGAGCAATACTTTGCGCTTTTTAGGTTTGTTATTACCTAGTGAGGTTCCCATCTGGTAGATTCGGTGAGTCCCTAACCGGTCCCACCCTGTTTGCCAGCATTACTAAGGCTCCAGTCTGAGGCGGCCAGAGGGCGGGTTGCCATCTGCGTTCGTTTGAAGATCAAGTTGTTCTTATATTACTGATAGTATTTATTATATTACTGATAGTTCTTATATTGATGACAGTATATTACTGATAGCAATTTATTTTATTTATATTACTGATAACACTTATATTTCTGATATATATATAATATGTTACTCGTTATTAAGAAGGGATTTTGTGAAGTAGTCATTTATATAATAAATTTTATGTTGGAGGGACTTTTAGCTTTACAGAAAAAATGGAGAAAATAGTGCAGAGATTCACTATGTATATCACACGGTTTCCCCTTTATAAACAAACATCGTAAATCGGCACGGTACACTTGTTAAGTTAATGGAACGATATTGCTACGTTATTATAAACCAAAGTCCATAGTTTATTCACTTCTCTTTAGTTTTTACCTAAAGTTCTTTTTCTCTTCTCACCCAGGATCCCACTCAAGGTACCACATTACGTTCATTCATTTTGTCTCCTTGGGTTCCTTTCGGTTGTAACAGTTTCTTAGATTTTGTTTTTGGTGACATTGACAGTTTTGAAGAATATCGGTCTGGTACTTTGTAAGATGGCCCTCTAAAGAAATTGTTTTCATAATCAGACTGGGGTTACGGGTTTTGGAGAGAGAGGTCACAGAGTAAGGAAACAATTTAATTACACCGCATTAACACCATGAGTTACTGCTGTCGACGTCGACCTTTATCACTGACCGAGTAATATTCGCCAAGATGCTCCACTTCACCTAAAACTTCCCTACGCTCCTATTTCTATACCATAACTTTAGAAGCTTACACTTAAAAAGTACAATGAGATAGTCCACTTTCTTAAGGACAGAAAATCTCTATAAATTATTTGGAATTTCATATGCACAGAAAGTCTGTTCTCCTTAATTGATTAATTAATTCAATTATTCATTGCTATCTTTTTATTTAAATAGAAATTACTTTTATACTTGGGCTTATAATGCAAAATTACTTTATCTTCTAGTGAAAATGTTTCCATCTTTAGCCATTGTGAGTTTTTCAGTTAACTCTGGTGACTCTCTGACATATACCCATCGGGGTGTGTGTGTGTGTGTATGTGTGTGTGTTTACACTTACTTTCTGGCACTATAAGATGCTTCAAGTTCATCATTTAACTCTCCCTGCTCAGTCCCACAGTCGGAAATTTCTCCAAGGAGCCCTGGTCATGTTTTATTGTTTATCCATTCACCCATAATAAGCATTTGGTAGCTTTCATTTTTTCAAGATTATGAACAAAAATACTATAAACATGTCCATGTAGTTGTTTTGTGGACACAGGTTTTCAGATAATTTGGATGACTACCAGGAAGTATGTTTGCAGAATCATAGGATAAAACTATGTTTAGTTTTGTAAAAAACTGCCAAACTGTCCTCCAGACTTGATGTATTGTTTGGCTTTCCCATTAGTGGAGAATGAGATTTTGTGTTTCTCTGTATACTTGCCAGCAATTGATATTACTCATTTCTTGGAGTTTAGCCATTTTAATAGGCGTGTAGCAGTATCTTATCATTGTTTTTAATAAATAATTTTAAGACAGAATTTTATTCTCTTTTATTTTTAAATTCAGAAAACTAAAATCTTTGAAAATGAGCTCATTTGTATCAGTAGGCAAGAAATAATGCCTTATAAGAGAGTAAAGAATTTGGTTTCTCATCTGTGTGTGTCTCTTTATACCATATAGGACATATTGCACTTGGCTGACGTCTTAGATATTAAGGAAGAAAAAGCAAAAATGGTAAGAGATGTTCTAGGTACATTCTATAAAATAGTTTCAATAGTTTGGTTTCTGAGGTAATAGTTTTTGTTGCAGTGATTCAAAGCGACCAAGGGGTAACAATAATAACAACACAACACACGTAAGCATATTTTTAATCTCAGGTATTTAATTGTTTCTTACTCATAATCATCTGTACAATTCAATATTTGCCTGATGATATCTTATTTATGCAGGGATGGGTGAATTAAACACACTCAAAGTATTTTTCTTTAGACGACATCATTTAGACCACAAATTAACACAAAATAATTTTTCTAAATAATAGACACTTAGAATACGAGGTTATTAAAAAAAAAAAGACCAGTTATTCTACTCACTGGAATATTAAATGGAATATGCTTTACCTGATCTGTTCCTAATATGAATTCCAGTAGACCTTTGCCTTCTTCATGCTTCTTCATGAGCATGTCAACTAGCTTCTCATCTTCTACAGGCTAAAAATAATGAGGGACATTTTGTAAAGCACAAAAGGGTGCAGTTTTTCCTTTGGAAAGAAATAAGTTAGGGGAGAGGAGAATCATGTTGCTGAGTACCAAGACAACATTTTTTCTAATAGATGCAATTATATTGGAAACGCCTTATTCTATCACTCTGTCTACTAGCCTGGAGAGAGATGAATGTAAGGGAATAAAAATATTAAACATAATATCCAGCAAAAAGTTTGTACTTTTGGTCCACTAGGTTTTAGGTGAAAGTAAATATAGCTATTTAAAGTTAAAAAAAATGTGTGAATACTATTAGTTGAACCAAGAGAAAAGTATTTTTAAATTGTAAGCTTTGACAAAATGAGAACGCAGCTGCTGTGTGTGTGTGTGTGTGCGTGCGCGCACGCCCTGATATCTTAATCAAACACATTAAGCTTCTTCATATAGCACAGTGATTCTTCCTGTTTCAAGCTCTTCGTAAGTCTGTCCTTCACCTTAATCTGGTAGAGTACTTATTATCCTATAGCATATTTACTGCTAAATCTCTTCCTTCACAACTACATGTGAGACGCTTTGAAAGAAGAAGTTCTGTCATAGTGATTTTTACATTTCCACCAATCGGCATAAAGTTTAAATTATTCACACAATTCGTGTTTGTTGGGCTTGGGTTTAAAATTGAATCTAAAAGAAACTATATTGTGGAAGTCATATTTATAAGAAATTGAAAGTATTTATTGTTGAACACACTAATAATACCCTAGCCTTATCATATTTGACTTTTGGTAACATCATAGAAACAGCTTATTATAGAAGGGAGTTTTGTTGTACAAAAAAAAATAACTCAGTATGAGGCTTCAGTATAGAGAGCAAACAAAGGAAACCACATTCTCAGAAGAAGTTGCTGGGTGCTGACTAGAGAATTATTCATTCTTCCGTTTATATGTATTTTTTCTTTTTTTCTCTTTAATGTATCACAAACCACACCAATTCCAGTTCCAATTGTTTATTTAATTGGCAGATTTCATAGAAAAGTTACCCGAGTCCCCATCAGCTTTCAGTTCCATCCTGCAAATAAGACAGTAGGATTTTGCAAAATGTCAAGCTAAGAAGTGCGACACAGCCCAGAGTTCCTACGGAACGATGCTAGAGAACATCCAGCTGTTACTCTCAGAACGTTCTTCCTTGAGAATGTCAATCAAAGTCTACACTTCGCAGCAACAGTCAGGAAGCCTCATCAGCCTAATGATAAAAAGCAGTCACTGATACTTAAATTATTATTATTTTTTTATCTAAATGGCTTATATAATAACAATTTTCCAATCATTTAAAAAATAAGGAATCTGAAAATTATCTTCTATATAATCCTTCTCTATGAGACATTTAAGACTAATGAAAAGAAAAACTTTCATTTGAACCATATCTAAGTTTTCATCTATAAGACAAACAGTCTGGGTCTGTGGAAAGACATAGAGAAATTATTGCATTATTTATTCATTTTATACCATATTGGTTTACTTTTATTTTTAGAGCATGTTTTGAATTGATTATATTTAACGATACCTACTTTTAATCGACATTTGTATAAATTGACATGGGAAAGTTAGGTAAAAGAATGTTTAATTATATCATTTATTGTGACTATAATATCAAGTTATCTGAAAATGAAAATGTAGTGCTAGAGATATGATTTCACCACTGAGATCTAAAACGTAGATGCAAAATATTTTATTTGAATACGGCGTTTTATAGTCTAGTCAAGATTTTTAGATAGCCTATTTCATTGAAGGGGCTAAATTGTATGACCAGATTCAACAACTATTTGCAAAGAAATTTATCACCATGAAGATTTAGTCTATATTTTACATTTTTTTTTTTACATATTTGTACTAGGTATGATGTCAAATTTAATACATAAGTTGTTCAGGATGTGATAAATTCATGTATGAATTAAGATGAAAACACAAAAATAAATATGATTATTTGCTAATGCTAAGAACCCCAGACAGTTTTAGCTTTAACGTTTGCTGGCTTATGGTCAGATCCAAGGTGTAGGGTTCACTGAACATCATATTAGCATATCCAGGAACATTTTGACCGCAGTATTTGAGGTAGAAAGCATACTTTTGACTAATGTTTATGAATTATATTTTAGTAAAGTTATATTTTTAGTATCATATACTAAAATAATTATAAAGAAAATGACATGCTATGTCCACTTATAAAAAATAATCATATCTTTTATTTAATGTAGAATCCTGAAGATGAAATTTTAAAGTTAATGTATTTTAAATATGCTATGGACAACTACATTAATAAATATATATTTTCTCACTAGTAAATAGGTCAAGGAGATCCATCTTTCCATTTGGGAGTTGAAAATTGTAACTCTAGGAACAATTGAGTGTGTAACCATACCTCAGGCTAGGAACTAAAACCAAGTTCCAGTTTCACTGTGTGGAGAATTATTTGGTAACAGCTTTATAAATAGGTCAAAAATAAGATGAACTTTATAATGATCAATATAAAAAACAAATTTAAGTTAAAAATATAACTTAAAATAATGAAGTACTATTTCTATATTTTTTACCAGTAAAGGCTCTTAAATCAAAACAATGTACACATTATTTAAAAACAATGTATACCTTTGTTAACGTTTCTTTATACAAACCTATCAAGGATATCCCTATGAATATCCAGATTTGTTATTTTTATTCTGACATAAATCAAGATTTCCTTAAAAGTAAATAAAACAAAAATATTATTTACCTAAGTTTCTAATCCTAAACACAGCATTTAACCATTAGTTATTCAGTAACTTTCATGGCATTTTAAAATTAAAATACCATTATCAGTGTTTGGTAGTAAATCTGCCCGGAAATTCAGAATAAAACTTACTGAATCATACAAATTTAATATGAACCAAAATTTAAATATACAAAGATAAAGTCATCTTCTTAGTACCAAAAAAAAAAAAAAAGGTAAATTCATTAAGTAACAATACCTTAATATTTTGGAAAATATCTTTCTGAAGACTTTCAATAGTGATATATAATTAAAATAAGATCATTCATAATCCTTTTTATACCTCCATCAAATAAGTTTATTTTTGTATTCCAAAACAGTATTAAGTTTTAATCAGCCATGGGGAAGCAGCATTTAATCCTTCATTGATGCCGTGGTAGTGAGAGCTCTTCTTACTCTAATTTCTAGGCAGATTTTATAAGAATTCAGAAAATAAAGATTTAGATAGGCTGAAAGTTTTTCAACCCAGGATTTGTGCATAGAGAGCATTTATATCTCCTAAACAGAATTAAATCCAAGAAAACATTGTTTGACATGCTATTTTAATGAATTAGTTGCTAGTCACCTAATTTTTACTGAGCACCTAACGTGTGATAGAAATGCAACTTGGTATTCAGAGTAGGGAGCTGTTTTCTCTCCTGGGGTGTAAGAGTCAGGTGGAGAAATGTGAGAACTCCTTAAATGTTTTATAACAAACTTATAATACAAATGGTATATTATTTCAATTAAAATACCTATAACGTGAAGAAAAGGCATGCTATAAGAAAACACTTTGAAGAAATGGAACAGGCTTTGACATTCATCTGTAGTGACCTTAGGAAAATGAATTTTATTTTCTGTGGCTAAAATATTATCCGGCACCCTGATGAGGAAGGGGTCTCAGAAATGTCATTTTTCCAGCCTCTTTGCCTTGTCATATGGAGCAGGGGATATCAAGGGTTAAAAGGGGGTGCCAAGTGCTAATGCAGACACCTTCCAACCAGGGGCGCCCACTCGACAACCACCAAAACCCTATGGCAGAAGCTTAAGGTGCCTCGTCCTCACAGTGGTCCCACTTAATAGTTCTTGAATTCTGCCAGCCCGGCAGAGGAGGTGTTATTTCAAGTTTGAAGATGAAGCTTAGCGCTTTAGGACAGGTGGCGTGGTCCAGCTGTAAAATATGATCCGATCACCGTGTGTAGCATCTCCGCATAAACGGACAGGGACGACTTACATGTCCCTGGTGACACCATCACCTAATATTGAATTCCTGGAAATTTCCCCTCACATTTCCATTCTAGCGTTTGTACAAATCCTGATAATCGCGATTCCTTTATAATTTCAAAAGAACAATGTTGTGATCATCAGCAGCGGTACTGCCACTTTGAATGTTTCCAAGTTAGTAAATTTATGTTTTAAATCAGGCTACTAAGTGTGAGAAACATTTTATCCAATTATGTTAAAGTGTATTAATCCCTCAATTGTCCTCCAATAAATAGTCCACGCTTAGAAATTCAGTTAAGAATTACTGTTTGAAATGTAAAATATTTTAATTAATTCTGTTTGTGATATGGTTTCCAACTAGTTGCTGTTTCTGTACATGAGTGTGGTAGAGAGAGCATACCTATAATAATTATAAATAATTAACAAACATCTAGAAAGCCGAAATTTAAAATTTCACTCAAACAGCAGGGCCACCATGCCTACTGTTAACCTGCATTAAGGAGAATTATGACAAGCATCACCAGTCCAGTAACAAACCTGTGGACGCAACCTTTGCTTTAAGTTTTATTTTACATATAAGAACTGCTGAGGGTGTTTTCTCATCCCTCAACTGAGCAAGTCTCATTACTCTGTATTTTCTTCATGTTTGGCTCGCAAATGGAGCAGTTTCTTTTGGATTACTCGCTCTCTTACCTTGTGATATACAGCTACACTAAATGAACAATAGTTTCAACATTTTATCAGGAACTATCCATTGGAGAATCAACAAGTTAATCAGCCATTTGTCAGATCGCTGTAGGAAGCTATTGAGTTAATTACATCGCCATTATAAAATGCCCGTCTGCAAAGGTCATTTTCTTAATACTTTTCTAGGCTTTGCTAACAGTTTCTTCACCCCTTTGCCACCTCAGCTGCTGCCTGGCACCAGCTCAACGCCACACAGTTTTCTCCTGTTATAACAGCACCTTCAATTTCTTATGCCAATTTCACGACATGAGAAAGAGCACTTATTTACGGGTCAGTGTGGAGCAGGGCAGACGGTTCTTCTCTTCTTGACAGATCGTCGCTATTTCAGCTGAGCTCGGTGACAATGGGTCTAAATATTAGATCTCCTTGGTCACATACTTCTACTGCTATATCTGGTAGAGTATGCCTTTCCCTATAAATATAAGTGTAGATACGTATGCTGCTCTGGCTTGGTATAAAATTTATCGTCACTTCTGACCAGCTCAACTGTTTTTCAAATGAGACTCGGTTAATTATTTTTCAGAACATTTGCATACAGCTGTGCATTTACTTCCTTCTATTATATGATAATTTGTTAGTTTTTATTTTATTCCAATGAATTCAAAACAATACCAGTTAGTTTATTTACTTTGCACATAAACTTTTATTGAACCCTGTAATCGGCGAAAAACAAACTTTTCACAACAATTTGGTAGATGGGGCTTTGGAGCAATAACATTTTCTTTGTGATCTAAATGACACTGCTGAATATATAGCAAAGAGTAATTCCTCAGTAATGTTTGATTCACTGCAGACGCTGGCTTTGGATCTTGGAATGTCAATGGTGGCCTTCATAATAATGGTTTGGGCGTGACTGGGAGAAAAAGAATTGTATCAATTTAGGAAAAAAGTATTCTACAAGCAGAAGTTGGTAAGATAACACTTTTAAGAGATTTGGAGCTGAAGGAGAAAGAGAAAGAGATTAGTTATGACGGGAAGCTGGGTTAGGGGGTTTGTTGGGAACCATGAAACTTTAATATGTTGACAGGCTGAGTTAGCCCTGCGTAGTGGCTTTATGTCAAGGTTCCCATACCGTTTATTTGGAAATGCATAGAATTATCTTTTCCAAGGCCAACTGAGAGAGCTGAGGGTGTGTAACGTGCAGTAATGTCACAAGAGGTAACTCTCTTCATTGACTGTCTCACGGATGCCACCGCCGCATTTGTTAAGAAGAGGGTTCGACGATCCGTGATGACAGGGGTGCGAAGGCGGGGAGGCATTCGAGGGGAGGGGTACACTCTTGCTTTAGTCCTCGTTATTAAAGAATGGAACCTGGAGATTTCCATTCTTTAATAACGAGGAGCGCAGTGGAGTGCCTCGGGGAATTATGAGCACGCACGGAAGCTCCAATGAGTGGAGGGTCAGTGTGGAGATGCTGCTATCAGCCTCATTTCCAGAGATTCATTGTCATTTAACCTGTCCCATGGTTCCCTGAAAGACCCAGGTTGAAGGATGCACTTTTATTTACCGAGGCGCAGAGATATCCCAGGGCCATCCCCGGAGACATTTGCGAAAAGCACGTACACACGGGTGTTTGATGTTGTTGCTGCCTGTAGTGATGGATAAAAGTTGGAGCAAACAATAGCCTGATCAAAACATTTAAAAGGAAGGGTAAGAAATGAAACACCCATGGAAGGGCTGAAATATTCAAATGTAGCTATTTTCCTGCGCTGGGTGCATGCTGAGCAAAGACCTAGGCTGGTTTTGCAGAAAAAAAAGCCACAGTAGTCTGCCGGACTCATCCTCGAAGGCATGACCCAAGACACACACACAGAGCAGACGCTGAAATATTTATCGTGTCTGAGCTTGTAAGAAAACTGTTCAGTTCTTAGCCGACCACGAAGTTAAGTGATCAGAGACTTCGGTGGCCACACAGGATCATGAATATAGACTTTATCGAATTAACTCAAAAAATGAACTAAACGACTGCTGTGAGAAGTAGCAAGAATTACAAATTTAGTTTTAAGTAGATATATTGCTATTTTTATGAATTTCTTCTTGAATGTGCCTGTTAGTTTGAGTCCTTTGAGGAATTTTCCCAGTGATTTAAATTGTCGAATTCAGTAGCTTAAAGTTGGTCATCATATTCACTTATTTTTAATATCTATAGCACATTCTTTCCTGATAGTGATAATTTGTATTTTCTCTCTCTCTTTTTTTTATGGTCAGCCTAGCCAGATGATTATTAATTTTATTAATGTTGCATTAAGATCCAGCTTTTAGTTTTGTTTTATTTTTAATTTTATTATTTCATTGATTTTGTTATTATTTTTCTTCATTTTACTTTGTTTTTTTATCTTTTTAATCTCTCAAGTAAATATGTACTTTAATTATACACTTTAGATGACTTTTTCTCCCTCATACATACATTTAATACTATAAATTGCCCTCTGAGCATTGCTTTGGCTTCACCTCACAAGCTCAAATATGTTTTCTTTATTTATATTCAATTGAAAACATATTCAGTGATAATTGTGGGCCTATTCATTATTTAGGAAGTGATTGTTTAGTTTCCACGTGTGTAGGGATTTTTAGGTTCTCACTATCTAAGTATTTTCGAGTTTGTGTGGGGGTCAGAAATTACTACGATTATCGTCATTTACACAAATATATAGAAGCTTCTTTTATGGTCCAGAATATGCCGTGACTGTTAAAGGGTCCCTGTAAAAAATGTGAATTCTCTCAGTATTGGGTGGAGCAGACTCTACGTGTCAGTATCATCAGGTTTTTTTAGTGTTGCTGGAGGCTTCATATTCTTACTCATTTTCTATTGACTTGTTCCGTGTATCATGGAAGGAAGAGTGGAGAGGTCTCCAACTAAAATTGTGTCTATTCCTCCTTTAAAATTGTATCATTTTTTGCCCCAAGCATTTTTGTAGTGCCCACACTTTTAGGATTCTCTTGTCCTCTTGATAAATTCATTATTTATTCATTTAAAAATTATGTCTTTTTCCTCACATAATAGTTTGTTTTATCATATTTATTTGCCAGATTTTAATAGAATCATTCCAGCTGTATTTTGATCATTTATTACAGTGTATTTTTATCATTCGCTTAATTTTAATGAATGTATGTTTATATTTAAACTAGGATCTTGTATACAGCATTTAGTTGGATTTTGCTTTTATTTTTTCAGTGTGAAAATTTCTTCCTTTTAATGAGAATCTTTCAACCATTTTCTCTTGAAGTAATTAGCAATATAGCTGATTTCAAATCTATAATCATCATATCTATTTTCTATTTTTTATCTGGTTTTGTACTTTTTCTTCCTTTTCTGCCTTTTTTAATGAATGGAGTATTAATTTAGTATTGAATTTAATATTTTTATTTTGAATTATGCTCCTTAACCCTTCATTTAAAATTATAGTGGCTGCTCTAGGGTCTAAAAAATGCATCTTTAGTTTATTATCATCTATATACAAATCATAATTTAACCAAGAATTTAAGAACCTACAACGATATATGTCTATTACCCACTTCCCATCTTTTGTGATAGTTTCCATATATTTCATTAATTTTTATACTATTAATTCCCCAGAATATTCTTATTACTTAGGTCCTAAAATGTTAATTACATTAAAAAAAAATTATCGTGAGAATTTTCTGTGTTTGCCAATATATTTTCCATTTCTAGCCCTCTCTAATCTTTGGTGCAGATGTGAATGTACATTTTCATTTTTCCTCAAGAACTTGTTCTACTGACTTTTTTTTTTTTTTTTATTAAGCAAGCCAGTCTCCTAGCAATGAATCCTCACAACATTTTTCTGGTTTGAAAAAGTCTTTATTTCACTCACTTACATTGTGGAAAGATTGTTTTTTCACTGTGTTTGGACATCTGAATTAGAGATTGTCTTCTGCTTTTGTTTTCTCTGTCAGTAATTTAAAGATTCTGCTCCTTTGTCTTCAGACTTGCCAGCTCTCTGGCAAGTGGGTGGTGGCTGTTCTTACCGTCCTCTCTCTGTACTTAACATCTCTTCTCAGTGGCTATTTTGATATTTTCTTTTTCTTTCTTTCTTTTTTTTTTTTTTATCAGTTATCAACAATCTTCATACAATATGGCTTTGTGTGTTTTTTTTATTTTATTTTTCATTTGACATGGATAGACTTCATTGAGTTTGGATCTGTGATCTTACAATTTTCATGAAATCTGGAGAAATGGCTATTCTTTCTCTGTAATATGTACTTTTTTGTGGTTCTCCTAGACTTTAATCACATAAATATAGACTGCTAATATTTTCCACAATTCCATCATTGCTGCCTATTTTATTGTTCAGCCTTTTCCCCTCTGTGATTCCTTTTGAATAGTTTCTATTGTTTTATTTTCTCATTTTTTTCAGCAGACTCTAATTGCTGTTAATCTCATGCGTGTATTATTTATTTTAGATATAATTGTAATTTCTAGGGGTTCGTTGAATTTTTTATACCCTCTTTTTTTCTCTATTATATTCATGTTTCTTCCAGAACATTGAACACATGAATCATGTTTATAATAGGTAATTTGACACGATGATCCGTTGGTCAGTTGGTGGGTAATTCATTCATCCAAGCCATTTCTATTTCTGATAGTTGAAATTTCTCCTGCCGTGTGCCGTATTCCCCCGCTTCTTTGCATGCCTGGTAATCTTTTATTGAACGTCAGACACGATGCGTGTGCTGAGTGCTAGGTTTTCAGGTATGCCTTTGAGTACTTTCGACTCTGTTCTGGTTCACTTGCATGCTATGTTAAATCAGGTTTATCATCACTTGGTGCTTTATTAGGGAAGATGCAGAACAGACTTTATTCGAAGGCCACGTCGGCTCCACTTCTCGGACGACACACGCGGTGGCCGCCGCCTGACGTGCCGTGCATTGCGCGTTTTTTACATTCGGAGTGGTCAGACCAGGAACTATTTGTAGCCGTGCGCGAACCGCAGAAATCATCCCGACTGCTAATTCCACTTGCCATCGCCCCAGCCTCAGGATTTTTCTCTCAGCCGCGTGCATGTAACTGTTTGTTCAGACGATGAAGGCGCCGCTCTGTCTCTGTCACTCCCTTCTTTCCCAGAGTCTTTTTCCTTCATGTCATTTTTGTTTTAGGTCTCAAAGACAATCATTCTATGCAATAATTATTCTATAGGTATATTTTTCATAGTGTAGTTCAGAGACTGGCATTCGTCCCTCTTTTTCCAAAAATTAATATTTTTCATGCTGTTCTGTTACCTTTATTTTCTCTTTTAATTGTAAGAAAACGTTTAAAAATTAGAACTCATAAAAGTTGGTGGCTCTGTCCAGAAATTTTAGTATGTCATAATAGAAAATGGCTGTCCATAACCGTACCAGGCTGTGACTTGTATTTTCATTTATGTCTTTGGCTTACACAAACTGTTTGATAGGTCGTATATTATAAACGCTCTGTCATCATTACACGTGATTCATTAAACTCATGGAAGGAATGGCTCTAAAAAATCTGCGTCTTAGGCCGCCCCGAATTCATTGCACTCAGATAATGAAGTTAAAGCGGGATATGCAATATGCGGCCTTTTCACAAGCATGACCGATTACCGAAGTTATTAATTGTGTGATTTAGATATTGGATGCTTTTCAAAAAATCCTACTCTAGACATAAACATTCAGAATGTTAGAGGGTAAAGCTTAGCTTCAATGCCATTTCCCCCCAGAGGACATTTTATAACTCCCGAAGTCGGTCCCCTACTCTATGCTTTTTATTTTTTAATTGGACCTTTTCTTAAAAAGAATTGTTCACAGCCAGTTACATGTGCCTTTATTTTTATGCTCCCATTCATGTGATTTTTGCCACTCTCTCACGCTAGAAAGTAAACTCAATGAAGGCTTATGATTTTTTTTTTCCTGCTCAGAGCTGCACAATTAAAACAAAAGTGACTTAATGAATATGTGCTGAACCTCAGGTGGTACGCCAGGTGAAAGCGTGAGCGTGAACTGAGCAGAGAGCTGGGAAGTAGAACAGAGTTTGAAGAGGATGCGTTCATGCTCGCAGTCATGGCGGTGGGAAGGCGTTATCGACAGTAAAGGAACTCTTAGAAAAGGCTGATGTGTGACTGCAACGTTTTAGCAGATGGATTGCCAGATGCAGCTCCTTAGCTCAGCTGGAGATTTTAGTTCAGCACTGTTATTAATAAGAAAGACGATTTTTAAATCATTAAATATCATAGGGAGAATAAAGACTATAAACCTAACCCAGAGATATTTAAATCTTGAAGAATGAGAGAAGAAAAAGAAAAGGAGAGGGAGAGAAAAGAATTCAGAATAAGAGAAAGCAGGAATAAAAATTTAGATATAAATGAATGCAAATAAGAGAGAAAAAAATGCCAAAAGAAAAGTGTGTTATGTAATGGTATGTTAGATAAAACATCTAGGACTGATTCCCATCAAGGTGCTTTGACAAGAGGTGATCGATCACAGGAGACATAGTTATAGAGTGCGCTGCCCTTGGTACTCCTGGCTGGGAAAAAATATCGCATAAATAAATAAAGATCTTACAGATTAACACATGCAACTGTTGCAAAATCCCCACCGATTATTTATAAATGTTATTATTTTAACTCATCAAATCTCTAGTTAATATAGAATGTCTCTTTGTGTCACAATGTTGTTTGTTTGTTTGTTTGTTTTTGGCCAAAGAGAGTATTATCATTCCTCCAGCTGTCACATTCTGGTAGCCAGTTGCTCATTGATATTTCCTTTCCAATGCCCTTTAACCCCACACTGGGGTGGAAAATTGACAATTACATCCAAAAACTAGTCAGAAAACAATATTTTGACTGTTCATCAAGTATTCCAATGAACTAAGATTCTGTCTTGTCTTTGTGAATTCAATTATTAGTTGATCAATCTCTGTACTCTACAATAACTGATAGTTGAGGATTTTCTGTGCCTCTGAGGAAATTAAATGCAAATCTATGTCAGTCATCTGCTAACGAAGGCTCCCCTAGGAGATCTGAAATCTGGGGAAGACAAACGACACGCCTGTGGCGGGTCTGGTGAATGGTACCTCACTCCCTTTTTTTTTTTCTTTCCTTAATAACCCCTTATAGAAGGTGCCTATTTGATTTTTCTCTGACTTCTCTCCCTTGAAAAGGAAATCCGATTTGAAGGTATTATATCAAAGTACTTAACATAGATACAAATTAAAATTCTGTCTGTTTCGCTTTTGTATACGTTTCTAGTGGTTTTGAGAAGCCTGAGGACAAAATAAGCACCAAAGTTTCAGCTACCTGGGGCGTCCAAGGGCAGGGATGTTTCTCCCTTTGAAATCTTCGCTTTTCTTCTATTCTTTTTTTCTTTTTAAATCACAGACAGAGAGGCGTAGTCAGTCATTCTTTGAAAATCTCGAATGAAGAGTTTGGGGTATTTTTTCACCCCGGCACCCTGTGATAATGATAATTCACTTTAAGCAACTACTTTGGCAACAAGAACTAATGTATGAAACATTTCAATACTTAATATAATTTAGATCGTATTGAATAAAACTTTATCCACACTAGAATCACATCCTGTCTGATCCGGTTAGTTCGGCTTCGCTATGTGCATTTTACCCTGTGTCTCCATCGCTGTAAATGAAGAGACAATAAACAAGCTTCTCATTCATTCATTCATTCATTCATTCATTCATTCAAAATGTTTACTTAACCCTCCCCTCGCCAAACAAGGTGCCAGGTTTTATTATTTAAAAACAACAGCAAAAAACAAACAAACAAAATCAAAACCATCGTATCTCCGTTTTTCATAAACTAAACATCCATTGAGGAAGAGCCAATAGTTGTTCAGCCCTGTGACTGCAAGTGACAGTGTCTCGGCCATTAACTCCTGACTCAGAGAAGGAATGCTACACCCATTTTCAACAGCAGCACATTTGCTGTTATTAATATATAGGTAAATCCTTTTCCAGTGTCCAAAAGAAAAAAAAAAAAAACACAGGACTTAATTATTCTAACAAATCACCGATCTCTTTAATCTCTGAGTCATCTTGGACTCTTTCTCTCCTCACGCCTCACATAAGATTCCTAAATCTACTCTCAACACGCTAACATTTTGTGAGTTTTCTCTGTGCTTCCAGTAACAAGTTAACGAAGTCCAGAACTCCACTGTCTGCACCAATCTTGTCACTCTGTTGGAAGCCAGTGTCTGCGCATCCAGTGTAAAGCCAGAGCCCATCCCTGAAGTCCCTCCCTGCCTCTCATTGACAAATACTGCTAACAGACACGTCTCCGTTTTTCTTTCTACCCAGTTTTTTATATACTTTTTTCCATTCCGGGAGATTTAACAATCTTGCTCATGACACTTACAAGGCCTTAGCCTCTCGGTTTCTCGATACCCTCTCCTCCTGTGACCTGCCCTGAGCTGAAGCATATATCCACATATTACCGTGGCCATACTTGGGAATTTTAGGTCTGGTGATGTCTGGAAGTATTCTTGGTTCTCTGTCGATTCCTTTATTTTCACGATCATGAGCCCCATGACACCTGTTCCATGAACAAACTGGCCCTTCCAGTCCAATGAACACTTCAATTTCTTTCCATATTAGTCACTTCTTTCTTTAATGCACCTGGCCATAGATTTTCATTTTTTAGTGCTACGCTGAATCGGATTCTGTCGAATGACCTCCGTGTTTCCCTCCGATCAGGCTGCTTCGATCAAAAACTCGTCTCAGCGCCTGCTCTGTCCATACCTACAAGGTTTCAAAAAAATACTGCTGAAGAAAAATCATGTAACTGGGCTGAATAGATGAACTATTAATTCAGGATTTCTAGCTTATCCCTTATCCTCACTCCCAGCAGATGGGTTTTTGTTTGTTTGCTTGTTTGTTTGTTTGTTTAAGTAGAAATAGAAGCATTGGCAGGCCAACTTTGGAACTTGCTGTCACCCAGCGTAAATGTTACCAACAAGGTTTCTGTCCCATCCCCAAGGACGAAGTGTCTGTGGGAGCCTCTCTGTGGGCTTTTTGAATGCCGTATTGCTTAAGAGTGCTGGAGTTAGACAGCGTGGGTTCGAATCCCAGCTCTGCTATTTAATATCTGTCTGATTTTAAGTAACGGCAACTGTCCAGTGCCTCTGCTTTCTCATCTTGATTTAAACAAAAATGATAAGTATCATTGTTATTGCCATCATGGCTGCTCCCGTAGGCCACGGGCTACTCCTGGGGGAAACAAATACAGTTCAGGTGTCTTTCTCTTTCCTAACGCTGTCTGTCTCCCCAGACCGACTGCTGTGATTGCTCTTCAATTTAAGAGAAGTTGTTCTCTTTCTACTACAAGCTTAGGCCAATTTCTGGACAATCGATTTGTACTTTTGGCTACAATAACTTGCGTGGTTTCGTAGAGAGAGTTTTAACACATGCTCTTCTGCGAGCACTGAAGAACGTTTTCTCTAAAACTTAATGTAGATTGTGAACCATTTTCCACTTAAGACCAACTCAAATGGGTATTTATTCAAGTAAAATATAAATGAACTAAATCTCCTCTCAGAAAATTAGAGCTGAAAAAAGCAACTGGCCAAATCACTTTCATCAGTCACATGAGATTATACAGGGAATTTAGTTTCTCATGATGTTGGAGCTTATTCCAATTACCTCATTATAATGGGAACAATATTTTGACGGGAAGCTGACTTTGGATGAAGGACGCATCTTCTTCCTGTTCTCTTGCTGGAGGACACTTTGTCGAGTGATGCCATTAACTTATAAGACACAGGGTTCAAAGGATAAGGATGCTCTCTGCTTAAAAACAGTATCTTAATTCCTCTTCTCTCTCATTCCATTGCTGTATAATCCTTTAATTTAAATTTACTCATTCTTATATCTATTTCAAGATTTCTCTAACTATAGCTTAATTTACCTCTGAAAATCGACTTAATGGCTGCAAAGTAAAAGTAGTCTGGGGAGGGGAGATACAGAAAATGGGAAATAATCGTATTTGCAAGCACAGGCTCTTCCTACTCTGATGCACATGCAAAGAACCCCCAAAATACTCGCTCATTTACATCTCAGGTCAGGTTCCCTTCTCATAAGCTAAGTGGGGTTGTTCAGCGAGGACAGTAACTTGTGACGAATATATCATTCCTCTTTCCTGATGGGTTCACCATGATTTATAAATATCTGCGTAACATTTTACTCCTAAAAAAGATGCACATTGTACTTATGATTGAGCGTAACATACAGTACTTACGACGTCGTCATCGCAAACTTTATAAATATTAACTAATTTAAGCCTCGCGATCAGCCTAGATGGTAAGAACTGTTTATTTTCTTTTCACATATAAGAAATTGGAACCCAGAAATGTTAATCACTCCCCCTCAGGGCCTCCCCGTCACTGATAGTGATTCTAGAATGATCTCTGTGATCTTTCAGGCAGTTCAACCCAGGAATCGCTAGTCACCTTTGAAGACCTGTTATAGCGCGTCCCAATGATGCTTTGTCATATGGTATTTCGAGTATAGATTTTAATTTAAGTGCTGCCATCTCAACCTAAATAGATTGTCAAGTATGGTTCAGTTGTCCCCCATCTGAATTGACCTCAAGAATGTCATATTTATAATGAATAATCACTAGAGATACAGACGGGCTTAATCATGGGTCTCTACAATCTGCAGGTAGGTTACTGTCACCCATCCAATTTTTCAGAGACCTAAGCGTTTATTTAAGGATGAAATTTCCCTCTAATCCTTTGTAAAAATGTAACACAAGTACTAAAAACATAACTGTTTTTGTCATCTTATCAGATACTATCCTAGTTTGAAAACAAATAAATTACAGCCATGAGTTACACCATAAGGCAAACATCATAACAATGTTAATACACGTACTGTATAAATAATAAGAATATGTAGACAGCTTTGAGTGGTCTACTTCGTGTGTATTCATATAGCCTACAAATATGTATCATTTGATTTTATAAAATAAGTTAAAACTAAGTGCTTAAAGAGAATCCATACTTTTATATTTTAATATGTTTTATTTTAATGATTGGGTTTGACAAATATTTAACAAGAAATTCCAAGCACTAGTTCAGAACTGAACACGCAGAGTTCTCGTGGAATTTATACAAGTAGGGAAACTCTATTAAATAAAAACGAAAAAGCAAATGCTTACTTATGATAAAGAGACGTAGAGGGAGCACTCGTTCTCGCTGGCGTGGGCAGATTTGTTGGGAATCTAACCTTTCCTGAGCCGAAACATAAATGAACCGCAAGAACGGCAGGTGCAGTGGGAGTTGGGGGAAAGGGCTCCGAGCATAAACGCCATTGTATATGGAGGTGCTGAACCAAGATAACAATTCAGAAATGGAAATGAACATCTAGATTCTAAAATCCCTCAGGTTTAATAAGCACAGAGGTAAATTTCTTGACACGAAACCTTCGGGTTTATAATAATTATTCTTTGAAACAAACACACAATTCTCCACAAGTTTCAAAGAAAATTAACAGGCATGTTTTAAGTTTTCAATATATAATCAACATGAGAGATGAGATAGATCTTAATTACTAATCAAACAAGGCAAACACATAATTTCTCAGATTGTTTTAAAATAGTGGTGCTTCCGCTATCAGTTCGGTGAAAAAGGAACCCATTTTTCTAGCAACAAAACTTTTCTCCTCTTCAAAAGGCTTAGTATGGATATTTGGCAGTTTCTGTGAAAGTTCTGACACAAATTCCTTGAACACCTAGACCCAAAGAGATTACTCGTGATTCATCTTTTACTCTCAACCGGCCCTCATCAAGAACAGAGGGCTCCCACCAAGGTGGGAAACCATAAAATCTTCTTATGCCTAAGCCAGCAGGAGGTCTAATTTTTTCCTGATGAAAAGAAGCTGTTTCCCCTGGGATTAAAGCAAGATTTAAGAATAAGGATTGAACAACTTGGATTTGATTTTAATTTAGCCTTGATGCTGACTTGACCTGATCTCTACCAAAGTTTCTTGCATCCCCTTCATTTACTCTTGATGAATCAGGTGACTCCACTGTTGCTATGGCAACCTCCCTTCTCTCTCTCTCTCTCTCTCTCTCTCTCTCTCTTTCTCTCTCTCTCCCCTGACCTTGGTGGAGGTGATCTGTCCGCGCCTGGGTTTAACTGGGCAGTGCATTCAGCTCACTTCCTGTCTGGTGCCTCTGCCTCCATCTGGAGGACTGCCTGTAGGAATCCACTCCTTTGTTCTGTCATGGGCAAAGCAGAGAAGGCGGTGCCGTTGAATGGTGAGAGGGTGACCCAGAAAAGAGAACCCTTCCTTCCCGTCCTGAGACTATTCCAGACAGCGTCTCGGAAGGCCCCCAGGGAGATTAAAACCCGGTCGCTCGCAAGGTGACCTGTCTAGATAGTGACTCTTCGGATGTATTTCTTTCCTTCCACGACATTCCCCCCCTGGCTTCCAAACTCCTTCCTTGACAGCCTCTATCAAAATAAAGCCCCTTCAAATACGCTCAGTATGTCACATTAAACAAGGATGAAATAAAATATCACTTGTAAAACTATGAATGTCTCTTAGGGAAAAATGGTACATTATCTAGATATGAGAAATCTGAACTCACTACAGTCTAAAGCACAGACTTGAACAGTTATTAACGAAAGGTTTTGTTTAACGGTGTTAAGATCACATGGCTATCATGAGGCAGAAATGTGATTTATAAACCCACAACTCATTTGTTCTTTCTGAATAGATACTAACATATATCAAACAATGGGTAATTAATTCTGTAGGAAACTAGGGTCAAAACTATTAAATACACTGAGGGACACAAAAGCAGGATGTGGCAAAGATTTCTCTTCCCCCAAACCTTTGCGTTTTGGTCTGTGTGGTTTAGCTTGCCATGGGGCTGTGTATCTGATCATGGTTCTAACCCAAGACCCAAAAGTAACTCGTTCAAAAACTAAAAATACGAGCCCTGTTTCAAGGAAATCACAGGTAGGAATGGGCAAAAGATAACATGAATAACTGCATAGAATGTTATCAGAAATGCGGATGACAAAAAGTAGAATACAGACAAATAAGAACAAATGTCTTGCTAAGGCCTATTATCATCTCTCTCATAAGTAAGAATTCAAAATTTATAATCTGGTATGTATAATAATCTTTAAGTTCTCTGTAAAACATAAATACCCGATTCTCATCCCAGAGCACAAGGCCTCTCTAGTAGTTATGTAGTTATTTTTGTGATCACTAATTTAATGTCTGTTTCTTCAGCTAAGGTATGTTCTGTGAAGTCAAGGATTGTATTGATTTTTCCCACTAGTAAATCTTTAGGATATGTGTGTGTGTGTGTGTGTGTGTGTGTATTAGGATATATTAGAATATATATATATATATATATAATATTAGGCACACAGCAAATGTATGTTTACAGAGGATTAAGTGCTGCTTTTACAAGTAAATCATCCATAGTTTTATAAATTTCTAAAACAGGAATAATCATAGTTGTGTGTTTTTCTTTAAATTGATATTCGGAAATTAAGGTTGTAGTGCTAAGATTAGGCAAAACCAGGTAAATAGGTTCTGATGCCAATTCCAGTACGTGTGTGCGTGTATGTGCGCGTGTGTGTGCGCGCGCGCTGGGGAAGCGCCGTGCCCCACATCAACAGGCAGTTCTCAGGCCAGCAGCGGGGTGTCCTGCAGCTCGCCGCAGCTCTGGCCAGCTACTGGACTCAACAGCGGCTCGCACGTGAGGCTCAGGGGTCCGTCCTGAGCCCCTCCCCTCTCGCATGCGTGTCCCAAGTCCCAGCGGTTACCTACACGCCTGACTTACTGGCTATGTCTCAGAAATCTCCAAGACGCCCTGCTCGGGCTTGATTAATTTTCTACAGCAGTTCACAGAAGTCAGAAAGAACATTTTAATTACTAGATTACTGGTTCATTATAAAAGGGTTATGAGCTAATAGAAATATTGGCAGAGAAGTCCTAAAACTCTCGTCATTCCCTAACCGGTTAAGAGCGCCTTCTGGCACCTGGTCATGTCCTAGGTGACAAGTCTTTTGCTCTAAGGAGGCAGCGCGGAGTGACTCCTGGATGCGGGCTGGCTGCTGGAAAGGTCACACCAGCATGAGAACCTCGGGAGCTGGAGAAGCTGAAAACGGAGTTAAGGAGTGACCGTGCCGCGGCGAGGGAGCCCCTGGCATCCCCAAAGCCTGCGACTCTGGGAGCTTCCGGGCTGATGAACCCGTGAGGCTGGGACAGGGGCGCGCGGGACAGGGGCGCGCGGGACAGGGGCGCGCCCAGAGAAGGCACAGAAGCTCCACGCTCCTTCCCCACCCGTTGCGCTAACGCATCTTTTCTGCCTGGCTGTTCCTGACACTGATCTCAGTATTTCATCGTAGCAGCTGTTTTCTTTGAAATATTGTTAAAAGCACTGTCATCTTGTGCTTGGCCCCCATTCATGGTTGGGCCCACCCCTCAGGACATAAAGCACGTAGGAGAGCGGAGCCCATGGGGGTCGCCCCAAGGCTGAGCGCACCCCGCTCAGACCCTCCCAGTTGGTGCATTTTCCAAATTTGCATATATCTTGATAAAATGAATCTGTCAGTCTACTACAGCAGTGCATTATGGGAATGCAAAAAGCCAAATTAAGTCTGTGACCAGGTGAATTCTGACTGGAGTCAGGGTAGATAGTAGCAGTCAAACAGATAGGAAATCTCAGAATATCTGAATCTTAATAAATACAGCTAAAGAAAGATCAGATAAAAACTCTTTATTTTCAGGTATGTCTTGAAACTAATACTTGGAACAAAAGTATTTGCATCTTAAATATAGCAGACTGAATAAAAGAATGTCGTAAACATATTTATTAATACTTTCTATCAGTGAGAATTGTATTTATAAATATTTATTACTTTTCAGATAATAAATAAGGGTAAATAAAAACAATATAAGGAGTCTATTGCTATAACCAAATTAATAATGCCTAAATTATAAGCAGTCACATGTCTCATATTTTTAATGGATAAATAATGGATATGATTTTAAAAGGTAAATTACTTAGGCATACAAATAGTTGTAGTAATGGGTATATGCACTCAGAAAAATTGCTTTTGAGGCTTAAATGGGGGATCCCCTGGCATCCCCAAAGCCTGTGACTCTCCGTAAACCCAGAAAATAAAGGTTGTATTGTTCAACCCCAAAATATTAATCAGGCACCTGTTATGCACCATTCACAGCCAGTGTCGAGGACAAAACAATCAGACACAGCCCTGCTCTGGAAGGAACTTCTCTTTCCTCAGCAGAACGCAAGACAATAATCATCATTTTAAGAGAAAAAAAAAAAAACGCATTAACGCAAAAGAGAATTGGGTGCCAAAAGCAATCCTGACTTTTGGGGTGCACGTTCTCCGGCCCTAGATGCATCTGATCAGATCTCAGTAACATGGACACTTGTGCAGACCAAAGCTCATGTGAACCTAGTGGAGTTACACAGATGGATGATTTTCTAAGCCAAATATGGCCCACGATAAAACTTCAAGTGTAAAGGTGGGAAATGGGGTCTTAGTTTTTGGCACTTCTGCAACAGAGCAGTTAGTTCAAGGTTTGAGTCTAGATAATTTCCTCTGCATAATTTAGGCCTATATATAACACTTAAAAACATAAACGGCTATGACAACATCTAAATTAAATAAAATCGGCAATAAATCAACTGATAAAGAAGAGCCTTCTCTTTAATTTTAATTTGCTTATGAAGCAGGTCAATGAAGGAGGTCTTTATTGTTAAATACACTGGAGTAACATTGTCTACAACATTATATAAATTTCAGGTGTACGACCTTATAATAGGACATCCTCGTACTCCGCTGTGTGCTCACCACACAAGTCTAGTCTCCTTCCATCATCATGAATTTGACCCCTTTTCCCCTTCCTTCCTCCCCCAAGCCCTCTTCCCCTCTGGTGACACAATTCTGTTGTCTTAGTCTATGAGTTTGTTTGCTTGCTTGCTTGTTTGTTGTTACTCTAATCTATATCCATGATCACCTAATTCCACCTTCAACATACAACAATTTGTTTCATCATTATAAAAATCACACCAAGACGTTACCTCCACTTCCAATTGCTCCCTTACTCTGCTGACTGGAAAATACCTCACGCACGTTGAAGCGTCAGTGGGTCATCTTGTAAATACTTTCCCGGCCCTGGGCCCTTATCCATGGAGACTGACCATTTAAATAATGCTCTCCCAACTCCCAACATCGATATGATGCCTGTAATATTCGATTTCACTAAATTACTTAAACGTTTGTTTCTCCTTGCTAAACTGCAGCGAAAGCTGGGATAATATCAAGTTCAACTGTGTGAGTCCACTCTAGGTACTGCGTTTGAAAGAAATGAAGTCCTTAAGAGCCATTGGATGAGCTGAAAATAAGAGATAAAACGGGAAATAGGTTGATGAGAGAAGTGTGAGTGTTTGAGAGCGGGAACTCTGGATTTGTAGATATGAGCACGTGGGCCCCTGGAGAGTTACACACTCAAACCTGAGCAATGCGAGTATTGAAGTACCACGTGCAAAATGGTTGGCCAGGAAAATCACATATAGTAGGCACTGAGTAATATTATATAGTATTATAACATTTCGGGAAATAATAGTATTAATAATCTGCAATATTCCCATAAACTAGACTGTCAGAATTGCAACGCAGGGCCGGAAGTGCATGAGATTTTTAAGATTCTTGATACGTGTTGCAAACAGCAATTGTCTGACAGCTACATCAGATCCTGCTGCTATAGCCACTGCTGACAGTCAGGGATGAAGCATCCTGTCCCCAAAAAGCACCTCCTAGAATTGCAGAGTCCTGGGAGACAGCACGTGCGGGCCAGAACTGTGGTCCCACGTGCACGACTCACTTAGCTAGAAATTGAGCAGAGGGAGGATTTGGTGTTCTTGTGATTCCAAGTGGCAGAGTGACAAATGAGATAAAATGCTCCCGAAATGCCACACAAAATCAGAGAGAAACCATTTCCCCCAAGTGAAATTCGACACCTTTCAGAAAATGGAGATCTTTTTCTATACTCAACTCTCTAAAATTTAACGCAATGTTAATTATGTTTCTGGCAATAGAGAACATGTTTTTTAAGATGATGACACCTACAACCGTGGATAGCTATTTTCAAAAGCTGAGTAGGCTTTATCCATAAACTCTGCAACTAATAAAGGGGGAAAAAATGCCCTTTACTTTGGAAATGCATATTTCTCTCGTCCTTGACAAAGAAAAGTGCAATGAAACCTTATTTAAAAGTTAATTTTCATGAGGGAAAAAAGCAAAATTAGAGACGCTCACCTCATTACCGTCGACAAGAGAAAGCTCATAAACGTAGCATTTAATTCGCTATAATGAAAGTGGAAGAGATCGATTCTTCAGAACCAGAAAAGCCACCGCGCTGCACACGAAAGATGGAGCACTTCCATTAAGTCTGTTTGTTTCAATAAGACGAGATTATACGGTGACCTTTTCTTTATCTGCCTTGGTTTCTCCATTTTTAATCATTATGCAAGATTTGGTAGGAATCTTTGCTGACACTTTGCTCCTAAGGGGGCAATTAAGAGAGGAGTGAATTCTCTGGGAACTGAAAATCATTTCACTTTACTTTCGAAAATGACAAGAGGGAGGCTGACGTATTTGTACTGTCAGAACTCTCTTCCGATTTTAACAACACGAGAATCTGTATGTCTGTGCTTAAGGAAAATTACAGACCTGAAAGAAAATTACAAAATACATATCACAAACAGATCAGTTACAATTAATGCTACATTTAGAGCTATAGTCCTACATTCATCGTTTTGCATATATAAAAATAAATTTGTTCCCAGAGAATTTCTATTTTGGTTTTTGTCTGTCTTGCTCTTTCTAGTTCATATTTCCAAGTTATGACACTTTGCTCAGGATTTAATTTTTCAAAGCTGAAAAAAGTGGTAATATTGGCACTACTGTGTTTAACAAAAGCAAATTAATTTAAACTAAATAATTATGTTGATTGTGAAATATTTGTATATATATTTAGGAAAAAATACTTAGAGTAAAATGGAATATAAGAGGCTTATTATTCAGGATGTGCTCTTCTCAATCTGTTTAATGTAATTGAGATCCTCCTCCATCCTGTCGAGTACCATAACTTCAATTTTTAAATAATGTTATAATATAGTAGTTATTCAATAAATTCTTTTTTGAGGAGATGTGTGAGTTGATCAATTGGAGACAGGCGCCTCATGAGAAGTTGATTAGCAGTGACCAAGTCTAGTTATAAATAGTCTCAGGAATATAAACCGAACTTTCAAAATTCATTGAAAACGGTGTAAAAGTACAAGGATATGACTAAATTTCTCTCTATGTTGTAAAGATGGGATCTTTATTTTTTTTTTCTTTTAAAAGAACACTGAAGGAATATTAAACCGATGTATATAAAATGGCTCAATTTGGTGGCATAAATTGGGGAAACTTGCTCAAAGTAATATAAATTATTAAGGAGTGAAAGTAAATTACTTGATAATTAAAAGGGAGAGCTAAAAGATTGTTAACCCACCGAGGTTTAAAAATGCCAAAGTTGATACAAAGGTATACAAGTAGAAAAGTAAAGATAGAATTAACCCAATTGTAAATAATAAATTAAAAAACAAAGACAATTTTTATAACTATGAAATTTATTAGGCAGTAGACTGAGCTCTTGAGGGAGTGGATGTAGATTTTGTCCTCTGAATCCTTTGAAAACTGAGTGAATTGAACACTTAAGAACACCCCGAATGATACGGTCTTTATTAGAAGGAGGGTTGACTAGATGAACTGATATAGCATCCATTCATAACGTTTCTGATGTTATTAATCTTTAACTAAAAAAGTATATAAAGCTAAGGGTCTTATGACATGAGGAGTCAGAATATATTAAACTGAAAATTTGGTGCTACTATTTAAAGCATAGGTTAAATATTAAATCAAATATTAAATTTCAGATTTATAGTATAATATCTTCTCCAGGTTGTGGTTGAAATACATTATTTAAATGAATGTTAATATTAACCTTTATAGTCATGATATTTTCGCATGACATATAAATATGTTTACTAAATATCGTGCTTTAATCTGATTAATAACAAGAGCAAAGTTAAAATCAGAGGACATTACAAGTTTCAAATAATGGGAAAATGTTTGTACTTAAAATCCGCTATGAATTAGAGTAGTTCTCTCATCTGAAATTAAATGAGCAAGACAATAGAGCCACACAATTAAAACAGCAAAAGTGACAAAATAAAACAAATCGCCAGCCTGGGATTCTATACCAAGCAATAGATATTTCAGAAAGAAGGAGTACATTTAGATCATTAATAATAACCCCATTACACACGTCACACCTTTTGTGGTTGGTCCAAGGTCCTTCAATATTCTGTTCTATTGTTCAGTCTTTGTCATCTTTACTGTTTGATTTTCAAGGGTTATGTTGCTCTATCTTTATTTATTTTATTAAAATTATTGGAGTGACAGAGTGACATAGTGGAGTGGTTAATAAAATCGAAGGTTTCAAGTGTATAATTCAACGCTATGTCATATATATCCATGTGTGTGTGTGTATATGTGTGTGTGTATATGTGTGTGTGTGCGCATCTATATCGCACTGTGTGTCTGCCACCCAAAGCTGAATTTCCTTCTTTCACCAAATATTTGCCTCCTTTCACCCCTGTCTGCCTCCCCCCGCCCCCTCTGGTCACCACCGTCGCACTGCGCTGGGAGACTCCGGCCCGGCCAGGCGGCCAGAGGCGTCCTGCGCCTCTGTTCCGCGCTGTCGCCTCCAGCGTTTCCCGGTGGTTCTTTCTGAGGGTTTCCAACGCTCTGCTCAGGTCACCCCGTGTTTGTGCGTCGTCTGCTTCAGCCAGCGGAGCGCCGAGTGCATGAACCCCAGAGACTTAAATTCCGGGTCTGCTCACGCCCCCGCCGTGTCCGGTCCCCGCGCCGGCTCCGTGTCCGCAGACCGCGCCGTCGCCTTCTGTCGGGCCTCGTGCCTTTTGCTCGATCGCCAGAAACGGCGGCCCAGGGGGAAAAGGGGCCCCTGTGACCAGCTCATGAGGGTGGGTGACCCAGCGCTGTGCCCCGCCCCGCAGCCCCCACGACTCGGTCCCCCCAGGGGCTGTGGCCCAGACGCATCACGCCACCTGCAGCTCTCTGTCACCTGCGAGCTAGGCGTCCAGCCAGCGCGGCATCGGAGCTGGGGGGGAGGGGGTGCGCTCCCTGGGGCCCCTCCCGGTGTCTGTCTGCCCGTCCGTCCATCCATCCGTCTGTCCGTCCACCCATCTGTCCATGCGTCCATCCATCTGTCCATCTGCCCATCAGTTTTACAGGATAGAACTTGGGAGGGGTGGGCATGAGGGAGGTGAAGGCATCTCTTATACCATAGTTGGTGAAAAATATCCCATGCTTAGTTCTGTAAGTGTATGAAACTCTTCCCTTTGCAGAAACGCTATCCTTGCCCTAACATCTGAGAGGATGAATAATCAATAACAAATTCTTGACCTTAACTGTAAACACAATCTGAGTGCAATGCAAATTTCAATATACAATTTATCAAGCCCGATATATGGTACAAAACTTCTTCCAGAGGGCCTTGTTAACTGAGTTTTGCCATGAAGTATGATATTAATCACAGGTTCCAAACATGTCATGCTTTTAATTTCTCAATGATCCCTACTCTTCAAGACGCGTCCTTAATTTGAATGTTTTAAAAGGAATAGTTAATGAAAATTTCATTCTAATGACAGCCAGCAACTCTACAGGAAGGCATTAAGGTGTTTGCCTCTCTTTAAAAACTATTAATCTAATATGTGTCAGTTCTACCGGTGACATTTCCCTCTGGCCACCTTAAAAACAGAGAAAGCCTGACCCAACACTAATATGTTATTCTATCATCAGTGAGTGACTTTGTTTTGTTTTGTTGATGAATTCATCGAGGGCACAAAAGTCAGCCTATTTATACTTGTTATGAAGAGAAGAAAGGAACTCACGAACAGGCAGAGAAACAACCCTGGGAAGATATACAGAGAGGAAAAAAGATGTTTCCCTCTTTTCAACTGTGTATCAGTATGTATGTCCTTAAAAACAAAAACAAAACCAAAAAACCACCTCTGCCCAAATAGAACAGAGCATTGTAAGGGGCACCGCCTTGCCAATGACGAGACCACACAAGTATGAACGAGTAAAAGAGGCTTTCTATGTGTTTGTTGTTTTTCCTGTGAAAAGAATTCCTGTACAGGTCAGAAAATATGCAACGAGAATACCGTCTCTTGTTTTTAATCGAGCGTCATGAGGCGCGTCTCCCTGAATCTGAAAACATTAGGCACACGTGTCTGTTACTTGACGCTCGTATCGTCATGTTGTGGCATAGTGGCTTATCGTTTAAAAAGCAGAGTATAAAATTCAGACTCGATGACGTGGGCACGAACATCAGGGAACGGAGGGGTTTCCATCACTCCTTTCCCCAACGGCATTGTTTAGTAGCTGGGCCGGGGAGGCACGGAGAGCCGGGACGGAAATCGTAGCTTATACAAGGAAGACACTGTCAAGTGATGCCTGGTTGTATCGGACCCAGTGAACCAGTTACAAAATTTAGAAGTAATGATTTAAACATGACGTTTTCATTTCATTTGCTTCTTCCTGAAATTAACAGGGTAAGAATTTTCTTGTTAGCTTGCTAGTGGTACACATAAAACTAGACACTGTTTTATAAGAAGAATTAATCTGTCAAAATAGAGAAAACTCCTCGTTTACACATATTTTTCTTAGATCGCTGAGTTGCCTGAGCTAAAATTGGATTTCTACCTTTTCTAAATTTATATATGACCCACTTCCTGTAGATGCTCTATCTCTATTGTTTACAAAACCAGTTTTTCCTCATTTTTAAACTTTCATTTTAATTTCCATCTTGATGCAAGGGAAATTCGATTATAGTACATTTGTTCTATAGAGACAAATAACTCATGGAACCTACCATCTAAGTGATTAAAATCTGGATAAATACAGACAAATATACTGCAGCTAATCAAATAAGGTTGTTTCCTTCACATCATTTCATTATAACTTGATGGGATGCCGTAGGGTCTTAACTATTATTTATATCAATTAGCCAATTGGTAATGTTGGTATCAGTATATGTCATTTTTTGCTTAAAGCCCTAGAACCTATGTAAGACGTTTAGTGAGGACTTACTCTACAGAAATTTGATAGCTAATAAAGTGTGTTATAAAGAGTGAACAAGAAATACATCTAACTAGAAATAGTTTTTATATAAGAGGGTGCTGTTTATGTGAGCGATATCAATTCACGGAGTTTAGGTATGAAGTAAATAGGGAGGAAGATATTCCAGATTTGATGAAACAGTTTGAGCAAGGCGTAGAGACTAGAACACCAGACCTGTTTTCAGAAATGTGGCTAATCAATTTATAATTATACCTATGGCATGGGAATCATTATATAGAACATGAGAATGAAGACAGAGATAGAGCCATGTAAGAGAGATCAGAGATTTAAATTGCATATTTTACAATTAAGCTTTTCTCCCCATCCAAACCAGACTCTAGAGATATGCAGTTAGACCAGAGTTGCTTATTAGACTTTTGGAAGTACAAATATATAATTTTCCAGCTTAGAGTAGAAATTTTAATAAGCATCAAGGCACATACACCCATATGTTTTAAAAGTTTGAACCCAATAGGTAAGTGAATAAAAAACAAATCCAACATCAAGATACCTTCGACTGACAATGAGGTGAATTTTCTATACTTCCTTGGGCCATTTTTCGTTTTTCCTTCTTTGCTGCTGCCAGTGTTGACCTGAGATCTCCAGTTTCCCACTGAGCATCGGGGGGCCTGCCTTCTCTGCTTTCCTATGGATGAGCGAAATGACCGTATCCCTTAGCTTCAGCTTCGATGGCTGACTTTTGTCCTCGGGCATGAGCTGTCGATCCAATCCTGGTTGTATTTTGGTATATTTTCTTTATACTGACTCTATTTTAATAATTCCTCCTCCTTGGTGTGATCATATAAGCCATGGTAAATGGAAAACCTTATTGACAACGTCTTTTTTGTGGAAAGACCTCCTCTTAACCGTATTTCCCGTCAACAGAGTGAACCCCTTGGAGGGAGCCCAGTCACGACCAAAGAGCCATGTAAAGTGTGACTCTAGGGACAAAGACGTAGCTCCACCCCTTTGTAGTTGAGCACGTTAATTAATTTTTGTTGTACTAGACTCAGCAGTGAATGGAAATAACAACAATACAAATGGGTACATCAGGAAAAAATGCACAGGAAGTTTTACAGTGTCTGAAAATAGATGCTAACTGTCATCATTACTACTGTGGTCACAGCCACGACAGATGGAAGGTCAACTGCTCATGCTATTTGCAAAGAAAATAGCTTTTTTTTTTTTTTTCATTTGGTAAACATTTTCCAGTAAAATACTGATACTCCAGGGAGTGTGACATAATATGTGGTATATTTAACTTTATCAGAAATAAATTGTCTTCGGGGATTCTGTTCACTAGCCAGTACTTCTAACGTGCTTGTGAAAGTTGATCAAAAGCTTGTAGATTTTCTTCTGTGCCAGCTTGGAGCCTCAGTGGGCCGTAAGTGTAGTCCTGTAAGAAAGGTCAATGCCATGGTCACTTTCCCATTTTAGAGGAGATGATGGCCATAAACAAGGTCATGGCTTGTTTTATCCACATAGCTTGTGCATTATTGTGATGCAACCTTTTGAATTTTTTTGCCCAGAGAAAACATTTTAATGCATTATTATCAATATATGGAAGGGAACTATTTACAACGCTATGCATTTTTGCTTTATGTATCCCTCAGCACAAAAAAGACTTTTATGTTTTTTCCATTAATGTGCTTGTTTTTGGAATACTGGAGTTCAGCAACCATTTTTCTTCCCTTTGATTCCTAGACTCTCTAAGGTCCTGGCTTCTTAATGCAGGGCATATTGATATACTGATTTAATATAGCAACCATCTTCATTGAGATGTACCTCTTCAGTGCCACTGGGAGCAATGAACCAGATAAGACACTGGCAATATTAAAATCAATTAAAATCCAAAGAAATGTTAGATTGCATTGTTGTGATGGAATCAGTTTGTAGAGTCGGCTACTGATCAATTAAGGGAGAAAACTGGGCTTGGATTTGTCCTCGCTCTTGCTCTTCTAGCCAAGGGTGTGGTGTCGTTTAATATTAGTGACATCTTCCGTGGGAGGCCTCAGTAGAGTGCCAGCTTAAACTTCCACATCTGTGTTCTGTTATACTCGAGACGGTCAAGTTCGAAGTTGTCTGAGTCAGTCGCTGTTGCTAATTCGGTCCCTTGCACAGTCACACTGTCATGGCTTGGCACTGGGGTATAGCGTAGCATATCGGTAGAACGGGAAAGGAAAAATGCTGGCCCCTAAATTACTGGCAGGCATTTTAAAGGTGAAAGAGCATGGCATAATGGGCACAGTCCCCGTGACTTCTTATTCCTTTAAATACATCAAATAGATTTTAAAATATTAAGATCACTGCATCTTTAGGTCCTTACTGATCAGCATAATAACAATCTGCAAATCATGAAATGGAGCATTAAATAAACCCTTTAGGGGTGCCTAGCTTTAGAGTGGGGCTGAAAGGAGATGAAATATGAAAAAAAATAATGCAGCTTAAGAACAGAATACCTAAGAATGCGCGGAAACCCTCGGAGTAGCCGAGGTTCTGTACCACTTTGAAAGTATAAGGCGTATAAGAACTATCAAAAGGTAACTGAGCGTCTCTGTGGCCTGGGGCCATTAGCAAAGTCATCATGAGGAGCTCAGACCTCACCTAGGAATTCAGGGTTGTGTGATTTACGTGAGAGGGGGACATGGGTGTGTAATGCTACTCAAAGTTTCGCCATTGTTAAAAGCAAAAGATACAGTTTCCCAGAAAGTTGTGCTAGTTGCATGTTGGGTGCGCCATTTACGGGAAGAGAAAAGTCCAGACATGGCAGAGGGTCCTTTGCCGTCGCCGTCGTGGTGGAAGTCTTTTTGGTTCTCATTGTTCCACTTGCTAGCTGAAGATGGGTACGTCTCTTGAGGGTAGGGCTAACCATCCGTGTGGCTTCGCCCTTAAAATGCTCAGGCTCCACCCTCTCGGCACGCACCAGCAGGCGTGGGTGTTATTTATTCCTTCTCTGGCACCGAAACAGGGTCAGGAAAGAGTCATTTGTGTCCGTACACACGGAAGATGGAACCCGCGGTGTGTGGTTTAACCAGCAGTTGACAGTTTTAGCTAGGAATAGAGAGAAGCAGGAATGCACAAAGACTGGGAAACAGGGCACTCTGGGGAAAAAAATAGACTATCAGCGGATTCACTGAGAGGAGAGAAAAACCTGTGTTAAAGGATCCAGGGGTCTCAGCTACGAAAGGAGGAAGGACAAGCTCGGTGATGGTCATCGCCGCTAATTGTTATTGACTTGATGTGGACATTTGGGGGTTTATATTAGGGAGCAAAAGGTTCAATGAGGTGAGTATTAGGAAATGTCCTCAAAGGAACTTAATGTAAGGAAGTGCACCCAGACACGGACAAAATGAAGAGAATAAAGTAGGATAATCATTAACACGAAGGTTATAGTGAAAGAGCCAGAACTGTCCAATGGGATTGTGGTAGATAAATAACCACAGAGTAAGGACTGTGTTTGGAGAGATAAAAAACAATCAGCTATGTAGGAAGCGTAGATGTTTTAGAAAAGAGGAAGAAATGATACAGGCGACCCCAGAACAGAGAACTGTGGAGGGAATTGTGAGAGGAAAAATGCTTAGAGGGTGAAAGAGGAGGTAGTAATTTAGGTGAAAAACAGGACTGTAATTGGAAACTTAGGCCCTGAAAAATACTCAGTTTTTAAACAAAAAAGAAATTGGGTATACTTTCCAAGATGATAAAAACTAATTGCATGTCAACTAAATGTCTGACTACTTCAGATTTCAGGAACACAGATACACATAACATATCTCTAAATACGTAAAATTAAAAATGTTCAGGAAAAAAGGCTAATGTCTGTTTATACAAAACCGGAATTAAAATTTAACACACAGAGATACACAGTGGCATTAAATGTCAACCTCTTCATAGAGACGCAGGTTAATCACATCGGTATCTCTCACACCTTCATCATTAGACTAATTATTTTTCATGTAATTTTAGTACAATGTTCTTCATGAGCCTTTTCAGAGTTATCCTAGCTTATCCCTTTGCCGAGTAAATTTACTACTATAGAATAAAGTATATTGTAATGGGAGCTGGTATTTTTTTTCTATTTCTTAATAATGGAAGCACTTTTCTCTTTTTAATTTTAAATTTGCTTCAATTTTATACTAACACCCTGTTTTGTATCAGCTCTGACACACTTGTCAAGAATTCTAAGATTTTCCAAGGCCAATAAAACCAATTTTAAATATTTGAAGAGTTATAACAATAGATATAATTTCTCGAGTACTTTTGTCAAACAATTTCTTGAAAGATTAAATGATATTTCTCCTGAAAGTCTTAAATAGAAATATTCTTTCAGTTATTAGGTTAAATTTAAAGCCTTTGTACTGAAATTTAGGTCAGGATTGAATTATCTGTATAAATTCTTATGGGAAGAACCATTTCTTTACATTTTGAGTATATTAGTGCATAAACTTCATTCAGTGTTTATTATTTTTATCCTTTTTTTATTCTATTCCTCAATACATTTTTAATGGAATGCTTCACTAGCACTTGTATATTCATGGCAATCTGTAAATAGTTACACATTAGCATAAGATCCACAAAGAAGATACAGCACGGTTATTTCCTAGCGATTGATTTATCCTTGCTCATAGCATTAATACCCTAAACCAAGAGAGCTCTTAAGCTATCGTGTTTTCTATTTAAAATTGTGACTTTTGACAGTGAATAAGGCGTACCATCATATACACTCCCTTCGTATGAAATGTCTCTATCTGTCTATCTAGCTAGCTAGCTACCTACCTACCAACTTACCTGTCTATATACTTTTGGATCGCTCCACCTCTCTAGTGTGCAATAACCTGTGCTCCACATCGCTGTGGCCTCCTTTCGGTCTGCAGTGGCCTCGTAGTGTGGGCTGCCGATGGCACCAGGGGGACCGTGATGTGGCCGGGGAGAGAGCCGCTGACCTGCTCGCCGTCTCCCGGACTCTGGTGTCACCTAAGTGCACTGTGGTCTCACTTCTGGACTCTCACCACGAAGCCGCTTCCGCCATCGTGGTATTTCCCGCTCCCCGCGAGTCCAGCTTTCGCCTCCAGGGACAAATTACCTGCTCCCTGGTGCTCTTTCTTCTTCAAAGCCTAGGATTTATCCTATTCAGCAGGCCCGACGGCAACTCTGAGTCCTCTCAGCGGACTCAGACATCCCTGCATTTGATGAAATGCACTAATCTATGTATCTAAGTAACTCCGCCAACTCCAAGGAGGATAAAGATGCACATCCAGATTCATCAAAGTAAAAATGTTCACAGCCAAAGGCAATGAGAAAATATTGAAAGCAATAAAGAAAAATTACTGGCCACCTAAAAGGGAACCCCAGTAAGATTAACAGCTAACTTCTCAGAACAGAAGGTGGTGGTATCCAGCAAAACTATCTTTCAAAAAGGAAGACAAAAAAAACAGGCCTTCCAAGATAAATACGACCAAGACAAATCACTGCTAGCAGACCTGTCTTACGAGAAATAATAAATAAAAATTCTTCAGGCTGAACACAAGGGAACCAGACAGTGATTCATGTACACATGCAGGAAGAAAGGGCGCCCGTAAAGGTAACTGTAGCCATGTCACGAGGTGGGACAAGCCACACTCCATTTCCGTTTCTCTTTATCCACTTGTGCCTGTGTTAAGTTATAAGGTCCACGTGTGCAGGTGCAGTGTCTTGCTCGTCCTTCTCATGCGCCCCGTGACACGTGACTTGGTGTAAGTATTTATTTCGAATGGGCATTTATGTGCGGGAGAAAGCGCAGGAGGGAAGGGGCGTCGGAGCGTAGGCGTGTGCAGACCTCACCTCTGTCCACACAGCCCTGGCCCCCGCAGTCCAGGGGGGAGGCGACTGTTCCTAGACATGTCACTCATTACGACCTCACGGCTTAAGCTAAGGGCATTTTACTCTCTTTGTGTATCACTCATACTTCCGGCTGTGCAATTACCCTAAAACTCTAGAGGGGCCCTTTTCTATAAAATGAAAAACAAAAAAATACGTTAACTAAATAAAGCTTACTAAGTCCGCTTCTCACAAACACATTTCTCATTAATGCCTAACAATGGCTGTAACTTAATCAGTCCCTGAAACTGTCGGGAGACAGTGACTGATTGTCTTTCCCTCACCTGAAGTAGATGCCCTCTCATACACCATTGCTGTGTTTGTGACAACGAAAATTGCGAGTAACTGCTCAAAACTAAGCTTTCACAAAACTACATGTGAACGACTGATCAGCAGATTTAATATTTCATTACACAGTAAACAATCTACTATGAAATCATTCATCTGTAATAAAACGGTTTCAAAACGACTGTGAAAATACTTAGCTTAAGTTAAGAAAATGTAAAGTTTAATTTAAACCTTCAGAGTTCCTCAGGCTTTATAGTAGTTATTCACTCATTACCTAATTATTTAATCATTATGTTCTAATGGCCTAAGATTGTTGATGCAGTTTCCAAATCATTCCAGGACTTTTAGCACATTTTTGTACGAATCAACTTCGAAGTGTTTTATGTGGGAACATTTGCCAAGAACTTTATTTTTAAAACTCAATTTAAGAACATCGCTCTTGCAAGTTGGCAATGCTGAGCTAGGTCTCAGATTCGTCTCCCTTTACACTTAATAACATGACCAGAAAAAAACAGTACCAAAAATATATTACAGCTGTAAGAAGGAAAAGCACGATCCTGCACCCAAAGCTTTGGGAAAGATTGTGGATTAAAGGGGGTAAATCAGTATATTTTAATTTTTGGAATTTTCGAATATCAAGATGAAAGGAGTGGAGTATGTAACTTAAAAAATTAAACTAATAACTGATCCTCATTCCCACCCCAACTGGGCAGACCAAGACTCCAAAACCCACGTAAAGAAAAGACTGATTCTCTAATGAAGCCACAGCCAAGACAGGAAAATCCCACAGAATTCAATATTTTGCTTTTGTTTTATTTTTCCCAGCTGGAAAGGAAACATGAAAGGGAAGATCAGATAAACATAATTATCAAGAATTAATTATCTTTAGACTTAAACAGAGATTAACTGAAAAGCAGATGGAGAGATAATAAATACGATAAAACACTCTGCAGGAGCGCGCTCTCCACGGGGCACGTTTCTTTGGCACGTTCCAGGCGTATTTCTGCTCTTCTGCATTGCGAACTAGTAACGACTTGGACAAATATTTACATGACTTGCCACTTTTCCTCCTTTGTCAGATGGCATAGAAGGTGAACCCCTTCCCACCATGTGACCAAATCGTGGACCCATACACGTGACATGTGGGTACAAAAATGAAGCCCGAATGGAATGCTCACCAAACCAGACAAAAACAAAAACAAATATTTCTTTGAATAGGTGGACCGTTTGCTCAAGGATATGTGTATGTATATATATTTAGCGTGTAGAAGCAAGTTCGACAAATACCAATGCTAAGAAGCCACATCTTCCAACTCATTATCACTAGAATATCAGACTGACAGAGGGCCGTTTTAAGCTAAAGTGTTGGCTGAAAGTTTTTTTTTTTTTTTTTTAAATGGTTTTCAGATAATGGGCTGGAAATCAACAGTAATGTAACAGCAAAAAAGTCTTGGGAAATGTGCTCAGGCTAAATAAACATTTAACCAATGGAGATAAAAAGATGCCACACCTGTACGAGTTCAGCAATAAACAAGATGAGCAAGAGACATACAGTGTGCAGAATTTACCTTTTATTTCAAAATAGAAAATGCCTCATATCGAATGATTGGCTCATTATATTAAGCTCATGGCAACATAATGTCAGTGAAGAAAGCATCAAAGACCATGCAATAGGTAAGATATAATAAAGGAAACTTCTGACAACAATATATTTTAAGAACGAAGAAATAAAACTAGATATCTATTCAAAATCAAGGATTAGAAAGATCGAGGACTTTGATAGACCAATTCAAAGATAAACTCTGACATTTAGTGTCGGGTAATAACAATGAATAAAAATCATAGAAGAGTCGAGAGCTGATAGAAATTAATAGTTATTGAATACAATAAAAGTATAATGTGCCTGAAGTTAAAAAAATGCAAAAATTAAATGATAGCACAATTGTTTTCTGATACGAAGTTTGAATCAGATCATCAATATTCTGTCAGAAAAAAATAATTCAAGAAAACGATTAAAACCTAGACAGTAATTTTTAGGTAATGAACTATGAGGATAAGAAGAACACAATTTCAAACATTAAATGTTTCTTAAGCTATATCTTTAAGTGTATCTTTATCGGCAGTTTTATTATATCCCTTATTCCCCTTATTATAGGTTACTGTTTTCAAAAAACATAAAAGAAAAAAGGGAAAAGAGGAAAAAAAAAAAAAAAAAGGAAGACGAAGGCTCTGTGTGAATGCCAGAGTACCACACAGCAATATTCTTACTTCAAAGAATGGAGCAATAAACATCGAAGTCCTGAGAAAAAGAAAGAGCGAGTCCATTTGGTATGCTTCCCCAATTCCCTTTATAAAAATAGTTCAAATTCCTAACACGATATTAGCAAAGCAAATCCAACAATTTATAACAAGAATAATACGCCATGCCCAAGTGAGATCTATCCTAGATACACTAGACTAGTTCAACATGTGAACATCAATTAATACAATACAACAAATCAACACACCAAAAACAATTTTTAAATCCCATGATATCTATAGGTACAGAAAACGTGTTTGACAAAGTCCAATACCCATTCATTCACAATAAAAATTAGCAGCGAAGTAGTGGAACTTCCTTAACTTGATAGAGAACATCTATAAAAAAACAACAGTTAATCGCGAGAAATTGCAAGAAATCCTAAACTTTCCCTGTAAAATCAGGAAGGATGTCCTCAGCACTCCCTTCCAGCATTGTCCTGAAAGTCCTAGCTACGGCAGCAAGAAAACAAAAGGAAATATAAGGTATAAAGATTGGGGAGAAAGAAAGAAAATTGTCACAGATGACATGATCATCATGATGTGATAACATGTGAAAAAAAGAAAGGACTTGAGAAAGAGCCTCGATGATAAATAAGTGACTCTAGCAAGGCTGCAGGATGCTACAGACGACGGGCCGAGAGCCGGCCAGAAGGCACGGCCCCTCGCGTAAACGGCAGTGAACGGCAGCGTGCTCTGCGAAACCACCGTGGCGACGTCGGTTCTTGTCTTGCCATGAGGAGCGTCTTCCTCCCGGAACAGTGTCCTTACCTTTAAGAGGGGAAATTTGTCCCAGATCTTTTGTTATTAATTTTTGCCACTCAGGGCACCCTTTTTGTGGCATTTATTTATTTTATCCTGTTGCTTTCTTTTTTTAAAAAAAGTTTTATCTGCAAAAGAAAAAAGGTCAATTTTTTTTCAACAAAAGAACTATATGATCTATGTCATCTTTTATAAAGTGCAACATGATCCGGCCATCTGGAATTTTCCAGGCAGCTCTTGTCCCCTTCTCCAAAGACACACTCTGAACTCTGTCCGGCATCGCTCCAGACGTTTTCATGTTAGAGCAGCTGCCCTTGCCTTTCCCCCTATCAGAAATAGCCTGTCCTCAAACTCATGTCAACACAAGACATGTCCAGACCTATAAAAGAACTTTTATAAGATTTGATCTGAGCCAAACCAAGGACAGCTGTTGGGAAGCAAGATCTCAAATGCTCCGCGGAATAACCGTTTTGCAGTTCCTTTTCTGCATTTGAAATTGAGGAGGGGACATAAGGAAGATGACCGGAAGGCGGGAGAAAGCAAGGTGCGGATCGGATAACAGGATAGTTATCAAGACCGTGTGCTCTCCTGTGGGTGGGCATGGTTGAGAAGCAGGGGTCCAAAAAGAGGCATTTCAAAGGGGAGTTAACCTAGATGCACAGAACCAAGGTACAGGTTGGCTCAAGGCAAAGATAAATCTCTTACTAAAGAAGTTCTATGCCTGGGGCATGACCTCCCACCTTGACCTGCCCCTTAGGAATTTGTGATCAGGTCACGCTGTGAGGTTACTCTCCATGAAGCCCTTTTCCGTCCACACTCATAACTTCTCGGTGGACGCTTTTCCTCGTCTTTCCATACTTACAGTTCTCTTTCTGCCACATTCTATATTCCAACATCCTGCTCATATTTCATTGTAATTTTTCATCCCTGGTTTAATGTCTGTAACTCTACGCACAGAAAAAGCCATCTCCTCGAGAGGGGCTCAGAGTTGCGCCTCGGAACAGAGTGCGTGCTCTTCCTCTAGTCAGCAAAAATCCCCCCGGGAAAGGGAAAGTCGGACGGGTGCAGGGAGGGGTGAGTGAATGCCAGCCTGGGTGACTTATCACGGAACTTCCAAACAAGGACTCTGCGGAGAATTAAATCATCTCTCTGTGTCAAGACACATAAAATTGAGACTGCCATGGGCTAACCCATGGGTCTGGGAAAACGAATAAATACGATCATCCTACGGGCCAGTTCTGGAATCTTTGAACTCTGGGTGTCAAGATACCAGTTTTCACGCAGCTTGCAAGACACTAAATTCTTAGGCATTTGATAAAACGGATGATGTTTTTAAAGGGATGGGTCATATAGAGTTGGAGTTTTAATTTGTATTTTTCTAAATTAATGCGAAAGGCCATTTTGAGACATTCAAACCCATCGGGGCTACCACTTGAGGCAGGAGACAGGAATTTCTCAGATAGGCGTCACGCATACAAATAAATTACTTTCTGGTTAGAGCTTTGTACTCCTTCTGCAGCCTTTGCGTCAGATAATGTCACAGCTCACATAGAATCACACAGTTCTAAATTCATACTTTGAAAAAGGAACCCAGAGTTAGGGTCACCGATTCTATGGCCTGACAGCAAGAGCGAAGACGAGGAATGTGTGTGCTTGTTGGGAAGTCCTTCAGCAGCAGATCCAATATGCAGCCTCGCCGCAGTGGAGAGAGATTTGTTTTGTTTTGTTTTGTTTTGTTTTAAGAAGAATAAATGACAGCAGGCAATTTACTGCCACGTCCTAGGACATCAAAAAGAAGAAGAGGAGGGGAAAAAAAAAAAAGGAAAGGAAGCTGTAGACATTTATATCCATAGCAGCCGAGTGGCAGCATCTGCTCCCGACGTTTGTTGATCACTGGCGGCCACACGGCTCCAAATTGGAAACACAATTGATATTGATAGTGCTGGCCGTGGAAGGGAATTGTGCCACTCGCAATACATGATGGAGAAATTAAAGCCACTACCCGGAGAGTACCGCGCCATCCCACGGAGGTGCTGCCTTCGATCCGACACGGCGCAGGCCCTTTCCCGCGGCACCGCATGGGAACGGCGGGGTGATGTTCTCCATTGAAAAGCCTCGTAATGGGCGTGGGTTTCCAAGGAAGAATATCCAGAAACCCCACTCGGCAGATAGGCTGTTTGCTAGCTAAGAAGAATTATAATTCCGACAAGGAAAACGTGGCCGTGGTGAACGGCATGGGAGTGGTTTACAGACGTCGGTCCGGGCCGCGATTAGGGCCAGGGAGGCCACCTGCCCACGAAGGCAGAGCGAGGGGCAGAGGCCAGGCCCGCGAGCGAGCAGCGTCTGGGTCAGGGCTGGAGAGGGCGCCCGGCCATCAGGAAGGAGCCAGACGCCACTGGGGCCTTGAGGCGAAGAGACAGAGTCGGGGATACACGAAGCAGGAGCCCTGTTTGCGGACCGGAGAAGAAGAAAATGAAGCACATCGTCAAAATAACGCACTGCCTGCCGTGGGCGCTGCGCAGGAAAATACGATTTGGAAGGGAAAGCAGAGGCGGCGTCAATGGGACAGATGCAGCCGAGGCAGGAGGTCTCCGGGGAACCGCCGTCGGGAACGGCCTTTTGAGTCAAAGGGAAGCCGAGTGAAATCCCCCCTGAACAGCCTGCCGGGCGCAGGGGGCAAGTGGAGCGCGCCCCGGGCCGGCCGCCCTGCTTTCCTGCGCCCGGCCAGGAAGGGAAGCGCGCGCTCAGCCAAGCTCCCCACCGCAGTCGCCATGGTTTTCCCTTCAAATTTCGCAGGTCTAAGCAAATCGGATGACCTTAACTAGTCCCGGGGAGCTACGAAAGACACGCTTCCTGATGAAAGTGCCATAGTTTCAGTTCTTCCGTTAAAGTCTATGATCCATTTCACATTAATTTGCGTATCTGGGCTGATGTAGTGAGAATAGTTGTGTTTCTCCGAAATTCGTGTGTGGCATCTTCAGGTGCGGTATGGTGGTGTCAGGAGGTGGCATGTAGGGCGACGACTTGGGCATGAGGGTGGGGTCTCATGAATGGGTGCGTTGTCTTGAGAGGAGACCTCACAGGATTTCCAGGCCATCCAACGTATCTGCCTATCTATCATCTGTCTGTCTATCTATCTATCTATCTATCTATCTATCTATCTATCTATCTATCATCTATCTGTTTATCTATCTATCTATCTATCTATTTATCTTTCTATCATCTATCTATCTATCTATCTATCTATCTATCTATTATCTATCTATCATATATCTGTCTGTCATCTACCTCTATCTATCATCTCTATCTATCTATCTATCTATCTATCTATCTATCTATCATCTATCTGTCTATCTATCTATTATCTATCTATCATCTATCTATATCATCTATCATCTATCTATCTATCTATGATCTATCTATGATCTATCTATCTATCTATCATCTGTCTGTCTATCTATCTATCTATCTATCATCTGTCTGTCTGTCTGTCTATCTATCTATCTATCTATCTATCTATCTATCTATCTATCTATCTATCTATCTATCATCTATCTATCATCTATCTCTTATCTATCTATCTATCTATCTATCTATCTGTCTATCTATCTATTATCTATCTATCATCTATATCATCTATCATCTATCTATCTATCTATGATCTATCTATGATCTATCTATCTATCTGTCTATCTATCTATCATCTGTCTGTCTGTCTGTCTATCTATCTATCTATCTATCTATCTATTATCTATCTGTCTATCTATCTATCATCTGTCTGTCTGTCTGTCTGTCTATCTATCTATCTATCTATCTATCATCTATCTATCTATCTGTCTATCTATCTATCATCTGTCTGTCTGTCTGTCTGTCTATCTATCTATCTATCTATCTATCATCTATCTATCGTCAGAGCGGCCCGGACGGTTGAGACACGGGCCGAGGCATCAGACGGCTTCCTTTGTGACGTGCGTGGCCACTCTGCCCCAGCAGTGCTTTGCAAAAGGTGTCCTTTCTCCAGCGTGCTGCCATCAAAACCAACGATCTCGATAAGTGTTAGTCCACTTACGAATTTTCTATTCTGTTCCATTGATCTATTCATCTATTTTTATACCAGATTCTTCCTGTCTTGATAACTGCATAATTATGTCTTGAAATCAGGTAGGGTCATTCTTCAATTTTTATTTATTTATTTTTTTACGTTTTAAACTTCATAGAAAAAAATCAAAAACTACTTTTGGCTAATCTGCACCTTTTACATTTCCTTATGGATTATCAAATTAATTAGTGACTATCTACCAAAAAGAACCCCATATGATTTTTATCTCATTGAAAGTGTACATCAATGTGGAAATAGTTGACCCCTTTATAATAGCGAGTCTTCCAAACCATATTAGTTCTTTAATTTCTCTCAGTAATCATACAGGTCTCTCAAATAATTTGTGAGATTTATCTGTACTTTTATGTTTTTGATGTTATGCTGTATGGTAACTTTTATCTTGATCTTTGGTTGATTCTTGCTAATATACAGGAATACAATTGCTGTCCTCTATTCAGTGCAATCTTACTAAATTTGCTTGATACTAGTTTTATTGTAAATTCTATCATATATATTTCTTATTTTTATGACTGGATTGTCAGTGAATAAAAATTTTCTTCTTCTGGATCTAGACATCTTTTTAATTCTTATTTTTTTCACGTACTGTTTGGAACACAAGGTATAAAAGGTATAATAGCAGTGATGTTCGTGGACACCTGTATCCTGTTCCTGATTTTAAATGAACAGCCCTCTGTCTTTAACCATCAGGTATGATTTACCTGTAGAGCTTTTGAAGATTCACTTTATCAATTTGAGGAAGATTTCTACTATTTCTAATGTTCTTATAGTTTTTAGTAAGAATTAATATTAAATTTATTCAGGGTCTTTTTCTCATCTATGTTGACAATAAAATATCATTCATGCCTAATTTAAGCCACTGAGATTTTGGAATTGTCAATTATATCAGAATAATCTAGCCTGTGTTAACTAATATACCAAGTGTTTTGTATATTTATTGTTTTAAAAATATTGCTCAAAAATATTTTGCTGTGGCAGTTCTAGTCTATATCCCCTTTCTTGCCCTATTGATTGAAATTTAATTAGTATTGCCTGTGTATGCCATTAATTTAGAGCACTTTCTCTTTAATAAATTTTTTTTTTTACCAAGTATACTTCTTTTACTATCTATCAATTAATTGTACTTACACATGAAGCCCTGCCGTAACAAGCTATTTGTTCTTGATTTTCTTAAACTCGTAGGTTTTGGTTTTGAAAAACTGAGGAAAATAGCATAATAATAATCGTAGTAGTAATTATAATAGTAGCAATTATAATTAACCTGAAATATACTAACTCAAAATGTATGGTCTGTCTACTTGGGCTAAATCTTCTAGAAAATGTTTCTTATAGGTTATTCATAAACATATAGTTAAGTTTTTCTCCGCAAGCAAGAATTCCTTATTAAGATACTATTCTACGGACTTTAAATAAAACTATAAATGTCTAATTTAAATGCACAAAAGTCACCAAATCTATTGACGATGCGAGGTAGTAAAAACGTATTGTATTGATCCTATCAGTTTTCAGAACTAGGATTATGCATCCTGAGAAAGGAAGAAACACTGACTTTTTAAAAGATACTTTGGGTCCTATTAAAAATGGAAACAGTAGTGTTTTTGTGGTGCTGGTTTTGATGATACCTTATCATTTCTTAAGGCTCTTGCTTTCCCGGGGGGAAAAACATTATGAAAAGGTTTTTAGTTTCAAGCCCTGTGGAAATTACGGATAAGAGTTAGAGAGTTCATTGTACTGTAAAATCATGTCCATCTCATACATGTTCGGATCAGGTGAAAAGTGCCCACACTTTTCCCTGTCTCTCCTCCTTCATCCTCAGCAAAAGAAACAGCCCTGGAGTAAAGCATCCAGAATCTCCTAGATGTCTATGAACAACCAATCACATCTGGTTAACACACTGTAAAATATCTGGTCTTTTAGTTGGAAGTGACACTATTTTAATAGCATCACAATTTACTCCAGACACTTTGGTCTTTGTGTAATGAGACGGGAGCGAGTTAACTCTCTGTCTTTGGGAAATTGAATGAAAAGCAGTTCACAGCGGCACTTCTCGGCACAAAGGTTCCAGGAAGGCAAAAAGGTTCACGTATGACCTCATTAAAGAAGACAGCAAGTCTAAGTGACATCTAACGCTATTAAACACACTAGATTGGTCCATAATAATACGAAACATATTTCACATCTGTTGCACAGTTCAGGGCTTTTAACAAGTAATAGGCAGAACATTCTGGAAAGAGTTGCTTCCCCTCCCGTATATCACTGTCAGTGCCAGGGCTGTCTCAGAAGAAGCACTTATCTCATACACTTTATTGCTTGATAGCTTGCTGATTGCTTTTACAAAGCGATAAATTGATGGCCTGATTCAGGTCTGACATCAGGTTATGTTCATTTTCAGTGATTGATGTGCCGAATTAGAACTCCTGCATTCTTCTTTGTTTAGGAATATGAAATTCTAAACAGGCCTGTCCGATGTCACAAATAAAGCATGTAACTGATGCCAAATGAACCATCTTTATTCATTTAAATAACTAACTGACTTTTCCCTTTAATGACATTTTCATAATTTATGGTTTTATGTCTCCATTTCCAATTAAATTGTCTAGCCAAATTTTAAAACAACTCGAAAAAAATAAAGAATTGTATTTCTTAAAATCTGCAATTTCAAAGCAATGCGGTAAAGCATACAAAGCAGAATATATAAATTATTAATAAATCATTTAGATCAATTTAATAATTTAACTACTTTTCAAAATTAAAAGACTTATTTTTTTAACTGAAGTTATATTGTTTGGTTTTATAATTTTAAACTAGTAAGGTAAAAAAAAGTAAAACAATAAAAAAGGCATTCTTTCTGTTTTATGTTTTCACTCTTTTTTCAGAAAATTTAATAGGGCAACCTTGATTGAAATAACACTATTCTTCTCCACTTTCCCATAGAAGCTAGCAAATTTAGTACTAAGATTTTTATTAGTTTAAGAAAACGCAAATAGCAAATGTAGGTTCAACCCAGTATATCAAATGACAAACAATCTGATGCATAATTAAATAATCTCTCTAGACCAGTGGTTCTCAACTGGGCATGATTTTACCCCCAGGGAACATTTAGAAATGTAAGAAGACACGTTTGATTGTCACAATGGGGGCATTGCTACTGACATTTAGTGAGCAGCAGCCAGGATTGATGCCAAACAACTTACCGTGCAGAGGACATCTCCCTACTACAGAGAGTTATCAGCCCCAAACATCTAGTGTGCTGAGGTTGGGAAACTTGCTCCAGATACATTAAGGGAGCAAGCGTATATATCGTGGGACTTTCTGCTTGATAAGTACTGATAGCCCCCTTATCCTGTTAAAATAAAACATCTTAATAAGACAGATACACATTGTCTGTTTAGCTGTGCCCTGTGCCCCGATTAATGGGGTAAAACTGTGGCCCACGACTCCAGATATATAACAGGTAGCTGGATAGGGAATAGGATAAAATAGATGGTCTCAGTCTTGCAAATTGGGTTTTACCGAACAGCAAAATGGAATCAGGTAAATGAAAAGAAAGGTGGTTACCAGGAGTAGATGGAGAGTTATGTTATGATGATGCTGATTTGATGATGAGAGTTGGAGTACGTGGACGAGAGAAAATGACTTAGGCTTTAAGAAAAGCTTTGCAACTGGATGACTCTCGGTGCTGGCCTGCAGTAACAGCGGTGGCACTAGTTAGTGTGCCGTTATTTTAAATTGTTTTGATTGTATCATATATTTTTTTACACAACTATGGGTATGCAATAAGTTCTTTGTGTGTGTGTGTGTGTGTGTGTGTGTGTGTGTAAAAGAGACAGAGAATGTGACTAAACCAAACATAACTACGTGGGCTATATTTGACTTTTATTATTTATGAAGGTACAAAGTACGACAGAACTAAAAATTGAACAACTTTTTAAATAATTTTTTAAAACGCAGTATTTTTAAAAATGCAATATTTTTAATAAGGCAGAGTCAACATTTTATTTTCAATAAAGACTAAAAATAGCAATGCAGCCGACACAATTGAGATGAGGCCTTTATTACATATACATGGCTGGGAATTTAAATTATATAATAAAATACAGCAAAATACTGAGAAAATGAGCACCCGACGCACATTTTGACAGTCAAAACCACCTGTGAAATATCTAATATTTTCTGTTGGATTCTTTCCTTATTTACGTGGTTCCTAATTTTTAGCTGCACATTTATTTTACGTGCATGCATTTTTAAAAATTGTTTATTGGGGTAACATTGGTCAATACAATACAATTATATAATTTTTAGGTGTACATTATAATTTGACATCTATATATTCCATTGTGTATTTACCACCCAAAGTCCAGTTTCCTTCGGCTACTATATATTTTTATTTTATTTATTTATTTATTTTATTTTTTTAGGCAAGACAACCCTTGGTTGACCTCACAGATTGCAAGGACCTTGTCAGCTTATGATCCCTTATTTTTTTAAAAAACTTTTACACCTATAGCACTTGGTCTTCCTGGGCGGTCTCCCATCCAAGTACTAGCCAGGCCTGACCCTGCTTAGCTTCCAAGATCAAATGGAATCATACTTGTTCAGGGTATCATGGCCATAGACCAGCTCTGGTATATTTGATCCCCCTTACCTACTTCGCCCTACCCCTACCCCTCTATATTTGACCCCTTTTACTTCATCTGCCTCTCCCCTCCTTCCCCGTCCCCTACCCTCTGGTAACCACTAGTCCATTGTCCATGTCCATGAGTCTGTTTGTCCTTTGTTGCTTTTAGGTTTATATCCCACATATAAGTGATATCATGTGATTTTCAACCTTTTCAGTCTGGCTTATTTTGCTTAACAAGCATGCATTTTTGAAAAATAAAGTCTAAGGAATAGAACTTCTGGGGGAAAAATAAGTAATTAAATTGTTGATATGAAATCACTAGAATACCTTTAAAAATCCATAGTGATTTTCATTCTTATTCAGAATGAAATTATATTTCTACTGACAACATTCCAGGATAATTGATGAGCCGATCAGGTAATTAAAAGTCATTAATTGTATGACTATTTTATCTTTTTTTTTTATTTTGTATTTAATTTATAGAATTTTGAACATTAATGTGTTCTGGAAGTTTCCCATTATTGTGCGAGTACCTGGGGTCAAAAGATAAAAAATTCAACCAGATTTCAAACAATTTGTATTAGGCAGAGTATGACCATGTCAATGACCCCAGACGCAGACTGTGGAAAAGTAGCGAGACTTTGATTTTTTTTTTTTTTCATCCTGATACTGAGAGTAAATATAGATTTTGAACGTGTATTTTGGGGGCTGGGTTTATCTTAAACTACCACATGAGAATTAAATATCCAATTCGCAGGTAGGTTTTCTTTGAACTTGTTCATGGTATGTGTTTACATCCGGTATTTTATAAATGGATAAATATAATATATAGTAAGGTAAAGAAAGTTTAAAGGTAGACTGGTAATCTTTAAATCAGTTTAGTGAGCTGCATGAGACCATTTGCATGACCTTAATGCATTTAAAATACTAAATTGTTGTTCTGTTTTAATAAATAAGAATAGTGAACACCTACATAGGCCATAGCAGTTAGTATTTAAGGGCTTATGTGAACAGTCCTCTGTCCCCAAGGAAGACTGAGAGACTGAATTATGTGATTGTCCCTGGAGTCAAAATAATCAATTATTACAGGAGTAAGAAGGAAGCAAAGACTTAGGAAAGATATTTTGACTGTACTTGGAAATGAGAATTCTGTCTTCATTTTCCAAATTGAAAAGAAATATTCATTTTCCACTGGGCTTTGGGCAGAAACAAGAAATTTTATCTAATACCTCTATTATTTAACAATTTTCAGAAATTCATTAAGATAAGTAAATTACATCTTTTTATTTTCCCATTTTCAGGATACAATATTGCCTTTCAGCTTAAACCAAAGTAATTATCAGAAGCCTAAAATGATTTACAAAAAAATCACTAAACAAAATTTATAATTATAATAAAAACTGACAATAACCAGATAGAATGCACATTGCTGTGAAAAAGTTCAAAATATCACCAAAATGATTTGTAATATTTAATGCTTTATTAATCATAGTAACTTTCCTTGATTTTCAGAAAAAATATGAATACTTTCAATGTACACAACTCTAAAACACATCTTTGTAAATATTAAAAATGAAATATATATATATACACATATATATATATATCCTAGCTATAAGGAATTAAATTACTTTCCTATTAGGACTTAATATAATATATGTGCAAGAGCAATACAAAAAATATTGTGTACCAAAATAAATTGTAAAATCAAATCATTTAAATTTGTTTTCTTTAATGAATCATGTGCAATTAGTTTCTAAGTCTCAATGTATCTGTCGCTATTTTGTCCCTGACAAGCTCTTTGATTCTTAAGATTCTACTAATTGAGTTGGCTTTGAAGGGATAACAGTGCATAACAGCGCGAACACAGGGTGGTGAAAAGTCAGAACTCCTTGCTCAATGTTCTCTTTGAGGTCTATAGGCACAGCATATGGAAAGTTGCGTAAGGGAACCGGAAATGAGGCCCTGGACCAGCCGCCTTGCTTCGTGGACTGGTCTGCGGGGGAGGGGAGAATTTCCTCTTCCCTCCCCTAAGTTCTTTCAGGTGGTCAGATAATTCAAATGACGTAAGACAGGGTAAAGCAGAAAGTAACCAAATCTAATTATGTATGTACATACGCGGGTTCCATAAAATGTCAGGGCACAAGGACAAATTAGGCAGGTAAGACATACGCCATCTCGAATTTAGGAGAAAAGGGTGGGGGTCGTGGTTTGGGATTTCAAAGGTAAAAAAGGCAATTCATAGGGAGATGGACAAGCTATACTTGGCAAACACATGTTTGCTGGGCCATCATTAACGTTGGGACACAGAGAGGATCTTGATCATGCCTTGCGAGGTTCATCCCCATACCTCGTTTCTGTGAAACTGTCCTCATCGGTGGTACTAGCTCCTTCCTGGAGTTGGTCCTCTACCTAATCTCTTTCAGCCAGTTAGGGAGGTTAAAAGGTTCTTCCTGAGTCATTTGTTTCTTAACATACATTTCTTAAAATAATCAATAACCCAGAGGGGCGTATTTGGGGTGGCAAACTCTGCCCGCTTCAGGTCCAGACCAGAAGGCTTTTATTTTCCTGTCCTCATTAAGGTTTGTGTTCACAGGAATTATTTTCATGAGGTGAAGGTAGCCAAGGGCGTCAGAGGCGAGTGCATTTTATATACGCCTCCTTGTGGAACTTTATGTTTTCTTATTTCCCTGCTCCTTTTGGAGACTTTCCAAAAATACATCAGTAGGAATGGATTAAAAAAAAAAAAAAGAAACGTAGTTTGAGGTTATTTATAACACTTACATTGCAATTAGAAACATGAAGTTCAAAGTTCCCAGCTCCTCTGGGGATAAAAAATTATTTTAATAACTTCCTGAAGAATTGAAACTGTCTCCGAGGCACGCAGTGTGCCGAGCGTCCCGAAACCCATTCTTTCTCCTCTGCTCAGCATATAAAACCACTAATTACTCATCTTGCATTTGACAGAGATGCTGTTTCTATTTCTCTGTGCTGAAATCCCAGACAAAATGAGATTGTGGATTGAAGCAACAGGAACAACCCAGCGAATTTATTCAATTATGCCTCTGCTCTCCATCTCCTAAATAACCACAAGTAAATAAATAAGTAAACACCCACCTCTGCCCTCCGAGCACGGGTAAGGAAATAATATGGCTATCAGTCTCCTTGAGAGCATTAGCACTGTAAAACCTATATATCGATCCATTCTTAGCCGTCCCATCGGGATAAGGATCTGTTCATAAAAATCCATTTAAATTCTCCCTTCTATATATAATTCTTAAAACCCTGTCTCCCTTTACCCCTCTGTATACATACCCACAAACACATTAAATGAGCCTGAGTCTCCATAGGCACACAAGAAATGAAAACTTTCAATACAATCCAGCAAGATGCCTTCATGCAGAGGTTGAAAGGAAGCAGTTACAGATGTTTTGCATTTCCTCAAAATGCATTTATCAAAATACATGCGTTTGAAAATACCATAGGAGATCTATTAAAAGATGATTGATGAATTGTTTTGCAGTTGCATAGCTCAGAGCATTTCCTTTCATCCAACTGAGACATTACCCAAGGGCATGAGGTTTAGCTAAATAAAAAACAGCGTTTTGAGTCTCTTGCCAGGTAGTGGCAAAAAACACCTTCCTAGCTTATGAACTTTAGTGCACCAGCCATAGTAACTGTCATTCAGCACGAATTCCTTCTTCCACCGAGCCTCACACACTCACCTCAAGGTTTATGATGAAAGGCTGCGCTAAGTAAACCTGAAAATCTCCCCTAAGCTGGCAAGAAACTCAAAGCAACTTAAAGATGATTCATTGCTGAGAACATCGTTTTTTATTTGCAAGAGAGTGGAGCGCCATGGCTAAAAGTAGCAGCTGTGGAAATAAGAGGAAAAAGAAAAGACAGGCGGAAAGAAGTGGATTACGTGAGAGAGTACTTTAATCCATCCTGCTTTCCTCCTTCCCTCCCTCCCTTCCTTCTTTCCTACAATTATTTTAAGGGTAAAATTGTAATTATATCAGTGGAACGAAGTCTCACTTTATTGTTTGACGATTGACTGCTGGAAGATTTGAAGCCTCGCGCCTCCTTTTTTTGTGTGCCCACATCTGGGCAGGTAGGAGACAGCCTGCAAGTGCCCTCTTTGGCTGCGTGGGAGGTTCTGACTGCCATGCAGACTTCGCTCTCTGATGGGTCCAAGAGTAACTGATTTTCAGTTCATCTGACTTGTCTCTATTATAATTACAGGGATGGTGACTTTGAAACCCTTTACAGGAATCTGACTTTTAAAGCTACTTTTCGGCTTGAAACCTCTATAATTATAATCTATAGTTGCAATCTCTATTTTCCCTGAATGCTTTCGCTTTCTCTTTTCTCAGGGGTGGAGATCTTCTACTTTAAGGTCTAGTGTTAATGGAGTAGAGAATATATAAATTGAAGAATAGAAAGATATCTAAAAGTTGCAAAAACATATTAGATAATAAATTAGAATAATATAGTTCACCTGGCTAATGTTACCAGTCTTGGGTACCATCTGATTAACAGGTAGACGGGAATAAATACGCCCATGCGATACAATTTGCTGAGTTCTTTGCTATTAATGGATGTGGTGAGAGAGGGTTTTGGAACTCAGTTGGAGGAGAAATCAGGAAAGACTGTCTTGGGAATGTAAAATACTACAATAAAGCCTGGAGTTGCAATGCAAAGAGCAATTGTTTGCAGATAGAGATGGCAAAGTGTATCTATGTATATATATCCTAATGTTTTAAAATGTATCAGCAGAGGGCTGATCATTTTAAGTCCTAGTGCACATAATATGATGCCTTGGGTAGAGAATCTTTTTGATCAAATAATACATTTTCGTGTGAGAGGATGAGTACACATCTCATCAATATATGACTTATTATCATTGGATAAAACAGCACAGAATTCCAAAGTTATTTGGTAGAGTTCACACTCATGTTTTAAAGGATAATCAAACTAACAGCCAGTATCCGGAAAACAAATATGTCTCCCAAGCATCCAGCCATAAATTGTTAAAAACAACAAATGCAAAACACGGCCCCTGCTCTCATGGGGGTCAGAAACACTTTGTAACGAGTGTTTGTCAAATGTCTTCTTTCTGTAAAATGAGTATGTTTGGCAAAATTGGGGTGAGGTAAAGAGGACTTACACATAGATAATTAACAAAATCTGTACTCTCAAAGAATGTCAGTTATGTTTAGAGAAATGGCCAAGAACATGTGCACACACGTGCACGTGAGTGTACGCACACACACACACATACACTTACACACAGGATTAATAATCGTCACATGTATTAATTAAAAGTAACCATGTAACTTTACTTAAGGAATGTAACAATAATTTCTCTATGAAAAATATGAGTGTGTCCAAAACTTCTGACAGGATTAAAAATGAACAGTGGAGACTTCAGAGATCAAGACTGAAATGTTCTGATTTTCAATTATTTTATTTTTTGAGAGTTTAAATGTTTGTTATGGAATCATAATCTTATAGGTTTTCTTCAAATGGTAATTCTGTGCCATTTTATCCAATGATAATCCAATCTTCTAACCTTTTTTTGTGTGATTCATTTTGGAAATAGTTAAGGCAGTTTACGTCAGCTAGTTAAAAATACAGTTTAGAAGTGTGCCTGCAGACGGTCTTTTGAAGTTTGGTCTTCACAGATCGTTAATGGAGAGAGGATGCTGACGATGGCATCTATCATTGTGGACCCATGACAGTGACCAGGTTACGCTTTCCATCTGTTTTCTTATGTTGGCTCTATGGCTTGACAAACTAGGGCTTCTTCTCATTTCAGAGCTGGTGAAATTGACAATAGGTGAGTCATCCGAAGTCACTTGGCTAGGGAATAGAAGATATGAAACTTTACTTCTAAATGTGTCAAACTTCAAATTCCTATTTTTATCCAATATACCACACAGTCCCTCGGAGGGAATGAAAGGGAAAACTTGGAGCGCTAATGGTCACAGGTACAGAAAGGAGGACAGTCGACTCTGGGACACTTTTGTCTGTCAATTCTGGAAAACTTTTCTCTTTTTACCCTCCTCCGCTTCGCCTAATTTTTTCACCTTGTGTGGCACCTGTTTAAACTTGATATTAATTGCACAGGTAATAAAGCAATACGCTATTTTTTGATCCTCTTTATTGCTTTCTTCAGGCAAAAGCCTGGGACCTGTAGTGACTATCCACTCACATCCTGCACCTTGTTTCCCATCCCGACTGAGAAGCCAGGATCCCAGGAATTTCATATGTCGTATGATATACCTTTTTTCATACGGACAAACAGGAATTTCATAACAAATTCATATTACGAACATGAATGCATATCTTGTTTAAAAGCAATGCACACTAAGCATTATCTGTTAATCCCACGTGATTCATCGATAGAGGAAAAAAATGACGTAGACAGTTGCAGAAGTGTCTGCTGATTTTTACTGGGGACTTCCCCAAGATATTTTTAAAAACTCCTTGATGTTTTGAAACTTCCTAGCCTTGCGTGAGGGAGGTGGGTGGGAGAAGGTCACACGTGTAGTTGGAGATGGGCCGAGTGAAGGAGGAGGTGTTTTGTACGTGAGCAGCTCATTTTCTCAGGTTGGGGGCTTTTGATGCTTTCTCTTCCGGTAGCAATATCGTCCAGTGTGCACCTAAGCTTAATCTACTCTTTACTGCCTCCTGTCAAGATCGCAGTAGCTGTTATGTATTCTGAAATCTGTCATTAATTTCCGATAGCTCAGTGCTTCTGCTCAATTCTGTTTATCTTATGAGCTACATTTATCAATTTATAACAAAACTACGTCTGCCCATCTGAGGCCTGTGTCCGCCTTTAAGCTTCTGGTTCGGGGAATGTAGTTATTTATTTTCTTATCTAAAACCCAGCCTTGAATATAAAATTGTTATTAACGAACATCTTTCGAACTTTTAATACAGAAGGGATTTAACGTGATGAAAGTGAAACAATTAACATTTATTCGGTTAAAACATTAAAGAAAAATAATTATTATTCATAATAGATTTTTTGCATATAAATAAATGCTCATATTTTGCATTTTTTTCAGTAGGATAGTTTAACTGTAAAAAAAAAATAGGGATGAGTAAATAAAACTTAAACTCTTTGTCCTGGAACTAATTGAAATAAATGCCTAGAGCCCTTTAATACCATAAAACTTACAGTGAAAGCTCTTTTAGCTTGTGATTTAGGTTTAGTCTTATAAGTAAAGAAAACAAACCAACAAACACATTTGCAATCTATCCCTCCCCAATGGGGCAGGTAAACAGCAGCATATTCAGCAGTCATCATAGGAAACATTTTCTTTATTCTGTGCAGGGAACCATGGTAATTACTAGTCTGGAGGTGAGTAAGAAAATCACTGATAATAATAACACAGCATTGAACTCCACCGTTGGGAGAATCATTACCTTGGAACCCAAAATCAAACGCTCTCCAGGCAGAGATCGACAGCCAAGTCACGGATCCTGAACTGGCCGGTCACATATCAGAATAAAGATGGGCGTGAGCTTGCCGGCATTGGGCTGTCTCTTGCTTGTTTTGTTTCTTTTTCCTTATTGAAACTCTTTTTTTTTTTTTTTAAGTACTTGTACACTTTCAGGAAGTCAGTGAGCAGATTTCTCTCCTTCATCTAAGCCCCGTTAGAGTTCACCTGTTCCTATCATTCAGCGAGTTAGAAAGCTAAGGCCAAAGGTCAGCAAAAGCGTGAGGCCACGTTTAGACTCCCAGGCCTTGGCGTCCAGCCCCGCCCAGGAGGTTGTCCATAAACCCTGTTAGAGGTAACCATTAACGTCATCATCATCGTCACCCTTGACTTTTTTTCTGTTTCCTTCTAAAAAGATCCTTAGAAAATAAACTTTTAACAAATACTGGTTCAAACACCTGAAATAGTACTTTTCAAATGAGACTGAAAAAAGAACAGAGCGGAACAGAACCCAGAACACGCCCCGCAGAGACGAAGCACTTCTTGAACAAGGTAGAGATGGCGTTGGGGCACCGATCCAGAAGGAAGAGGTCGAGGGGCGTTACAGCGCGACAGAGGGCGTTTCCGCTTTAAAATTCCAGGTAGCGTAATCCAAAACAGAGTCTCAGCATGCGCCAAGGGGACGGGCTTGTTGAAGATGAATAAGAGACCACGAGAAATAATGAGGAAAAGGAAGGACAGACACAAGGAAGCAAAAGAATAATGACTGCCAAGTTAGGCTGCAACAGAGAGCAGGAGCTTAACACCCACCCTGTGTTTCCGACCAGATTTTGGTCTCAGTTAAAACCATAGCGTTTTACTTAGATTATCTAACTGCTTATAAGCAATCTGTAGAAATTTTGTCCTGCCTCCTGAAATATCTTGAAAAATAGCAGATTGTATGTTAAAAATTGTACTGAAATAAAGCAGAAAATTGCGATGGAGCAAAAATAACTAAATGGATATAAATAGACATCATTTTATAGTTCTAACCATAGGAAACTAATAAATATAGACAGTGCTGTCTACTGCTCCCGATCCCCTGTGATGGAAACATGATAATATCCGAATATATAATATCTAGTGATATATCGTCCTATACATGACTCGCATAGGACACATAGACGCTACTCCGGAAGTGGCTCTCATTAATACTGCTTCGACTCCGACGGGAGAGTCTTAGAAACCAGCGGATGCCTTGGGAAGCCCTGTATCCACGTACACAGGAAACCGGCTCCTCATCATCATACGCATTAAACTGGATCGGTCTTGAAAGGTTTTCAGTGCGATGAAGTAAAATCCACCGGGGATTAATGGAGCTGAAATCAAGGTTGCCTCCTGCGGGGTGGGCCGAGCCCAGAGCGGGAGGGTGCTACAGGCACACGTGAAGGCGGGTGGCCAGAAGCGGCGGGGGCACTGAGGGCCCGTCGCCATCAGTGACGTGTCGCGTCACACTGGTTTGCCATAAGACGGTTTCCTAGCTGCTTTGAAATCCGTTACTACTTTCCAGCTATGATTAAGTTATGTGAAACTAATACATCTCGAGTTTAATACACCAGTAATGTGCTATAATTTACTCCATTTCATATCAGGACCTTACAACTAAATACAGGATATAAAGATCTATTCACAAAAACTGATCCAAATAATATTTAAAAATGCATCGTTTCTTCTGCTAACGATCAATACTTTCAGAACAGTAAGTCTACTTTTACTTTATTTTCTCTAAAATCATGAGAAAAATTCGAGAGTTAATTTAAGAAAGCCTGACATTTCCAAAATTATCTTCAAGTAATTTCAAATAAGTTTAAATATTTAAAATGTTGGTTTCATGTAACTTACTTCTACAGTCTAAACTTCATATAAAAAGTGTTATTGATATATCTACATTTAATTACCTAGGAAAATCTCAAAAAATTTGTCCATTTTAACAAATATTATCCTCGGTGTCTCCTTAAATTGATGATAGCTCACAATCAAAACATGTGTAGAACCTAAGTCTTATGTAGTTAGAAATCATGCCCATAAATTTTGATCTTTTTTGGCATTTCATTTGCATTACAGAAGGAATTTTATTAACATTTCGTATTGTTGGAATTAAAATGTTCTCGTAACATATCAAGCATATCTGACGGGCAAAATTCACTATAGTTGAAAAGTTTTTTATACATTTAGCCTGAAGTATTAGAAGGCAGAGTTCATTTGCAAAATTTCAGTCTGTACCAGTGAACAGTTTTGACTGACTAACGTGTCCCTCGTTCTAGTTCTATATCCCACGTTCCCAGTGAATGTCATGGTTCTGAGCTCACCGATCTGTACATTCTGTGCTGATTAAATCAGCTAAGTGCCAGCTCTCACTTAGGGCCTCCCAACTGGAGAGGCTGCTTTTAAGCGATTGATTAGAAATCTGGCTTAAAATAGTAAGACTAATTTCTCTTAACACAAGAATTGAATATTTCTTCAAATAAAAGGGTTGACATTTTTGCATTAGTTCAATAGCATACTTACTGATAAACAAGACATTACATCTATGAATCTTATAAAAGGTGCTTTAAAAAACTTCTTTATCCTATTTTTAAGTCTTTTGACCATTTCTTGATGTACAAAGTTATTCAATTAAATATTCTATTGAATTATCATGTTAATGATTATAGAATTAGGTTCTATGATATGCATATACTAGGTATCTCCTAGATTCTTAGCATGCTACTAGTATAATAATTGAGCCTAATGCATGAATTACTTGTTGGAATAGTGAAGTTCTTAATGCAGAAAAAATAAGTTTTCTGTTTACTTTGTCTTTTGCCCTCAGAAGTGACCCTTGAAAAAACAAGCAAATCATTTACCTCAAACGTTATTTTCCTCAGAAAAAAAACTTCACCTTCTTGATATAAAGTTAGGATAATTTATGGGACATATTTAATTTACTTCGTCCCCACAATGATGTTTGTAAATCAGTGTGTGTGTGTTCGTGTGTGTGTTTGTACAGATGATGTTTGTAAGATAATTTTCTACAGATTTCCTTCTCAATATTGAAATATTTGGGGATTTTAATGACTCAACATTATCTGAATTTGGACAAGCTTGCCAATAAAAATTGGATTGTTTCTTTACTTTATCTTAGATATCTATATACTTGATTGCTATATCAATTGCATCAAAAGTTATAAATTTTAAGACTACAAATAATATTGACTTAATATAAAATAAAATGAATGTTGACTTCTATATCTCTAATTAAATAAAAATTGAATTGAAAATTAACTTTCTAATTGAAGGGCTCTGTAAGCACTGAATTTTTCTTTAAAAAGTTCATAATTAGGTATCAAGTATGAAATGTTTAGAAGAACGACCATATTTTCTAACAGTAAGAAGTGAGGCCAATTATACAGTTAAGTCTGGAAGAGTGAATTCTGTATTTGGAATGAATCATATTCAAAATACTGAACAGAACATCCCACCCTATATTTATACGCTGTAGGCCATGTTAAGAAAAAGTTAAGTGACAAGTTTGACTTTCGTGTTAGGACCCAGAACTTTAAGAAACTTGCATAACTTATTCAAACCACACATTAACGAATGACAGCTGTGTAGACCAGCTATCTCATCAACCATGACAAGTACGTGTCCATTATGCTGTATCCTGTCATTATTTAGCGATATGCATATATACATGTGTGTATGTATATATACACACGCATGCACACACACACATGAATACATATGTACATATCACTATAAACATACACTGTGTATATATAGACGAGGAAGATTTTATTCCAGATTATTGTGATGGGGAGACAGATTGAGCTGTCCTTCGCTGAAACAAAAGACAGTAGGCTTTTCTGTGGTGAGGTGAGTGAGTACGAAAGTACTGGAGGGAATCAGAAGGGAACTTGGTCGCTGTGATTGGGCCATCTGTGTTTGCTAATTGACCATAAAGCCTTTTTATTATTATTATTATTCTTAGGATTTGCCTAACTCAGCTCTGTGTGGAGATTTGTTTACAGTTCATTTTGAGGTTTAGGTAATGTAATAAAAGAAAAGAAAGTTTCTGAATGATGGTTTTGTTTTCTTATCATATATATATATATATATTCTTGGTGTTCCTGGACCCTCTGTATGCATTGGATCCTGAGATATGCAAAATTGTACAGTAAACCAGTCGCTACTGGTTAATAGCAGTTAATCATTTATCAACTTCTTTTTCATTCTTTGAAGTATTCAGATGTTAAGGGTTTTACCTGAGCTCTTTTTAAGAAAGTTCAGTAGTAATGCCATTCAGATAAACGTCAAAGTAAAATTAAAATGTGAACATTTTCATTATGTATCTACTACATGTCAAAACTCGGTGGCACCAGTGTTTAATAAGAGTGAGTCACTGTATTTATAGAGCATAGGGTCTAGCTAGGAAGAAGTCAAACAATGACAAGTTAACTATGACAGGTAATTATAGAGAGGTAAGTGCCATGTGGAAATCACATCGTCTAAAAGAACAGACAGTGACATGGGATAGTGTAGGTGTGACTTTAGTGGGAACGGAAGGGAAACGCCTTCCTGAGGACATAATATTTGAACTGGGAGAATTCGCATTAAAAAGTGGTCGTGTAGACTCAATACAATCCAAATGAAAATCGCGGCAAAGGATTTATGGTTACTGACAAGTGGATTCTAACGTTTATGTGGAGAGCCGAAAGACCCAGAACAGCCAATGCGATATTGGAGGAAAAGCAGGTCGAGAACAGACACTACTTCATGTCAAGGCTTACTGTAGAGCTACAATCATCGAGACGATGCGGTGTTAGCAAAGGAGCAGACGAGTCGTCGATAGAGCAGAGCCCAGACACTGACCCTATTGCTATTGTCGCATGAGTCACGTGAGAAGCAAAAAGGCCAATGAACCTGGGGCTCACTAAGCAATGAGAAAAGTGCGGTGTCAAGGTCGCCATGGGCTGCGCAGGTCACAGCAACACTCAGCCTTTCAACAGGAGACTGTCGGAAATCCATTGGCACGTCGGCGGCCTGGTGTCTGATGGGAGGAAAGATGTAGGGGACCAAGAGGGGAACCCCGAGAAATGGGGCAGAGATCACCGCAGTGGTCCAGGTAGAAAGGCGACTGAGGAAAGAGAAATACTGCATTTAAGAACCGAAATCTAAAGGAGCTTAAAGGGATGAAACACAGCGAAGTATCCAAAGCACGTAATTATGATGTAATTATGAATGTCAGCAAGGCTCCCCCTTACTCTCTCTGTCTTATTCCGTGGTATTACCTGTTCGCTACATACCGCCTTTATTATTTATTTTTCCCCGAAAACTCCCTTCTCTCAAAAGTCCCTTAGGTCTAAAGTCTAACTGGCCTTATAATTGGAAAATACACTGTAATTCACCCTCCAGGTGTTGTAGGTCTACACGAGGCAGAGCATCTGATTCGGACGTTCAGTCTCGGCCCTATCACATTTAGTGTAAGAGAGGAAAGCCACGCAGAGTCTGAATGTTTAGTTCCATGCTATGAAAACAGAAGTGTCTCTGTTCTCCCTCCTTTCCACGTTCCTTCCTCCTCCCAACCTCCCTCCCTCCCTTCCTTCCTGCCTTCCTTCTTTCAGTTTATGATGTAAAATACATATTTTTAGCTCATATTAATTAACGTGCATTCCAAATTCCTCCATATAATAGACTCTTGCTTCCTAACAACTAAAAGAGGAATCTTGATGGAAAGTAAACTAAAAACTGGGAAAGCACAGTTTTCATTATTCGCTTTGAGGCATAGATTTGTCATTTTAGAAACAAGCTACTTTAAGTGTTAGGATGAATGTGCCCATTTTTGATGCACGTATTGTAAAACGTATGCACGTGGCATGCTTTTCCAACATATTAACAGACTGCCAGGTAGCAGTGGCCGCGTTAAGCAAATACTCTCCCGGCCGAGCACAGAAAGTCGGGAAGAATTCGGTAATGTTTACATAACCCTTTCCTCGGTCTGTCAGATGCTCCAGCTCGGAAGCGTTAGTGTGGAGAGCTCCCAAAGCTTCACAAAAAGAGACAAAGAAAAGACGAGAAGGAAGGGCCTCTATCCCACGGTTCATGCAAAGTCCACAGCTGTTTTCCTATCTGTAAATTCTCACTTAATTTTAGAATTCAGGAACCGCAAATCTCCCGAATGGCTGTGTTGATTGACGGGAATGTCACATTTTACCTTAGGTTTATTTATCGGATTTAAAATTTTAAATCTCATTTTTAAAATATTTTTAATCTGTGACTAATCTGATTAGAATCATTATCGATTTTGTATTCTGTTAAATAAATTGCATGATTTTGGATGATTTGTCCCAATCCTGTTTGTATTATCTGTCCTTTATTTTTCTATGAAATTTTGTAGGTTTTTTTTAAAAATGCAAATAGTACACTATGACAGAAATATAATATTCATTTACCATTTTGTTCTGAGTTCTTTATAGACTTGGCACTCAAGCTTCTTAAATTAAAAAAAAAAGGAAAAAAAGGGGGGAAACTAGACATACTAGATGATTTTCCGTATTTATCAAAAGACTTCCTTCATAGCTCACACCGCTGCTTGGTGGCTTTTTGAGGGGAAGAAAACATGGCAGAAAGAGTTATTAAGTACACAGAAAAATAAGAGCATGGCCGCGCCACCTCCTTGGCGGTTTCTGTTCATAGACCCCCTTTTTTCTCCGTCACCTAACTTTCAGACTATGCTTGTCTTTGAATTTAACGATCCTTTTTGTTTGCTTTGGTGATTTGGCTGAACTCAGGTCAGTGCAGCCTGTGATTGTCCCTGCTCCAATCCCGCCCTCCGGGACACCCCTGGGTTGAAACAATTTAGGGGTCAAATGAGTGGTTAAAGTCCGCTGAACCCCCGAGGTTCCTCCTCCTTCAACGTTTGATGTGTGTGTGGCCAGGGGGCTCCTCCTCAGTTCAAGGGCTTGAGGCGTTTGTCCCTTGTTCAGGCAGGACGAGCAAGCCTGGGGTCCTCCTTTCAGAGGACACAGCACCGGGGATGTGCACAGTCCGCCCCCCTCCCCCGACCTTCAGGGTGAGAGCGGTGTCAGCCGCACTCTGAGGACCTTCTCCCTCGTCAACCCGAGGTGTCCCGGCCCCTGGCATCACACTCAGCCGTTCGCCTTCCCTGACCGTCCCCGGACTGACCTGCTTCACCGGTACCAGGAACATGCTTTGTTCCACGGTCCGACCCAGGCGGAGCTCAGCCACCAGCCGGGCCAGGCTTCGCGGCTGGCTCCAACCCTCGATTTCCCCTGCAAACTCCTCAGACTCACTTTCCTCAGTTCTGGGGCTTGTTTTTGTCGTTGCTTAGTTTGTTCGATCATTTAGATTTTTGTTTAGAAATTTAGCCATGGAGTCTACTTCATTTACAGATTGTTCTTTCTGATGCATCTGCTCAAATTTTTTCCCCTTATTTTTATCTTTTATCCCAGCTTCTTAAACGTCATCTGTGGATCAACAGAAGCCGCTTCTGGGTCAAGGGTCATAAGCAAGCCCCTTAGCCAGTTTGACTTTTGCTCTTTGACATTGGACGTGTGTGCAGTTTGGAGACTGCGGTCACAGGTCAGAGGTTACTGTTGCACCTTGCATTCAGCCAGGGACTGGTACCTCCAGGCTCTCTGGTCCCTTCTCCAAAGGTGCAGCCTTGGGCACGCAGCTACCAGGTCACCAGGCATGAGTGTGATTTATTAAAACGATTAGATTCCCAGCTGTTTGTCACCCTTGGCTTAGAAGAGCTTAGTGTTCACGCAGGGTTCTGTCAGAGTGCGTGTGCGTGTGCGTGTGCGTGCGTGTGTGTGTGTGTGTGTGTACATATCCTGTTGGGTCGCTTTCTCTCGAGAATCCCAACTCATACAAAGACTGTGAACCGAGGACCCAGGGCAGCTTACAGGGTTCGGAAAAGTCAAGGAAACAGAGAGCCTCCTGGGATCGTAGAGGGAGAAGCGCAGCTCAGAGCACACCGCGCTTTTGGCCCAGTGTGGCCTGTTTCGGTCTTATTGTTTACAGATCGGTCCGATGATCCATTTGCGCTATGTTATGCCGCAACATTTACATTAATTTTTGAAGGCAGCAATGAAACGCTAGGGTAGGGCCAGACGAATCCACGTGGCCAGTGATTTGGATGACTCTTACCTTCGAGGTGAATGAATGCAGGCGAGATCAGGGTACACAGAATGGTGCATGTTACTATCATTGTGACTTTGTATTTATTTACCGAGGTTAAGTTTACATGGGTTTGTTCGATTTATGACAAATCATTCAGCTATATGCTTATGATATGGGCAGTTTTTTGTATGTACGTTTTAATTTAATAGAAACAAACAAAACTTCTAATAATTGAATTAGTGATGTGGAGACAGCCCTGAGATAATCACAAGTATTAAAATCGAAGGATTTAGAATGGAAAGGAAATGACGTGGAAAACCTGAAATGAAATCCAATGGTTTTCCTGAGTAAAATAACTGAAGAAAAGAGAATATAACCAAGAATCTAAGATATGATAGAAATCATTGATCTAAATAATATTGAAAAATAACTCATAGTGAATTTTTACGTTCAGGGTTTCTTAATAATTTCAATAAATATTAATGTATTTATGAATAAATAATTTTCTAGTACATATTTTAATAAACATTTACACAAAATAAATTGTATTTCTAATGGAAGAAAATTAAAATATGTAAAATATCCCTATTTTGACAATTAACATTAAGAGACATCAACAAAACATACACAGATATTAAAATGAAGTTCAAGATACAAAATATCAATACTAATTTATGTTTATGTTGCATCACTTGTGAAATAGTGTACATTTTTAGGTATATGAAAATTAAGAGAGTGACCACCTATTTATCCATGGTAAGGGAAAAATGCAAAGAACCCTCAAATATTTATTCTGACTCTATAAAAGATCAATATAAACAAACACAATATTTGGAAATTTTTAATATGTAATCACTAATTTTGATCGATCAATCTAAGTGTCTAGTAAAATAAATTATAGCATATCTGTAAGATAACATAAAATGTATCAATTTCAAATTATTATAAAATAACACACAATTAATGTACAGGACATATTAGGTATAAAACACTTCAAAAGTGTTTCATGGTTTAATCACTTCAATAGCGGAATATGTAAGTGTGTGGATATATTCTTTGTCAGATTTAGGTATAGTCTTTATTTTTCACATTGTTTTAAATGTATAGATACCTTGTTGTTAAGCATAAAAATAAAATAAATATTTGTTTAAAAGGGTACATGCAAAGGGGTAAATCACCTATGCTGTTAAATATTTTGGATTTGAGGAAATTTTCAGAAAGGAACATATATAAACAAAACAATCTAATTTTATTTTTGAATAGTTAAAGTGCTTTGTAAGATGAAGATGTTTTCAGATTTACATATTTTAATTTCCTGTGTACTGCAATCCATCAACTTACTTGCCAAAATATACAGATGCCCTTATATTACATAGCATTACTTTAAATTTATTTTCTCAAATTTGTATTAAATTACAAATCAAAAAGTTTGCAACACAATTTTGATTAGTTTAAGACTCAATAGAAGCTGTTTCCTGTTTTATGTTTGACAATAATTTAGCATAATATAAAGTGGTGTGACGTTAAACAATGTTCCTGAACAGAATTCAGTTCCATTAACAAGCTCCATTAAGAAGCCCAGGTACCTACAAATCAACTATTTTGTGTCAGTTTTAGTAATTACTGTTTGGGCATAATTGGTGCGAAACCATGCCTTTCATTACAGCGTTCGTATTGTTTGGCAAGACAAGGCAAGGCAAGATGTTGAAAAAAGCGGAACATGAATGCAATTTGAAATTATTTGTATCGGAGTCTGCCACTCTGAAAAAAGTCATTTACTTTATGAAGTTCATGACTGATATTTAATTTTGAATGAATAATCTATTAACAAGTATTTTGAGAGAAATTCGTAATTTAAAAATGCATAATTATAATAAGCGTTCACCTTTTTTTAAGATATGATCGCGTTCAATGTTATATCCAATTAAGAAAAGCAGATCTGGTTACCTGTACCTGTGTTATCTGTTATAAAAAAGCACTTTTTTATTCCACCTAGTAAAATTCATTATATATGTAGAATTCATTATATATATATAACATTCATATATATAAATTCATTATATATGTAGCATAGATGGACAAAGTCCCTTCTTCCCATGGTGTGCAATTTCTAAAAATTAATCTTATGCTGAAATTAACACAAAATAATATCGAGGAGTATTTACATCACAGAGAACCGTTATCTATTTCTGCTATTTATAAGATTCTTCATACAGTCTGCATAAATCACATCCTCTAATAATTAGACAGTTTTCCTTATCGTTAAAGGAGTCTCATACCAAATGGAAGTATGATTACTAATAAAATTATTGAAAGCTTGATCCTTAAATATAAAAATAATTAATAATTCATATAACTTTAAGAGTTTTCCCTTTTTATTTTCCTTTTCTATCCTATGTCAATTTAAAAACTTGTGCTATGCCTTATTTCTGGATTTTGTCAAGAAAATATACTCAAAAAGTCACACATTGAAAAAAATTCTCAATTTAGAATTTAAATGTATCCCCTTCTCCTTTCAGGTTTTCCTATTTAAATAGCTATATAATCACATCTCTGCCAAAATAATCACAAATAAATTTGTTTCGATATTATTTAAAAAGTACTTAATCTTCATATCAGCAATTGATCATGCAAATTATAATGAATATTACTATGCTAAGTATTCTATTTCATAAAACTTCAGTTGCCAAGTATTATGCATTTTTAATTAATGGCAAATTACGCCGTAAAGCGTGCAAAGCAAGAACAAAAAATATGACACTAATTAAATTATATCAACCAGGGGTCCTGGGAAAAGACAGAAACTGCTGCAGTTACTTGAATAGAGGGAATTTAATATGGCATCAAGTTATTAAATAAGTATAAATTATCATTCATTATATATACATGCATGTATATATGTATGTATATATATGTGTATGTATATGTGTGTGTGTGTGTGTGTGTATCTGCAAAAATGGCCAAGAATCAATCGGGAAAAGTTGCAATTATTAAAATTTAGGAATTTAAACAAGGAGAGGAGTGCTCACAGAAATGAGACTCACATTTCTGAAGAGACGACTCACTTTGCTCTCTGTGAAGTATTTTGATCAGGAGAGATGCTGCATGTAGTGTTATAATTGTAAATAAGACATCCCATCCCATGCACCTGTGGTTGATAAATGCTGGTAGAGAGCATCATGGGAAGAGAAAGCAACTCCATATACAGAATACCTGTCTACTTTAATAAAGACAACCCCCTGTCTCCTCCATGATGGAAATGGCGCAGTGTAATCAACTGCCACGTGTTGGCGGCTGTCCTCAAGATATCATGTCATCCTGGGGGCTCAGAGTTGGTCTCAGCTGTTGATAGATAGTCACTCAGCACCAGCAATATCCTGATAATCCTGAGAGAGGAAAATTTTTTGCTATTGATCCAATGTATGGTCTTCATTCCACCACCATGGGCACCTTGAACAGGGGTCTCCGAGCAAACAGTGAAGTGGCCAGTAACAGACACTAATATAACTACAGAACATGCGTCCAGCCCACCTGGTGGTTGAGGGCGTGCTCTGGGATGGATGTCCTTTAGTGGCATTCATATGGGACACAAACATCATCATGTTCTCTGCATATGCTGAGACAGCCATCCATGTAACTCTACTCCAGATCTCTTAGTCGTCTGTCAATCAAGCCTGATTTTTTCATGTCATAGAACATCGAGCCCAAGAGTTAATAACCATACAAGAATAAGCGTGGACCATTACTTCTGGCCATTTCTAAGTCCAGACAAAAACTGGACATCCAAAGTACTTTCTATCTGAAGGATGCGCATTTAAGCAACCATCTCTGAACTAGGCCCAAATGTTTTTGTTTTTCTGTTCCTCCTACATCAACTGTTTATAAGGAATTGCCCATGAGTCTACAGATGAGGGCCTAGGGAGAGGAGACGATGCAACAAGACTCACTGCAGAAGTCCGACCGACCTGATCACATAACATACTCGTCCCTCTGATGTTCTTGAGCCTAATTTATTACATGCTAGTTCCACTGACAATAGAATACTTGCAATTCCTATACCATATTATAGTTTTGTGGGTCAGATAAACACAGTCCCTGGTATAAGCTCTAGTCATTGATGTCCCGTGATGTCCACCAATGTTTTTCAAAAGAAGATATTGGTCTTTAGAAGAGAGCATAGATTTGCCCCCGAAACTGTAGTGAATTATGCAGGGTCCTCTATGGAGCCCTATTGACAGATCCTAACATGACATAGCTGCAAGGCATCAATGTGGTTTAAGGAGCTGTAGCATCATAAACAGATACAGAAGAGCAGGTTCGGAGCTGAGAGAAGGTAACTTAATAACCAGCCGCATAGGTAATCCAGTGTAGGACGCCCTGATCTCAGATATGTTAATGTGAAACAAAAGGAAGGTATTTATTTACTTATTTGCTGGCTTGTTTATTTAATAAGTTATTTTGTCACGTTTATGAAGCACAGTGAGCTAACAATAAACTGCATATATTCAATGTGCAGCTTTGAAAATTTTGATATGTTCATACACCTGCAACACCATCATAAAATAAAAAAAATATTAACATATTGATCACCCTCGAAATAGAGCCCCTAACCCCCAGGTCACCATTGGTCTGCTCCCTGGCAGATGCAATATATTACATTTCCTAGAATTTTATGAACATGGTATCATGCAGTGGAATCTCTTTGTCTGGCTTCTTTCTCTAACCGTATTTAATTTCATTCGTGTTTCGGCCCGTATAAACACTTCATTCTTTTCATTGCTTGATAGTATTGGACGTGTGGATGCAAAGGGTTGTGTTTATTACCCGTTTGCACAGGGATGGCCCTTTGAGTGGAGTCCGAGTTTTCCTAGTGCATATGTTGCTTTTATCCTCCTGGAAAAAAAACACCTGGGCATGTAATCCCGTAATGTCGGACCTCATTTTCATTCAGGCAAAATATTTTGATAACTTTGCTTTAAACTTCCTCTTTGATCTACGGGTTATTTAAAAGTGTGTAATTTAATTTCCATATATTTGGAGCTTTTTTCTAGTTATCTTGCTGTTACTAATTTTTAGTTAAATTCCACTACGTTCTGAGAACACAACTTGCATGATTTCTATTCTTTTAAGTTTGGCCTCTTTTTTAAAAAAAAAAAAAAGAAAAACATGTTTTGTCTTGGTAGCTGTTTCAATCACACTTGAAAAGGATGTGTGTCCTTTGTTGGTTGGCTCATTCTACGGGTGGGAGTTATGTCGAGTTGGCTGATAGCGTTTTCAGATCATTACATTCTTATAAAGTTTTGGCCTAATTGCCCTGCCTATTTCTGAGACTAGCGTTATAAACTGACTATAATTATGGATTTGTCTATTTCCACCTTCAGTTCTACAGTATTTGCTTTACATGCACCACCCCTCTGTTAGAGTTGCTGTGTCTTTTGTGAGAACTGCTAGCTTTCTCACTATGAAATCTCTACCTTTATCACTAATAACATTGCTTATTCTTAAGACTGTTTTGCCAAACCTTAGCGTAGATATGCCATTTTGTTTGTTTGTTTGTTTGTTTTGGTTAGAATCTGTGTGTTACACCTTTCTGCCTCCATTTTAATCTGTTCTCACATTTTAAGTGTGTGTCTCACAGATAAGAGTATTAAAATTTCCCGCCTCACTAGTTATTATAATTATATTTTCCATTCGTTCTTTGTTTATATATTTTTTTTCTTTTTATTTCTCCCAGTTAATTGAGCATTTTGTTGTTGTTTGTCGTTAGGAGAAAATTGTCCCTGTATCTCCTGCATTTCTGCATATCTTATTTAAAAAGAGTTCCTATCCCTTGCCATCCTTTCAAATGTGTCTGCGTAGCAAATAGTGTTGGAACAGAGACACGTGTCGCTTCGTATGGGACACTTTAGCAGGATAATACCAATATTGTAACAGTTGGGGTCTTGCATTCGGGCTTCCTCCTCTGAACACAGCCCACTGTGAAATGACTCCTGGCACGTTGCCCTGTGGGAGTCGTGGCTTGAAGTTTTGTGCTATAGACTGAGTATTGGTTCCCCGCCCCCTCCCAAATCCATACGTTGAAATTTTAATCCCCAGCGTGTTGGCATTTGTAGACGGGGCCTTTGGGAGGGGGTCAAGTCGTAATGGCAGAGCCCTTATGTTGAGATGAGTATCCTCTCAAGGAGAGACACCAGAGAGCTTCCTCTCTCTCTGCCATGTGAGGACACAGTGAGAAGGTGACTGACGGCCTACGAACGAGAAAGGGGCCTCTCACCACAAACCCAGTCAGCCGGGGCCTTGATCGTGGACTTGCCAAATTCCAGACTGTGAGAAAAAAGCCAGCCAGTCTGCAAGCGATGCCAATTTTGTGAGTTATAATCTGTCCTTTGTCGCTGCCTTCAGCCAGATCCCTAAAACTGTGGCCGGCTAATTTATTAGTTTGCAAGTATGCTAAAATCTCAGATGCTTTGACATTCTAAACACTTTTTATTCAATTGCATCTGCCTTTTTGACTCATTATTTATACTGAAAACTTTTAGCAATTAGCCTATGGCTTACAATATACTTTTTAAATTAACGTTAGTTTGTCTTCAAGTACTATTGTTTTATTCAGCTGTAAAAACCTTAATAGAGATTGTTCCCTATATCTTTCCTGTGTTTTTTTCTATTGTTATCATATATTTTATTTTTACATATGTGATAAACTCAAAATACATTATTATTATCACTTTAGTCACTTATCTCATGGTGCTATTTACAAGAAATTTATTTTCTCCTCTTTTTCAGCATCCAAAGATCTTTATATGGCTAAGTCCAAATTTCCGATTGATAGAATATTGCTTCTGCATGAAAAACTGATATGTATTTTAGGATATGTCTGCTAACAGTGAATTTTCACATATTTGTTTGTTTGAGAAAGTCCATTTCTCATTCATTTTTTAAGGAATATTTTCCCTGGGTATTTTCCTTTGACATTTCTCCTTTTTTCAGCCTTTTAAATTGGTTATCATTCTTCCTGCGTGCATATTTTTGGTAAGAAGTCTTTCATTCTCATGGCATCATAGGCAAAATTTCCTTTATAGCGTTAATATTTCTTTATCTTTAGTTTTTATTATCTCTCTGTCTTTGGTTGGGACAGTTTGAATTAGACATGTGTTTTTCATAGTTGTGGAGATGAGGTAATATTGGGGTAATTTTTGATACTATTTTAGATTCATAAATCTGTGGTTTGGTTGTTTGTCTCTAATTTGGGAAGTTCTCACCCACTCAGCTGATAGCTTCTCCTCCCAGGCCCCACCATAACAGCGAAGACCAGGCTGCAAGTGGCAGGTCATCAAGGGTTCAGATGCCTCCCAGGGAGGGGTTTGGTCTCACACTCAGGAAAAGCACCAGGCCTGCTGAGCAGATAGCCATGGGCAGGGCCATTCAGAGAGGAATTTTCTGCATAATAGCTTTTTTTTTTTTTTTTTTTTTTTTTTTGCTGAGTGTCCCCTCAAGCAAGGAAGGAAGGGCCATGGGGACCAAGAGGGGCCTGGCTCCTTAACCCTGTGTGATGATGTTGATCTGTAAGGGGTAACCAGTGGTTTTAGTGGCCATGAGAATGTGTCAAAGGCCTCCAAAGATCGGAACGTGAGGGACTAAGGGCCTGTCACCTGTCACTGCCCTCTGGACTTTGCTGCTACATTTTATCTCGCGGGGCTGCCTCCAGCCAGGGACTGAGTATCATTAGTCAGTGATCTAAAGGAGACCCACTCTTGGCAGATGGGTGTGTCCCTTTAAGGGTGACTTCGGCTCAAAGACGTCCCTATGATGTTCCTTAGACACCACCACAATGTGTGAGGTTTCCACGAAGCTCGATCCCTCTTTCTCGTGTTCGGGATCAGACCTGAATGCGGGTATGACAGCTCTCAACCCCAGATAAAACCTTTGCGCACTTAATTTCACCTTAACATCTGATTCTCTGGCGGCTCAGATTAACCTGCTAATCAATAAACACTTCAACGCCCTCTCTCTCCTGCCGCTCCCTAGGGCATGCCTCTTTATTCCTGATCATTTTAAGTTAATGAGCAACACTCTTCATGTCAGAATTCTTTGTGACATCATTATTCTTACTGAAGATCTTTGGCTAGCCTCTCAGATCCTCCAAATTCTCTCCTAATCATCTCTCTAATTTCTCTCTGCATTCCCTTCTGATTATTGTATGCCTCGACCATTAATTCTCATTGGCATGTACCAGAACTCTTTGGTACCTATAATTGCAATGTGCCTGTATTTCCATTCCACAGATCCTGTTCTTCTTCCTCCTGCTACGTGTCTATTGGTCACACTACTCGGATCCAACCGAGACCCCCTCTCCATTGGTTTTGTCGCATTTTACTGGCTTCATGCGTTTGGCATTTTCACCTCCCAGTGTAGATTCCATGATTCTTTATTCTATATACTCCCTGGCAGAGTACTTCAAATCTTTGCTCGGTTAACTATAGTCGAGATTAAACTGAACTTTCTGACTCTGTCATTTTGTACTTGTGCAATTGAACTTAGCTGGGAAAAAAAAAAAAAAAGTGACAATTGTGTTGACTAGTCTCATACTAATTGTCAAGGAATCTCAAACGTGCCCTGAAGATAACACGGATCTTTTGATATCCAACTGACATGACCACATCTGAGAGAATCTGCTAAAAATAAAGCAAGAAAATGAGTGTTTGTGACCAGACAAAGGCATGCATGAGAGAACAGACGAGGATTTTAAACGACAGCCATTCTCGCCCTCACGTCTAGCTGATGATGGAAGCAGGTCTGGGTCCTCGGGAGGTGGCTCTGTGAGCTGCAAATGGTTAGGACCTCGAACAGCCCCAGAGGGAACCCAGAGACAGGTCGGAGCTGTCGGAAAATGGAAAACCTCAGCAGGCTGCACGGGAGGTGGGGCCTGATTTACACATGACTGAGATGTCCACTCTCCTTTGGAACTTCCTGTAAAATATCAACGCCGGCCTCGTTTTCTACTAGAAAGGGACTTGCCGCTGCCCCACCGACAGGTTCAGTACCTGAGCACTGCTAAGCAAGACCATGTTTGCATTATAGTTTTTAGGTAAAGGTTAGTTAATCACCATTCACTCTTTCATTCATTGATTCATTCATTTCATCATCATCCATTTATCATATACATATTGAACCTCGGCCACACGTGGGGAGCTATGCTACCCCTTTGCATATTCAGGGTAGGGAGAGATTTCTACTCTGTTCCTAAGGGGAAAAGAAACCCATAAGCATAAATTTCTGTCTCTTGTTTAAAACTTTGTGACGAGGCACCATCCACTTCTTTGCTAAAAGCTAATTTTGCATAACAGAGACACAAAAATGGGTTTTGATGCACACACCATTTATCAGCCTATAAACAACGCCTTTAACATAAAAACAAAACCCCTTTATTTGGATGCACATATTGCCGAAAATCTTACAGACGATGAAAAGATTGATGACGGCTTTCGCAGCGTTGTTCGCCGGCATCCACTTGAGTGCGTTTACTTTGAAAAGAAACTGTCGGCTTCAATTGTGAATATGACTTCACACGATGAAAGCGAGGGAGGCCATTATGCACCTCTTTGCTTGTTTATCAATGCGCGATGTGTACACGTCGAATCGCGTCGTGGTGCTTCTGGGTACCTGCAGTTCCCTTTCAGGTCAGGTCAAACACTAAGAGGCCGGCCCGGCAAATTGCATGTCAGTGAATCGTGAAACGCCGGTTGACAATGTCCGAAAACTGAAGCAAAGGACTCACCATTATACCTTTATTATACTAAAAAGTGTGTGTGTGTGTACGTGTGTGTGCGTGACCCCTAAATCTGGTAAAAAACGATTTTGCAAAGTTCAAACTTAATCACATCACAATGCTGGGAAGCTCAGTTGTGTGATTGTCAAGGAGATGAGGAATACAGATATTCCAAAAATAATTAAGACATCATACTAATAAGGCTTCAGCTTAAAGTAATACTTGTGAAATAGAGCTAAAGATCCTGAAATGTAGTTCAGGTTCTGTAATAATGTCACATCATATATGCCATTTAAATTCTCTGGCTCAAATATAAGTATCTAAAAATAGAAAATCATCCTATGTTCTTTGACTATTCTATAGGGTTATTCTTTTATTCATCCAAAAACTACAGGAGGAAGAGAAAAAGAAAAATGGGCTTTTTTAAAACTGCTTTCAGTAAATGGGCTCATTGTCAGAACCTGGCATTGAATCCCATTTAAAATGATTAGAACTTTTAAAATAAATCATTTGACCTAATTTTCATTCAATTTTGTAGCAACGATATTTCCACCATGAAAATATCATTACTAATCTGTTTAATAACTCCATGAGGCATGTACTGTTTCTTCCCATTTTTCAGATGTGACAACCAAATCTAGGGTTAAGTAAATTAATCAAGATCACAATAGCTTATCACTTCTAGCATTGAAGATAAAATACTGATCTATGTGAATTAAAACCATGAGTTTCAACACCATGATATGTCATCAATTCTAAAATTTTAAGATACTAAAAATCTCTAGTGGATTAGAAGAAAAGAAAGCTTTTCATCTTCCTACATATAGATCATTAAGATGTATCAAGGGTATTTAAATGGAGAGCATTAACCAGCAACTTTGGAGGATGATTTTTAAAATAGCATAGTCTTTGGCTTGACATGAAGAATAGCCAGGTAATCTTGTTGAGAAAATTAAGTCATGTAAGATTATTTTAACAAAATATACTACTATCAATTCTTGCTATCATTGAACTTAGCACTTGCAAGAACACAGTGTTGTCTTGGCTTCTAGCATAAAAACTTCATGGTGAGGTTATCAGACCTGTTATCTTCTTTTGTCATGGTTTTGCATAATTCCTGCAACAAAGTAGTTGCTCAGCATGTATTAAAATAAGCTAAACTGACACCATGCTGGGAGAATATCTCCATATGTAAAGATGTAAATAAATTAATCATCATTTAGCTTAACCCTTACTTGGTTCTACTTTTAAGAACTTGTTTTTTTAAGAAACAGTTTTTTAATCATTCATTGAGATATACTCATACATAACTATACTCTAGATCATATCCACCACCATGACACTAAATTAGTTTGTGTATGATAATAAGTATCATTTTGAGTTTTCCTATTAAATATATTTTACTGCATTGGAGCTAGTACTTTAATAAGTAATGTTATTTAAGTGGAATTATGATAAGGCTATGAAATCACATATGAATATTATAATAAAATTGAATTTTGTGATTTTCAGACAAAATTCAGTCAAGAATAGAACTCTAGAAAATGACTTTCTATAACCTTAAACTTTACTTCTGTGATTTGGTTAAATTAAATCATATTAAATTGGGAGTTTTAAATACAAACGGATCACTATCATTAGAAAAACTTTGGAGGAGGGACAAAGGACACTCTGAATTGACATTAAATGGTAATTCATCTGTTCTCAAAATCCGTAGTAATATAAAAGCATAAATGTGGTGACATGGCCTTTTGAGTTTGTGTTGTTATACAGCCAACACAACTTTTTTTTACATGTAGCTCTGGGCCGAATAACAGAAAGTCAATAGAAGTCCAACTATATGTCACACTCACTGCAGAATGGGCATCATGGTTTTCTCATACTGTAATAGGGAAATCAGATGTATCTGGGTCAGATAGAAATCCTGAAAATTTTAATGAAGAATAGTCCAAGGAAATGCAAACCATTTAAGTGCCTTAAATCAAGAGTTTAACATTTAAGAATAAAAGAAGTGGAGGACTTAATTTCATTAATTATAATGTATTTTTTCGAATGGGCTATTTCTACTACAATGCTTTTCTTACCTCTTTCTTAACGGTTGAGGCCCACTGAGGAGTAACTATTGTACTGCATTTGAAATGAAATGACCACTAATCAATGTTTAATATCATTATTTAATAAAATGAACCAGGCTCCAGAACCCTTAGAGAAACGGCTGGTTCTAGATGCAGAGTGGCAAATGTGCATGACGAGCCTGAAACATCTGTGGTGGCAGAATGTAAGGAAATCCTCAAAAAAAGAAAAAAGAAAGAAAGAAAAGATTAAAAATCAAACAAACAAATGAACAAACAAACCACTAATAGAATATGGGACACAGGATCCAGTCGAAATCATTCCCAGTGACCAAAGCTGGAACAATTTGAGAAACAGGATGGTAACTGAAAATACGTCATAAATATCTATGAGTTAAGCTGACATAAACAAGTGATTGTATAGATGAGAGAGAGAGAGAGAAATCTGTGCAGAAGGATCCCAAATGATTTATGCAGCTACCTTACCCTAAAAATGGACCTCAGCTCAAAGTCTCCCACTCCTCGGGGGTGAGCTGTGTGTGACGATGTCCTTGAAAAGAGCACATGGTATGGAAGGGAGAGAAAAACGTGCGGCTTTGTAGTAGAGAATGCTGAGGAGCGCCGCCTCGGCCAGGCAAGCACAGATGACGGCAACTGGGATCGTTCACGTTGCCGGTATGTACTTTTGATGTGATGTGATAAAACAGACACTTAACCTCTATGGTCTTTCTCCCCAAAACCCATATCTACAGCCTGATTATGAAAAACCATCAGGAACATCCCAACAGAGGGGCTCCCTACACAATACTTCACCAGGTTTCCTCAAAACTGTCCAGTTCATCGAAAACAAGGAAAATCTGTAAAACCATCAAAGCAAGAGAGGCCTAAAGAGATAGGACAAATCAACATAATGTGGTATCTAAATGAGTTCCTGGAGCAGAAAAAGGACAATAGGCAAAAAAACTGAGGACACCTGAATATGGCATGGACCCTAGGTGATAAAAAATAAATCGGTATTGGTTCCTTAATTGTGACAAATGTCCCATACTTCTGCAAGATCTTAATAATAACGGAAATCGGGTTTAGGGTCTATGAAAATCTCTACTCTCTTTACAGTTTTTCTGTAAACTGAAGAGTATTCTAAAATAAAAAGTTTATTTAAAAACCTAATCATCACAGCAAGATTTTTTATCAAGATATGAAGGATTCTTCCAAAATTTATATGTAGTAGCAAAATGACTAGAACAGCCAAAACAATTTTGAAGAAAAAAAAACTATTAAGTGAGAGGAATCAGTCTACCTGATTTCGAGCCTTATTATATAGCCGACGCAATCGAAAGAATTTCCAGAGGGCATAGACACATAGATCAATGCAGCAGAATAGAGAACTCAAGAATAGAACCACAAAAATATGCCCGATTGATTTTTGACAAAGTTGCAAAAGCAATTTAATGGAGAAAAGAGAGCCTTTTTACCAAATGGTACTAGAGAATTGAATATCCATAACAAAAATAATAAACTTCAACCTAAGCTGTACATCTTATACAAAAATTAACACAAATAGATCATGGATTTAAATATAAAACTACAAAACTTTTAGAAAATAAAATTAAAAAAAAATAGGAGACAATCTTGGAATCTAAGGCTAGGCAAGAAGTTCTTAGACTTGCCACCGGAAGCATGACTGATCGTTTAGACATCATTAAAACAATTTTTAAAAATGGCTCAGCGAAAACTTTAAGATCAAAATACAAGCTACAAAATAGGAGAAAACATTGAATCCACAAAGCCAACAAATGACGAGTATCTAGAAAACATAAAGAACTCTCAAAATTCAACAGTGAAAAAGCAAACTACCAAATGACCACGTGTTACCAGAGAAGGTATACGGATGGCAAACAAACACGTGAGAAGATGTTCGACATCATTAGCCACCAGTCCCACTTTCTCTCCGCCTCAAAGTGGTGGAGACGTGCATTTCTAAAACGATGATAAGTAGTGTTCCGTCGAATACTCACAAAGCAGAAAATTTTAAGATGCTTAATAATCTGAACGTGACATGAGCAATATTTTAATGTATTAATTTCCATATTCGGAACAGGGTCTCACAACATCATGTATGAGTTGATATTAATATTCCAATGAGGAAGAAACCAAGAAAATAAATATGTTTCCGAAGGAACAGGTAGGATCAGATTGTCCAATGCGGCACATTTCAGAGATCTTACCTGGTATCAAGCTTTACTCAATAAGTTCAAAGACATCAGTAATTATAGACCATCCTTTCAAAGTCCAAGGTCTGATGGAGAAAATGAATGATACTGGAGAGGTGATCGCTCTCATATCTGGGTTTCACATTAGTACATCTCTTCTCTGCTCTGCTCCCTGTCTGTGCAACTTCCTTGATCAGAAATAGCATGACTCTTCTTGTTTGAGTGGGAAAACCTGTCCGAACAATTTGTATATCTCTAGGGAATTTGTTCTCAACAGAGAACAAATTAAGCAGCTTCAAATATGAATTTAAAACAAATAAGATTTAAAATAAGCTCCTTCAATAAATAAACTAGTTAAAATGTGTGATGCATTGATAGTAGAGTGGATAACGTTTGCGAGGTCCGCCAACGGTTACCCTGGTTCTCGTAGCTGAAACCTCATTTTGTCTTCTCTCCTTATATGTAGCATCGTAATTATTGATGACCTGGGGGTCAGTAACCCGTGAGGGAACATTGATTTCCTGCCTACCTCAAATGTAGGGTCATGGCGGGATAAGAACAATTATTTATAATAGAATGAAACTATGACTATAACCACATGATGAACATATTTGCTTTAATGACTGACAGTTTTTTCTTAGTTCAAGATTGCTAAAAATTCATACTAAATATCACAGTGCCAGCTGCATCAGCTGGGAGAACCAGTAAATTCACTCATATTGGAGGGTGTTTAAGTCACTTTGAAGCACAATTTTAAAGGCTGCTGTGTTTCTTCAGAATGAGGCACTAGGAGATAACAATTTCTTTTGAACGTTTTTTTCTTAATTTGCATAATCATAATCTTGGTCTACACTCGTGTAATATCCATGAGGTGGAGTTTGCAATTATATAAGGGAAAAAAAGAAAAGAGAGAACAGAGAGAGATGGTAGAGGGAACAAAATGTTCCCAAATTGATCATATTTAATAAAAAAAAAAAAAACAACTGCTGTTCAAGCAATAAGACTCTCGGGGGAAAAGCCTTGTAAAATTACTTAGTGTCTTGACGTCTCTTGCTGGTGCTGACAGAATACTGGGTTTAACAAGGACACCATGTCAAAAAGAAGACATTTCTCAACAAAAAGGCTGGTGATTGAGTGTGAAAGAGACACGGGGAAAAGCACACGATGTGGACGTTTATTCGGCCGAGCAGGTGTGAAAAATACACCAGAGAACTGGTGACTGAGCGTGGGACCATCTCAGGCTCTGAGCACGTGTAATTACACAGTCTCCATCTTCCCCCATGGGCTCGCGTGTTTATTTGTCTGTCGGTGGTTGCCTGAACTTCTTAAATTAAAATCTGGATGAAAAGAAAGTTCTTGCCTTAAAACCATACTTTACAATCTTAAAAAAAAGGGCTCCAGAGAACAATTTTAAGGTTTCATGAAGATAGTTTTTGAAATCGGTTTTATTTTTATTGTACGTTTCACTCTTTCTCTTTATTGTGCTCTGGTTAGGAGAAAATTAATTTAGAAAATACAACTAAGTGGCCCCCACAGCCCTCCAAATTGTTTTCATTGTACTTTATACAAATTAAATCTTCAAACCCGACTGCGGTGGTGTGTGACGATGTTAGGGCTGGCAGCATGCAGTGATTTTTTTTTTTCTCTTTATAAAAGAGTAGTGTATCAGTTGTTTTAAGAATATCTTCCATTTATTAAGAGAGATTCTCTTCATCAAAATACAATTTTTATGAATAGAAAAAAAGCAGGTTTAAAGAGGAAAATAAAATTCTTTAAGTGCGAAAGTAACACTAAAAAAAAGCAATACATATTTCCTTGATTCTATACACATTTGAAAATGTAAAAACAATATACAAACTATATGAAAAAAATACAACTCATATAAAAAAAAGTCATGAAAATAAACTCCTTAAAAATGGGAAAAAGAGGTGATAGTAAAAAAAAATTTTTTTTGGTAACCTGGCATTTTCATTTCCAATTATGTCTGACATTTATTTGATCTCTCTGGCTACAAATATCCAAATATTTCTAAATACTCACTTTTTATTTGTAATGAACAATTTTTTAAGTGCATTGCTAAGTAGATAGCTGTGATTTTACTATTAGAATAATAAAAATAATTATGCATTTTAATTCCCCATCCTGAAACAAATTAAAGAAGAAATTTGCCATAAATTTTTTTAGTGCTAAAACATAGAGTCAAAAAATTAAGACATAAAAAATATATTATTCAGATTACAAGATGACATACAAAGAAAGCTTACAAACTTAAAGAAATAAAGCAAGTTCAAAAATAACCTTATTATATTAATGATTTAAAAATAGAAAAATGTAAAAAGAGAAGAAAGCCTTAAATTGGTCACAGAAAATGCTGAGAAATGAGACAAAGTGGGTGAAACTGTGTGGGAGAAGTTATCAAACTTAATACACATAAAAATTGTTTGGGATAAGCATAAATACTCTATTCACAGTTTAAAGAACGTATGTCAGCAAACTAGACAGGGACCTCAATTCGATAAAGCATCCCCACAAAGAAGAACCCACGGCTAGTATATTGAATGGTGAAAGTTTAAATATTTTCTTTCTAAAATTAATAACGAGTCAACAATATCATCTCTTATCATTTATATCAACATCGTAGTGGAAGAAAGAGCTAAACATGGCAGAGGATTTGAAAAATAAACAAACAGCATATATATTGAAAAATTTTCAAGTAATGACTGTCCATATTTATAGATGATATGTTGGTTTAGGTACAAAAGAGCCAAAAATCTACAACAAAGCTGATATAGTTGATAAACTCAGGCGAGTTAAGCAACATTTCAGGATATAACACCCACATAAAATTTTCGTATTCTTAAATACTAGTAACAAATAATCGACAATTAAAATTTTTAAAGAGAAAACCATTTACAATCAGCACAATGAAATACTTAAGAGATAAATCTACATACTATGTCAAATATGTGTACTCTTAAAATTTAAACATAAAATAAGTTCAAGAAGACCTAAATTAGTAGAGAGATATGCTATATTCAAGAACCAAAGACTTAATATTCTTATGACCTCAATTGTCTCAAAGTGATCTATAGGTTTAATGTCATCCAAATTAAAACTATTTTTAGAAAGTTGCAAGCACATCTTACAATTTTTGTGAAAATGCGAACAACCTAAATAACCAAAACAATTCTGGAAAAAAAAAATGGATATCTCGCATTAGGTAGTTTCAAGACTAGAATGAAGTTATAACTATCACTATAGTGTGGTATTTGAATAAGGATAGTCATATAGATAAATGGAAAATAAACAGAACACAGAAATAGGTCCACATAGATGGGATTCGTTTTCAAGAAAGGTATTTTCATGTTAAAGACAGAATTTTTCACAAAATGTACCAGAACAAATAGGTGTTCATATGCAAATAAAGCTCTATCCACACCCCGTATTATTTTTAAAAATCAACTTGAAATGGATTATAGGCAAAAATCAAAACTTAATGTGATGAACATTCTATAATGAAACATAGGAAAAAATCTTTAGATTTTGTAAAATCTAGATTTTTATACATGAGCTGTAGATTTCATAGATCATGTATAAAAATCAATATTGGATAATTTGACTTTATCAGAATTAAAACCTTTGCTCTTTGAAAGGCAAATAGACGAACCATGGACTGAGAGAAAATGTTTGTAAACTCACGTCTGATAAAAAGATTTGTGTCACTAATATGTAAAGATCGAAAAAGAACTCATTACAATGTTTGAACAGATGCGGTATCAAAGAAATTATTTAATGCCAAACAAGCACATAGAAAGATATGCTCCTTCATGCTCATTAGGGAAATTCTCAGTAAAATAAGATACCATAGGATACCAGTACATAAGCTACCAGGATGGCTAAAGTCAAAGAAACAAAAATTGACGACAACAAAGACCTGAAAGCACTCAGAGCACCTGGAACTCTCGTCCGCCCTGAGGGAAAGGTAATGGCATAGCCACTTTGAATACTCTTAGGTACTATCCCGAGAGAAATGTGAACTGTGTCCCCACAGCGATCTGGAAACACATGCTTAGAACAGCTTTAACTCCTAATAGCCAGAAGTAGAGACAAGCCAAATATCCGCCAGTTTAGGATGGGATAGACAAAGTAGAGCATATCCGAATTCAAGGAATATATACCGAGTGGTAAAAATGAACTACTGAGGTATGAAACGACCTGTATTAATCTCAAAAGCATTTTGTATATGAAAAATCCAGGTCATTTATAAGACATCCTAGAAGAGACCCAACTGCAGATGCAGAAGCCAGGTCGGCCGCCGTCAGAGTCTGGGGGAGGTGGCGGTGGGCAGGGGTGACCCTAAGCGGACAGGAGAGGATCTTTTGAGTTGTAGAAATGTATCGTAGCCGGCGTGGTGGTGGGAATCTTTTATACTTGTCATAACGCATCAAGCTTCACACTCAAATGGGTGAATTTTACTATTTGTAAATTCAATCTCATTAAACCTGACCTGAAATTTCGCTAGAGGAAAATGGACACTCATGCTTTCAGAGACATTCAGAAAATCAGGAGATGCATTTTCGTGAGCTAGGAAGAGCGTGTTTGAGTTATTTATTAATTGTCTCCTCTTCATTCTTAGAAATTTCCCATTTCCATTATGCTTTCTCATATTCATAGTTTAGGTGGAGGTCTTTCCCTTTACCATGAAATAAAAATCATCTGCTCAGTGTTAGGCTGATTTCTCAAGACGAGAGGCGGGGGCCCTCAGAGCTGCGGGAGGGCGGCCAGAGCCTGCCACCTCCTCCCCAGCCTCGCCACAGCAGGTGTGAGCTGGAGAAGCTGCCAGCGGCGAGCCGCCGCGTTCTGACAGCTGGACTTTCAGCACACGTAGCCTTTGAGGTCTGTGGTTGCCATGGCTACCGCCATGACCAAATCTGAGTACACCGCTGCTGTACGACAGTCACAGGATTTTAAAATTCTGGTGATCGCGTTAGATAGAAACGTGGATTATAATGAGCAGTCTCGACATAAGAGGACATGACATTTTCTCTGTGATGAAAATTTGATATAGATGGAATCGATAGGTTTAAATATACTGCAATTTGTTTGGGGCTTTTTTTTTTTTTTTTTTTTTTTTGCATGGGCTTTCCTCTCACTGAGGAGAAAGTGAAGAAATGTGGCCCCAATAATAAAGCATCTACTTTGATGCGTGGGGACCCAAAATGCCAGCACGGTAACCCCGTCAAAGAGAGGCTCCCCGGGGGTGGGGCGGGGGGCGGCGGAACCCACAGACACGTGCGTGGCTCACGGTGGCTGCGCGTGTCCGCAGAGCTGGTCGGTGGCCAGGTGCACGTTTCACACCGACATGCTGAGCAGTTGCAAGAACCCCGTGCTGGGTTCGCGTCCTGTGGGGAGGCCCACCAGTGTAAGGAAGGCCTGAACTTGCACCCACGTCAGCATGGCCAATGAACACCAAGCCTCGCCTTCTGGGTGGGAGAGTGGGAGCTAGTGCCACCAGCTCGTGGGACGCGGAGGCGGCAGCCACGTCGGTTTAACTCGCCAGCCTGACCTCCGCGAAGATCCGCCGATGCCCGGAGAATGGCCAGCGAAGACCGCGCCCCGGGGGGCAGCCGGGCTCCCCGCGAGCTGGGGCGGCCCGCGCGGGCGCACGGACGGCCAGGCCGGGGACGGACGCGCTCTGTCCTCCATCGCGCCATGTGTGTCATGCGTCAGAGATTTTAATATTTTAGCGCGATAGGAAGGACCACGGGTTTGGGAACCGGAGGTGGACGCGTGGGCGGCTCCGCACCCCATTCCTCCCAGCGGCCCGACGACAGCTTTGCTTTTCCGCCCTCGCATCTCTGGGCTCTGCAGAATTGGAGTCCCTTTGCCCCAAAGAGACACGCTCGTGTTAGGGGATGTACCAAGGTCCCCACTGCCGTCCAGGTTGAAGCTGCTGCCAGGGAAATTCGGATTTCCCTGTAGGGGGACAGCAAGGTGGGCGAGGAGGCCCCGGGTGGCAGCAGGGTCCGCCGTCAGGAGCAGGCGGGGCTGCCCTCACGCCGCACCTGCAGGACGAGGCCGTGGGGAGCCGAGATGACCAGCTCGGGCGCTCCTGGTCCTCCCTTTCTGTGCCAGAACTGGGAAAGGACACGTGTGGTAACCCCCGGGCAAAGGCGAAGTGTGGACGGTTCAGACGATGGGTCCCTCTGACAGCGGAGGGGAAGGGAAGGCCGTGAATCAGGGGATGGAGGAGAGAGTGTGTGCCAGCTGCGACCCCAAAGGCAGCTTCAAAGGTCGTGACCGTCATGTGTCCCTCTAACCTCCCTCTGCCAAGTGCCCCGCCCTGCCGGAGCTGCGCCCTGGACCTGTGCGGAGAAGCAGGTGTGTGTAGTGCAGGTGGAGGGGCAGGTGCTGGAGACCCTGAGACATGCCCGCTCGGGTCTCCCCATGTGCACGCAGAGCCCGTCACCAGGTGAAGGTCAAGGCTCTGCTTCCTCGAGGCTGCTCAGCCCGTGACTCAGGGCAGCGAGGTCCCTGCGACAGGAGGGCCATTCCCAGCGGCACGTTTGGCCTGATCGCACTGGCTGGGTGGGTGAGAAGTCCACAGGACCGAGACCCTGCAGGGCTGTGGAGGCCGCTCCCCTCCCCTCCGCGCTCCTTCACGGGGCTCAGCGCGCCCCCGTGGAATGAGGAGTCCCCCCACCATCTCCCGTCCCCTCCTCTTTCTCCCATATGCTCACCGCACAAAAAAAATCTCCTATGCATCTTATCGAGTCTTGGAGTCTGCGCCTTGAAGGACCTGAAACAGTGCGCTGATTCTGGGCATCAAACTTGTTTTGTTATTTTATTGTGCTGGTTGTGAATTTTCAGTGTTATTCCAATGTAGGCGCATATTCTCAGTCCCGATATCATGTAAAAAGGACCTGTACCCCCAACGCCCCCATTACCAAGGAACCTAAGAACTAAAGGGAGCAAAGGCTATAATAGCTTAAGTTCGAGACAAAAACAAACGCATTTACCAGCTAGAGCGAGTATCTGCTGAACGGATTTAAGGGTATATTTTAATTTGTTACCCAATTTAATTTGTTACCTACTCAGCCCCCAGTGGGGTCTGGAGAAGAGCGGATCAGCATTCTCTCAAAAGCAAACTTTCCAGAAAATTCATATGAGAACATCTAACATTTCCTAAAGCTCACCAAACTCTAGACCAGTCAGGATACCGCTTTGGGGACTTCCCTTAAAATTAAAATTTGAAGATTAACACAAACAAATCTATATTTCATGTCTTCCCTCAGGCCACTTTAATTGTGCGCTATTTTTGTATTTCTGACAGAGCTTTTGAAGGAATATACTTAATGCAGTCAATAACACAATTTAATTCTCCTTCAAAAATAGGATCGTGTGGTATTTATCAATACTTAAAGCAAGAATAATGTGCATGATCCTTTTTACCTGTATCACTTATACAGACAATGTCTAGACCCTATGAAATATTATATTCAGATCATGGACATCCTTTCTCTTTTTTTCTCTCTTTGAATCTCAAATCATGTAAACACGGCAGAAAAAAAACCTAAATCCAATTTATTGAGAGATGACATTGATAATGTTTTTTATTTCTACATCTCATCGTTTGCTGTGTGTATTGAGTCGATACACAAGTCAAAATGCACGGCTCTCGTTTGCACACGGTCACAATCTTTTCAACTGTACTTTTATGGTTTCAAGTCCTGGCTTCATCGTGATGGCCAGAATGCTTGTTTTTGTATGATTCTATGAAATTAAAGTCACCTATAATATATGAACCTCCGCTCGAGAAGAAACTTTATTACGTGCACAAAATGACTATTATCGAAAGGTCAGAGAAGAGAGTTACAAGGTGTGCGATGTGATTACCTTGAAATTTGTGGTAGAAAATGCCGATCAGGTCATCATCTCTTATCCTATGTTTTAATTACTAATTTAATTACTAATTTTGGAATTTTAGTCCTTCTAGTTTTAAATTGAGAAAAAAATATAAAAGTGTAGTTTTCGGCCGCTTGGTCTTCTGTAGCGGGCTGGGTTAGACTGCGTATTTCAGCCTTGTTCAGTGTCTGGGTATTAATGAAAACCATACATGACAGAGGATGGAAGAAAAGACGAGACGGATTTAATAAGGATAAAGTTGGGGAATTACGTTCAGCCTAATAGTATCACACACTCCTGCAAGGACTGCTGGATGCCCCTGATTAACTGGTCGTTAGTGACATCAGTCCCCTGCCAAACTCGTGGCGCATGGGACATTAACTACGCTCCGAGGCACATGAATTACCTCAAATTTTCCCTCTTCAGGTAGAGACTGTGAAAGCCACTTAACAGTCCATTTTCTTGCTACAGCCAAGAGAATAAAAGCAAGAGAGAACTGATACCCAGTCTCGTGATTCAAGACCTGGCGGTTACCAAGGGAGTTTTGGGTCAGATAAATTAAGACGATTAAATTTAATGCAGACAATTCATTTCTGTGCATTGAGAAATTAAAAGATGGCCAGAGGGAAGGAAAACACGAAAAATCACTGATCGAGACACAGGGGGAAAAAAAATGCCAGTCCACATTACCTTTCATCATCTTTCAGTACATGACAAGGAAAATAACAGCTGAATCATCAATAATTGGGTTGTTCAGGCAGATTAACTAGAGCATAAAGGGCCTCTCACCGCATGCTTCTTATCACCGAATTTTATCTAGTTTTCACAATTTTGAGACTTTTGCTACTTATTTATATTCACCAACACAGAGTTTTTGCACAGGAAATGATTGAAATGAATCTTTGAATTCTGAAGCAATAACTTGAACACCTCTAAAATTGTTCATTCCTCAGACAGGCTCCCTCCTGGCGTAAGAGTTTCCACTGTCCCTGGTTGTCCAGTCTTGAATTTGGCGGACTCCCTCTGCCTCTTACTCAATATCTCGCTAATCGATTATATCTGCAAAATTCACCTAAGTGACCGGGACTGTTTGTATCCATATCTAGTTGTCAAGAAATAGGAAGGGTTTGAGATTTTGCCTTACTGCATGCTAGCAAATAAGATTACAGTCGTTTTATGGGTGCTAGGAGAAGACGCGAGACTCCTAGGCTAGAGATCAAAGACTATTACAGCAAAAGCAGTTGCCGAAGGATCATAGTGGTCACGTGAGTTCCCTGCATCTCCGTGACCACCTGGGCACTACAGGTGGGCCAAGCTGGAATCCTGAAGTGTGCTGCATGTCAGGAGAGTAGTAACACGTGGGCCTTGTTGGTTTCTCCAACCTGCTCTTTGGTGGGAGAGGTCATCTTACCCCACAAGGGTTGTTCATTGAAAACATAATTTTGAGAAATGCTCTGAACAGAGAGAAGCCACGTCCTTGCCTTCTTGCCCAGCGACCTGTGGAGATGCACAAGGGACCTGAGCAGGAGTGTCTTTCAGCACCAGCTTCTCTGACACCCTGCCACCAGCCTTGTAATCCCCAAGTTCGTAAATTGTTTCCCTTTTTTCTGGGATCTCATGATACTGTGTATCCTGCGGAATATAACCATATTAAATGTCCAAAAGCTTTTATGTGACTTGTCACTTTCCCACTCAATACCCTTTAATGCTACATATTTTGTGTGCTAATCATGCATGTACAAAAATCTAGAATGCAAAACTATCTTCTCTGTTAAACTGCAATATCCATGAAACCATGTAAACTGAACAATCCCTTGCAAATTTCATTATTTCAGATGATAGTTTAGGTAACATTAGATTTATTGAAGAAAGGTGCATTTTGAGGGACTTATTAAATATATGTAACAAGTATTTACTTTTGACAGAATTACATATTAATTTTAATGTTTAAAATTTTCAAAATATAAGGAAAATGCCTAAAATTTAAATTGTCAAACTATGTCTAAATGTGATTTGTGATATATAATTAAACATTTACATTTTGTGTATTATTCTGAAAAGTGTTTAGAAGTCTAATACTCTTTATAGAGAAATCTTTTTCAGATATCTCATTTGTAGATTTATATCAACAGCATGTAATTTAAAAATCGAAAGGCCAAAAAAATGTCTCTGTTTCTATCCGGCGTTCCCACTCTCTAATTTTCTTGTTTGTCGATTTATTTATCTAAGGATTTAACGCATTTGGTGGACTATATTAGGGAACAAAGAAAATCGATCCTATCTCACCCTAGGAACACGAGTCAGTCTACATTTTCTGCCTGGTTGTGTACATGCTTTTTAAAAAGACTTTATCCTTAAACAGAAGGATATTGTGAGAAGTGGTTTTGATATATTGCCCTGCCTTTATGTACTGGCCATATTTCTGAAAAAAACTAAATACTTGGTGAGCTTCCAGTCACTTGAGATACAGTATCAGTGAATCAGAAAGCTTGAGATTGACCAAAATGTTCTCTACTCACTAAGAAAAAGCCTCCCAGCCTTATAGTCCATTCATTTAATTGATTCTCTCTGGGTACGCGTGAGTGCACATATGTTCACTTACTCCACGGGAAAGAGTGCTGTGTTTTTTTCCGAATATGACTAAGCTACATTAAGATCCATCTAGACTCTATAAACTTCACCCTTAATACCTTACCAACCTCCTAGACTTCACACTGATACTCATTCACTTCTAAATGATTTTAAGATTGTTTTATCCAGCTTTTCAGTTACGTTACATCTTACCATAAACTTTGAAAGTATTAATTAACCCTATAGAGTGGATAAAACTTCCAAGTGACCCTGTGTTCTTCCCTTTTCTCCCCACATCACCTCATCCAAACAGGGATCTCTTTTTTCCATATTCCTTGGAAAAATCAACCTTGTGTGATACAGGAAGCCAAGGGCTGCCTTCTGAAGAGACAGCGTTAGCAAGTGCGAATTTCTGTTGCCAATTGTGTATCAAAGAGTTGACCAGCTCCTCCTCATCTTATATCAGCCTTGCATAAATGTTGAATCTTTATGTTCTGTACCTCTAAGCTAGACAGCATTATTTTTCCATAAGAATGAAACATTGCAGATCACTTGTTAAACTGTTCATTGAAAGCATATTTTCTGTATTTGTCAAGCAATCCAGGAAAACGAAGATTTAGGAACTGATCTAAGGCAGACTCACAAAGCTTGCGGGATCCACGGTAATACTGACAGCCAGCTGACATTTAGCCCCCACTTACAGGCAATGTCTGGGGTGCGGGTTTGCGGGGGGAGGTGGGTATTGCTTCCGGTGGCACAAATAAGAAATCTTCCCAAATACGTCATTGGCCTGTGCTGGAAAATAACCACTTTATTTTATTAACCAAAATCCTTATTTATCAACAGAATAGTTTTATTTTATAACCAATGTTGCATTATTATTGGAATAATTAAATGTCTAAAATATCTAAAACAAACGATCTAAAAAAAAATGCCTAAAACAAAAGATCACGTAGATCTTTATTCAATGATATAATGAACCAATTAAATGATCAAATACTCTCAAATGTACTATTTTACATTATTACTAATACATCTTCCTTTATCGCCGAAGTCATAGTAAATGCTACTGAATCAAGATATTCCACTCCGCCGAGCTTAACCATGCTCCTTCCTGTTCCACACTCAAGCAGTCCTCTGAACTGGAGATTTTAATGGTCTCATTTCTGTAGTAATTACATTCACGCGCGACCTGCAGTCACACAGGTGGGCATCGTGACGCTTACCGCTCAGAGGTGTCCCCGGGTCCATTCGAACCCGCAATATCCCAGAGTTAACGAGAGCACGTTGATGCCCATTGAGAAACTGCAGTTCTGGCCTCCTTGGGGGTCAGTGTGGCCATGTCGCTAATTTTCTCCATTGTGATCTGAGCAGAAATGTCCCCGTGGACTTGATCTCTCCCACTCTCCGCTGCTTGGGGGAAAGTGTAGAACAGGGCTGGAGCCCAGAGGAGGGGGTCGGCCGGGGCGGCGGTGGCTCCCCCATCAGCCCGGGCCCCCCACGTCCTGGGGAGCGGCACACGGTGCCGGGGGAAATTCAGTTTCATTCGAGCGGAGTATTTTTAGCTCATTTTGTCGTCGTTCCATACTATCACTCATTCGGGCCCAGTGTCATAACTGGTTTTCATTGGTGTCGTCATATTGTGTAACCTGACCTCAGTCTTTCGCACCTGCTCACCTCCCCGTCGCCGGCTGGCACGCCCCGGCCCCGCGTGCGAGCAGCCGAGCAGGTTCCACCTGCGCCCCAGACTGGGTCAGAGGCAGGCAGCCTGCTCTCACTGTCGTTTGCCTTGTCCTCCTGAACGACTCCCCAATTTCTTCTCCTTGACTTCCTTTCCCCTCTTCTCCAAAGTCACACCCCAAGTTATAAAGCTCCTTCGATTCTTTCTTTTAAAGCGTTTTCTTACTCTTCGCGATATTGCTGTACGCATTCAGTTTTCAAACAGTGTTATCCTATTTTCGGTAAAGTCTTACAGTTTTAACTTTTCCCCTAAGCATTTCTACTGACTTGTTGCGTTAGAAAACGTTGGCATCCCTCTGACATCACGTCGTTCCTTAGCAATCTCTGGAATTAACAGTCCAGCAGATAGAGTTTCACAGCCTTTTTTTTCCCCCAATTTATGGAATATCCTCTTGTCTCCTGATATGCCTGGTGCTACTCATCATCGTCTTGAATTGTAACAGTCTGTCCCTCGTCCGAAACGCTGTGACATGTAAGCACAGATCGCCCTGGATGGAGTGTCAGAGGGGACCCGGCTAGACGGGGAAATTAAGCAAATGAAAATGGGAGTAAACGGAAGTAGAGCGGCTAGGTTTAAGTCAGGAAGGAGAGTCATTTACTGGGACTGAGGCCGTATCAAAGGTGAGGTAAAATTAGAGTACTTTTTTAGTTATTGACAGACACATAGAAGCCGTGGAAAGTCAGAAACACAAGGAGAGTATGATGGATTTCGGGAAACTATGCATCTGGAGAAGAGCTTCGCTAATAGGGTAATTTACGATGTTTTTATTTTCTCCTTTTTTTTTTTTTAAATTACGTTACCTGTCTTGCTTAATACCTTTCTAATAGTCAATGACATCAATACTTACCATCGTCCTAGCGTAAAATCATGATTTGTTCCTGCTCACATTATAATTCCTCTTGATTTCCTGGCACTTCCTCTGCCTGTCTCCCTCCCCCACCCCCACAATCACACGACATCCTCTGAGAAGCAGAGCGCATTATTCCGATGTGGAAATCGGGGTGCCCAAAATGAGACCGCATCGTGTGGTCCTTCTCCCTCCGGCTTTTAGGAACGAAATCACGCAGAGACCGTTTACTTTTGAAGACTCTTGTTTTTTCAATCAGTTTAGCAGGAACTCTCCTACCTCAACCTCCGACGTCGACTTTCTCAGTTAATAAAGGTGGCATTACAATGTCCATTCGCTCCCACATTTCAGTACAACTCTCATTGGTTTGGGACCTACTTGGGGAAGTACCATGATGTTTGTCAGATTAAAAACCGAGCTACCTCAGAAACCTCTGGCTTCAAAATTACTTTATACTTCCTAATTTGGGAATCTGTATAGTTTAGGGATCTGAATAATTTAGGAATCATTTTTCTTAAGTCGGTGACAGACGTAGCCCTGGGAGTATCAGTGTTTCTTCAGCATTTGTTCTAAGTGTATTACATACTTGAAATTTCCATCTTCATTTTACAAATGAGGACACTGAGGCCCAACACGGTCTGTACTTTCCCCAAGACCACGCCGTGTGTAAGTCAGAATGCTGAAACCGGGTGCCCGCCGGCTGTTGCAGAGGGCCGGGTCCTTCATTAACCATCTCCCAGCTCCCGGCTGGGTGGCCCAGCAATAACGTGTCTCTTTGGGGGCTGCAGCTGTTTTATCTGTCTTTTCCTCCTGACGCTGATACATTATTTTCTCTGACATCAAGACCTTTAATCCCTCTCCTCATTTCTAGTCTCTAAGGATATCACAACCAGTTACAGAGGATCTCGCCTCTAAAACTGGATGGGGACATTCACTTCCTTCTTTCTTTGTACCCACGTCTCCCACCTCTGCTTTAAGGGCCACTAAACAAATCGTTTTATTGGGCGTTTTCCTTAAGGAATGCAAAAAAAATAGATCTTTTTGTTCCTCACTGGAAAATGACTTGAAAGGGCAGTTGGAAATAAGAGTAAAGCATCAGCTTGAGGATCTGTGCATTTATGCGCACTTGTAGCCGAGAATATGTACTTAGTAATTCTTCACCCAACCCCACGTAGTTAGATTTGTGGATTTAACTAATATGACATTTTTTTTTTTTGGCTGTACTAAGAACAACTTTAATAGTGTTTTTAACCAAATGAAGCACCCCTATAAGGAGAAACAGCAAAGATGAAAATGATTAGAATCAGGTGGGTTCTGTCACGATGCAGGAGTAGATAGCCAACTTCCGACTTTAAACAGCTTCTGAACGGCCGAAAATAACACAGATGGAACTATAGGACTGACGGGACTTAAAACGTTCATCACACGGATAATAAAACCGTCGGTTAGAGCACTATTTGTAGTGGCATCTAGAGATAGCAGTTTATATGCATCCATTGTTTATCAACATACATAATTTAGAGGTACAATTTTGTTAGACGATTATGCATTCCGGTTGTTGATCCTACGAGGAGTACAATGTTCTATAACTTCAGTCATTAGACTTTGCTCCGCATGTGTCCTGAGGCCACTCACAACAGCCGATTTGCTCTTTCTATTAAAGACAATGTATTAAGTCCTTTAAATAGTCAACTTGAATGTGCATAATATATACAGGGATGCATGTGTTATAGACGGGAACATGCGAGTTCCACCAGAATTCATACATTGAAGATCTAAACCCTAGTGTGATGGTCTTAGAAGGCAGGGCCCTTGGGAGGTGCTTATGTTTAGATGAGGTCTCATCCCATGAAGAGATTAGTGTCCGTATAAGAAAAGTAAGAGACCGGAGTGTTCTCCTGTGTCCTCGCTCTTTGTCTCTCTCTGTCTCTCCCTCTCTCTCTTTCTCTTCCCTCCTTCCCTTGCCCTCTCCCTCCCTTTCTCCATACATACAGAAAGAAAAGGCCCTATGAGGACACAGTGAGATGACAGCTATGCACAAGCCAGAAGAACAATGCTCACCAACACCCAAAACCAAATCTTTAACACCTTAATCTTGAACTTCCAGACTGTGAGAAATAAGTGTCAATCATTTAAGCCACCCAGTCTATGAAATTGTCTTACAGAGGCCTGAGGTAAGAGGGACTACCTTTCAAAAGCCAAAAAAGAAGTACCTCAACCAATGAGACTTATTTTTAAATGACAGACCGAAATGATCAATAAGGATTATTTTATTTTCACTGAAATCTACTTTACTTTATGAGTTAAAATTTGATTCTTATAGTAAAATAAGTCTTATTTTAATAAAATGATGTCTTCCAGCATGTGTTTAACAGATATCTGATGAATAGAATGAATAAAAACGACTTAAGTAGTTTAAGACATGTATTCAAAGTCAAAGTAATGTTCAGCATCACAGGAGATGAAAGAACATTTGGACTTTCAGCTCAGAAATGAAGTTAGAAAGAGTTTTGCCCCCACTTCTACGAAAAAAGAAAAAGATATATCAATGAATGGCAAGTTAACAATGTTTCTGAATCCATCAAGGAACTGAGAATGCAAGCCAAGCAAGCAGCTCGCAACCTGGGAGAGATGGGTACCCGTGTGGACCACCGGGGCCCAAACGCTTGATGTCAGACAGCTTGAACTTCATAAATTGCCAGGAACAGTGCAAAATGAAAATGCAGGAAGCTTTGTTTGCAAAGTCTTAAGAATTTCAGGACAACAACTACAGAGAATTAAATTGAACCTGGGCTTTTCTAAACAAAGGGCTCTGGTGACTGCAGAGGTCACAAGGTCACAAAACCAGGCCAGCCACCGGTGCCACTCAACCCAGTACAAAGATGGAGCTAAACGTTCTGAGTGGACTGCTAAGGGCTGCGTGTGGCAGAGCTGAAGAGCGGACAGCTCCTGGGCTCACAGACGCAGGGGCCTGCAGGTGCTTGAGGGCTTTCTCCTGCCCGGCCCACACCGGATTCGCACAAGGAAGTGGAGGAGAATTCTGAAAAAAGGTTTTTTCATGGTGCCATGGACAGGAGGAAAAACACAGACACTGTGGAAACTGAACCTAAACCCAGCAACTCGATCTTCCCAGTGGAACAAAGTACTTAATCTTCAGGGGGAAGACGAACCCGATCTGTTGCCTGGTAGATGCTGGAGGAAAACCACATCGGCTGGAGGAAACCAACAACCTAAACTAAACTGCCAATGTAGAATTTCATACGCAGTGACAATACTTTTAAATGGAAGGAGAAAGAGTGACTTTCTCAGGCCAACACAAAAATGAAGGAATTTATTCTTCGCAAAATGTTGAAGAATTTCCTTCAGTCAAAAGAGATAGTATATCATCCAGAAACACAGATCAGCAGAAACCGCAGTATGGGAAATGGAAAATATAAAGGCAAAATAAAATTTATCTTTAAATTTTTTCATTTATTTTAAAACATTACCATCCGTCTAAATAAAAAATACAGAGCAATGTAATATGTGCAATGTTATATATATATGTGTGTGTGTGTGTGTGTGTGTGTGTGTGTGTACATATATATGTGTGTGTATATATATATATATATATATATATATATATATATCTCAAACGTGGTAGTAAACTGTGACAATAGGAAAAAATGGAAGAAAAAATTGGAAATATGCTTTTCTACGGTCCATATTCTACTGGCGAAGTAGTATGATAGTATTTAAATGTAGTCTAAATAAATAATGATACATATTTTAAATCATAGGACGATAACTAAAATGTTTTAAAATCATATAAATAATAGACAATAGAGGTAAATTTGAATCATAAAACTTCTCATTTAGTCAAATATAAGGAAGGAAACAGAACAAGATCAAAAAGAACAGAGACAGCTCGCAAAGTGAGAAACTGCATTCCAACCATGTCCATAATAGTATTAAGTACAGTTGTTCTCAAGATACGACTTCAAAGAGATCGTTAGTTTGATAAACTGTATTTCTGTCTCCATGAAGCCGACATAACAATAAAAACATAGGATGAAGGTACGAGGATAAAGGAAGACACAGCATAAAACATTAACCGAAACGAAACCAGGGATAAAAGCGACGTGATGTGGTAACAGACGGATGCTTTTCCGAGACATACGCCACGGAACGTGCATGCGCCTAACAACAGAGCTCGAAATACATACGGCGAAAACTGCTTTATCTGAAAGGAGAACTAGACGAATGCATAATTTATGCTTAAAGATTTCGATACTCTGCCCACAATACTCGAGGAAATATATAGGCAGGATACAAGGTCCATATACAAAAGTCAATTACAAATTCTAAACAGACACTTCACCGAAAAAGATACACAGATATCGTATGAAATGCAATTAACCATTAGCTAAACGTATATTAAAACCACAGTGAGATATCAGTAGATACCTATTAGAGCGACTGAATAAAATTTGACAATACACAATCTTGATAATATTATAGAGCACCGAGAACTCTCATATCTTACTGGTAGGAGAGCAAATGCTATAAAAAGTGTAGAGTACACTTTATCACTTTCACAAAATTAATAATACACTTATGGATGACCCAGAAATCTCATGTCTAGGTATCTACCCAAATGTGCTAGAAACATTTTCCCACAGAGACTTATGAGAATGTTTATTCCAACTCTGTAATTATCAAAAAACGGACATAATCCACATGTCCATCAGCAGGTGAATGGATGAACAAACTATGCTGCATCCATGCATTGAAATATTACTAAGAATTATAGAAAGTGAGCTACTGATTCACACAAAAGTGTGAAAGAATCCTACACTCTTATGGCTAAGTAAAAGAAGTCAGGTCCAGAATGTGACATACTGTATAGTTTCATTTATGTAACTTTCTAGTAAAGGTAAAACTCTAGAGACATAAAACAGATCCATAGATCTGGTCACTGGAGGATGAAAAATAAAAAGACAGGACGTTCTTAGGATGACATAACAGCTCTGCACAGAGCCGTGGTGGTGGGCATGTGACTCTACGCCATTGTTAAAGCCCATAGGATTCAACAATAAGGAAACATGCAGAAAAATTCTTAACTTTGAAAAACACCTTTTTGAAATTTTGTATGATCAGTCTATATTTAGGAATTCTTTGTGAAAAATTAAAGAGGTCATACTCAAAATTTTCATGTCAGAAAATAAAATTTCACTGAAATTGACTTCCATTTTGAACTAAAGAAAGAAGTTTGATGTGCTAATTTAAAGACTTAACAGTAAACTATCTTTGATCATAAAAATATTATAATAAGCAATGTCGCAATGCAAATGTATCTCTTGCATCCATTTATGTATTTTCCTGCCTTCGTTGGAATATTTGTCACCTGAAGTTGGGAGCTTTTCATGTCTTGATAAACAATCCAGAATAGTGAGTGGTACATAGTAGGCATTGAACAAGAATTGCATGGGGAAAAAGAGAAAAGAAGAGAGAGAGAGAGAGAAAGGGAGGGAGGAAGGATAGAAAAGAAAGAAGGAAAGAGGGGAGAGAGGGAGGAGAGACTGGGTTTTTCAGGGTCTTTGTATGTCTTTATTTTCTTAGTTTCCTTTTCTGCCAGCACACTGATGACTAATTATAGGCTGCAAATCCTTGTTCTTCAAGTAAACTTGAAACTATAAACATATCACATTTTTGTGCTTCTGCAAAGAACATCTCATGGGCTGGTTCATTCATTATATTTTTTCCTCTTATTTAATCTCTAAGAGAGAAAATGTTCCTCATGAAGCGATAGAATACGCAGAAGATCCACCATTTTGTCCCCTTGAATGTGGCCCACCTGTTTTCAACTTGACTTGTGTATGTTTGTGTTGTTCTGGTGGGTGTAAGACAGTCTTTAAACAGCGTAAATTGTAGACATATGTTTTTTTTTTTCTCTCTGCCTGATGCTCATGTTTTATGTTTCATTCCTGCCCCAAATGATTTAAGATTTTTTTTTAATTTGAGAAAAATAATAGAACAAAATAGATTTCTAATAGATCCCATTGAATCACTAGATTAACTAAACAAAACTATGCTTTAAACCCTACTCCTAGCTTGACTTTAACAATCACTTCACTGCACTCTTTTTTCTCAGTGCTTCGATAACCCGTCTTGAGTTATTTACCAATTACTCATCATCGTTATGTTGCTTAATGGGATTTAAGAAATGTCATGAGCATCTTAATATTTACCAATAAATAAAGTCTGAGTAGACCTTTTGGGATGAGTTATTTTGGTCCTCATAAATTAGGCCTCTTGAAAGATAATATTTCAGCCAAAAATGGATATGTTTCTGTCAGTGAAATAAAAATAAAGAAAAGATGAGTGTGCCTAATGGCAGGCTTATTATGAATGCTCTAATATCTGTCAACTCTGAGGAATGAGGTAGCAAGAGTCTGTTTGAAACCCACAACCCTCTTGGGTCTAAAAATATTCAATATCTTACTCAGCTTGAACAATTTATTATTTTGCAACCCACTCTATAAAATGACAAGATTAAATTATTCAGTCAATATTGCAGTGTTAGATTTTGTCATGAATATATTTAATTTAATAAAAACATTGAATACCCATTTATCATATAGTTACTGTTTTACACATTGCATTTGTTGACACCATCTCTTTTTTTGGCATTAAGAACACTAATTAATTCAAGATTATGATATATTATCCTCAATAAGTACCTAAGGCTTTGGCATGTTAAAAAACTCATCAGCTGTACATCTGCCAATAACATGTGCCTTCGAACTGAAGGATGTTACGTGTGATGGGAGAGGGATTGTCCAGTGCGAAGCGTCTATGGGAGATGTTGTTATGATTTATTCTTCAGTGCCAGTTAGCAGGTGCTATGTGTTTGCATCACATTTCAAGGTCTACCACAGACACTACTGTGGGCCCAAGGGAAAATTCCTTCCACATTTTAAGTTATAATATCTGATACAGAAATATGTAAATTTAGAATATTTTTTTCTGGAGCTTTCTGCATTTTGTAAATACAAAAATTGACTTTAAGATGTATCTTTTATTATTTAATTAGTACATATTTAACATGCACCCCGCCTGGTCCCCATGTGAGTGTTTTACAGACATTGTGACCGTTGTCCCTGGTTCTAGTGACGTACACCAGATAATAACGGGTGATACCGCCTGTGATTTGGGGAAAAGCTAGGTGATCAGCACGGATGGCCAACTTCCCCAAAGCCTAGAAATCATTTCTTTGTTGAGTTGATCATGTTTTATTTTGCTTTCATATTTTTCCAGGTTAACTTTAATACTCAGGGTTAGAAAATTGACTACAGTTTAGTATAATAACATAGTGTAATTTGGGGACGTTAAAAATTTGAAATTATTTTCTAAAGTGGATTCTCTACTTCAAAGGTACATTTATACAAAAGCGAGACTATTTCTCTCTTGTTATCAAATGCATATGAACATCTCAGCCTCATTCTTTTTGGATTTTGTAAAAGGAAATCAATAAAAAGATAGATAAAAAGTCACACTATGCTGCCATCAAGATGAAGAATTGCCCTCTTTTAGTGAATATTTAAGTTGTGGCATAAAATGGATCGTAAAAGTGTTGGTGTATTATTTATATGGAGACAGCTTTCCTGTCTCATACACAGTCACTCAGCTGGGAGTGCGCTGGGAAACAGAGAAAAGCACAAGGGGAATCGAGTTAAGAGTGTTTATCGATTGAAGCAAGCTTCCCCGAGTTTGTTCCCCGGGCATGCCTCATTGTCGCACCCCTCATTGGATTGGTTTGGGGGTGACTCGCAAGGCGACGACCTGGCCTCTCAGTCAGGAACTGGTCATTGAGGCTTCGCGTTACCTAACAAGGTACAGGTATTGATCACGTTACGTAGAAATGTAACTCCAGCAATGTGTTGTTAAAGACCATTGAGGTCTGGCCATCACGAGCCTGCTCAGTGCATTAACCATTCGGTCGAATGCTTTTTACAAATACTGTATCATTTCAAAACCAATTCTTGTCATGAACGGTTAGCATGTCAGAAACGAGGAGCGCTATCTGTTAGCAAAGTGGGAAATAATGGTAATGTTTCCAAATGTCCAATTTTCACCTGCCATTTTGTATTCTTAAGTATCCGTTATGTCAGGACCGGTTAAACCACACCCACCTTGCTTTCCTGTGTCTTTCCTGCCACAGAGTTTGCAGATGTAAAACACAGTTGCTCAATGGCAAAGTCTGAGAATAAACAGTAAAAATGTATCTCTATATGAAGTCCGTTTTTCTTTCTTGAATCTGATGCTCTTGATAAAACAGTAGTATTTTAGAAATGAAAGATTAATCAAACTCTTTAATGCCATGTGTGAAATTTGCCTGACACTCAGATATTTTTTTAATGGGTTAATTTAAATATTGATGTTGCCTCTTAATGGAACATTAGCAAGAGCTCTACTATATGTCTTGTAAAACCAATAAAATATCTAATATTACACTTCCTTTAGTGAGAATAGATAGATAGATCGATATATATAAAGTGGGATAGTATAAGATCCACTAGAATAAGGAAGAGAATTATTTACAAATACATAGTAAATTTATTTTAATTGCCATTTGCAATTTAACTATATCGTCTTCCAAAAAGAAAAAAAAAAGCACGAAAAGTTAAACAACATTTTTTATTCCTATTGACGTGCATCAAAGACAGGTGTGTGTACACTGAAAGGTATTTTTACATTTAGTCATGTAAGTTCAGAGTTTTTTTATGCAATGATGAGACTAAACTATAAAGCTGCCGTGAACCAGTCTTAACTCCTGAGCAGTTTATTATCAGATCACATTCAGGGATGGCTGAAAAAACGTTAACTGATCAGTATGACTTTGCACGGGATAGAGTGAGAGGTCACGCGGCGTTCATAACACGTTGCTCCCTGTCTTCTGTGCGCAGGGCCAGCTGGGGCGGGGGCAGGTGTGAAGAGAGCGGCCAGACTTTGATCTCACCTCATTATCCGTTGCATCTTTATCAATGAATGTGTTAGAAAATTCAGGAAGTTGCACAATTTTAAAAATAAGAATGCCTGAATATTGATTTCTAAAAGTTGTATAAACGACTTGGAAAGGAAAATTCATTTTGCCATCTGAAGTTTGTGGCTGCATCAAAATAAATTCACACGTACAAAAAATGAGATCTAATGTGGTTTATAATTTAGAATCTCGTTTGGAGAGAGATAAGGAGTTGATAAGCCTTCGTAACATTTTCAAAGTTGTCTAGTAGATTCCCTCTGAAGCAAAAATTGATGATCTTTTAAGGATATATCCACGCCTTTATCTTTTCCTTTTCTTCTTTCATTGCTTTTTACCCCAGTTTTGGTTATTGTCTTGTCCAAGTAAACAGTGAATGTGTTTAAAAGATCAAAATAAAGGAATCATTTTTTTTTGCTGAAAAGGATGAATGATTAAGAGAGTTAAAAAAAATAAAGAATAAAACCATATATAAATTAGGATTAGTGATTTATTTTTTGAAGTTTGTAGAAAGTAAACATACAAAAGGAAAGAATTCCTAATTTTCTTAGTTATATATCTGTTCGGTCATTCAATAGCCATTTACTGGCCACTGCTCTATCGCCTACTTTGAGCTTGCTGCTGAGTGTATGGAAATGAACAGATTGTGACATTATCCGAGGAAGATGACAAAACAGTTAATAGTTTCTTGGGATTAGTGATTAAAGGTTTATACAGAAGATAATGGTCATTACCATCCATACATTAATATGGAAAATGTGTCTTCAAGATTTTTTGGAAATTTGCTTCTCTTCCAAATGAAATATATTTAAACTGCAATATGAGTTTTGAAAATCTTCTCTGTGCTCTTTGTTTTATAAAGATAGTCATTAGAATCATGCTTGAGCAATTTAAGGACATAAAAAATTAGGCCAGAGTTTTTAATGTCAAAAGCTTTTCTTGTATTTTCTTTCTTAAAGCAATTATTCTGAAACGGAGCTGTAATTAAAGAAGTGTCTCACTGTCCTGAAACATAGTCACTGGGATTAACTTTGGAATATTTTTAAAAGACTGTGCTGAAACTTTTTAAAGCCATACTTTCTTAAAAAAATAAGGTTTCAAATTAGAGGGCATCCAAATGTCCAAACAGGGAGTTGATACTATGGACATTTTAGTACATTCATTCAAAGGAGTCTGATCTAGTTTTATGAAGCATAGTTTATATTAACAGAAAGGATTTTGGAAAAAAATTGTAGCATATTGGAAAAAAAATGTTTATAAAATCATATAGGCTTCTTTGCACTTTTGTTAAATTGTATATAGTATCATCATGAAATATAATCCGAGAGGCTGAATATATGATATATAAATGAACTCCTGCTTTGTTCATAGAACAAGGCAGCTGATTCAAGCCTCCATTCACTCAGGTTCAACCTTAGCAGGAAAGGAACATAAAGTTTCAAAGAGAAACAATAATTCTGCCCGACCACAGTTTATTATTTAGTGCACGTCCTGTCTAACGAGGGAGAAATATTCTCTCCTGAAAGTCTAGAGATTAACCAAATGTATCCCAGGCACCTTACAAAATGATAACAGAGAGGATTTCTCAGTTTACCTATATAGTGAAGACACAGGGTGCCCCAGTATTCCGAAGCACCCCTATATGAAGTAAGTCCTTGGGAAGAGACACCCCTCCGTGGAGCCCCAACACAAGGCCTTTTGTGGCCCGAAGTGGCTCTGCTACAGCCTTCTTCTCTAGATCCCTTTGCCTGCAAAGAGCCTTCTAGTCTGCTCTGGATAACCTGGACAAGCCCTGAGGCTTTGCCTTATCATTATGGGTATTTCCAGAAATCGATTGCTTGCGATAGCCTCCCCCGTAGCCAGTTACCAAAGCTTAACACCCTTTGTCTCAGGGCAGTAGATGCTGCTGGAACGCATTCTGATGCTTCTGCTGGGCTAATTCCAGGCTCCCCGCCTGAGCCCACGGTTCCAGTGCAGATGCTGCCGCTGTCAGACAGTTAATCCCCCCCTCACTGCTCTGGGCAGCTCTGCAAACCCCTGGTCCTGCCATGCTCTCGCCTCTGCAGGAAGGAGCAGCTCAAAATTGTTTCGCTCAGACGGGAAATGTTTTTATGCCTCTCTCGTATTCATCGGCAGCAACTTTTGAGAAACCTACTGAATATTATTTGTTGACGGATCATAATTCAAAATTAAAACTGGAAGTTTTTAAGCAGGATGTGCTATCACTAACTCGAGTTCTCTTTAAGACCATAGAACATCAGGTAAAATCGTTCAAATATGAAAGACCGTAGGGAAATGACCACGTTATCAATGGTGCCGTGACCCACCGTTGTTAATGACAGGCATATCAGTGATACCTTTAGTGAACTCTGCCACAGACAGAATACAGATCAATCTCTACACAGTGTGGGCGATGGTGGGCGTGTATTGTCCTAGATTTCCTGTTGGCTAGTCTTGATGACCTCTGTGCCATGGTTAATATTTTTCGTGGTACTCGAATCATGAAAACAGCTAAGATAAAAGAGGCTATGCCTTGCTTTAAGGAGAAAAATCTACCAGGCCCTCTAAGGTTGAACTTCATGGTCTATGGGATTCATCTCTTGTTCTGAGTTGGACAATCGGGGTTCCCCGTTCGAAGCATCTTACTTTGATGTTTGACTCTGCTTGTTTTAGTCATCATGGTCACTTCGCTGGGCTCTTGTATTCTATCCAGCGCCTTAAATTCTTTCGCACAGCTCCTCTCTCCTCAACGGTACACAAGGATGTGATGACAAGGTAAATAAACGCCCACAGCAGGACGAATTACAGAGATCATTGATCGGATACCGCGAGGTGAGGTCTGGATCGCCAGCCTTCTCTGAACCAGTCAATATCTTGCAAGTGCGAAATTGACCAATGGGAGAAGAAAGAGACAATAAAGAAATGGACAGTTGCTGCCTCTACAGGGCGATGGAACTCTCCTCATGATCTCGGCAGCCGCCGGCCCGGGAAGCCAGACACGTCCTCTGCATCGAAGCAGCCTGAACTGTCATATCTCGCTCAGTGGCCCCCAGCTTCCCTAAGTTTCACCCCCTCTTTCAACTCAGAAGATCATAGGAAGTCGAGGATTGTCCCCAAAGCACTCACACAAGAAGCCCCAACTCTAGTTAGTGTCCCCATCCTGAGCACCTTCCAGAGAGCATGCCTTAGGTCTTTTCTTTTCCGCCTTAAAGGCTTTCAGTTCTCTGCCCACAGTCAAGTCTCTGCTACATGCCAAGTGAGGCCAATTCCTTAGGCATTTGGGGTTTCTCTCACAAAGTACCGTAGAGCAGGCCCGGTGGCTTATAAGCAACAGACATTTCTTTCTTGCAGTTTAGAGGCTGGAAGCGCTAGCTCAGGGCCCCGGCCGGGTCAGGTCGGGGTGTGTGTCTCCTTCCAGGCTGCACACTGCTGACTTCTGGTCGTACCCTCGCCTGGCAGAAAGAGAGCCGGCTCCCACTCTGAACATCTTTTATGAGGACACTGATCGTGTTCCTGAGCCCCCCAACTCCCAAAGGCCCCACCTCCTTATGCCATCACGGTCAGATTAAGTTTCAACATGTGAATTTGGGTGGGGCATGCACATTCAGTCTACAACAGGTGGCTGTAGAAAGCTCTAGAAATATAGCCGCTGTTCTCACGCGAGAATACTGTTTATCTCCACAAAACTGAATAGGTAGCCTTACCCATTAAACGTAAATGAGGACCATTGCGTTTTGTTTCCCTGCGTCTTACAATTTTGCATATGAAATCACGTACATAGAATGAAATAATGACATTATTCTACATGAAGAATATACACACGCAAATGTAAAGTTCTTATAAGTTTTCATTTCCTTGGGGACAGAGCAAGATCGCGGTCATCACGTCTGGGCAGCTGCGGATGTGGGAAAGGCTTTGACTTGAGTGGGTTTCGATGCCAATTTCCAAGACACGTTTTAAGCAGAACGAAGAAACTCACCACACACCGAGAAAGGAGACTCTAGTGAAGAAACGCTGTCCGGTCAAAAGCAGAACGAGAGAACACGGCAGAGCTTCGGAGTGGAAGCCGAGGGTGGGAGACTTCGAAGGTCAGTGAAGAACCTTGAAGTGCGTTCCTGTCTGCACTCAGCTGTCAATCATGATCCTAGATAACTGAGAATACGATCTGATTTGTTTTTCCGAGTGGGTTGTTAAAGCGCGGTGTTAGTGATAAAGTCTAAATTACCAGTTCGATCAGCCTTCTGTTAAACCGCCTGACCTGACACGGCTTCTGTCATTGCAATTGAATTATAGCTCTTTAACTCCCTTCTCGCAAAGCAAGTAGCATGCGCATAGGGTAGACATGTAACCTGTACCGTGGGGTCACCTAACATACCTTTTATTCATATATTCTAATACATATTCATGTGTGTTCATATACGTATCTTTGAAATTTATTTCTGCTTAATATATAGTCATTCGATTTGCATTCGCCGCTGTCTTTTATTTATCCCATCTTGATAGACATTTTTAAATCCTTCCCACAAAATATAAAATGTGGAGACAAATCGTACATCTTATAGATGATTTCACTTATCTTTGACCCTGTTTAATAAAGCTATGAAATTATGTAAAATTTCATTAGCATCTAGGACCAAAATGGGTATAATAATAGAAATAAATTAGTTTTAAGTAAGTACTAGATATAGTATATGACAGAATAATTGAGAAAAAAACACGTTTATTAAAAATTACTACTCTCTAAACCACAAAAGAAAAGAAGAAGAATGGAGGAAACAGATTAGTAATAGTGTAAAATTTTCTGTCAGCTACTAATTTGCCATGTTTGATTTCATTCTGTAGCACATGACCCAAAATGTTCAGTCTCCAGTCAGCAGGTGAGAATTGTTATCTTGGATGAAATTTTCCTTTCTCACTCTCATTGTTAAGTGATAATTAATATTTCATATCCAGATGGATACCTAAAAATATGACCTCCAATATCTTATTTTTCAAGTCATGGAGATATAAATCTTTATTATGAAAAAAAAATTCACTAGTATTTATTTCAAATTCTTAAGGTGCTTAAAAAGAAAACCAGAAATATTCTCTATAACAATTCCCATATAACACATTTATGTACTTGTCTAGTTAAAAAATATGTAGATGAAATCGAAACTGGCATTAAATGGAATTTAAATGAGTCCTTATTTTGTAGGAGATAAGAAATAATTTCCCTCTGCCCCTCTAAGTTCTTGGTGGAGAACTGTAATAAAAGATGGATTCATAAGAGAAAAGCAAACAGAGTTTATTAACGTGGATACCTCCTGTGTACACCGGTGGTGGTGGGGGGGACCCAGGAAAAATGAGGAATTACCCAAAAGGCCTAAGTGCCACCTTAAATGTCATGTCCAACTAAAGACAAAAAAAGATGTCGAGTTGGGGGAACCATTTATGGGGGTGACCTGGAAAAGCACAGGAAACAGGAGTAAGGTTATTGTGCAGATTAAGCCCCTTCCTTCTCCGAGGGTGTAAGTTTTTACAGGTTTAGGCATTCCCTTCCTCCTGGTACAGACTTCTAGGAGGTTCTAAAGCTTTTCCTGTGCTCAAAGTAATCCTTATGGCAAAGAGACATATTTTGGGGTGACCTATTCTGCTCCCTTTCAATTTGGAGAATGAAGGAGAATCATCAAGTTAATTCAGTGCTTATGATCCATATGTGAATAAACTCTACGAATTCCAGACTTTATCATTAAATGAATTGCTTAGTAAAATGAAGGCTTGGACTTACTAATTTCTCACACACACACACACACATACACACACACACATACACACACACACACACACACGTTATATATATAAATGAACATTGTGTAAATTGATAATAGGTCTTAGTTTCTGGTCTGTAAATCCGGCCTTTCTCAGGGGAGCCTCAAGAATTACCACCTTCCCCGCGGTGCCCTTGACTCGGATGTGAGGTCGCTGTCACAGCACCCCCGGGGGCTGGCTCTTCTTTAGCCGGTGCTGCCCCGGGAGCCTTGTAGAACAACAGCGCCACCAACCTCCCCGGAGCCATTACCCCCCACCGCCTCCCAGGGCTCCTTCTGTGTTCTCTCTCGTCTTCCTCTCATTTCTTCCCTTTCGCCCCCCGCGGCGCACCCCCTCCAATCATTATTTCACCTTTTTTCTTTCTTGTTTTCTTTTCTTCCCGCCTTCACTCTCTTCCCCCCTTTTCATGGCCCCTCCCGCTTCTGGGACCTGCCGTCCTTCCCAGGACCTGCCTGGACTCAAAACACGCCTCGACGGCAGTTTGTATATGAATACGCGGGGCTTTGAAACACACGCACTCACACGCACACGCTCACCCACGCCCACACGCACACTCGCACAGATCCTCACCTTTCATTGTAACCCTACTTGAGAAAATTACACACCGTTCGTAAAAGGTCATTTGTAGTTTAATCATCCAACAGAGACAACTACCGATAGACGAGTCTTGTTCTGGATTGTCTCCTTTAATAGTTTTTCATATTAATTTAAGATTTGATTTCTGTTGTGTCCTTGACCCCTAGGTTTTAGAGGACTATTTTAATCTAGCCCCTTCCATTAATTTTTTTTTTTTTTAGGGTAAACACAATCAGTTGCTAGTGTTTTAAATGTATATATTATACATTTAGTTGTCAAATAAACTCAAAAAGAGTCAAGGGCTTAGACTAGAAGTAAATGCTACTTATTCAAGTTTTTTAGAGTTTATAAACTTGGAGCACAGCCAGGCAAAACCCCAGAAGTGTTCCAAAGAGGGAGAAAAAAAGGTGAGTTCTTAAAGTAAAAAATTCAATCTCGAGAATAATCAGTCCTCATTCTTAGCCGTAGCATTGGTCCAGGACGCTCATCAGTCTGGTGGTGGAAGCCAGGTGGTCTAGAGGGCAGACGCCAGGAGGTTTGGTCACTTCTGGTGGTCTGGACAGCAGGTGTCAGGGGGCCTGGACACACGGGTCCTTCAGGGGTGGTCGGAGGGTTACCTGGAGGTCTGGGGTGTGTCCAGATGTGAGTCCAGGCATCGCCATAGGACTGGAAATTTCAAAACGTTTACGTTCTCAGGCTCGTTAGAGCAAGCACGAAGCCTTTCCTCATGTCTTAACCCCAGAACGTTGATCATTTTAGCAGCTTGATTCGGATGACCGTATTTTATACATCACCCATCTTCCCTCTTTCCTCAAATATTCTGAGTTAATAAAAAGGTGCCTGACTTCGTTTACTAAGTCCCGGGTCTAAGATATTTGTTCTTCAATTCTCCCTTCTTTCTTGCATCAAAGAGTGCTGCCTGGCATGCTCCCAGTTTTCACCTCTCCTTACCTTTTCTGGGCTTCCATTTCCATTCGCGTTTTTATTAGTTTACACCGTTCTCTCCTTGCCGCTCTTCCATCTGTAGCTTTCATCTGAAGTAAGTCCTAGAAGCTGCTCGTACGAAAGCAAGCTTAAACTCTGACCCGCAATATGCTTTTGCAAACACGGCGGGAGCTACAGGCATCTGCTGCCGACAGATGCAGTGAAGGCGACAGCCTGGCCAGTCATATTTAGTTCGCGTTTTATTAATGTTCACTACAGCGCTTTCTGTTTTGTTTCCAGTGGGGCCTTCACAGATGATAGCACTGCTATAAAGTCAATGATTTAATTATCCAAGGAGGGTAGAGTGCGCAGGTCTTAAACCAATTCCGAAGTATCAATGTTGACTTTGGTTTTATATCTAAAATTGATACTTTCGTGTATTTTAAATTTAATTTAATTTGCATTAAATCATTTTAAAACTAGAAATTTAATTAGAATAAATCATTCTGACTGTGACATAATAGAAATATAGTAATTCTGATAATTCTCTCAACTGGTAGATAAACACTTGCGTACAATATTTTTATTGAATAAAGTTTTCTAATAAATATTGATCCAAATCACTTGAAATTAGTAGAGGAGTAAAGTTTATTGGATGCTTAATCAAAAAACATAAATTTTGAACTATTATCCATGTAACAGTAAGTAAATAATTGAACTTCTAATGATAAATAAAGGAAAAAATATTCTAGCCATAGGACCAGCTGAGACACCTTTGCTATTGAAAATATGTCCAAAATAAGCCTCTAAAGAGTAACACTTCAATGAAAAAAAAAATTTTTTTTTTGTGATCAAAATGCATTTTCTCATATTCCAAGACAATGAAGGTCTCCAGGCAAAATCTAGGTTTAAAATTTTTATTTCATTAGCGGTCTCAAGGGAATTATTTATTTATTTATTTTTATAATTATCGAGTTGGTACTAAGATCCACAGATAAAACAACAGGTTTCGTGCAATTTTTCTTCATTTCCATCTCGTCGTATTTCCGGTAGTTGTTTATATCACAACCATGATAAAAACTGTGCTCATCCATGTCATGTTTGGTAACCATATCTCTCACTAGAATATAAACTGTGTGATGAGCCTCTCAAGCTTCTAGAATATTTGCTTGTATGCAATAGGTGCATAGCAACACAAATCTCTGAACAAATAAATGCGGATACGCAAAAATGACATTTTGTTTGTAAAATTATAATTTGGAAATAATGAATAAATTTAAAAAGGAGACAGAAAACGTCAGGAGAAATTGGTTTAGAGTTCAAATCAGCCAACCCAAAATTTTGACACTACGACCTCGTTTGTTAACCTTTATTCTGTCTCAGTGAAACAAGGAAGACGTACAACTGTGGATAATTCCTTATAGTTTCAATACATAAACATTACTCCAATTAGAATGTGCTCACACTATGGTGACCCCAGAAAGTCACATCCTTTGGTTTTAGCCACTAGCCTATGAGACAATGGGGCAGGCAACCCTCTGATTAGATTGTTTTACCATGAAAGAAATGGGACCTCACTTGCTTGATTAGGTCGCATCGTACGGCACAGGTGTTGGCATGCTGCCGCCATGATCGGCATACTTGAGAAAGCCACAGGGCAAGGAACAGGACGAGTGGCCTGCAGGACGTGTAGGAAATGCCCCACCTCACTGCCAGCAAGAGAGGGAGGACTTCGGTTCTACAGCCGCTCAGAACTGAATCCTGCAGGTCTCCCTGTGGCTGCAGAGCAGGACTCAAGGGGGCTGCTGGCTGCTTAAAGTCTCGTGAGATCTTGAGCAAAGAACCCAGCTAAGTCATGCCCAGACTTCCAACCTACAGAGTGTCCAGGGTAATAAATGTGTGTTGTTCAAGCCACTAAGTCTGGGATTGATTGTTATACAGCAATATAAAACTAAGATACCAGTGTTTAATTGTCTTGTAATGCAGACATTTTTAAAAATTTAAAACAGTAAAACAAGAACAAATGTTTCCAAACAGTGACATCTCAATAGTAAAACTATTGGTTAGAAATGTCAAGGCCTCTAGTTAACCACTTGAAAGGAAATGGGGGAAAAAAAGACTTTTTCCCTTTTCTGATGGATTAAAAATTCGATCACAGTGTAGCTGGAGGCATTCGTGCAAATTAATGGCAACTGTATATTTAAACTAATTTGTATTCCTCTGTGTGTGTGTGTGTGTGTGTGTGTGTGTGTGTGTGTGTGTGTGTTTCTTTGAGATCAGATTAGGTCGAAGATATGTAAGATGTTCGTTCGTCAAAAATAATTTACTTTTTGTTTTGCAAGAATAAAAATAAAAGCTGACTGATCTTTCAAACAGTCATACTGCAATTTTAGACATCCAAATTTTTCTGCTGCTGCAGGCAGTGATAAACAAGCTCAACTCTGGAGTTTGAAAGATACTTGAGAGAGGACTTTTGCATTTTATTCTGGTTTTGTTTTTAATTAATCAGGAGGACTGTCGATAACAGTGAAGCCGCAATATTTGTAGGCACCCACACATTGTAACAGTAGTGAGTTTGTCCTAGGCTGCAATATATATTTGTTACTCTGATCTTCAGTTCTCTTGGAATCTTTCCACGGAAACTCCTTTGTGATACAACACTAAATCTTCTGACCTATTAGATATTAAGTATATTAGGTATTAAGCATATAATAGTATCTATCCATATGATAGAAATATTGTTAAGTGTATAGCTACAAAGGCACTATGGGAGGATTTTTAATTGAAAATAGCAATTCCATAATGTTATTAGAATACCGAAGTAAGATAAGAACTCTACAATCATTTTCAAAACCCAGGCTAAGCATAATTACTGCAAATGAGAAAATGTAAGTTGAACTCTGTGACAGTCAAGGCAATAGAATGGAAATAATGAGTTGCATAACCTCGTTTTTAATAATAAGAAAGCATATCATTTATTTTACCAGGTGTAAAGCTCATAGTTTTTAAAAGAAAAAAAAAATTCTATTATATTTCTGAATCTTTAATAGTAAAGCTGCTTTTAGTATTTTTATGATTTGTTATATCTCATCTCATTTATGAAACTTCACCAAAAACAGGGGATAGTCACCGCGATAGGAATATTCACTTGCATATATTTTGTGATCAGTTCTTTCAATCACATTGTGAAGCCCTTTCCACACTTGCAGGTCCAGGATGTTGTTGAAAAAACCTCACATGGCAGTGAGATAATAACTCACGCATAGCAGAGCCACAGAGTTCTCCGATTTGTGTATTATGCAGATCACGTTGCCCGCTGTTTTATTGTAAGGAAGTAGAGATATCCACCGAGAAGTTACCGGGTTAATCCCTGCAGGAGATGAGGTAGTGGTAATAGAAGAGTTTGAATGTTGGCAGATTTGGGATGTGTTTTAAAAGCAGAGCAAGCAGTCCTTGCTGACCGGTTGGTTGTAGAATGCATATGCAAAAAAATAATAGAGTCTGACCCCTCGGTTTTGGCTTGGTCAAGCAGGTTAAATGCATCGCCGTTAAATAAATTGGGGAGATGGGAGAGGAGTAAGGGTTTTGCTTTGTACTCAATGGTTTTGAAGTTCATTTAAGTTCGTTGACAGAATTTACTGATTTTCTGTCTACATTTCCTATCATCTATTGAAGGAGGAAGGCCGAAGTCACCTATTGTAAATGTGGAAGTCTCTATTTCACCTGTTTTATCCATTTTTATTTCATGTGTATTGAAGCTCTGTAGTTAATTACCTATGCAATTATTTTGTTTTGTCTTCTTGGTAAATCGACCCCATTAGTATTACAGAATGTCGCTCCATCTCCCTGTTCATATTACTTGTTCAGAAATCTGCCTTCTCTGGCATTGACAAGGAGAGTAGAGTTTTGTTTGTTTGTTTGTTTGTTTGTTTTTGATCAGTGTGTGTGTGCTGTATCTTTTTCATCTAGTAGTTTTTGACATATTTATGTCTTACATAGAATTGGTTTATTGTAAAGAACATAAGACTGAGTCCTTTTTAATCAACTCTAAAAATCTATATCTTTTAATGGATGTGTTTATATCATTTCATTTTAATGTAATTACTGATATGGTTGGATATAAATCTACCATCTTTCCAGTTATTTTCTACTTATTCAATCTTTTATTTTCTTTTCCTCTTTCTTTGCCCCTTTTGGAATAATTGAACATTTAAAAGTTATTCTACACTTCTATTCTGTTGGCTTCTGATTTATATCTATTAAAATGCTATGATTTCCCTAAACTTTATAGTACACATCTTCATTTAAAATTTTTTTTATAATATACATCTTTAATTTAGAACAGTCAGGCTTCAAGGAAATTCATTTAGGAGAAATATTATCTTTTTTACTATTATATTTTAGTATATAGTATAATTCCTCTGCACATCATTTCTCCTTTGGCTAGTCAATTATCTTTTAGAAAAATAAAAAGTTTTAAAAAGAATATCTCTTTTTAAAATTTGCTTTCGTTTTAACCATTTCTCAATTTCTCAACTTCTTGACATAGCTCTGAATTACTATCTAGTATGGTATTCTTCTGTATAAAGATTTCTTTTAAAATTTGCGATAGTACAAACGCTATTTTGTCTGGAAAAAAAGTCTTTATTTTTCACTTTCGAAAGACGTTCTCACCAGGTAGAGAATGCTGTGTTCCCATCACTTTGCTCCTCAGTATTTTGAAAAGTCCCACCGTGCTTTCTGGCTGGCATATTTTCTGATGAGAATTCTACTGCCTTTCTCTCTGGCCACCTATAAGATTTTCTCTTTTTCTTTGGTTTTCAACCATTTAATTATGATTTGTCCTTATGGGTTTCTTAAAATTAGTAATTTGCCTATGATTCTCCGAGTTACTGAATCTGCACTGTGATATTAGTAACTGCTTTTGAAATTTCATTTACTATTCATAGAGTTCTTCCGCAGTCTTTTTCGTTTTCTTCTCGTTTTGGTTCAATTACCATATTGTTTCTTGTTGTCCCAGAATTCATCAATGCTGTATTTGTTGGTTTTCCTTTTTTTCTTTCTGTGTTTCACCTTTGCTATCAACAAATTATTCTTGGTGCTGTTGGCTGCCGATGCGCCCATCCAAGCATTCTTCATCTGTGACTTTTATTCTAGAATTCGCATTTGACTTCTTTTTATAGCTCACATCTATCTCCTGAATTTTCTCATCTCTCCGTACACCTTAGCCTCTTTCCTGTAAGAGATTTTCATGTATTAGTTAAAATAGTCTAAATTCCATTCGATGGTTCTAATAACCAGTTTATATCTGTGTGTTGCTCTAATCTGCTAAGTTTTTGGTAATGTGTTACACAGCAACGGAACCGGGCTTGCTTCCATTGTTTTGTTTCTCGAAAGTGGGATTTTTTAAAAATCTCGCTTTTTATGTGACTCGTAATTTCTGATCGAATGCTGGACATTGTGTGTAAGACAATAATGACTGAGGAGAGAGTGGAGCGGCATGCCTTTTTTTTCAGTCGAGCTGGTGGGGTTCCACCAGATTAATCTGAATCAATCTAGGCAGCATCGAGGCTGGGTTTGGGTTTGCCTTTATTAGGGTTACTTTTAGCAAACATCGGTGTCGAATTCCTCTAGTTTTATCTTACATTTAGTATGGAGACCAAAGTGGAAAAAAACATATTCGTTGCTATATCCCTGTGTACCTGTTCCCCAGACGTGGTTTCTCTCCATTCTTTTATCCTCCTTATGGGACGAACTGCCATCGCTCACTGCCCAGGGTGTGTGGACTTGGAGGAAAAGGCAAGCGTACTCACGACTGGAGTCTAATCTCACTGTTCGCGGGCTCATACGTGCCTGGTTCTCTGTGGTGCAGCTTTCTTGCTCATCTTGTCCTTCGAACTCCCATGACATCCAAGCTGTGTCCTCTACATCCGATGAACCTTGCTGGGTACAGCACGCCATGCCCTGCCCCTCTCTCGGCCCCGTGATGCCATCAGCATGGGGTTAGTATGGACTCGGCATTCTCTGTGTTCTCCTCCGGGGATTCATGGTGCTTTGTTTTATTTTTCTTCCAGCAATAATGGGCCTTCACCTGTTGCCTTTGGATGACAGGATCACTGACCCTCATCCAACAGCTTAAGACTTCTGTTCTGTTAGGAAGAAGGTTCCGGTGGGGTTTTGTGATTGGCACGTGACAGTCACTCCTTTGTAGCTCTGGCACGGGATGTCCCGTGTTCACACCCCATCTCTCCTTGGGGTGGGCTTGTCTTTATTTATATGCCCAGCTCATTTATTAAGTAGCAACCTCAGTGCTCTAATGGGTTCAAGAAAGGTTATTGTTTTGTAGTTTACCTAGCTATTGTTTAGTCAAGTTAGGAGCATTGCATTTTCCAGCTCTCAGGATCTTAGATGAAGGAGTACACCAAGATGTCGTTTAAACGCCAGTGAGGGAGTGTCCAGAGAATGGAATGGTGGTCCCCAGGGGCTGGGGGAGGGGAAACTGCTGTTCAACAGATATAAAGTTCCCATTACGCAGATTAAGGAAGTTCTAGAAATCTGCTGTGCAGCCGTGCCTATAATTAAAGATACTGTATTGTGTACTTCAAAATGTATTGAGAGGGTACTTCTCATGTTAAGTGTTCTTGCCATGATTAAAATAAACTCTAAAGTTACAATCAGCTGGTTTTCTCAGAATTCTTCTTGGACTCCATTCTAAATTCTTCTTGCCAATGAGTTAGCCTTTTGCCAGAAACTCATTGTGGCTTTGTAAATAAATATTCTTCTTATAAGACAAAAAATCTTGTCCACTAAGCAGTGTAAGATATCATCCAGAGGTCCAGAAATATTTAACCTTTGAGAAGCGGTGGTATGTATTTTCCAGAGCCGTCTCGTTTAATCCACAATATAAGCCTCAGTGTTAGTTTTTATTTGCCATGGAAGAAACGGGGGCAAGGAGGAGTTAAATGTCTTGTCCCAGGCCACAGCCCAGGAAAGAGCGAAGGCTGGCATTCGGAGTTGGGATCCGCTCATCCACATCCCAACTGTGATTTCAAGACAATCTAAGCAAGCGAGGAAGCATACCGCTCTCTCCATCACTTTTACTTAGGAGATGGAAGAGAGTTCAAAAGAGATTTCTGCAGAAGAAGCTGCCGATTAACTACTAAGAAGAGGAAATCGTAAGAGCCTTGGATGAGACTTAAAACTCAAAGCTGATACTGTCACCTGAAGACTGTTCAAGCTTTCAGTAATTTTAAAATCTAAACTTAAAAAGCTTAGCACTGAGAATTTCAGCTCTGACTTCATAATTAAGTGATAATAAGATAGATGATAGATAGACGATATATTAGATGATAGATGATGATGATGATAGATATAGATAGATATGTTTATTAATCATGATATGAGACTTAGAAGATAAAGGAGTAATTGTTTTCAATATAAGACTGGGCATTAGCTGTGTAACAGAAAGAAGCAAGAGCATTTGCCAATCAATAGTTTCTCATTACAATAGTCTGAGAACAAAATATTGAGAGGAAGAGAGGTTCATTAATGTAAAGGAAAGGAAGGTATTATAACTCTGACCAAAAATAAAGTTAAGAGGTACATCAGCTAGCTGCTAGAGACAAGGTATAGATTCATACCGAACCAGCACTGGAAAGTTGGAAATAAATACTTAATTTAGAGGTTTGATTTGAATTGCTACATCATGAAAACGTGATGAAAAAATATTTAATATAGCTATTTACATAATATATAACTGTGTTAAAAATCTTTTTATAGCATAAGTAAGCGATCATTTATGCATCTTAAAGGGTCTTCGACAATCAGGGTTACGAAAATGAGCAGCCACAAAAAAGTCGAGCGAGAAGGCCGATGGGGAGATGTTTAGAAAGTGCACCCAAGTCATGTGGGCTGAGACAATTATTACAGACGAGGAAGGGGTGCTCACGGAGCCACCAAGTGCTGCCGGGACAAGCTCTTCTCCCCAGAGCCGAGTATACTTTAATTCACCGGAGAAGCGTATGATTCCAGATGATCGACATGGCGAGACCTGGATGGCACGTCACGTTGCGGGGGTGGGAGGTCGTTGGGCGAACACTAGGAAGCTAACGGCCCTTGAGGGAACAGTGACGTGTCTCTGTCTGGTTTCCATTTGTATCTTTGCTAATCCTTAGTGAATATCGGTGCTGGATAAATTCTGTGATTCGCTTGGATTTGCTTGGCCAAGCCAACACTTTGGGATAATGCGCTCCTTGATTCTTTGTTGACAAAATGAAGAGCATAATTGTTACACAACTGTTTTGTCCGAATATATTCCCAGAGGCTTATTTTTTGATAAACTATACATGAGCCATCCTCTAAATCTCAGAAAAAAATGTAATGTAACTTTACATATACTCGTATTAAAATTAATATTAATAGTTAAATATAAATGAATTATTACCTTAGAAGTGATTTACCATGTGTTCTTTATGTTTATTGTTATAACACATGGTAAAATGATTTACTGAACATATTTATCAAATGTTCAGTAAATCATTTTACCATGTGTTATAACAATAAACATAAAGAACACATGGTAAAATGATTTACTGAACATATGATAAAAATGTGCACAAAGAGTAAACACCTCAAAATGTTCCACATAAGTAAATGATTTTGTTCATGATTACGTTTAGAGAGTCTTAGCTATCTATGTGATCAAATAATTTGTGTTTTATATAGAAGAAGATTAGAGAGACCAAACACACACTTCCACATCTGATTAAGGTGGCATGTCAAATCGATGTGGGAAAGATATGTCTTTGATGTATGATGGAAGCAGAACTGTAAGCATCTTGGCAGAAATAGATCCACACTTCACACCATAAAACCAGAGCAATTACAGATGAGCCAAACAGTTCAATGGAAAATGAAAAAGTGAAAGAACAGGAAGAAAATATGGTGGGATTCGTGTGTGTGTGTGTGTGTGTGTGTGTGTGTGTGTGTGTGCGCGCGCGCATGTGAAGGCTTTACCAACCATCACAGAATAGTGAAGAGTTTCTGTTTTATCTGTCAGAAATTAGGGGAAAAAATATGTTTCCATTACACGCACGCGCGCGCGCGCACACACACACACACACACACACACATGCACACACACAAACCATAAACAGTGAGATAATCAAAATCTGGGAAAATATTTACAACTAATACCAAATCATATTTTTTCCTTGTAAGAAGCTCTTTGAAATTAATACAAAAAAAAAGACCTAAAATAAAATGAAAAATTGACAAATTACAGCCAAAATACACACACATAAATTTTACTTAAGCACACGAAAACTGTGCCAACTTATAAAAACTATTCAAGTTAAAATTCCATGAGCATCTATCTAAAAGTTTGAGTACCATTTTTGTGGGTAAGTCCTGATGTGAGCAGGGTTTTACCTGCATTGCTGATGCAGTGTAAAATAATCCTACCTGGAAACCTTGGGGTATTTACTCAAATTACGAATGCAGACTTTTACTTATCTTCAAGATGAAGAAAGTTGCAAGAAGACATCTTCTTGAATGTTCTTCCAAATATTTCCCAAACAAACTCCCTCATCTCCAGGTTTTTGCTCACAGGTCACTTTCTTTTTGAAGCTCACTCTGAGCATATCAGTACCTTTGTGTGGTGAAATGGTTCATGCTAGAATCTTTTCATTTATAGCATAAAGAGAGAGGTAAATTCTGTAAATGCAAAATCAAGGCAAAATTAATATCTGAGGATAAGATAACATATTATCATGTTTTTCCCATGAAAGGAATATAGTTTTTCTTTAGTGAAAAAACATAATCAAATTTATCAATTAGGCTACCATCTGCAAGTAAACACCTTTTTGAAAGTGGAATGTTGCCTTAGGAAAATCTATTATTTCATATAAAAACACGTCTAGAGGAAAATAAGAGACTAGGTGTCTCACTGCACGATTCCCTTTCTGCTTCTTTGAGAGTCCTTCATCCTTCCCTTCAACTCTGCCTTGCATTTGGTCTGTCCTTTCCTGAGATGCAGGTGGCTGCACGTTTCTAGGTATTAATCCCTAAGCCTGAATTCCTCAGAAAATCTAGTAGACACGCATCTCCATGATGGGTTCTCAGGGCTGCCGGGTGTCGTGTGAATGGACATTAGCTAGGTCAACTGTTTTCCCATGGCCTCCCTGAGCACCCATGTGTCTTCGGGGGTGAAGCAAAGGTGCATGACAAACGGGGATCCTCTGAGGCCTTTCGGTCACCTCTTCAAACAGTGCCAGAGACTCAGAGCATAGTGTGTCCCAGTCAGAACTCTCCCTCAGATGAATCTAAATCTCACTGCAATGTATCTGGTGAAATTTCTTCCTGATCTATGGTCGAGATCGCCCTCGATTTCAATCAAATGTGCAGCTTGTTTATTGTTCAATTCTCTCTCCATGGTTTCAGAAGGAGAGTATTCACTCTATTTCTAACTTTAGCTTGTGCAGTTGTGCAGGCTTTATAAGAAGTGAATGCTATTAATTCAGATCGGTGCATCTAAGGGCCAAGTAAAAGAGCAAATCTAAAAAAAAAAAAAAAAGTGTTCAATCCATTTGTCTTCGCTAAAGAGAAAGGTAGGCATTTCAGTGCGATGCTAGATGCTCGCTTTCTCCCTCACCCTTCCACGCTACATCTCGGTGTGTTTCACTGTAACCATCTGTTTCAGGACCCGTTTGAGTCCACATGACACCTATTACTTAGATTTATAAGACAGGTAATATTTAGCCAAATTAGCCATCAGAACGCCTGAATGTTTTAACATCATTTATAATGAACTGCTGGGTGTACTAACAAATGGATCCGCAGCTGCAACAAAGCTCCAATTAGGCAGTCGAGGTGGGAATGACTCAGATTTATGGAAGGCCCTGAGCTCACCTCCAAGCCAGGGAGTCACAACTCAGGAACAGCTCGCCAGGCCACTGCATGGGTGGAGAAAACTTCTCAAGATGAGGCCTCAACCCAAATCAGCTTCAATAATTCCTGGAACTTCAGGATGATATGTACGCCTGGAGTTGTTACTTAGCCCTCAGTTGTATCCAGAATTTATTAGTCCGACTTCATTCGATCACTGTGGTTCTGAAATTTTTTTAGTTCTCTGTGTTTTTTCCCCACAGAGTTTCTAGATCATTGAATAATCATTGATAAAAATCCTGTCCTTAAAAAAAATCAAAGCAAGACAGAAAATTACATTTACTCTTGACGGCACTGTATGGCTATTGTATCTAAACTAAAGACTTCCTTTCACAGATGAGGAAAATGAGATCTGAACATGAAAATATTTCCTTGTGGAGTTTCAGAACTAGTAGCAGAGCTAGGGATAAACCATGAGCTACGATGCTTTTCACCATGCTACACTGGCTTTTCAGTCAAAACTCCCTACTTTTTGAAATAGAAAAACTTTGAAATGTAAAATTCAAACTATATAAAACATGACGAGTTCTTTTGATATTATCAATAATAAAATCAATAACAGTAGTGGTAATATAGTAGTCACAGTAATTAAAATATTTGGCACTTAATTTTGACAAGGCGTTTTAATATGCATTTAATGCACCATTTAATTCTAATGGCAACCACTTCTAGATTGATATTCTAATCTCATTTACGTACACAAGTAACAAAATATTGTAGTTATTATAAAAATTGTTTCTGTGTCTGAAATTGGAAGGCAAATCAAGATCCTTTGGAGGAATACAAACAATGCATTCATTTTTTTTTTCTAACTGCTATGGAACAGGCTATATTTGAGTGCTGTGAGACAAATTCAGTCGTTGAAAGTTTGTGAGAGGAACACTGTGCTTGTTACGATGTGTATTTTCTCAGAGTGACCTCATGGTCGTTACGATGTGTGTTTTATTACTCCTGTCTGGTTTCCCTTCACCTCTCACTCAGGCAGTAGATTTTCTCTCTGATATTACTTGGTTCTGATAAAACTGTGGATCACGGTGGTGGATGTTACAGTTTTGACTCTTGAGTAAAAGTGACAAAGAGTCACCTAAAACCACTAAACAGAGGATAATTTATTAACGTAGGTTAAAAGAAATTTTCAAGGGAAGAAAGGATTCAGGTGTAGATGTATTTCTTCTTCTTTCAATTGTCTCTTCCCTTCCTCATTTATTCTTAATCTGTAATTTTATTCTTAATTGCGTCGAAATGGTTGTAAAAGACAGACTTTGTGACATAATACCAGAGTCGTGTCTAGTGGGGCAAAACACTGGTCTGCTCTCAGGAGTGGCCTTACGTGTGACTGACTTGTGGCGTCGCCCGCCCTGGCCTATACTGGTTAGAGTGCCCAACACTGGGATCCAGAGAAGAATTAGGTCAGTGAGGATCGACCCCTGGCACCTCAGCGGGGTGCATTTCATCCAGACCGCGCTGCCCACCAGCGTGAGTGGGATGATGCCTCAGAGTATGTGGGGAGAGCTATTATGTTACTAAAAGAATACCTGGGGAGATCATTATGCCGATAGCGATACCAGTAGCTCATGCCTATTGAGTACTTATTATGGACGCAGCACGGATACGAAAACTTCGCATAAAACACTTACCTAACACAACTCTATCGATGTTTTATTATTTCTCCCCTTTCACCAGTGAAGATGTTGAGACACGGGAAGCATGAGCAGCTGACTCGGGATGGAACATTTAACATAAGCTAGAGCTGGGCTTCAAATCAGATGAAATGCTGCCATTTGTGACAACATGGATGGACCTGGAGGTGATTGTGCTAAGCGAAATAAGCCAGACAGAAAGAGTTGAAAACCACGTGATATCACTTAGATGTGGAATATAAACCTAAAAGCAACAAATGAACAGGACACACAAACAGAGACTCATGGACATGGACGATAGACTAGTGGTTAGCAGAGGGTGTGTGTGGGGAGGGGCAAGATGGGGTAAAACGAGTCAAATATATGGTGACATGAAACAATTAAAAATCGATCAGTCAGTCAGTCAATCAGATGTGTGTTTTCAGACCGTATGTCTAATCACGGCGACTTTCCGCAGTGGACAAACACACATTCTCAGGAAATGAAGGGTGCAGCGAACTAACTAACTAACTAAACCACTAAATATTCAAATAAGTAAATAAAACAAACGAAGAGAACCCCAGGGAATCAGTGAATACGTAAAAAATTTTAACAAAATAAGTAACGTGAGATGAATAACCTACATCGAATCTGAAAAGAAAATGATACACAAAATATAAATTTCAGGAGTAAAACAGTAACATCAATACAGATTGTACAGACATTAAAAATATAACATAAATGTAGCAACTTTATGTCAATAGGGAAGAAGGAAGGATTCCTATGATCCTTGCTTCTAATCATATGGTAGAAGATGCCTTAACAAGTATAGTAAGAAAAACATATAAATAACATTATAAACATTTTTAAGAGTACCTAGAAATGTCAATTTTAGAAAATGAAATAATTTTATAAGTGAAAAATAAAATTACATATATGATTTTAATTACTGGATTTATTTACCCATGTTTCTAAATATAAACATAAAAATAAATAATGTCTGCATAAAAAGTAGAATTTAAATTATGAATTTTCTATTTAGAAATATAAATAACTCAGCAATGAACAAAAGTAAATAAAGCTATAAAACATTTTAAATAAACATTACAGTAAGTTGCAACATAAGAGAAATAAAATGTGTGTGTGTGAGTGTGTGTGTGCGCGCGTGTGTGTGCGTGAGTGTGTGTGAGTGTGTGTGCGTGAGTGTGAGTGTGTGTGTGTGTGTGTGTGTCTGCTGGGGGAACAAAATCACAATGCATAACAATTAAGGAAAGCTCTGGTGTTCCTAAGGGCGTGACATTGGGGGGCGAGAAGGTGAGGCGGCCGAGAAGGGGGCAGCTCTGCAAGGTCGCAGGAAAAACCTCAGCAGGTTAAGCGTTCAGAGGCAGCACGGCGCAGGAATCCTAGGGCAAGGCGGCTCCGACATCCAAAGGGAACACCTGGGCTGTGAGCCTCCCGCCCTCTCATCGTCCTTTGCCTCAGTGTCAATAAGGCTCATGCGTCTCGCCTCACTGTTTAGGTGGCTCTCTGAGCTGCGAGGGTACTGGAAGGATTTTCCAGCATTCTTCGAAAGCATAACAGATAACAGAGAGATAAAATTTAGAGAAAACAGGAAAGCTGAGACAGAAATGAGGAGGAGGAGAAGGATGAGATTCACACCAGCCCCCTGTCCCCAGCCATTATCCCGAGAGATACTGTGACAGACAGTAATGGGTTTACCAGGGAAAGAGAAATGTTGTTCTAGCCAGTCTGGCTTCCGTATGATCAGGCACTGGAATGCCTGCAAAATGAATAAAGCGGGAGGATTGAGTTCGGAATTTAAGAAAAAAAAACAAAAGTATATCTTTACACCAACTGAATCTTACATTTTTGGAAACCAAATTGAGCATGTTAGTTACTTAAAGATTAGAGTCAATTCGATGAGTTTGTCTTTATGATTTTTTGAGGTACTAATGCTGTGCCAACTATGTGTAAAACAGTTATAAAATAAATAGTACAATAATTATAAACACACACACATGCATATGCATATATATATATATATTATATAAAAGTTTGAAACATGTCGTTTGTGTATTCAGATCAATCCACTGACCATCCTTGCTGACAGTGTCTGACAGTTTATACTTCTTGGCATGTATTTTGGAAATGAAGTTTCAGAAGAAATTTTAGTGGCATATTTGGGACAGGAAACTTAGTTCCTCGGTGATTAGTGTAGGTTCTGTTCCCTAAAGGCAGAACATGACAAGTCTTTTCCTCTTCCTTTTCCTGAAGCATTTCAAATGAAATAGCCATGAGAACATACCCACAGTTAGCAGGTGGGTACACCAAGTTCATGTTATTAAAAACCCTGTAGCTACAGCCCTCAGTCTAAGTAAATGGTGGTGTTATGTCATCTCTGGATGTTCTACAGAGGCCGATGCTGGCTGGGACTCCTCACAGAGCCAGGCATCTGCATTCTCTACTTTTGTTCTCATAATTTGCTAGCACGTGCTCAGTGAGTATAATGCGCAATGTCACATAAGGCAGAGTCGACCTAAAAAGATCTCATTGACCAACACTTGAATTCATAACTAGAGTGCCTATGGCATGGCACATCCTAAATTGTGTGATGATACTTCAATTTCATTTAAATTAAATGGAGAGTGTATTTATTTTTTTTCCTCTAAAGAGAATAGAAGATGAGTTTGTTATGATGTAATAATACCAAGGAAATGGTGAGTTGGACTAAATAGTTTGGTTTTCTAGACCATCTTTAAATGTTTATTTCTGTTTTCATTGAGTATGAACGTGTAACTGACTTAGCATATCCTAATCTGAAAACTGTCCATCAGGAGATTTGGGATTTGCTTTAAGAAGGGTAAATGGTAGGGGTGGGGGGTGCGATCCCATGTTATATAAAGGTAATTTTAGCATTTGAGCAATTAGAAGGCAGAATACTACATCTTCATCATCCTTAGACTATTATTGCGAATTATGCTTTGCTATAAGAGTTGTTATAAAAATTTGGATCCAAAAATTGATATGAAAATTTGGCTGCAAATTTTTTTGACATCTTGCTTGAAAAAAAAATGCATTTCTTAACATGAACATGAAAGCATATTTACTTCTTGAGTAAAAATGCTGAACATTTTGTCAATAGCGATGCCCAATTATTTGATTGGGCTTTTGTTATAACATATTTGTGCATATATTTTTAATTTGTGGAAAGCGATATCAAAAAGCATTTAAAGAGTGTGATGTACAGTATTATTACTCTAAAGTATAGGGTATTTACATGATGCTATAATGTTGCTTTTTATTTTTTAATTTTAGAAACAACTTCAAGTAGAAGGTCACTATTGATGGGCTCATTGACACTCTCACTAAGGCTTATAAACAACATTTTTGCAAAAAGAGCCTCAATCTTATTTCAATGTTATTCTAATATGAATGGTTTAATGCCTTCAAGAAAATTATAACCCTGAACTTTGTTGTGTTATATTATTCATTAAATATAGATATTTTATAATGTATTTATTATAAAAAATTTAAAGCTTTTAATCCATAGTCATTAACTGAATATTTTATGTTTTCCCAGTTTTTAGCATTTAACATGATGTATTTTTGAAATAACATGGGTTTATTGAAATGCTAAGCAGTCAAGTCTTAAAACTATACATTGTCACTTCACTGTATTATCTACTGTATCTCATGGAATTAGATTCTTCCTTCCCTTAACATTGAAGTAGTAAAAGAAATTCAATAACATCATTGGCCTCCTGAAGATCAGAAATAATTTAAAATATTCCATAAGAACTGATACCATTTATAATTATAAAATTGTATTGTGTGCTTAGAAAAATAGACTCATCTCCTGTATGTGTGTACACAGTGCCTAAAGCACCATAAGAAACATAGAGATGAGGGGGAAAACCATGAATTTAAGCGTCCTCTCAAAACACCCTCTCGTCAAAATTACGAGTCTTGTACTGAGGTGTGGTATCTTGGTCATGTCTCTCTGGATTCATAACCGTTCTTCTTTACAAATGAAGAACCTGTGTTCTCAGTTCTGTACATCTATGTAAGCAACCGATCTTTCAGAGGACAATAGAATTCTGTCTATCGGTCAGATCTGGAAAGCCTCTGATGGTATTTCTAATACCGATTGTGTTTTACCCATTAAGACATCATGATGGCAATAACGCACGATATCGAATGGTAATTAACGTGAGGTAAGAGGTGTAGCGTCATGTCAAACAAGGCTCCCTCTGTAAACGCGATGCGCTGCTCGGTGGCTGCTAGAGCACACGCAAGGACAATGATGGGACACCCGGGCTAACACCGCATGGGCCTCGGAAGGGGGGCGAGGACGGGTGCCGTGGGGTTAGGCAAGGTCGCGCGTTTCGAAAGGACGAGCTGAAGTAAATAGTGCGGGATGTGCGGGAATTATTTCCATTAGTCCTGTTATCTAACTGAATCTTTAAATGTGCTGGCTTAGCAGATTATAAGTTACATGTGGGATGATTATAAGTTACATGTGGGATGATTATGTTAAAATAAAAATATCGTCAGCACCAATTTAACTCGCACGTTTGCAGAACTACAAACATGATTCACACCATTTCAAATGGTAATCTTAAACTACAATACCTATCCAAGGCAGCTCTTGCAATAATAATATAGGCCGTATAGGGTTTTCAGTGCTTATGAAACGAGTTTCCGTTCTGTTAACTGTAAACAAAAGTCTATAGTTATTCTGTCACCAAAAAGGATGTATTTGGCTAAAAGGATTGCACAGTAGTGCACGCAGCCATGGCGAACCACATGCTCAGACTGGCAGGGGAAGGAGCCGGAAGCGCTTTTTGCAGAGGGGACAAGAGGTAAGAACCACAGAGCGCAGCTGCGAATGTAGTTTTCCTTTAAGGCTTTCCCAGGACGCGGGGCATGAGAGGTCCTCCCACAGGCCCTGGGGCGTGAGAGGTCCTCCCACAGGCCCTGGGGCGTGAGAGGTCCTCCCACAGGCCCTGGGGCGTGAGAGGTCCTCCCACAGGCCCTGGGGCATGAGAGGTCCTCCCACAGGCCCTGCCCATCCCTGTCGGGGTAAGGTCTCCATCATAAATGCTGACAGCTCTTACCTGTGGTGGAGTAAATCACACATGCGGACTTTTCTAAAAGCCTATGAACAAAACGAGAGAACAGTAGCAACCAAACTGTCATTCACTTTTAACACCCCGCGTGTTCCTGACGAAGGTCTCTCGATATTAGAATTACTTGCCAGGATTTGGGGAAAAAATATACTGATACATCAAGGACGTTAGGTGTACATACTTCAAAGGAAAATAAATGCGTAATGTATAATTAATGTCATGCGGTTTTCTCTCAATTCAATTTTTTTTTTCAAATTTAAGTCTTGATTTACAATTTATGAAGGATTTGAAATGTCATCAGCATCTTTCCCACAATTCAGCTTAGCAACCAGTCCCACCGACTGGTTCTGATGATTTTGCTTCTTTTCTAATTCATAAACACGACTCGTCCACTGTCACACTCAAAGGCTACACCTTGATGTATCCTGCTCAGTATGCTGCCATCATTTTATTTTTTAAAAATCTCCTAATTTCGGCATATTTACAGATACGCAGACTGGCTAGAACGGGGAGGTCCTCCGGAATGCTCAACCCGATTCCCTCACTGCAGCTATGGGTTAGTGTCCCGACCGCGAAAGTGACCTTGGCACAGTCCAGCGGTCACTCAGCCTTCGGCAGCCTCACGCACACTCGCTCCCCAGCCACAGTAAGCCCACCCTCCTCCCTCCCTGGCAACGACGAATGCGATCCCCATCACCCTAACACTGTCATTTCTTCAAGCATTCTTTGAAGGACGTCCGAGTTGTTTCCTAGAGAGGGGCTATTACAAAGAAAACGTGTTCCAGTATTTGAGTACAGGCTCTGTGTTGTGTAAGTTTCCTTCTCTGAGACGAATGCGCAAAAATGGAATCGCTCGATCCTGTAAGCGCATGCTTAGTTTCGTAAGGAACTGCAGTGCACTTCTCCAGAGTGACTGTGCGATTCTACGGCCTCGGCAGCAAGGCGGTCAGGTCTCTTCACGTCCTCGCCAGCATTTCAGACTGGCGCATATTTTTTTGGTGCGTTGGCTGTTCTAATAGGTGTGATACCACGTCGTATTCTTATTTTTCATTCTCCTAAGAACGAACAATGTGTTTATCTGCTGTCTGCGCGTTCTAAGCAAAATAGTTTTTAAAGTCTTTTGCTCATTTCCTAATTGAATTTTTATGCTTGAGTTTCAAGAGTTCTTTATATATTCTAGAGGATACATCTTTGTCCACAGACCGATTAGCAAATAGTTTCCCCCAGTCTGCAGTTTTGTTTGTCCTCTTAACAGGGCAGAGTTTTTGTTTGTTTGTTTGTTTGTTTTAATGAGTTTTAGTTTATCTTTTTTTTTTCTTTATGGATTGTGTTTTTGATATCAGGACTAATAACACTTTGCCTAGTACTAAAACTGAAAATTTTTCATTTTTTAATTTTAAAAAGGTTTATGGTTTACTGCATGCATCTAGCACTTTATGTCTTTCAGTGCTGATTTTTTTAGTGTATCCATATACATAATTTTCTCGGCGGTTGCTCCAGTGATTACAATATACATACCTACTTATCACAGTCTACTGGCATTGCCCTTTCCACCGCCAGTTACTGCAGCTGCAAATTCTGAGATATTGTTTTTATTTTAATTCATATGCATGTGTTTATATATACATATGTGTACATATATACATATGTGTGTGTGTGTGTATGAATGATGTCATATGAACCATGGATTGTTTAAGAGTGTGTTGTTCAATATTCAGGTATTTAGAGATACCCCACTTGTTTTCATTGTTATTGATATCTGGTTTGATCGCATATGATCAGAGGATGTTTTGCATGATTTCAGTTCTTTAAAACTTGCTTGAGTTTGTTTTTTGGCGCAGGGTATGGTTACAGACCTGTTGAATGTTCTACAGGCCTTTGAGCCATGTTTCTCTTGCTCAGGTCTGCTTCCATGTCTGGAAGTGTACTTTCTCTTCTAATAAAGGTTTTCTTTTCTGCTGTAAAAAAAAAAAAAAAAAAAAAAAAGTGTATTATGCCGTTGTTAGATAAAGGATTATATATATATAATATATAGTGGATCTTGGATCTTGATGGTCAGTTGTGTCATTCAAGTGTTCTATACTCTTTCTGATTTTGAGAAAGTTGTAGAAGCTCTGACATCTATAATTGTGGACTTGTTTATTTCTCCTGTTTAGCTCCGTGAGTGTTTGAGTGTTTGCTTCATCTACTAGGAAGCTTTCCCGTTTGATATGTATACATTTAGGATCATTGTATCAGTTGGATTACTCCTTTTATCATTATCAATGCCCCTCTGTATCTCGTGATTTTCCTTGCTTCGAGTTTCCTTTATTGACTTTTAATATAACCAAACCAGTTTCTTTTTTTTTAAATAGACGTTTACGTAGTGAATCATTTTTTATTCTCTTTCTTTCAATCTACATGTTATTATATTTGAAATGAGTTTCTTCTAGGCAGCACGTAGTTAGATCATACATTTTTTAGTTCACTCTGCCACTCTCCGTCGTGGAGATAGATTGATGTCCAAGACCGGCATGCCAGACTCCCTTTCATCTTGAGCATCAGGCGTATAATTGAGTAAGTCTTCATCTGACCCCAGCCCTCAGCCTCCAAGACAATGCTGAGTAGAACAGAGAGAAGATTCTTCGCCCATCCATCTCCACAAAAACTGTGGGATAAAATAAGTGAGTGTGGTCCGTCTAAGCCACTAAATGTAGGAGGAGAGGTTAGTAAGTTTTGTCAGCAACAGATCATTTGTTTTGCTTCATGAAAAAAAAAAAAGGAAGAATTTCACTAGCAAAATTCTGAAAGAAAGAAACCAGACACAAAAGTCCATACTCGACGCGATTCCATTTATCCCAATTTCAAAAAAAGATAAAACCACCTATGGAGGTAGAAGTTGAAATGGTGGTTAATTAAGGGCTATTCTAGAGGGAGGGACCTGTTGGAGGTTGATAAGTATGTTTTTTATTTTCTATATTTGACTTTCATGATAGTTCAACAGATGTGCTCATTTATTATAAAGTACACTTGAGATTTTCTATATATTTGTAATAATCAAATAATAAAAACTCCCCAAAAATTAATAGATAAAATAAAGATTAAAAAAAAAGCAAACCACCACTTCGTGCGTGGGAAAACGCCTTTAACATTCTACCTCTTAGATTTTACATTTTAATTTCCATCGAGAAAGGACAACTAGAGGGTCTACTACATGGGCAGCTTTCTGGCTAGTGTCAGCCTCTGTGTAGAATTCAGCTGTATTCCTCTTCTTAAAACTGAGGTCGTATTGAAGCTCTCCGCCTCAGAACCTGCGTGAAGACCGTTCCTAACGACAGTCAGGAGAGACGCAAAGCACCACGGGCCAAATGTTAATCTAAAGCAAAACGTTTCCTTTTTGCTTCTCTGATTTGAACTCTGTGTCTCGGTTGCGATTTAAAAATATCAGCCATCCTCCCAATAAACTGAGGACGCAAGTACCATGAGTGATTGGAAACGAACCCCGTGTCTGTGAATGCTATGTGCCCTGGTCGAGTTCCCATTTGGATAATTTTCTAACAGAGATTGCAAGTAAAAGTGCAAAACGCCGTTCAAGTAAATAGCCTTCTGTGGGCTAAATTGTTTTAAGCATAATTATGGTCCCACAGTGTGCACCAGGCAGCAACTAAAAATAATCTCCCAACAAAAGGGAAATGGTAGATTATTTTAGCTTTGCTTCTCATTAGCAGAATCCTGGGAAATTCTCACCACATCCTTTCTTTCCCAGAAGAATTCCACCAGTGAATTCAATAAATTCCCACTTGTTATCTCGTATACATTCTAGAAATTTCTCACCATCTTAATCTCTTTCAAATATGTACCCTGGACATAATCCTCCTGACTGACTCACACGCCCCCGGCCCTCTCTCAATTACTCTCATTCAGCCTTGCTGTGAAATTCTGATATATACTGTTTTCCGTGGACCTTTCTCTGTTTCCTATGGAGACATGTTTGGCTGAGTACTCAGGTCAGGGGGGCGTTAGCTCCCGCAGGACGGTTAATCAAATGCACTATGTCCTTCCTCCCCTTTTTCTATTTCAAGAGAATCCACCGATGAACAGAGAATCTCTCATCTGCTCTTGATAAACACTATGTGGCATAAGCAACAAGTCGGTATTTCTCTGGGCTCTCAATGTCTTATCCATATATATTTTTAAAACGTTTGGAACAGCGAGATTGTCCTCCACTTGCTCTGGTCAGAGCCCTGACAGACCCCGTTGCAGAATAGTGGGGTGAGAACCAGATACTGGTATCATACACTCATTCTGCCTGTCAAAACCAGCCGTTCTCTGTGATAACAACCCACTGCTGGAAGATGACGGTAACATCGCCATAGGAAACTCCTTCCTGGCTCCATATGCAAATTCACCTCTAGCCTGTCCGCTCTAGAGCCACCCCGGATCTGCCGACACGGTCGTTGGTGAACAGTGTTCACGCTGGATCTTGAAGGCCAAGGGCCAAGTAAAATGTAGAGTCCACACATTACAGCCGATATCGGTTTCTTCTGGAACAAGTTCAAAGAGGCTGTGACCAGGCCCTTCGGCTGCCAACTGTCATTCTGTGGACCTTTCCAGTGAGATTTGTCCTTTATCCTGCTGTCTGCCAGTGTGGACTGTCACCTCCCTGTGTCCGCTCTTTGCCTCTGAAATGATTTTCGGTCACGTCTCATCTTGCCAGACTGCTGACATGTCCCTGCATTCTCCTGTCGCATAGAACTTAGATCAGGCCTCTGTCCTTACGTAGAATAAAGCCCTTCGTCTCTTCCGAGTGGCATCGTCATAATAATTCTTCAGGGGACAGAATGGTAATTACAGTTATGCAACCAAATGGTTGTAGAAATAAATGCGTACAGTCAGGAACATACACGAATAGAAATACTTAGAGTCACATGAAAGCGCGTGACCGAAAGGAAATTATAAACGTTTAAAACATTTTAATTGGTATTAGAGCTTAGCCAACTTTGTGAAATGCCACAAGATTCTAGAAACCCTGTATGGTCATGGGCTATAAAATCTGCTTTTATGGAAAGGTGAATATAAAGGAAGGGCCTTGTTTAACTTTTTCTTTTTCTTTTCTTTGCACATTTTAATTATAGCCATTTCCTTTAATAACATACTTTTGGATCATGTTACTCTAATCCTCTGTTTTAAAATTGTCCCCGTGAAATTCTTGCTGAATGAATTCTGGCTCCAGATTATGACTAAGAGACTTTTTTTTTTTTTTTTGGCCTTGTTCATAACTCAAAAATGCTGAATTTCCGCTTCCCCTCAATTCACCCCGTTTCCTGTCGCTCGCCCACAGCACCTCTGCTTCTGCTCGGTTTCTGCTCTGTCCCACAAATGCACGAGGCCACCTCTGAGAGACTCGAATGACCGGATGTTGCTTCATCTCAGTTAACTGCCCTAGGTTTGTCCTCTGTGCGAGGGGAAAGCAAAGCGTGCGCGATCGAACACTGTCACCTCCCTCATGAGGGAAGTGACCTGGCCTCCGTGGCGCCGTGGGAGTGACCGTGGGAAGTCACGGGCACACGGACGCGGGATGTGGTGCCTGCCGAGCTGCATCTGAGCTCTCCGTCCCAAGTGTCAGCGTGCGGCGGCGGAGGCTGAATGGCCGCCCCACCAGCCCAGGTCTCCTGGGCCCCTGAGTGCTAACGGTGTGCACGGGCCCTTCCCTGATTCTCCCCATTGGGGTGCTTTGTGGTCAGCATCACGCTTCGTGATAAAACGCCTTTGGAGCTGGGTGGGCCTGACGCGATGACTGTGTATTTCTGGGGTGCCTCCTCCTCCCACCACGTTTCACAGATGAGCAGGACGATGTGCAGAGACACCATTTGTGTTATGACCTACGAATCTACTGTCTGGTACCTCATAAAATGGGCCTTCTCATGTTGCCCAGTATTTCCCTAAAAATTGAGAATTTTAAGGTCGAGGAGAATCACCGCCACTTTAGAATTCCTTTACAAGTGTGAACGACGAGTATATGACTGTAAGACATAGATCCCTGGGAAATTTCTATCATACACTGAAGAGCAATCTCTTAAATATCAACGGGACTTCTATGTCATAGCAGGCTCCAAGAAACAAAGCATTTTCTTTTATCTCAGTGGTAGCAGTTGTATTTAATTATTCGAGGAATTTATTTCCAAATTATTTTCAAGACATTCAGGATAATAGGGGAAAAGGGATCACACTAAATAAGCATATAATAATCCTAAAATTTAGGATAAACTCTGGTTCCCACGTCGTATGAGAAGTTTCAAATTTGATTAGCGTGTGTCTAGGAAAGCCGACATTCTTAAGAAGAATGTCTTTTGATGGAAGGGCTAACTACGCGAAGCACAGAATATTAGAATATGTTCCATTTGCACGAAATGTATTTTCTGAGAGATTGTGAAGCGAATCCAATTTCTAACCTTCTAAGAGAAAAGAGGAGGAATCTTGCATGCTACATTTCTATTCCTTGCTGTTTTTAAACATGACACAAATTTTGATACTGGCATTTTGAACCTGTTATTTATTAGAGTCTCGAGAACGTGCCCCACTGCCTGCCTGCTGTCTGGGACTCGGCTAGTTGATGACGAGGTGCTATGCAATTTAAAACAGCCCGAGGAAGCCTCGTGGCAAAGCTTGCAGTTCATTCTGTGCCTCTCTCTCTCTGTCTCTCTCTCTCTGTCTCTCTCTCTCTCTCTCTCTTTTTCTCTCTTTCTCGTTATTTCTAGTTATATTTTATTTTGAAAAGTCTACATTAAAACACAGTTAAATAGAGTCACATTTTGGCATCGAGCAAAACATTATGAGAGGTGCACATACTATTTAGAGTTGAACGCTCTCAGGGTAATGATAGTTATTTTCCTATCAGCTGCCTTTCGGCAGGGAAATATTAATCTGAACACTATCCGCATTCTTTGTCTTGAGATTGGTAAAATTTACAAAGCTCCATAACAATTATGTCAGCTCAGGAGAAACATCTTCCATTTGTACCTTACCAGAAAACAAAAAAAAAACAAAAAAAAACAAAAAAAAAACGAGAAATGAGCGCGTAGGTGTGTGGTCTGCCTCTTGCATGACTTCTGCTGTTTCTCTGTGCTGTCTCGTATCAGATCTGTCAGAGGATAACTTGACACACAATTTTGTTAAACTGTCTAGTCTTTCTTGTCAAAGCTAATTGAAAAAAGCAGCTTATATCTGTTTCTTAAAATATCCTGAATAGTTCTTTGTTGCTGTCATTCAAGTAAGTAAAGTTCATTGAAAAAATGCCCCATAAAGAAGATGATAATGAACACACACAAACCTTGGAAAATTAGCATTTTCTGACTCAAGTATGGTCTTCAGTACATGCAAATATGCTTAAAACTTTGCACGTATATTTTTATGTAACAAAAATGACAACACACAACCCTCCCTCACTCTCTCTTGCTCATTTTCTCTCCAAATTTGCACTTTGAATAAAAGTACTAATAATCTGGTTTATAAACTTGCATGTGCTAATCCCTTTTAAACTTTAAGGTAGAATTTAATAGATATAAAAATAATTGAAATTATAATGCACTATGTTCTTCACAGAGTGAAACATTTAATGAGAAAATCAGGTATTTGGGTCATGTAAATTGAGTAGACATTAAATGATAAATATTCACTTAAAAATGCATTTTTGCACACAGCCAGAATTAATATGTCAAACGGGTCTAACGTCTAAATTTGAGTTTTATTTTTCAAACACAGCCTCCTAGCACAGTGCCATTGCTAACAACAAGCACGCAGGTAATACACGGCCTCAGGTAACACCCTCCACATTCGATATGTTGGTGAAATGGCCAAATACAGTTTGCCTTAAGTATTAATGTTATGTGGAAAACAGAAATCTTTTTTCTATAATGAAACTTAATAAATTTAATGTTAGATCTTTGTTTTGGTTAGTCACTCAATAAAATAAACCTTGAGATAACAAAACATTTAAAAATTTAAACAATAATATCCCAGTAAAAGTTCCCTCTGGTCTACTTTCCACAGTGATTAAATTTGTTGTTCATGTCCACAATGCATTTAGCAAATTACTCTAATAGAAATATTGGTTTTGTTTTACATATCATGCCAATTATTAATTGAACCCAGTGTTGATTAAGAAATTATTTTTGCTAATGCGGGATGTAAGATAAAAATAGCTTCCTAGTACTTTAACAAATATGTTGTTTATGTTTTGATATATAGTCAATCCATTATGGAATGAGATATGAACAACACGAATAACTCTAGAGACTTTTAAAAATAATAATAATTTGCCAGACAGAGAAAGGAGCAAAAATACAAGACCACACAAAAAGTAATCAGAGTCATCATGTTTCTCTATAACATCACGAAAGGTAAAACATACTGCAACACATCTTTGAAATCTTTGGGACATCCTTTCACAGCCTAGAATTTTATCCACAGGCGCTGTATCAGTGGTTATAATCAAATCAATATATTTTCTTAATAGATTTTATTGAATATAACTACATGCCTAGTATTAGCATACAATAAAAGAACACAACTTAATGGTTGTTGGTAGAGTCCATCAATTACTGGGAAATTTTACACTTCATTCTGCTGCACACTTGATAAAATTTCAGGATATGCTCAGACACTGTTGTATTCTCTCAGCTGACGTATCTCAGGACACATAGCAGTTAGGATGCAGCAAATGGATACGACAATCATTCTTTTCTTAATGATCGGTCAGTAGGATAAAATGTCCCTTAAGCACTTTCATTTGAAAGGTTGACTGGGAAGAGCCACAGCTAGCCTCTGCTGAGCTAAGAGCCAAAATTGTCCATAATTAACCATAATTTACGAGGCTAACCTTCTCTTGGAAGTTGTAAGCCTTCGACAGGCTCCACAGAGTTCCGAAATAGCTACATGGGAGATTCTGCCAGTTCGATGATCACATAGGTGGGAGACAGGTTTCTAGTGTTTCCCACCCTGCCATCTTCCTGCAATCCTCTTTCGAAATGTTTATATATTTTTGAAGTCCTTGACATTCTCATTGTTGTGTATAATTGTCTACTTGTACAGATATTTCTCTAATTTTAGATCTCCTTTTCTTTAGTTCTCAGTAGGATGTTATAAAATACACTTTATTTTCCCTCTGTCTTCGACCAGCAAAAATGGAGCTCTTTGGAGATGCCTTTGATTTTCATTAATAAGACTATTTTCATAGAAAGACTTCATGTCAGAGATTCTGTAGACGAAAGAGAGACGCCTTACATCCATAGCCTCGAAATGAAAGGCAGAGGCCGACCTTGTCACACCCATGGTCAAAATCATCCTCTCTCTCTCTGTGTCTCTCTCTCATTAAATGCTCAAATGTTTCGTGGACACATATTTCAAAATATCAGTTTTTGCAAGTAGGCATTTATTTAGCAAAGGGACATGAAAGGTCTTGGTGTTCAATATTTTTTACTAAATACTCCTTAGACTTAACAACAACAAGTAAAAACGATTTGAATACAACATTCAATTATAATTTCTAGACTCATCACAGTTTTGAGAAAAGTTACTATTCACGATATGTATCAATCTGTCTTGAATTTCTTTGACCTGCCTACATCCGCCATTGTTGTCACTGATGTGTTTGAGGAGCTAAGCACTGGTCTCCCAGAGGGACAGGATCCAGAGGCAAGAGAAGCAGAAGCTGAAATCTAGTCAGTCACTGAACTACACTGTGTTAAGTCCTACGTGGGTATCAAATGCCAGTTAGTCATGGTCTCCCCTAACTTTGCCTCCTCATTGTTCCCTCTAACCTCGGTACCCTCCCCCACCTAAGGACACACACACCTTTTTTTTTTCTTTACTCTTCATCTTTCTTGAGAATGTGAATATACTAAATAGTAATAAACAATAAGATCTCCATTTTTATTTTTCATTTTGAGCCATTTTACGTATTCTATTGATTTATCATTTGATTTCCTACCAGAATTTTCCGTAATGATTAAAAACAGATACGTTTTATTTATTTATTACATTAAGCAATTCAGGGTGTTAATAATGTGTCACAAACTGTATAAGGATACGAGAGTTTTAGAAAGTGACTTGGACACTGGCTGACTCCAGGGAAACGGGGCCGGGATGTAACTCCACCTGCGGACTTCCCTCCGTCCCCCCACCTCCAGCCCTGAGGATGAACGGGATACACAGGGCAGTGACATAAAATCGGAGTCCGGAAAACCCGGAGAAAGGAAACACGGAATCTGGGTCTCTGCTCGGCCTTTTCTTTGCCACCAGCCCGCTGGCTCTCGTACTGAAATGATCCCGATGACTCTTTCATGATGAGTTTTAAGGGTCTGGGAAATTTTTTTTATTATTATTTTTTCCTCCCCAGGGTGGGGGAGAAAAGTTGTTTTGTACACATTGCTTTGAGAATCATGCCCTTTCTGATGTAAAAAGAGGCATTTCCCAAACTCCGAGATCCTTCTGATTAATTCCTACAGCACCATAATCCCAACATCCCATTGAGGCAGGGAATGAAATTTAAACTGATTTTGTGAAAGACATTTATGCCACGGGGTGCTCTTTGGCCCGGAGCTGGCCCTGTGAAGAACATTTTGGCTCCTGATAGGCAGTATCTTCATTTTAAATGCAACCTCTGTTAGCAGACCGTGTTAAGATGACATGATGAGCCTGCTGTGCTCGCTGGCTTTTTGGAGGGCGCCTTGTCCAAGCTCCGCACTTTGGCCCGAAGAAGGTCAGGTGAAGGGATTTGCCTCGCAGTCAGAACTGTAATCGCTGTCGGCGCTGCCCTTCTGACTTCGAGCGCCATTTGCCACCTCCAGACTGCCTCCCTGCACGCGCGCGAAAGCACAGAGACCCCGTACGGGCCAAGTCTTCACGTGTCGCGATATGTGAACGTGCACGTCTTCATGTGTCGCGATACGTGAACGTGCGTGTGTCCATATGTCACGATATGTGGATGTTTTCTCACGGGTCAAATAAGTCATTTATAATTTTCGAATGCTGTCAACAAGCGGATAAAATGGTTGTATGAAGAGAAGAATCAGATGTATTCATTTAAAAGAGTAGATCTCGTAAACTAGAGTGTAAAATGTTATTTATTTGCCACAATACATTATAGCAAAGAAAAGGAAATGAATTGCATAATCACGCTGAAAATGAGTTAGTGTTTCTAAAACGTTCAGATTTATTTGAAATCGCTGCACAGAATAACATATGCTGAAGAATATTTCAAAACGAGTCAAGGTAATGGAAAGCAATAAACAATTTTTTCTTTGGACCTATGCTACATGCCTTGCATTTTGTTGAGTGTATCATTAGTTCTGTAACTTTTAAGGCATGTGACGATGAAAATGATAAGAAAGAATATTCTGAGAATAAATAAATAAAACACACCAATTTTGTGACCAGTAATTGAACAATCGATAATAGGTTCCCAACAGGATTCGGAATATATTTGCTTTAAGATAATTTCAGAAAAGATATTCAAACAAGAAGTACATTCTGAGATAGGAGATGCATTAACATAGGCTCTTTGGTCACATAGATGTTTAATCGCATAGAAATGATATTAGAAAAGTGTTCGGCAGTTAAAAAATGACACAAATGCTTACACTGCGATTTTGAGATTATCCCCGAACAATAGGAAATATGTATCACCTTTATGAATGTGCATTATACTCATTCTAAAGGTTTATTTTAACCGCTACACTCTTAGGTAGCCATTGCATTTATTAATCAATAAGAACTAGAAATACTGCAGAAAACTATCTGGGAAGGTCTCTAATTTTGGAAAACAAACCTATCTACAATGATACCCTTCTTCCTATACACTCGTCAGTGCCATTATGTTTATTTTCACGATAAAAAAAAAATGTATTCGTTGAGTCTTCTGACAGACACAGCTGTATCCTATGGTACTCGTTTATAGAAAATTACGACAATTCAAGGATAGCTGGAAAATTTTGAATTCTAAATAGAATGGGCACCTGTTTCCAATACGTGTGCTAAAACAGAAAGCGATATTCAAATTCCCACACTGACCACACGCTGCACTGAGGTACCTGGCAGACTCTTGGGGGCAGTCTTGAACGTATTATTAATGCCACCACGATGGCGTGAGCCTTGCTGATTTTTCCTTTAAGGTATATGTCTGCATTAAATGGAGGAAATCAGTTCAAGGATCTATATCTGAAACCTGGGACAGGAGAGGAAAAACAAGAGAGGATCACTTTCATTTTTTTTTTCACTTTAAATAAATCAATATGTTATAAATAGAACCGGAACACCCCGCTGGGAGGAGGAGAACAAAGGAGCCAGAGATTTTTGCTGTCGTGAGAGTTTGAGAATGTCATCCTCATTCAGTGAAATCCCAAGGAAAGTTTCAGTTTGCTGGTTTCTTTCAGTCCCTTAAAGCAACTTTATCAGAAGAACTGCGGACATTTTCACAGACTGTGCACTGTTTCTACTTCTACTGTATTTGTTGAGTAAGAACTAACATTTATGCATGGAGGTGCTCAAAATACATGTCCGCACCCTAAAACCCAGGACCTGCAAATGGGAGGAGGAGATTAATTTGGATTATCCAGGTGAGTCCTAAATACAATACCAAGTGTCCTTATGAGAGGTGGGCAGCGATTTGACCCCCAGCGGGGAAAGCACTGTGGACACAGACAGCAACGGGAGTGATGTGACCCTAAACCAAGGACATTGGCAGCCACTGGAAGCTGGAAGAGGCCAGAAACAAATGGTTCCCTAGAGCTTCTGTAGGGCGTACAGTCCCGTGACAGACGCCTTGATTTGGGACTTCTGGCCTCTAGACTTTCAAGAGAATATGTTTTTGTTAAGCCACGAAGTTTCTGGTCGTTTGCTATGACAGCCCTCCGAATCTCGGACAGAAGCCACAGGAGAGTGGCACGCTTCTTACATTCGCAGAAGTCGTTGTGAAAGTGCTCTGAGTTGATGAAACGACTTGCAAACGAATGTTCGCCAGTTTGGTTTCTCCAACAAACACTGAAGCTAGAATTCTCGAAAACACAATTATGTTCTCTTTCCACGCGGTGGAGGACAAAAACGTGAATCTTTTTTTTTTTTTTTTTTTTTTTTTTTTGTATTTTAACAAATTATCTTATGCTCGTGTTCAGAATTGGGATTCGTGCTATGTAATCGTTTGCATTCTTTCTCACAGAACAAAATATTTCCTTCAGACTTGGACAGCATGCTTGGTAGACTCTGTTGTCAATCTATTTTCTCAGCTTGTAAAATAATTAATGTGACTGGTGGAGAAACGGCCAATACAAGCCTATGGGAATACCTTTCCTGCTGACGCGGCTTCTCCTTGTGGAAGTGAAAACTTTATGTTCAGATTTGTTTGTTATATTGTAGGAATTCCACCGGGCTGAACCATCCTAATTTGTTATTATATGCAACAATAGAAGGATTTTTTTCCCCTAAGAGAAAGTACAACATGTGTTAAGCAAAAACTTTGAGGTAGTTTTCCAAGGAAAGAGCACATATCTCAGAATATATAAGCCGATAAAAGAACACAGATGGCTCATAATTCTCTGTCAAAATCTGATCATTTGATATACATTTAGAGTCTAACTTCCTGTCATTTTTGCTATTTGTTTTTCACTTTTCTGTATACTTTTTGCTTGCCATTTTCAGTGCTAAGGGGAAGATAATATCCATCTAAATATTATATCTTTTATTGGGAAAAGTACCTCATATTACTTGTTATTTTTAAACACAATAATAGTTTCTTAGTTTGTTCGTTATAATCAGACACTAAATAAAACATACAGGTATGAAGATCTCTGTATGTATTTTGGCTCAATGCAGTAGCATATCTCAAGCATCTTAAGACAGCTCCTGGCTTGATAAGATGTTTAATAATAAATATTTGTGAAATTTCTGCAAGAACAGCCAACATGATATGAGATTATCTAACATCATACTGTCACTATTATAATTTGAGATTGATATAAATTAATGTGGGTATCTGCATTTTTTGGTACGATTGATTTAAATGCACTAAGCATATGAATTCTGTGAAGGATAACAATAAGGCATTGGCCCTGTCCTAAAAATATATTGTAGTTAAGAATATACTTTTCTTTAATATTCAGCAGCATAAAATCTGCTCGATAATGAGGTATAAATTATAATACCAACTACTAGGAATATGAGGTTATATACCCTCAGCGTAACAAAGAAAGCTATGTTCTGTATTTGTATTTAGCAGAGAGGTCTTACGAAGTTTTATAAGAAATACCTTGACAATACAATTTATAATGGATATGCTAAGATCAGTAAGCTACATGAACTCTCCACAGAATATATTCTGATTTGTGCTTGTATTTGAACATGAGTTTTTTTGTTTGCTTGTTCATTCAATAATATAAACAGTAGGACGCATTATTATCGCTGCTGGAGACCCATGCTGATTAGCTCATATAGGCTGAGTTCATTTGATTTTAGACAGAATACATTTTCCAACTTATGAAAAGCTTGGAGTTTGGTATGGCCACATGTGTTGGCTGACCTTTGAAAATTCTCTTCTGATAATGTGTCGATTAAGAGCTCATCATCGAAATCTCAATGCCGAATGTCACCACAAAGAGAAGCCCCAGTCCTTGAATTACCTTTACATTTGTTTTGCTACTAAATTTTCAGAAAAAAAAAAACTATTTATCTTTTAGTAACTGATTTAGGTACAAATTGCCATGGTAATTGGCTATCGAAGCAGGAGCCAGGAAAAGAAAGATATTCTGAAGGAACTGACTCTGGTTTGTATTTGTGCTGCGTGTTGGGATGACTCCCTTTGCTCCTTACGCACTTTCTCAAAACTCTCCAGAACTACTACTATGGAATCGGAAATGTGCTCATACGTTATTTCATCAGCGTCCAGTTCTGTGATAGGTTCCTCAGGGGACAAAAGTGTAAGCAGAAGGAACATGTGAATTTGGGGGACCCAAATGCTCAAACTATTGCACTGATCCTATGATGAGGTCTCCACTCTCAGCCTAATCACCTCCCAAAAGTGCCACCTCCAAATACCGTCACACTGGGTGTTAGGGTTCAACGTATATATTGGGGGACGTAAACACTGAATCCAAAAGCAATAGCTTCCCAATCTTGTAAACAGCAGAATTGTGAGGAGTTTTCATCCAGAACCCGGGATGACCACGGCATGCGTCCAGAACCACCAAGGTGCTGGGAGATGCCAGGGTGAGGAGCTGGTACTACATAAGGAAATTACTGTAGAGAGTTTTGAAGAAAGAAACGGCAAGCCGCGCTTGTGGTTTACAGTGATAATTCAGGCTGAATCACTGGAGAGGAGAGAGGTCGAAGGGAGCCTCCTGAGAAATCATCAGGGGATTCGTTGAACCCAGGCAGGGCTGGACAGTGCTTGAACAGAATGGCAGGGGACTCTGAGGGTATGTGGAAGATATCTTTCATCTGGATGGATTTATGGCCCATCAGTTTAAATGCTACGTAAAATTTGAATGAACGTAGCAACTCAAATACTTGTAAAAGTCTCATTAACATTAAACAGGTTCCACCAGTCCTGCGCTTTCCAGCCAACGGATGGATAACAGATATTAACCTGCACTTCTACAGAGTGCGATTTTTCTCAGACTTACCTTCCTCTAAGGTGCATGCAATAACTTCATTTGCTAATAGCCTGAAATAGTTTTTCTTTCTAAAACTGGACTTTGAAATGACTGCCAGGCGTTGGTAATCAGGCAAATATATTCAGAAAAAAATAAATTAATAAAAATGAAAGTTACAATTATTAATGATTCTAATGCATGAAATGTAGTCCCGATAACATCGAAGATAATTTTATAAAAAAAAAGCTATCATAAGGAGGTACATTTCTGATGCAAGGTTACTTATCCAGGTGGGCACATAAAGGACCCAACCAGTTGGTAAATGTGAAAGAAATTGTAAGTACTGTAATTATAACTGTAAGTCAAAAAATAAAATAAAATAAAAAGAAATGGATGAAAATAACATCCTAGAGAGATGCAACATGAACTTCACCGATCTGGCTTCGTATTGATTTCTTCCCGTTGTCTTCACAGCACACTTAATTCATTGGAAATGCTGCTTTGCAAGTAGCATTTTACTGGAAATAAACACTCACTAGGAGATTGTCATTGGACGTGATTTAGGCTATTACCAAAACTGCAAGTGAGGACTAAGCCGCACAAATGTGGTTCTCTGCCAGTCCCGCAAAAGACACGCATTCTGGAATGATCAGAAGAGGCGGGAAGACGCTGTTCCACTTTCTGGCATTAGTGTTCGACTTTGTTATAAAACTTTTATATAGGTCTGTTTAGGAGTGAAATAAAATATTTTAATGGCATAAACACAAAAACAAAAAGAAAGGGCATTACGAATTAATCTGGTATCAATTAATCGAATATTAGAAAAAGCACAATGATACAAATGTAAATATAAGGGACAGAGTATTCTCACACCAGCAGATTAGAATGAAATACCAATTAGAGCAAGACTGAATTGGAAGAATTATTTCAATACTTAAAGTGCATTTTAATTGTGATTATTCTGTTAATTGGTTTAAAAGATGGTGCGTTTATCAAAAAAAAAATTGTGAATTGAAATTGGCAACAAAATACAGAACGTAAAGTTAAAGTAACATTCATTTTGCTTTTTAAGCAAAACCCATTCGTAAATATGGCAGGTTTCATGCTAGAAGGAAAAGAGTTTGAGCATTATAAGCCAGACATTATCGTCACTATTGGCTATTAAAAAAAAATGGATAAGACAAAGAGCCTACTTATAGTAATAAGAGGATATTTTAAATTAGGTCATTGTATATGCAAAAACATGAAATAAAATAGCTTTTCAAGTAATGGTGAAAATGTAGAGTATTTTCAGGGAGAGATACAGTAAGAATAAAAGTTTGCTATGACATAAATCTTAGCCTATACCATAACCTAAGTCGAAATAATATTTACTTCACAAGGTCATTATTGGGATCAAATGAGATAAGCCCTCGGAAACCTAAGCGTAGGTCACATCCCTCAGTCAGCTTCCGTTGTCCCTCGCGGCCTGTCCCTCGCGGCCGGAGGGCAATTCCTTGGGTTCCCAGACCCACGCGGGACGCATCTGTTCTCAGCACCAAGTGCAGTTCTCCCCTCTGCCGCAAGGGGAGCCCCCGCTCTGACCCCGCTGCACAGAGCGAGCCTGCGGGAAACTGAGGGTGCGCTAAGGCCACCAAACCGTGGTGTCAGGAAAGGCACCGTTTACACCGCCTTCTCCCTCCCCTGTCTCCATCTCCTTCGGGCAAGCTCTCCACTCGCAGGATCCCCGCTCGCGTACATGACCTGCGCACAGCCCCGGCTCAGGCCCTGTCTCCAAGGAAACCCAGATAAACCTACTGATAACGTAATAGCCGCCCACGTGAATGACAGACTCCTTTTTGCTTGTTCTGAGACGTTAAACTCTGCGTGGCCCACCAAAGTAAGTGCAATTTTCCCCTTTCTGGCAATTAAGGTCACTCACAAAACGGCCACCTGTTCTGTTGTTGATGTTGTCATCTTTTTTCTAATGCATCAGGATATGGTATTTCCTTACGAGAAATTACTCGGCTGCGCACGGCTCCTTTAATGCATGTCAGGTTTTGCTCAGTCATGCTGGTCTCCATGATCTTTCAACTGCTTAGAAAACTCTTAATCCCATTTTTTTTTTTTTTTTTTTTGCAAATCCAAATTTTGTAGAGTCAAAGAGTCTCATCAAATACTGTCACCTTCACAACGCCTTTTCAAATCTTTTCCTACCAAATGTTCCGTTTCCTGTGAGGTTCAGTCGAACCCCAAGAGTACCTTATCTGTGGCTCTTATTTACCTTTAAATTCAATAATAAATTAGGATGTACCCTAATTTATTATTGAATTTAATAAATAACGTAATAGCCGCCCACGTGAATGACAGACTCCTTTTTGCTTGTTCTGAGACGTTAAACTCTGCGTGGCCCACCAAAGTAAGTGCAATTTTCCCCTTGCACTTACTAAATTCTACTAAACTCTACTAAACTCTGAGCTATGTAAGCTCTAGGATAAACCTTAATGCTATGTGTCTTACTGTGCCCGACGCTGTAGTACAGTGCATTTGTGTGTGTAGTGGATACATGTGCACCCCTGGAGATGTGTGCACTGTATGGGTATAATTCGCGTGGTTACTTTGACAATTTTTTTACAATGACTATATAGGCTAATTGTAGAAAAATATTAACAATGAAAACAATATATATGTCCCCAACTCTTACTAGCTGCAGAAAACTCCTCTTAATAATTTTGCTGTTTGGTATTTTTAAGTTGTTTAATTAATGATATTATTTTATGCCCTGATATTAACCTTGATGATGTCCACATTATTATCATTCTTAAAATTATGTGTAAAATAGACCACAGTAATAAACCCATTAAAATTTGATGAGTTCCAGACATGAAAATATTGTTAAAAAAAAAAAAAAACGTTTTAAAATAGATATGAAATGTTATATTCATCCTCGTGAATTTGGGGATGAGTATTCCTGCTTATGGAAAAATTATATTCTTTTAATCATAATTTACCTTACTATTTCTCCATCCTGTTTCAAAAATACAGACATTTTTCTTCATTTTATATTTGTGACTTTTTGTAGATACAGCCTTATTCGGACTGTGTTCACAGCTACCTAGTACTCATTTTCAGTTCTCTATGTGTTGAATAAAAGTGAGGAGAGAAGACAACCTGTTACTCCTGCTACTCTGCTAAAGAAAAATATTTAACCCTTCACCATTAAGTGTAACACTAGTCATAGGTTTTTATTCTAGATGACCTTTATCAGGTTAGAAGTTCCCTTCTATTCTTAGTTTGCTGGGGATTTTTAATCAGAAATGGGTGTCAAATTATCTCGAATATTTTCTAAGTCACTGAGATGCTTATGTGACTTTTTTCTGCTATCGAAATTTTTTTATTATTATCAGTTTCAAGTATACGGTACATTGGATCTAGAGAATTATACCACTTGATTCACAGAAATCGTGCATGGTGATGTTGTATTTTTTTTTTTTTTGTAAATTGTCAGATTATATTTACTAAAATTGCATTTAGTTTACAGATGATATATATTCTATTTTGTAGTATTATAGTTAGTTTTCCTATAAGTTCTTTGCTGGACTTGTGTGTGTGTGTGTGTGTTAATGCTAGACTTACAAAAAGAGTTCTAATTAAAGTAAATAAATAAATAAAATGCTTAGACAACTGAGTTACAAAAATGTTGAGAAATATTTCCTTTCCTTGTGTGTGTGTGTGTGTGTGTAGAACAGGTGTTGTTTCTTTGTTAAATAGTACCAAGTATTAACATCAATATTACCAAACACCACAAAATATTAAATATTCGGTAAAAATTCTCCAGTAAATCTCTGTGGGCCTGGGGTTTTATTCTGTGTATAAGTAAATAACTAAATATTTATTTTAAAAATAGATTTTTAAAATTTTATTTTAAAAATGTCTACAACTAAAAATTTATTTAAAAAATATTTTTAAAGTAAAATTTTTAAAAAGAGGTTTTCACTTTTTCTCCAATTGAGTTTTGGTCAGTTTTGCTTCAAGTAATTCATCCAGTTTAAGCTGTCAAGCTTATTGCCAAAAATGATTCATAATATAAACTTTTTATCTTTGAAAATGTAGTATCTGTAATGCTATACCTTTTTATTTCCTGATATTGTTACTTTTTTCTTCACTTTTTCTTAATCTGTCTGCCAAGGGATTTATCTATCTATAAATCTTTTCAAAAAACTATTTTTGACATGACTGTTTTTTAAATTATTTTTTCCTGTGTTTTATTTCTGGATTATTTTTTTCTCTTAATTCATTCTTGTTTGTATAGATTGTTTAGGTGAAAGCTGAGGTAATTAATTTAAGACATTTTTACTTAAATGTATTCTATATAGCCATATTTTGCTTTAAATTTTTTAAGTAATTTTCATCATGTTCAAAATAATTTATTTACCTTTTGATTTTTTTTTGATTTATGTCTTATCTACATATTAATGTTTCTGAATATTTGCAAATTTTCCCTATATTTTTCTCTTACTGAGTTCAAATTTAATTCTACTGTGACCAGAAAACATACTTGGTATGATTTAAATCTTTTCAAATCTACTGTTGCTTGTTGTATGGTCCTGAATATGATCCATCTTGATATATACCCTACTTGCTCTTAAAACAAGTTTATATATTTATGTTGAGTGAAATATCTGTAAGTTTTAATTACATCAGATTCGTTGTGCTGTTCAAATTTGCTACATCCTTTGTGATTTTATGTCTATTAGTTCTATCAATTATTGAGAGATGCATATTGCGGTCTCTGATAAGAATTATCAATTAGCTTATTTCTCCTTGAAGGTCTACCCATTTTTATGCCATGCGTTCTGAAGTGGTTGAGTAATAAACTAGTTAGAAATAACCAGGTTTGTTTACACAGGCTTCTCAGCTCTTGGGATCCTTAACCCTGGTGATAGGCGTGTCTCTCTCGGCCCCCCTGAGGAAGGAGGGCATCTTTCACAGGGAAGATATATTTCCTTCATTTAAGGAAAAAAGGGAGGGCCAACATATTTTTCTTGTCCTGGCTGCTTGTCAAGTAATTTTAACTTAAATTTATTAATATTCCCTGGTCAGGTATTTGAGAGGTGGCCTGTCCTGGGCCCGACAGTTGAAACAACTACCTACTTTAAAAGACAAACTTCAGTAGCTGTTTAAATATAAACCACGAATTGAGGGAACATTGTAGCAAGTGGCCTCAAAATGACCTGGCTTAAACCCCAGTGCCAGGTATAATGGTATAAAATGCACAGTTTCTGGAAAAAGTGTGGTTCCAAGATGTTAACACAAATCCATTTCTTCCAAGATGTCGACACAAATCCAAGTCTTCCATCACCTGCGAAGGCGGTGGGTGGAGGCCACCCACGTAGAATATCAGGGCATCCGACATACACATGCCCTCCTATGAACCGTTCAGTATCAAGCTGAAAGAAAAATGAAGCAATTTATATCATGCTTTTTTTTTATTATTATTACACTAGGTGTCTACGCCTTCAAAAGCATGAAACCCCACGGTAGAGTTTAGCAGTATAAAGATGACCCAATTAAAATAATTTAGCTTCTTGATATTTTATAACACCTTAATAAATTGCCTTTTGTTTTAGATACGGAACAAAATTACTTAGCAAGAAATTTTTCATAGTATTTTAGTATCATGCATCTGTCCTGTACCCTAATTATCTTGCACTTTTGATGAAAAACAGTGGGGTGCCTCTTCTTGGCTCTGTGGAGTATCTGTAGCTTATCCTTCCAAACTTGAGAGAAGGCGTGCAACAAGAAACCCACTTTCCCTGGGAAGCCTGAATCAGGCTTCCTTTAAACTGCCCGCTTCGTGCCCTATCTCTCTTGCATTTTACTCGTGTCTTCCAATAAGTGGGAAGTGGAGCACAGCTCTGAGCTATTTTAAAAATACGAGTCACATAGGAACCACAAGAAGCTACAGAAAAGCAGCGCTTTTAAGAAGGGCTTTTTCTCCCTTCTTCTGAAAATATATCCTTATTACATTGGCAGACATCTTGTAGATGATGACTTAAATTTGTCTGTAGTTCGTATCAAAGCTCAGCACGGGTGTGCGACAGTCTCGAATTCATCGTTGGAATGTGTGGCTATGAAAGATCAGGGAGAATACATCGAGTTAGATTCCACGGTCAACTCTGGAATCAGGACTGCAAACTTTAACTGGTTCTCCTCCATTCACTTATCTCTTCTTATCACTGTTGATGGTCTGTTTTTGCACTTGAAAGTTTACATGGACTAAATGGAGATCATTCTGTGTAATAAATAAAACGAGATTTACTATTAGTCAATGTAAACAAAATCTGTACTTCTTAATTTGTATTCACGCTTTTATTTCTAATTAATCATAGTGTGCCACACAGTGGCTAAAGTCAACTTTTTCAACAGGAGGTAACCAATGCATGCTTATGGTAGGATTTGAATAAAATATGCCATTATTACTAAAAAAAAAAAAAAAAAAAAAAATTAAAACTTCATTTACTAAAGAGACTAAATTTTCTATATAAAATTTCAACAATTTTTCTTGAGATAGGGTAAATTAAACTGACACACCGAAGGATATTGAAATTGATAACTAGGTGAAATAAATAGTACTTTGCCTTTGCTCAATATTCTCCCAAATTCTGTCTCAGGGGCTTTGAGATATTGCTTTTATATTTAAGAGATTAATTTGGCAGAGTTATTAAATTGCTCCAGATCTGGATATCATTGAACTAAAATGGCATTTTACAATCTGAGGCAAGAGATTTTAAAAAGCTTCAGATATAATTTCCATAACTATCACATGCGCGAGGTGATGCAACTAAGGCTTAAACTTCATGTGCAGCAAGAAATGCTGGATATTCACACTGGGTTCAGCACTGGAGATGATTCCCGAGCGTCTGCTGAGTGCCGGCGTGCTCCTGAGGACGTCGGAAGGGTCATCTGTGTTTTACGGGCTACGGACTTTGCGTGGATCGTGAAAAGCTATGTGTTGCTCTGAAAGTAGTGCGTGTCCCGATACGTCACCTGTGTTGTCTCCAAGAAGCCACCGTCAGGGCAGAATATGGGGACGAAGAAAGATTTCCTGTAGCCAAAGGTGTCTCTATCTGTTTAATCTGGTTGCAGAACATATCCCCCAAAAAACTGAACGAAACTCAGAAGGAAGAGTAAAAATGAGTGAAAGACATGTCGACAACTTAAGCCATGCAGACGACGCCGTCTTACCGGCAGACAGTAGCATGATTTGGGATAACTTCTGAGGCAAGTGAAAGCAGAGAGGCCAAAGCATCACCAGAGGTCAAAGATCATGACTGCAGAAGGAATACACGACTTTAACTTGCACGATGAGGACGCCGACATTGTTAAAGATTTCGCTTACCTTTGTTTAGTCATCAGTTCTCACAGAGACTGCAGCCAAAACGTCAAGAGAAGGCTGAGACTCGGAAGGACAGTGATGGAAGAGTAAGGACAGATCACCAGAAGCGAAGATGATGGCTAGAGGCCGAGGCCGAGGTCATCCTGACCCTCGTGTTCCTAATTACAGTCGGCCCTTGAACAAAACCGGGTCGCACTGCGGAAACCCACTCATACATGGATTTTGTTTTTATCCCAGTAAATGCAGCCGGCCTTTGTGTCACGGGCTTTCCATTCTCAGGTTCAACCAACCACAGATCGGAAACAGTGTTTTTCAGATCCCAACCCCGGTTTCCCAGCCCTGGACCGAAGATACAGTTTTCAACCCATGGTTGGTTGGACCCATGGATCAAAGGGCCAAATGTAGCGTCTCAGGTCGTACCTGGATCTTTGACTCTGTGGGGTTCAGGACCCCTAACTGCCATTGTTCAAGGGTCAGTCGTAGTATTACAGATGCTCAAGCTGGACAGTGCAGAAGGCTGATAAAGAAAAATAAAAGATTTATTTGGAATGTGGCGCTGGACGGGGGCTCTGTGGAGACCCCGAACCGCCAGAAAGATGAACAAGTAGGGGCTACGGAAAATTCCGCCTGAAACATCGCATGACAAAATTAAAGCTGTCCCACTGGGCACACCAAGAGAACATGGGGTTATCTGGAAAAGACAGAAATGCCAGAGAAAATAGGAGGCAGAAGGGAAAGAGGAAGACCAACCATGAGACGGACCGGCTCCTTAAAGGAAGTCACGGGCAGGAGTCTAGGAGGCGAGCAGGCTGCTGAGGAGGGGCCATCGTGGATGTCACATCCGTCAGGTCGCCAGGAGTCAGAGCCAACTCAATGGCATGTGACACATCCAGGTTCTGCACGAGATTTGAGCCAGTGGAAATTGACGCAATTAGAAACAAAATGTATTTACTGTTCTTGCTGGGCATTAAATAACGACAAACTGAATAATACAGTTAGTTTTTTTTTTTTTCAACTTCTATATTAAGAGTTGTATCTGTAGTCAAAATCACTCGTTTTTCCTGAACCTGAAACCAGAAACCACGAATTGTACTGTCCCAGATTTGTTTAAACTTCCTCTTAGTCTCGTAAAATTCAAATATATAGAATGTACTTTCTGGACTTGCTTTTCCTGAGGTCATCCACTTGTAAGAACTCATAATGGAACATTTTCTCTCCTTCATAGATCACAATCCTATTTCTTTGTTTCTTTTCTTTTCCTTTTTCTTTTTCTATTTATCTATCTATCTATCTATCTATCTATCTATCTATCTATCTATCTATCTATCTATTTATCGCCTGACCAGTCTGAGAGCCTGCAGCACAGAAAACCTCTGCTGACTTGCAGGCTGTTCCTGCTCCTAGTGGTGAATGAAGACTTTCTCTTTGTTGCTTCTGGAACCTTTATCTCAGGACCCTCATATAAGTCCTAAATCGATTCAATTTTACAGACTAGATTGTAGCAAAGCAAGCTTCGTGAACACGCTCGGAATTCTTACTGTCTCGGTTAAAACTTTATCTGCAACAACTACTCATTTTTAGCCTGTTAGCAAGTTAAACTTTCTAAGCCCAGTTTTTTCATTGTTAAAGTAGTAGTTAACCTTATGTGGGTTATCAAGGAATTAATGAGTTCAAGTGATAAGGCAGTTAGTTAGAGTACTATGCTCTGGGACATGGTGACCACTCAAAACTCAAAAGCTATTAGCAATTATAATCTTTAATAAAAGAACATGGGGTTTTTATGATTATTATTTTAAAAGGAGTGGATTTTCTAATGTTAAAAATAATACCTATGAATTTCCTAGACCTTTTTGAAAATTATCAAAACCCCTCATTAAAAGACTTTTATGTTTTATGTAGGAACAGAAAGAGCCGCTGGCTCAGTCGTGATTAGACGTGGGCGCCCCGTTAAAACAGCAACTGCGCCCTGTTAGTCCAAATGTGCTCTGCGAGCGGATAAAGGAGAGAGCATCTAAACGTGCTAAGAGCTGTTTGGTTTCCACTGCGCACAGGCGTCTCTCGTGTGAGAGGAAAGAGTCGCTAGCACTAAAGTAGCTTTCTGGCAACAAATAAGTCTGCTGCATTCTTTAAATAGAAGATTTTAAAGTTACAGTTTTTAAAACTAGCGTAACATCAGAATGGGAGGAGAAAACTCTGACGTATCTGGGAAAATTCAATACCTATAAATAAGACGTCGAACCTTCCCATGGATATTGGATATTTTTGGAAATTCACCTTGCTGACCACATCCAATTGTATCTCTAGCCTGAACTCGACTCACGTATCCAATTCGACGCCTTCACTCAAAGATTCGAGCGGCCCCTTCTCATTTCCTGACGATCCCCTGTGTCCACTGTCCAGGCTGCAGGTCACAAGGTCAGGCTGGGCTCGCAGCGTTCTCTCGGAAATCCCATCCAGATCAGATCCTGCGGCGAGTCCTCCCGCCGTCCGTCAGAGCGAAGCCCTGCCCCGTGCAGTGTGCTCCGCGCTCCTGCCCCATCTGCCCCCAAACACACACGCTTCTCACCCCCCACCCCACTTATGCTGCTCCACGTACACTGGTTAGGCTCAAAACAGACATTTTCCCCATCCGAGCCTGTGCATTTAATAGATTTGCCTCATTCCTCACCTAGCAGGTGTCGCCATGACTCCAAGCCTCATACGGGTCACTCTTTGCTCAAATATTTACCTGTTCAATGAGGTCTTACTGATCATTGATTAAAATCTCAATCTGCATTTGAAATTCTCATCACTCTCTGTGTTTTATTTTCATCCTATCGCCGACATCCGATTTAGTTTTAAAATTATTTGTTATTGCATATCTCTCTATTGGAACATAAATTCAAAGAGGATGGAAATTTTTGTTCATTCTGTTGGCTGTGCCTAGAAAGGTAGAAGCTCGATAAATAGTTAGTTGTTCAATGAATAAATGCCGATCATTTGCAGGCAAGAGGATGCAAAAGTTATAGCAACTGCCTCTTTCCCAGGGCCCAGGAAGAAATTGTGACTGATGAGGTTGACATTTTTGAATGAGTAGTACATGTATCTCCTATGAGTAAGAATGTAAAAGTGTAGTTAAGTCTCTCTCTCTCTCTCTCTCTCTCTCTCTCTCTCTCTCTCTCTCTCCCCCCCCCCTTCTCCCTCTCTCTCCCACCCCCACCCCTGCCTCTCATCATTTGGCATAGCAAGTTCTAAAACATGGTCTCACCTAAATTAGATGTCTCTGTAGCAACTGTCACTTATTTCAAAGAACATCTTAATCGTTCACTTTATGGTGCCAAGATTCAAATCGCCTGTGGATTTTTTTACATCTCAATCTCACATAATATCTTTTAAGGTGATTATATTTTTCTAGCCCTTGTAAATCACAAAAGACAGTTCCAGAGTCCTTAAATGATGTGCGTCCTTACTCAATCTCCAAACCCTTCTCTCTTGAACAGAAATCCGTTGCAAATTGCCTCCTTCCCTCCTTTCTGTCTTTCCTTCCCTCCCTCCTTTCCCCTTTCTTCCACCCCTCCATCTCTTTTCTCCTTTCTTTGCTCCGATTTAACAATATTCATTTAAAATCTACTATGTTTTTTCAAAAGTCCCAAAAAGAGATAATTTCATGATGATCCCAACCTCCACACCCTTTTTTTGATCACAATATAACAGGATTTTTTTAAAAAATGTAATAGTTCAGCTAAAGGTCAGATAATTTACTTAGCAATGAGTAAAGAGGAGTCTCCATCTACAGGTAATTGAAGCTTGAATTAGACTTTTAAAAAAATAATGAATGAAATTTCATCACCGTGACTCAAGACATGTTATCATGAAAAAAGGTCAGCCTATAAGAAACAAGATGCTGTTCCCCAAAATTGAGAGAGCAAATGTGAGCACAGTGGCAGCATATTCACATCAGGTTCACAGAGAAAGATAAACCCAAACCACACGCCGCCGAGGGCAGACCCGGAAGTATCCAGTACCTCCTCACCCCGTATGATTTTCACGATTTGTGTGTTTTGACAAAAATAATGAATACTTATTATGAACTGTCCTAAGAGGATTACATAACAATTCATACTCTGGTATGTATGTAAGACTTCAGGATAAATTTTTGTGCTTATGTTTATTTATAAACCATGCCATTTTAAAACTTTACTGTGAAACTTCAGTTAGATACTAGAGAGAAAAGGTCTAGATTTTATGTCTATCCTTAAGTATATTATGCACAAATTCATAGCTAATAACAGACTCCCAATTTCTAAGGCCAAAAACAAAACAAAAAATATTTGAAAGGGAGAATTTAGTTGTTTACACATCCGAACGATGATATATAGCACCTTTATATCATACAAGCCACAAGGATCATAAACAACAATGGTCTATGTGGTGACAGAAAGAAATCTAACTACGGGAGGCGAACACACAGTGTAAATATATGTAAGCCTTGCTGTTAAAGTGTATGGCTGTAACTTATTGGATTTCGTTAACTTATGTCATCATAATAAATAAACAAACAAATTGGGAATGTTTTTCAATAGCCTAAAAAAAACAAAAACAATTATATAAAGTCTCACAAACAGTAACTAACCACGTTTTCTCTAAGGATGACAATATTTTCCCATTATCCACTCACGAATATGTCTCTTCGATTTGACTGCTGCATAACTTTCAGATCTCTATTGACTTGTTAGAGGTAAAAGGGAATTTTGAGATTCCTGCTGAATAGATAGAACGATGTCTCAGACTAAAACATAAAATTAAGGTAACACAATTATTGGAAATATTACCTACAAAGTAAAGCAATATCAACTGTAAATGGTTGGTTTACTTTCCCAAAAGAGATCATAGTATCATACATGAACTTACATAAAATTTGAAATGTTTCCTTTGCAGAACTGAAATTATATGTATTTATACATAGTTCATTTTCCCTCCTGGGGCCAGAATAACAAAGCCAACTCTGAAAGCATTTCTCCTGGTGTTTTGCCTGCCGTACCACAATCTTTATCAGCGATCCAAAAATGGATAACCCAAACCTTTCATAATAACTGTCACTAGAGACCAAAACAAAGTCGCCATTCATCCGACTCAGTCATTTTAGCTTTTAGCAGATGCATTCTTTGAATAAATGTATTGGTATTATGAATAAAAATTATCACTCTTCTGTTGAACTCTGTTGGGAAGAATATTATTCTACTATAAATGGATGTGAAACTCAACTAAATGCTTTAAAAGAAAGAAAAAACTTAAATTTTGAACTAAGCTTTCTGAATACAACGTGAGAATGGTTTTCTCAGGTATATTCATCTGCGGATAAAGGGAGATTGAGATTTCAGTTATACTTTTAGTTATAAAATTAATAATGGAATCTGGCTATAGTCATGATTATAAAAATATCCGTATACATAGCGCTATTATTTGTTTTTATTTTTCAGTTATTGTTGTTTTAAACACGTGCATATTTACATATGTAGGATTCATGAAGAATTACAAATGGCTCCTCTTTTAAATCCCTGAATGGATCAATGTGCTTAATTAAAAAATTTTAATTATATTTGGATTGAAATTAAGGATGCTCCATGCTTGAATGCAATATCCTGTAAAGCAGAATAGTGAAATCTAATTTTGCTGTGTGTTTTTATGAAGATCAAATGAGATATCTTCATGTGCACATTGTGAAATATAAAATCGTAAAATATCTGATTAACATATTTCTGTCTCTGTCCACAAAATAAAGTTTTCATGAGAACATGCCAGCATTATCAAAAAACATTTACTAAGTATCTTGAGGTGCATAATTATGTACTAAGATGCCAGGGAGAAGATTTTAAATAAGAACATTCCTTGACCACCAGGGATTTATAATTCCCAGTCGTAGTTGGACTGAAATTAAAGACATCGAATACTCTCTCATCTAGATTTGTTTTGAAAGTCATTTAAAATTCTATACTTTTAAATTTAATTCCTCTTATCTTATAGATTGCTTATAACTCAGGAAACCCACAGACTATAGTAATCTCTGTTGTTTAACCCCTTCTTTTATGAGGACGTGCGATAGTCTGGCAAAGAAGTAAACTCGTGTGAGGATATTTTACATTGTGTGTGCCTCGGAACAATTAAATGCATTTACTATATGATCACACAATTATGTTATATGCACTTATCCGTAATATATATTCACAATTTTGTTCAACTTTAGTAATAAAAACATCAACTAGGATATTCGTAGTTATTTATATTGTGATACATATATTCTGTGACTAGGATTTCGGATCAAGTTTTTGAGTTTAAGAGCTGTAGAAAACAAAAAGAAGAAAAGCAATCTCCAGCTTTCTGTAGTTTTTGAGGATTAAAGAAAGTGGCAAAAAAATAAAAATAAAAATAAAAGAAAGCATTTGATGTTCCAATATCGGCTTTATTCTTGTACGATGGGACAAAAATCAAAAAGATTTACGATTGCTCCTTCAGGAATGGTACAACTGAGAAAGAGTTACGGCAGATTTTAATCTAATGTTTACGCCCAGGACAGCGAACTGAATGGAAAAAGACACTCTAATTCTGACCTGGCTAAGACAGCAAGGTGTCTTAACAGCTTAGTGAGCCCAGGAGCAGGACAAATCGATGCTATCTGATGGTCCCCTTCTCGCTGGCAGAGATCCGAGCTGGAGTCATATGCCAGCCCGCCCTCGCGATGTTTTATGGACTTTACACCTACAGTGGCACTCCAGATGTCAGCAGATAGCAACAGAAACGCCTTTACTCTGTGTTCACATAGTTTAGAAAGTATCACCGTGACATAATGCTACTTTTTATCTCTAGAATATGCATGACTTGGACAGAAAAAAAATGTAATATATATATTTTTTTTTTCTGTTTGGAACCATGCACCCCCATTAAACATTATTTAATATATACCTAGAGGTATTTGGACTTTTGTATTTAGTTCCTTACATTTCAAGGAAGACCATTGAGTTTCTTTTCAATCGAGGAGTTTCCTGAAAGTTTGTAAACAACTGAAAGTCTTTTACAAGGTCTTCAAACATCACTTAAATTATCTATAACTTTTTTATCTGTTGCTTATTATATCACAATGAAGTGAGGCTAATGAGCATTACTCTACATTTTCAATATTAAATTTCACATTAATATTAAATTAAATAGGTCACCCTATTTAAAGAGCAAACTGGAAGTATGCTAAAATATACTGGATGTAAATTTGAACATCATTACTTAATAACTCTTTCCTCCTAATTTTTCAATTGACAAATTTCTAACATATTGAGGCTAAATATCTAATTTTTTTCATCACAATGAAGTGAAAAACTGAAAGAGAATGCAGTCTGTAGAAGAATGCCTTTGACAGAAGAACATTTACATTTTTAGCTTTTGATAAGTCAACACTAGTTAAAATTTCAATTTAGGAGCATTATTTTCAATAATGTTAGGTCCGAGAAGAAATTACATGGAGTTAATATTTAATAATAACATTCAACTGGTAAAGTAAAAAATGAACAAATCCATTTGTGCACTAGAAAACATCTAGCAAATGAATGCTTCTTTCTCCATAGTGCATCTACTTCCAAAGCATATTATCTAGTTCGAATAAAAATGTTAGTCGTCATTTCCCTCATTCTGTTTTTCTCTCTGCCCATCATTCCTTCTCTTCATCTGATTTCTTAATTTCACTATACTTCCCTTCGCTTAAAATTTTTCTCTTTCCTTTCTTATTCTCTGTTATGACAAGATTATGTTATTATGTAATTGATAATTATTGAGTTATGAGACAAGAAAATATGAAGATATTTTTATGTAATTTTTTTTCAAACTTTCTCTTTCTATTGTAATTTATATTGGTAAATATATTATGGAGCTTAGTTCCTTTTCATTGGTATTCATGTGCATTTCTGCGCCCTCATTCAATATAGTGTTTAAATGACTCTCTGTTTATGATGATTTCCCACTTGACACCTCTTAGTTTGTATATTTGTATTTTCTTTATCCCTCTCTCAACATTTCTTTTTTAATGTTAGATGATTTGATTATGTTGTTGATTATTTTTTCAGAAGAACCATTTATACATTATTAGTTTCAGTGATTATTTTTTTATTTTCTTTTATTATATTAAGTATGTTAATTATATGCTAAAATAACAGGCAGCTCTAGAAAGAAAAAAATAAAGGAATATATATTTTATGAGTCTTTAAATTCAATCTGAAGCATCTATTTGAAGTTTAAGATAATTTTTTTGTTTGTTTTAACTTCCTTGATTTCACACTGGTGTCTCATTTTTTATAGATAGAAAATCTTGGTGCTATTAGAAGTAATATAATAACTTACTTGTTTTATATAATAATAATTTTAAAGTAAAAATAAATCTATTGAATGAATTTTAAGTTTAAAATTTCTTCATTGTTCTTTTTGTACTCAGAATCCCACACGGAATTGCAACAAAAACACCATATTGTAAAATAACTTGAATTAATCACTTTCTGTTTATGTGTTACACACCAAATTAATATATGGTTAGATAAATTTCTTTAAGCTTATTTTTGATTATAGACTCTTGATTGATGATTTGATTTTGAAACAATGAATAGAACAAAACCTTATATCATATAAAGAAAATCACAATAGTGACAAACATTTGCTAGATCTACACTATGAAAATCTGCTTAAGAAGAAGTACTTTCAATGCTGACAGCCACACCAGATGGAAAATACTGTGGTTTCCATTTGTTTTATGGGTGTTAGCTAATCCAAAGGCATAAAAATATGTAGAAAGAAGGAGGAAGGAAAAAACATTATTTAGTGTATTAGATGATTATTACATCCACATCATATGAAATATGTTTCAAATAAGCTTTGTCCAATGTTTCCTTTCGGGGCGATATTTGTTGAGTGATCTTTCAAATCTCAAAGTAATGTCCAGTCACGGATTCTACCAAAATGCTCCGGTAACGCCGCACACCTTCAAGACAAAGACTTTTTCATTTTGGAACTTCAATGGTGCAGTAATGTCACTGGCTCCCAGGAGTGAAGAAATCAATCAGTGCCCTGGTCACACGGCAGAGGCACCCTGTGGTCCCTCTGGCCGGGGAGGAGCGTTTCTTCTGCTGTCCATCTACGGCTCTATTCAAACTTTCCAGTAGGAAATTTGGCAAAGGCAGCAAAAGGAGGAAGGGAAAGAGGAAGAAAAAAATCGGAGTCAAATGTTAAAAAATAAAAGTAACAATGAATGTGAACTCGCTGCCCTCAAATGAAAATGGAAAAAATGTACAAAGTATGGTGCCGAACAAAGCCGGCTGGGAGAAAGAAAACGTTTTGGTTCGGCGCCTGTGCGGGTTGCTAAATGCCCCGTATTTCACTGTGGACGCTGCTTCCCTACATCCTTTATTTTACTCCAATTTCAGGTCCATAATCAACTTCGCCGAATACTCTACAGAATTTTCAAATCAATTAGAGATACCCAAGAATATTCCCGTCACCTAAACTACAGACCGTACCTGAAAGTTTGGGGAATAAAATAAATCCTAAAGTCCAATGAATTCACGAGGAATTAGAACTTTCAAGATATTTCACAAAGAAAATACAGCAAGAAAAAAATGATTCTCTGTAATTAATTTTTATTTAGCCATCTCTAGTTAATATTATGTGATTAATCAGGATTGCAACTGGTACTTCCGAATTACGAGACTTCTGGATTATGAGGATTTCCGTTTTGAGTGTGAGAAACACAAGTCTTCCGAGTGTTACGTAAGCTCGGGGTCCTTTTGGGTGATGCTTTGCCAGACACAGGTGGTTCCCTCCGCGACGTGTGCAGACCAGTACTGCACCCAGAACCCTAAGGGGACATCACAGGTCTGCAGAGTCTTCTTCCTACTCTGGCCCGTGAACTCTACTCACCTGGGCACCCAGAATCCCAGCGTCACCTCCTAAAATCGGGGACACTGTAGGCCCAGCCTCCGTTGTCACGCCCTGTAGCCCACGCAGCCTGAGATGCGCTCCAGGACTAATCCACAGCTGTCCCAGAGGTCATTTTTCTTAACTGACGCTTTCTCCTTAGATACTGATTTCTGATTACTTCTTTCTCTTCCTCTCTCAGGATCGTGCCATAATTCATGGAAATGTGAACACAAACAGGCCAGTTCCGCTGTCAGCTGGAATTTCCAGTGGACAAATGTTCCCTCGCACTGCTGTATCGGGGGTGGCTGTTTAGAACCCTACAAATGACCTTCTTCAGATGTTCACTCTAATGCCTCAACTCGCCTCCACCGAAAGGGAGCATCACACTTGCGTTTCTGCTCAATCGCTGTGCCGTAGTTCTCTTTAGAATTCATTCTGCCGGAGAGAGGAAAATAATCCAGAAATGTTTAGTACAAGTCAGATACCGTGGTTGCTGAGGAGCTGAGGTGTAAAATCCACCATATTTAGTGTTTCTGCCTTCTGTTTCGCCCTCTGCTGTAGCATTTTTGGATGTTTACCAAATTTCCTGGGCCAAGGGCGAGTGGGGGTACGTGAAGCTTGCAGCCCATCGCCACAGCTGCATTAAGCCTACTTTTTATGTCGTGGCCTCTTTGAAGGCCTAGAGACTTGCTTTCGTTGGAGCCTACAGATAATTGGGCCCAAAAGGCGATTAAAAGTGAATTACAAAGCGCACCAACCGGGCTTGACACCAGAGTGACAGCTTATTATTTACAAAGACTCGCGCAACGGTTGCTGTTAATTCATTACGTCATTCACTGTTTTTGGTAAATTGTGATCTGCAATGGTCTGCACGTTTTCTTTTTTTAGACTGATCTGACTTTGCGTTAGAAAGTTACTAGATAAGGATGAGATGAGAAGAAGAGCTAAGAAAAAGTAATATTTATTGTTATCAGGCTAAAATAGTTAAAATCTGTTACTGACTCAAACACACACACACACACACACACAAACACGTGTGCACACATACACACACACCTTCGCTATTTTGATACGAGGGACCGTTTTAAATAAGGATCTGAAAATCTCAAGCTCTGAAAGTTAATGGTCATAGTAGTTATCCATCGCTCTACAACAAATTATACGAAAATCAGCAGCTTCAAACAATACACAATTTTTTTTTTAAAATCTCACAGCTTCTGTAGAATCCGGGCACAGCTTAGCTGCACTGTCTGCACGAGTCTCACGAAGGGCCGCAGTCAGTCGACCCGTCTTAGGAAGGGCCTGCTAACCCACGAGCCGCTTCCAAGGCTCTATGCGGGTCTGGCAGGGGTCCGTTCATGCGGGCTTTTAACTGAGGCCTTGTTTCCTCACTGGCTGGAAGCCACTCTCATCCTTTGTCTTGCGGACTCTTCCAACATGGCAGCTTGGTCCTTAAAGCCAGAAAGACTGTGTACCTGGAAGTCACAATCTTCCGTGACAGCGCAGGTGGGCGTATTCGCCGTTCCTCTCAGACTGGACAACTGCTGCCCGTGGCGCGAGCCGACAGCCGGGCTGTCACTCCTGTGCGTCTCAGGGCCCTCGTCTGTTTCGCCCCTAGTCCTTTACCGCATTGGCTATGATACTCCGGCAGGAAGTCTCCTAAAAGCGCTTTTCCTTTTTCTTTTTTCTCTTCATCTATCCTTCAAACAACGATCTGTTTCAGAACTGAGGGATTTGGTCTATTTTTCAGTATTTTCAATAATTTCATCCTGAATCAGATCCTAACTCCGGAAATATGCCTATGAAATGTAAAGTATATTTTTCGGTTTGAATAATCACATGATAATTATTCGTAAAAATCATAGCCTTGGAAATAGGAAGTTGAACAAGTGTCGGATCCGTTAATTCGTCTGGTGCTTTAGAGCCTCACGTACACGAACGGCATCGTTGTCCTCTGAATGCTCATTAGCCTTCTCTCTCCGCCTTCATACCACGAGTCAACGCTAACAGAGCAGATCGCTGTGCGAGTGGCGTCTCCTCGCACTGTCGCCGTGCTTTGTGGCTGTGCTCGATCACCGGCTATGCCGGCGTCCGGTGATCTGCCGGACGGGCAGAGCCACACTCACTGCGGAGAAGCCCGAACGTGGGGCGCAGAGAAGGAGAACACACGCGGAGGAGGACGGGCGAACTCTACGCTCCGCCAAGGTTAATGATCTTAAGAAGGTCCTAGAGGCAGAGAGAGCAGACTTAGGAAGGCGGCCAGTTGTGTCACAGAGATAACGTGAGTGTGGCAGACTCTTACAGAAAGAAGCAATGAATGTGCGCTTTGGAAGCAGAGTGATTCCAACGACGTGTGGTTCCCGAGGGCAGATGTAACTCCTGTGTGTCCACGGAAACATTTAGTTTCGTGTAGCTGCGCTGTCAATGTTATATTGCTCATCTCTTCCCCAGGCGTCATTACGATGACGTTATCACTCGGAGCCCTCTGAGCAGGCTCCTTTTTCCTTGAAATTTGCAGTAGCTTCACTGAATAGTCAGCCAACAGGAAACAGAGGTGCAAGTGACAAAAAATGACCACAAACACTTAGTACCGACCCAATCCAATTACCTTTGGCAACATTTCGGGTTGAAGGTGCAGATTAGACACTAGTGATACCTTTGTGTATACTATATTATTGCTGATATGTCTTAGCTAGGCCTCTCTTTGTCATTGAGAATGGTGCAACTATTGGTGGAATCTATGTATTTACGTATTTTGGAGTGTTCCCCGTCCCCCAACACATCCTGATGAGGGTATATTAGAATGAGTAATGCTAGGAAGCAAATATGTCCGAAAAAGTCTCTCCAAAAGTATCTCTACTTTAATAGTGTACATGAAGTCTCCCATTATATCATTTTTAATTAACCAAATGAATCTCATTTCATGGAAGAAACAAAATTTAACCTTATTATTGGCTATGTAAATTGGAAACTAATTTACTGAAATAGCATACTTCTTTATAATAAAAATATTTTGTAGTTTTTATACATGCATTATGATTATTTCCTTTTGGGAAATTAGATTTATGGGTTAAAAGATAAGCTAACTTTTGAGGTTTTGAGATGTTCTGGTGGTGGAATATCTATATTGTTCATTATCCAAAAATATTTAGGCCGATTTATATCCCCACTAGGTTCTATTTAGCCACTCTTTAATTATTACTGAATGTCACAAATTTTTTTTTTTACCTTTTACTTTTCCATAAGCAAATGTTTATTAATTTTCACATATATTTTATATTTTATTAATGAGGTCGCTTTTTTGGTCTTGTAATTTGAACATGCATTTCTTCTGTTCATATTTTCTGATTGTTTTCCTTTGGACATTTTTATCTTTTTAGATTAGTACTAAAGACTTTTTTTTTTTTTTTACAATATTTCAGAAATATGAAGCTTATGCCTGCCTTGCAATCTTCCTTTATTTTTCATGACACTTTTTCTTTCTAATATTTCAAATTGGATGTTATTGAGCAACAGAAACCTGTTCATTTAAACTTTTTATGCAGAGAAACCTGTCAATCATTATGTATTATGGTGGCTGTCGATGATGTTATTGTTTCTTTTGTTTTGCATCCAATGTCATGTTTGCAAAGTCCAACTATGTGGAGAATATATTATTATCCTTCCTATTTTATATTCGCCTATATGATCATATGCCTAGATTGTATCTATTTGTAAAATATTCAATGTGCATTAATGATTGGTAACCATGTGGGACTTAGAGCCTTCCCTGTTCCAGGAAAAGCAGTTTCCTGTGTTGGCAAGTCGCACCTGTATTACAGAGAGTCAACAAAGCATGGTACCCTAATGAACGACAAACAGCAAAAACAAAACAATAACAACTAATAGCTGCACACAATAAATAAAAACGTGCCATGGAAACGCTGCCCGTTCTTCCTGCCACCACCTCCATTCGGCCCTTCGCGTGTGGCAGCCCCCTTCGGTGACCTCCTGCTTTCCATCATTTCCGCCCTAACTCATTTAATGTGTTCGCATCAATGTGACGTCTCTAGGAACACAAGCCAAGTAATGTCCCTTTGTACGGTTAATGTTATTTAATGCACCACCTTTGTTGTAGGTTAATAGGTTCGTTCTTTTGCTGGAAATGGAAGTCCAGCTATAAACTCAATTCGATTTAATTTTTGCATCTCATGTATTACATCTCAAAATCAAACTATATAAAAATTCTTAGATTTATTACAACAGGCCCAGATGTCTTTTACCTATTGGCACGTGCGTGTGAATCTCCACAGAAACGCCCTTTAAATGCAGTTTATTTTTCCTGCCACGACATCCTGAATTAACCTCAATTACAGCAGTTTTCACAGTCTACACCGTGTTGACCTGTTCATAGTCCATTTCAGCATGTAATTGTCCTAGGGGCAGGGCCTATAGTGTCCCTCTTTGGGAAGGATGCCAGATGATTGTCAATTAAGGACTCGAGAGAGGTTTGTTTAGGAGATGCAGGTCTGAACGTGCATGCGAAGAGCAGGTGTCTGTGTTTATGGGAGGAAACCTTGCCTATGATACGGTTTCCATGAAACCACTTAAGTCTCCTCTCCCCCGCGCTCTTCACCACAGGGAAGAAAACCCTCTCTGAGAGGTGAAAGCAGAAGAAGCTGACGAACCGGCTTTTCTCAAACACCCTTCCCCTTCCTGATCTAGAGGCCAACTCAGAAAATGCATTCTCTTCTGCTCTTTACCATAAAGCAGGAATTTATCTACCTTGAAGGAATGTGTTAGATGCTCTCTCAGGTGAATGAAAATTGAATAACTTTGAGGCTAAGCATCTGCTCAGCGTACCAATTAAACCTGATTTTTTTTTTATCCATCTGATTCATGTGCCCGTCTTTCAATTTTTTTTAAATTCAACATAGAAAAGAAGGGATTATTTTATTGGACCAATGAACCCAGATGTTTGTGTCAAAGATTTCTCTGATTTTGATAAGATTTTTTAAATATTCAAACAAAACATTTAAATGTGAGGTTATCTAGGGTGGCATACTTTTGCTCTCATGTTTTTATTTCAGTGACAGATAGAAATTAATTAGGGGTTACTGAAAAATAATAACTGTAGAAAAGATAATCCACCCATTAAATGAAGTCTGAGAGTTATTTAATTCATCCTATTATCAGTTTTAAAAAGGAAAATGCTGACAAACTAAGAGGGATGTGAGAAGTTACCGTAATGAGCCAATAGCGAAGTCCCTTACTCTGCTTAATTCTCGTTTGCAGAAATGAGCTACATTTTCTCCTGATTTCTTTTACATTTATACCGCATATTTACCCTCACATGTAATGTATAAATCGCATTCTTAATGTAGAAGTATAAAAAAACTGTGTCGTACTATTATTTATTTCAAAATGTTCTATTTTGTGAAAACGTTATAAAAATGGCACACTAATATTCGAAAGGATGAATGTTACTCATCCTTATGTTAAATTTCTAACATTAGGAACAAAAAATAAAAACGACTTCATTTAGGATTCCTTTATATGTTTATAAATAAGAATAACAGAAAGGTTTATAATAAGATAGTTAGTTATAAATTACAAGTTTGCGTTTGTGTGTTACATGGGCACGTGCCTAGCAAGATATGGGGAAAAGATCGTCAACAAAGTGTCAGGAATGGATGTACTAGCTTTTGCTCTATAAGAGCCTCGCAATCTTAGTGGTTCATATCAACATTTTTTTTTTTTTTTACTGTGGCCGGCTGGAGTTTGATGGATTTCGTCTGACGGGGGCTGATTTGGGCTGGGTTTATCTGCCACTGTGAGTTGGGATGAGACGTGCTTCCCCTGCGCCATCCTCTGTGGGCCAGCGACTCTCCATGTCTTCAGGGCATATGCTTCTGGTAGCAGCTAGAAGTGCGAGAGGGCAAGCAACACAACACAAACATTCCAATCCACTCTTTGGTTCATGTCCTGTCTCTATCGTATTTGTCAGAGAAAATTACATGTCCAGCTTCTAACTTAAGTTACGGGGCAGGGAAGTAAATAATTAGGAGCAATAATATAACCTACTACATGGAGTATATCTGGAGTGGTTGGAATTCGGGTAATTTTATTCTTTTGTCTCCGGTGTTTAAAAAATAAAGAAACATTGATTAGTAACTTTGGCAAAGTCGAAATGGGTGATGAGTAGTTGAGTTAGACCTGGATCCATATTTGTTTGATCCCAAAATACAGGCTTTCATTTCTGTGTTCTTTCTCTAAGTAAATCCTTAACCACATTTGAAAATCTGTCTTCTTTCTTCTAATTCTAATATATTTAGAATTTTAACTCCTTTTACTTTGTGGCATTTCTATGGCATTCTTTTGAAAGATTGTAACATATCTTATTGTACTTTTTTTTTTTCATTTTTCTACTGCTGACATAAATGTTTCGAGATTATGATCTTGACTATACTTAGTACTTCTCAGTATCTGGACTTTTACCTAAAATTTCAATGTCAGAAGAGACTTGAAGAGACAACTAAATTGTCCCCTTGAAAAATGCTTGAAATTCCTTTATATAAACCCGACGAGCAGCATCAGCTCACTTTTCATGTGGGTGGTTAGGGGTCTACACACGTTTATTCCTCCATATCTCCTAACGTGAAGGGATAAGGTAATCACATCCACTCCTGCAGACTATGAACCTGTGTATCACTAACAGTGCTTGTGAACAGGCTCGGACATCCCTGAATTCACACCCCACCCTGTGATGGACCGCACTGTTGAGGTGCCTCATCAACCCTGTCCTAGGAAACGCAAAACGCGAATGCTATCGCTTACTCCAAACCATTTTTATGACAGTTATATGAGATTTCTTATGCAAAGTAACTGGTAGAGAATGCACTGAATTTTAATATTAAACCAAAATTATCTTTCATGTTTAGGAAAAGCGGAAAAGCTGAACTTCAAAATGATCTTGCTCACATAATTGTGCATTTATACCGTGGTTATTCCGCTTGAATTTTACTGCCGAGTATTATAATAATTTAATGCTAAAAATAAGTAAGAAAGAAACAAAAGAGAGCAATCCATCCAGTGCAAAAATTACTATACTCCACATAAATGAGTATTTTTAGAAAAATACGAGAGATAATTAACATGCAATCATTGGATATCTATGCTTAATTTTCATTCAATTATCTATACCTTAAAAGTACTATGCACAGGATGAACTCAAAATCCAAAACATAGAATTTAGTGTATTGCATCTGTTAATGAAGATTAGTCACTTTTTTCAACAAAAGAAAAAAGTAATGTCTAATTTAAAATAATAATTAGAATAAAAATTTTTCAAATAATGTATCTTGAACACAAAATCAAAACAAAACAAATCCAGTCTTCTAAATTTGTGTTGTGAATTAAACAAACTTTTTAATTTTTTAAGTTGTCGATAATGTTCGCATTATTAAAATATGTCAGTATACATGTGGTTGCTGACCATAAAGATTTTTGTTCAACCCAAGATTTCATGTGTATATTTTCTGACATGTTTATAATGCATTATTATATTTTATCAGTCGCTGTTATCTGGAGTTATTTTTGTTGTTACGACTAAAATGGGTCAATGATTCCAGCACCATTTTAATTTTTCTACTGAAACAAACTTTAGTTATTATCAAATATAAAATCTATATAATCTTAAATCTGATATTTTGCTATTTAATCTATGCCCTTCATCTATATGACTCATTTCTTTTGATTGCATTATTGAAAGTTTGTAATGTTTTGATATAGACAGAGTAAGATACTTCTGACTATATCTTATATTTCCTGATTACCACTCTAAATATTCTTCAAAATTAATGAAATATCCACCTATTTTCAATTATGTGGTTTTCATTCAGATTCGATTAAATTTAAGAAAATTAACAAACAATATTTTATCAAAGAAAAATATATTTATCCATATTTACTTACACAATTCTTTCATCCCTCTGCACATTTTCACATGATTATGTATATTGAGTGTATATTTTGCTACACTTTTCATTCATATTGTGTTTATTATTGTAAATAGAATTTTCCCCATTGACCTGTTTTTTTACTACCTGTGAGAAAGCTATTGATAACGAACACTTACTGAATTCTTTTATGTTTATATTATTATGTTGATATTTCCTCATTTAAAAATACACATTCTTTTATCTTATTTATCCATCTGATTTAATTGGTTAGGAATTTCAGAAGACTATTAAGTTTTTTAAAAATAGGGAAAACGTCATCTTCTTCCTACGCTTTAACTAACATGTCTCTGACGTCTCACCTCTGAGCACTGTAGTCTGCACTTCCCATCATGCTGAGGAAATCATCCTCAATCCACATTTCATCAGGGATGCCGTTTCGGCGTCAGTAAAGATTTTTGGACTCTTATTATGTTGACCAGTTAATGTGGTGACTGTGCTTAGTTGACTTCCTAGTTCTAACTCATCTCTACCATGCTCAAGTAAATTCTACTTGAGTGTATTATTCATGTGATGTTTTATTTGATTCTATGTGTTAATGTTTTATTTATGACTTTGAATCAATATTTATAAGTGAAATATTCTCTCTGTGTCATCCTTGTCAGCGTAGCACTATTTTGTAAATATATTGAGATGCTATCTTTTTTCCTGCATGCCACTGAAACATATAAACAATATGAGAGTTACCTATTCCAAATTTGCAGTAATTCACCCATAAAACTATCTGGATAGAGAATCTACAGGGAGAAGCTGTTTGAAAGAATTCTAATTTTTCGAAGATCTTGATCTGCTTAGGGTTTTCTATACCTCCTTGATCATTTTCCTCTAATTTAACTGCTTCCTGTGCATTTATTACAAAGCTAATGCGTTGCTATTGGTTCTTGATTCATAAGGGTTTTTTTTTTCTTTTTTTAATCGATAATTTTTTTGAGCACTACGTGAGTGCCAGTCACTCTGCTGAATATCAAGGGTTGAGTGACCATTAAGAAAAACAGGTTTCTGACTTCACACCACTTACACGCTGGAGCCGTTAGTGACATGGGACAGCCGAGAGCTGGCCGAAAGAAATGGTGCAGAACGATGCCGAGACACCCTGGTGAGAAGGGCGGCCAGAAAACCCCCTCCGATGGCCTCGTGTTTCATCCCACAGGTGAGAGTGGGGGAAACGCCGAAAGGAAAGGAGTGATACGTACAATCCCGAGGAGGAAAACACTTTAAAATTGTCAATAAGTAGGGAAAAAAAATAATCGATTCTTAAGTAAATGACCCCGTGGTGACTCGACTATCAACATGAATGACTCATGCAGGAAGAGGCTTCTGTCGTCTGGCTGCCTTCATTCCACTGGACGTCCCAGTTTTTCTTAACCCCCCAGTCCCATAACCTCACCTTTTAAACAAGTCGTCATCCGTTACTACTCCAGCCCAGGATTACAAAGTACGCGTTCAAGCATTTGACTCCATCCAGCTCATTTACAGATACACCGACACAACCAGCTTTAAGCCGTCTGGGTTAGCAAACCAGCCATAGCAGTGCCTCCCTCTCTTCTCCCTGATCCAACCTAGATTTCTTGTGAACACACAGGGTTCATGCTCGGGTAGAACATTTAGAGTGGCAGATGCTACGAGCTATCGGGTAATTCATTGTTCCAAAGATGATGTCATGGCTTTGCGTCATGATGCTAGTGGTGATGACGGTATTCTCCCATTACCATGCAGCCATACCAGAGGTCAAAATCGATGTTGAAATTTGAAGCTCATGGCTTTTTAGAACCCTAATTTTCTTACTAATTAACAACGCCAGTCACATTTACCATCTTCAGTAATAAGAATTATAAAAAGAAAACCACTTATTCATTGAGGTTTTTTGGTAAAATATAAATCTCTAGGTAGCATGCTTTCTTTCCGTCTGACAGATCATGTATAACTATTGGAGATTTGTATGGTAAGGCCTTTGCAGCTTCTGAAAATTTTTTGAAATCTTTCGAATTCTTTTTGGACTAAATTTATCCGTGTGATCATATTCAGCTTTCTTCCTTTCTTTTGTATTTGAGACATGTTGAAAGAGCATTTGAATGGAGTATAGTTTTAGGGAGAAAGGAAAAAGAGCCTTCAGCCTACTTTGGAAAGATCAACTATTCTTCAACAGAAATAGATTTAAAACCAATTCAGGACACATTGAAACTTTATACTTTATATTGTTCTTGCATTTTAAGGCAAATTATTTTTAATGTGACTTTAAATGTTATCACTGATGAAAACTATAATTTATTAATGAAGTCAACAAGACTTTACTGTCATAGCCAACTAAATTAATGAATTAGATGGTCATCAGGTATGAACACATTTTTCTACTTCTGATAAAATAGAAAGAGCAATTGAAATCCAATGTAGTGATCACAGGGTGAATGCGCTTTCTAAGCCTTAGATGTAAATTCTCAAATACAAAAAAATAAAAATAAAATAAAGGAAAAGAAAAAGAGCAGGTGCAGAGAGTGATTCTGCCCAGTCATTCATGCATATCCAGTGCTGCTCACACTTCCGTTTACCCGGCAGAGTTGTTGGTTATTGCTTTTGCACTGGAACGGAAGGATCGAGACAAGGCAGAACAATGTCCTGGGAGCAGAAACGGAGACGAGCGGCAGATGGAGGCCGCCAACTCCTGTCACACCGGATGTCGTCAGTGCCAGAAACTATGACAAAGAATTATTCCTCACCAATTTTTTTTTTTTCCGGAGAGACTCTTTCATTAATTACTGTTTCTCTGTCTTGCAATGAAGTACAAGTGTTTAAAGATGGCCTTGAGACGTATTCACAGTTAATTAAAGTAGACTTCGCCCCTCAGTGGCTTTTTCCCCCCTACCTGCTCAAGGCCAGATGTCGTCATGAAAGAAACTCATAGGAAGAACTCTGTTTCAGACTCAAAACCAACGGTATATTTTCCCCCATTTGTGTAAGAGATTATTTTTAATAAAGCAGAATTAGAGGTAAATTAACACCTATATATTTTGAGAAAATATGTAAAATATATTTTAAATATTTGTGGCTAAGGTCAGAACAGTGTTTAAATTCAGGCAGATATGTACTTTTAAAAGTACAACTGCATTTATGATCTTTGCAAACGTAATTTTTTGTTTATCCAGGTGACTGTTTATTAACGTCATTTTCCATGAAAAGGCCATGTTTATTACGTTTACACTTTCGTATTTTTTCTGTGGATAAAGAGCATTAAGTGCAGCCAGGTATATTTGTCCAACGACCATGCGGTTACATGACACATAACTCCCCAGCACGTCGTTGCTTGTCTATCAAAACGAAATGGAATGTAGGCAACTCGGTACTGTTTAGTCTTCATCACTCACTGAAAATTTCACATTTTTTGCCAAATATTCTTTCTCTTTTCGCCCTATACTTTTCAGCATAAGCTGGGTTGGAGGACCCTTGAATCGATAGAGATAGAAAGAATATTTCTGATTCCGTCATTAAAGGAGGGGAGAGAAGAGTCTTGTGATACTCAGTGCGGCTCGGTAGTCGCACAGAATCGCCTTAACATCTACATATGCCGTCGACACAGGGCTTCGTTACGACGTGTGAAGGATGATCGTGGTCAGGTTCACTTGGCAATAAGTTACTCAAGAGCTGATGAGCGTTCGAGGTCAGGCTTTGGCTGTGGGAATGGCGGGGAGGTAACAGTTGAGAAATGACTTGAGCCTGAACCAGTTGATGGATGGGTTAACTGGTCTGCAATAATTATTTTTTTGTGTTGGATTACTGACTGGACAGAGATGCTATTTGAGAAGTATAAGTTATGGGGGGAATGTGTATTTGCAGGGATGGTGTGGAGAAGGTGAGAAGACCTTGAAATAGTGGACCTGTTTGGGACATAATGAAGCTTTCTATACTGGGAAGATGACTAAATACCTCCGCTAGAAATCTGTAGTGCATATATGACACTGTTTGTTCGTCTTTTTAGCTTAGCACCTTTTTGCTCCTCTGAAAATGATATCAAGGCTCAGCTGCTGGTGGCCTGAGGAGAAAAGCATTTGGGTCCGTGTATTCTCCAAACATTAGTCATTCTCCTCTGCAGAATGGCTGGCATTTTTGCGGTCTGTTCTCTGAAACGTCCTATCTGGATGGCTTTGAGTGACGTGTGGGCACTGCAGGCAGAGAGTGGGATTAACCGCCTTGCCTCGCCCAGCCCCGACGACAGCCCGGTCAGCCCCGTCCAGGCCTCCACCGGCTTTCCAGCTTTCGGGTGCCAAGTCCCGTGCCCCCCGGGACTTCCTGTCACGTGTTAAACTAGGAGCGGTGCCCACTTAGGCATCTCCGTCCAGCTCTCTCGCACCCCAACCTCAGCGTCTCCCCTTCATTCTCCTCTACCCATCCCCCTCGTCCTCTTGTCAAAGCCTGGCCCTTCGTATGCTAAGTGGTAGCTGAAGAAATTTGAAAAGTCTTTTTATTGAAAGCCTGGGTTTCAATAACTTTACTTGTTACTTTTATTAAGATTCAAGAAAATGAGCTTTGAAACTCTAGGCTAATCAATGAACTTGTTTTGCGTGGGTTCCAGGTGACCCCTACGCTCCCACTGTCTGAGGAAAGAGTGCTTAGGCGTGAGCACTGCACACGGACATGTTTAAGGAGGAGACGAAAAGTGTGTCAACTAAACACGTCCGACCATCATCCTCATTTACTATTTTTCTCTGGGGGAAATAAGGTACATTCTCCATTAGGTAGAGCTTTAAATTAAGACTAGATTAATAAGACAAAGGAAAAGAATGAGAGGTTAAATTAATTAAGTTTAAGATAAAGATATGCGATTATTCATGCCAGAGTGCCAACCTGTGGAATGCGAATTTCCTAGAGGAGAGCATAATTCATTGAGTGGAAACATGTTTTAAAATGTAGTTGCTGGACAGTAATAGAACAATACGTACTAATGAATTTTGAGGGAAGAAGAGTATGGCCCAACGATTCTAAACAATTCAAGCAACTTACATAAAAATTACAGGTGTCATCAAATATGTTTGCGATCAGAAAATATATCCACAGTGTATTTTTTAATTTCACCATATCATAACCTAGAAGCAAATAGCCACTTAATTTTAAATATCAACTATATTCGAATGATGTCAAAACATATATCATTAGTCAGAATTCTGTGATTGGCCGGCTTGCACATAGAATTTACCATTCTGATTTGGATGGTCCAAGACTTACCAAACTTAATATTTACAGTCAGAACACATTTCTTCTCTCTCTAAATCCTATCCGGTGATACCTCTTTGCCTAAATAACACCCACCTCCTCGCTTAGCGAGTGCATCCAAGGTCGTCCTAGATACCACTTTCCTCGCGAGTCTCTCTGAATCCTTTACTTCCCGTCTATTCTCTCTGACAGGTGTCCCACGCCCATCTGTGTCTTCTCATTATTACCACCTAAGTCTAAGACCGCAACACTTCTTGGCTGGATGTCAAAGTCAGTCCCAGTCACTCTCCCTGCTTCCAAACTTGTAGCACTACAATTAATCTACATTTGACAGCCAAAATGACTCTTTATTTTGAACTATAAATTGTGTATCATAAACAACTTAATGCTTTACAAAGCTTCCCCTCACATAAGGGGACAAATGCTCCAAACTGCTTCTTGTGGTTAATAATGGGTCTGACTCAATCCCAGCTCATCTTCCCCCTTGTTCCCTACATTAGAGCCACTCTTGTCCTCATTTTATTTTTTAGTCCCTCCAATCAATTATCCACCCAATGTCAAGAGATTTCACAATGTCAATTACATAAAAATGAGTCCCCTATTAGACACCCTACTAAGGTTTTACTTGCTTTGAGAATGACATATAATTCCATTATCACTACCTATAAGTGGAGTGCCTGCCTGGTTTAGCATCTGAACCAGGGCACTTTAAAAAGTGAAAGGAAGTGTGTCTATAAATTGGAACAACGGATATAAAACCAGGTCATCCTGTTTACGCTTTCCCTGCCCTGCGAGTTATTTTATGAGCTTTATTTTAGTTTGGGTCTTTGTATCCCTCTCAGAATTATTTCTGGTGGAGTCATAAACCACTCTCCTCAATTTAATTTCCACACGTATGTCCAAAGCCTTCAAATTTCTCTTTCTACTTAAATATTCTTCACTGAACTCCAGATAAACTTCCCATCGGCATACTCAGAATACCAGGATTCCGAAATTAATTAACACTCTATTTCTATTATTGTGTTTATTGTTTTAATATGTATGTTTTAGCAACTCATGAGGAAATACTCAGGTTGGTTTTGCCTTGCAAGCAAAAAAAGCAAAGCTGACTTTGACTATCTGACAAATAGAAGCAGACATTGGAGCTGAGTTTCCTTATCCAACGCTTGGTGTGGAGAATGAGTCTGTCATCATCAAACGATAAGTCTGTCGAAAGCACCTCTATCGAGACCACTGGAAACAGCTATGTGAATTATTTAAGCTATTTAGCATGTAAGCAAGTTTGACTAATTATTTTCTATAAACTATTTTCAAGTCAAGTTACTAAGAAATTTCCTCATGCAAAAAGGTAGACAATGTTTGAAAAGTAATATATTTACATATTTTTTTTTCCTGGAAAGAATGGTCTAATTTCTCTCATCTTGGTGCATTTTCCTTGCACATGCTCCACTGTTTTTTATGTTAACTGATCTGAAACAATCTCACTCTCTCCAAAATAAAAAAATCTTCGAGAACAATAACAACAACAAAAGTTATGTCATTTTACTGGAGTTTTAAAAGCACTTGTTTAAGCAGCAATGCGAATATTTTCAAGAGTAACAAGTATCTTTCAAAGTGGGTAAAAAAAATTACCTCATATAAATATATTGTAGCTTAAAATTATATCTCTTGGATGATGGTAAAAGAGAGAAGGAAAACTGAGGAAACAAATAAGCCAATGTTGCATCTTTTTGCAGTCCCCGTAGAGGGTGCATGATATTTCTTCATGAATAAAGATGGAGTAAACCACATTTGTAGCATAATAAGAAATGGTAATTAGTGTCATCTATTCACCGCCGTTAGAATTTGACTAGAGCAATTCGATTATGTTTATCACATTTTAAACTTTGAGTAAGTTTTTCAGCTCTGTAATTCAGTTAGTGTTGAAGTGTGGAGAATATAAGTCAGCTTCTCAGTATGATTGATGAGCGTGAACGCAGAGAAAGGGAATGCAGAAACGCACACGCCAAAAAAAAAAAAACCAAACAGATATTGCAATATAGATACTGCAAAATACCGGTCTTAAAGTGTAGCTCCTCTAAATCAGTGCGAATCTGTTGGCAAAACCCATATAAAACTAGCAGGACTTCTTCCCAAACGGATACACAATGGAATAAGTGTGTGGAGCAGGAGCTTTCTTTATGTCTACACAGACCGAAAGGAAATAATTTTCAGAAAATGTAAACTACTTGACGCTGTTATAATAGCAAATTAATTTTTCATTTTAACCTAAAATCAGCAGAGATACTGTGTTTCAAAATATATCACTAAGAAATCAATTAAAACAAAGCAAAGAGTCTCTTTTTGGCAAAACTGAATTTTGAATGAATAAGTAGGTTTCATTCTCAGACACTGACACTCTTTAGTTGGAGTCTATCAATGTAGGTGTTTGGGATTTGTTTTTTTTTCCTCCATAATTGAAGTAACCCCTTACATATAGTTCAGAAATATTCTGAGAATCAATTAAAACAATTACAGGTGGAGATAGTTACGGGAATACTGGCCGGTCAGGGCCATCTCTGGAAATCACGGGTCGGAGGATGTGGACATTTTTGAGGTAGGAAATATCTGAAACCATGAGTTCTGGCAAGACGCCAGGGGAATCTGGGCAAAACAAAGAATAATAAAAAAAAAAAGAAACAGAGAAATGCAAATCAAAACCAATGAGATGGCACCTCATACCTGTTAGGGCAGCTGTCACCCGGAGGACAGCAGATAAGCGTTGGTGAAGATGTGGAGGAGAGGGGACCCTCGTGCATCATTGGGATTGGAAATGAGGCAGATGCCACAGAAAACGATATGGAGGCTCCTCCAAAAATTAAAACAGAACGACCATATGACCCAGCACTCCCACTTCTGTGCATACATCCAAATGGGCGACATCGAGATCACCAAGAGCTTCCCGCCCTCCCCCCGCCCCCCGCTTTAGCTGACAGTGACCAACCACACCCCAGAGCTCACTCTGCATGAGATCTCAAGCTTTAAACAGACAAAACTTATAAGAGATGTGTAGTTAGTCTTTAAAACATGGTAATTCCTGTTCTAACAAGAACTCCGTGTGTTGAAAACAAAGAAATTAGGTACTTTGCAAATCTGGAAAGGCGAATGTACATGATTAATCCACGGAAAGCATCTAGAAAAATGCAAGTTACAGATGAAGGCGATTTCCCGTTCACTCTCCTAGACCCGTCTGCTAAATCAGGTGCTTTGTTCTTGCCAAGCACGAGGGTGAGAGAATCGGTTATGCTCCTTCTCAGTAATCCCCACCATACTTTCTCAGACAATAGAAAATAGCTCTGTGGGGAAGTTACACGATGATGTTCCAGGGCTTGAAGGGAAACATTTGCCTGCAACATCATTTCTGGGCATGATATCAAACCACCTTGCACTGGTGGCATCGAGAAGCTCTCTCCAGCTGACAGGGCTGTAAATCGTGATGGCTTCCCAGAGAAGTAAATCATCAGAAATATTCTGAACTGTGTCAGGCGCTTCTCTGAAAGCTTTGTAAGATTACAGTAATGCAAGCACTTAAAATCGGACATGTGCACGTGCACACACACACACACACCCCTATATCATTTCAGATAATGACCTATTTAAAGAGTACACAGGTGTTGTGTTCACACAATAAGCGATGAGACAGACTTATCCCAAAAGGTTCAAAAATATATATATTTTTAAACAAAAAACATGATGCAGCTTTGCTGGCAATGGCAAATTTTAAACTTCTGCACACCAGCCTATCCTGTCTTTTTCCTGTTTTTTAAAATTAATTAACACCGATGCAAATAAATAAACGATGCGGCCATATTTCAAGGGTATTTATGGCAATGTGTGCTCTAAATATATGCATATTTAAACAGGATAAATATGACTTTAAATATTTTTATTTTACTTTGTTTCTGTGTATGATGTGCATTTATATTATCCCTTGTGTGTTTATTGAACACCTACTAGATGCTGATTGATCTACAAAAATACCAGGGCATTTGCTATAAAGTTTCTCCTCAGACACCACGATCTACAGAATAAGGGTTCATTTGAACATCCATTTGAAGTGTTGAGGAAGGCAAGTCCACAGACACAGAAATTATAGCGGAGTGGCTAGAGCCTGGGGTACATGCAAATGAAGACTGAGCACTGAAGGGTGCACGGTTTCCTTTGGGGCCGATAAACATGTTCTGGAATGAGACCGTGATGATGGTTTGCACAACTTTGTGAATGTACTAACACAACTGAATTGCACACTTACAAATTGTATGGCCTGTTAACTAGATCTTAATGATGCTGTTTAAAAAAAAAAAAAGGAAATGATACATACAGTTCATGGAAATATAGAATACACCCTATTTTTCAGGCTATTGTCTAAAAATGTAAGCAACTGAGCTATCTATAAAAACCTAGAAAATATATTCAACATATTTTCCTTTACTTTAAAATTATATAAATTTTGGTCTAATTTTTGATTTACATATTTCTTCAAATCTCCAAAACAAATTTAAAATTCATTGATTATTAAAACTTAAATTTGTTTTTTTATAAACACATACAACTGAATACAAGTTTATTTTAATAATATACCACATATTTTTGCTATTATAAACCTTTAAATACCCCCAGTAATTATATGGAAACAAATAAAAGTTTATTTATGAGACATTGTGATATTATTTATTTGTTGTTATTTTTTAACACCTACAGCACCTGGTCTTCCTAGGCGGTCTCCCATCCAAGTACTAACCAGGTCCGACCCTGCTTAGCTTCCAAGATCAGACGAGATCAGGAGCATTCAGGGTGGCATGGCCATAGACCAAGATATCATTTATACATTTTTTTCATTTATAATGAAAAGGCAAGGAATAATTATAAGAAAATTATGCTATCAGAATATTAAATCCCATAATAAAAATTTCTAAATCTGTTTTTCTAATTTAAAATGATTGATAAATTCATGATATCTATTTTGACAGCTCTGAAAAAAAGTACATTATTTCTCAAAATATTTATTTGTCAAGTGTCATTTTCGATATAGAATATTTTTTATTTTTCATTTAGTTTATTGGGGCAAAATTGGTTAATACTATTATATAATTTTCAGGTGCACATTATAATTTCATATCTGTATATTCTATTGTGTGTTTACCACTCAAAGTCCAATTGCCTTCAGCTACCATATATTTGATCCCCTTTGCCCATTTCGCTCTCCCCTGACCCCCGTATATTTGGCCCCCTCTACCCCGTCCACCTCCTCCCCCTCTTCCGCCCCCTCCCATCTGGTCCGTGCCCATGAGTCTCTGTTTGTCCTCTTCATTTGGTGCTTTTAGGTTTATATTCCACATAGGTGATATCATGTGACTTTCAACCTTTTCTGCCTGGCTTATCTTGCTTAGTATGATTATTTCAAGGTCCCCCCGTGTTGTTGTAAATGGCAGTATTTCATCTCTTATTATGGCTGAGTAATATTCCATTGTGTATATGCACCACAGCTTCTTTAGCCAATCATCTATCATAGGACACTTCGGTTGCTTCCATGTCCTGGCCACTGTGAATAATGCTGCTATGCACATCGGTCTGCAAATATCTTTATGGATGTGATTTTCTAAGTCTTTGGGGTAAATGCCCAGTAGAGGGATTGCTGGATCATATGGTAGATCAATTCTTAGTTTTTTGAGGAACCTCCACACTGTTTTCCATAGCGGCTGTACCAATGTGCACCCCCACCAGCAGTGTATGAGGGTTCCTTTTTCTCCACATCATCTCCAATACAGAATAAATAGTAATAATTTTATTTTGTTTTGCAGAATGATTAGGTATGTAAATATCCCCTCTAAACTGATGTTTATTACTTGATCTAGTACTTAATTAAATAGAGTTTGGTGATATAGTTACTTAAAAAATTGTCACTTAAAAAAAAATTTTCCAAACTTAAATTATGATCATTTTAGAAACTTGCTAAGGGAATGACTTTCTTCTTCTTAGATCTTTGTTCTCTGTTTTTCTTGGGCCTCTTAATTCGGCTGCTGTTAAAGATGCTGAATTTTCAGCATTTAGAAATAAAGTGGATTTCGAGTAAGGAACTGAAATGCTGTAGAAAACCCGAGTATGAAATGTCTCTTGACAGTTCCTAATCAATGTTCTTTAGCTTCCAGGCTATTTTGTGGAAAGCCTACACACCAGATAAAGATAGTTTAATGACAGAGCTTGAAGTTATAGGCAAGTCTGGAAACAAGATTGTCAGATTAGGAGAACACACTCAAAGCTTCAGGTGACAGGTGACCTGTCTTAAATACACAAAGGCACAAATACCCACTCCCTATATATACCCACCAGAGACACCAAAACCTGGTTTTCCCTTGATCATTCCAAGTATATCAAAATCAGCTTATAATGGTTTCCAGAGGTCTTGACAGGAAAACTGTTTTTCAAGAAAGTGATAGAAAGATGAAATATTGCAATTTTATTTTTACATAATTTCTTTTTTTTTTTCTTTTTAGATGAGGCAACCCTTGGTTGACCTCACAGATTACAAGGACCTTGTCAACTTACAACACTTTATTTTTTAGTTTTTTAATTTAATTTTATTATTTTTTATATTTTTTATGCCTACAGCACCTGGTCTTCCTAGGTGGTCTCCCATCCAAGTACTAACCAGGCCCGACCCTGCTTAGCTTCTGAGATTAGACAGGATTGGGCTTGTTCAGGGCAACATGGCCATAGTATACTTAATTTCTAAATCAACTTGTCTCCCCCTCTCTGTCCACTAGTTTCTCTTTCTCCTGCCCTGAGTTAAAGGGAATAGAGTCCTAGGGAGAGGAAATTATTATTAGGGATGTTTAAACAAGAGGGAAAATATAAAATAAGCAGTATGAAAAATGGGAAAGTAATGTCATTTCACATTAGTCAGTAGAAAAAAAGTCACAGAGACATGCACTGTGCACATAGTAAACATAAGACAGTTTCTCCCATTTCATAAATGTTGGAAGCTCTAAAATCAATTTCCTTCCTGCAAGATTAGGACATCTCAGATCCGAAGGCACGTTGCTGTGCACTTCCTTCGTTGTGATTGTCATGGGCTTTTTAACCAGTCGCTAGCTAATAAATTCACAAGTAACCGTGAGCCAGTTCTTTCATTAAAACTGTCATGAACGCTTTTTAACTATCAAAGCCATCTTTACTCAAGCTTTTAAGGCTACAAAAAAAAAAGTCTGCATGGACTCACTTCCTTAATGTAGAGTCACTGTGTGTCAGGAAGCTGGGGGAGCCCAGGACAGCGCCCCGTTGTCGCTCTCCTTGCATGGCATTCTTCTGAGAAGGAAACATGCACCGGGCGTAAAACAGACCGACGTTTGCTCATTGTGATCATCGGACAAGCAGCCTAAAATGAAGGTAATATGTCTTTATTTTTTTGCAATATGTATATTGTAAAAAAAAAAATATGCCTTGCTTTCTGAGTAATTCTTTTAAAATTCCACTTAAATTCCCTTTAAAATCCTAGTTGCAGTTTATGAGATCAGTGCGACCCTGGCCGTATGAGGTTTTTGGTCAAAAGCTTCAGTGTTTCGTTGAAGCTAGTTTGTGTTGTTTGTCATTTGGGGACAGGGAGGGTACCTGATTGGCAATAAACTTCAATTAATGTTTGTCCAGAAGAACCGAGCTGACTAGATGTGGGTGATGGCGACCCTGGGGAGAGATCTTTCACCTCTGCAGGGGACTATGTGGCATTTTACTGATGACAAGTTTCTCGAAGTGAAATCCTCACTTCTCTCATCTTTAATAGTAGATACTGTGAACGAAAACATAGATTATTGTAGAACAGGGTATTTTGTCATCCATAATTTAGGAATTCTCTATAATTTAGGTCTTCCTGGACTGAGAGACACAAAACAACAAAGGCATTATTCTAATCTGAATAATTTAATATAAAATAGGTCTTCGGTTTAACAGTCGAGTGCATTTCTGATAAGAACATAGGCTCCTGGTGTCCTGTGTTGCTGACCAATACAGATACTTATCTTTGCAAAATCAAACAGGCAGTTGGTGAGACCGGCAATGCTTGGCAGGGCGAGATGATTTTCCTTTGCCCGAATGGAAAGACCACCCCTCTCCACGGCGGTGGCCCCGGGGCGCCAAGGACCGCGGCGCCAGGGCTCTGTGATCCGGGCGGCATCAGCTCCTGTACGACACGAGCCTGGGGCCCCGGAGTCCCGCCAGGTAGCAGGGAGAGAGATGCACACCTGGGGACACGTCAAAGCAGGTGTCAGCAGCTGCGCCCCGCCGTCCAGACCCGCGCAGCAGAGTGCCCGCGCGGGCCGTCCCAGCAGCGAAGCTTGGGGCTTGCTGGCCGTGGGAAGCAGCTGGAAAAGACACTACGATCAGAGCGAGAACACTAATTAATGAGCGCAATTAATCCCTGCCGGTCAGCTGAATTCTGAATAATGCATGCTATGTTAGGTAGTTTCATTTTTATCTTTGGCATTTTTTTAATGCCTGTAAATAATGAAAAACTTTTTTTTTTTTTGCTGCAATTCTGGCTTCAGGTGAATAAACGCATGGCCTTAGTTTGAAGGAGGTTATTTATCCGTCTTTTATGTTTTCTTAAAGGAAATGTGTCCACTCATCTAAAAGGTTTTTGAATCTTTAATGTACGAATTTGAAACCATATGTAAGATGCTTTAAAATCTATTTTATCTATTGCTGTCTCTAATCTGTGTAGGTAGGAGAGCAGGCCTGTTTTTATTGATTCTTGATGGTAGTAAAAGCTTAATTTTCAAAAGCGTTATTAACTGAGAATCTAAGTAATATTGACATTAGTTGGCCCATAGTCAGAATCTGTGCATAATCGAAGGACATTTAAAAATCAATAAGAGAAACAATTCTTGCTAGGTTATTTTGATCAAATTTCTTCAAGCAGTGGTAGAAAATAAAATCTTGATCAATATTACAGTAAACCCGCTGAAACCTGTTTGTTCATAATGCAAAACTTCTGGCTGAACATTTCACCGTCGCTGATGGAGAAAAGATTCGGCATTTCCCCCCACCCCCTCCGAGTCCTTCCTGTTTAGTTAAGGGGTAGGTAATTGTGTCCAGCGTCACGCTTTGCGTCTGTCCACAGGTGAGTGAGTCTGAGAAAGAGACTGCAGTGAACACCTCCACAAAGATCACCAAAGGCTTCGCGCGACCTCAGCGCACCAGGTCCTGTGGCCGTCTCTGCGGTGAGCAGGCGCCAAGCTTGCCTTGATGAACTGCCAGTTGTCTCATGGCGCACTTGATGATGGGCCGTGCGAAGGTCCCTGATGCAGGAGCTCCTGATGGGAGTGTCCTTCATTCCAGGTGTTACTACCCAAGCTGATGCCTCGGCCTTCGCCTCTCACCAGCGGTCATGTCTAGGCGCTGTGTTACCTGAGAGGACTAGGACCCCTGCTCTGCCGTACATGGGGATACTTAGTCAAAGGCTGTGAGGGGCTGGACCCTACGATCAGGAGATCGGACATTCCCTACGTCCTGAAAGCCAAGGTGGCTGAGACGCTGAAGACAGAAACAAGTTCATATCTGGAACGTACGTCAAATCCAGGTCACAGTGAATTGTCCTTTCTAGGGAGAAAAGGGCCTGATATTATCGACTCTATGCCAGTGGAAGTTTGGGTTCCCCGGGGAATAGTGTCCCGTAAGGGACAGCATTGGATTAAATAGCTGGCAGTGTGGACGCTCAGTCGATGGCTGTCGTGCACCTCCGATGGCCCCATGGCCACTGACGTGATTTCTGCATCCACGAGGCCACCAGGGAAGGCCCGGGGAGGGTGGTGACAGTCTGGCCGGTGTCAACCGGGCCGCTACCTCAGTCGGCGTCTTTCATGTCGATGTGGGCTTCGTCACGTCATACAAAGACATTTGCACCCCGTGCTCACTGCCACGTGACCGTCCGCGCACCTCGTTCAAGACAGAGACGGTTTCGTTGCCTTTATGCAACAAATGTTGGTGAAAAACGAGACTTTTACATGTGTAAGAAATGAACATGGATATCTAAATATCATGTCTACAACAACTAACTCAAAGAAAAATATATATATGTGTGTGTGTGTGTGTGTGTGTGTGTGTGTGTGTGTGTGTGTATCTCATATTCACATAAAGTAACTCAAAGAAAATTACAACCCTATATGCCTAACCTCAGGTTAGGCAAATACATTTTAGGTAAAACTCCAAAAGCCTGATCCTTAATGGAAAAGATACAGTAAATTGGACTTCATCAAACCTAAAAATCTGTGCTCTTCAAAGGATACTATTAAAAGAATGAAAAGACCTGCCCGAAATGGGAAGAAAAATTTGCAGACCGCGTATATGATTAAAAACACTTGTTTCTGTAATGTATAAAATTCAGTGATAAAAAAGCAAACTCTCCAATTAAAAAAACAGGCAAGAAATCCGAACAGATATTTTATCAAAGATGTACGATAGAAAATAGCACACAAAAACATGTCTCCACATCATTAATCATTAAAGGAGTAAAGATCAGAACGACAGTGAGGCAGTGAGAAATCTGCATTAGAACAGCCAAAATTAGAGGCAGCCGACGCCAGATGCTGGCGTGGATTTGAGGGAAACGAAGTTCCCACACTGCTGGCGAGAATGTAAAAGGCGAGGACCTCTTTGGAAAACAGTTTGTCCATTTCTTAAAAAGGTAAGCACCCACCTACCGTGGTCTGACCACTCAGCTCATGACCCCAAGGACCACGAAAACCCATCTCATGAAAGACCAGTGTAGGGATGCCAAACGCAGCTTTATGAACAAAACCGAACCTGGACGCAGGCCGCACAAGCACCCGCGAGTCGGGGCCTAAACGGATGGCCGTGCGCCTCGCTAACAGGGGACTGCTCAGAAACGGGAATGAAGGACCATCGCACCCAACATGAACCAATCTCAAAAAAAAAAAAAAAAGATGCTCCATCTAAGGAGAAAGTCAGAAAGGATGAGAGCTGTGTGATTCCATTTAAATAAAACCTTTACGATAGAAGACAACCTTTTGATATAGATGGAGTTTTGGAGAGAGGAGCGGGGAGAGAGGGCGGGGAGGGATTACAGTCAGGGGCGTGAGGAAGCATTCAGGGGCGTGGGAGATGTTCATTTGCTTGATTATGCTCATGCTGTCATTGGTGCGTGCGTGTGCACACACACGTGCATGCGCGTGCCAAAACTTACTACACCGTAGACCTTAAATATATGTAGTGCGTTGTATATCAATTGCACCTCAGTAAAGTTGTTTAAAAGGAAAATAAGTCAGAAACCAAGACAAACAGCCTCTATATGCACCACCTTATTTTTAAAAAGACTTAACCAGTTCTCGGCAACCGCTGATAACATTCCTGTCTCAGGAGTTTTGCCTTTTCCAGAATGTCATTGAGCTGGAGGCGGACGGTATGTACAGCATTTTCAGATTGGCTTCTTTTACTTAGTAATATGCATTTAAGGTTCTTCCGTGTCTTTTCATGACTTGATAGTTCATTTCTTTTCGGTGCTGAGTCAAATCCATCGTCTGGATATCAGGTAGTATGAGTACCTTCTATTAACAAAATAATCCTAATTCCTTCCTTGTGTCCCTCATATAATTAACGTCATTCATTTCACTTCTACATTAGCATATGCATATTTTCTGTGATGTATGCATAAGCATCCACGATCAAATGCTTCGTTGCCATTATGACTGAGAACAGACTGCTGTGTGTTAGATCGATCGAGAACAAGAAGAATGAAAGTCTTGTTTTACCTTCACTTCGTCCTTCTTTGCTGCTTTTCCTTTTCATAGATCCAAGTTTTCGAGCTACATTATTTTCCTTCTCTTGAAAGAACATCGTATAACGTTCCTTGCAAGACAAGTCTACTGGCAACAAATTTTCTCATTATTTGTTTGTCCGATCAATCCTTCGCTTCTCCCACAGTTGTGAAGGATGAATTTGCAGGGTGCAGGATCTAGGCTGATTTATCTGTTTATGTTTCTCTTAGCGCTTTATTTCACCCTGCCCCCTTCCTGCTTCATGGTGTCTAAGCAGATCTTGGATGTAATTCTTATCTCAGTTCCTTTATAAGTAAGATGTTCCCCATCCCCCCTTCTGGCTTCTTCGAAGGGGTTTTTTCCCTCTATCTTTGATTTCCCGCAATTCGAAACGATATGCCTTGGCGTCATCTGGCGTTTCTCCTGCGTGGTGCCCTCTGAGCTTCCCGGCGCTGTGCTTGGCGTCCGGCGGTAGTTTGAAGAACCTCTCAGTTACTCCTGCTTCCAGTATTTCTTCCGTTCCTCTCTGTTCTCTTTTTGGCTTTCCCATTATGCGTATATTATACCTTTAGTTGTTATTATCTCACAGTCCTTGGATGTTCCGGGTTTTTGTTTTTTTCCAGACTTCGTTCTCTTTGCTTTTCAGTCCTGGAGAGTTCTATCGATATCTCCTCTAGCTCAGAGCGTCTTTCCTCAGCCACGCCCAGCTAACTAAGAAGCCCATCGAAGGCAGTTTTCATTTCTGCTTCGATGTTTTTGATCTCAAGCGTGTCTTTCTGGCCCATTGGAATATCCACGTCTCTTCTTCCTTTGCACATCCGTCTTGCATGGTGTTGCCATTTGCACAGGAGTCATTGTCGTTTTCATCTCTCAGTCTGATCACCCCAACACCCCTGCTGGGCCAGGCTCTGCCAGTTGTCCTGCCTCTTCACATTGTGTTTTTATGCCTTACGATTTTTATGGATACCCGGATAAACATTCTCGGCTAAAGGAACGGGAACCCTCATGAGTGTTTCCAGGTTTTGCTCCCCTCTCAGGTGGGACAGGATGGATTTGGTGGGCTGGAGCTCGGTGTTTTTCTTCTCCAGTTAAGTTAGGCACTGATCAGGCTGCACCTGGTAAGCTCTGGTTGCCCTTGGGTCATGACACTGTGAAGAATAGGGTACTCTGGTGTATTTCAGAGCGGTGCCTTTTTCCTCCTCGTGCCGGAACCCCAAGGGAATTTTCTCTGACATTTCCTGGAATCTGGTCAACATCTTGCAGGTGAATTTCGAAATCCGACAGCGGCCTCTCTAGGGCTGGGCTTGCTGGTTGTCCACACCGAGCCTGCCCCGGTTCGTCAATGACAGCTCAGGGTTCCACCTACCTCTGGTCCCTGTGGTGCTGTCTGATGATCAAATCATCCTTTATTTTTACCAAAAATTTTACCGAACTTGCGCCTTCGGCATCTAATTTTGAGAGATTCACATTAACTGATTTTTCCAATACATTGTTACTTGGTTTTCATGGAAACAATTATGTCTTCTTGCATTCGTGGTTAATAAGCTTATGAAATATTTAATGCAGTTTGTAATAACAAAGTCAGCTGACATAATCAGGTTTTGAACAAACACAGCCGAATCCTAGTAAGCGTGTACCTGAGCTGTTCAGTTCAGGGGTATATACGCTTGTTACAGTCATCTCCCTGCCCCAAGACATCTGCCTTCCTTGGGCATCAGTGAGCATATTTTACATACAAACTGGAGAAAAACCAGCAGATAATTTAAATAGACAATAATTAAGAAATATTCTATTATACTATGGTTTGCAGTCTCAATAAATATAGACTTAATATCAGCATTAAAAATTTGGCTCAGCTTTTATGGTGCGAAATTGCTTCAGTTGCTCATGAATCATTTTCACCTTTTGCTTTTTAACATAAAAACGAGTATATGCCAGGTTCGAAGAAAAGATCAAGCCCTTCTTAACACATATGCATTTCATCGTTACTTTTTTACAACAGACATCTAGCCATCGAAAAAAATATCTATGTTATCACACTAGGAATCAGAAGTTAGGACTACATGACATTCCACCATCTCATCATGGACATCCTGACATCTCGACCCCTGAAAAAGAATCACATGTGTTAGACTAAATGTGCGGAGTCCGAATCACTTCCTGAATCTCCTCATTCCTTAAAAATATAGCTATGATTTGCACACATTAATGTTTGATTAATGATCGATCTCATTAAAAGATTTTACCACACTCAAAAGGAGTAATAATAATAATAATAGTAATAATAATAATAAATTTACCAGTACTATTAAAATGAAAATGCATCTTTCAGTGCTTTTTTACCATTTCCAGTTTTCCAATAAAACGGTTGCCAGGGGAACCTCATGCTAAACAAAACTGCTGTCAAATGTCATCGCTGAAGCGAGCTCACATGACCCGGGGGACTCTTCCGTTAGAGGCCCTATTCATTATTTTCTAAATCTAAAGCTACCATTTTCCAGGGTTTCTTTTGAGTACTGACATAAAAAGCAACAATTGTAATTTGTAAGAGTGTCAGTGGAAAATGCTCTCCCCCTCCCCAAAACTGCCGTCTTCACAGAAAGAAAAGATTACAGTGCATCTCCTAGCATTCCCTCAAGAACCAGAAAATATTAGCAGATGCTTTCAAAAGGAGAGACAATATTTTGAAACTAAGTTGAAGTAACCTCTTTTATAACTGTGGGAAAGGATTGCCTTTTCATGTCTAGGAAAGGAAGAGACCAAAGATATGAAATATGTTCTATTCTCATTTCGTGACTCGCTCCTGTGGCCTGAATTGTTTCAGAGAAAAATGCTGAGTCCTCTGGAAAGTATGAACTGCCCCACTAGTAAAGACACAAAGCATCCAGGCATCCAACATGGCCCTGGAGAAGAGCCTGGGACAAAGGGAAAAGCAGAGTCCAATAAGAGCACATCATTTACGCCTTTGGTTAATTGTTCTGTAACTCCCAAACTGGACTTGTAATTGGAGGAAGGGTAAAAGCTAGCCGAGGCATTTCCGGGGCATTGTTAGAACTGAAGGTGAACTCAGAGTGCAGGTTATCAGGTTCATTTTTTCTGTCATTTTACCTAAATGTTTCTAAACGTTACTTTTCTTAGTATAATTGTTTTTAATCTTAAAAATAGAGATAATACTTGCTCTGGACAGTAATCTCATCTGGAAATAATATGTCTCTAAGCTAAAAACTAGTAAACATTTTATAACTGGTAGATGCAACTAATATTAGCATCGTTGCTAAAATTGATATTAGATAGAGGACAGATTAGTTAAAATATCCTCTAATTTTTAATCACATAATTACCAAAATGCTGAACTTTTTTAAGCAATAAAATGACACTAATAACTTATGTGACTTAGCAGTTCTGTAGCAAAGTATTTTAAGTCATTATCTATAAAACTCCTGAGTGATTTCTTATAATGCAATGATGTCTCTGTGGAAATGTGAATATAATGATACAGAATCAGTCCATTAAGATATTCTTCAGATCATCTCTCTTTATTACTTGTAATAAAAAATTTTAGTGCAGAAAATCTTCAGATTGTAGAAAATTATAGTGACACCAGAATTATTTTTCTGCCATCAGGCTACCTCCTTAGTCCCATCATTACCTAGTCCTACAGATAGGTCACTATTAGCTCAAATTTTGAATAGTCATATCCAGCAAGCAGCCCAAAGAGAGAATTCCCAGTCTTTTCTGCATAATACCTGAAAATGAGGAATTTGTTAAGCTTTTGGGTGTGGTAGGATCATTTTAAAGGTAGAAGATTGCAAAAACTAAAGAATGTGAGAATTGCGAGTGATGAGAATCATTCTTCAGAAAGCAGTCATAAACGATAACAAAATAAAATAGAACACTGGACATACGAGGTGAGAGAACCAGGAGATGTAGCGATGGGAGGGTACGTTAGCTCTCGCTCGTCGCCCTCACCGAGCTAAATTCAAACAACACTGAAGATAGAACTAGAAATCAAGTCTTTCTTCTGAGTCTTGAAAACAGACATAGATATTTAAAAGTGAAACACTTACGTTGTAATGTTCTTCCATCGTTTTAAATTGAACCGTAAATGTAAATAAAATTTCACTACATAGTACTTTGAGAACACTTTTTTATATAATAAATCTTTTTTGTTTTTAAATAATGCCCTGCTATAAATAGTAACCATAAAAACCCAAGTCAAGCAAAATGATTGATATATTAGTGCACATTTTTCCAGATTCAATTTCACTGATAAACAAAATTTTTGATACTGCATTTTAATCCTAAAAAGATGTGGAAAGTGACTCTGCGAGCAATAACAGTGATTTGCACTGTCTTTGCTGGTCTCTCCTGTGGATTAATCGCCAGCAAAGAAAAAAGAAAAAAAGAAAAAAGAAAGAAACCAAACTTTTAACTGGAAGCTGCAGTTTTACTACTACTAATGACCAGTGGGTCCATCTTCTGTGTTCTCAGCAGAATTATGGTCTAATCTGGACAAAAAAAAAAATTGTTCAAAATTCTCAGCATGATTTCATGCATTTTTATATAGTTTAAAACTTAAATTTATTTGCATATCATACTACTTTCCCAAGTAAGAGGCATCATATTACGCAATCTCACTAAGCTCTGTAAATACTTCAAGTAATTTTCCAATTTTATTTTGAAATGCCTTCTTTTTCTTTACACCATGTTAAATGGGAATTTGTTTTCCTAATAATTATTGTATTTATCACTAGAGCCTTTGAAAAGCAAGTAGCAATTACTCAGTATTTCATTTCATTTGAGATTTTTAAAATAAATTAATTAACATTAGAGATAAAATTAATAGATTTCAGACATTCAATAGCTTTTATTTTTAATAACTTTTGCCACATTTACTCATCTACATAGGAGCTGTCAGTTATAATTCCAAAGTAAAACTGTGATTTATGAAACAATTTTTAAAAGAGGAAAAACATAAATGCACAACCAAGGAAAAAAACTTCAATTCTTTTATTTTACTTTTATAAATAAGCTTTTCTCTCCCCTGCCCCACCTAAGGCATTTGTACATTAGAGAGTAAAGCATAACTAGATGAAAAAATAAAATAAAAATAATTAGCATCGTAACCCATACATAAATTCAGTTAAATATATGTGACTTTAGTAAACACAATGAAACTTAAATAATATTTATTTAAATATTACTTAGGTTGCTAATTCTTATGTAAAACAACTTTCCATGGAACTCTAATGTTCAAACAAATGTTTGTTAAGATATCATCTTATTATCAAGACTTAATCAGTATCTCAATCCTTGGACTCCAGGATATTCTCATTCATGGGTGAACAAACTCTAAGTCTTGTAGTTGTTGAATCACAATTCTTCTGCCTTTTAGCTATAGAGTTTGGGAAAATACCTTCTCTGTGTCATAGTTTTTTGTTTTTTGTTTTAAATAAAATCTAGCTCTTGTTTGTTCTGGAGATAAATTAGTTAGTAACATAAATTTTTGGAACCGTAATTGAGAAGTAGTAAGCATTTACTCTAACACATTGTAATGGTGTTTTTAGCTAAATCTTAGGGCCCATTTGAGATTAATAACTGAAAAGAAATGACTGAAAACATGTATCATGGTCAATTATAGAGGGAAAAGGAAGTTCGGAAGGTGTGTACCAACTCATACTCTGAGCAGCAGCACACAGCTTTGCCTGTTGCTAAACATTCTGTCCCAATTGTATTTACGTTCGCTATCATAAGGAAAATCTTTTTACTTTTAATTGCACTTATTGATTTGATAAACATTTTGAACTATTTTTAGAGGGGATCATTTGACATGCGTTGCTTTTCCTTGTCATTCTGACCTTTTTTCTGTTGACATCCATGCTTTTTGCGTGATCGGTCAGCTACGTCTCTATCCACATCTATCTACCTCTCTAATTTTTTAAAGCTAAGAACGCCTTACCTGCTGTGGTGTTGGAACTCCTCTTGCCCCATTTTTTAGCTTCTCTTTCGAAATGTATGCTGCGCGTCGGCATATGGAACCACTTAGTTATTACCGGGTTGACGGCATCGCTCTCCTGTTACTCTGTTTCTGTCACTGTTGTCTACTTTTGTCACCGTGCTCATTAAACACACGCCAACCAAAAATTACGTACGTATTCATTCTGTATCCATTTCTGATTAATGTTGGTTTGACTTCTCTTTTATTAAAAAATTTGTATGGGATTTATTATGTTGAGTATTTTGAAAGGGATAATATATTCTTCTACGATTTTTAATAAAGAACTAGCCAGTTGTCTAATCACTTTGTGTAGAATGAACTACGGAGAACTCTATTAAAATAATAAAATAACAAGGCCAAAGAATTATTCTGTAATCATGCTTAATTATTAGTAAATATATTGATATATCGATATTAATATAGTAACTATTTTAAAAAAATATATTCGCATATCAAATATTTCAAAACATGTCTTCTTATTGCTGGATAGTGAAAGGTGTGTAAGGTATTTATTGCAGTCACAGGGGTAAAACATGGTCCAGACCTGAATTAGGGAGCATTTAGCAATAGAAATGTGGGCACCAGAATCCTAGTGGGGGAGGGGAGCGGGCGAGAGGACATGCTGATCACATTCTACGACACTGTACACATCTAACGTTTAAGATATTTCCAATGATGCTTAAATCAGGGAAGGATGAGGGACAGGAAGAAGCGGACCAAGTCCTGTGCTCTCGTGAGGGATCACCTGCACTTCCTTCGATGGCACTTTGGAGGCAGACTCAGCCAAACAAATCAGTAACCTTGGAGTTGAGGACACACCCCCCTCGGGTCCCCGCCCTCTCAATGGCTTCGCAATTCACTCTGTGGCTCAGGGGTCAGCGTAATCAGTAACACTCACCATCTGTCCCCCAATTTTAACTAGATTATTCTTGTTAACTAGGTGCCGAAGTCATTTGTTTCAGTACTGCTCAAGGAATTTATTTATCCGGCAGGAATTTATTTTCCATCCAAGAGCTATCAGTCAACTGCTTCAGGTCTGGGGGAAACAGCAGTTAACAAAATAAACAAAAATCCCCGCCTTTATGTTGTTATTAGGGTTGGAAGGGAAACACAATAAGAAAGTAAAAAGTAAACACGGGGACTATATTAGACATTAGATGGTGAAAATGGTATGTCCCTGGAGAATAATAGACCGGAAAAAGGAGACCAGGTTTTGCGATGGGCCTTGCGATTTTAAATATGGAAATGAGAGAGACACATGGAGGTGACATTTAAACAGAGACGTGAAGTCTGGGAGACGGAGCTGGGTTACCTCAGGATGGGGTACAGTTAGGGATCCAGGACTTATGGAAATGCAAAGGAGAAGACCCCACAACTTGGGCAGGGGTGGGGGGCAGTCCCAGAAACCTGAGGGGGCCAGTGCCGCATGAGCAAATTGACAGCAGTATTAGTGAGAAACGAGCTTAGAGCCGTTCGCAGAAGTCAGTATATATGAGCATCCGGCACATTGAAAAGCTTGTAGACGTTAAAAATTGCCACCTGAAATATGGGCCTTGGGAAGCCAAGGCCTCATCGCTGAGCACAGAGGCCACGTCAGGACGCTGATGAGTCAGAGGCCGGAAGAACTCGACGTACTGACTTTACAACTTGCGAAACCAGAGGCAGCCTAACCTGTCAGCTCTGCGAAGAAGCGAAGCGTGATGTCCGTGCTTGGAAACGCACTTTCTCCCCCAAATGCAGAGCCTAGCTGGCACAGCAGTGGGTGGCCTGGGACGCCGGTCCGGGGGGCGCACAGTGGTCACCGGTCAGTGAACTGTCCTGTTTATCTCACGGACGGGTTTACCCAGTAAAATAAATAAATATGTGAATAAACACACACGTAGCATTCACATTGATTTATTTGAGTTCTGCGTTGAATGCAAAATATACTCCCATGCTAAATACATAAATATGAAATGCTTATATGTGTATATGCGCCAAATAAGTACTTACATATGTATATATGTAAACGTGGCCCATGAGATGCCTACATGTTTACAAGCGCGTATAATTCAGCTCTGTCTGTACGCATACATGTGCATGCAGACAGTACCAAAACACATGACTTTGGCACCAGTTAACAAGAATAATCTAGTGAAAGACCAGGTCTCTGTCTTTCTAAGCATGTATAATTTAGCTCTGTGTGCACACACACACGTGTGTGTATTAGTAGTGCACGGATTTCGTAGGCCTGCGTCCTTCTTCCCCGACGTCTGTGTGCGGTGAGCGTCTGAGGACTCCGTTGCCTCCTTCCCTCCTCCATCATTCTCTCCTGCGGCCCAGAGAGCAGAGTTAGGACAAGTCTCTTGTCGCTCTTACACGGGGCTCCTTTTCTACTCCGGGTCACTCTTTCGGCCATTTTTCTGCAGTAGATAGCATCGTGGGTGCAGATTCTCACTCTCGGTCGCTCGGAACAGTGCAGTGAGGGAAGCGTTATCACCTTCACCTCATAGACAAGGAACCTCCTTTTTTTAGATGTTTTAACTTGCTCGGCTCCCATGCAGTAGGTAAGCAGGTAGCTCACCTGGGTCAGACTCCATGGATATACATGTTCTTCACTTTTCTGCCAACGGGATAAAATGCAGAGTCACAGCGGAAAGGGGCCACCTGGTCACAGGCTTGTCCCATGCTGCACAAGCCCGTCATCCTAGCCGTACGAAGCTCACGGCACGTGCGTGGTGCTCTGAGCCCGCACAGGGACTCGGTGGCCCAGCGCGGACAGCATGGGCGTGTGGAATAGTTCATGTGTGGAAAGCGCAAAAACTCAGGAGACTAGTGATGAAAATGTGCTCTGAAAAACGTTTTGCTTAATAAAAGTGCGTGAAAATTATAGCTTAATAAAAAGATGTCCAAAATAAAAAAAAAATTTTTAAATTGTATTTTGAAATAAAAGAAAATATAGCTAGATAAACCTCACTTAAGTTTTTAATATTTACATCTTTAGATAAATGCCAGTATCTATTTTGATAATATGTACTAAAAGCCTTAACATGCTTTTCGTATGCATATCACTAATGTCTATGGTCCTGATTTTAAATAGTACAGGATTTTAGAAATGATCACATTTTTCCACAGTTCTTATACTCTTCATTCATATTCTCCACAAAATGCTTTATTCCACAAAATCATGTATTTCTGTAAAATTACTAACTTAAAAAAATGAAGTTTGATAAAGATCGAATCATACAAAAAATATTTCCTGTAGAATAGACTATTTTTTTAAGCATTGACGCATCTGTCGTCTTAAGTTTCAAGTAAGAAAGTAAACACAAGATATCAAAAAATACCTCTCGTAACCATTCAGTCTGATTCTGAGTCTAGCTAAGACGTAATCTAAATTCCAAACACATACTCTTTAACCACATGAAATATAGTTAACACATTTATTCTTTATTGTATTTATTTCAGAGGGTAGTCATGAATTTTTCCAAATGTTTAGAGTTGTCTAAAGGAAATACAGTCTTTAAAAAGGGTTTATTTTTCAAGCTATTGTTATTTCGAGTGAGTTAAATGCCAATTTGGGGGAAGAAAATATAGCTATAAATATGGAAAGGCATATAAAATAGTACTTGAAAGCAAGAAGAACTATATTAAGTCCAAAATATTATCAATTTTATTCTTTTGAATATTTTTCCAAATATGATTTGTTCAAAGATTATTTTCTTGTTGAAACTCAATTTCTATTTAGACAGAGAAAAAGCTCTTCTGGGGAATGCAATACAGCACAATTGCTTCGCATTATACCAGCTCATATACTGGTATTTTGCTTGCGAAAATCAATGGCAGCAACCGATTCTTTACAATAGTTTCATTAAAAATCACCTCTGTGGTCTGATATTCTCTTTCAGAAGTCACAGGAAGAGAACACTTACTTTGTTGATGTCATTTGACCAACTACCAGCTTCAATTAAAATTCTTAGCTGGATACATTGACTGTGAGGGAGAAGAAATCAAAATATGTTACTTACCCTGCTCTAAACCCGTAGCCGGGATGACTAGAACTACTACTTAGCTGCCAAGATATAGTTGGCACACTTAGATCCTGATATCGTTGTCTTTCGTGACATATGAAAAATTTTGCAAAGTCATATGACACATACTTTATTTATCTGTTGGTTGAAATAAATAGTAATGAGGAAGATATTTGCTCTTAGGCTTTTCTCCAAGAAGTGTCAAATGTCTCGGTTTTTATTCTCTAAATGGAAACTTTTAGTTATTGTGTCATTCAAAAACATTTTTACTCTGCCGGGCAGTGGTAAAAGCCGGTCGAATTAAACTCAGGGGGGAGGGAGGGAGGGAAGGAAGGAAGGAAGGAAGGAAAGAAGGAAGGAAGGAAGGAAGGAAGGAAGGAAGGAAGGAAGGAAGGAAGGAAGGAAGGAAGGAAGGAAGGAAGGAAGGCGGGCGAGAGGGAAGGAAGGAAGGAAGGGCGAGCCACATAATCTATACCATACATGCCCACTGTGCAACAACATGCAAGACGAAGCCCTCAGCAACATCACAATGTACCTGGGCACATAAGCCTACAATCAAAACAATTAATTATATGTTAGAAAAATTATTTGATAAGTACACATCATCAAACTACAAGACAGCTTAAACGCAGATGCATTCGACATTGCCTCCTTCTGCCTAGCCAAGGGCTGAGAAGCCGACTTCACCTGAATTCACAGTTGACCTGTTGTGTTCGATATCCATTTCAGTCTGATTCTCCATTCACAAACAAAACTCCACAGAACAGATGACAGAAACGTCAGTTTTCCAGAAACAGGGTACTTTTCTCTATAACTTATCCTCTTTCCAATAGTTTTCCACACAAACAAAGGGGCACACTATTTTGTGTTTTACAAAACACTTCGTTTAGTTTTATTCACATATATTTCAGTAGAAAACATTCTATTTAATAAAAACATTCCTACTTTCTTGATTAAAAGCATATATTGTGTAAAAATATAAAATATATAAAATACATATTTGACACCTAAGAATATCGCTAACCCCCCAAAGTACGAAAGGTAAACTTGTTTATATTCGGAGGATCAAACTTCACTCAACACATTCTAATTTCTGATTTTGAAGCTACGACTCAATTCTCCATTACTTCTTAAACATACAATAAAAGATAAAAGAACCACCAAGAAAAGCCATTGTATTATGTAAGCCGTAGTGCCACATCATAAATTCTCTCAAACTATAATCTTCTAGTAAAAGATATAATTTCACAAAAGAAATTATAGTTCAGTGTTAATTTCTATTTCAGTAAATGTATTCAAACCTGGGAATGGCTAGCTATTTAACATAAGTGGTAGCTAAGCTGTTTAGTAAAATTCGCATGAGTCCTATGAGATGCATAATGCCAAGTTCATTAACAGACAATTACAATTTCAGAACGTTGCCCAAGGTCCTGCAGCTTAGACCTGAGCCTTGGCAGTCTTACTGCATTTGTATTCTTCTCTATATAATAGCGATTCTGAAACTGGGTTCTAAGGAGGTGCTAGTGCTCATTGTCTACAACGAGAATTTTTTTTTATTTTATACTTTGATCGTTTTCAGTTTTATTGAGATATAATTGACATACAGCTTAAGATATACCAAAGAGATTTCATTTCGATTATTCTCTAAAACTTGCTGATAAGCATATTCCGGCCATGGGAATGGCCATCTTCTCACCGATAGGTGATCTAGCACTTGCCTTGGTGCCTGTGTTTACGATGACAGTGGAATGAGCTGATTCTATGCCACATACTGTAGCAAAGCGAAAAACAACAGAACTGGGTCTAGCGTCCAAGTGAGACCTTCGCAGCAAGATCAAGTGAACGCCACATGAAATCAGTGGCAGAGGACGGAAAGACAGGCACTCACCATACGACGCGGCTCTGAAAGAACAGTGGTAGCAATAGTTTTACAGCGATGGACACATTTTTATTATTTTGTGACCCACCCAGGTTGCGTGCTTGAATATTGACTCCTTTTTTTTTTTTTTTATCGCCGAGTAGTATTTCATTGTGTGTTTACACCACACTCTATCCATTCACAATCATGGACGCTCAGATGGTGTCCGGTTTGGGATCATTACAAATAAGGCGTCTTTGAACACCGATAACAAATCTTGGTGTGGAAATGATGCTTCCCTCATGTCTAAATGCCCTTTTTACCTCTGCAGTATGCTGGGGAGAAAGGAATTTTTTTCCCCAAGGATGTGATCATCCTTTACGCTTTTGGTCTCATTTTCCTAGAGAAAGCCGCTCCATTCTGGGGTCGTTCTTCTGGAGTGTTCCCAAATGCTAAGGAGGAGACCCCCAGATGCTAGAGACACACCATCTGCACATTTTCTTTTCGCCTCGTCCGCCTGCCGTGATACTCTATTCTAAAGTATAAACGACCAAAAAAAAAGAAAACCTCTTTTAAGCTACTCTGTTTCTATGTAAAACGTGTGTCTCAGCAGGCTCCGGGAACCATGCCAAGGGTCCAGCCGACAAGGACACTTCTGTGCAGCGTCCCTGTGGCCGGGGACTTCAGGGTCAGCTACCCATTTGAAGCAGACAGAACAGGAATATGGGGGGAAACACTATGAAATATCATTTAGCAATTTTTGAGTAGAAATTCTAAGAACAGCATTTGTACCTAGTTTTACATGGATACATACTGCGGTAGCATGTTAAGGGAAATAATAATAAAGAGTCGGAGAGGTTTATTTTTTATTTTAGGGACAGTTTCTGTATTACCTGAACTTAAGAGTCACTTTAAAGTATTATGGGGGTTCGTCAATGATTTATAACCACCATTCTTAAAACTACAATTTTTTTAACTTTTTAAAAATTAATTAACCAATTAATTTTCATGGTGACATTGGTTAATGAAATCCAATAAGTTTCAGCTGTGCATTTTAACAGTATGAGATATATATATATATATATATATATATATATATATATATATATATATTGCATTGTGTGCTCAGCTCCCATAGTTAGATTTCTCTCTGTCACCACATATTTGACCCCCTTTACCCCATCTAGCTCCCCCCTCCCCCACTCAGGTAACTACTGGTCCATTAGCCATGTGCATGAGTCTGTTTGTTTGTCCTGTTCCTTTGCTGCTCTTAGGTTTATATCCCACATATAAGTGATATCACGTGACTTTCAACTTTTTCTGTCTGGCTTATTTCGCTTAGCGTGATTATCTTGAGGTCCATCCATGTTGTCGCAAATGGCAGTATTTCATCTCTTCTTATGGCTGAGTAATTTTCCATTGTATATATGTACCACAGCTTCTTTAGCCAGTCATCTATCGTAGGACACTTTGGTTGCTTCCATGTCTTGGCCACTGTGAATAATGCTGCTATGGACATCGGTGTGCAAATATCTTTTCAGATATGGGGTTTCAAGTCTTTGGGGTAAATACCCAGTAGAAGGATTGCTGGATCATACGGTAGATCCATTCTTAGTTTTTTGAGGAACCTCCATACTGTTTTCCATAGCGGCTGTACCAATGTGCAGCCCCACCAGCAGTGTACGAGGGTTCCTTTTTCTCTATTCTTAAGCAAGGCTTTGGCCAGTCAAGGAAATTTTAATTCGGACAAGACAGCCATGATCGTAGACCTACCAGGGTTCAAAGTCAAAGCAAAGGTCATCCTTGAAGCACTTAACAGCAGGAGCAGTATTAGTCGGGACAGTTCAGAACAGGCTGTGCTCACCAATAACTGGGGAGGCCACACCGGTGAACCCCCCTGAGCACCAGCCCCGCCTCAGGCTGGTTACCCAGAGTTACAAACACAGGTGCATAACACGTTTCTCCTCCATGCTGTTACCCGCGCGGCTCAGCATAGCCAGTGGGTGTTCGCCATTATTACATTAGCCGATTAGCACTCAGAGATGCCGTCTCATCAGAAGCTCGTCCTTATGAGTCCCAAGTTACAGCATGCCCCTCATTGAGTCTGTGGCTTCATCTCCCGGGCTGGTCCCAGAATAAGCAATCGTGTTTGAAAGCAGGATAAATTTATTTTTTTCATCTCTCAAGCTTTTAACGTCTACTTTCACAAGTCTATTATTGGGCTTAGAAATTGTGTCTGTTGCCTAAATTTGCTAGGAAACCGAGGGCAGAAAAAATGATTTTGAACTCTTAAATAAAGTATAAGGTAATTTGGAACTGGGAATTGGACCTTATGAAAGCAAAATGTTTTACCTCGGACACTGTCCTCCCCCCTTTTCCGCATTTCAATTTGCAGAGAGTTTAAAGCTGTCAGCTGTCCTCCGACGACGCTCTGTGGCCCTTTATCCCTGCTCTCGTGGCGGTGCCGAGATGCATAAAAGTTGGCTTATGTCAGCTCAAGATCTTTCAAAAGAACAGTTATCACATTTTTCAACAGCTCAGGTAGTTGGAATTTGCTTTTCTCACACTGCCTTTTTTTATTTGAAAGGTACAGTTTTGCCAACTGTAAATGGAATTCAAACCCCTGAGGGGGTCTCAGCTCATTTCTAGGTTTGGAACCTACATTACTCAGTGTGTCTGAAACATGCAAAAATTGTTTCCTCTCCAGCTCTGGGGTGTCCAAGGGACTCCACACCTGAGCCAAGAGACAAGATGATTGCCAGGAATAGAGAAACATCTTAATACTTTATTACCATTATTCTTTCCTTTGTATTAGTCGTATGCGGTCCCACAGCCTTAGATAATTTTCACTACCTCAGAATATATGGTACGTTTTTAATGATTTTCTCTACAAAATATATTTCAAAACTTCACTAAGAGCAAACCTGAGGTTTTTCATCTCAATTTTACACATAAAACCTTCAGAATGTGTTAACGATATCATTTTTTATTTCATCCACAGTGTTTGGCAATGCTTTAAGTTATTGATATTTTCAAAATTTACCCATTTAAAATGTCTTTCATTAAAACCATGTGAAGGGGAGCAGAATTTACCACACCAAAATGTACCTCTTTGGCATAGGATTATTTTAGGCTTATTGATTTTAAGGAACAACAGATGCTGGAAAAACTCTAAAGACTAAGTGGAAATGAACATTTATAAAGCAAATCTCCATTCGTAAATGTCTCTTTCTCTGCACACAGAAGAGGCGATGGACTAAATCTCTAGATTAGAGATTTAGAGAGGGTAACTGACTGAAATCTGCCAAATAAACGTTCCCTCGTTTCCTGCGTTTTTCCTGAGCACCTCCCGTAACTGGCACCCGCCACACTGTTCTCTGTCGTTAGCGGAGATGGCATTTAAGGTGGTGGCTCGGGCCATTTCAGGCAGTTGCTCAGTTTTCCTGGGTCTCTCCCATGTCTACGTGTTATTAGTCTTCTGTTTGTTTTTCTCAGCCAGGAACCTAGAAGGGTTGAAGGAAAATCGTTTCTCCTCCCCTGCACATCACACACAAGCCTCAGCATGAACAGTGGCATCAGCAGGCGTAGAGAGGTGGCACCTCCACAATCACCCTCCTCCATAAAATCAACAAAAACCGGCAAAAATTGTTTAAAGTAACGTTTTCAAAATTAACCAAAGACTTGCAACAGTAGGAAACTTGGCTCAAACCATCTGCCGACCCTTTACTTCCTTGCTCACTTCCAATAAATGAGTAGAAATAACAGCCTGAACCCTAGAGAAGCAAGTTTACAACCTGTAGGACAGTGCTGGGCTAAAGTTTCAGTTTTGTTTTGTTTTATTTACTTGTTTGTTTGTTTGTTTGTTTATTATTTTGCGTTTAGTCTTAGCGATTCCACCCATTTACGAAGTTAGTTCGCTGAGCAACTTCTTCTCCCACACACTTCAGTGAGGTTGTTTCATACATTTTTAATCCAGTGAAATTATTTTGACACCTTCTGTATTCTACCGTGGGATTCTCTAACCTCCTAAAGGTTTTTTGTTAATATTATTATTCATCTATATCAAGGTTCCTTCTTTTTCTCTATACGGTCCTATGGGTTGCGACGAATGCACAGTGTCATGTATACATCGCTGTATTAGCCCACAGAACACGTTCATCGCTCCGTAACAATTCCATACTGTGCCTACTCTGCGCTACGCTCCCTGCCCGCTGAATCTGTCGTACCCACTGACTTGTTTACCGTCGTCTGTGTTTTCCAGAACGTCCTGCAAATGATGTGGTATAGCCTTTTCAAGCTGGCTTCTTCCACTTAACGACAGGCGTTTAAGATTAATCCACTGCCCCCTCCTCGTGCTTTGTTTTCTGGGTGTTCTGGAGTTTGTCCATCCATTCGCCGATCGAAGAACATCTTGGCTTTTGTCAGTTATGAATGAAACTACTATAGATAGACACGTGCACATAGTCTGCTGCGGACTTCTGTTCTCAGATCAGGTGGGTGCGTGCTCAGGCGCGTGACTGCTGGGTCACATGCTAAGACTGAGTTCAGCTTCGTGTGCAACCGCCAAACCACCTTCCAAGTCCCTGTGCCATTCGACAGCCCCACCTGTGGCGAGCGAGAGTCCCCGTCACTCCACATGTCTCGGGTTGGGATTTAGGCCACTCTGATAGGTATGTGGCTTTTGTAATTGGCCTTTCCCTAATGGCCAGTTGTATCGAGCATCTTCTTGAGCGTGTGCGCTCTGTAACCTGTGTGTCTCCTCTGGCGAAACAGCCGTTTAGATCTTCGGCTTGCTTTTAATTGGATGCTTGCTTTTTGTTGCTGGGTTTTCAGTGGTCTGCGGATATTTCCGGTACTAGCGCTTTGTCGGACGTGTGTGTTGACGCTGCCGCCGCCCAGTTTGCGCCTTGTCTTTTCATTCTCATAAGACGATCTTTCAGAGAGCAGAGCTTTTTAACTTTTATTCCTTTCAAATAAGCCTTTGTTTCTTTTACTTAGCATGTTGTTTCGTACGATAACTATAGATTCCTCACCCATTTCAAGGTCACGCAAATTTTCTCCTGTATTTTCTCCTCAAAATTTCATCATTTTACATATGGCGTTTAGATGCTGATCTGTTTCGAACCACTTTTTGTGGAAGGTACGAGGCCTGCGTCTCGGTTTGTAGTTTCGCATACGGAAAAGCGGTCGTTCCAGCACTTTCTGTTGGAAGGATCCTTTCTCTCTGTTAAATGGCCTTTGTCAAAAGTCAGCTGCCTGTGTTTCTATGACCACATTCCAGTCTCTCTGTTCCATTCTAACTGATCCGTGGGCTGTTCTTTGGCAACGCCACGCTCTGTGTCGTTACGGTCGCTGTGTGGTAAGTCTTGACATCAGGTAGCACGGGGTCTTCCAGCTTCATTCACCTTGAGGTCCAGCCGGCTGTTGCAGGGTTTTGCCTTTCTGTGTACATCTTCGAATCAGGCTGTCAGTATCAACAGCATAGTTTACAGTGTCTACAGAACAGGAATTTTGATAGACTGAGCTGCAGTTTATTTTTTATAAGGATTGTGTAATAAATCTTTTTTGAAATTTATTGCCAAAAGGAAAGTTTGCTTCTCTTCAGGACATGGAATGTCTTTCAATAAAATCAAGTTAAGCTGGGGTTATTCCTTTTTTAATATTGGCATCAAGAAAGCAAAGAAATAAATCATAGTTAGAAATCACTCTAGTCATTCAGTGGATTATTTTCGGTGTTGTTATTCAATGAGATTTTTATTTTAATACCCAAACCTGCATACAGATTCTGCACATATTTATATATATTCTAATCCTATTAGTGGTAGGTATGATATAAATTATAACTAAAATCAGAAATAGAATAACCATAGACAAATAGAACACAGTAGAAATTTAAATCAAAATATCAATAAAATATGATTACATTTTGTTTTAGCGAAATTTTTACAGTTTGTCTCGATTTGTTCTCTTTTTCATATATATTGTTCTACTTTTGTTTCAGGTGAAACTTTAATAAAATTGGAGCGTATTTTACATGTAAATGCAAAGTCCCTATTATCTACCAAAGAAGAGAATATGGGCAGGATGATGGTGTTTTTGGTTGGTGAAGTTTCAAAAAATTTTTGTTAGAGCTAGAATGCAAATTTATAGTCTTAGCAAAACATATTTGGAAGTACATTGGGCATTATCAGAGGAAAAACTCCATGGGGCCTGATTTTTACTTAGATTGTGTTGTTAGTTGATGAGCATTTGCAAAATGTAGAATTTGAAGTTATAGTAACAACACTATACAATAGAATCTCCACAATCTACATAGAATCGACACAGTCGTTTGTCCTATAACTCAATGACAGAAAGAAGAAACACTTTATTTTTCAATGGTTAAACTACATACTCTGGTTTACCTTTTGTAGTTTATGAAAAAAAAATAACTTTACATGATGCCGGCTCATTCCTTTGTACATAAATAGCTCTTTTCATCAATACCCTTGAGCAAGAGCAAACAACTACTTTCACTGGGAAGTATGCTGAAAAGCTAGCACACATAGGAAAGAACGGTGGAACCGAGGCGAGGACCCAGAAATCTCCTGAAGCTCCTGTGTTCGTAAAGGATGCTGTATTTTTTTCTTATTCAAAATGTATCTCAGGCCTGTTGCTAAACTAAAATAATATTTCCCCAAATAAATTATCTCCAGAAGCCATTCATAAATTCAAACTGTCACCCACACAGTATCTCTAGAGGTCACTTCCTACCTCACACTCAGTGAACTCATCATTAGTCTTCAGTGCCCTGGCCAAGTGGCCGACCCTTTAATGCCAAGGATGTTTGGGACCTGGTATGTGACGCTTTGAAGTGTCCACCACCAGACCCTGAGCAGTTTCATAGGGACAGTGTCTTTTTCTTACCTGCGATGAGGAGAATTTTTGCCACCACTAGATAGGGACTCTTTAGTGTATATACTTAACCGTGATTTTGCAATACCTTTCCTCTTGGGGACAGAGCCAGCTCTTCAGTGGGTTGGTTCCACATTAGAAAACTGGCTCGGTTTGGTGACCCGAGCGAGGGATCGTGACTCCTTGTTGAGAAGGCCGCCCTCAGTGTCCTGCACGCTGCCTTCAGTCGATGGCCGATACTGAGCGGCATCGCCGTTGGCGGTCCACGTTGCCCGTCGTGGCGCCTGTGCTGTCAACATCTCCACAGGTCCCAGTGGGACTTTCTCCCTGCTCTTCTTCTCTCCCGGATAGATGTCGCAGTCATTGTAGGCCCGTGGCTTCCGGCAGCTAAACCTCATCACCTGGTCTTTATGGCTTTGCCCACCCCCCAACCCCCATTATTAGCAGACTGACTCCACGCCACCCTCCTGCTTGCTGAGGGAAGCCAACGGCCCCGCACTTACTGACGCCAGGCCCTCGCAGGCGCTGCTCTGTGGAACGCAGGGCCTGTGTGGAGCCGCTGGGCTCACCTGGTAGACCCATCCCGGAGCCCTGATCGAGCCTTTTCCTCCTTCCCTTATCTGCCTCACTCAGGATGACCCACTGCTTGTCTCGGCCTTTCAATTTCTCAGACCAGTTTTAGCTTTTGCTGCTCTCATTCAAGGTCTCTGGAAAGCAAGTGCCAAGGAAGGGTTAGAAGTGGACGGAATCTATTGTGAGAAACATCTGTGAGGGGAGGAATAGCCCTTAGGCCCTGAAGGTCTGACACTCCCAAAAAGAAAGGAAGAAAGAGAACCAGGTAGGAAGAGCCTCAGGCTGGAGCGCGGCTCTGAGAGCCTCTACTGACCAGGGAGCCTGTGAGCAATGACTGCTTGCGTGTCAGGGGGTCCATCAGGGCTGGAAATGGCTCAGGTCTGCCACTCCCCTGCGGTCACTCATTAGCCGGGGACAGCACAGGAAACGTGTGGCCTTGGCCGGAGCGTGGCAGTAGATCTCAAAGCTCTGGCAGTCAGAGGCTCACTATACTACTCATCTCTCTCTCCCTCTCTCTCCCTCTCTCCCTCTCTCTCCCTCTCTCTCTCTCTCTCTCTCCCTCTCTCTCTCTCGACAAAGACATAGATGGCAATATCACAAATTCATAGTCTTTAAGCCCACCTGCGTCTGCATCTATCCTTTCTCCCTTCACATCTATTACACACTTTTCTTTGTTACTCGTGTTTCAAAAATAAACATTACCCGCCGTGTTAAGAGAACGACCTCATTCCCGGCTCTCCATTTCCTCCCGTTTTCTCCCTGCCAGACTGTAAGCCTCACGGCGGCGGAAGCGTTCGTCCTGTTTGCCGATGCTGCCCAAGCGCCCGGAGTACAGCAAGCGATCGGTGATTGCTGAATAGATGGGCAAATGTTTAGATTTATCCTCACTCTGTCATCTCACCCTGCCCTTTGGCATTTGCATACGTTTAAATCTCTGCCACCTTGGAAAAAATAATTCTTGCTTCATGCTGTAGACCTAACCTTCCTCTTCCTTACCTCCCTTTATAGGCAGATTTCTAGAGTTGAGTCAGTACAGTTTTTACTCCCAGATTTGCCATTTACTTCTCAATCATTTTCCATCTCTTAAGCCCTTATTTCGACAAAATACTTTTCATGAGACCGTTAATGACCTCCGCGCACCTACTTTTAATGAGCATATTCTAGTCCTTGAGATTTGCTTCATCCGCCATATTTCACAGCACTTACCACATGCTCCTTTTGAGACGTTCTCTCCTTGGCTTCTTCGCAGTGATGCTGTTTTGGTTTCCTCCTCCCATGATGTCAACTCCTCTCAGTCTCCCTTAGGCTCTTCCTTCTTACCCGTCCCCTAAGTCGTACAGTGGACTTTAAGTCTAACGAATCACTTCTTTTCTCTCCCCGAACTCGCTCTCTCGGGATCACTTCTCACACATGGTTTTGAGCACCACGCAGAAGCTGAAGACACCTGCACTTATGTCTTTAATCATGAATTCTCGTCTTCACGACAGATTTATACTTTCAGCTCTTAACTTGGAACTTAGATATTTCCCAGACAATTCAAACTCAACCTCGCCTAAAACCACACTGGTGAAGGTCCCCTCCCTTAGAGGGGTTCCCCCTGTTTTAATGCATGGAAGGGCAGAGAGGCAACGTCCCATCACGTGAATGTCCTGCAACTTTTACTCCTAAATGTATCCCAATCTAAACATGTGCTGTCTCTTCAGCCCCTAATTTTTTAGCTCACCCAGTCACCATCTTCGTTTATTTGGTCAGAACATATCCACTTGTTTCCATTGCCAAATATTTTCTTCGTATTACATCTGGCGCAGGTGTTTCCTTCCGTTCAAATCTGGCCGTTCCCTTCACAGCTTCACATTTTCTCCATGCAGTTAATCTGGAATGACCTCTGAGATTTTTAACATAAATAAAGGCCCCTAAATTTCTTGGTCCTGGTTACTTCTCCAGGTTTACCTTTTTACCATAATGAAGGAACATTCTTGAAAGAAAAGAAATGAGTACATAAAACCAATCTCGGTGGTACGCATAAACTAAAAGTACAAATGACAGAAGTATGAAGTTGTGATTTCTGACTTCCAGAATCCATATAAATAAGGACCATACCTCTTCAATTAGTATAAAGCTTAAGTATATCATAGTGGCTAAGATTTAGGGGAATAGTCAATAAATGGTTGTTAAACACATTTAAAGGCATAAAAATGCACATAATTTTATAATTTTAATATATGAGTATATGACCTATGTTCTTAAATCTGTTATTCTGTTCGTGTATTTCCTAAGATTCTCTGCTGGTTTAAGGATATGATGAAATTTCATTTCTTCAAGGAATACAGATGAGTGAAACTAAAACGGAATCTGAATTTGCAAAATCATTTAAGTAACTTCTCAGGGGATATTTTTTGATTTGCTGAAGAAATAAATCTTAACTGTCAAAGAGCTATTTTATGAAGTAGTTAGAAAATTGAAAAAAAAATCTTTGTGTCAGTATAAAAACATATCACATTCTTTTCTAAAACCATCAATAAAAAGAAACCGAACATTTATATTTCACACTGTGAATCAACCACCATATTGGATTTGTATTTAAAAACCAAATTAAGCAATTAGTATTTTGTCTGAAAATTGAACACATAGTTCAAGCTTTTGATGAGGAATTTGAATTTATACAAGCCATGCACAAGCCCCTCAGTCAATATCATAAAGGCTGAATGACTCCGTAAATGGCAGAGATGAGCATTCTGAGGCAGACAACCTTGCCATGCAGGTACCAAGGAGGCTTCACCATTTCCCATACTTCAGGAAGGGAGAAAAAGGAAGTCAATGGCCAATAGCTCGGTCTTTAAAGAGACACCATATCACTTCTGTTTGTGTATCACTGATCCATAGTTACTTACATAGTCTTCCCGGAGTGTAAAGGAGGCTCAATGAGCAAACGAGGAAGAATAACATCGGACGATTGTATAAGTTTGCATTAAGGTGAGAAGAAAAGTGGAATGACAGGAAGCAAAATGGTCTTAAGAAGATTTTATTGTTAAGATTGATTTTGTCTCATTTTCTTTAAAAAAGCAAGACTACAGAAAGATTATGGTTTGATAAATTGTGGCTGGTAAAAATGATCCAAAAAAGAGAAAAAGATTGGTGTTGCGGGACATATTTAGAATAACAATGTGTAAATGATCACAGGAAAAGGGATGTCTGATGGCGAAGATGAGTTTGAAGGTCTGACGATGGGGTAATAAGGGATCCTACTCATCGTAAAGGACGGTCATGCCCACGTTGGTACCAAACTCTGCCTTGCACTGTGGGTGATCAGACATCTCTGCAGAGTGAAAACCCCCTCTATTTATCCCTCCAGGACTTCCACAAATTAAGAGAATATCAATATGAATTCCTAGTTTATCATGAAACAGATAAGAAATAGACCTACAGTGTGTGAAAGTCAACAGAAAGAACAAATGACATAATTCAACTATAGATCGTACCAAGAAAAATAGAAATGGAATTTGTTAGGTATATGTAACATTTTAAAATATTGCAAAAAAAGAAAAAAAGAAAATACATTAATAAAATGGACATGTGTATCTCACTTATACAAATGATTCTCATAGCTATTGCTACTCCTTAATTCTCTCTGATTTTCTTTCTGGAAAACGTGCTTAACTAAGACTCTGCTTCAATTCAAGTTTTTACTATACACCTAATAATGAAAAACAGGAGTTTGTTTTTGTTTTTCCTCATAATATTTATCTGGTTCATTGTTGTACCTCAAAAATCAAATTTTACTACATACATGTGACTTTCTCAGTCCTGAGTAAAAATGTTTTTGAATGTATATTGTGCTCTTTCCTCCTTTTAATGCTAACCCCATGGATGTTAGCAGTAAAGAACTTTAAAAATTCCTAAAGAAAATAAAATTTAAAAATTCTGAAGACTTGACTCTCTTAGTAAGGATAACAAAGGTCAAATATTTTTAGTTAAAAATGGAAACCATACATAAAAGAGAAGAATGAAAGGAAAGAAAAAGTACTATGTTATCATGGAGTACATACTTGAAAACATTAAAATGAGTAAGTATACAGAAAGAAAATGTATTTTAAATGACCATATTCCTAAAAAGGTAATTGTTGGAAGTTACAAAATAATCATTTTAATTTAATAGTCTTGCAGTTCAAAATAAAAGTAGTATAGTAAACTCTGCTAGTCTCTGAGATTTCTAGAATATCACTTCCTTTGTCAAGCTATCCTTTTTATAAATTTCATAACTATATTACCCTTTCGACAGGCTATTCTAGAAACTAAATCTGAGCATTAAACCAGATATTAACACTCATGTTCTCTACAGAATAACTCAAAACCTCAGAGCATCGATTTCAGCTGGTTTATCACTATCTTACGACCAACTTTAAGTTTACCGAAATCACTGTGATTAATTTTACAAATAGATGTAAAATATATCCAGATTGCAATATGATGGTTTCTGAATTAACTTGAGCTGACTGGGATCAATTTACTAGACTCTTAGTTTACTAACATATTTGAAATCATATGGAAAAGATGCCATTTTATTGAGATAGCATGGACAAAATAGATTCACGTTACAATAGTACTCATGGCTCTAGACATGAAGGATATTGTTCCTGGTCACAAAATAGGGCGCTCCCAGGACTCTGGTGTTCTATCTGGCTGGATATACAGAAAGACAACTTACGGCTTTAATAATGTATCTTCTGCTATTACTTGGCTATGCAGGCCCATATTTTTAATTATGATAAAAACAGGATAAAGCTGATTCCAACAAAATATCATCTGAACAAGAATAATGGACAAAATTTGGGTTACTCATACACCTTCTATACAACTAACATTCCCCCCACCCCGCCCACACACACACACTAACATGCTACCAATACACTCTTGTCCTTCAAAAAAACCAAGAAATTCTGGATGGGCCCATCACTTTTGAGGCTATTACATCCAAAATAAAACATTTCTGTCACTGAATCATTCCAGTAAAGACCAAGTCAGAAAGTTAACAAGTAAATCTTGTTGGCGCGCACACACACACACACACACACACATGCACACACACACTCACACACATGCGCGCACACACACACACATACATGCACACACACAAACAGCCTGAATTAGATAATATGGATTAACATTTCTCTCTGTTCATATATTAATAATCAATACAAATTTATCTCATATCACTGTTCTCCATATCTAATTAAAAATATTTTTAAATTTTCCCTCATAGAATTTAACTTTATTTTTTTTAGTAAATTTCACATACTTTGGCTGAAATGGGCTCTACTATCTTTATTTACCAAGAGAAACAGTTAAAGAGGGCTGACAGATTTTTAAGAATATATTTTTCCTCTATTATGTACCTGTGAATTTAAGGAAATAATTACCTCCTTAAACAGAAACTCTTATACTTACCGTACAGCTGACTTTGAAAAGCTCTCCTTTCTTTGTTTCTTATTGCTAAAAATTAGCTGCTATTTGTCTATATGACATTGTTTAATTCGAGAATATTAAATAGTAAAATAAAACTCAATAATTTAGAGGAAAGTGCCAGCACGGCTGGAAAATGCCATTATTATTCCTTTTTGCAAAACAGTATTTTTATGTTTCCTACTGATACGTGATTATCGTTGCCTCTGAAATGCTGACCCATCATCCCACAGCACATAATGGGAGAGCCTAAGCTTAATCACTGGAGAGAAATGTAGGCTACAACTCATTACCGTGACACGATGTGCTTAGGAATAGACTCCAACCCGGAAAAAAATCAAGACTACCTGGACATAAACTAAAAAAGAAAAACAAACAAACAAACAGGATGCTAACTTTCCTTTTCCTAATTGCCGAAAAGCTTGTTCTTAATGAAAAATAAGAGACGGTATCATTGGGTAATCATGTCCTAAAATTATGGCACATTAAAATGAATGCCCTGTGCTTCAAGAAATCAAATTTTACACACACACACACACACACACACATATCTTGGTTGATAGTCTTAGATTAGCATTTAAAAATATTTTTTCACTGCTACAAATGGTGACATGTAAAAGCTACATCGCCTGAAAGACTCGCAGGAATTACAGGTCTTACCCAACAACAGGACTCGCAACCGTGGTGAAGTGCGTCTCCCTGGATGTGTCAGCTGCAGCCTTGTAAAGTCCGTCTCCCAGAGCGATGGCATAGAATGCAAATGACAAAAACTGGTACCATGAAGCCAGTGAATTTAAAGTACTTTTGTTTTTGTAACTCAGCGGTTGTTAGAATGTGCCATGAGGAAGGGAAATGAAATTGAGCGCAACTGAAATACCAATTAAAGACGTGTGTGTGTGTGTGTGTGTGTGTGTGTGAGTGTGATAAAATGTGAATGTATTAGTGCGGGCCTTCGATAATGGACAAATGTTGTTTCGGTCCCCTACTGTTTTGATAGGTGCACACCTCTAAATCTGACCTGGGCAGCCTTCCTTTCAAGTGCGTTCATTTAATCAATAGTATCACCATCCTTTCCTGCTCGCTGGCGGTCAAGTCTGTCTCAGTTAACTGCCCACATCTGCCTCGTGGCATTCTGAGTTCGTCTTCCAGTTTGATTCTCACGGAATGATGGCATTTCCCCTTTTTCACTTACTGAAAAGAATTGTTGGTCCCGTCCCTGTGTGAGACATGATGCTAACAATATCGTGATCGACAAACAGAATATCATCCGCACCCCCGCGAGATGAGCAGCACACGGTCTAGCAGAAAGCCGGGTGCTCATAAACACAAAACTGCTGCAAGCATTGTCAAGCAAGAGTGTTGGGATTGGCAAAGGCCAGCTGTATGTGGGGAGTCTGGCAGTCACAGCTAGGGTGGGGGTTGGCTGCTGCCCTCTAGTGGTTGGAGGCCAGCAGTGCAGTTAAATATGGCTCGGGAAGGTATCAGCCATCACCTGCCTCCAAAAAAAAAGAATTATCCAGCCCGAGCTGACGAAAACATTGAGGTTAATAGATGCTCATCTAAGTTAAGGGAGGGGGGGCTACTTTAGACAATACAGAAGGAGCCCTCTCTGAGAAAGCGGGGGTTGAGCATCCAGCTATGCCAAAGATTCTGATTTAAAACGAACAGGAATCGGAAACCCTTTGAAGAGTTTCCAAGAGGGAAGCCATGTAATTAATTATGCATTTTTAAAGGATCACTTATTGGAGTATGGTTGTCATGTTGCAAACGATGAAACAAAGAAAGTTTATTTTTATAAACAACATGATATTTACAGATATTTTGACACCCAGTGGTGTTAATAGAAATGAAACAAAGTGGATTTTTGTGTGTGTGAATATTTATAAAGTAAACTTGGCAAGATTTAACAGTAAATTCAGATGTGCTTAGAGAGATGAAATCAAGAATGATTCCCATGGTTTTTACTTAAACAATAAACTCAAAAATAAAAACAACGGTATGGCCTTTTGCTGAGTCGGGGCACACTGGCGCTGAGAGAAGGAAACGCAGCTGCCTCAGGGCCTGCGGCGTTTGCGATGCTCAGCGAACACGCGGGTCGGCGCGGAGAGACCATGCGAAACGCGCTGGAGCTCAGAGGAGAAGTGTCGGTGGCGTGGTTTGCGTACACGGGTGGATGTGACACACAGAGTGAGGGCGGAGGGAGAGGCGGAGGTGGCCGTGAGGGTGTCCTCAGGGCCGTTAGCCCCTCCACTCTGCAGAGGGAAGAGGGGCCTGGAGCACGTGGAGCAGGAACAGGGTCCCGGAGATGGGGACCGCCCCCCCCCCCCCCCCCCCCCCCCGTCCTCACCAGCACTCGGTGGTGTCGGCATTCTGGATATTGGATGTCCAAGTAGAGGTGTGTGTGGTCATCCACCTTTTAATGTAGTGCGCATATTACCAAGGGATCTACCAGAAGAGTTGATCAAATTGCATTCCCTCCAGGAGAATTCATGGTTCTATACATTTACGAAACATAAGTTTATTAGTTAAAAATATAACGTGTTATAGTAGTTCGAGTCTCTGAATGCTGAGTTCGACTAAGTTGTGATTTTATTAGGGAAATAATGTCAGTTTCTAAACATTGCCCTTTCTTGCTTATACATACAGAAGCCTCCTATGTAACTGTATCAGTCAGCATTCTCCAGAGAAAAGAACCAATAGGAGACACACACACACATTTTAAGGAATTGGCTCATGCAGCTATGGAGACTGGCAAGATCAGAATCTGCAGTTCAAGTCTGAAGGCCATCTGCTGGCGATTTCAGTCTTGCTCAGGGAAGGCCAGGTGTTTGTTCTGCTTTCACCTGATTAGATGAGGCCCACCCACATTGGGTACGGAAGGCCACCTGCTGTACTCAGAGTTCAGACACTTCCCTGTTAATGCCTCCAAAGTCAGCCTCACAGAAACATCCACGGCACTGCTTGACCACATATCTAGTCACCATGATATCACGGTCCAGCCAAGTTGACACATGAAATTAACTATCTCAATAATATAATGTCAGAGTTTCAATATTTCACTTTATTTTACTATTTGCGTTACTAGTCCCCTTTGTTTCTGGAGGTGTTCAAAAAAAGCAAATCAATGAGAGCTAACTTTATGACAATTTTAGTCTTTAAAACTACTTGGAAAAGAGTAATACTTTTTTGTGTGTGAAACCTACAATCAATACTAATGTTTGATTCTATTATCCTACACTGACCAGTTGAAACCAAAAACTAACTTATGAAAAGTAGTTTCAGGAAGTCTGTTTCTCTGGAAAATTTTGAACATAAAATGCATTTTGATCTGCACAGATTTTTTTTTTCCATTTTCCATTTCAAAAGTGTCAGAAGCCTTTTCATGTTTCATCCCTAAACTAGGCAGCCTCAGATGTGTTTCATTTTAGAATTGTGAGGATCTTTGAATCCTATTATTCAAAGTAAAATGGAATGAATTGGAGAGTTATCAACCAACATGAAGTGAAAAAGGTATTTCAAAGGAAAACCTATGATGACTTTTTATTTTCAAAATTTATTCAGAAAAGACCCAAATGTCACAGTCCCTCCGATGTGCAGGACCGAAACCTGTGAATTTGAGCCTTTGGCTGTGGAGGCACCCCAGCAGAGTGGCCTGAGCTGGCTTGCCTTCTATAAATGGTAGTGAGAATTTTATATCAGTTTTGCCTCTACTGTTCTATAAAAACCCATCTGTCATGACAAGTTGACTGAAAAAAAAATAACTCGATAAACTAAACTACATTAAGATATTAATTAACAATAATGTTTTATATGTCTATATTCACTTTCGATTGTGAAAACATCTTGATATGAAACAATGCATCTCAAATGAAGGTGCATATATAATATACGTCAACTTGATCATGGAGGAATTTGTCTCCTTTGCTGATGTGCAACAGATAATAGAGCTGTTTACTACAAAACAGAGTAACCAAATGTAAAAAGAAAAGGGGAGGAGGATAGAGCTCTTTAGACATGGAAGCTGATTTAGAGGACTGTAAGCTGAAGATCAGACCGACCGGATGTGTGTAAGGCACGTTAAAGGCTGGTGTTTGAAAATTTACATGAGGAGAGACTTTCTTGGCAAAGGTTTGTGATGTGCCACTTATGGAAAAAAGATCGGCGAAGCGAGGGGTGAAGTGTAGCATTTTGTACCGGATTCAGCCGTGGTTATGGAGCAGCTACAGAACATGGAAGAAGCTCTGCTTATGTGAGCTTCTGTGGAGTCAACGAGACAGGACGTTGAGCATCTTTTCCTGCACCTGTTGACCATTGTGTCTCTTCTTTGGAAAAATGTCTCTGCAGTTCCTGGCCAATGGGATAGGAAAAGATGCTTAGCTTCAGCACTCATGAGGGAAATGTAAATCAAATCAAAATTATGGTGCGACATCACCTCACACCTGTTAGAACAGCTATAATCTAAAAGACAAAAGATGACGAGTGTTGGTGAGGCTGTGGAGAAAGGGACCGTGGTCCACAGCTGGTGGGAATGTAACTTGGTGCGGCCACTATGGTCATCATTATGGCAGGCACTGCAAAAAATTAAAAGTAGACTTACCGTATGACTCAGCAATCCTACTTCTGTGTCTGTCTCTAAAAGAATGAAAATCAGAATCTTGAAGAGATATCTGCACCCCTTTGTTCACTGAAGAATCATTTACAATAGCGATGCATGAATGGAAAAAGAAAAGGCAGGCTACGCACAACGAAGTGTTGTTCAGCCTTAAACAGAAGGAAATCTTGCCGCTTGTGACAACGTGGATGAATGTGGAGGACACTGTGCTCAGGAAGATAAGCCAGTCGCCGAAGGACAAAAACGGCAAGATCCTGCTTACACGAGGAATCTAAAATGGGCAATACCATAGAGCAGAGAGCAGAGTGCGGTGGCCATGGCCTGGAGGGAGAGACCGGGGACCTGTCAGCAGCTGTGACGCTTTGGTTAGGTGGGGTGAGTAAGTTCTGGAGACCCGCTCTGCGACCAGGCCTATGGTTAGCAACGCGTGCCGTGCAAAAAGCTTTGTTGAGTGTTGATCTCACGTTCTCTCTTCTTACACAATTAAAAAGGTGTATACATCTCCATGGCATTCCGGTGTTCGTAGGACTCCACAGAATATGCTACCGATAATGGTGACAATAATAATAACGGCTAACATAGCGAGTGGCTGGGAGCCAACGGGCCCCGTGCTAAGGGCTCTGTACACACACGAGTCTCACAAGGACCCGCAAGCACAGAACGCTGCTTCGCGTGGGGAACTCTGCCCTCCCGAGCCCCTTCTTCCCTGGGAAGCAAGCTTCAATTTCCCCAGGTAGCTAAAGGACTTCCTCTGAGCCCGGGCAGGGTGTCTAGGTGGGCGTGACTGACCTGAGCCCAGCATGGCTCCGTATTCCCCTCGGTCGCTCTAAGGGGTGAGCATGTGACCAACGTCAGCAGAAAGAGACATGATGGGAACTCTGCTGGTGGTCCTTCCGCAGAAGAAAGATGGTACTCCGAGAAGAGTACTTTTGACTTCTCTCCTTTGCATCGTGAGCATAGGGCAGTGTCTGGATTGGCAGTAACCCAGGTTCCTGTACCGTACCACAAAGCAATAACCCCAGCGGATGAGCAAGGAGGTAGAAGGAGGCTGGGATGCCGACGATACTGCTGAGTGGCTGTCTTCTTCCAAACTTCTTTTTAAATGAGAAAATAGGCAAACTCTTGTTTGTTTAATGAATACTTGCCAGATTTTGTTTTACTTATAGCTGAAAGCATAGTTTGATATATATATCTCCCACGATTATTGATGTCAGTAAACGTTTTTTAGCTACAAACAACAGAAAATATCATTCGGACTGTGTTAAAATTAACAAAATCTGTGGTCCTTGGTGTACAGTCTAGAGCAGGGAGTCCCACATGGAGTGGGTGGCACCGGGTTTATCTCATGGCCCAGGGTCGTGACACGAATGGCCGACGAAGGGAACATGCTGAGGGAATTAGCATGCCTGCCTTGGGGCAGGCGACAGGCCACGGGCAGCCGCTGCAACTGAGCGGGTCACCAGCGTCAGCGTGATTTACAAAGAGTGTCATCGTATATCTGCGTCGTAAAAATGCTGGGGAGCGCCGGTCTCGGGGGAAGGAACCTTCAGGGGCTCTCGGTTCAGAAACCGAAGGACCTGTGTTCTCCTCCTTCGCTGGCACCTTGGGCCCTGGCTCCATGCTGAGGGGGACAGCCAGGCGGCACCACCATTACTGGTCACATTCAGATGTGCCTGGACCTCTCTCCCGGGCCCAAGAAACGTGCCCCGGAAGCAGCTCATTCCTCGTGTCTTTTAACAGTTCCAAAGCTTTGGTTGATGAAACATCTATAATATTCAAAAACTATACATTATTAAAGGTCATTTTTTTTCATGAGGACTCTCTATCCCATCAGATTAGAACCTCTATCTCTCTATATTTCAATTCTAGCCTGTTTCCATGACAGTTTCCCCAGCAGGCGTGTGCAAGCTTCCCACCCGGTGAGCTCTCGCCTTTATCACACCATAAAGAGTCTTTTCCAGGAAGACACATAGGATCTTCCAATTTGATTGATAATAAAACCGAATCTCAAATATAGTTCTTATGACTTTTACACTGTTTTGTCTTTTCTTCCTTCTGTCTGCAGAGCCATCTTCTTTGTATAACTGTGATGAACCCAGGCTGACCCGAGATTGCCTTTGCTGTTGGCCACTTATTAGATGCGCGACTCAAGGCAACTTACTCATCTCAGCTTTGGACCCCTCGCATGTACCATGAGTTGTCGTGACGAGCAAATAAAACATGGGAAGCATATGAAACATTAGAAGAGGATCTAGCAAAGTATATTTAGCTATTTTTTATGTAGGATAAAAATTCCTTCAGCAGAAAACATGCCTATAAATTTTGTTTTCTGCAGTGTCTAACACATTGCTATAATTTATTAATGTGATATTATAATAACCTCTTGTATTATTATAATATTTTTCAGTGTCAGACACAGTATTATTGTTATATAAGGTAAAGCAATAAGCTTGCATAACTAGAGTTTCAAATATCTTCAATAATAACACATTTCCTCTTCATTGAAATTAAAATATCCAGAATTCCTTGGACATCAATGCTAAAATTAGATCCTGCTACATTTTTTCCATTATTTTACAAATAATGTCTAACTACAACATACTATCTTTTCTTATAGCATACATTCTTTTGCAGATAATCAGTGAATTTCAATGAGAATTTTAATAAGTCCTAAGTATTGTATTAGATTTGCTTTGCTGGGTATTTATTTTGCCCCATGAGAGGTCTAGGAGGAGAATAATGTTTCTTATTTACTTTACTTCGGTTTGAGGAATATTGTGAATTTGATTCATTATTGCTGTTCTTATGTGCAGTGCTTTTATACTAATATTATCTAGCTCTTTTGTAGATGGTTTCTAATTTGCCTTAATCAGCTAGAGATCTGATAGAGGCTGATAACTTCTTGAATTATCCATTTGGTAGAAAAATGTGATGGAAATAATCATGCAATACAACATTATAAAAAATATGTTCATCCAGCTTTATAAATGCATGCTATTTTAGTGTCAACATTATTTTTTTTGTAGTTCAGAGTCTTATAGTAAATATCATCTACAGTATATCATAACATTACTTAAAGGATAGCAACAATATGCCCCCATAAAAATCATGCCAGATAAATGTGTAAAGACTATAATTTCTCTGTGAGAAATATGGGCCTGTTAATATGGCAAAATGAGAAGAAACAAAACACTTGAATGCTCACATATACATGTAAACAAATTTTATTTGCATAAATGTTCAAATGAATAGTATTTGTATAGGGCAAACCACTTATAAATGAAGATAAAAACGTTAATCATCAATCAGTTTACTTTTGTTTCGTAAAAGAAAAGTATACGAAGTTACAGGGGACATCATCTCGAAAACGATGAATTTTTAAGGTTGGGTGAAGTAAACAATGGGAAAATCAAGAGACAAAATAACATAGGACAGAGTTTAAAACAACTAAATCAAACTTCATTTCTCTTTTAACGGGTTATGTGAACCAAAGATAGCTTTGTGGTACCATTAGGGACAGAAATTTATTTCTGTGTATAACAGATCTTAATCCTGAACGTATCACATTATTTTAAGCTGATCCTGACTTTCTAAGTGTCTGCTTTTGCTGCTCTTTTGCTGAGATGAGCGCACAAGTGAGAGAGAGGAGAGCCTTGGCCAGGAGTGTGAGACGCATTGCGACATCGCTAGGTCGCGACTTGAGTCAAGGGCTCTGCCTTGCCTTCTGTCCTTCTCCCCAATAAAGGCCTTAGATTGAGGTTGATTTTGAGAGGTATTGAAAACAAAATGGTCCTGTTCCTTTTATAAAGTCAGTAACTGGAAAAGGGAAAGAAGATGGCGCAAAGTATGATAAATATGACAAATGGTGCTTTTAGCCCAGCTTGCTGTTTGTAACGAGGCGATCTGTCACGGGGATTGAACCATATGCAAATGCAGGACACTGGCCGAGTGCCTTGTTGAACAACATGACAAATAACTTCTAACACCCTGGGAAATAAGTGCTTCAGCGAAATCTCATTCTTAGTGATTATCTGGGGTGTGTGTGTGTGTGTGTGTGTGTGTGTGTGTGTGTATCCTTGAAACTGCATTTTTTTGTATTTCTTTCCGCTAAAATAAGAGAAAAAGTAATGGCAGACATTAAGGATGTAACCACCGTCAGGAACCACAGACATTCCTCACGAAGGTCAGCGTATTGACACAAGCAGGTTATTTCATTAAAGATGTGATTGGTCTGTAGTCCCTTTAGTCACTTAAAAAATAAATAAGAACTTCAACTGTGCCTTTGAGTAGAAAATGCAATATTACTGGTTTATACATATTGCATGAGAAACTGCATAACATTTATATCCTAAATCAGCCATTCTGTGCCCAGAATGCAAATGCCAACAAGAAGCACATATACCCATAATCATATCATAAGTCATGTGCTAGTGTATCTACCAATTAGAGTGATAAAAGCTCAAAAGCTCCCTTTACTTTATACTCAGAGAAAAATAAAAAATACATTGTCATTTCATTCACTTTAATGTCTTCTATGGCTCCTCAAATTCAATAAGGATTCATTGAATTGATTAGCATGATATTTATAATCTATTTCAAATTCGCCATAGTTATCCTTTTCAGCTTCACCTCTGGCTACTGTGCCCCCAGTGATAGAGCCGATTACTCAGAAGCCCTTTCTTTTCCCAAATGACGCTTGCTTTCACATGGGACACGGTTGGAGTTAACCCACATTCCTTCATCCAGCAGTTTTTTTTTTTTCCATCTTCTTTGACTGCCAATGTTTTGTTAAGTGAATTTTAATCCTTACTTTTCAGAAGCAACAGATTTCCTTTATCCATTATGTGTATGTGTGTTTTCCGCATCCGATTTGGGATACAAAAAGGGAATTTCTTCGAGGTAGTTTAAGTACAAATGGGAACTGAGCTGGAAGAACACCAGGTAGCTTGCAGCTGGATTTATTGTCCACCCTCGAAATGGACTGGACTCAGGGCTGGTGGGTATCTTTAGCTCTCTTTCTCTGCCCCCCACCCCCCGCCCCTCTCTCAGGCTCCAAACGGTATCTGTCTATAAACCTTTCTGCATCTTTTTCATGTCTTTTTCTTTCTAAAGATGAGTTTTCTGTAGGTCTCTGAGCACGTGACTGAACACAACCTTTGCAGACATTTAAAAGCTGCTAATTTATGAGCTTATAATAGACTCAGCAAGGTCCCTGTCCTAATACAAATTTCACAAGATGGAAAATCCAGTCCATTTGGCCTGGGTCAGGTGTCTATACTGGTCAAAAAAGCTTTGACCAGTTGGTCTGGATCAGACAGATCTTTTGAGCTGAACTTTTAAAAGAGCATGTTTGGGGAAAAAAATGCATTGAAAATTCCCAGTACGCTTTCTACCTATTACTATTATAGCTCCTAATGCCTTATGTTTAAAAACGGCTGCATCCCCTGACAAACTGTGAGCTCCGTGAAAGAACGGATCATAACTGATTCTTTTCTTTGCCCAGAGCAAGCTCATAATCAGTTACTAAGAAATGTTAAATGAATTGGAATGAATGTAATGCGTTGTCCCTGTAGATGATGTCAACACATGCAATATCATGAGAACTTGCTCGACTTGTTTTGGAAAGGGGATTTGTGACTTTCACTTGTATTTCAAGAACCTGAACAAATATATTTTGTTGAATTATACACCACCACTTGGATAAACTATAGAAAGCTACGAGGGCTGCTGAAACTAGACTCTAGGATGCAAAATTCCAGCTCTCGGATAGCCATTTGGATTCTGTTTTTACTACGGTCATCACGTTTTTGTGCGACGTGCAATACCTGTATGCCAACACAACGGACCGCTTGGTGTTTCGGTCACTGTTCGCATTAGCAAGATGCCCCAAACTCAGTGACTTCGAAGAACAGCTGTTTTCTATTCCGACGAATCTTTGGGTCAGCAGTTCGGGCAGGACATGGCTCTCAGCTTCGTCGTCCCTCCAGCCTCACCGGGGTGATTCACGTGCCCGGAGGCCGCTGAGAGCCCCCACTCGGGTCTTGTTCCGAGGGCCCAATTCGGGCCATCAATCAGATGTCTCTGTTTTTCTCCACATCGGATCCCTCCGCACAGCCTGGAGGTCTCCAGGCCTTCGGATTTTTTACATTCCAGCTGTCTTCTCGTCAGACCTCTCATCGGATGGGCCCAGGCTGACCGGTCAGTCAGAAAGGAAGGGGGAGAAACGGATCCGTGGGATCCAGTTGGCAACATCTATCACGGCACCTGCTATTCGCGTGGATGCCGAGGGTCGCACATCCGTTGGCTCTTGACACTATTCTTCATACGTGTTTATGGTTTGCCCGCGAGGACCATTGTGGATGTGCTTAAACTTCAGTGATCTAGAGAAACCAGTTATCGCCACTGTGGTAATACAGTGAGGAGAGAGAGAGGCAATTAACGCATAAGGAAAAAATACGCGTATCGTAAATCGGATGATGGTGAGCGCTATAAAACAAACAAACAAACAAACAAATAAAAGCTGGAGAATAAGGAACAGAGGCGCGGCTGGTGGGATTGGTTCATTGTAATGAGCTTGGTTGGAAGGCCTTTGTGAGGCTCCTTGAGGTGACGTGGCATGTGAGAAGGAGCCAGCCACTCCAGCAATGAGGACAGAGGCAGGCAGGCATTGAGGAGAGCTCATGACAAGGTCCCCACACAGTGGCCCGCTGTGTGGAAGCAAGTCACAGGGCAGGCCGAGCGAGGCGATTAGGGGGTAGTGTGAGATGCTAACTACATTCCGACCCAGCTGTCGTGGGCGCTGTAGGCCATGGTATGGACTTTGGGTTTTATTATAAGGTTTTTGTTATAAGGCATCGGCGGAGCATTTAAAAGAGAGAAACGATACGACGTGACTTTTATTGGCCGAAACTGGGCTATTGATGGGAATCAGTCAAATTCCACTTGCATGGTTAACGTCTGCTTAGTGTTCAAATAAGAATTACGGTCTTGTTTGTTTTTGTTTGTTTGTTTCGGTGACCTTTCCCAATGTTGCGGTAAAGACAAATCAAAAATACACGCAGCACACCGATCCTATTCGCCACCAAATTCGGGAGGACCGTTAAACCGACTGAGCTGATGACTGTTCCGTAACCTGGAGGTTTGCCGAACATGTCAACAGAGCTGTGCCTAGAGCCGAGAATTCCCTCACCAGACAGGTGTTCCCTGTGACCCACGTGGACGGGGCACTGCTCGCTGTCGTCCACGGACACTCGGCCCGCGTCTTCTCTCCCGTGGCCTCCCCGAGCCTGGGAGCGCCCGCAGCGCGCCCCAGGTTCCCTGGGCAGCAGAGCGTCAGCTCCGTCCTGCCACCGAGCTCTGCACACGAGGCTGGGGGCGCGAAGGCAGACGCCACTCTGGTTCCACAGGTGGCCTCAGGTCCTCGCCGACTGCCCGGAGCCGGTGCCTCCAGCGGAGGGCTGTGCCGCCGACGCCACGGTGCCTGCAGCGTCGTCGGAGGGCGACCCCTGGTTTCTGCTCAGCGGGGCGGCGGGGAGGCAGTTTCCGCAGAGGAGGCGGCACAGCCGTGGGGGCACCGATGTCTGGAAGCAAGCTTCCTCCTTTAGCTGACGAGCCGGCAAGCGGTCCACGCCCGGCCGCCGCGCGCTGTCACCTTTTCCCGTTCCGACTTCCCCGCCTTCTCGTCCGTTTGAGGAGCATCCGGCTCCGCTGGGGCATTCGGCATCACTGACTTCACTGCATTCGCGTTTCTTCGATGCCGGCTTTGCATCAGCGTGCCCGGCTACGTGAGCGAGCACCTCGAATCCATGTGCTTAAATGCGCGAAAAGGCGATCATGAGAAAGGATGCTTTCTCGACCAGAGAACTGTATATAGCAATCTTCTGAAAGACATGGGTGATCACGGTTTTATGTTTTAGTTTATTCATGATCTGGTGGCTTACAGGCCCACACACAAAAGCAAATAACCGTGAAAAGTAGGAGAAAAACGGTCTAATAATCATCCAAACATAAGTAAACAATTTATAATATTTTTAATAAAAAAGATCAAAACATATGTTTAAATCATAGTGGAATAAATGAGATGAAATGAGCTGCAGTATAATATAATATCCTTTTATTCATTTAAGCTCAGTTTTTTTTTTCTGAATTTATGTATGAACTCACAAATTATGATATTTCCCTTTTCGATGGAAAATGATGAGAAAAAGCTATATCTTGCAAGCAAAACTGTGATTTTTATACATTTAGCTACAGGAAACATGAGATCAACACTTGCCTAAGCCAAAAGACAGAAACCGAATGTCGCTATGATGTTTGAATAGATAACCTCGTCGCCAGCTGAGTCTCACCTGAGAGAGTGGCATTTTCTAGACAGTTTTTTTCTCCTTTGCTAAAAATGATTTTTCTACCGGGCAACATGGATATTTCCATTTTAACTACGCTCTTTTATCAATAATATAAATTAGACCTTAATCTTTTTTGATATAGAAATAACCCAGAATAGAATGTTCACTGAAGCAACTTATTATTCTTTCATTGTAGTGAGAACAATATATGATATAGGATATACAGCCTCTTCTAAGATGTCTGTTGTAGTAATAATTTCAATGCACGTTAATAATAGAGCAAGCTATTCTAAATTTTAACAAGTAAGAATGTCCTGTTTATCTTTCGTCTAAGTGGAACTTACCGTGAGAGTTAAAACCCATAACATTTTAGGCAACTATACAGGATTATGGTCTTGTTATTTTTGTTGTTTCGTTAATTTAGGCCAATTTTTTCACATTTCTTCCCACTATTTCTACCAGTTCCAACCCTTGCCAGAGACGTGAGATAAGGGTCATAGCAAAGATGTCGTCTTCCATGTATGTGCCGATGTCCCTAGTACCTGTCTAACTGGGAAATTTTACTCAAAAATTTAAATCAGACTTGAGATAGGAGCTTAATTTTTCTAGATGTCTATCTATCACAAAACAAACAATCAAAACAAAAGAAAGAAAGAAAAAAGAATCTGTTGCTGATTAGCAATGAAATTTGATTCCTGTTTTCTTTCCTCTTTAAGATGAGACATGTCGTAATAATAATAATAATAATAATAATAATAATAAATGTTTGTTTTCAGAGTGAATACCCAGGACATTCCACGAGAAGGGGCACAGCAGAGTGATTAAAAGCATGTATTCTGGGGACAGACCGACGGGGTTCACAGTCTGACTCGGTGCTTAGCGCCTTCCTGGGACTCAGCTTTTTCAGCTCTAAAGTAGACATTACTGTGATGGCTCGTTTTGCACGTCAACTCCACTGGGTCGTGGGGCGCCTGATATGTGTTCCGACACCGTCCCGAGGGTGTTTGGGGATGAGACCCACATTGGCATCAGTGGGCTGAGTAGGGAGATGGCCCTCCCTAAGTCGGGGCCATCAAAGCCTAGCCCAAGTGGCAGGCACGAAACTGATACTGAACAAACACGTTTGAGGTGATCGTGGCTGTTTTCGTCAGAAACGCCACGATCCTCCTTCTGACCGAGGTGGGACAGCAGTTCATCTCTCTACAAAAATATGTGAGTTCCTTGACTACATCAGGCGCGTGTCAGTGAACAGAGAGAATTACCCCAAAATTTCTAAAAACCGGTTACTGCGGGAAGTCTCTCTGCAAATGTCTGTTTATGAGACCTGGGACGGTTGGGGTAGACGAGATGTACAGTTAGACTTTTAAAGGAAGATGGCCCACATGTTCTACTGATGAAAATAGAATAGACTCCACGCTGCCTTCACCTTGACTCAGCTCTCAGGCTTCTCCCTGCCCCTCACCTCTCACTGGTCCTGAGGTAGTCCACAGAGGTCCCTCCTGGCCTTTTTTTTTTTTTTTTTTTTTTTGGAGCATCTGTATTAGAAAACTTGTTATTGGGATCATTTCTTTTCTCCTTTGAAATGTAAATCTTAAAGGCCTCTCGACAGTGTCACACCACAGGACCCTTTCTCCAGGCTCCATCCTTCTAAAAGGAAGAGTCCCCCGGCTTCTAGTTTCTGAAAGTGCAGCTTCAGAGAGAGGGTCTTGCTCCAGGATGCGCAGCTACCCCCTGTCATGAAGATGTGAGAAAGTTTGCTTGCTAAAATCACAGGCAGTTGTACAGTGGTGGCCCCTGACCCCCATAAAACAATTGTTCACATGGAGGCAAAGGCGGGGAGCAGCCCAGCCCAAACGTCTCACATCGTGTGCTTACCCTAGTCCAAATTCTATTAACAGCAGAGAAAAGAAAAGTTATCTCCTGAGGGAATGTCTGCTTCCTAGCGAGTCAGATTATTCTTACATAAGCAAGCAGACAACAGGAGAAGGGAGACATGCTCTTGATAATAAACACACACATGCGTGGCTGCATTGCTCCTAGTATGGCATCGGGGGTGTGGTGGTCTTGCTGCAGGCGGAGCTGGGGGACCACAGAGTGACCATGCCTGGGGGTCTTCCTATCTGCCTGAGTTCATGGGCCTGCAGCCTGGGCATTCGGCTTTCGAATCAACTTGATATAAATGTTCTTGTCCCTTCCCTCAGTTTTAAGTTTGTACAAGCCTGGAGAACATTAAGAATAATGAAAAAAGGAGAGAAAACTAAGAAAGACTATTTGGTCCCCTCGGCGTTTTCTTTACCTTGATAAATTCATCCATGTCCAAACTTAGCATTATTCAGCTAAGAATGCTGTGCCCAGAAGTGATCTTTATTCATGACACAGATATGTTAAACTTCTCAAGAGAATGCTTCCTAAAACCAGAAAATCAGTATATCAATTTGCAGGTAGAAATTCAACTGGGCGTACTTTTGAATTCATCCCTGATGTACAAGCTAGCCAAAAAGTCTAATTATATGACATTATCTCAGGGAGGATAGACGGCGAACAATGAAATTTAATCATAAACAACAAATGTTTAACGTCATCTGGGTTAAAAGAGATGTGTGTTTCTTCGTTCTTCTCACATAAAAGATTAAAACGCACAGGGACCGATGACTATTTCTCTTACCCTGAACCTTTGTGCATGGGCATGGCCAGCGTTAGCTCTTTGATTTGCCTTCTAGATATTTCCAGAGATCATTAAGCACCATCGGTGACTGATGCATTCGTATGATAGATCTGTTCATTGTAGTAGCGAAGTACCTCCCACATCTACCCGGCAAGATGAAACGGTTTGTCATTCTTGTTATTGCTGTTGCTTCTTCCTTCATGGCGATGTCCTGGCCATTACATTTTGTCTAAATTTCCACTTGACATCTCGGAGAACAATCCCATAGCCCTCTTTTCTGAGGATATGGAGGATACATCTACAGATCTGTAAGTGCTGACATTAAATTCCTCCATAACAGGAGCCTTGATGTTTAAAAGAGAACTATTGATCCTCTTCTGAGAAACAGAGCATGTTTCTCTGTCCACCCTTTGAGAGGACTTTGGATAAAATGTCAAAAGCTCCTCCGTTTTAAGAAACTGCATGTTCAAGAAATGACAAGCGACTGAACATAGAATTTTCAGACCCTGACTCCATTTAAAGAGTTAGGCAATGTCCTGCTCACACAAACTCGTATTTTTATAGCATTATTACCCACTAAGATTACTTTCTCACCGCAGTTTAGATTTTTAAATATCTCCTCCCGTGAAGCAAACAAGAAGTATAAGAAGCATATGTTTAAAATATCCAACTCTCTGCGAGTTGGTAGAAGTAAAGCCATGGGGGAAAAAATTGAACGGAAGCTTTAAGTTGTCATCCATGCTCCAGAGGTGTATAGTTACCATGGTGACAGGAGCTGGCTAAATACATAGAAAGACTGACAGACGAATGGATGAAATAAAACCTTATTTCTCAAGCCACATCTTTTCTCATTTGATATTTCGCAGTGAACAATTTCTGTTATCCCCATGAAGAGAAAGACATTAGAGTCATTTAAAATTCATTCAGATTTCCAAACCATCTCTTCATTTATTTCAAATTTAAAAAGTACGTGATTGGGTACAAACGATCACTTTTAAAGTAGCCGTTTGTTGTGTAATCTCGGACTCACACAATGGCATGGAACCTCGGCAGGGGCCCGTGAAGGGAAGAGATGTGTGCCCAGGATGCTGAGATGCTGTGGGATCCCCCGGCCCTTCCCGCCACTGTCCTAGAGCTGGGATCTGACTGAAGAAAAGCTTTCCACTCACAAAGACCTCTAAGCAACAGGATTTCTGGTGCTGCCATCCCCTCTGCTTAAAAATTTAATTCTGGATTTAACATTCTTAGATTAAAATGTGATTCCAATGGTTCTCCAACATCTGTGTGTTGCTGAAAGTGGGTATCAAAGTGTAGTTTTAGGTGAAGATAAGCAATCCCTCCAAACAGCTCAGTGTGAAGAAATACGTCCTCGAAACATATCACTTAACTCTATGTCCTACAAAGAAAGTGGTATAAAAGGCACAAAAGAGAGATAATGGAGAGAGGGTAGAGAAGGGTTAAAAGGCTCAAATGTACAGTGACAGAAGGAGATTTGATTTTGGGTCAAATCTAGGTGAATGCACAATGCAATATACAGATGATGTGTTATTGTATTGTGCACTTGAAACCTGTAGAATTTTGTCAACCAATGTCACTCAATACGTTTTTTTAAAAAGTATCAAAAAAGACACAATAAAAGAAACAGAATAGATAAATATGTTTTTTTAACAGATTTATTGAGCCATAACGCAATATCATACAGTTTGCCCAGGTAAAGTGGACAAAGCAATGTTTTCAGCATATTCACATGTCTGTGCCATGTCGCCTCAGTCCATTGTAAAACATTTCACCACCCCTAAAATAAACCGCACATTCTTTATCTATCCCCCTGACCCCAACCCACACCCAACGCTAAACAACTCCTAACCTGCTTCCTGTCTCTGTAGATGTGCCCAAACTGGGTATTTCATATAATTGGAACCATGTAGTTATTGGTATGATGTCCAATGTATAGATTGAAACACACACACAAACTCAGGAAAAAGAGCTTAAGTTCCTCAATGTCACAAAACTTGTAACAGTGGCAGGATTTGAATGCGGGGGATCCGATTCCAGATCAATAATATTAATTGTTATGGCAGATGCTAAAACACCGAGCACATCATTGTAGATCAGGAAAAGATGGGCACAAACTGAGACCATATGAACACATCTATCAAAGGTAAATTAGAGGATGAGTTATTTGTGTAATTGTTAAGCTTCCTCTTCCAAATTTTCACTCATTTGGTAAGCTTTAGTTTTATCAGTTACATGACTGATGTCAAAGTCCATAATAAATTGTTAGCTTTTTTTGTGCGAATTATGGTTTTCCAGAAAAACCATAATACAGTGAGTGAAATCAAACACTGGCTACAAGTATGGTAACATTATCTAACCCTTACAGCAAAAGCGAGCTTGTCACCGATTATTGTGGCATTTATTGTATCCACTTAATAGGCACTTCCCATCAATACCACTGATAGAACATAGGCGGCTTCAGTCAGCAATTTCAACAGTTACTATTGAGATCTATGTGTGGAGTATACTTAAAAGCTAAGGACCTATTTCTAGAAAATCAGCAAGGTATATTCATTAGTCTAGGAAATAGAAAGATGAATTAAGCACAATCCTATTTCTTCGTGTGCACCCAAACAGCTAAAACATGGTCCATAATGTAAATATCATAAATCAGAACAAATCAAGTGCTACAGAAATTCAAGAGAGAGAGAAATCCTAACGGATTGGGAAATGCGGAAGAGGCCTAATGAAGACGCTGGTTTTGCAGTGGGTGAATGAATGCAGTGGATGAAAGAGGGTTCGTTACGTGCAAAAGGCAAAAACGTGCAGAGAGGGAGGATTGCACGGGGTCTGGCTCGTGATGGGTGCACAGAGGCCAGCAGTCGACGCTGACGTTGGAAGAGCTCAGAGGTGAAGTACGGGGGAATTCTGTGTACACAGTGCAGGTAGCTGTTTTAGAGTCATTAAGGATCCTGCGCAACAAGGAAGAGTTTCACTCTGGACGGACGATCTCTTCAAAGTCTTCACATGCCACAAGGTTTAACTGCCTGAGTCTCATGCCGGTGAACACCGTACTGAGCCACTGTTGGCGTAAGCTAGTGTCCATGTAACAGGCGAAATGTCATAAGAGCGGTGAATAGGGTTTAATTGTCTTAGTGAAAAATTCTATATCTGAACCACCTGTAAAATAGCTGGAACCGCTACAAGCAAGAAAATTAATGAGTCATGTTTCATTTGTCTGAGCATCAACGCACTGCTTTAAGCATAGCAGATTAACGATATTAACAGGTACGTATGTAAGAAAGGCTGAAATAAATCATGGAGATCAAGTCACCTAATGGAACATTATTTGTTTTATTTTTTATTAATTTATCCTTCATATTTTCTTAATGATGTAGTTACGAGAAATGTGCCTTTTATTTACCTTATAATTTTTTAACTCCTGTGAGAAGGAAAACTAAAAATAGATTTGCTTCTAGTTTTTCTATTTTCTTTTATAGCTATTGGTTATTTTTAAGTATAAATTTTTGCTGTTTAATAAAAAAAATCACACAAGTGTATTGTAAAGCAATCCACACATGTGATTTGCAATATCAAAGAAAGTGGTCGCAAAGGATAAATTATCAAAACATGTTTTATTTTTAGTATTTGAGAAGTCATAGAATCCACCCTTTTGACATTTGGGAAGAAATAATAGGAAAAATATTCCTTAACATGTAAAATTATAATTTTGTCATGGTAAGGAGTGTTTATTTTTCTTTATAACAAGATCACTGGGGCATCTACAGAGCAGATGGCAGTAGACATCATCATCATTAATTTCTGTACTAGATCCATGCAGGGGGTAAATTATTTTTGGATAATTTAAAATGTTTTTCTTCCAAAAAAAAAAAAAACCTACATATGTGCAACACGTTTGTCTATGGGAAATCCAAATTAAATAAAATGGATTTCTGTATAACGATATTGATATGTGAATGTATCTGAATGTATGGGACCATTAGACTGATGAAGATTATGAAGAAGAAAAGATTATAGGAAAAACTGATACAGCTCTATAATGTGAAAGTAATTTACACCTTCCTAACCATCTTTCACAAGGCGATCCAAGGATCTAGGAAGGAAAATTGTTTCTTTCTTCGTTATTCATGCCAACCATTATTTAAAAAAAAAAAAAAAAAAAGCATCTAATAGGCATCAAATGATCGAAATTAGGCAAAGTTTTTACAGGTTTCAGAAATACACCAAAAAAAGTCCTGAAATATATTGAGTATTGAATCGTAAGACATGAAATTGTCACAGGACTATCCGCCTCATTTCCATCCTAATCATTCTAGAATAGTCTTGAAATAGCTGATTTCAAAACATTAAAAAATGTAAATAAAGAATCACTGAACATGAATCTTGGTTTATTATTTATTATAACCAAAAATAAGTCATAGAATATTAACTTTTTTTTGAAAGACATTAAGTTTGAATATTTTATATTAGGAAATCAATATTTCCAAAATGTTTTCTAAGAGCATTATTATTTAGGATATTCTGTGGGGAGAAGATTTGCTTGGTCAAATAATTTTGAGAAAAACTAGATGACGCATACCAGTCTTGGAGTAATAACACAGATTAGCAAATCAAAAGTTATGAAAAGTCTAACTCAGTATTTCTCAATATTTTTTAACACTAAACCTGTTCTCACGTTTAAAAAGAGACAATTAACCTAAGTCATAATTGACCTTCCATTTCAGGAAATAGTAATCAAAGCGGGTTAAATCTGAAATCTTAAATCAAGTGACGAAAAAGAGACAATTAACCTAAGTCATAATTGACCTTCCATTTCAGGAAATAGTAATCAAAGCGGGTTAAATCTGAAATCTTAAATCAAGTGACGAAACAGTTTCTCAGAGTACCTTCCAGATAAGAACACATGTGCCGATTGGATAATGTCATAGTTAAGTAACTTCATGGAGTTTGCACTGTAAACAAACAAACAAACAAACGAATGAATGAATGAATGAATGAATAGCGGTAATAAATGAGAAGTGCTGAGTAAAGCATGATTCAAGCAGCCGCGGCGACGAGGGGGCGGGTTAAGGGAAGCTAGCAGCAGGGCGTAGGTTTTAAATATTTGCTAACCATCCCGTTAAAGCGGCACAGTTAAATAGAGAACTAAACGCCTATTTTCTGCCTTTAGACAAAACTCATCGTCATTGCCCACCGGCCACAGCGCGCCCAAGGAGAGGACGCCAGCCACCTTCCGTGGCTGCGAAGCGTCAGATCTCTCCGGGGTGAGCAGAGTGTGGCAGCAGGTGTCCCGTGAGCACGCAGTGAACACGAAACGGGCCAGGCAGAGCCACCTTCCCGGGGGTCGGCGCTGAGCAGGACAGGGAGTGTGAGGCAGAGAAACAGTCACGAAATTGTAGAAAGGGAGCCACTCATTTTTCAACACGAAATTAAAAAAAAAAAAAAAAAAACAGTGATTCTGAACCTCGGTAAGGAAAACAAACTCCACCCCAAAGAGAACGGTTCTTAAGAAGCATCAAAGTTGTGGGGTCTGAAGAAGGGTCTGGTGTAGTCACCTCCAAGCCACGCGAGACTGAGGGAAACGGAGGTGGAGATGCGTGGGGCTGGAGGAGCCGCGGTCCCAAGTGCCGCCCAAGCCACCAAGCTGAACCAGCAGGTGAGGCGGCCCCGAAGCCCCCGGGGTTTTGGCCACCACCCTCCCCCACCCCCCAGCTGCTGGGCCCTTCTGCCTCTGTATCTCATGTCAATTTCTGTTCATTTCAAATCTAACTTGGAACCACAAAGAGAAGAAAATTTGTGGGAAAATTCCCATCTTAGCTCAGTTGACGCAATAGAAAGTCACCCAGGCTGCCTCTTCTGGGTCCCTCTAAGGAAGGCTGTGCGGGGGGGCCTCGCCAGCACTCTGCGGCCCGCGGGGTCCCGGTCATCAAGTGCCGCCGGTTGGGCACATGCACAGGGCGCTCCGGTTCCCGGTCTACTCAATAAAGTCATCGCGTTCAGGCACAGGACGGGACAAAGATGACGGACGCGTCCTGTGCGCGGTAAGCGCCAATCCAGAAACAAAAAAGTCCCGATGTTCGGCGGCAACGCACCAACAGGGGTGCGAGAAGGATCCTTCGGGAACACGAATCGTTGGCGTCCAAGATACAAGATGTTGCTAAAGTACAGAAATGACATTATTTTTTTCATTCTCACCTACAATACAAAGCACTACCTCGGGCATCTTCAACCCATTTGTAGCAGAGCTGCAAATATTGCAGTAATTGTTTTAAGCCGAAATTGTCACAAACTACAGTCTCTAAAGTTCCTTGAACTTTTTTGGCAGAGAAGAGATTTTCAGATCCTCAACGAGAACCTGTTTCGTGATGTACACTTATCGAAGGAGTGTTTGTGTAACGAATGGGGGCGATGGATTAGCAGGTAGCAGTGCGTGACAAGTGACCTGGCCTGGTATGCCAATCGGATCGGTCTTGAGAGCCAAAGTTCCAGCACAGGACTGTATTTGCACGTCGTCATTGACGCAACCGTGAGGGTTTAGCCCCAGGTAATTGAAGTCCAAGTTCCTCAGAAGACAAAGTCATCATTTCGGTAAATAGCTTTTGCTAGGACCGAAAGCCAGTGCATAATGGGTATAAAGCACCTGCTCAATTTTCTCCACTTGTCTCACATCTCAGAGGCATCAGACACCATGTGAGGGAACGATGCCTTTTCTTGGGGAGACCGGTTCAGAGTGAGCAGCACGGGCCGACGTCCTCCCACGAGCGTGCGAGCCCACACAGATCCCTCGGCATCCGGGCGACTCGGTCTTTGTACCGTTAGTGCAAAGAGCCTCACAGCATTATCATGAAAATAAAGTGGCACTGTATAAGCCCCATAAAAATGCTGCAATTTATATATCCCTCATCAAATGTAAGATATTTAGTTTCCATAAAGTTCATAATCTCGAAATAAGATTGGAAAAGGAATTTTGAAAAGATAAACACTCAATTTTAGAATAAAACATTTAGAACCAATAGCTAACTTACTTGCAGACTCATAAGGACACTATCTACAGAATTTCGTGTGACAGTAACAGTGTCGAAACTGTTGCATTGTTGACTTCTGTCCCGGGATTCCATTATATTCTATTTGGTCTTATTATCTGTTATTCAGAAAGCAAAACTTTCCTCCATCTCCTCACACGTGATGTGACCCTTGGAAAAAGTGGGTCATCACAATCGGTTTGCTGGGTTCCAGACATGCAAAATGCACCGGCTCCCCCAGAAAGCGGCACAATCATAAGCCCTCGCTGATTTCCACTTGACACATTTGAAATGGACAGTTAGAGCTACAGAAAACGTGAGGGCGGATGAAATGAAGGCAAAGACCCGATCGTTTGTATCAAGTTTCTAAATGCATTTTAGAAATTTCCATTTATTTCAGCCTGCCGAATTTGTCTGATTGAGGTGTATTGCACAGACGTATATTATTGAAAAAACCCATGACCACATGTTTTCAGCAAAGATCATGTTATCTTTTGTAAAAGAAAATTTCTTCTTTTTTTCCCAGAAACGTTCTCAGAATTAATCATAGGGTTGCTCACTTCGTGCCATTGAGAAGCGTGAGCTCCTGGGTCATGTTCAGCTGGCGTGGAGGGGCACGGCGACCGCTGATGGACATACATAGGTGCTTGTTTTTCAGAACTTTGCTTTGTATCGGGATGCGAGCAACTTTCCTACGGCTTCTTCAGCTACAGAGACCTTTGCTCCTGCTCTCCCCACTGTGGCTGGGTCCCCGTGCCTGCAGAGCTGTGCTGGCTTCTTCCAGGTCTGGGATGCCCGGGCCTGGGGCTGCCTGACCCTCCCCGGGAGCAGAAAGCCCTTCCTTCCCCCGGCCCCCCCAGAAGCTAGGATCATTTACCTGGCCTCTGGGGAATGCCGTGTCTGCCCATGAGCCAGGCTTTAGGTCATGCTTGGTGCGAGAGAAGGGCTCAGAACGGGCGATTTCAAGTCTCCAGCCCACCCAGACCTCTCATGATTGCCCCTGGAAAAGAGCTTGTGATCCACTGCAAACCCACTGCGTGTCTGGGGCTCTTCGCTGTCAGGGGAACCCACGCGTGACCCGTAACGACTCACTCGAATGTGAGCGGTTGCTGACTCACTCGTGCTGTGTTCACCAATATTTCTTGTGCTCTGCCAAAGCGGAAACGTTCCTAGCATTCCCTCGGGAAGGCTCGTCCATTCTATAATTCAGTCCACCTATTTGCCTTGTGACCTCAAGACCCCGATGACCTCAAAAACGTCATTTTGTGGGTAATCGGGGTTTCTCTCATTGTTAGGGAAGCAGCAGCCCTCTGTCTGTTAACGAAGTGAGGTGCCACCCATAGTTTTTAGTGTTTTCTTAAATTATCTAATTTTAATCTTTTCACTATCTTTATGTCTGATGAAGTTACATCAAAAAAAAATATTTAATTTTAAATTAACCAGGCATTCATTACTGCTACAAACTCGCTGATTTCTAATACTTCATAGATTCTATTTTCTACAACCACAGCACCTGCAAATGATGATATCTTTTCTTCCCAGCTTTTGGTCCCTTTTGGGTCTTTACTGAGCCTTGTCACCATTTTAATGTCACAGTAAAGGGAGACGAGGAGGGTCTGCGTCTTGTCGTTCCCGATCTCAGGGGGACGGTTTTCAAAATATCGCCATTATGGGGGAGTGAGTACCATGCTACCCCACTCCCCTCGGATGCTCTCTCTCAGGTTAAGGACAGTCCCTTCCATTCTGCACATGCACCTTTTTTTTCCCTAAGTAATAAATTTCCATTGAATTTTGTCGCATCCCGTTTCCCCGAGGTAACCAGTTGATGATTGGTTCTGTTTTCCCCCGCCACACTCCCTATTAATTTTCCAATCAAAGCAATATAATGGCAAAAAGCTTCATTTGAAGGGACCTTAGAATAAAAGTGAGAGACCACAATAATAAATAATAAATAATAGAAACAGCATTTCGTTCTCTTTTTCTGCCAAAATAATACATGCTTCACTCTTATCATACCATTTGATTCTTCGATTCTTATTATGTTGGTGTAAGAAATAAGAACAAGTATTTTTTTCTTTAGAATTGTAATGGAGATTCTGGACTAAAATTCTCTCTGATAAGATCTTATATATTATTCATTATAGAGGCATTAAAAGAAAAAATTTAAAAGCTAGATATATACTAAGGATGATTCTCGTGTATTATGTAGGCTTCAAACACACAAGAGAATAACAATGTGCATATGTACAATTATACTTTTTAAAATAAGTTTTCTGATCAAAATTTTTGTGGGAGGTAAGGAAAAGCAAAGTCCATGTCGACTCATTGATACAATAATCTAAATGCAAGATTTCATACATCTGCAGCATAGAATTGATGGTTTCTAGTCATCAACCAAATTAGAAACACAGTTGTGATAATTTTTATCACAATAAACTGCAACAACCTAATAGTTTAGAAAGTAAAAAATGACTAATAAATACCATCTTCACATTTGTCTACAAGTCTAAAACTATTCTTAAATAAACTTTTTTTACTCAGTCCTTTAAAACCTTATACATTTTCTGTCCTTCCAAACCAGATCTACTCAAAACGAATCTTTAACTTTTGAACATTGACTCCTGAGCGCGTTGCGTATTTTCAGACACAAATTTTTTAGCCACGTTTTCTTGGCTGGAATGTTGGTGACGAGTTGTTTCATTACCAGGGAGGGTTTTTCTTTGTGGAACTTTTTTCTTCCAGAGCCATTATGCTAAAAGCAGGTATTGATGGTGCTACCCGTGGAGGAGAAGCATTATAGCTACATAACTTTTAGATATTTATATAAATCTTTGCTATAATGTCACCACTGGCAACCAGCTGTGCTGTGATATGTCACAATGATGAATCATCAAACGTGGTAGATATCTAAAGGACGCTTATATAAGAACCTGTATTAATAAACATAATTTTCACAAGTGCAAAATGAACATTTGCATAAACTCTGAAACCTTCCATAGCATTTACTCCAAAGTTCCCGGTACATGACTGTATTTTAGAATCATAACAATTTGCATGAGATATCTCACAGTGAAGCAAATCCCTTCTGAAAACATACTTAAGACCAACACTTAATCGTACAACGTGTGATTATGTTATATCGAGACCAAATGTGAACACCGTACGAAATTGCACTGGATTTCCGCTCTGGACAAAACAGGATGGACTCCTTTCTCCCCACTGCTCTCGGTGAAGTGCGAACATAAACCCAGAAAATAGTCCCAGGGACCACCAAAGGGTAAGGGAAAGAAGGCTGGTTAGGGACATTAGGACAGGAGGGGACGGGAGATCTTACAACCACCTCCAACCGAGGAAAGTGGCCGAGACCCAGCGTGTCCTGGAGCCACGGACGAGCAGCGGAACATGGACCGGAGAGGCTGGTCCCCGCTGCAGACCAGATGCGAGTCCGGCCATCAGCGCCGTGGGGAGCTCGGCAGTGCTGGCGAGGAGGACTGACCAGCGCCCCGCTGACCAGCACCCGGGGAAGGTTGGGGTTGTTTGCCTGGGCTCTGGGGGACGGCGTGCCCTGCCCATCGCCCAGGCTGGCCTCTGGAACTGTGTCGGTCCCCACATGTGTCCTGCCTGAGCAGCTCGCCTGCCCCCAGCGCGCTTTTACCCATGAGAAAACGTGCGTTCCCTGTCAGCTCTGCTCACCAGGTCCTCAAGAGGGCCATCGAGATTTTAACTTAGTTTTGATGAATCGAAGTGGAATTTTACCACTTAAATATACTGCGGTTTCCCAACCAAAAATGCCACAAAACTATTTTAAAGTGTTTTGTTCTTAAAATTTTAAATAGGGTAAAACTCCAGTATTGGTAAATAATATGCCATGAAACAAACGAATCACTGTGTAAGATCAGTATACGATTTTGAGAAAAAAGGACAGTCGTCTTGAATATCATGCTAGCTTTGTTGGAAAACTATCTGACCCTTAAAATGTCAGGTTCTTAGTGACTCCAGGTGAGGCTCAGCTAGAGACCTTGAGGGGTCAGTGATGAAGCATTATACAGAGGGTCCACATGTCCCAATCACACAGTGCGGAGACACGTGTCCAGAAAACCACGTGGCCTCTGCCAGGCGCTGGCCATTAGAACCGAGAGACAATCAGCTGATGGCCCAGGAGAGCTGCCGTGGACCCCACGTGGTGGAAGTGGGCAAAAGACATTTATTTTGATCAATATAGAATACACCGGGCTTAGAACCGGGAGAATTACGCCTCATACAGGAAACGTACGGGATTTCTCTTCCTTCTTCTCCTTTCTTTTGTGCATCCAGATTACGTAGCATTATTTAATCCCTTATTAATTACGTTTCTCAAATACATGATACTTGCTATGGACCGAGTCGTGTCCCCTCTTCCAAAGTCCTTTGTTGTAGCCCTAACCCCCATGTGGCTGTGTTTGGTGACAGGGCCCTTAGGGAGGTAATGAAGGTTAGGCGAGGTCGTAAAGATGCAGCCCTGTTGTGACGGGGTTAGTGTCCTTAGAAGAAGTGACATCGGAGAGAGAGAGAGTCCTCTCTGTCTCTCCCCAGTGGGGGCGGGTCAAGTGAGAGCAGGGCAGGGACACAGCACCTGCAACGCGACCGTGCTGACCCCCGGCCTCAGACCTCCAGCCTTCAGAGCTGTGAGAATATCTTTTTGTTGTCGTTGCGAAAGCCACCACGATTGCAGTGGTTTGTGACCGCAGCCCGCGCTGACTAAAACAATGCTTGCTTTGTCATATATCCCAGTGATGCAAGATGGAGAAGTAATTTTGAGTGAAAGATATCGTCCTCAAGAAAATTAGGTTTGAAACGCTTTTCTGCGATGTATGATATGCGTAAACATGTTTATAATTTAATACGTACACAATTTGAAAGAAGATACACATCCAGCACTCTATCAAAACCACATCGGAGTTTAGGAGACGACCGGGTGTTGGAGAGACAGTTGTGTGTGAAGTCGAGGGTTCCCAGCTCAGGGCAGTGACCGCAGGCGCACCCTGAGGAGCGCGCAGGTGAGTGCCAGGATTTTCCCACACCTGTGTTTCTTTCCAGGGGAGTCTAGAAGTCCAGTACGGACCCGGAGCCCAGGAAAGGCACTGAAGGGGGAGCTGGTTATGTATAATGCGCCGCTGAAAGTTCACAAGGCTTCGGGTGTCTATGTATGTTGTTCAGGGATACATCAGCTGACACGCACCAGCCACCGCACCTGGCTTGGCTAAGTGACCAGTGGAATAGTAAAAAAAAAAAAAAAAAAAAAACTCTTGAAACGTTTGCCCAAGTGCCCCTGAAACCATGATCCCTCACGGTTTCATCATATTATGATGGTTCGTAATCTAAAGACAAAGTAGGAGTATGCCCCTTGCGGCTAAGACGCTGGGGTGTGCCCCGGAAGTCTCTGGGTCTCCTGGTCTTGCTGTTCCTTCTGTCTTCTACATGTTGCGTTGGGCACCTTACCGGATGCCTTTCAGCGATCAGCGCCCTCGATCATGCTGGTGATGGAGGTCGAGTCTCGACTCGTTTCACTACCTTTCTTAGGGCCGTGTACTCACACCACAGCTCATGACTTATTTTCTTGACACCACAAAACACAGTTTGTGAATGTCGCGACCCCGGACACAGTTCTCTCATCTTGCTACCTGAGCGCACAGATATTCATTCTTATTACCTCTTGCATCTGTAACAAAACCCCCTTTCCTCAAATATCGATTCGTCTCATTATGGGATTATTTATATTAGCAATTAGTTTCTACTTGTCCTCCAAGAGTGGATTATTGCCATTATAAGTCTTCACTAACCGCAGTTTATCCAAAGCAACTGACATTCATTCAAAGTTTATTTTGTTGCTAGAGTCTACCTGGAGAGCTAAGGCTTTAGTGCAGACTGGAGTTCTAGTGATATTTTCCCACTAAAAGAAGAGTATGTGTTATCACGTCTAGTATTTAACATTTGTGAAGTGCTCTGAGCTGCAAAGTTTCATGGGGCACCCAGAAGAACCCATCTCATTGCATAATTTTGAGCAGAGATGGCTAGTCTGGGGCAATGCACTCAGCAGTACTGCTCTCTCGCTCTCTCACTCGCGCGCGCTCTCTCTCTCTCTCTCTCTCTCTCTCTCTCTCTCTCGTGCTCACATCAGGTCCCTATTTTTCCTGGGACTGAGGCTCTCCTTTTCGTCGAACAAGTCGCCATCAGCAAGCATCACTTTGGCTTTCTCAGTCTGTCTCCCATTTCTGCACCTGCATTTAAGGAAGTATCACTGCTTTTCTCTTTTCTGTAGCACTGAACAGCCTAATCCCGTCTGATCTCGGAAGCTAAGCAGGGTGGGGCCCGGTTAGTACTTGGACGGGAGATCACCTGGGAAGACCAGGTGCTGTAGGTATAAATAAACAAACAAACAAGTAAGTAAGTAAATAAATAAATACATAAATAATATTCTACCTCCTAAGAGATTTTTCTCATAATGTCACCTGGCCTTAGACAATGTCTAAACATTACATAACTTTTTTCAGTCTTCTTTTCAAGAGGCTGGATGGAATACATCTGATTATCTCCCGAGTCGTGAACCACTTCCGTCCACAGTTAAGAACGTGTCAATGACACGATGACCCATTGTTCAGCAAACGCCCCTGGGAAACGCAGACCGTTCAGTGGGTCTAAGTTTAAGAAATGTTCTTAATAAAATGAAAACAGAAATGTAATATGGTAAAGAAGAAGAGAGGGCACAATAATTGTAGTTTGGGAGTATACTGTGTATCTGGCAAAAAAAAATACGTGGGAAAAAATCTGGAATAGTTACTATACCAAATGAGTATAGCAGAAATAAGTGATTTGACAAAATAACTGTGGAAAATAAAATGCTAGAGGACTTAATGATGGAATAGCGTTGTTTTCGAACTATTTGAAAAGGAAAGAGGAAATGCGAGTAGTGATTGATAAGCGGATCTTAGGACAGTCACTCATTAGCTGCTTTATTTGTGATTGAGAAGGAAGACTAAAAGCATGAAAATGAACAAATTGTCATCTCGGTTGAGAGAGATAAAAGGAAATATAGAGTGAATTAAGGAAAGGAAATAATAGTACTGAATAAAAACACGTAACGTTGAGCCTTCTCAAAATTATATGATTTGTATCTATAAGTTTTTTATTTGTAATACTTGACTTGAAAGAAGTCTCTTAAAAATATTAGACAATATGGTATTAGAAACATTTTTACAGAGAAACATTAAGGTATACACTACAAATTATATAACTTCTAAACAAAATATATATTTTACTTTAAGATGTTTTTCCGTTGCTATTGCTGTTTTCTCTAATCCACGTCTCTTTTGTTTTAAAGTAATTGTGCTGTGTCATTCAGTATTGAATGAAACGGCTTTATTTATTTCAGAAAATTATACACTGTACAACAAACCAAGGTAGAACAAAATAATGTTATCCAAATTTTACGTCGATCAGTATTGCAATGCAGAAGTCATACTTTAAGGCCATGCTACCAGCGTGTGTTGAAGGGTGGGGGAGTCCACACTGGCAGACAAGGTTACCTGTTCGCTGGCGTTATTTACACTCGGTGCCCGAAGTTCTTGGTTCGCGGCCTCCTTTGCTCCAACTTCAAGGCGAGAAACGGAGGGCCGAGTCCATCTCGCGTTGTGTCTCTCTTGCTTACTCTTCTGCCGCCTCCTTCCGTTGTTAATAACGTGTGTGATTAGGCTGGCCCACGCAAGGAATCCAGGATAGTCTCCCTATTTCCAGGTCAGCTAACCAACAGGCCTGCTGCACCAATAACAGTACCTGCAGTCCCTTCCCTTTGCCAGGTGACAGAAACATCTTGTTTTAGTTTCTTAGGAGGAGCAGAGTGCCACAAACTCGGTAGCTGAGCAAATAGAAATATTCGTCTCATGGTTGTGGAGGCAGCAAGTCCAGGAAAAAGGAGTCAGCAGGCGGATGTATAGTGAGGGCCGTGAGAGAGGATGTTCCGTGCTCCTCCCCAGCTCCGGTGGCGTCAGGTGCCCTGTGGCTTACGGGCGGCGTTCTCCCTGTCTTCCCGTTATCTTCCCTCCACGGGTATTTATCAAGGTGCCCTTTGCACAAGGACACCGGTCATATTGAATTAGGCCCCAACGTGACGTCCTCATCATAACGGATCATCTGCAAAGAGTCTGTTTCCAGATAAGGCCGCCTCTGCGGTACTGGAAGTTAGGACTTCAGCAACTTTGGGGGGATCACAAGTCAGTCTGTGACACATATTCACAGGGGTAACAGCAGGGACTGGATGCAGATGTTTTTAAGTCCAGTGATTTTGGCTGCCTAAAAAACATCGCAGTATAGGAAAAGAGACAGCTCAGTACAATGTACAGACATGAGCTAATCACAGTTAGCATTCTATATTTCTTTTGGTTAAATAAATATGTCTTTCTAGGTTCTGGCTTGGTCTCTTTGATATCAAGGAGAATTAATGGAGGTTTAGTGTGTCAAGAGTTTTCTGCAACATTTGAGGAGTAATGTTTTCCCTGAGCGCATTGTAGAAATGGTGTGGATAATATGTAGGCAATTCCAGGAAAATGAACATCGGGAAATATTAGCAAAGACTCTCTTTCTGTTGCTTGTCATCTAGTCCCTTCAGAGATTCTGCTTTTATTATATTAAGGCCTTCAACAGTCTAGTTTTTTATAAGCAACATCTAGTTGTTGACTACTACGAAGGTAAGAATGTGTCCGTTTCATCGTATGTGTTAGAATAACTTGATTATATTTTCTATATGAATCACCCAGTAGAATATAATATTCGAAAGGAATTATAAAATACTAGAGTTGGTACAACACTAGTTTTTGGTCTTAGAAATCATTTAATTGAAACACGGCAAAATCTATTTGATCTTAATAAGTCTTACTTCAGCAAATGCAATTTTCTATGTTTCTGAGATGGCGCAATAGATATGTAATTAATCCACTGTCCTCCTATCAAAACCAATAAAAACTGAGCAATAGAATATAACTCGATTGTGCCATTAGCAAAAAAAAAAAAATGAATTTTTTATCATCTGTTAGCAACAAAATAATAAATTATTTTTCAACAGTTATTAATGAGATGAAAGGTAATCAAGGGATGCAATAAAGCACCATAGTGTCTCACATGAATGGTTATTCTGTTTCCTGTGAAAAATGAAGTCCTTTCCACATATTCATGTTTTATTACTCACTTCTTTTTCACCTGTTCTTAAGTTTCTTTTAATAAATTCCAAATGCCCTGCGAACTGCTATTCAAATGTTTGAATGCTATTATTTTAGTATCAAAAAACATTCAAGTAAAGAATAGCGTTATTCATTCAAGCACTCATTCATCCATTCTCCGATCTCAGGACTATGTATCAGGCACTGTACTAGTTTTTAGGGGCGAAACATAGACAAGGCATAATCTCTATATTAAAGATGCCAAAGTTTAATAAGGAACAAAAATACTAACAAAAAAATAACTCTTAGGTGTGATAAAGCGGCACAGGAAAGACAAAGAAGGGAACGTTCTAATTCTTTGAGAGATCTTCCCCGCACTGCTGTGTCTTGAAGGACGAATCAGCCAGACAGACAAGGGAAGTGATTCCGTCCCAGAAAATGAGAACAGTAGGCAAAGACGAGAGGACGTGAGAAAGAATAGGGTAGCACAGGGCAAAGCGGGTCATTTGGAGTGTTTACATTATAAAGTGCAACCGCAGATAACAAAACAGAAGCGAGAGGAATGTGCCAAGCTGCGGTCAGCACTGGCAATAAATGTGAATATTCTGGAATCGCATGAGTTCGTTATCACCTTAGAGCTGTGTTTCCCAATTGCGCATATCTAATTTCTGCTTAGGCGCTTGATGTGACAATGTGTTAACATTCATATGGCAACAGGAGGCAGGGTAACACTGAAAACAAACATCGCACCCGTCCATTGCTTGGGCTTCGTGAATTGCAGAAGCATGATCAAAAGTTTTAATTTCTGAATTAAACATTAGCGTTTCTGCATCAAAGAATAGTTACTAGAATTTCCCTTTCAAATGAAGTTAATGGGATTCGTTTTAGAACTATATATAAAGTCTACATTCAACAAAACTAGAAACCTCACGTACGGTTTTAGTTATGTTGACAGACCAGGTATGATCTCGTGATAATGTTTATTATTCAGAGAACAGAAATGCACGTGACTCTTCTAGAGCATAATCCCCTCATGGCCACCAGATCATCTTGACCCTAATTACGTTCACCGTTCGCTTCTCCAGCACTAACTTAATGATCATTTCAGCGTCCACATAGATTATAGACTGGACATCCTGGCCCTCTAATTTTTTTTACTTACTTGCTTTCTATTTTCTGTCAGCTCCTTATTCTGGCGAAACTTCAGTTCTTACCCATAGTTACGCACCTCCAGCATTTTCATTTCGGGTATCCCATTTTCTCATCGCTGTATTCCTTTTATAGCTCACATCTTCATTCTGACAATTGATTTCCTCTCGCATTATTCCAGGATTCACAGGTTTTATCTATCATCGACAGTTCCTTTTTTAAAAAATTAGCATTATTCAAAACCCAATATTCTAAAAGCTCACATTTTAAACAAAACAAAGTCTCAATCCCATGTCCCTCAGCGGCCACATTTCTCTTCTACTTTTCATTGTAAAATCTCTCAGTAATTATCTCTACTCACCAAATCCTCACTCTTTATCATTTTTTTCTCATTTCACTCAAACTAGGCCTTTATTCCCACATTCCACTGAGTCTGTTCTTATCAAAGCCACAACTGATATTCATTTATGACAAATCCATTTCTCTATCTTTAATTGTAATCTTTGATTCTCAGCAGCATTCATCATGATTAATCATTCCTCCCTCCTGGCTTCTAGGATACCATACTTTGCTGGTTTTTCATGGAAACCACTGGTATCTCATTTTCAATCCCTTGGCTGATGATCTAGTCTCTTCCAGAAACTCCAAAATGTTGAGTGCTTTAGGATTTACTTCTTTCTTTCCTTCTTCCCTTTTAAACATTATCCCTCACTCCCTAGGGGATATGTTATTCTTATCCACGGGTATCACTGAAATGCTAGTGATTACCACATTCTGTCATTTCCGCTACTCTGAGTTTCAGACTTCTATGTCTGGTCGTCTACTGAGATTCCCACCATAGGATTCTACTTAGGACCTTAAAATTAACATGTATTGAAGAATAATTAAGTTACAGACCACATATTGCGGCCTTCATATTTCCCATCTCCACAGATGATCAAACACCTCTAGTTGTTCAAGCCTAAATTCTTGACTCCTTTTTCCTCCTTATGATCAACGCTCTCATCCTCACAGCACTACATGGAAGACTACAAAACGTTGCTTAAAGAAATCAAAGAAGACAGAAATCAATGAAAAGACATCCTGCGTTCATGGATGGAAGGTTCGATGATGTTAACATGGCCACACTGCCATAAGCAATTCACAGACTCAGTACAAACCTTGTAAAAATTTCAATGGTGTTTTTCACAAAAATAGAAAAAGCATCCTCAAATACATATGGAACCACAAAAGGCTGCAAATAACCAAAGCAACCTTGAGTGAGAAGAGTAACGCTGGAGGCGTCACACTTCCTGATTTCAAAATATATACCAAAACCACAGTGATCATGAAATGTCAGCGAAAGGCGTACACCCTGCTAAAGTCGGGCAGCCCTCTGGAGTCCGCTGGACCACATTCAGCAGTGCAAAGAGAGGGCACCAAAAGATCTCTTTTGTCTTCTTACAAGTCTTTGATGATGTTTTTCTGACATTATGATTTTTTTTCATTTTTATTAAACATATTGCAGTGACATTGGTTAATGAGATTACATAGAATTCAAGGACACAATTCCATAACACGTCATCTGTATATGGCATTGTGTGTTCACCGCCCAAGGTCAAGTCTCCCTCTCAGGGGATTCTATGGCTCATAGGTATAGCTGTTAAGTTAGAGGAAACCGATAGCCATGCAAATGACTCCTGTCCGTAACAATGCGAATGTTACGTAGAAAAGAAAAATTTCTGTAAGTCCAATTCTTTCTTGAAGCAATCCTCAAGTCCTACTGGCTCCTTCATGAGTTAGTGAGCTCAGTGACATTTTCAATGTATGCCCATTTCAGAAAAAGACCGTAAAGGAAAAAATTCGTAAGTTCATTAAGAATTCTATTCATTAAAAGTTATTTATTATTCAATTCTATTTTATACATGGAAACAAAGTAAGAAAAATACTTTCAGCAGTAAAAACAAATCAACACGGCCAACTTGGGCGATTAAATCAAGTTGCTTAAGAATTGTATTATAACATATTTCTTCGAAAAATTCATAAAAACAATTTAAAAACTATAGTCATCAAAACAAACACATAGAACAATGGAATAGAGTAAGAGCCCAGAATTATATCGATAGTCACATGATCTCCAACAAGGCTGTAAGTGGAGGAAGAAGAATCTCTTCAACAAATGCTGAGGAAACTGGACATCAGCTTGTGACAGAAGGAAATGGGACCCTTAGCTCAGATCTTAGGCAAGATCAACCTAAAATGGATTAAAGACATGTACATTTGAATATCCAAATATATATAAAGAATTCAAGCAACTCAATAGCAAGAACTACATAACCTGATTTTCAAAAATGAGCAAAGGACTTGAATAGACAATTCTCAAAAAAAAAAAAAAAGGCATACAAATGGCCGACAGGTATATAAGGAAGGGGTCGATATCAATAACGATGAGGGAAACGCATAGCAAAACTGTAGTGAATATCGCCTCAGACCTCCTGTAGGGAGGGCGGCTGTCATCAAAAAGGCGAGAGGCAGCAAGTGTTGGCCAGGACGCCGGGCAAAGGGCCCCTCCTGCACTGTCGATGGGGATTTAAACTGGCACGGTCATTATGGACAACAATATGGAGGTTCCTCAGCAAATTAAAAAGAGAACTATTAGGGAATAAAGGAAGTGGGATGTTGGTCAAGGGTAGAGTTTTAGTTATATGAGACAAGTAAGATCTGGAGATCTAACATAGAGCATCGGTACCAGAGTTAATCATACTGTATTGCATACTTGACATTTGCTGAGAGAGTAGATTTTAAATGTTCTTACACACCCAGCCCCCACAAAAAGTGGTATCTATGTGAGGTGATGTGTTAATAAGCTTGAGTATGGTACTATTTCACAACATAGCTCTTTGTTCACCTTAAATATATATAATATATTTGTCAAATATGCCTCAACAAAATTAGAAAAAATTAAAAAGCTACCCAGATGATTTAAATATATAAGAAATTTTGAGAATCACTACTCTAGCCAAATTGTCCTTTTTCCTTTCACTTGAAGAATCAAAACTCATTCCCACCTGTATAAGGATTAGCGCTATCCCCAAATTTGATGTATTGGCTGATAACCACACACAGCTCCCCTCTCCCTTTCTCAGCCAAACTGGGAATTATCTCGCCTACAGGCTCATGATCTCTAAACTGGGAACAGATTCTTAATGGCTGTTTTACACACCAGCACCGAAGACCAGCCTCCTGGCTTCAAGATGGGGTTACTTCTGTGGTGCAGATTTTATTATCAAGCTTCCTCATGGAATTGGACAGAAGCTACTGTGGGAGCTAAAAAAAAAAATGACTGCTTTCCCTCCCACCTTCTAAGTTCTTCTAGCTGGGCTGACAATCAAATTAACCGAGAGATTGACAGGAGAGAATCAAGTTTTAATACACGCTTGTGGGGAATTCACCTAAGCATGAAAGTTCCCAAGACAGGGAGGCAGCTTTGAGGAGACATGACATTTTTTGGACAAAGGAGAAAGTAGATGTGGGGAGAGGGTATGAGATTTCAGAAGCGAGAATGGGCGATTTACAGGTAGTTGCAGAATTAAAAGCAGGACAGACCTGGGGAGGAAATTCTCACTGAGCACCTGAGAAACCACCGGGACACAGGGGTCCCCAGCTGACAGGTGTGGAGTCCTCCTGACCAGGATGGGGGAGGGGTCCCAAGGCCATTCAGCCCAGGCTCCCTTCCTAAAGCAGGCTGTTCTCTCTGAATCCCTCCTGCAGGAAAGGGACGAGGGCCACAGCTTCTTTCTGAGTCTTGTTTCTCAATAAAGAGCTGAAAGTCGACATCCCGAAGGGCAGCCTCAGGGTGCCCAAGCTTCGGTTCCCTTCTCTGCTGTCCAGCAGTGATCACGTCTGTCACATGGCCCTCAGCTCCCTTCCCTTCCTTTCTCCCCGACTGGAGGGAGGATCCTTATCTCCGGCTTTACTTCTAGGACGCCAACTCCCATCACCAGGCCCCAGGGTCTGCACTCGCTTTTCCTCTACGGGGGACCCTCTTTTCACACGATTGTCCCAGCTTTCTCTCTCTTTTTTTTTCATTCAAGTCTCCACTCAAATTTCGCCTCCCGAGAGATGCATTTATGATTACTTTATTTAAATATACCACTTTCTTTACTCCTACCTGCGTTATTATTCTACTTCTTTGGTTCACAGCGCTTTATGTCACATAGTCATATGATATATTTATTTGAGTGTTTTTGTCTTTGCTACTGGAATATAATGCCCATGAGGGATCTGGTTATCTTGGGGTTGTTCAAGGCATTCTTATCTCAATGTCATCAAATGTACTTAACACATAGTATTAAGTAAAAACAGTAAAAATATTTGTTGAATAAATGAATCAACATGTAGGTTTATGCTTGTTTTTAGGAAGCCAGAAAGAGTAGCAATCAACTAGCATGGTGATGATTGCACATTCTTAAGCTGGTATTTTTGGATTTACCCAAACATCTCCATAGTTAAGTCTCCCGGATAACGATTAGGTTACAGTCTACCGATCAATCCCAACGATTCTATTCTATCATGAATGAGTCGGCTCTCTGACTAGATGAAGCATCCAATAGAGCATTAGAAATACCTACGACTACTCTTTATAATTTGGACGTCACATGAGACAATGGGACACAAAGACGCACAGACTCGTCGCATGGGGGATCGTGGTTTAACAACGAAGGAAAACGTTCTCCCACAATTAGATTATATTGTGACAAATATTAAGAGATATGCCCAAAAAAAAAAAATTAGTGCGAACGCACTGCGCTTGCATTAAAAGGGGGCACAGGAGGAGTCGGGGAAGACTACATGGCAGTGAGCCAGGGGCGAAGACTTGCATAGAAAGTTTCTCAACAGACAAAGGACAAGAAAGGGCGAGGCAAACCATGACGGCAGACGATGCATGAGAAACGCAGAGAAGGCCAGCAGCGCCCGGCGGCCGGAATCCGGGCCACAATCAAGGGAGCGTCAGCGCGTGAGGCCGTGAAGGGAGCATGTTTTCAGCAAGGGAAAGTGTTCGGGTTTTGCCCAGGAAGTATGGGGCGCTACTGAGGGTTTTCCTGAGATTGACTAATACGTCTCTTCTTAAAATGACAGCTTTAGTGGCAATGAGGACAGTGAGTGTGAACTGGAGATTTATCAGGAATTAAAAAATAATGATAATAACGGCCTCTCAGTGTTCCAGATAAGGAATTATGGTGATCTCAACTAAAAGCGTTTGTGGCGGAGAGAAAAGCGTTCATTAAAGGACAGTTTTGGAGACTGGTTAGTCTGACTTTAAAAGCATTTGGTCGTGGACGAAAGGGAGCCACAAACGCCACGTGGCTAAGTGAGTCCAGACCTTCAGCTGTTTGATTAAAAATTTTGAATATCAGCGAAGTATTTAAAAGAACCGAGGCGCTCCTCCTCCGTTGCCATTTCCCTCTGTATGAGGCCTGACCGTGTGCACTCACGGTAAGCCACGCCGAGCGGTTCGTGTCAAGTCTTCAAAAGCTGACCCCTGCGTATTCACTCAGGTCCTGCTCTGAGATTCAGGACGCGGACAGTTTATGACCCCGATCTCCGTGCGTTGTCCTGCGGTCGTGTGCTGGCTGGCCTGAGCGATTAGGGAAGGGCTCACCGTTTACCTTTCATGATAGTATTAGAAGAGTTTCGATCTTTGAATGCCCATTTTCCATACTTGTGCCTCTCAGGAACGCAGTCACTTAGCATTTTCCGAGTAATGACATCTCCGCATTCCGAGGTTTGCTTCTTGTCGCGTTAGGCGCCCAGGCAGCTGGCTGCTGCCCCTCCCCCTTCTCCAGTTTGCTGCCTGTGGCCGCAAGAATGTGAGTCTCTAGAATATTAGTCATGAATGCATCATAGCCCATTAAAAGATCAAAGAGCTACTGAGAGCGACAACCTGAACACCTGATCTTATCATTCCTTGTCCCAATAGTATAGTGCTCCTAAGTGGTTTCAATATGCATTTAATAGGCTACGGAATAGAATCAAAATTACCTTTCAAAGTCATTTTTATCACTGTAAAAATATACATCAAAATAAATTGCGCCTTTGGACCACTTTTGAGCACACAGCTCAGTGACACGAAGTCTATTCGCGTTGTGGTGCACCCGTCACCACGAGGCAGCATCTCCAAACATTTTTGTCTCCCCAGCTGGAACGCCACACCTGTTAAAAAACAGCTCCGCAGCCCCCTCCCCAGTTCCCACGGTAAACACCCTTCCGCTTTCTGTCTCTGTGGGTTTGACTAATCTAAGACCCTCGTGTCAACAGAATTGTCGAGGAACCTCATGTGTGCACTGTAACTGGCTTCTTTCACTCGGCGTGATGTCCTCGAGATTCTTCTACGTTGCAGCATGTGTATCAGAATTTCATTCTTTGTTAAGGCTGAATAATATTCCACTATATGCGGAGACCACATTTTGTTTATCCACCATCTATCGATGGACACTTGGGTTGATTTTACCCTTACTATTCTGAATAATGCTTCTGTCAACATGAGCGCACAAATATCCGTTTGACTTTCTACTTTCGATTCTTTGGGGTATATACTTAGAAGTAGAATCGTTGGATTACATGGTAATTCTATGTTTAATTTTTCTAAGGAACTGTCATACTGTTTTCGTAGCGGCTGCACCGTTTTATATTCCTACCAGCAGTGCACAAAAATTCCAATTTCTCTGCATCCTCACTAACGCTTTAAAAAATATATATAATATTCGCTCTAATGGATGTGTAAATACCTTTAAAATTTTTTTTTATCTAAACAGTCCTAGAAACAAGGTAAACACAATTCTACTACAGATAAAGAAAATATCTCATAACTTAGTTTGCCCGTTCCCAGTTTAAGAATTCTCGTCGGCCATAGCAAATGTTTTTGTAACAGGACATTAAGTATATTTCAGGGGGTCCCGTGACCAACCAATAGTTTGGTGATTGCCTGGAAGGACTCTCGTGATGCCATGAGAAGTTAAACTCATGGATAAATTTATCAGTGCCAAGGACGCAGGCAAGAATTATAGGAAAAATACATACACAGGATCTGGTAGAATAGTTACCCACAGGCTTCTAAGGCCTCCTTCTCTCTATAGGGACCATATGACTTTCTTTTCTCTCCAGCCACAAATGCCAAAGACACACGCAAGACATCTCCACCTGTGGAAGCCCACTCAAGTCTTGGGATCCACAACTTTTAAAGGTGGCTGCTCACATAAGTACGTGACCAGCTGTTGTGCAGATTCCGCCACAGACACCCAGTGTGCATCAGGACAGCCTCGCGCACCTGCATCCGCTTCCTCGTGTACGTAGAGGACCCCCATAACCACGCGAACGTTCAGTAACTGCGTGAACGTTCCCGCAGGTTAGTTCTCAGAATGTGACCAATGGCCATTGCCGTGGCCACAGAGGTCAGCAAGAATTCAGCGAAACAGATGAGCTGTGTTAACTCCTTCCTTTCAGGCCACGAATAAATAAAGGAGTGAATGAGTAGATAAGTAGAGAAACACATGCACAGAAAGATGTTGGATGGAAAAATCAATCATTTTAAATTATTATCTGAATAAAAGCATTCTTACATATCTCTAATTTGAATTGCACATACAAACCCTTTACAAAAAATCCTCCTGTGAACATCGTTTTAAAAATGCCTTTATATGCCATCTCGTTTGAACTGCGTAAACATCAATTTTTATTTCTCTGCATCAGAGTTCACACTTTTCCAGTGCCCACTATTTAAAACCATTATTGACAAAGCGTTAGAAACAGATTATTTCCAGGAAGCAGTAACTGATACGTAATGTGAAATTGATGGCATGGATATTAATTGCCTATGGCTGTATTTAAAATTACCTCAAAACTTAGCAGTTTAAAACAAGAAATATGTATTATCTCGTAACTTCTAAGAGCCAAGAGTCCCCAGGCCGTTCAGCCCTTGGTGGGCGGTCCCATCATGAGACTGGACCAGCTCCTGGCTGAGGCTGAGTTTTCTGTGGCCTTGACCAGTGGGAAGAGAATTAACGTGCAAGCGCCTTCTCTCGGTTGCTGGCAAGCCTCGTTCCACTCCCCAGGGCCGCTTGTCCCCAGAGCATCACCAGAGTGAGGGCGAGAGGAAAGAGAACTTCCTAACACGTAAGTCGCAGTTTTTTTTATAACCTCGGCTCAGATACCACCGTCCTCGTATAACTTATTCTGAAAAGTCACCTCCCATCACTTCTGCAATACGCGATGAGTCAGGAGCACATAACCAAACCCACACGGGTTCAACCGGAAGGGATTTCAAGAGTTACGAGCCCAGGAGACAGGGTCTCTGGGGCCACCCTGGGAGCCACCGTCACACCATGTAGTCTCTGTGTCGAATGCTTTTTTTATGTTTTTACATTTCTTACATTGCTTATATGCCAGGGAGATGGATCTTTGGCATTTCCACATGTCAATATCTAAATTTAATGATGAGCCTGATCAGATAAAAATTAGTTCCTGAAAAAAAAAATATTCTAATTTGCATTTCGGCCAGGAAAAACTGTAACCGAATGTTCACCACCTCTGTATTTGGAGTTCTCATTCCAACCCTGAAAACTTTAGTGACCTCGGACGTTGGGTTTTGACTTTTTCTCTTTAAGGGAAGATCTAAATGTACAGCTAATAAAACTGTCTGACAGTTCATTTCCAGTGAATTATAATTAAATTACATAAAGGAGAGCGTCCCCATTGAAAATCATATACAGGTAATGATGCCAGTTAAATGAGAATGTGAGATAATTATATCTGATGATATAATTAAAAGAAGATCATTTAAGTTAGTTATTTCCAACATAGATGTGAATGTCTTAATTATTGAAAGTGCAACATTCGAAAACCCAAATACTTAATCTCACATGAATGCACTAAGTCAGAATTTCTGGGGTGGCCCCGTAAAGCGATGAATTTGAATGAAGCATTCAAATGCATAATGCCTGCTGAAAACGATTATAGTTTTGCCAGCAAGAATCAGAGTGGCTTATACTAAGACATTATTAGGAGAAATAGCAAAAATCAATAAATCTGAAATATATTTGTATCATAGATTTGACACTACTGGCTAATAAATTAGATGCAGGTATTTGAGAGAAAGAGAAAGCATGAACGATGTCTCGAATTAGATACAAGCATTTTAGTGATAAATTTTGAACAGGAGACTATTCAATAGGGGGAGTTTTAAAAATCCTATTTGTTCTTTAAATATCTGGGATGTCCATTAGAAGTTCACGTGTTGTCAATTAGGCAGTTACATGCTCAATATCTCTGATTTTAGGGACAGCTCAGGTATATATACACATATATATGATATAGATAGATAGATGATAGATAGATAGATAGATAGATAGATAGATAGATAGATAGATATAGATAGATAGATGATAGATAGAAAGATAGATAGATAGATAGATAGATAGATAGATAGATATAGATAGATAGATAGATGATAGATAGAAAGATAGATAGATAGAAATACAATGTAGAATAAACATACTTACAAGGTAGAGATACATATTAGGTAGAAGGACCTACTTAGAGATGAGGGGTCTTACGGTAGTTGCCAGACTCACAAATAACAACACTTGAACTTCGTTATCATCTGCCATCACCCAGGAACCGTTTCCACGATACGTCTCTCTGCCACATCACCCTCCTCTTCCACTCGCCCCACCCCTTGCTCCCTGCAGATGCTCCGGGCACTTGCATAGCCTCCCGTTTCTCCATCAGAGCAAAATCATCTCTTTCTTAAGATCTTTGCACTCGCTCTTCCCTCTGCCTAGAATATTCTTCTCCTTCATCTTCTCGTTTGGCCATCTTCCCCTGATCATCTCCACCGATTTTCATTGCATTTCTGTTGACAGGAGCAAATCCATCTTCGATTCCATTTTCATACAGTAGAGACGGAGGTCATCTCTCCTTCTAGTTTTGTTGCGGACTCGACTATTTCCAAACAATGAAGTGAATTTATATCCCATATTTCAATGGTAATTCAAATCTAGTAGGTGTCATTTTATAGGGATTTACTTATAGATCTTTTCTGAGTTTGGTTATACGATCTGGGTAAGAGTTAATCAAAATTATGAATGAAAAGTATGTCATCGTTCACATTTTATTTAACCACCAGAAGAAGCCCTAGGGGCAAAGAGAGGTTTTAAGATTACTGTAACATCCAGAGACCTCTCATGATTGAAACCTCAAGCTGAAGGCACGATAGAAATTCACGCTCATGCGGCAAAGAGTAGAAAACCTGAATGACTGATAAACTGACACATCGCATAGCTATGCACTGGAATAAACAGCACCTTCAATTTCAAGATACGGCTTCTACCTTTTTCTTTTGATAACAGCTTCCGAGTGCCTTCAGAACGCTCTCGTGAATCCTCTCAGGATTTCATATAAATTGTCCTGCAAATGTTAATGACATGATGGCGCTATGTAGGATGAGTTAAGAAAGCATGATCTAAATGCCTTCTCATAACCCTTTTTTTTTTGGAAAAAGGAAGACAAGTCATACTTTAGATCACTGTTCTCTTCTAAAGCTTGTGATGAGGGTGCGGCATTCCGTAGCCGAACTGTGCTAACCACTGGCCACTGTGGCTGTTGAGCACGTGAAATGTAACCAGAAAGGCAGGAAAACTTATTTATTTCATTTTGTTTTAATTACTTAAAATTTAAATTTTAATAGCCACATGGAGTTAGTAGCTACCATATTAGACAGTGTAACTTTAGATTTTTCCGAGTATAATAAATTTCTTCAGAAACTTACTTTTCTATTTAATTCTTATGATTTTTCTTTACTTTGAAGAAATTAAAAGTCTGTTAGTCTTTGTAGCTTCTACCTCACTCACACAAAATATTTTAGGGAAGTCTTGTTTGATTTTCAAGAAGTCTTAAAATCTTATATGTGAGACCTTTAGATTTTCCTTAGGATCACGAAGTTATATTTTGCCAGTTACTAATACATAAATTTTGAATTGGACAGGATGTATAAGATGCCAGGTTTTTCTAATAGAAGGTGCTGAAGAATGCAAATCTTAAGAAAATTGTGTATATTTTTTTTACTATTAAAGTCATAATTTTAATTAAAAAGTAGTTGGTACTCAAAATTTACAAAGCTCAAATAAATCTCTAACACTGAACATCATAAGTTTCTTTAAAGGACTTTATAAACAAATAAATTGGTTTTCAGGGGAGAAATAACATATAAAAATTAAGATAAGCAAAGTACCTCCACATTTTCAAGAGTAAGTTTTGATCATTAAAGAGTTTTTATAAAAATAGTCAGAAACTCCATTTCTTAACAATGAAACTCTGTAGACTATATATTATAGCTGTGTTAGCTATATTTTTAAAAATATCTCTAAGATAAGGGATTCATAATAGTTCCGAATGGGACGCAGAGGAATTCCTTATTAGCTTTAAATGGTAGAATTTTTTTCTTTAAATCACTTGGCTAAATTGAAAACTTGGATGTATTTTGCTAAAACTATCACATTGATTTCCAGATGGTTCATTTGGCAAAAATCCTTGACTCATAACTGATAAGAAGAGTAACCGCTACACACGGAACACACTGATATGATGTTAGACTGTTCTAAGCCATCAAAAATTTTAAAAAACTTCTGTATTTAAATCTACTATATTTTTAAATCTTTGATAAATGGATTTTTTTATAGACGGAAATGTTTAAGTGGGCTTTCTGACGCATTGCAATATAAAACAGAATCATTTACCTACATCTATAGAAATAACGGTATGTGCATAAACTTCAAGTTGTATTTTGTTTCGAGGAAAACGTAATACAGAAATACCTGCATCAATGAAATAAATGAGAACAGAAGTGATGTTAGAGGTTATCGCTGATGAGTTGCTGCGGGAAGTCAGTCAGTAGCTTGGACAAAGTCGTCTTGCTGGCGCCCGTGTGTGAGAGCTCCCGGGATGGTGACGATGCTTCTCCTGTCACCTGACGGTGACCAGAACGCAGTAGCAGCACCGCGTCCCATCCCTCCGGGTTCAGGCTCCCTGGGGAAGAACCCCGACCCCCCAGCAACCTATCGGCTCGGAAGAACCCAAGCGCCTTTGTCTGAGTCTATCGTTATGATGGGAAATATGAAGCAATTAAAATACGATGGCATGTCTATGGCCACGCCACCTTGAATGTGCTCCATCCCGTCTGAGCTCGGAAGCTAAGCAGGGTCGGGCCTGGTTAGTCCTTGGATGGGAGACCGCCTAGGAAGATCGGGTGCTGTAGGTGCAAAAAAGAAAAAAAAATTTAAAAAGGGATTGTAAGCTGATAAGGTCCTTGAAATCTCTGAGGTCACCCAAGGGTTGCCTCACCTAAGGAAAAAAAGAATTAAAAATTAAAAAAAAATATGATGCCAAATACGGAGCCAGTGTGACATCGGCCACGGGAGTCCCTAGGCGCGGACAAATCTTGCGTCCAATCGGAAGCTTCTGGAAACAGGGCATAGACACACACTGAGGTTCTGACATTCGTGGGCTCGTCTTAGCGTCCAGGAGTGTAGACCCTTCATCCTCGTGAAGACCCGGGTCCGCGTCCTGCAGCGAGGGACGTTGACACCTGAGCATGGGGCGTTTCATTTAATGTCGTGGAAGATTGATAGCGGCCCGCCGTGCCCGCCCGGGGCTTCCCAAGGCAGCGTCAGAGGAAAGGACAGCGCGTTTCCACCGGCGCGCGGGCCGCTGCGTCCCCAGGGGCGCGCAGCGCCACCGGCCGTCCCGGGCGGCACGGGCCCGGGGCGCCAGCACCTCGGCATCCCGAACGCGGACTCTGGCACCGTCGGAACGACCCGCTGCTGTCCTACTTTCTCTGATTTTAGACTTTATTTTGCAGTTATAGGCGAAACCGAGCAGCGAGTACAGAGTCCCGGCCGCCCGGCGTCCGCGCAGGCCCTGCGCGCCCGGCTCGCCCAGCGGGCGGCGCCTTCGTCGCAGGCGATGGACCACGTGGCGCGGCGGCGCGGTCCGACGTCCACCGCTGACGTCAGGGTGCCCCCTCACACCCGTGGGTGCTGCCCCCTGCGCCCACCGTGACAGCAGGGTGCGTGCGGCACGCACCTGTTACTAAACTGAGAGGCGCAGATGCCGCCCGCTGGCTTCAGCCCGTCTTTGTGCCGATGGGCAGCGGGAGGCACAAAGCGCGTCTCCCTCTGCTCTTCGGCGTCCCGGTTGACACACAGTCTCTTCCACGGAGGCCCATGCCTGGCGCACCAGGTGTCCCTCCCCAGTTCCCACGGTCGGCGTGAGAAAGCCCGGTCGCTCGTAGAGAAAATCCACGCCTTCGTCCGCAGCGAAACTGGCGTTTGCTCCCTCTCTGCCTTTCGGTTGCTTCACATTTTGGGGGCAACAACTGGGTGCTAATGAGTAAGCCCCCCATTAATATTCCCAGCCATATCTTTATCATATCCAGCCTCAGGTTTACTAAGTACATTTATTCACAAAGCTCAGCATTTTTTTAAATCAACTCAGAATGGCAAAATAATCAGAAGACATAGTCTCTATTTTGGTAGCCCTAATCTATTCCCCAGACCTCGAGCTTGGGGGTAATTATACGAACATAATAGCACGTTAGTGGGCTGTCCCTACGATTATTATTCCAGTGAGCCAGTCAGTGACTATCCGTTACCAAAATCCGTTCCTGGTCGAATCATTCTGGTTACCACTCGAGCCGTATTGTTACATGTAAAAATGCACGTGCCTTGCCTCGACCCAGGACCCGCCCGTACCCAGTGAATTCAGGGGGCCCGTTTGAGCGCAGAGCGCACAGCCAGCATCCCCAGCATCGTCACCCTCTAGAGAGCAGCCACACGAGGGCTTCTCTGCGTCTTCTGCATCAGTGTACTTGTGAAAGGTCTAGAAAAGGAACCGTCTTGTGAGGCAGAGGTTGGGTTACACATAATAAGTCAATTCCAGTGTTCCAGTGCTCCAAAGTCTTTGGGTTCTAATAACAAGAATTCTGAGCGTCATGGAAATAATTAGAACTCTCCCGATTACTTCATCTAGCACATAGAATGCACGGTCTTTAGTGAGTGTTCTTGCGCTAATAAATTCAGACCTTTCTATAATTAGAGTCTCTCATTGCTAAAAGTCTTTTAAAATACCTTGCATGCTTGGCCGTAGGAGACCTAGGACTGTCCCAAGTTTCGTTTCTCTGAGCCCTCTCACCTTAAATTTCACCATTTTCAATCTCCAGGCTCCGACTCATTCATCATCAATGCACTAAATTTTTATAAGAGACCTTGCGAAACTGTGAATTGCACTGATATTGTATCTCAGCCACCTGCAAAATCAATAGTCGAAGGGTTTTTTTTTTTTTTTAAGTATCTGTGCCCACAGGGCTGAAAGAGATATGAAATTATTTCAATGGTGATAGAAAAGCTCTTGGTTTTGGTCTATTACACGAGCTGGGGATTTAAGATCTTGAGGGTTTCATTCTCTTCCTTTTCTAAGCCGTCTAGTTTCAGTTAAATACGGCACCTCTACTCTTCACTACGAAATCTCCACTTTAAGCCCTTGAATTCTTCAAGCCCTTTATGCTGGGTCTCTGTCAGTCTGGGTCCCATCAGAAAAGGTCACATTGGAAGGGGACCGAAGGGGAAAGTGTAAGGTAAGGAGGATTTTAAAAGTTGTGAGCAGGGTTAATGATTTCATCCCAAGGCCAACAAGAGCAGAAAAGCTGTTATTACTTGAACTGAATTAGATATACCCCTCACCCCCAAACCCATCCCTTCCCGGAATCCATAATCTGAGCTTATTTGGAAATCAGACCACTGCAGATGTAATCAATTAAGATGAAGTCACACTGGAGAGGATGAGCTCTCATCCGGTGTGACTCACGCCCTTTTAAGGAGAGGAGAGGAGACACAGAGACCCAAGGCTGACCACTGTGTGATTACCGAGGTGAAATGCAAGTGACGAGTCTAGAAACCAAGGATTGCTAGCAACACTAGAAGCCAGAGAAAGGCCGCTACGAGTCCCATGAAGGACAGCAAGAAGTTTCTATCATCACAGAGAAGATATGACAATAGTTCACACTGACATGTATTTCTGGTCACTGCTAGAAAGTAGCATGTAATTTATATGTCCAGAACACACTCGCTTTTCAAGTCAATGAATAAGAATAAATATTCAAGTCTTATGACACGGCACTGTCACATAACCTCATCATCACGTTTTATACAATTTCCCAGCCACGTCACGAATTGTTCAAAACTCTCCTCAGCCAAGGCAAACTGTGGCAAAAAAATAAAATAATAAAATACTTTTCTGTATATTCTTTTGCCTAAGATCTTCAGTATATTTCTATTTTGTGACATGTGAAAGCAATTAACAATGTGTCAGAATTTGGCATCTTATAATCTATGTTTGGAAAAAAAATAAGTAAAAAAACACATATAGTCAGACCAGAAAGCCATCGATGGCCTCATATGGCAAGAGAAAAGGCTACAGAAGACTTATTAATTTAGGAGCCTAATTCATATGAAAAAGCTATACATTATTTCAAGGACGTGCTTAGCATCCGCCTGGATTCTAAGTCCTCAGGTGCGCCCACACTGACAGTGAGCCCCCTCTCCCTGCCGGGGTTCCCTCTGCTGTGGGGTGTTCCCACGTGCCCGGTGGGCACAGGGCATGACATCAGTGACAATGACACCAGAAAGTAAATTTACATTGTCCTCAAGGCGTTATCTACAGTAACCACACATCCTATTCTTATTAGTGCATTATATCTTGATAAAGGATTTGTCTCAATAAGCCTGTAGCACTCACTAACTTACTTGGATTGATTATATATATCACAAGGGTAAATGGCTTTCATCTGACCTATTTTAAATGCATTGCTTTATAATTTCTTTATGAGACAGGATTAGCAGGTGTAGACGAGAGAATTCTTTCCTATCACATTCTGATTTTTCCATGTCGAAACATATTTTCCATGCGCCAGAGTCAATCAGGCCTGCTTCTCACATCCAAAGAAATTATGAAGCGAAACAACAAAAACAACGACAGCGTTAAAATGTGGTAAATTAAATATATTTACTGAATAATGTAAGTAATGTTTTTTACAAAAGTAGTAATTACTAATGAAAGACCCAACTGGCAAAAAGAATAATAAATAGTAATGATGATGATGATGATGGTGATGATGATGACGATGGTGCTTTTAAAAGCATCGCCTTGTATAATTGCCTTTCTAGTGTATTTTCCCTTCAAAAATTCCTGCTCCAGTCTATCTGCTGGTTGTCTTCTCTTTATCTGAAGTAATTATCATACATCTTTATGATTCATTTATAAAGCTACCCCACAGTTTTTACTTCTTTGTTATTCTGTCTTTAGTGTTGTTTCTTTAGGGAACTATTGTTAAATGATGGTAATTGTCCTCATTCTTTCCAAATTGAATGCCAATAGTTGTGAAGCAACGTGCTTTCTACATTGAACTTTCAAGTGTACATCTTACTTAAGTGCATGTGCGTGTGACAAAGATGAGAAATATTGCTAACTGCTGACGATTTTCTTTTATCGACATGGTGATATTCTTTCAACATTTCTTTATGTTTGACAATTTAAGTGTGGGAAATCGAGACTGAGGGAGTTAATGGTATTTGTTAAAATTTAAAAAAAAAATCATTCATGTTGAAAAACCACTGTAAAATCAGGCTGATTGGGACATAAAGAAAATGCAGTGTATTAACTTCCAACAGGATCTCTGGTCCAGGAAGGAAATGGGCAGATTAGATAGATGATAGATACATTTATAGATGATAGATTGATAGATGATGATAGATTAGATAGATAGATAAATAGATAGATGATAGACAGATGATAGATAGACAGATACATGATAGATAGATTACTATAAACAGATAATAGGTAAATGATAGATAGATAGAGATAAGGTAGATGATAGATAATCAATAACTTTAAATATGTAAACCCACAACACATCAATAGAATTGAAGAAGGAATTTTTCTATTTATTTAAGCACTTCGCATTTAATGCTAAGTATTTAGCAATCATGTCAAAATTGCATGATACCGTGAACCTAGAATATTAATGACATATCATGGATCAATTTAGTATTTTTAATGAAATTGAAATAATTCCTAACAGTTTAACTGATGAGGAAAACATTCCACAAAGAATATCCTTCAACAATAAATATTATTTTCAACTCTAAACTAAAAATTTATAGGTTGCGAGTAGCAAAGTCATTTTTTTCCTAGACTTGCAAAGCTAATAAATGATTTGATTGTTTTTCTCTGAGAAGGGCGTTGTTCGTTTAGGTAGCTTATTTTTAGATTCAAAGGAGTGTAGAAATCACTGACTATCTTGGGGAACATTAATAAAATGCGGTGACAACAGCTTGGAGGACTGGAATCTCTGTCACAGCAGACCTGAGCTCTGTGCAGAGAGGCATCAGGAAATGCCAAAAACAGGATGTTACACGGAGCTGAAGAAAGGACAGATTTCGGTCATTTCTCAGTCCTCGGGGGCAGTTTTCCAGATGCAGAGGTTAAGCACGGCAAATGTAAATGCTATAGTAGGCAGAGCCTGAGTTAATTCTGATTTTTGTGTGTGATGCGTAAATGCGCATGGATTCTAAACCTCCCCAGCACAAGCGTGCTGAAACCGAAGCAATTATCAGTTTTCCCAAATTCGTAAACTTCTACCTCCTTCACGTCCCGTGTAAAATAATTATTTTAAATGCTTTAACGTCTTTGGGTACTCGATATTTACCTTATTTTGAAAATTAATGCGATCAAACTATTCGAGTCGGATACATAAGGCGGCTTAGATATTTTATTCATTAATCCTCATCTTGAACGAATCAGAAGAGAATTTAGAAATTTCTCTAACTTTGTTATCAAATCATCCAAGAAGATATTTGGGAATATATTTATTTTCATGGCAACCTTTTTAAAGGGGGTTTACCTATCGAATTATTGCAATTCATAGACAAAAATCTCATTTTAAATTATGTTTAATAATAGGTTCACTCAACGCTTGAAGAGCAACATAGCATGCTATAAATAAATTGTACTATTTTTCCCCCAGGAATTTGATATTCTGGCTCTAGCCCAAGCATCGGATTTTTGTGTAACGTGGCCAGAGGTTTAAATCGGCTTGTTGCTGTTTCCTTATCTCTGTGTGATGTAGCTACGTGTCGAGGCTCCCGCCCCCTCGCAGGTGTGGGAAGACTTGAATTCAGTCTCTGATTGCCCGGATTGTCACAGGCGGTTCCTTGTGAGCTTCACGGCGTCCTTGCTTCTCAGTCTGTGTTCGAAATCGCACTGGGCTGTCTCACCTGTGCGGAGTCCCGAATGGGTGGCTGTGTCCTCACTGTTGTCACAGGAAATTGCAACACGGTCCCGTTTCCGAAGGCGTGACGGCTCAGGGCCAGGAGCCTGTCCTTTCTCCCACCCTGCCCTCGTCTCCCCTCTGTGTCTGCCAATACCTTTTTGTCCCCATGCTGTGTGACTCGCCAGCCCTTCAGAAGCCCCTGAGAAATGTATTCCAGACTCGGACACCTTCTCTTAAGGGATGCAGACTGACAGGCTAGCTCAGCACTCAACCCTGCTGGAGTTCTTGTAATGCATTCTCCCCAAATCCTTACTTAAAGCAAATGTCACCCACAAATGGATTTGTATTAAAAATAAACACTTAAATATAAAAAAAAAACCTAAAAAAATTCTATAATGGTTCTTTTATATTTCGTTTTTCTGATGCCATTTAGTGTTTGCAAAGAATAAATTTAGATTTGTTATTCTGTACAGTCCATAGCAGAGATTCTAGAGACAAGCCTGAATGCACCTGCAGGGTTCGAGTCCAGCCGCTAACTCAGCAGGCTTGGGCGAGGTGCTGTCTGTGGCTTAGGTTTTTCTTCTGTAAAATGCGGATAATAGAATCATATCTCACAGGGCGGCTGTAAGGATTGAGTTAGTTACCGCACCCACAGCACTTAGAGAGGTGCCTGGATCGTATCAAGCGTCAGAGAAGTGTTAAGTTTGACAGAGTCACAAACTAGCCCTCAGATACATTAAACTTTGTGCTTGGCAAGCTTATTGAATATGGCATGCTCCACAAAGTGCTGTAGCAATGCCCAGCCTCAGGGTTATGTGTGTTTTTGTGCATCTGGTAAACGTTTGTGTATTTTTCCCTTCCCGTAGAAATCAAGGAATGAATTCATTCCATTTACTTTCACTCTCCAGAAACTCATGACCATGTCACGCATAGAAAGATCATGAGTGAATGAGACTATGTTTATACCTCGCATTTTCATAATTTTATTTCTTCCAACTCGATCTAAAGTCCAGACAGCTTCTGTAAAGTCTAGATTTTTACATCCAGTTATCCGGCTGACAATTCCAAGTAACGAGCTCAGAGATAACTTGAATTCGACATTTGCCACGCGGAACTAATGGTCCATTCTCCGCATAACTGCTCTATTTCCAGCCTTCTCTGTTTCAGGGGACAATAACACTCTCGGCGTCGTTCTTCAAAGGGAAAGGAAGATGTCCTTTTTCTTTTTCCCCAGTCTAGTCCAGCACCAAGTTCTGTCATTGTTGTCTCCTGCTAATGATTGTATCAGGAAAATGAGCATGAAACGGTGCAGGGTTACGAACTCGTAATGATCTGGAACTTAAATCGTTAATTCAAATAGCTATAATCACAGTCATGATTGACGCTGAACAAAAAAAACATCGTGTTGCTTTGAAATTTATTTTGCCAAAATATTCTGTTATATTCTTTCTATGCCATATCAAATATTTTTTTAAAAAGCTTTTCTTTTGGTCACACAAGTAATTTACATTTATTGTAAAAATATAATATGTGGCCCACAATATTACTATAAAGAGCAAAATTATGATTATCCACTGGTCCAAAATGGATAGTTGTTAAAATATTAAAATTAAATTTTTAATAGTTATTAAAAGTTGAGGATGCATCATTCGATTTTACAAATGCACACATATTTACATATTTAAAACTATTTAAATATGCCTACTTATACATAAAATTGCTATCAGGCGTGCGTGTGCACACACACACACATCAGGAGTGTTTGTGCTCCAACAGAGATACAGGGTTATCTGAAAACGAGTACCAATGCCTTATATGAAAGACAAGTGAATTTGGGTATTTTCTTCTCTGTTTTAAAAGGATTACAGATTTATTTTTCTTCTGGCGCCATATCTCCTGATGGTTCAGTCGTCTTCTTTCCCAGTATAATTATGACAGGCATCGCGGATAATGTTTGAGGTAGAAGCCAGATAGCAACCACTGACATGGACGACAGCCTCTTGAAGATTTCCTTACCTTTCGAATATGTCTTTTAGAAATTGAATATATACTGATCTAACCTCCAGATACTTTAGTGATAGAAATGATGCTAAAAAAAAAAATACACTCTCATTTTAAGACCTGATATTTTACCAGTGAATCGATAAATGATTATGATGAATCCGTCATATACGATCTGTAAATACACAAATACACGGAGTATGTAGATATATATCCCCAAGAAGAAAAACATAAGGAGCTGGGAAATTCACATTGCAGCTGATTAGAGAAAGAAGTGTAGTAAGGAATCTTTTTCAAAACCAAAGCTGCTTCATGCCGTTTTGAGGTGCCTGATTTTAAGCCTCTGTGTGTATATAGAGAGAGCCTTAATTTGTTAGAATAAAGCGAGCGATTATTTTTCCTTTTGCATATTAAGAAAACATGTTACCTTGAAGAAATGAACAATTTTCTCTGAGTCAAGCCTATGGTGGATTTTGTATTCAATGTCATTTCATAGTTTCAGAAATAGGTATCATCTCCACACGTCCCGTCCCTGTGACAGCGTCCGCAAGGCACCTTTCAGAGTCTTAGCCACTACAGTTGGACAAGCAAAAGGGGATAACGTAAACAAATAGGACCATGATGGAGCTCAGAGGGATGGAGAACTTTCTCTAGCCATCTCTCTTTGCTCACAGGGAGGGTGGAGGGGCCCCGAAGGAGAAAAACGCTGGCAAACGAAGGAGCAGGTGCCCCGCGAGCCGTTCCTCGATTGCTCGGCTTTCGCACGCAGCTAGCTCCCTTTGGCTAACAGTGACCCCACGGCACGTAGCTGTAGTTAGATGACAAACAGCTGTGCTGTTCAGTCCCAGAGATCAGATGAGACGCATTTCTCTCAGTTCCTCAATGGGCTGTAGACCTCTTTCTGAAGTTTAAGCTGTTGCTACAATAATGTAATTGTGTATAAACTGTGTAACTCAAATAAATATATATTTTTTAAATTACAAAGTGTACGTTGCGAAATACTGACTTTATTTCTGGAAAATCTGAGAAAATCTCTTAAAGTTATTTGGAACTGAGATTTCAGTACAATGCCTGGTTATAAATTTAATATATATGTATACAAAATCAATAACTTTCTCTACAAGAGGTATAAAGCTAAGGTTTGAAGATATTATAGCATGAAGTTCCAATTTACAGTAGCAATGAAAAAGACATAATGCGCAAGAATAAAATAAAATGAAACGTATAGATCTCTATAGTGAAAATCATAAAATGTTTCTTAGGAACCAGAAAAAAAGTTCAAAAACTATAAAACATATTCACAATATGTGTGATAAAAGATAAATTTATTTAAATTTTATAGAGTTCTTATAAATCAATATGTAAAAGACCCCAACCTATTGTGATAAAATGACATCCACCTGCCAAAATAATAAAGCGGTTTATACACATGTGAAAGTAGACACAATCATACTAATAATTGGAAGCCCAAAGAATAGCATATCGTTCTTCACAGATGACATTTTCATAGATCAAAAATTGTTATAACCCTTGGAGGAGTGCTGAGGCGCCGTTTCTCTGAATGACCTGAAATACACACAAATTCACTGAAGGAAATGTGACATCTACCATAACAGTCCCAGCGAATCACTTGTTCTATTTCTAGAAATTTATTTTAAAGATGTATGCACGCAATGGCACAAAAATATAAATGCGGAGTCCTCCTGGGCGCATCGTTGGTGATCAAAATAACCTGGAAATCCTCTAGCCATCTATCAACACAGCATCGGATGAATAAATTATGTACATCAATACGGAATGATATTTAGAGTGGCGTCAAGTCAAACTGTAAAGTCATAAGGTTGCATGTGCGTGTGTGTGTGCGCAGTCTCTCGAAGGCCAAATAAGAAATTCCGCAGAGCGCCTCAGAATGGTGTCACTGCCGTAGAATAACATGTGTCATTGTATATAACCATTTGCATTATTTGAAAAAATTTAATTTTAAAGCGCTCAGCATGAAGAACTTTGGTTTTCATACCAAGATTACTGTCAACATTTAATTGTAAAATTTTAGGGCTTCAGTTCTCCATTATCTGTAAATTAGTGTGGTCAAAATTATTTTCTAAAATGAATTCTAGCCAGGTGTACAGATTTATTCTTATATCTTAATCTTAATAAGAGGTCATTATTCTCATAGACAGTTTTATTGTCATGTAGGAAAAAGTCCTATTGGGTGCACACTGAGAGTGTAGACGTGGAGTCAGAGACTTGGATTTAATTCTAACTCTACATTTTCTAGACCTGTGACTTCTGTCAATGTTATATATGAGAATCAATTTTTTTCATCCACAAATTGGAAAAGTAGAACTTAAGCCCACAGAACTGTTGCGAAGGAGTCAATAATATGATATATGCACAATACTCATAATGGCACCCAGCATTTGTAAGTATTTCAAAAAATGAATATAATTACTCATTATATTTTCTGCACTTAATTTCAAACTCGCAGGGCTAAACTCTCAGGAATTGAAAGATAATAAACATCTCATGTTCACCGAAGCCAATTAGCTTTCAGTAACTCAGCTGAAACAGCAATAATTATAGAAGGTCGCTTAAAATAGGTGTACTTTCTTTATTCCTTGAAATGTGCCACACGGGCAATTCAAGGATCTCCACCAGAGTATCAAAGGTCACGACGGGGCAATATTGACACGTTCCCTTCATTTGTGTCACTTGGACTCACTCCATAGGCCTGCGTGGAGAGATGTTCTAAAAACAGATGTTTAGTTTCAGTAAACATGGCATATAATTTATGAGGGTCCATCAAAGAAATGCCGTCTTGTCTTACGATGGAAGTGGACCTATATTAAGGGACACCGTAAAATCAGGCATTTCTAAATCAGGAGTGAGTACGGAACTCCCGAGTTATGGACACGGTGACCTGCGTGGTGGCCATGCCGGCTTCCGGAAGGCAGAAAGCCCCCCCACGTGGTGGCCCACTCATATCCAACGCGAAAGGTTTATAAGAATCGATTTGCATATGAGCCTCATTTCGGGATCCATTTTATGAGTCCCTAACTTTGAATTCCTCTTCTCCTTCCCTCCTGCTTCTATTCTGAGACACCTTAATGCATTTTAAGCATCTGTTGTTTCAACAAATACTTATCGATCTTCTACTAATGGGCCAAGAATTGGGATGGACGCTAGGCATAGAGTGGATTACAAAGGACGTGACCTTGCCAACAGAAAACTCATGTCCAGTGAAGACTTCCTTTAGAAGGCAACGTACTAATTAATTGCCTAATAAAAAATGCTCATGGAGAACAGGGAAGTTAATCCACAATGAGGAAGAACCACAGCGTCCCCATGATGGAAACAGTAAACAGCCCACCTGCCAACCGGAGGCATATCGGGTCCTGGGCTTGGTCTCTGATGCTCGGCCCAGGTGGTGTCAGGTGAACTCTGGAGATGAGAAGCCACTGAGGTTTTAAGGGCACTTGACATTCATTTTGAGCACCCCTAAACCTGCTGGAAAAGGCTGACTGTGGAGCAGGACTTACCCATCAGACCCTCGTGAGCCTAGTCCCCTTCCTCGCGACCCATATGTTTCCGCTAAGAAACCCACTTACAGCCTCATGGGGGTCCCGTTGTAGGTGAGGACATTTCTTTCTCTTGTTGCTCTTAAAATTCTCTCTCTGTCTTTGATTTTAGACAGTTTTATTACAATGTGTCTTGCAGAGCATCTTTCTGAGTCAAGTAGAAAGGAAGAGTTCCCTGATGCCGCCGTCACATAGTCAATATCCTAGAAAAGTGACTCTGAGTATGTTGACCGGAAATCAAAGGCTCTGAGCTGAAAGCGACTTGTGGATACCACACACAGGCGGGACATGCTAAGTTAGCGGGTGAAATGCCAGGGACACAGATAGAATGTGAGGGCACAATCTCCCCCTCTCACAGCTAGAGGAGGGGCCGTTCCACTCTGTGCCATCAGAAAAAAAAAAAATGGAGCAACGTAACGGTGCCCAAACTCAGCGTTGGCACTGCCGCCACTGCCTGCCAAGGTCTGAAGAGGCATTACTGTCCCTCTCTCTTTGTTATTTACGCTCACGTCCTTTCCTTCCAGTTACAGTACCGAAAAACCAAAACAAAACAAAACAAAACAGGACAAAAATAAGGAGTACTATACTTCTAAGACAGGGCTCTCTATATTTTCCACAGATCTTAATTCCATGAATAAATACTACTAAATCTGCCACTTAGTAACAAAGGATAGCTTTCATATAAACTAGCTGATATGTGAGATTTATGAATTAAAATATAATAACGGTGATATTACTTATCTTCTGCAAATTCCATCGAAGAACATTGTCTTGGCTTTCTTGGTTATATTGGGCTAAAATCTCAAGTAGCTTCTTGAAAACGTATTGGAAGAAATTAATGCAAATGTCCTGGGAATTGATCTCATTTCTCATCAGTCCCAATGGGCCAAGTCCGAGGGGGAATTTTCTATTCATTTCAAAGAGAAATACCAACCGTGATCATTTCCATGTGGCTTTTAATAAGACATGCACATTATCATTAAGACTCTGGAATCAAAGCATAAGATCTAAAGTCATGTTGGTACAGAGCTGTGAATAATGGAACATATGAGCATGATGAATATTTTTAATTTGCTACCATGAAACGGGAAATTAAATTGAACTTCCTCCAATTAAAGGTAGTCATTTCATTTTTTATGGTGAAGAATAGAATCTCCAAAGTATTCCTACACACCCAACATCTTGCCTGGCTCACTCATCTAGGCACCAATTTTGCACAAGTTATTGATTCTAGAAAAGTTGGATGATTGACATTCTACTGCTTTTTGGAAATAAAAAATGTCCCCCGAATAAGATCTCACAGCTTCATAGTATCTGCGTGTCCTTGGGGAGAAAAAAATGTTTTAGACGGAACTAATAAAAGTACTAAAAATAGATCAAACTATCTCAAGGACAAAAATCAGAGAAAACCAGCAAAATATTTGTGCTGTGTGTGCTCAGAGTAATATCTCTGTCCTCAGCAACACTGGCAAAGTCACAGCATAAAAAATAATTAGCGAATTCAAGGGGGAAAAATATCTACTAAAATATTTATTAGAAAATAGGGATGGGATTTTATACAGTTAAGGAATGCATAAATATTATCATTCGATGTTATTTATGTTATTTCATTTATCTCACCAACAACATATCATTCATCAAAATTAACAGTTTGACAAATGGGTTTTCTTTGGATTTTAGAAAACCAGCTACAAAAGAAGAGCATGACATTTGTATCCCATAGGCTTAATTTACATTTAAAACTGAGATTAAGCATCACATTGTTTTTTAGCTGCAATAAAAGAGGACAAATAAAAATAATAATAATGATGTGTATTAGGAAAGCATGAGGTATAAAAAATTGGATATGTATTCTCATTCCTAGGACATTCGGAATTAGATGTCTATTGGTATACAGTGTCTGTATGTTAGGAATTCTATTCTCAAGCTAAGCAAAGGCAGAGAGAGGATGGCGCACACACCACGCCCGCCGGAGCGGAATTTCTCGGAAAGGAGACGCCGCTGCTCTTGTGTCTAGGAAAAGTGTTCGTGGAACACGGGTTTGGAGAGGGGGACACAGTCCATCAGGCAGGAACTAAATAGTGGTGTGACACAGAGCACCTGGCGTTCAGTCCCAATCCAGAACCTCGGAATTCGTGGCTGAGGGTCGCTATGACCTTGTTCAATTAGCGCTCGTTAAGTGGGGCGCAGGGTGCCAGGTGGTGAGATGTGGCCCCAACGCGAGACCATAAGAGAAACTGAAAGAGAGAAGTCTGCTGATCGCAGGTCCTGGAGAAAGCGCGAGGCACACCTGGAGGGGCCCCACGGGGAGGTCGAGGCAGGGTACAGGCCGAGGGAGCGGGGGCCTGGCTCACAGGCTTTTACTGGAGTCCTTGTGTCAAGTTCGGGATTGGTCAATTCAAACGGAAAAGAGCAGGGTTCACGCCCCATGGGGCTGACGCACGCAGGGAAGGCGGTGGGAGGCAGGGCTTTTAGGGACGTCATATCAGGAACTTACATTTGCCGTGACTCTGTGGACTGTTATCTAGGGCACGTGTTGGCGTGAAGGGGCTCCTGTCAGCTGAAGACACCCTCAGGCCACTTGACCTAACACAGCGGATGCCCGGGCGGTAAAACCATGGAGTAACGCAGCGTCTCCACAGAGGAGCGCATGCCTGGCTCTGTCTTCAGAGTTCTGGATCTCACGCACCAAGGTTGATGCTGCAGAGGTGACAGAAACTGGCATATTCGTTTTCCAGGGCTCCCCTAACTAACTGCCACAAACTAGGTCATTGAGGAATACAGGAATCTCTTCTCTCACGGTTCTGGAGGCCAGAGGTCTGAAGTCAAGGCGTAGCAGGTTCCTTCTGGGCACTGTGAGGGAGACTCTTTCCAGACCTTCCTCGTAGCTCCCGGGCGTTTGCTGGCCATCCCGCACTGCCTCTGACTTGCAGACACGTCACTCTGTCATCGCGTGGTGCCCTGCTCTCTGCGCGTCTTCACATGGCCTTTTCGTAAGGACGGCAGCCATTAGGCATAGGGCCCAGTCCCGTGTGACCTTATCTTGTCATTCATTACCCCTGCAGAGACTCCATTTCTAACGAAGGTCACAGTCTGAGAGGCCAGATGGGCGTGAATGCAAATCCTATTCAGCCCGGCAGAGGATGGCCTCGGGCTCTTCAAAACAGTCCCTAAACTCAAAACCCATTCCAGAATCAATTCTAAACCCAAAAAATACATCTGAATTGCAACTCAAAAAGTTCCAAATCTCCCCACCTAAATCATTCAGAGCAGGTAAAGGAGAGACTCTGGATTTGCTCCATGCAAGCAAACGTCGTTCTCCGTCCGTGCACCTTTGAAACTAGAAAACAGTTGATCTCCTTTCAAAATACAACAGGAGCATCGACACCGCCACTCCAAAAGAGAAAAGGTGGAAGGGACGAAGGGCTCAGGCATCCAAGGCTAGTTTGAAACCTGGCAGGGCCATTTCATCACGTTCAAGGCCTGAAAACGACCCTGTGGCTTCCCCTGCCTGCTGAGCCCACGCAGCCCCCACCGGCCTCGCCTCTGAGCTCAGGGGCGACCTCCCAGCCCAGCCCCGCAGCTCTCTGAGACACAATGTTTGTGAATAAATAAACAAACAAACAAACAAAACACTATCATTATACACTTCTGAATGATGAATGTGAAGGGAGCTAGCATGGGACATGACTTTCAGTTGAAGGATTTATTTTATTTCCATCGCAAGTGTGGGATCATTTCTTATATTTTATAAACCCAAGAGAGCTGTTCAGCTAGAGCTGGTTAGCAAGAGCTAAAAGGGAAAGTCTTTTATTAAACCAAATCACTTAATTACCTCTCCCAACCTGGGGTCATTATAGGCTAGACAGACAGCAAGTTAATGAGAAAAAGGGCAAACGTGCTTAGGCCGGGCATCCAGGTCAGGTTTGAGGCAAACTTGTGCGAGTTCATGAAGACAGGAGTAATTGAAAGAGAAGGCTGATGATGGAGAGTGGACAACTCTCCACCTTTATTGGTAATATTAGAAATATAACTTCATATATATATATACACACACACACATGACTTTATTATTATATTTAGAATAACATATTTGGATATGGTACATTCTCAGAATATTTGACAGATTCATATACATATATGTTAAAATACTTTCTAATAATTATCTCCAGTTCACTATCTGAATGTGTGTGTGTGTATATATATATAATATATATATAATATATACAGAAAAATATTATTCGCAACTTAATTTGAATGCTTATTACATAGTCATAGATATTATCTATCTTGCATATAGATTATCTATGACAGAAAATAGACTAGTACAGGATACAGATACTACATATAAAAGCTTACTTTAAAAAAAAAAGAGTTTCAATAAAGGGCAATATTTAACTGTTCAATAAAACAGATCACACAGTAGTTTTTTATTAAATCATATAGTCTGCAAAGTATGATGTCATTAAGTTTGTGATTATTACATAATGAATACTGCAACTCATTAAGTGCTAAATTACTACATTATTGAAAAACAATGGGCATTTTTTTAAAAGTCTATAATTATAATTTAAAATTTGACATCTGAATAATGTTTACTGGATATTCCCATCCATTTTTATCCTTGGATAGATGAATGAATTTTTATGATAAATTCAAAATAATTTATTATTTGCAAATTTATTATTTACAAAAATTTCCTTAATGACAGAATAATTATAATTTTTGGAAAAAATCAGAAAATGGCAAAAATAGATGGATGATAGATAAGTAGAAATATAGACAGATATCCATGCATTATGAATTAAATTTCAGTGGTTTAAACCGTTTATTTTTAAATACTTTTTTATTAGTAAGATTAATAAACCGGGATCAACATTGCATCAGATAACATTGAGCTAACTCATTTATTGGTTAATTTTCAAATAAGCCAATCCATACCTGTTTATTCTTTAAAAATTTGCTTTTGCTTCAAAGCCTTATCAATTTAGATTTCACTAATGGGGAAAAAAAAAATGATACACTGTAGATTTCTATCCCCTTAAATAAATCATATGTCAAGGATTTCGTGACAACAATCCAGAATTAAAGTATTATGTTTCATTAAATTTTATTAGTCTGACGTTTTAAAGAATCGGTACCAGCCGGGACTTTAAGGAGACATGCTCACACGTGCTCACATGTGCTCACACGTGCACACGCCTCACACTTTCTCCGCTCTATGGCACGCACGCAGAGGGACACAGGGACAAAGAGGAAAACCAAGGCAGGTATTTGTGTGTGTGTGTGTGTGTGTGTGTGTGTGTGTGTGTGTGTGTGTGTGTGTGTTTGGTGTAAGTAGATACACTGAATCTCTCATCTCTCTCATAGGAAACCCCGCCCCTCTCACCCGAAATAAGCCATTTTGCCATGTAGCAGCTGCTCCCAGGGCTTTCTCTGCAGAACTCCTCCGTCTACCGTCTGACCCAAATCTTCCTGTCTGTTCTCCTTCTCCCCCTCAGGCAGAGTCACTGAGCTGCTCCTCTGTGGTCAATTAGCGTTTTGTTCTGCCTTATCTTGTATCATTAACGGTATTTTTGCATGATGGACCAGTTACATGGCCGTTTACACAGCTAAACCACGGACTTCTTTTAAAAAAAAAAATCATGCACACCATTTTATTTTTATAACCAAGCACAGTTTGAGAAATAATTGGTGGATCCTCAAAACAAGTCTTATTGAAAGAATGACGAGAGAAGTTATGCTCCAGATCATTTAGGTCATCCTAGTTCAGTTTAAAAGTATGTAATTGCATAATTTCCACAACAGAAATAACCGACCAAGCTAAAGACGAGACCGCTCATTGCCATTTCTTTGCAGCCAGTTTGGACCAGAAGCCAAGCAATGGACTATTTTGTCGGATGTCGCTACCGTCTTTAAATAAAACAGTGATCAGCGAATCAAAGGTAATTTATTCACTAACCATTAAAATGATTATCCAAATGCGAGTCTCAAATTGCAGATGAGTTGCGCTTCCGCAGCATATTATTTATATTATCCTGGGGGGTGAGAAAGTCCTGTAAGATATAATGCAAGAGTAGTCGGGCCCTCCCTCTAAAATCTCAGCTAGCGAATAAAATTTAAAACTCAGGGACGTCATTTCTCCTGGAACTCGAGCTTCGGGCGTAGGTGAGCGTCGGCCTACTGTTTGACTCCGCCAGGAGCCGGAGGAGTGACCCGAACGCATGTCATTTATCTCCCCTCAGCCATGGTTTCTTTAAATCAAACGCAGGCACCATAAGGCCTACTTCAAAACTTACTGGAAAGAACAAAAGTTATTCTAAGCACCCAGAATAAGGCCGCAGGGCAGAATACTTTTTTTTTTTTTTAAACTCCCTGTTCGATTTTTAAAAAGAAATTCCTTAAATTTGAGAACTATCTCACGTCTAGATTTAAATGTGGATTCCTGTGGCACCGGATGCATTTCCGGTGGTTTCGGAGGGCTCTTGGCAGACCCAGGTACCGTTCTCCTGTTTTATCACAATGTGAAAAAGCACTGGATGCACAAAATTAAAGTTCAGGTTAATCAAAATATTGCTTGACAAAGCAAATAATTGGACGACGCTCGCAGCGCTCCGCGGTAGACAGTAATTAACATGCAGCGTCTTCCACATTCGAGTGCAACTTCCAATTTCCATTTTAACATCAGAGAATGCTGTCTACACATTTTTTAATGGTGCCCGTGATAATAATATATTCTCTTTTTAATCATATTCCACGTTGCAAGAAATGAAGCTCACCATTTTCCCAGGTGCTTACCCAATGACTACCGCAAGCTAATTCTCATCCCCCAAGTTAAGAGTTTCCGCGGAGCGCACATTAGCAGCCTGCGAACGGTCTTCTGGCACAACAGAAGGTAAGTTAATATGTGCCTCAATTAGATCCAGTTTGTGCATTTATGGCACCCTGCGGGCATCAGGAAGAAAGCCGTAAATGTACTTATCCCACTTTTCTAATGGTCTCCTAGATTACAGGAAGACTGGGGAGATGAAAAGGAAGCAGAGAAAAAGAAAGATCAGAAAGGTACTAGAGGAAGAAATAGATAAAACATGACTGAATGGGGAATTGGTAAGACATGCAAACCGGAAGCATTGATCCAAAGACTTGCCAGTTAAATTTATATCTGTATCGATATATACATATATGCATGAAATACACACATCTATGCCCTAGTCTATATGCATTTTATTTTATTTTACATATCCGTATTTAGTTTGAGTGACGAAATGACCCAGATAATCTTATTTATCAAGAATAGCCTACAAATCAAATCACGCGAGGAAAGATTTATAGTCTCTTTCAAGAAATAGACCTTGGGAATACATATAATTGTGCAGGCCGCACCATTAATTCCTATAAACTCAAGACAAACCTGCTTTCCTTCACTTCTCAGAGACCTTTTTCACAGTTAGGTCAATCTGCAATACGTAATTTGAATTTACAAAATATAGATCCAAGATATTTAAAACATTGACCCACATACGTGTATGAGTTATGGATTTACAACTCTGTGAAATAATGGTTTAAAAATCTACTCGTAAATTACAAGTTAGGAACAACATCTACTCTATTTTTCTCCTGGCATTCAGTGTTTAGTGACCTTACCAACAGTGAAATTTCAAAATAATTGAGATAGAATGATGATGAAGTAATGTATGTTCTGACTATTTTTTTTCTTTGACTATGTAGCACAATGGGATCTAGACATTAAATGTGATTCGTGAAGCTTGACACATTCACAAAGCTTCCACATTCTTTAAGACTTCTGAGGACAAAATTGCAGACAGTTGCCAAAAGAATTTCTAAGTTAAAAATCAAATATGTATCAGACTTTGATCACATTATTCCCGTTATTATTTTTCCAAGATACTAAAAAAACGTCAAAATTGTTTGTCCAAGGTGATGGTCAAAGCATTTTGATTTTAATATTCTGAAAGGAAAAGAAAATGAGAACTAAAGAAATAATAATCCAAGCGATCAGCATTTAAACCCTTCTCCTGCTCACAAAACTGACGTAGATTCCTTTCTCTTTTCTTTCATGTTCTTTTCGTTTAAACTGACCCAGTTTGAAAAACTCTCCTCTTTCCTGTTAGCGTAAGGGCATTTTCTAATTCTGACGCTGAACAGCGACAAGGCAAAACTACCCCTCCTCGTTTTATCTCCTGCACTGGGCAGTCATACTTTTGCAATTCTATTGACCTGAGTGGCTCTCCAGGACAAGAATTGAAGAAGGCGCCATGTAGAATAGCAAGGGCCACTGTATCTGAGAGGCCGGACCACTTTCTGCTTCCAGCAGATATTGAGCCAAATTAGAAAGCACTGTAAGGAGAACTTCTGGGTTGGCAGGGAGCTTTAGAGTGTTCTCCGTCTCTTTTGCCCTCTCCTCTTTAATCAGTTTGTATAAGTGATGAAAGACTTTTTACTAAATTACAAACAGGAGTTAATTGCACCCTTCTTAAAGCCTTGCGGCGGCCCATCGTAGCATTAGAGCGAAGGCCAACTATTTTCGTGACATACCTGCAAGTGTTTATGTTCTGGTCGCCTCCGTCCTTGCTAGACGCACTTGCCGTCATTCCGACACAGACCCGAGAGGCTAGCCACGCCGAGTGTCATAATGTCTCCTGCCAATCATCCCTGTCTTCATGAAAACACTATGTCTCTGCTCCAAAAGCTCCCTACCTCCTCATAGTCATCACCGGCTTACCCATCTAGAAGGTTCTCAGGCATGTTCTGAGTCCAGCCAAGGCGCTGACTTCCCAGGAATTGCTCCCTTCACGCATTCTCAAAGTGATGGCATTTCTTCCTTTAGGTAACTTCTCTCGCTGAATACGATTACCCCGCGGCACGTTTTGTCTCCAGAACTGTACGGTCTGTTGTATTTTTGAACAAGAATAGGCAACCAATATGCATGTGAATGCGGCATAAACATCTTCAACGACTAAGCTGTTATTTCCCAGGACACATGAACTTGAAAGTCCAATTCGCTTCTACACATATGTAGTCTTTAAACGTCAGGTGTATATTTCGACCTTTAAAGTTGTTAAGATAAATGGAGATTAGACAAGCTAGCCATAGTGGGGAAGATCCACAGATCTGTTAATAACGCCCAAGCCAGAGTCAAGGCCTCCTGCACACTTGTCCTTTACGACAGATGACTGAGCCATAATTGAAAGTGAAATGTTTCCCGTGTCTAGTCTGTGTCCTATGGGATGTTTGCTTATCAAGGGACAAGAGAGATGGAACAACAATTTCATCAGCAAATCCCACGTCCTTTACCTGTCAACATATATGAGCTAAGGCAATGCGAGAATGGCCTACCCGGTTAGATACAAACATTCCGAAATACAAATACTTATCCAAAGCACATTATAGGCACCTGAGGAAAACCTTCATATCATATGCCCCATAGAGGAAATTACTAAGACTTCTTTATGAATGAAGAACTCCATTAGTAATTCATTGAACACCAAGATGCCAATCAGGTACTTTTCTAAGTCCTGGAGTTAATCCAGTGGTTTTTTTTTTCCCCCTTTGGAGAAATAATGACTGCACTTAGGGTTTTTAGGTACTATTTCTATATTGCTAGCATCTGTTGTGGTTTAAAATTTGGGATATATATTACTGTGGCTTAACCAAGGCTGACAGACATGCATAGATAATTCAATCATTAATATATTTTCAATTAATGTATTTTCAATTAATACCAATTCAATTAATATGAAGGTTTGGTTAAACATTTTCAAATTTCAGAGAAGCAATTTAATGGACAGATAAACTTATTTTCTTGCATTTCTATTAGATTTATTTCTATATTTTTAAATTAAAAACACTTGAATATGTTCTCTCCATAGAACAATGACTCAATATTATGTCATCAGTTTTAACAAATACGTTATACATATACATATATATTTACATAAATTATCCAAACACTTGTCTATTTGCCAATTTATTTAACAGATATAATTAAGAACTCACTATGCGACCAATAATAAATTTCGAAATGTTTCTGCCTTTTTACTCAACTACAATAGAAGGGATTGGCAAATACTCAGTGTTCTGTCTACAAAGGCACTGACATTAAGGTTTTAGAAAAGTTTCACTTTGCCAATAAACTCCCTTCCATTTCACATGGTAAAATGACTCCATCACTCATCTGTATCACCTGGGATGCCTACTGTTATTTCGCATCCAGTTTAATAAAGGGCTGAGTCGAATTCACTAATTTTTACCTTCGCTGTCAAAAACGCAGGGGAAAATTTATTCATTTAATAAGCTCGATATCTATTCATTCTGTTTTACCTTCAGAATTTTTATTTTACTTTTTTTTTCTTTTTTTTTTTTTTTACTTATGTCAAAGCAATGAAAATATTTGGGGAGCAGACAGAACATAAACTCTATACAGACGATGACAGCCTTCTAGAACCGGTGGTTCATTCTACTAGATTGTTACCAGCAAAACACTTGTATCATTGAGTTGCTTATACATACTCGAGTGATGCAAAATTCTCGCCTAATAGAAAGCCATGACAATGACAAGATAAAGTAATAAAAGGTGACAATGTAACAACCTTTTGGCGAACTCTCCCATCTTCCCTTCACCTGATTTATAATGTGAACTCAAACAAACCTTGCATTTTTGATATACTGCCGTGTATCACCAAGTCTTGCTTTTCTCTAGAATCTTCCAATAAATTTGACTTTCAAATGAAATAAACTTTAAACTATAAAAAAAGCATAATTTTTTATTATTTTCCTTTTTGCTAATTTTCAAGCATGGCTTATTTTTAGCCACTTTTACACAACCCTCACTGAGAAACAAGTTTTGGTGTCGGTTTTGAACATAACTGGAGAGTCAGCATCAGTGGAGAATGACTCTCCGTCACTGCCACGTCTTCAGTTCTGACTATAAATAAAATACATTCCTGAGAAATCTTTGCCAACTTAAAAAAAATATGTTATGGCACTGAGATATGAACTTACACACCTAGAAATCGAAGGAAAGCAACATGTGTGAACGCACGAGTGGGCACGCATACAGAGAAACTCCTTAGTACATATATGTTAAGCTAAGTAAATTTTTTTTCATATCATCAGTTTTGTTTCTAACCATAGAAGGGTGTAAGAACTATACTTTTATTGAATTAAAAGGGAGGATGAAGAGGAAGAGAATGAAGCGCTATATAACATATTAACAAATGAGCTCTGCTTTCTGAAGATAAAAATATGTCTTCCATCATATTTCAGTCTTTTTTTTACCCCAGGATCTGGCTACTCACACTATGAAAAAAAAAAGAAAGGAAATTTAAAAAGAACGTAAAACCACTAAATCTTCCACACAAACATTAGTCATAGTCATCCTTGGCCACACCTCGTATTTATCTTCCCTTTTTGTTAGGTTTGCTTCTTTCTTTGTGATATCACAATAATTTCTAATCTTACAGTAATATATAAGGATGATGATCCAAAGAATGAATAAAAAATGTCGCATAAGGAAGTTCTAAATAGAACGATTTTTCAGAGTTTCCTGAAAGATGTCAGCACCACGTCTTTAAAATAACATTTTATAATGTCGATAGAGTTTTTGCCACACTAGGTTTGATGTAGAGTGGCATTAAAAACAAATTAAAAATGTACGCCAAGCTAGGAAATACTTTTGAATAGTAACTAGCCACTTAGGTGTGCCAACGTATCAATCTACTTGTCAGAAAAACAACAACAACAACAACAATGTATTCTTTCAACTACTTGTCTTTTGATTTCTGGTACTTATGAAATAATTGCTAACTTTTGAGGATATATGCATTATTTGAACAAAGAATATTTAAACTAGGAAAATCCTTTCTACTGAATGATTAATCTATTGATTAATGATGATTTTGAAACAACTATGTTTTTGCTATTGTTATTTTCTGTAGTTTTAAATAGACCTATATTTCTGGGTGGCTTTTTTTTTTTTTTTTTGGTTTTACTATATTGTTTAGACACTGTGTATATTATCAGAATTATCAAAATAAACAGCTAGAAATCTAAATCATCATCTCCACGCCATATGACTTGATAGGATGATATGCTACCAGAAATATTTCCTAATATTAGAAACCTAGCAAAAGAGACATTAAATGTGTCAGCGGAACTGCAGCTATGACTCTATCAATACCCCGTGGCACTTTTGTATCCCCATCTGAGGCTATTACACAGCTCTGGATGACAGCCCGCTTCAGCTTCATCATGTGATCCACTGGGACACAAACTCATAACTAGCTTTCAACACAGATCCTTCGTATAAAAGGTAATAACCTCAGCCAGTCAGTGCGGGAGGGATTATAAGCGTGACACCGAACAGGAAAGTTTGGGGGAAAACAGTTTGACATAAACCTGACTGAGACAAGCCCAGAAGGACAATTTCTTAAACGTTAAAGGCTAGAAAGAAATGGATGTCTTTGAAAAGAATGCTTTGGATGGCTTTAACGTTGTGTTCTTTCTGGAGCTGTGGCTGTTGGTTTTAAACTACTCTGTACAATTGCCACACATCTCTCCCTTCACATACGCCATCACCAAGGATGGGATAAAAGCTCCTCTAAACGTCCCACCCATCAGATCAGTGGTCTATGCCTGACAAACACTCGATTTACTAAATTTACCTCTCCTAATTAAATACTTAATCATTCCCAGGATCTCTCAACACCAGCTCCATGGGGCAGTTAGGATGCTGGTGGCTTGTAGCAGTCATGAGGGCTGACGATTAAAATTTCAGGAATTTTGTGTGCCAGTTATTAAACACAAATATCATTAAGAATTAGGTAAATTTACAATTAAATAAATTATACTAAAACAAAGGCACTGTGCAAAAATCATCATTTTTTAATATGTTACTACATTTCACTATTAACTCTACATTTCACTATATATTCTTGAAGTTATTTACATCTATGACCTGGAAGACAGAAATACTGTATAATGGTATTCTACAGGGCATGTTTTCAGAACTCTGGTGAATTCTCTCTGGCACATCAGTAACTTAAACTCAGCCACAGCAGAAGTATTTACACCATGGGAATCAGCAAATGCTATAGATCAGGTCTCCATCTCCCGGGCAAGAGCTGGCTGTGCAATACTCCCAGCACACCACTGGGTTAAGATGATTTATAGTATCAATACCAGGCTTCGCATTTGCAAAGAGAAACACTGAACCCTGCCACTATAAACCTTTATTGAAATGTAAATGAATAGATTAACCACTTATTTTGGATGCCTTTAGAGTAAGAGATGCCTTCCATAGGACGTGCAAGATTTGCATTAAACTTGACTTGCAACCGACTTTGTCAGTTCATTACAGGAGTTGAAAAATCCTTTAAACTCATGTGTCATTCCTTTTAAACTTTTTAAACAATCTCAAGGTAAAAAAATTTAACAGACGTTTTACAATGTTTCCCTGTTAAGTTTAAATGGTAAGGCACATATCCCCTTCCATTCATAATCACTGCTAAATGTGATTTCATGTATTTCTGAAGTTGACCGAAATGATATCTATGTAACTGTCGACTCAGGAAAAACAAAGCAATGGCACCAGTGAGCCACCGACTGTGTCACGTGATGGAGAAGTGGGCGAAAAGGTGCCGGCGACCTGACTCGGCTGTGGGACAACCTACCTCGCCGCCCTCGTGGGGCAATGGGACAAGCCCCATAAACCAGGCAGAAGATGGGACCTGCGTGCGGATCAGCCAGGTGGGCATATGAGCATCGGCAGAAGAACACATCTAGTAGTTGTTGATAATATCGCATAGATTCCACGTAAAACAGAGACAAAGGCTGACTCCACTATCAAGTAGACGTTCAAGTTTTCTCTCACTGTTTTATTTTTTATTAAATTTATCAAGGCGACATGGGCTAACAACATCATATAGGTTTCAAGTTTACAGTTCTGTAACACACCATCTGTATATCGCATTGCGTATTCATCACCCAAAGTCAAATCTCCTTCGTTGCCACGTGCAATGGAATATTACGTAGACAGAAGAAAAGATGAAATACCACCATCTACGCCAACGCGGATGAATCTCGAGATAATCACGCTAAGCAAACTAAGGCAGAAAAAGTTGAGAACCGTTTGATTTCGCTCACACGTGGGATATAAAACTGAAAGCAACGAATGAACAAGATAACGAAACAGAGGCTCGCAAACCAGGCAGCAGTTTAGTGGTTATCAGAGGGAAAGGTGGGAATAGCGAGACAGACGAGGGAAAAGGGGGTAAAATGTGCGAAGACGTTCAAAGGTAAAGGGCATCGCCCTCGAGAGTCGAGAGAGACGTGAACCGGTATTACAAATGGGCTTCTGGAATGTTCTGGTCCAGCCTTGCTTTCTTACAAAGGTGAATGTATATCCATCCAAGGACTGTGGCATCTGTTCTATTTTGAAATGGCACAGCACGAAAAAGTTCATTTGGTATTTGTTGCTAATCTAGTCCATGATTTAATAATTATTATAAATCAGTTTCTCATTTTTAACAGCTTCTCTTTTACTACAGTTGTATGCAGATGTGTTCTATGAATGGTCATTGTTAAAGTATAGGGGAGCCTTTCACCATTTATGCATACATGAACCATGTGACTATTGGTCATCATTAAGAGGAGATGCAAAGTACAAACCAAACTGTTATACTCAGATTTATAATAGGTTTTTTTGCAGAATTAAAGCAATCACAAATTTTTACTTGATTAGAGTACAAGAATATTTAAGATAATGCTATGACTAAAAACATAATTTTTCTGTTTATATTATTTACATACTGCTTATATTTTAAATGCAAAAACTATATATTCCTATGACAGTTTAGAAAAATAAAAAACATTGCACCTATAGTGTTTGCTAGAAAGTTATTACATTTCAACTGAAAAATGACAACAATTTAAAACATATTTTCTCCTAAGCCAAATGCTTTGTATAAGTAATCACTAGGTTAAAAAAAAAAAAAAAAAAACCTATCATGTAGGTGGTGAAAATTATTGTTTGAATGTTCATACATTTTTTGTTTAAATAAACCATCACTTGAAAAACAAACTAGCTACATGACTAATGATATATGTAGAAATATACTCAATTTTAAAAGCATTTCTTTTAAAATGCAAATTTCAGGATATGAGAATCTTTTGTGAACTTCAGACTAAAAAGATAAAAGAGCAGTTAATTCTCCCTGAGTTCTATGGAGAATATACATTTGCTTGTTGATTGGTCAGCTTTTTCCGTTATAATGGGATGTTTCTCACTCTCATTTCAAAATAATACTTACATACTTGGGAACTTAAGGGACATAATTAGGTATAACACCTACCATGAAATTCTGTATAAAGTACTTGTTTCTGTTATTCACTCTGTTGGAAAATAAAATTTAATCAAAATAAGTATATTTATGTAAATCTATCAAGTTGAGTTTAGCGAATATTCTTTTTTATACCTTAAAAAAGCTCCAGTTGAAAACTAAAGGAACATTCCTTTCTTTCATTTAATTGTGAACCCTTTCATTACAACAATGAAATAACTATTTTTACAAATCTTGTGTCAATACTGTAGCTATAAGAGATACTTATATAAAAATAAAAATTTTTAAGATACTTAAGCTATGTTATAAAAATTTATATTGGCCTCTTGTTAAACCTTGGATCTGTTTAAGCTCCTATTATACAGAAGAAAAAAAAAGTGCATGCCAACCTGATTTATGTTTTAAAAAGGTATTTCATTTTTAGGATCTTCTAAAGCCTTATGTGTATTTTAATGTCCATCGTTCTGATTAAGTCAAGAATCCGTGTGACTTCCCTCACCCCAGCATCTTTTTTCTTTAGCTAGAGATGGTATTTAAGGCAGTGGCTTGGGTCTTTTAAGAGAGGCAGGTTTCCTGGGTCTCTCCCATGCATGCAGGAGTATACATGTTATTAAACTTCTGTTTGCTTTTCTCCTATTAATCTATCTTTCATTACAGGGGCTTCTCGGCCAAGAACCTAGAAAGGTAGAGGGAAATTATTTTTCCTCCCCTGCAGTTCAAGGAATACATATTAAAGAAAATAAAGTTCTAAAAATAGATGATGGATATACCATTAGACTCAGCTAAGATAATTAATTTGTTCATGCCTTTGAAGGGAATACTTTAAAATATTCTCACCCACCGCAAAGATCAAGTACGCCTTTGCTCGTGACATTTGAATTATTCAAATTTTTGACAATTAAAGAGATTTTTTAAAAATATTAAGTTGCTTTTTCTATTAAAACAACAAATGATAATAAACACATCACGCTTTCAACTATCTAAAAGCTAAGCTGGTATAAATAAACTGATTTAAGAGTATTTAATCTGGAGCCGGCTTATATTGGATCACAAGCAACAACTGTTAAAATTTCCAAAATTTTGCGACAGCTCGATTTTAAAACATCGATGGCTTAAAAATGGCTATGGACAAATGAAAGCTATGAAAGAGGGCCCCTCCCAACCCCGATATCGCAGCGTCGTTCAACATTTACCTTCACACCTCTCGATAAATCTTTAAAAGAAACATGCAGCTCTAGAGGGGATTCGGCTTTGCGAAATCCATATTTATCACGTGTCCGACAAAAGATTAGCTCAGAGCGAAATTGTGAAGTATGGATCTATATTCGCTTCTCTGTCCTCCTTTCTTCAGCCCAGAGTCAAAAAGAAAAAAAAGAAAAGAAAAGAAAAAGTATTTGTAGGTTCAGTAAACCTTAAATTAATTTTTTAAAATGCCAGTACCTGTAAATTACCCTGGGTCATGGAATCCGACCTTCCCTTAGCCCCCCCTGCACCCTCCAGCGAGCACCATCCCAGAGCGATTCACGCCCCTTTCTCCCTCCCAAACGTTGTCGCCTCGGTGACTTTGGCGGTTTCCCACGCTCCCTCTCCATCTCCAAGCCGCTCCGGGAAAGTCACATGCTCTGAGGTGGCTCCTGGGCTCGTCTCGGTCCCCACCCTTCCCTCCTTATAGCCACGCACGCCTTTTATTCGGCCACAGACGCCAACGTTAAATTCCAATGGGAGATACGATTACGATACCCACACAGTGGTCCTCAAAGAGCTTCCGCATCACCGGGAGCACTAATCAGGCCCCCTGCAGGGCCAGAGTCAGCAACGCCATGTGCGGGACCCGGCGGCCTGGCCCGTAAGAAGCCTTGCAGGGGACCCTTATGCTCATCAAGTCTCAGAGCCAGTGCCCCACACTGTCCATGGGATGAGGACCCAAGAAAGCCTGGGGTGCACTCGGGATGGAATAAAGAAAGATACCTGGACGAATGCATTAAACCTGGTTTTTAAAAAATTACTCGATTCTCAAACATTTTGTGCAAAAAACACCTGTAAACTGCTGTCGTGTTGCCGAGACCACTCTCTCTGGAGAGCGTTACACTTGGCTCGCAGGGGCTGCCTCCTTCAGGTGGGTCCTTGTGCCCTCCGAAAGCGGACTGGGAAGACCAGTCGGTGGATAGGGAGCGCTTCAGACGCACGCTTCCGAGACGGGGGAGAGCACAGCGATGTTATTCACTCGGATCCTCTTAGAGAAAAGGACGTTTACGCCGCTGTGATGGCTCCTCTCTCCAGAGCCCTGCAGCAAGGTGTTGTTTGTTTGTGTGTTTGTTTGTTTGTTTTGTTTTGTTTTGTTTAAGAATGACGTTAAAGCAGTAAAAGGAATCGAGATTAGGATCCAGACTGCCCTAGTGAGGTGGGAAAAAATCAAAAGGCTCACATGAAAGAAGAACGCTCTCCCGGCAGCTTGAATCTTGGATGTCTCCCAAACGGCTCCCACGCAGAGGCCCACGTGGGCCACAGGTGCACTCTGCGGGAGCAGGTGAGCGGAAGAAAGCGACTGCCAGGCTGGATGAATTCCTGTCTGTGATGCAATCATCCCAAGGTGCCCTTCTGCATCTGGTGTGCATCTTAGTGCATGTCATTTTTTAAGCTGGTGCTTTTCAAGAACATAAAAGATTTCACAGAACCAAAAAGGGCTGTGAGATAGTCAATAAGCCTAATGAGGCCTCGTCCTCAGCCATGGTCAGGAAGAAGGCGTTCGGGGAGACTTTTGTGTTTACCAAAGCCAGAGATAAATAGATCCCGTTCTCATTATTTCTAAACGGATGTTATCATTAGTTACCAGAACAGTGGAGAGTTTAATGAATTCGTGCAAGTCGATGAGGAGAAGGAATTCTGAGATGCCCGAAATAAATGACGCCAGGCGGGAGGGTGGGAGGGAGAGACCAGAGAGGTTCATGGGTTAACGACGGCAGGACGAAGCCTACAGGGCGGCCGCTTACAGTCCCAAACACTTGTGGAAGTGTCGAATGACTTCCAGGTGGCCGTTCCCAAAATTACGCACAGAGAAGGCCAGGTGCCACTGCCCGCCGGGCGCCTCTGCTCCCTGCTCATCCGCGAAGGGTCCTCGCTCTTAGCCCCAGTGGATCCAGGAGCACCAAGGACTTCTTCCGCATGGACTGCTCACCTCTCGGATCTGCCCCCGCTTCACCCCGCTTATCTAGAGCCAATCCGAATTCTTTCAAAACAACTTACATCTTTCTTCCCCGAACGGCATGCATAAAAGAGCACCATCAGCCCCAGGGAGAGGTCAGACGGGTTGCCTCCCCGATCCAGCCCGGCCCCGGCCAGCACAGACCTCACGCCCCAGGACCACTTTTCTCTGGCACTTGGCTCGGCAAATCCTTTCTTTCAGAAAAGCTTTCGGCCATGAATCGTTTCTGTTTAACAAACATAACGATTTTTCATTGAAAGAAGAGGGACGTCCTTAACTTTAAAACTAGTAAAACCCATGTGATGGACGGCGTGGTGTAGGCACCTTTCCCACAGGTAAAGGCCAAAATAACTCAGTCTCTAGTTTTTAGTTCCCTGCATTATATTATAAAGACCAGCTAAAATCTTGACGTCACAAATGCACCTTTGTTTTTGAAGTGCTTTGAGAGTAAGACATGGCTGCAATGGTGAATAAAATGGATAATCTGTAAAAGTCGTTTATGGCCCCCCAGGGTGTGTTTTATGTGCCGCTGCATTTGCTCAATATTTTAATACAATTCCCAGCAGGTCTTAAAGCTAAGCTTTGTGCCCACAGCGAAAGGCCTCACTCGCAGATGAGATAGTTCAGTTTTTGTTGTTTAATGAAGTTTATGAGTTAAACTTCGCCCTCAGTTTGTTTCCTTCATTTCATGGAGTATTTTCAGCATAGTTTGAAAGACAACTCAGTATCCTATGATTCATTTCTCTATAACCATTTCCGAGGAGGGTACCGAATTGTATTCTATGGAAAAAAATATAAAACAAACTGTTGCACTTTTACAATAAAGATAACTAGAAAACAAAGAACTATCAAGACAGCATTTAACTTGTAATACCTGGTAATGGCCTTCTGAATTCCTCTCTCCCTCCCTCTACTCAAAGAGGGTTTTCACTCTGCATGCACACGTCAAGTGAAAAGCCATTCATGAAAAGCTACTCTAAAATGCTCACTAGTTTTCTGTTTTCTGCAAGGTGAGATTATGTTTCTTTTCTGATGCATGCTGTTCTCCACAGGGTGGGGGCTGGGGGAGGGGTTCCGGCTTGCTTGCCCAGCCATGTCTCCTCGACTCAGGTCACAGAGGTGTTTACTGTCCTAGCTACACACTTTCCTCTGAGGGCCACTCTACCTGCCTTGTCCGTTCTGTTCTCTGCACCAAGGCCAGTGTCACCTAGGAAGAAACACTGACACTCAATCTCATGTTTCCCCCAAGTCATCTCGGTTCGACACAGCTTGATGAGATCATTTCAAATCTGTGACATGATATCTGTCAAATAATGACACTGAATGCTCATGGGTCTGGCGGAATGTTCTGTAGCTGGTGCGCATTTATTATTTTAAACGTTGTGTTTTCACGTAGCGGTTAACATGCATGTTAGTGTCCTTCGCATTTTTTAAACACGGCAAGCACGTAAACTGTATCCTTCACACGGTGGTTTTTCCCATGGATGTGTTCCCATCGTTTGTTGAGTGGCTGAGGCTCACAGGCAGCCCCACCCCGATCATATCCTTCAGAAAGGTTTTATCCGAATAAAACAACCGGCACTCTAACTTCACTGGAATTGGATACTTTTATTCATGTCTTATTGCTAAAATGTTCATTTTATCAATATTCTCTCTGAACGGTTATAATGATACAAATACTTTCTTAAAAAAATATAATACATAGAAAGAAATACCATTATAAGTAAGTCCTTAAGATGGCACCAAGCTTAACATTATATGTCGATTATACCTTAATGCTAATAATAATATAAAAAGGTAACACCAAGCTAATGAAATCAAGAACCACCAAATGGAGCCACTATTTGGATGATATGGGCAATACTATTTAAGGCTAACTCGAAACGTTACTATAGGAAAACCTAGGAGACTAAAGGAGCTTGTGTAAAAGCCCGCAGAGCCCAACGAGAAATAATTAGCTTTACAACAAACATACGAGGTCTATTATCAGGCAAGGTTATCTGACAGAATTTCATTAACTTCTATAGGAGCATAAAATATAACTCTTTGATCACAGTTCCTTGCTTTTCAATTTGTCAGTGTTGTAAATATCCAAAAAAAGGATATTTATGCGGATTTTTCCCCCTACAAACGTGAGCAATGCCACATTAATTTTGAGGTCACGCTATGTCAGTGTTAAGCTACTTCCTGCCCATAAGTATTGTTGTGTGCTATGTTAAACAAACCTACGGCTCAATGTGCAGCATGTCCTCATGATCTCACTCTAGAAATACTGTAATTCCAATTAACGCTGGTATGTTTTGCTTTGTCCAAGTTTCCTAACGCGAAGCTGTTTTGTCTTTGCCATGACCAATGGCGACATCTGAAAAATTATACTTATGGTGCACTACTAATACTGACATCCATGTGTAATGTGCCGTCCACACAGTGTTATTTTATTGCAATGAGAAAAATTCTACAGTCACAATATTGGGTTGAGCAGGACGTACATGAGGGCAAAACTTCAACCTCAATTTAGCCTAAATGTTCTTTTTTGATGAAGACAATGACTCAGTTGTATTTTTCTGGGTTCTATGATATCTACATATGGTTGCCAATGAACTGGTCTACTTTAAAAGTGAATTTAAAATACGTAGGTATAAAGCATAAAATAAGACATGTTCCATTTTGACTGACTGTGTTCAGTGGTGCTCGTATTCTGATCATTGCAAAGAATTCTGTGATCTCATTTTCCGGCGTTCAGTTGCCAGGAAATCAAGCTATTTGCTTAAACAAGTACCTATGTGTTTCTTCATATCTCCAGACCCTGGGATCATCCTGGATTAGCTAATCCTACAAAAGTTATTCTGTCATTCTCTCTGCTAACTGTGCTTATTCTTTACTTAAATCATCAGCAAGTGATTGCTTAATAGTGAAGCAAAACCACAAAAAAATTTTAGATCTAAAAGGAAGAAACAAAGTCAACAAACTCACTACTGCTTCTTACCAACGTTTTTGCTTTTTTTCCTACACTCGAACACATTTAACGCTTTATTAATAGCTCAAATTATATCTCTCTCTTTTCTGACGCCTTACACACGCACAGGTTGGAGGATAAAATGATTAAATGTTGATGTTACGAAACCCAAGCTTATCAGTTCTTCTTTTATCTGATCTCCCATGGTGAAATCTGCTGGAATATCATTGTACTAAATTACTTTATTTTGACTGTTAAACTATTAAATTAATTTTGAATCAGATTTTCAAACAGCCTCAGTGAGGAGAATTCTGAGTACTCTTTATCAGGTAAATGAAGCAACAGCTTGCATATATAAGCCAGTTTTCTATGCTCACTTATAAACAGAAAAAGTAACCTGCATAGAATAAATTAACAACAAATGACCTGAGTGGCTATAATTCCTTGTCACCCTTTCAGCAGCAATATTACAGCAAAACAGAAAACATTAAAAGGTCTTAGATTTACATGGAGGATAACTTCAAGTTACTTTTCCACTACCCTTTCATTGTTAAAAATCGTTTGACTTAAACATGAATAATACATGAACTACCCGACGGTCAAGCCATTCGTTGCGAGGTCTGCACAACTGAATTTACGATTCTGTTATCCACATAAACGAACAACGTGGACGTGATTCCTGAGCCCGCCTGTGGCCCTGGATTTAAGACTCGCCATAATGTACCAGGATCAGCGTCATCTTAGCCCAGCCTTTTCCTTCTCAGATTATCACAGAGAGTGTGCTGTGGAAGCAGGTGTCTCTCTAAATTTACAATTTTTGAGATGTGGTAAACCAAACTTATAGACCAACGTTCTCAAGCAAGAGGAAAACATGATTTGGCATAATACAAGTATATTTAGTAAGGGGAGGGGACAAAAATATATATACTCTTTAAATCCTAATCACATTCTTATTCTTACTCTTTTGACTAAGCAGTTTTGAGGCGTATAATAATCCCAGGATATGGAGCATTTACTGTGTACCAGGCCTTGGCACGCTAATATTTTAATTTTCTCTTCACCACACCCTTACAAGAGAGGAAATGCTACTGTTTAACAAAGCAGGAAGTCAGACCTCGGAGAAGTTAAATTCCTTACACTGCTCATTGGCAGAACAGGGACCCGCGTCCAAATCTGTCTAGTTACCAGGCGGTCGCATTAGCCCGCCAGCGTCAGCATCACAGGACACCACGGTCTGGGGGCTGAACAACCCAAACTCATTTCCCTGTGGTTCCGGACGCTGGGAGTCCAAGGCCCGGGCGCCGGCAGGTGGGCGGGGTTGGCCGGTTTCTCCCGCGGCCTCTCCCCTGGGCTCGCAGGTGGCTGCCTTCTCGCCATGTCGCCCCGAGGCCGTCCTCTGCACAGTTCCCAGGTGTCTCCTTGCTTCTCACAGGGACCCCAGGCCATCGGATCAGGCCCCGCCCTTGCGCCCCCATTTAACCCCATGGCCTCTTCGAAAGCCCTGTCTCACTGCGGGGAGAATAGGAATGTGGAGAGAGGGGGTGGCAGTCCGGTCCCTAAGGGCAGTGCTTTCTCTCGTCGGTCTGCACGAGCGCCGAGGACCCAGGGTCTGAGTCCTCACTGGGGGTTCGCGCCGAGCGCTGCGGCCGGAGCTTCGGGTCCACAGAGCTCTAAGCTGGGCCTCTGTCACCCAGACAGCGTCGTCGGAACGCAGCAGGGCACGACACGTGCGAAAGGCCAGCGAGCCCGGCCCCGGGCCGTCCCCGCGGCGCCGCGGCGGCCCGACCCGCGCCGAGGGCTGGCGCAGCCCCTGCCAGCGGCCGGGCTGTTCGGACAGGCCTGGGAAACACGCGCCGATGTGCGGGCCACGGTTAGCCGGCCGGCGTATTGGCTTAGCAGCGGGGCTTAGTATGGCATCGCGGTCCGGTCGCCAGCGTAGGCGAGGGGAAGTTCTGTAGGAGACGGCGTTTGTGACAAAAGACGAAGGGCGAACCCTCTCAACTGTCTTTCAGGGCATTGGTTGGTCTCTCCATGCCGCTGTGCACGGCGCCGGAGCCCCCTGCTGGTCCCCATCAGTTCTGTCCCCAAGGCTGACGTGGTCACTGCCCCCTGCTTGACTGAACTTGACACAGGTTCCTTCCTCGTAAGGCCCACCTACCTCCCTTTTCTTAGAGCATTTACCGTAGGAAAGTAATTGCGCTTAGAAATCGTAAATTCTTTCTCTGCCATTTTGAAATGTACGTGAGTTTCCTTAACAGTCGCTTACTGGTTCCGTGACCCAGGAAACGTCTTAGGACCTGGGAACCATCTCTTTGTTGTGCGAACATCTAAGGAACAGAGAAGGGTATCTCCCAGGCTCTGGAGGTGGGAGGGGCCTAACTTCATCGGATGCCTTGATCCAACCAGCAAAGCTGCCTGCCGTCATCAAGACTGGTTTTCCTTTGGGTAAAGCAAATAGAAAACACTTAGGATTTACCTCAACCCCAACCCCACTCTTGAAAACTCTCTAGACTTTTGTCTCGGAGGAGCTGAGCTTAATCTCCCCTGTCGCTAGTCTCTCTGTTCAACTTTATCTGGCGCAATTTTTACTCGGCAAGGCAAACAGGCTGACCGTGGACTAAGATACACATAACTGACGTTTCCTTTCAATCCAATAGCCAAAGTGTCTAGGTGCAAAGAGGGACCTAGGAAAACTGTAGAAACATTTCGACACCAGCATGAGGTAAAACCATCATTTCTGCTACTTCCCATCACCGTCTGAAACATAGGAAGGGCTCACGTACGTTTGTCTTTTTATCATTATTGTTGACCCACATTTTCCTTCTCATAAACTGCTGCTTCGATGAACACCCATGGTTCTTCTTAATTCATCGTAACAAGAATAAAGATAAAGACTTTCTTGGGGAGAGGGCGTGAGAACCTGGAAAAGGCAGCCCATCACCCCACCGAAGGACGATGTACGGAACATTAGTGCTACGAAGGGGCCTAGAACATTTGGCAAATCCCGGTCGATAGTTTAGAAGAACCTCCCTCTCTCCCCGGTATCCTCGGTAACCATACGAACGAGCCTCACGTGCTGATAGAAACCAAACCCTTCCGAGTTTCTTCTGCAGCACCGTTGAAGGGCCATAGTTGGAAAATTAGAAAACTAAACCGTTCATTTATCGCACTCCCTTATCCAAAGAGTTTCCCATCTATTATCTCATTTTAACCTCGTAAGGACCCTGCGGTGTTATCATGTTCACTTCATTTTGCACATTAACACCGCAGCTTTCAGCTCACACTAATTACAAGACGGAGCTCGGAGCCAAGCAAACGCGTGGCCGGCCCTGGGTACGGGGCACAGGGCCATCTCTCCGTCTTTCCTTTCTCTTTCACTGCTATGGAGAATTTCCAGACCAGTTTCTTACAGCGTGGACCTAAACAACAGTGCTGTGAGACAGAGATTATCACCTCCATTTTGATACAAATGAAGAACAGAGAAGCTGAATAATTTCCCAAAAGTCACAAATGTCAGAAATCGAAAGCGTATTCATCAAATTCAAACCCGGTTTAGAAATAAAACTTAAAAGATTTACCATGATTGTTCACAGTGACAAAGTAAACCTGAGTCATTATCGACTAATCTGGAAGCAAAGTTCTCAGTCGCCTTTAAAAAAAAAAAAAAAAAAAAAAAAACACATTGTACAGAAAAGAATATAACTGGGCTTTAATATTTCCCTATAGTATGATTTTTTAAATCTCTAATAAATACTTTTAGGTCAGTAAAAAAAAAACAGTAAATGATCATTGTCATGGCATAATTTCTTTAATTTGTTCTACTTTTAGTAATAATTAAATTTTCTCCCAAAGTTATCGGACTTCTTTTGATCAAAGAAAGATATCTTGCCTCATCAGTTGAAATGTCCTAACTCAAATTAGGAAGATTATTCCTAAAAAAAACAAAAAACAAATTTCTTCATATAGTTGAAATTCAACAATTGTATAAACAACAAAATATGTAATGTTACAAACACGTGTATTTAAAAATGAGTTATTTTTATAACGCAGTGTATTATAACCCGTTTATAACACATTGTACTCAAACAAGAACGGGAAGCAGAATACGAGATGACCAAAACCTCAAAGGGCTCGATTCATTTCTTACACCAGCAGTGAAGCATTATGTAATAGTGTCCTTTTTTATTGGTCTCTGTGGTCCTACACCCCCTCCAGCTATGGCACCGTGTCCGATGGCTTTCCTAACCTCGAATGTGTACAGCGAGGTCCCCCTGAGGTGCTGTTTGTACCCCCATCTCTACTTCCTCAAATCCCACTCTTTATTGATTCCTTCTCTTCAGATTTCTGTCCCTGATACTCTTGATGAAATAGCGCTTGCCTGGGCACCTCTACGGGCCGGGCTTTGTTGACACAGTCCTCAATTCCCGCTCATCTGGTACGCGTGATCCCGTCTCCTTCTTAAAACCATTTCTCCTTTTGCTGGATACTGTCTCCTCCTGCCCCACTCACCTCCTTCCTCTGCCTCCTCTACTGCCTTCCCCCGGCTGGCCTTTCAGTCACACATCGCCCGATCCTCTTCTCTAGCTGCGCTCATTCCCCGGATGATTTCAGGTACTTCTGGTTTTACGGACCACCCAAATGCTGATGATGCTCAACTGTCATCTGTAACTCGTGATTTCTTCCATGAGTTCCAGGCCTCCATCTCTCACCATCTACTACCCTCATCATCTCCCCAAGCACATCGAACAGGCAGCTTCTGTCTAATACGCCTAAAACACCTTACTCAGCCGCCCGCCCCATTGCGGGTAGATAGGCTTGATCTGTATCTATTACCTCTTTTTTAAATATATTCTTCTGAACCAGGAAGCCGGAAGGGCTACAATCTAATTTATCAAGACTTCCTTAGAGTCAAGTTTCTCTGTGTAATTGAAGGTCTGCCAAACGGATACACTCGCAGAGTCTCGGATCAGGAATGGGCTTACATGGAGCGTGTTTGGCTATGGCGCGTGACAGAGGACAGGCTTCCCAATCCCCTGGCTTCTGGCTTTCTGCAGGACAGGGTGTCTTCCTGGGGAAGCTCGGCGTGAAAGCTGGTCCTCCAGCCCTTCCCAAGCTTTCGGTAAATCCCCTCTCTGCATAAACCCGCCAGAACGGTTTCTGCCATCTGCGACCGAATCCGAACCACGGCGGTCCCGGAGTGCGCTCCTCTTACAGGCTTCCGCTTGGCCTCGTCACCTCCCACGTGCAAAGGCGCAGCTCTGGGTGCCATCCCTGGGTTCCCCTCACGTTCCGCGCCGGTCCATCAGCACGCCTTCTGAACCTTCCTGTCCCCATTCCAGGGCCGGCGCCTCCGAAGCCATCTCCCGGCCTCCGCTCCTGCACCTTACACGCGGCCACCGCACAGCGTGCGAGCCGGCGCCATGGATCTGTAGACAGCGCGTCGTGTTACACACCCGATCTTCCCCACGTGCGGGGCCACGCGGGGGGACACGCGGCCTCGCCCACTCCCTGGCATCACCCCTACCGCTCTGCCTCTTTCTCTGTCCCTCACACACGCCCAACGCGCATTATCTCAGGAACTTCGCAGGCACTGCGTCTTCTGCCTGAAGCACCTGTAGATTAATTTTAGATGGTTTGCAAATGTACGTGACTTGGGTCCCTGCTCAGAAAGGCCCTCGCAACCTCCTGTTTAAATAGCCGTCTCTGCCTCTATACCTTCGCTGCCTCATCTCTCTCCATCTGCCACTAAAGGAAACCACGTGGCTTTGTATATGCTTATGTGTTTATTTCCCATCTTTTCTTGTGCTCAGCGCCTTGTCCCTGGCACAGAACGATGCTCGGCGGACAGCAAACTTTCAGAGCCTGTCTCGAATAAATGAAAGAGCGAAGAAATCAAGGATGATTTCTAGTGGTCAAAAAAAAAAAAAAACATACGGCTACTTTCAGAGGTAAAAGAGAACATCGGCATTTCTCTTAGTCAACGAATGGCTTGTAAAATTCATAGCGAATATGAAAAAGTTATGTTGGTTATAATTTCTCACTATACACAGAGGGACACTATTGGGGGAACGATCCATGAAAATTGTAGCAGTACTGTTTTGGTGGCGAAAGAAATAGAATAAGAATCAAGACATGTAACATCGAGCCACCAGGCACTTCAAAGGACTTTTAAAACTCACTGCAGCAGAGAAGGACGTGAGCAACGGAGAGAAGGAGGAGCCCGCGGCATGCTCAGAAAGCGAGATTAAACATATTTTATGTGCATCCAGCACTGGGGTTACCAGTAACGAAGGCCAGGGCGACCTCTGCAACCCGAAAGATGAAAATGAACTGAGACACGCGAACGTCTTCTGAACATAACTGCGGTCAGTGAATCCCGTCTGCATCGCTAGTCTCATAAACTAAAATGTAAACGTTTTTTTGCACATATACTAATTGCCGTTTTGCTGCCATCATCTTCCAAAGATGTATCCTAGCGACTTCTGTAAACAATTTCTTTAAAACAGGAACGTTCCTTGCGTAATTCCCACGAGCGACAGAATAAGCTATACCAAATCCTCCTCGTCTTCTCTTTCTTCTGCTCCCTTTTATCTATTTTCTCCTTCTCTCTATGATCATTGCTTTGTTTTGCTTTCCGATACTTTGTGGTGGCTTCAGAGACTAGACTGAAAAAGACTGAAAACCACAGTCAATGAAACAGGAGCTTAGATAAGATTCAAAGAATACCATCTTTCCAATGTTAATAACAATTTTTATTACCATTTATAATTTTCAGAACACTTTTAACACAAATTGTCTCTCTCAAAGTCTCATCACTGCTCTCTCATTTAGTGAGCAGAAGAGATACGTTTCTGTTATAGAAACAAAGACTTAGTCATCGAAAGACATTATGATTCTAGAAAATCAGTCTTTTAGCAGATGTGAATCTGTCAGTCCTTTATCTGCTCACACATGGGTTTATATTATCATCCAGTTTTTATTTCAAAATGTGAAATTGATATAACAATCTTAATCTAAGAGTGTTCTCCAGGTTACTCAGAAAGAAAAAAAAAAAAACAGAATAATTATTCCAGAATAAACCATTCGCTTTTGCGAAAATTCATGGAATCTTTTCTATAGTTTTATTAAGATAAGATTGATATACAAAAACTGCACATATGTATTGGATGCGGTTTGATGAGTCTGGACATACTCCAACACCTGATATCCTCACCACGATCAAGAAATGTGTAGATCACATTTTCAGGATAAAGATATATTTTAAATACAGCAACAAATCCATTCACATAGCAAGGGCTTAACAAGGCATTATCAAAAAAAATAAAAGACAAGAAACAAATCAAAACCCAACATCTTGATATCCAGATAATTCGCCAGACCCAGTAAATGGAGCCGATTCTACCCCAAGCCGCACAGTGGACTTGTCTCTTCCGACCGCCATCTCATCTCCCGGGAAAACACCTGCCCCAATGTCAATCCGCTTTTCCCGTTTATACCCCGCTTGTTGCTCAAGTGCCCCTTCTTTCGTTGTTAGTTAGTTTGCTAACTAGCTAGCTAGCGTGCAACAGATTACACGAGCCTGGGGGTCTGAGGAAGCCACAGGAAGAGATGTCAGGAAAACTCCCCAAAGTCTTCACTCTCCTCATCTCCTTGAGGGTTTTTTAGGGTAACGTTCGCTCCCAAGCAGATTTCTCTGAAAGGTTCACGTTGGCGGGGCCTCTGTGCACTTGGACTCTGTGTAGATCAGGGCACACAAACCTTCACAGGTGCTCAAAGGTTGGCAGGCTGGGCCGGCACAAGGTCATCTCTGGTCTAGAAGATTCTATTGATGATTTCTCATTGAAATACTGCTGCACTCCAGAGTCAAATGGCACTCTGTCTCTTCTGTGATTAATTTCCCTATTTCAGTTCTGAGAAGTTAGAAAAGTTCCCACAAGTTTCCATCTGGAGTTGTACTTTTGAACAAATGTTCTTTCCTGGTCCAACAGTGAGCCAAACCCATAGCCTTCAGGGCGTCGTTTTAATAGTTTGTACCTCAGTGCTGTGGGGTAAATTAAATAAGGTGGGCATTAATTAGGGTTACAGTTACTTAGAGGTCATCCCCAGAATCTAAGTCTCCATGTCAGGCCTCCAGCTAAAGGCAAGAGCTAGACTTCTACGTAGTTACGATGAGGCATTCCACTTATAGATTCCTGTAGGCTGGAGAGGAACGGAATATTTTAGGCTCCCTTCCGGCTTTAGCTAAGAAAATCCCTCCGGGTACTTAACTCTAACCTCTTTCCTCCATCTCGACACTCCCGTGTGTCAAGATTCAGAACGGTTTTATATTATTTCTGAAACCGTCTTTAACACCGTGCATGCTGCCAGTGAGTTTAGGGAGCAGAAGCTGTTTCAGATCATGCAAGCCCACCGTGCAATCCACCGTCCTCCCAGCTCGACGCTCTTCAGAAGCAACCGAGGGGCCGATCCTATCTCACGCCTCTTTCAAGGCTCTGCGGGCCCATGGAAAAACTCTTGCTTCGTAGAGCTGGACTTGACTTTGTGTTGGCTCTGGAGCCAAGCCCTCTGCAAGGAAACGGGGCTCATTACCATTGCCGTGTACCAGAAGTTAAATGTATGGTCGGCGTTTGGACATATCCTCCAAAAGTCTTTTCAAGAACAGAAGAATGTTACACACAAATAATACGATCTAGTGATAACCTTCGTGAGACATTCCCGCAGATCAAAATTTTAATGCAACAGTATGTCAAATAATAAAATTTTAAAAACGAATTATTTTTTTTCCCTGGCGCTTCACACTGTCTTTGTAGAAGTCATAAATAAATGCTTGAGGTATAACAAAATGTATAAAAATTAGAGTGATATGAAAATAAGTACTTCTATGATTTAGCAATAGCCATAATAATGAATTATGTTGCCACCAAGTTTAACAAAATTTGGTGTGATTTTTGGCAAACGATAGGTAATAATAGAAACAAAGACGCAAATTACGAAATAGGGCGGCAACGCGTGTGCGTGTGTGCGTGTGTGTGCGTGTGTGTGTGTGTGGTGTGCGTGCGCACGTACACCTGTACGATGCTGGGCTCTAAGGCTTAAAATCAAGGCCCGATCTTACATGTGCTTTGACATCTGGGGAAAGCTGGGAGGGCCTCGAGCGGCCTGCCCGCAGCTTCCCCGCCCTCCCCGCTTTCACGGTTTATGTCTGCGAGCAGCCCTCACTGTGAAGACCGATCCCGGCACCTGCCGATCCCTAAGTAGTAGCTCAATTCCCTGCCAGCCCAGATAATGCTCAAACGCGCTGATCACACCCTCCAGCCCACCCTCCTCTACCACAAGGCCCGCCTCCCACAGCCCCTGCTCGTCCTCCCTGCCCCTCAATGTCCCCTCCGTGGGATCCCCACGCCACACAGTGTGCCCCTCTCCTGCGCTGCGAATAGACGTGACGAGTGGATTGCAGCCAGTCTCCTCTCTTCGGCGTCACTGTCCGTGTTCGTCCCATAACCCTGGAGCAGAAGTCTCTCCTTCACGAACTAGGCGACGAGGCAGCTACCGAAGCATACGCGTGTCCGAGTGTACGTGTAAATTTATATCCTCGGATTGTTCTTGCGTCTATCTTTCTCTCCCTTAACTAAAGATCAAAGCTTGGAACTTTTTGTTAGTTTACGATGCTCTTCTTTGTTCTTAATTTGGGATCGTAAGTCATAAAGCATTTCTTCCCTGGGAAAATCTTAATCATCTTTTAATGTGAACTAGTGTGCTCACATGCATGTGCTTCGGCCAAATGGACCAAATGATAATCTTAAGAATTGTTTCTCGATGGATTAATGGTAATTGAGGAGAAATGATCTGTTTTAAAAATAATTGAGCATACATATAACGATGAATAAGTAGATAATTTGCACTTTAGAGAGCTTTTGTCTAAGTGGTTTCCTAGCAATAAAGTTGTCTTATCCATTGTATTGCGAAGCATATTCCTGGTTCTGTGTAATATGAACTAGTCTTGAGTAAATCGCTTGTAGTCAGGCAGACGAAACCGAGCTGGAGTATTTTCAAATGTGCCGGAAAATCTTTCTACAAACATTTCTTCCTATGCTGACATAATTGCCTGAAATCTCTATCACTCTGCCCAATTCTTTTTGAAGGATTCATTCAGGAAAAACTCTGATAAAAGAAATACATTATCTGGCGTAAAGTAGTATTTTTTAAACGAAATTATCTTTCAAAGCCAAGTGCAGCATCCTCCAGGAAAGAGAGTGAAGATAGAAGTGTTCAGTGTCAGTCAGAAGATGGGGAAGGAATGGCGTCCAGCACGCCGAGCTAATCTGGGGGTGCATCAGACTTGCCTGGCTCCCGGAGGACAAGATCAGCGACTCGTGATGTCACAAGGAGGAGACCACCGAAGACGAGGGCCGCTTCTTCCCTGAGGGCACATTCTACAGGACATTTAAAAAAAAAATTATTCGAAGTCAACTTTGTTTCAATAGTGATAATGGTGACCTCACTGAATGATTGTGGCAATTAAATGGAATAATGTATATAAGATACCTAGTACGAAACATCCTTCCCAAGTAGTCCCCAATATTTATCAGCACTTTCAATGCATAAAAACAATGAGCTTTATTTTTCCTTCTACAATGTGACCCTCCCCATGATCTCTCTACATCCGTAAGGTGAAAGACAAATCTAGCCACTGTGTATCGATGATACCTACCTTCGTCTATATTTAATGGAAGCCAGTAATCTTGTTCCCAGCCAATGCGTGTGTCTCTGTGTATTTTGTTTATTTTGCATAAACGTCTAGGCCTTGAGTCACCTCTCACGCCTGTGACCCCTTCCAACATGGCGTCTGGGTCCGGGGCGGGGTAGGAACTTCTGTGAGCTCTGTGGAAGGGTCCTCTGTTCCGACCTTGTTCATTCTCTAGTCCCACTCATGTTGCTATCAGCCCGAAATGAGTGACTTGCCATTTTCTGTCTTTTTCATCTTACATTTTCAAGACTAATGGGGCATATATTCACATTCCATAATCTAAACCTCCAGATCTGCCATTACACACAAAGCTTCATTTTTGAGAAATTTCTCTCTGCCCAGAGTTCAGCTTCCCAAATTATTCTCTTACTTAAAAGGCCAGTGAGCATTGAGAACCATGGGCGTCAAGTAGCATCGCTGGCTGGGACGCAAAGATGCTCTCCTTGCCTGTGGCCGTAAGTCTCATGGTTTGGCCGGGACAGAGGGCGGAAGGAAAACACAATGTGCGAAAGGAAAACTACATGGCAACGGATTAATATTTGCATAATTTGCCTCTGTTGCATATATTAATGTTCATTAAAAATTATGATCTTCACGTGTACTCCCAGAGACAAAAATCGAGTTTCCGTATATAGACGTGTGATGACTCAGTTTAAAAAGCCTCAAGTTACTGTCCTTCAAATGAGCAATCAAGTGCGTTTTCCAACCCAAAACAAAATAAAACTTTTAAAAGTCTAGTTGTGTAAATGAGTCACAAATTTCTCAGGCCAGATGGTATTAAGTTGTAGCCTGCCAAATACCTATAGCACTTACAGTACCACGGTAAAGGAAATTAGCACCGGTTGGCACTCCGAATTGTCAGGTGTTAATTTGCTAGACGATCACGAGCTTCCTTATGCTCGCTGCCTGATAGTAGATATTTCATAGATCCTGTTTTAATGATGCATCTCCATGGTTTTTTGAGACGCAGTCGTGTTTCACAGGCATCTTCTTTAAGATGAAGACACAAGAAGTAAGTTACAGAGGATCGGCTTGGAGACCAGGATTCTGAGGACCTGAATTTTGACGGTGGCTATGCTAAACACTAGTTGTCCACTTAGATCAGTCTCTTTGCTCTCTGAAGGCATTTGTTGCCCCAACAGTTCTTTTTAACTCACCATTTCATGATTTTATTTTAAAGCTAATTGTGACTCAAGACCAAATTTGTGGCTGTCATCCCACACCTGTTTCTAAGACGCCTTTCTCTTGGCAGTGTAAAAGACTCCGGGCCAGGGTTCTTAGAACTTAGTAGGCACGTCAGAGATATCATCGAGAATCTGATAAATGCTGTAGATGCATAGACATACCGAATGCATATAAACGCTGAATCCAGCATAACGCATTAAGGGCTAGTGCATATGTGGAGCCTTGTGGAATCACAAAAACCAAGATAACGTATCTCTGGTCTTCTTGCGTAGATGGTACATTATTTCAAAGAATCTCCAGGGCCTACCTATTAGAAACGATTATATTCATTAGACTGATTACACACACACACACACACACACACACACACAGCACATATATTTCACAATTATATATATATATATATGCAGAATTATGCACACACACATAAACACCCCCCCCCACACACACACACACTCACTCTCGGAATTTCTTTGCCACTCAGAGCAGTCGATGACGTATTTGGTGGGTTTACACCCCTGACCCTGTTATCGGCCTTCTGTTAGAAGGAACTCTAAACCTACACTCGATCTTCCTGTTGGTTTTTTTGTTTTTTTCTTCTGCAGACATAGTCTATTGTCCATGGTCACCTTGTAAGATTGTGACAGTCAGGGTCGTGACCCAGGCTTATTCCGACTCCCATATCTTTTTTTCTCCATCACTTTATGTACACGTATTTAAAGAAAACAAGTCGAATCCTTTCTATTGTTGCAATTCTCAGCTGATGTCTAGAAAGCAGGTTCGGGGTAGGGAGCAGGCGTCTGTATGATCTTAAATCCACCCACTGATCCCAATGCACTCCAGAGCTTACAGATCGCGTCTCTGAAATACTCGGAGACAAAGAATAAGGTGGTAGGGTGTCCAGCCCCACGATGTGTCTGAGCGGCCTGTACCGCAGCTTCTTCCTGGAGGAGGGCTGTCTCCCTCATGCAGATGGAGAACCTGGGGAAGTATGCAGTCTCCTCAGGTATTCTGATTTCCTCACCAGTTTTCCCGGTTCCTTCCTACCGTCACCCAACGAGATCTGTGTGTGTGTGTGTGTGTGTGCATGTGCGTGTGTGTGTGTACTTGGGGCCAGCGAGGAAAATGACCTGGGCTTCCCACCTGCACCCCCGACATACCCTTCTATATGAAAGGGGACACGCGTCTGGTTTTGAGAGGATGAAAATGCTGCTTGCTGGTCGTTGGCGGGGAGGAAGCCAAGTGAGTCCCGTCCCGGAGCGGCCTCCTGCTCTCCGGAACGGCTCCCGGTCTCTAGGGCAGAAGCCTTGCTTCAGGCGGAAAGTCTAATCAGCTCTCCCACCCCTACTGGTCTTCCCGACAACCTGTATATCTGCCTAAATTGAAAAACAGCAGTTCCTACTTGCAGGTAGGCATTGCATTTCTGATGGTTAAATTTAAATCAGGAATTGAAAAGTCATACATAGTTTCACCATTACCTAAATCTTATAATTATATGTGTCTGTCTTAGGCCAATATAATTAGATATTTATGCAGCTTATGGAATATCGATGCCCTTCATTTATATCTCATCAAGAAATAAATTATTTTTTATCTTTTAACTAAGAATTATAGGACACTTGCGAGGTACCGGGTTTTGCTTTTACAAATGTTCTACAAATCCCCAATTGCTGCGTTCTCATCAGGCTAAGAGAAAGATGCTGGCGTTAGCGCCACTTAACAGAAGAGAGGACTGAGGTACAGAGAGGTTCACTGACGTGTCCCGTGATGCCCGGCTAGTGAATCGTGCAGCTGGAACTCAGCCCCGGGCGGTCTGGCTCCACCCACTTTTAAACGAATGATGAAATTCAGCACAGCTGTCTCAGTAGGAAACCGCCGTAGGCAGGGTGGTGCCCCCGCCGAAGACTTCCCCATGCTAATCCCCGTAACTTGTGAAAATGCCGTGTTTCACGGCAACGAGGAATGAAGTCTGCATTACGACTCCCGCTGCTAATCAGGTGACCTAGGAATGGGGAGGGGAGCGTGGATCGTCAAGGCGGGCTCACCGAATTGCAGGAAACCGGGTGAAAAGAGAAGCTGGAGGACGAGGGTCAGAGAGGGAGACGCGATGACGGGGCAGAGGCCGGAGCGATGTGGGGTCCCGGGGCCAGGCAGGCGGGGCCCTCGAGGAACTGGGAAACGCAAGGCGACGAACACCCCCCTCAAACGTCAGTCATGATGAAGGCCCGCCCTCCGAGAAGCAGGGCCTCTCAACTCCAGAAATGTAAACTAATAAATCCGCCTCGTGTGTGTATTTATTTGTTAAAACAGCGAAAGGAAACCAATACAAAGCAGCGACATCCGAATGACACGCGAGTCAACGACGCAGCGCTCGAGGTGCAGGCTTCCTGTTTACGAGGTGCGTGGCCCTCAAGCAATTACTTACACTTGCCACTGCATCTTGGTTGGCTTTGCTGTAAAACGGAGAGAGGCATGTGTACTTCACGGTTGCTGGGGTCGGGGTGCCACGGGGTGAAAAAGAGCGCCGCTTAAAACACAGCTCAATTTCCGAGCAGACGTTTCCCTCTGGGATTATGCAGAACATTAAAATAGCTGGTGGACGTACAGCCCCGTGCAATTGGCAAATGAGTGTATGCGACGCATCGCGGGCAGACCGCCGAAATAGGACGTCTGCTCGGAGTAGCGATGATGCTGCTGGCGATGACGATGCTGACGATGATGATGATGATGATGATGACGATGATGACGATGACGATGACGATGCTGACGATGATGATGATGATGATGACGATGATGACGATGATGACGATGATGATGATGACGATGATGATGATGATGATGACGACGACGATGATGCCGATGATGATGACGATGATGATGATGATGATGATGATGACGATGATGATGATGATGATGACGACGATGATGATGATGATGATGATGACGATGAAGAAAACGCTGGTGGGGAACCTAGGATGGACTCAGAGGCTCGGGATGTGCCCTGGAGGGTCCCCAGGTCCTCACTTCACGTCACCGATGGGTTCTGCAGCATCAGGAAAAAGGACAGATGCCAGAGTCCATTCTGCCAAAGGCTAAATGATATCAGTAAGAGTCAAGTTCCTTCAGCACCTCACCAAGGCTATCGTGAAACATTGACTGAATCACCGTTACTCAAAGCCCTGGAGCGAAACACTTGGGAAGCGGGCTTGACTTTGGATCCAACTCCGCCACCCGCTAGCTGTGGATAACCACAATTTCCTTCACATGTTGAACCTTCCAGAAATTCCAAGCTTATAGAGTGTCAGTGGGTCCCATTGAGCTGCCACGCGCGCCTGGGCTGTCATCGACACTCGCGGATGTCCCCTGTAGGGTCCTCATCCACTGCTCCCGGCCACAGGGCACCGCGGGTACTATGCTGAGAACTTCGGCAGGCATCCGTCTCCTTTTAAGCACTGGAAACATTTCGGAACCTTCCATTCTTGCTCAGATTCAATGCGGCTCTCACAAATGGCTTCTGTGTTGTATGTTCTCAAAATCTAAATGACCTATAGTGATGTGCCGAAAACAGCGTTATCTAAGACTAAATCAATTCCTGGGAAGTGATGGCACTAATAAAGCACTGGAATTGGAGGCCGCCATCAAAAGTGACAGCCATTGTCGGTCCATTGCATAGCTATCGATAGTGCGCCTCATTAATACACTCAGCCAATATCGACTCCCGGGAGAGCGGCTGTGCGCTAAAATGACAGCTCCGTGGCTGATTCTGCTGGGGCAGGAGAAGAATGAAAACCAGCTACCGACTCTGACTGGCGCTTCACTGACCGCTTTTCCGATGAGCCCCTCGCCCTGGCGTGAAGGTCACCTTGGGTTAGTTACATTATGATGGAAAAAGAGACATGGCTTTAGGATGATCTCAAAACGAATCTGTCCTCGATTTCTTTCTTTTTCTGATGTTCTGATACTGTTATATGTTTTCATATTTTTATAATAACAAGCTAATCCCATAGAAAGAAGCCTGATAGTTATAATATTTGGAAATGTCTCAAGTTTTTAAGTTTCATTCAGCGCTAATGAATCCACTAAATGACTCATCTGCCAATTGCAACCAGAACTATAACAGATTTTTCTGTCCTGAATATTCAATTACAAAATGTTCATTTCGGTTATCACACCTAGTAAACATATCACCAGAGACCTGAAAAATATCTCTGAATGGGGAGAAAGTGTGTCTCCATAATCATCTTTGGAAAACATTTTTATAGTTTTCGATTCATTGAGTAACTGTAGATTTTTTTTTTTTGGCTTGCAATTGAAATTCTCTAATATTATTTCCTTTTCCTCAGAAATTTTCTCACAATGTCATTTCTTTCTTCTGGAAATGTGCGTTGCTGTAGAAAATATCGACCATTCATTCGCTCATTACGTATTTTACTGAGCGTCTACTATGGGCCGGACACCAATCTAGGAGAAGGAGTCAACAATAAACAAAGTAGACAGGATCTCTGCCCTCACAAGGATCACTTTCTAGTGGAGGGAGACAATGTATGAGTGGAAATAATGCCGAGGCGGATTAAACATGATTAGCCTCTGGCCAGCTACGGTTCTCACACTGGGCTCGGCGAAGGTTCTGCCCTCAGGCCGAGGTGTGAAATGAGGGGACAAGGGAGAGCCATGTGGCCAGAAACACCACAGACAGTCCTGTCTCAGAAACGGGAAAGGTAGAAATCAAGTCCCTGCGTCGTTGCTATTATTGTTAATTTTTCATTTTGTTTCATTGTGGTTACAGAATGCGGCTTTTAAGATCTCTATTTTTTGGAAGATTATGCAGCCGAGTACATTTTGTACATAAATTAATTTTACTCTTATACCATTTGACTTGATAATTCAACTTACAGGAAAATGATTTTTTTCCCCCCGAGAAAGTAAAATATTTGTGTACAAGTAAGTTTATTACCGCATTACTTATAAAAGAGAAAACTTGCCATGAATCAGGTTGTCATAGCATCATAAGAGCGGCACTTTTTGTGCTGCTATTAATAAATGGGCTTGAGAGTCAAGGACCTGGGGATTTGAGGGTCTGGGAATTCCCAAGGCTCCCTGAAACACAGTGGAAAAGTATATGACATATTCCGTAAATATATAAAATGGTATGTGTGCATGAAGAAGACCGATTTGACCATATCAGAAGGCTAATTATAATTATTTTGTGTAACCCATCGGATCTCATCCATCTTACCTTACAAATTTGGTTATGGAAAGACATCTTGGGTCAATAAAAATTTAGCAAATTATATAGTGTGAGACCCATGCACCCAGCCACAAAAATCGAGATACCAAACTACTCATTCGGCCAGTGCCTGTTAGTAGTTTCCTTACCCTTCAGCCTTGAATGTCACTCACGGTCATTCCCCAAATTTTAAAGATTTTAAGGGAATCCCAATCAACACTATTAAAAATCAAACCTAATTAGAAAAAGGGTCCTCAGATAGCGGTAAATGTTATGCAATGTTGTCATTTAAAAAGACTCACTCGAATATTAGATGCCTTTTACCCGAAGGCTACAAAAAGGTGGAGGGGCGAAGACAGGGTTTGCAGTGAGGACCCCTGCGTGGGTTCTTGGAGGCGTTTTAGCTTTACAGCTAGAGCTGTGGTTTTTAATGTGCCTTTGTTGGGAAATGCTCAGGCGCAGACAACGAACACCAGCATTTTATTAAAGAGTTATTGTGGGTTTTCGTGGCATGCAAACAAGAGAGGGTTTTGTATATGAGGTCCACATTTCTCAGAATATTGTGTCTACGTCCTTGAGGATAAAACCGAGGGCATTTCAGGGAGCTTCGCTTTTAAAAGCAAACGTCTCCAAAGAGATGATGTTGAAATTAATCAAAATAGGCATGTGTCCGGAAAAACGTATTTGAAACGTCCCAGGTATATCAGAAACTAATTTTCTTAGTCTGAAATAACTTATCTTTCAGGTATTTTCCTGCTTGTGATATGACTTCCTTGGGTTTTGTCACTACACGTATAAGTGTGCGTATCACCTAATACGTACTAGGTTTAACCTTGTAACATGGAATTTTATAGGTCAAAAAAGGGTCAAGTATCAGCGATTTCACACAGTTAACGCAGTAATTGTGGCCTCCTGCAGCAGACTAACCCCACGCACGCAGGTCGGCGTCTGAGGACAGCAGCCTCCCCCGTGAAACGCCCTTAGAAACTGCCCCAAACCCAGGGCTTCGCGCGAATGGTCGCGATACACGCCGCGGCTGGCCCCCCGCCCACGGCCGCGTGTCATCCCGCAGGTGAGGCCGGAGCGGCGCCGCCCCTTGGTCCCGACGCAGCGCCCGGGCCCTCAGCCGGCGGGTCACGGCTGGAGCCCCGCGCCCGCCGCTCGGTGGCTCTGCCGCACCCCAGTGACCCATCGCTCCGGGAGAGGGGCTCGTGCTCCTCTCCCCAAGAAGCTGGAATCCCCTGCGGACCAAGAGTGGGGTCCCTCTCTCGAATCCAGGGTCCTGCCCTATTAGGACACTAGTCCCAGAATGAGTGGGCTCAGTCCCCATGCTGGTCACCAGGTCTAACTATCCGTTTGCACCCCGCCCCGGGCGGTGGGCATGTGCCCTCCATCCTCGTCAACATGTGTGTGTGTATGGGGGGGGGGGGGGTTGCCCTGGCTTAACTTTACGTGACGCTGGACAGGTCTGAGGAAGCCCCCCAGGAGCGAGGGAGGGACCTGGGGGTCCTGATGGGGATCTCAAATAAACACACTGCGCACTCTCTAAAAGGCTTATGAGCTGCTTTACGAGGGGGAGGGGGATCTCATAAATATTAAAATTAAAAAACAATATATATATATATATATAGTAAAACTACAAGTGAGGCCAGACAGAAGAATAAGGTCACCGTCTGAAAGCTGGAGGTTAAAGAAACGAACGTAAGGGATAAGGGAAAGAAATCACGGGGGGCGGGAAGTGACGAGCACGGCTCCGGCCAGGAGAAAGTTGGCCTCGTGGGCTTTCCCCGCACGAGGGGCGCCGTGCGGAAACAGGCGAGGGAATGAGGAAGAAGGGAGGCGCGTCGCCAGCGCGGCCAGCACGGGTCTCTGCGCCGAGGGCGCGGGTCTCGAGGACGACTCCGGGGACGCGGCCCGAGAAGGACCTCGCGCCTGTTTCCACCAGCACCGTCTGCTCCGCGCTCCGGCTCCCCGCAGCGGCCGAGCCTCAGATCCGCAGAGGCAGAGGATGCTCACGAAGAGGCCCGTGTCGTACTCTCGGGAGCCTGTCCGCATTGTATGTCTTCCCAGGAGACTCTGCCTCTGCTCCCGAACCTGCCGAGACGCCGAAGCTTATTCTTTGTGCAGAAACGAGTGTCACAGGCACGGACTCCGCCGGAGAATGACAGCCCCTGATCTGTTCGGGCCAGCGTCCCTCCAGTTTCTATAGCCTTATTCTTCCTGGTTAAGTGAAAAAAAAAAAAAAAAAAGGAGTAAAAAGAGATACATACACAGAGAAGAGTTCTCTTATGCTAGAGAAGGACTTGGGGTTCTGGGGGTGTCCTTACGAGGTGCTGTCGTAGCAACTAATTAAAGGAAAAATCATCTCCCTCCAAAGACTGAGACTTGAAACCCCAAAAGTCACCCAGGATAATAAAAGAAGACATGGAAATGATTCTAGTCTTTTTACTCAAGTTAACCATTTTTTTATTATTATTATTTGTTCCGTAAATCTAGAAAGAAACAAAATTTTGCGGTTTTGTTCTCCTGCATTATAAATCCCCTGCTATCTACTTAATTAAAGATTTGGTTTTGTATTAGCAAGTTTTCATATTGATTTTTAAATGTCGTTTGGCGGGTCCTGAGAGCTAATGGCTGAGTCATGTGGCGGTGGGGGCGGGCGCTTCGAGAGGAGGCAGGCGCTTAGCTCCTGTCTAGGGATCTGTAACAGTGAGGTCAGCCTTGGCTTCACGTCCAAATCCACAGAGCTTTTAAAAGTCCCAAGGCTTAGGCCCGGCCCCAAATTAGAACCTTTGGGAAAAGGATTCAGGCAACGGCATTTTTGAAAGCTCTCCGCATCCAACGCACAGCCGAGACGGAGAAGCACTCCGCCCACACCGATCTTTCCAAATCTGGAGCAGCGAACACCCGAAACACCGTCTGCATTGTCCCTTGGCCCCGGAACACAAAACTGACACTTCGGAGGACATTTATGTGGATTACAAGCTCATACGCCATCCGTTTGCTGTGTAACTGCATAGAAATAACCCCACGCTGCACCCGACAGACCCCTTGCTCGGCTAGCGAGCTACGAAAATGTATTGACGTTAAACAATTGATTTAACAAAAGGGATTTTCGCAGGTTTGTCTTCTGCGAAGCAGCGCCGCTCTGTGTGATACAGGGTGGGACATTTACGCATCGACTGTTCCTAAAGTTTTCAAGCATTGAAAGGCACACTGTGACCTAAGGCGGGGTTCTGTAGACAGCAGATTATGCGTGAGCTTTCCAGAACATTCTGTTTCCAGGTCACGAGGGTAAGCAACCACAGATTTCTCATTCAAGGTCAAATTCCTGGAAACGTTGGAGACTATGACAACTGAAAACAATATGGTTAGCTTATTCAGGTTGGTCACTTATTTTTGCAACTACAACCGAAATTATAACGCGGCTTCCCTCGTTTTAAATTGATAAACAACCCAAATTTATAAATATAAAACCATGATAAATGTATAAATCAAAGCAAAAGGATGTATTTAGAAGTAAATATATCTTTCTTCCGATAAACGAACACGGGAGGCAGCAAAACGTAGGGGCCGCGACCTCCTACGGAAAGGAAACTCCCGTGGAAGCCCCGGGCCATCCGTCTAACAGCGCTGGGGACCTGGGCAAGTCTCTCCGTGTTTACATGCTACATGCCTCGTTCTCTTTTACCTGTAGTGTGGGAATAATAATCGCGTGTGCCTCATCAGTGTCTTTCAAGAACTAAGTGGAACCATATGTGAGAAATACTTGAAATAACAGACAATATTATGTAATATGACATCATCGAGTCTGATGATTTGGGGAGGAGGGACACTCTTTGCCTATGACAACCTACCTTGTCAGCTGTAAGATGAGAATGATAAGAGCTCTTACTGCATCACGCTGTGAGGATTACATGAGATACTTTATGTAAAGCAGTGAGAATGCTATCTGCACATTCTAAACACCCGATAAAAAACAAACGTTTTCATCACGACCAGCATCCTGAGCAATGAAGGAGTCAACATATCAGTGTTCATTATTTTTTTTTTATGTTATTGTGCAATGGATTGAAAGTATTCGCTGGCACAGTGTTTCTTAACTTTGACCCTGCATATATCAAAGAATTCATGAGTACAAACATCGGTGGAAATCGCTCATATCAGAACGCCTTTGCTACAAGTTATCAAGAATCCCACATTAACTCACTTGTACAAGAGGGAACCGCGTTATCTCTTAAGGAGAAGTTTAGAGGTAGGGACTGCGCCAGGGTAGGGTGACTCAGGGACTCAGCGATGTCATCAAGGAATCAAACTCTCCCCACCTCTCCATCCCACCCCCCGGGGGTGGTTCCAGGGACCCCATGCAGATACACCGACACCCAGAGGCTGAAAAGTCCTTCTCCCAGTGTCTCCTACTCAGGAGCCTAAAGGCTGTTACCAGGAGACTTTGCTTCACACGTCGTCGTTGGAGGCATGGGGACCCGTCATTATTTCTAAACCTGTCGCCGGAGAAGAAAGGGCGCTAGCTAGCCTTGCTGGGTCAGAACAGCGATGAATGGGCTCTGAAGGCAGCAAGAGACCCACCTGGCCCCACACTGGGCAGCAGAGGAGTGATCACCGTGAAACACAAGGGCTCTGGCCAGGATGACGGGCACACGTATTTGGGGTCTGAAATAGAGTTTTGTTAATTCTCAAGACAAGGTAGCACTTTCACGTACTAATGCTACACTGGACACTCAGTATGACTTAAAAAAATAATGACTTTTACTTAGGCAAATACCAAGAAAATACCGTCTGGAAGTTTATGAGAAGATGAGAGAAATAGGAGAATAAAAGTCATGTCCGCCCTCGTAAGACTGAAGTAGAACCAGAGACAAACTGAAAACCTGATTCTAAGTGTTTCATCATTTATATTTTTTAAGGCATCTAATTTATGAGACATTTAGCTCCTAAACATCTTCTGTTAAACTGTGCATAAAATTATATTCACGAGACATATATTTTTTATGAATAATAATTTCAAGAAATTGTTTCCACATTTTACAAAGAACGAATTCGTCGAGACTTGAAAGCGAACGGGATAGCTTGACCCGCATCGGCCTGATAGCTGCTGAGCACTGGCCAGCCTCATGGGGCCCCTTCCCCTCGCGACGCTGTATCAGCGAAGACTGGGGAAGACCCACCTGCCGACCCGACTGTCTCATTTCCCAGCGAGTGACAATTACACTCCTGCCCTGAAGATACACAGCACGGTCCCCAGGTGAAGCCTCCACCGACGGGATCAGCAGAGATGCCTACATTTGCCTTTATCGAGACATTCGCAATATTTTCAATTAGTCAACATATGAAAATCAACCTCAAAAAGACTAAGGTTCTCTTTAAAGGTGTGACTCACTGATGGCGTTCACACACCAACCCTCTGCGTATGTGCGGACGCCATGCCAGGAACCGGGCTTGACTCACCTAAAAGCATTCTGATCATTTTCAAGGCTAAAATATTTGTTTTATACTTGTTAACATAATATGAGGCAGAACATATTTTTTTTCCTAAATCTTTATAAAATAAAGGTCTGAAATACTTTTAATATATCAATAAAGTCACGCATATGTGTTTGTAAGACACAAACGCTGTTAACAAATGAGTTTTAATTCCTCATAAATAAACTTTTGACATACTGTTAAATGGTGTTCTTTGGAATCCGTACGGTTATTTCAGAAAAGCTAGTCAGGTCCCCTGATTTTAAGACTTACATTGAGCTAAACCATTGCCAGGCATCGATCTAGGGATTTTACATATATTAACATTTAATCCAGTGGCAAGTTTATGACGTGTTGTCAATATCCCTATTTTATCAATGAGGAGAACCAAACAGCGAGGGATTAAATTCTCTGCATAGGGAGGTAAGTACCGAAGTCCGCGTGTGTCCCCCGATCACGCAGCCCAGCAGGGGCCAACTGCCCCTCGGGCAAGTAGGGATCCAGCCCCCCCCCCAACCCCAGCATGTGGCTTTTGGTGGCATCTCCGCCCTTCCGTTTGAGTGTGTGGTACAACGATTTCTTATTGAACCATGCTGTTTAGTCTGTTTCTCAGAGTTCATGAAAAATGTCCCGAATCTGTAATTAGTGAGAGAAAAATGACGCGGAGTGATCTTTAGGGTATGAAGTTAATCAGCCGCATGAAGTATTGTTTCCATGTGATGGGTAATGAGGATATGTTTAGAACAGGTAAGGCATCGATTTTCTTTGTAGTGTGTAATTCATACCCTGGCGTTTTGTTGGGTCTTAAATCACTTTTCTCACGTTGAGCAAGTAAAGTGTTACTTTTGACCCAGCAGCGCTTCCGGGAGCGAGCAGGTGGAGCGGAGAGGAGGAAGGGGGGCGGGTATTCATCCGTGGCCCAGCGGGCCTGGGGAGAGCAAGAATTTGCATTTTAACAAGAACCCAGGTGATGCCCTCGTGGCTGGCCCAGGGATGGGAACTGGGGACCCACAGTGCCCGGTGGTGGCACGTAAACACATGAATCGTGGTGGCCTCATACAATACAGGCTGATTTCTCACTGCTGCACGCTCAGGGCAGGTCGGGAGGGGCTTCCTGGGCGCAGCATCTCCATCTGGATCAAAGCTGCTCTGCTCACCCCGGCAGGAGCACAGGGGGCCCCGCGGGGGCGGGGTCTGAAGGACCAAGCCTGGGGGCGCGGACCGTTTCCACCCACATCTCGTGGACGGGAGGCCGGAGGACTCACTGGACCCCAGATGCTCTCAGGACACAGCCATGGGTTTGGGGAGGTGGGGCGGCACTGTCAGGGATGGGCTCTGCCGCCGCCGAAGTCCTCTCTCAAAGCTAAATCACATTGCGGCAACGCGGCTTGGGACAGGGGCTCCTCTGAAGAAGTGCTGTCAATCACGTTAAACCCTTAAGCATTAACCTGCCCCGAGGACACAGTGCGCTTCAGATTCTGAAAAACCACTTACTCGAAATTAATTTCTGTGGAGTTCCAAACATCGAGTACAATTTAAATGCCAATATTGTGTTGTTTTCAATCATTTTATTCACGGACATTAAGAGTGTATATACTGGTGACAGCTTCCCTGCATTTCTAATGTGCTCGGTGGCTTGGAACACTACATTAAACAGCTCTGAGTCTCACTATTATTACGTGAAAAATGGGTGTTACGGGCTGAATTGTGTTCCTTCCAAATTCACATGTTGGAGTCTTAAGTACCTCACAGTGACTTCGTTTGGAGAAAGGGTCTGTGAAGAGTAAGCAAGGTGGCATTAGGTAACGTGGGTGGCCTGACTCAGCATGACTCGTGTCCTCGTAAGAAGAGAGAGAGAGAGGAGGATGGGGTGGGGGTTGGGGGAGAGATATATTTTAAGAAATTTGACTGACGCAACTATGAGGCCTGGCAAGTCGGAAGACTGGGAATTTCTGGGAAGAGTGGACGTCGCGGTTTCAAGGCCAAACTCCGCAGGATGGACCAGCAGGCCAGGGACTCAGGCAGGGTTTCTAGGCCGCAGTCTTGAGGCAGAATCGCTTCTTCGGGAATCCTCAATCTTTGCCCTAGAGATCTTCCACTGATTGAACGAGGCCCACCCACACAACTGAGGTATACGCTGGACACCCCCTGATTGTGTTAGCCCCACCCATAAATACCTTCACTACATCTAAGCTGATGTTGACCAAACACATGGGCTCCCCAGCCCAGCCGAGAAGACACAAAGTCAGCCACCACACGGGAAAACTTAAAAACGTGTCAATCACAGACCTTTCTCTTATTCACAGGATAATTAATTACAAAAACAGTGGACAGAATGCATTGTCCTATCCCTAACTCTGCGCCTGTAGGGTTTTTAGATTAGGATCTAAAAGCCTTTGACTTGATAGGAAAAGCAAAGTCACTCCTTACGCTGGTAGGTTTGAACAGAGCTCTTAGACTTACCTCAGATAAACATGGTGACCCTGGGACTATCTAAATTGTGCTACTATCTAAAGCAAGATGACTTGCTTACGCAAACCTCCTTTATCTCAGGCAGGTGTTCTCCTGGACAGCTATTTATGCTCTTACAACAAACCAGGGTGCCAGGGGAGATTATTCGCCCAGATCCACTGTCAAAATGACAGCACTGCGTGTTACCGGATGACACCAAATAAAGCCAGGGGCAGATTCATTGTTCTGGGCGCCCGTAAAGATGCTTTAAGAAGTGATTAGTGGAGGGCTGACTAGCCAACTTGAATAAAAGACCTGTGTGCCTGAGGACGAGGCCCGGTTTCTTGAGTTAATGGAGTAGGCTGTGTAATGAGATAGAGAATCAGAGCCATTATTTCTGGTCACAGTTTGGTAGATTTCCGGCCATTGCCTTTGGTCCTTCTCATTGAGATTATCGATAAAAACACAGAGAAGGTTGGTTTGGAAGGTTAATTTTATCCTTTTATAAAGGATTAAATAAAAACTGATCAAAGTCTTTTTACTGCCCGCTTGAATTGCATACCTGTAGTCTTTTTATTACTTCATATAAGAGAAATTCTTACTCTTTAGTTCTGTTTTCTATGTCAGTGATTTTTGATGGCCAGGAAATGGTTGATATAGATACACTTGGATAAATTGTATTTCCTACTTTTCAGATAAGAAGCAAATGGATTTGACTTGTATTTTTTAAACATAGAAACACAATCCTGAGATACCAATTGCACATATATTCATTTTTTTCAATGAAATTTCAATAGAGGTAGCATTAATAAGAATTAATTTCTTATTATAGGTTAAACCTTATCTGCTTAGTCATTCACATCTTTTGTTTATTCTTTTTCAAACTTTTTCTACTGATAAAAAAAATGTTCCTTTAACACAAATGACCTGAAAATTCTGCAGATATTGTGATTTCCATGGTTACGTCATGGTATCCTCCTTCTGAGACAGGATTATAATTTACCATGATAATCACATCACCACCATCAAAAATGCAAATATTTATTTTAATTGACTTAAGATAGATGCTACAACTATGTCACAAAAAAAGAAAAAGATGTGTGGGTAGGAATGTCTAGTGCTTTAGATTTTAAAAAAAATGCTCAAAACCCGAATAATGGGCACTATATAAAAATAACAGTGAGGGAATGTTTATAGAGGGCAAAGAACTTCCTCTGACTTCCTGTCATATACGGCCCATGAGAAAAAAAATGTGATAACTGCAAATTATCTACATGTCTTTGTGATTACGTGAAGGATTGCTTTTGAATGCAAAATATTAACAAATTATACATACAGTATATTTTACTTGGCATGTTTTCACAGCTAAGGAAAACGTAAAGGCATCTGCCAGCACCAGTTTACAACACCACACACATCCTTTCATCTTGCAGAACTTGAACGGGTGAATGGGTAGAAATTCTGCACCGTCGTAAAGTTCGGAAAGATCGATTGTGCTTAAGACTGATTTGAGATCTAGATGAGCAAAAAATTAGTTGAAAACAGTTCGCCTATTTGCCGCTGCCTTCATCTCTCACAGGGTTTCACCTGTAGGGAGACAGACACCCTGGTTTGCTGGGATTTGCCTAGCTTCTTCCCCTGTACCAGGAAAATCGTGAGACCCAGGCAAACCGGACAACTGGTCCCCCTGATGTTAGGATGAGGAGCTGAGTCTTGAGTCGGCCTGTGTCTGCGCCTCCCCCAAATGCTCCCACAGATTAGAAAATTAACCTTCAGCACTGTCGAGATGACACCGAAATCCAGAAGCCCTAGAACATCACTACACAAAACTTATTCAAAGCTGTAACCATTCAAACACTCACATTACCCCAAAGAACATGTTAGAATAATAAACAGGAAAAACTATTAAAATAAATGAGAGGTTAATACAGTGTTTTCATGGGTATTTAAAAAATAATCTTAACTAAGACTTTTATTAGGAAAACCAGCAATAAACTGTTAATATGGACATCTGTTGAACGTTTAGATGGTAACTAGGCACATAAAAATTTAATCGGCAGTTTCTTCAGTATTTAAGACCATATTGCTATCAATACATTTTTCATAACGAAAGTCATGCACTACTGTCAGTTATGTTTATTACACAGAGGAACGTTTTAATATAATAATGCAGATGTCTTCATTCTATAAACCCCAGTGCTACTTAAAGCCAGGATTTTATTACTTGTGCCAAGGGCCAAACAAAGCTATAAACCTGCTAAATTCTAACTCGGCTACTGCTGTTGAGTTGTGCCCATCTGAGTTGTAAATTACAATATAAAGTCATCAAATATGTATAAAAAATGGTAGTCATGGAAGCAGCATCCTGGATTCATAAGATTTCATAAGAAATCCAGAAAATAATTTATAAACATCAATGCTTTGCTCTGGGTTTATGAAATTCTTTTCCCCAAATATAAGGCTATTCTAATAACTTAGAAGTGGTCTGTCAATCAGTGCTACCCGTAATCTCTTCTTCAGGACATCTCCTCTGGTCACGACTTAATTTCCAAAACAATCACGGTTAGCCACTGCGCTGACCTCATCTTTATACTTAGTGACCCAATGCCCCATGTAGTGTTATTATGAAGATACTAAAACCGTTACAAGGCATCTCTCTGATGACATTTTGTAACATGCAAAGCAGTTTGAAATATCAACTGCAAAATAACAGATTTAAAGGATGGAAATTTTTCTGCTTCCACCTAGAACAAAACAGCAAAACAGTAAAAAAAAAAAAAAAAAAAAAAAAAAAACCCACCCTGAAATATGGAATTTTATATACGTGAATGCTTAGAGCTGGTGATAAACTTGAAAATCAATAGGCTTGGTTTCTCCTAATGTATTGCTAGCCTTTATGTAATCATATTATGAACTCTTCCATAAGAGAAAATAAATTATATTAAATATCATCCATATTGTGAACATTAAAACAGTATTTCTTTTTTTCGTATTCTTGGTGACTGCATTATAGCATATGCGATTTGTGGGGTGGCTTATTTAGTAAAACATACTCCCCTGTACTACTAAAGCAAACAAGATTCAAAGGATGTGGCACATATCTTAATGTTATTTATAAAATTTAGATTTGCCATGTTTCATACGTTTGAAGGAAATCTGCATTATGCCAGCTGTGTAAAACATTTCTTCTAATGTATCCAGAATTTAGAGTCAGTCAGTTCTCAGCCTAAATCCCATTTCAGTCACAAATTGAATGAGAGAACTTGGGCAAGTTATCTCAGCTCGCCCAGCTTCCGTTTCTTACAAAGTAAAGATAATGATAATGAGCTAATTGGATTGCTAGAAGGAAAACGAGGTGATTATATACACAAAAAATATAACATCATGAGTGGAACATAGGAACTATCTAATAATTGGTAATACTGTGTTAATAGTGTTTCATTATGATTCTTTTGATCAGATTATTTTTACTGTTATGGAAAGAAATGAAAAAGAGATCTACTAAAATGTTAACAAAGCTATGTTCAGGAATTAGAACTGGCTATATATATTTCTTTTAAGAGCTTCTCTTCTATTATGAATTTTCTGTAAAATGTACAATCTGTAATCAGAAAATAAAATATGTTTAAAATAGTTGGGCATCTATATTAGCGGCTTATATTCTTGCCTCTTTAAAATACACAGTCATGAATTTTACATTATAAGTGGCTTCCAAGAAAAATTATGTCCTGTCATTTTTTTTTCTTTTTTTAACACCTACAGCACCTGGTCTTCCTAGGTGGTCTCCCATCCAAGTACTAACTAGACCTGACCTTGCTTAGCTTCTGAGATCGAATGGGATTGGGCTTATTCAGGGCGGCATGGCCGTAGACAGATAATGTTCATCATTTTAATCTGGGAATATCACTTTGTAAATACGCCTTTTCTAATTAAAATTGAAGGCTAACAAATCAATGCATGACACTGGTACTTACTCATTGTAGTTCTTTCTAAAGAAGAAGAGCAATCCTGGTACTTATTTTAGCCAACAGCCCCTCCCAACAACCTCACAAGGGAAGGGCCATCAGCACTTACTCCACAGACAGATTATGAAGTTCCTCGAAAGCCACAAGTCCGTGCAGTGGCAAACCTGGGGTTTGGACTCAAGCCACGGAACTCCGGAGTCCGTGTTCTTGACTTACGGCATACGGCCTTTCCAAGCGATGGATGCCATGGATCTCCGACAGGTACCACAACTTCAGAAGGCGGGGCTGGTGAACTCATGCTCACCTCCAGCCCGAAGAGGAGCGTCTGGGCCGGGGAGCGAAAGATCCTCCAGGGCAGGTCCACGCATCCCCGTGTCCAACTCGATCCCCGGAATAATATCGCATGCCTTATGTGGATTAAAAGAATATCAATATCTCTATTAGATGAGTGCTAAATTCATCCACAGAATTGTGTCATCATTCACTCCAGTTGGTGTGTGTGTGTGTGTGTGTTAAGTAAAATAATGGTGGGACGCTATAAGAAGCAATTATTGGCAATTCTGGAGCCTGTATCACAGCATAGATTAACATTAATTTTCCCTAAGGGTATGTAAAATGTTCCCATAAACTTTAAATGTGTTCAGTTGGAAAATATGTCATTGTTACCACAGCTTTAAAATGTTTTGTACAAGTATTCTAAAATGTGTTTTGAAACCTAATGTCAAAATAATTAAGTCAACTCACAATTAGAAATTTACTTCCAAGCCAAGAAATTGTATTCGTTACTTACTTTGTGTTTGGCACGGGGCTTGATCCTCCAGGTAGATCAGAGATGAACAAATCCCCTACGTGAAAGAGTTACCTTGGTGAATGGTAGAGTCCCTTCCTGACACAGGTACGCACAGTGGTGTACGCTTCACAGGGACGGTATCGAGTTTGTGCTATGACAAGTCAGGGTCCGAGGAGAGGGCCCGTCGTAATGAGACGGTAGCTTGAAGGGGCGCTTTTAAGGATGAGGGACATGTTGGTAGGCAGTATCTGTAAGAGAGTATATACCTGAGGAAGAGAAAAACGAATGAACGAACTGAGGACCGAGTTTCCACCGGAAGTAAGACACTCATAGAAACTGAAGTTAGAAACATCTGGCAGAGTCATAGGTACACTGAGATCTAGATGAGGGCGAATGCTAAGAAGATATAATGACGCAGAGAGGTTCTCGGTTAAGAGATGGGTAATCACTTCCCTTGAATTCACTCGATCTAAAGAAAATAGCAAAATTAGGTCAACTACAGAATGGATGTGGAGTGGAATTGTGCATTTAAGGATTCTGAGGTTTAGAAAAGCGATTTAAAAACTGACATGGAGATTGCGCATGGAGACAGCCCGAGGTTTGCGAAAGATGAATTTACATGCATCCTCCGTGGCTGCAACACCACAGGAGTATCAGTCAGAAGTCAGTCAGAAGACTTCCTAAATTCTAGACTCATCGCTTACTGGAGAGAGGAGGTTCTTCAAGGTTCTCAGAATTCTCAGAGATGGATCTGTTCATCGAGGATGACAGAATGGTGTGAGGTTCCTGTGAGCTCACGTGAACACGGCCAGTGGTAGGTACGTGTTTCGCGTCGGACACTCCGGCCACTGTCACGCCCCTGTCATCGCTTGACCGTTGTCGGGCGCTGTCATGAAGACCGCGGCGACAGAGAAAGTGGAGAGCGGAGTTACCCGGGGCTGATCACTGGAGAGACGGAAACCGAAGAGGCGTGAAGGAGCCTGCGCATTAAGTAAAGGCATGATTACTTGGGAAGGCAAAAGAAATGAGGAAAAGGGGAAGAAACTCAGAAAACCCGTTGTGATTGAGAAACTTCGGACAAAAGGCAACGGAAATGGAAGATGGAAAAAGGGAATTCGGGGTTTCAGGAACGCTGCGAGTGGAGAGAGCAGCGTGGAGGGGTCGTGCAGCGGGTGACTGAGGCGGACGTGGAGGAGGTGAGCGTGGAGCGAGCGGCGGGACAGAGTGCGCTCGCACGAGGTCAGCACCCGGGACGCCCGGCAGTAGCTTACTGTTCCTGAGATGTATTTGTTATTAGCTGACGACCAGTAAATTTTTATAAGTTGGTATTAAAGATGTAAGTTAAGGTATGATGATCACGCAATTCCTTAGTTCTCTCTCTCTCTCTCTGTCTCTCTCTCTCTCAGTTCTAATGAGGATACCACACCTTCAACATACAATACGATTTTCTTTAAAAAGGCTTATATAAGGCTCATTTCTTGCCTATGATTATATCATGTCTTAAGTCAGATTTTATAAAAAGTTTCCGAATCTCTTCTCATACTAAAAAACAAACTCGTTCTAGGTTCGTTTATAACGATAGCAATAAATACTGTTATATAAAGCCATAGTGAGTCACTAATTCAATCATCGGTATGCATAAAGGCAGAGCGCACACAATCTGTGAAGTGTGGACTATTATCTTTAAAAAAAGAAAAAAAGAAAAAAGAATCTACCAAATAAAATTTCTCAAAATTATTACTAGCTGAAACATAACAAATAGGAAAAAAAAAAAAACATGCCTCTCAAATTCAAACATAATATATTCAAAAGCAAGTATTTGGTTTTTCCCCCTCGATTTCATTTGACAGTCTTTCTTTGGGGCCTAAATCAGGCCACCTTATCATACCCTATTCTGATACGGATAGCATATCACCTCGATTCATTTGGAAGTAACCAATTTATCTCATGCCGTCCCTATCAGGCCACATGATTCCTCTTCCCTGAACTTCCGAGGGGCCAGCGGCATGGCCTTCATTCTCAGAGGAAGCCTGCAAACAGAGTTTGAGAATTCCACAACGCGCCCAGTCACCCAGCTCAGATTCGCCACAGCTGATTTTGGCTGTGGCCCAGGTAAACATGCAGCTAGGCCAGCGCGTTTTGTTTATGACATGCTAAACATTTACCACTTAAACGATATGTGAATATATGTTCGTATTCATTTTTTCTTTGCGGCGTGGAATTATGTACACCCTTTGCTCTCTCTTCAAATTCCTTTAAAAGATCCTAAGTACTTTAAGGAATTCCTTCCCTAATAAGTAGTAGTGGAATAGGTAAAGAGAGTGGAAGACTAAGGACCTTTCAGGTCAGGTCGGCTGTCACCTGTCCTGTGCCCACCTGCTCCTTAGCATGCTCCCTTCCTAGGTCCTGAGCTGGGAGAACGCTGCGGGGTCTCGTTGGGAAGGGGCGACGAGGGGCGAGGGACCCGAGACAGTGTCTTCCCCGCAGCCCATGCTCCGTCTACGGACTCGGTTTCGACTCGTGCTGCTGGCGTTGGCTTCTGCGTCTTCGCTGCGCCTTCCTTCTTTCTTTGAAGGTCTTCCGAGCGTTTTGCTCAGACTTTACTGAGAAACCAGACCGCCCTTTCCTACGAGGAAGAAAATCAAGTAATATCGTAAGGCCAAGATGATTAGAATATTTTAATGCCATCGCTTCCAAGCTTAGCATTTTCTTTTTCCCCTCCGAAAATAGTGATCATTTCACTAGGGGAAAAAAAGACAGAAGAACTCCTGTTTTGATAAAGTTTTGGCAAATCCCTCCTGATCATACCGACCTTTCGTTATGATCCAATCACATTTATTAGCATTGCTTCTCAGCTCAATCACGCGCTGGCTTGAGTTGTCGCTGAACTCTCTCTTGTGCATCTTGATAAGGGCTGTGCCTTCACTCTCCGTTCTGGTCCCTTCTGCAACCAGCAGAGCTGGGCACCATCTGATTCGACACATTCCGTTACATCCTGCGCTTCTGTTTCATAGAGCATTAGAGGGAGAAACAGGTCTCCTGTGTGGTTCTATCTTTCTGTCACCCAGAGGCTGCGGTAATTGCACAGTGACAGCAAGAACCGAAGTCCAAAAAGCCTCGTGTCCACTCTTCACCCATCAAAATTCTAAACAATGCATTAGCCGAAATGCCGAGATAAACGGAGGAAATTTCAGTCTAATAGTGAATAATCTTCCTCCAGGATCCTGCCTTTTGGGGTAATTTTGTTATCCATTTCTTTCCTATTACTGCCCACTCCTTTGTCAAATCCACTAAAATAAGCATGTCCACATTTTGTCTAATATATCCTAAGAGGTTAGTAAATTCTAGTTTCTTCTTTTCTCGCGTTCCTCTTATTCATTAACTTTCTATGACATAACGTATACTTAAAATAATACATATAATAATTGACTAATTGGTAGCCAAAATTACATTTTAGTATCATCTACATGAAGCAAGTATAATAGTGACTTTTCAAATGCAACTGAATCTTTACACATAAAAAAAAGAAAATTAAAGCTGATTACAGTTTAATCGTGTCTCTTGTAGCAAAAGGAGTGTGTTAAACAAATAACCAAATTACTGGTTTAAAACAAAAGGCACATAAACTAGTAGTTTCTACTTTAATATTTAAATACGATAAATAAATAAGTACAATAAAACAGCATGGTCAGAGTTTTCGATTAAATTATTCTGATCAACAAACTCTACGTCTGTAAAACATGCGGTAGAACGTTTTAAGCGATGACTCATTGAGAGACACGTAACTATGAGAATGACACTAAATTAGGTGAGAGCTTCGATGCAGGCCCTTCCTGTTTTTTGCAGCACCTCAGGTACAGCATGACTTGATCTGTCATGTATTGTTTTCAGTAAAAATTGACGCCTTGAATTATAATTAAGTCAAATAAGACATCAGAGTCGATGACCTGCATACTCAGGTATGAGGTAAAAGAGGTGAAGAAATGTAATGATTAAATTTGATATTTTATCAGACTGTATTGTTTAAAGGCATGTGCTGGGGGCCCCTGGTCCCAGGCTGGTCCCTAAGGAGCCCGGCTCAGGCCACCTACCTGTCAGCATACCCATCCTCGTCGGCGAGTCCCCCGATGCCCCTGTCGCTGTCCTGGTGCAGAGGAGCCTTGCGCTCCGCCAGGTGCAAGGGACCAGGCTCTGGCCCAAGGCTGTGCAGGGACAGGAACATCGAGGACAGAACGGGAAGCGAAGGGACCTCCGGGCCCCTACAGCCTTCTGGGCAGCAGCGAGGGCTTCGGCTCGGAGGCCTGGGGCTCCAGGCCCACGTCCGCCAAGGTCCAAGGCGGCAGCTGCCTGAGCTCCCAGGGCCACTGCGCATGCTCGGCCGGCTGGCAGGTGTCTGGGAGGCTCCCAGAGCCCATCCGTGCCTGTCCCTCCAGGCCACTGCCCTCTCTTCCCGACCCCGCCCACTGCCAGCGCCCTGCGATGGGGGGCAGGCCCTTCACCCCCGCCCCCTGGCAGACACCCCACAGTCTGAAGACCAAGGATTTCCCGTCTGAGCTCCCTCTCTCACCTCAGTACCGAGGATGAAGATGCTCTGGCCTCAGGTCTCGCGGTTCCCAGCCCAGGCTGTAACCATTAGACTAGTCAGGGGAAAAGGAGAAGTTTTAGCATCCTTTTTTAGGGGGGGTCACAGAAATTAACTACACAGATGGCCGCTGACGCAGTTCTTCTGGCCTCCGGTGGGCTGGGGGCTGGGCAGGAGCGTGGGAAACCAGGAAGTTGCGTTTCCCCCAGGACATGTATGGCTCAGTATTAGCTAACTCTACTTCATGGGTCTAATTATGTGAGAAGAAATAAAAGAGTGATAGCTATTTATTTAAAGTACTTTATGTATAAACAATAAGGTCAAAGAGTTAAATCGCAGAGACATTCAATTTTTACACAGAGAAAAGTGGTCAGTTCACACCTTCTGCCTAAGTGTTAGCAAACATGTTTTAAAGTCACGCTCTTGTCAAATCAGACGCTAAGTAACCTAAGTGAAATAACAATTGCCTTTTTCTTTGTTCGTTCATTCATTCGTGGCAAACCTATAATTGTTTGAAGAAAGAGCAAAAACTACTACGTCTGATGACATTAAACGGAATACGTTTCCTCGTGCTTTCTACACCAATGAGAACAGATTCGGGGGGCGTGCCGTGATAATTTAAATACACCCTCTCCCCCGCGCGGCTGAGGGAGCTTGCATTTTCACCCCCACTTTTCTTTATTTGCCCCATAATAATGCAAATGGCCAGTGATAGGTCCCTCAGATCAGCGATGTCTAAGATTCACATTTCGATGTCATACATTTCATCCCTATGTTTCTTATTAATTTCATAGTCTTAATACATAAAGGCATATTTTAGTCCAAGATATGACATTCCATCATCAGAGATAACATGTGTGGAGCAAGCGGCCAGTGTTTGGCATATCATTAACAAGTAATGAATTGCAGCATTTGTTGTTAGAGTATTGTTTGCTCTGTCTGTTGCAAATCTGGGGAAAAAGTAAAGCCATGGGCAGAGAAAGGAAGGTTTCTTTTTGGAAAAACAAAGCCCAGGGCCCTGATGATCTGTCATCTAATTAGGTGAGTCATTTACACCTCAGGATGCGAAGACCAACCTACCTAAGTGTCAAATGCATTTCAGAGAATCAGGGCAGTTTTCCTATACAGCGGGATAAGAAAGATAAGGAAGAAACTGTTTTTAGAATTAATGCATGCTAAAATTATCCTTAGTTGCTGAGTAGAAAGTAGAAAACAAGCAGAGTATTCAGGTACTGTGCGTTTAAAAACAAGTTCGATGAGTCTAATGATGAAGGTTTCAGCAGGAATAAATAAGTGAATGCATAAACACATAAATAAGTAAATAAAATAATAGAACCAAGCTCAATGAAGAGTCATCTGATGAACGCAGATGTTACATTTGTTCTCCTAACTTCGTAACTGCCTGCAGACCTGCACGTTGGCCGTGTAATGCACATCTTTGTGTTCCGTTGATTGACATTATGAGCGGGGTATTTGCAAAGACTTTGCCTTTTAACACAATGGCGAACCATCAATCCAAAAACAGAGTGCAACTCCCCAGTGCGGAATCAGATACGGGAATATCAGTGAACGTCTTTGGAGCTCTTTGAATTGCTTTATACCCTCCCTTTTTGCCCACAGAGGTTACTATTAGATAGATAAGATGGCTGAAATGCATTTAGAAAAAAAAATAGAAATCGTCCCAGTGAGGGGCAGCGTGATAGGTCAAGAGCCACCGCACACCTGCGAGTCGCACCGTCTGCCCTTCTGGCCAGGTGGCTGCAGACCACCTTCCACTCCCATCTTACCCACATCAGTTTAAAAAAAGAGGGGGGCTCATCTTCCTCAAGGAGACCTGTGGGGGTCTGGAGATGAAACGTTTGTTGGTCCTCGTCTACCAGTTCCTGCAAGGAAGTTTTCTCACAAAGGTAAGAGAGAGAAACTCCTAACAGCCTCCCTAACAGGGATTCTCAGCAGCTCAGCCGAACCCGAGAGGCAGAGAATTAACCCCTTCCTGCGCGAGTTAATCAGCTCAGCTGGTCGAGGGAACAGATGCGGTGGAGGGAGGCAGCAACGCCCAAGCGCTGTCAGGCGGCCCTGGGTCGGGGCGCGTCACAGAGTCACGGCGGCGTGTAGCAGTGCAGAGGCTTAGGGCCCGGGGACCGCCCCCCGGTGGGAGGGCGGCGAGGGAGCTGCTGCAAGTTAGGGGTCAGAGACAGGCGCACGGTTAGGCGATGCCACCCAGCAGCACTGGGGACGGGGTCGGGTCCCGGAGCTCCTGTGCCAGCAGCCCTCGGGGCCCTGCAACCACGGGACCCGGGTCTGGTAGCCACGTGACTCAGCGGCCAGCAGATGCTGCAGGTGGTTGCTCAGGATATGCAAAGCAGGCAGGTACAGCGCTGGCCCGTACATCGGCTTGTTGGGACTACTTCGAAAACGATTAAACGTGTAAGCATTTGAGTTTGGAGCCTGCGGGCTCCCGGGCCAATGGGTTTCAGCCGGCTGCGGTTTCACGGAAAACACAGAAGCCGATGTGCGGAGGCCGCGCGCGGCTCTTCTCTCAAGCCACTCTCTCAAAACGATGAGATGGCGGTCCTCAGGGCCATTTCCTGAACGCGGAGACTCTTCCAAAATTACAAAATAGTGATACGAACGGACATTCAAAAAGCATGGTATCAACACAAGTCTGAGTCAGAGAATCATTCACGGTATTGAAGAAGCGAATTCCCCGTCCTTGGCCAAGCATCGGCAGAACTGTCTCTGACACCTGGTTACTTTCCCCATATCTCGTCCTCATGGGACGCAGGGTCACATCTGCCCCCTCTGCGGACTCAACGGTTCATCCGCATTTCCCTTTTTTCTTTCCCTCCGTAGTGTCTCCAGAAGGTTTCTCATCTTTTCCTCCAAAAGCTGCTTGGAGTACCTTCTCTCTAACTTTTCTTTGTGTGAAATCTCCGGAATATTTTTCCTCTCCCTGCTCATAGCCATTCAAAAGCCACCAGAGAAGACATCAGAACGTCCTTTCCGCTCCTGAAAGCACACAGGATTCTCTTCACTGGAGGAGAAGCAATCGACCCCAACTGGCATGCCCTCCCTTCCTTCCTTCGCCATGCAACCATTTCCTATCGCTAAGTTCCTCTTACTTTATCCCGAAATGTAGTTACGCCCTTTCTGAGATCGATGAGTGCTTATTTACACTCAGGCACTGAGTCAGACATGATGAAGTACCTAAGTTTTCTGAGTATTTCATGTCAGTAACATGATATATAATAACATATATTATACACCCCCAACAAGGGTCCCAACAACCTCCCTGCCCGGCGACCTACCCAAATGGAATCGAAACTTACATCCAAACGAAGCTTGTGTATGAATGTTTACAGCGACTATACTTGTAATTGTTAAAAACAGAATACTATTCAGCGATTAAAAAGAATGAACAGACACAAAAATACAGATGAGTCTTAAGTGAATTGTCTGACGCGGAAGGGGCTAGATGGATGACTGATGGCTATATGATGTTCTAGAAAAGGCAAACCAGAAGGCTACAAAGGGATCCATGTTGTTCAGAGGCTGAGTATGGAAGAAAAAGCTGACCAAAAAGAGGCCCATGGGGACTTGAGGGGCCGTGGGGGTGCTCCATGTCATGAGGCGGCAGAGGCTAGACTATATAATAACTTCATCAAAATTCTCCATCAAAAGGGTGGGTTTTACTGCATGTAAATTATGTCTTAATAAAAAATAGGGGGAAAGGTTCGAATATTCTCTGAGTTAGAAAATCAACAAATCAAACATATAAACCAAAACATAGCCACCTAAAATATAACAAACGTATCTGTTTAGGGGCAAAAAAAAAAAAATAGCTAGCATATCAGCCTCCAAATTGCTTTAGAAATCAGAACACACGTGTTTTTTCATAATATGGTTATTTTTTCTTTGAAAACTACATAGGCTGTGGGTGGGAAATTATGATATGCTGGAAACAATTGAGTGGTCCCTGAGTGTGCCGTTTGTGACTCTACAACCAACCGAGGTTCAGTCGTGACACTATTTAATGCATTTTTACACGGGAGCATGGGAAGACGTGTGAACATAGAAAACGTGACATGTCACCATAACATAACCAAGTTTCTCCAAAAGTTTTTGCATTCATGTTAGAACGGCCTCATTAGGGTGACTTAAATCTGACCATAGCACTTCAATTCTTAAAACTGTAGCGAATTTCTCCTGAAGCTGAATCCCAAATTCTTTCATAGGGCTTTTTCTTGAACTTCCCCTGGCTTCTCGCCTGCCCTCTTCCTCACCGAGGCCCTGCCCACTACATCTTACCTCCCAACTTTCCAAGGAGCTTAAACGTCACCTCCCACACCCCATGAAGATGCCTCTGCGGATGGAATGAGAGTCCTTCCAACGTGTTTCTATCCTGGAAGCCCTCTGCTCTTCGAAATCCTAACGCTTACTGGACAGAGGGACACAGCTCCATATCTGCTTATCAAAATCCCCCCAAATCACGTGCTTCACGAACTGTACCTGCTGATGTCATCGTGATATCTCCAGCACCTAATACATACATGAATACGTGATTTGAGTCTGGTTGGCGACTATAATAAGCCATCGACATAAGCGCTTCAGCGTTAGGAGTAACTTTGTCATTTTATACTTGGCCCCCAACTATTATTAAATTCACAAATTAATTTTAACCTTAGGTATATTTAATTTACACAGGTAATGAACAATCAATTTATGGAGCGAAAAGGAAACTTTTGTAAGGGAGACATCTAACTACGACGATCGATTTGAGAAAGGAGCTTCCAGCCCTGATGGGAATTTTCTGGGCCAGCACCCAAAGGTGTAATGCCATCGTCTAGAACCATTTGGACCCCGAGGCACTCAGGCCAGACGCAGACCTTGGCCGCAGCGGCCAGCACTGGGCCAGTGGACGAGGCGACTAACCTCCGTGCTCCCATTATCTCCATAACAGACACGAGGAAGTGCCGGAACCTGGCTCGTAGCAAGAAGTCACACGAGTTAAACACTTAGCGTGGCGCCTGGAACTCGGTAAGCTTTCGATACACGTCGGTCATTTCCCTCAGCGATGTTAATTAGCGTCCGAATGACAGAATTCTAATACAGAGGCGAAAGAAACAACTCTCCTAGTTAATACTTGGCTTTTCTTTTAATGTGTTTTAGCCGGAATCTGAAGCAGTTTTTGAATTTGAAAAAAATATGGAGTAAAACCGTAGGTACGACTAGTATGATTAAGATCTAAAAAGCATTTTAATGTTGTAAAGAAACTAAATGATCCGTAGGTCTCTTAAATACGTTAGTAAGGGTTTTCTGGAAACAGACTTCATGGTGCTTTGTAGTTCCAAGCCTGAGGGTCACAAAGAACACCACGAATCAGTGGATTGGCGTCAAATTGTATTTGACAAGGACTATTAAATTGTCACTGCAGCAGATTCAGTTTAATGTTTTGGATCTAAAATATTGTTTAGATGCAAAATAACAAAACCCACCAACCATATACATTAATGTAAAATAAACCAGTCTTGACAGATGCGATTCGTTCATCTGGGATGTTTCGTGAAGGAAAACGAAGTTGAAGCGTCCACCCCGAATTTTCCCCAAGTTACACTGCAGAAGGATTTGCCTCCTACTAGAGAGGCCTCTTCTACAAATCAGAGCTTAGATATATCTGAAGTGCAGAAGATTTTCATTAAAAAGCATAAAGCTTACTCTGGTAGCAGTCACATGACATGCCTGATTCTCTTAATTCTGTGACAGGCGCCATTATTTTACTGGCCAACCAAATCCGAAATCTGTCACGATCGGTCACCAGGTCCTTCCTCTGCCCTCTACAGTTACTCCTCTTTAGAACCAAAGGTAGCCAAGGCTTACAAAGTATGTCTGATTTCCTGGTTTGGCTCCTTTATTTATACAAGTTCGGCAGGACAGTAATTAGTGACATGGGCCTTTTAAGTTCGCCTTGCTGGAGTTCTTCATAGGGAATCTCAGGTCGGACCTGGAATTCTTCATAGGAAATCTCAGGTTGGACTTTTGAAAGCCAACGTAAGAACTAACCACCAGGCTTCACCACCAGGACCTAGAGATTTGGATGAATTCTTCTCTTTTTGAGGACCTCAGGATAATCTAAGTTTCCTGGGCCTGCCAGGAAGTGACCCTCCATATTTAGCTGTAAGGCTGGGAGCCCTGTTAGACAGGCACCAGGCTGGTTTTGGTGGGCTCCATAAAGCCAACTCTACTTCCTTAAAACTGTCGGGTCATAACTAATTCTGTGCGTGTCGTTCTCAAATATGACAGTCCAGTCCAAGCCTCGGTTATATAACAAAACTTTCTAATTATTTTCTGTTATAAGGAGAACAGATTCTCATTGAACTTATGGAAATAATTACGTCGTCATGGAAATGAGAACACGCGATAAAAATTTCCCAGCTCTGGAGGGATGAAACAGTCAGAAAAAGATCAGTGTTGCATTTCTGCCCACAAAAGTACAGTTTACTCAATTGTGAGTTGCAGATAGCTTAAGAGAAAAAAGGAAAGGGATTCCTTATATCCGGAGAGGGAAAAATTCAAGAGCCAGCGGAGTTCCGAACAAAAGCTGTAAAAAAACATTATCATTCTTCATCGGTTTACTCAGGTCCGTGTCGTTATTCTTTGTTCCGCTTGGTCCCGGGGTGGCAATTTTATGAGCTCATCAGCTTCTTCACTAGAGACCTGGAGACCCTTTCTCAGCCATGGGGTGGTCTCAGAGGGATTTCAGTAAAGCCATGGGAAGCCTGGGCTCAAAATCTGTCACGATCTTTTCCAGGGGTCACTGAGATGGTCCCTTTTTGTTGCGGATAAACCTTCTGCTCTGTAGCTCATTGCAAACCCTTCTGGAGACAAGTCAGAGTAAAAGAAAACCCATCTGTGGATGACAAATGACCTTCCATGGCCGTGGTTAAAGAGCTGATGGAAGCTCATCTGACAAGGACATTTGGTTATTGTGACATTTTTGGCTAGCCGACCTCGTTTTCAGTTGCACTAAGCTATGGAGGGTATTTCCACCTTGTGGTAAAATCCCAAATACTAGTACACAAAGAGGTGCCCACCTCTCTTCAAACACGCCCTTTATTTGCCCACCGAAACCAAGCCTCTCATTATAAATAAATAAGAAGTTGTTGAACATACCTTTTGCCTGACCTTTCTGAATAGGAATATGACTTTTTTTTTTACACAAAGTACATTCAGAAAACAACAATCAAAAAACCCAGTAAAAACTATTGTATGCTTAAAATATTCTGAAAATACATATTAGATAAAAAGTCTTGACAGTAAATTTGGACATAGTTTCAAAAACATATTTCCTTTGCTCAGAATGTAGTAAAAATATTTAATCCAACCAAGGACACATTCCACTCTGAAATTTCCCTTTAATTTTATTGAATTAATTTTAATTGTGGTAATTATGCTTTCAGGGCAAAAAAAAATCTAATCTCTTAAGAAACTCCCTTACTCCAGGTTACAAGAGATTTCTCCAGACAGAGGTTAAGCATAAAACTTCATAATCAGCTTTAAGGCAAATCACTCAATTCAAGCTAGCTTATTTACTTCTTGTGCTTGGTTTCTCGGGTTTTACTCTAGAATTCTAAAGAGAGCGTGACCTGTGTCCTTTATAAAATATACATTAGTGTTGGGAAAATGAGCTGGCCTGTATTTATATGTACAAGTATTTTAAGTTCACCTTTGTAAAGAGTTTGGGCAAGAGAAAGAAAAACAAATGTTTCCATTATCTTTTTCTGCAATGGAATTATAACCAAACATAATGAAAGCTCAAACGTTGGTCTTTCTGGTATATGAGGGTCAGTAAATTTCCAGCAGCCATTGTAATATTTTTCTTATGATTACAATAAAGCAGTTTTTATGTTTGCGAAGCCAAAGCTAAATGGCCCATTTTTTAAACCATGCGTTTTATGGAAATAACCGTGATATGAACACTTAGGACTAATCATAGTATATATAGATTTCTTATTTTAGAAAAACGACTTTCACACGTTAGCTCTCATTCTGAGATGTAGTATAAAACCGTACACTGTTTAGAGACTAGGTTCTGAAGTTCGAAAGCCCAAGATCGCAACCCTGTCTGTGCGACTCACTGGCTACGAAACCTCGACCATGTCGCTTACTCTCTGTAAACCTGTTCCCATCATCTGTGAAACGGTGATAATGACGGCGTCTACTTTGCAGTGTTATGTCAACAATCACATAGGAAGGTCACTGTAAAACACTCAGCCCAGCGCCTCACGCATCTCAAGCATCGATATGTCGAAGTTTATCACGAAGGGCATTCTGCAAATATGGTTCCCGCCTCTGCATTGGCTCCCCCATCGACATAAAGGGAAAACGCTCCTCCTCATTTGAATCGTCATCTTCATGTTATGTTAACTAACAGACCCTCACGAGCGGGCATGACCGGAAGGCCAATCAGCTCGTCTTTTCGTAAGTCTTGGTGTCGTATGTGGTTATGTGTCAAATGTGTTTGAGGTATGAACGCTGCAGATGGGAAGTCATTTCTTGACCTCACAACCTTAAAGAAACATTTTCAAAGTTTTCAAATTATACGATTATGTCAATTTGCATTCAGCAAAAGTAAAGCCACATTTTTTTTTTTTTTTTGGTCTTTCTATAACTTAATGTAAGGGAATTCCCAGAGGCCTCTCTCTGGAGCTTTTTTGCATACTAATTATTCAGTGGTTTAAATCACAGCAGCAGCACCATCTATTGGGGAATTTTTCCTGAAAGAAATGTTTTTGCAATTTTGGACAAAAATATAATAACATAAATTGAGGTTCATTTCAATTCTGCATGAAGATAAATAGGAAAGTTTATTGTAATAAATCATTTCTTCTAATCAACATACTTAGGAATTGGTAAGAACCCTGAGCAAAAATTGCATGACATTCACTGTTTGGTGCAGTACATTTGCAGACATTAAGGAAAAAAAAAAAAAAAAAGGAAAAATTAACTATCAAAAGTAATAGGCCTTCGGGGAGAATAAGTCTTCACTAATTATCACAGTCTAATGCGTGCATGCCTTTTGCCTGCTGATGATTGGGGAGGTATGGCAACTTCCTTTAAAAATCCAGCCCTTCGTCATTCCTTTGTGCCAAGGTAATTCAGATGCAATAGATGAAGAGCAGATTAGGCCATGATCCACTGATCATAAGTTTCTGCTGGATTTATGGCACCAGATGGCTTAATTATTCTCAACAGTTTTTAATCTCTGTCTGCAAGGAAGACTCAGTGTAATTTCTACTTTCTGGGAAGACAGATTCCTAAGACTGAATATAGGAAACAAAATATAAAGCATCAACCAAATAATTGAGATAAGAAGTTAGGAGAAATGAACCCTATGTACCTGGGCCTGGTACCTGCTTGGTACATAGGGTTCATTTCTCCTAACTTCCCACCCACGTGAAAACGGGTCCTCACTGGCGGAGGGCCGTAGGCACACAGACAGTATTCCGACAGTGCGTTTCAATTATATATATATTTTTTTGTCCAGTGTTTCCATGCACAGACACGTGAGTTTGTGATTTTATCAATAAAACATACAGAATTCATGTTTTCTACTGGTGCCATTTGGTCTCATATTTCTCTCGTTCCTTCTTAAGTTAGACTTTTATCCATTAAGTTACCGTCTTGTAAAATCTGCCAAAGAGGTAGGAATGCCCTCCCCCACACACACACACACACACGCAGTTCTGTTGGGGATGGATTGCGCCTCATGCCTTATTTGTATCTTGCTTGATATCTGTCTTCTGAAGATCTGACTAATTCTAGCATGCTTTCTGTCTTCCCGAGCAGTGTGCCGAACAAGGCCAGCAGCAACAAAACTGTAGAAAGGTCTATTGCAATGTGACCTTCATGCATTCTAACGACAGAGGCTCCCGCTTCTGTCCCCACTCCTTCCATACTTCCCAGATCAGTTCAGGAGCTCTGGTCTGCCACGCACCTGCCATTTCAATAGCCACCCACGTTCCGCACAGGAGGAGACATAATTGAGAGACCTTTAGTTGGGAGAGCCACGGATGCCCAGAGCTCAATGTCAACACCAAAATAACATCCTCCTCTTCACATGTGAAGAACGCAAATTATGTTATTCTCTTTAGTAAATACACATTCAAATTTCTAAGGCTCCTCCCACGCCCGCCCCAACCCGCCCCTCACCGGCAGCTGAACTGGCTGTCTTCCAGGTTAGTTTTGAATAAGGGCCGTGGGCTCTTGGCACACGCTGAGTTTGTCTTTGTTTTTCTTTTGTTTATCTTTGCCTAGCACACTGTCTGACCCCTGGACAGCAATCCGTAAATGTTGTGGAATGAGAAGAAAATACCTAAACCCCGATCCCCTCAAAACAGATTATTTTTTATAAGGAATATAAGTGCTCTCTACACTGACAGTTTACAATTCCAGGACCATTCCAGACGATGCTATAACAGCCTGATGTGGTGCTGGGCAATATGAAAAAGAATCATCTCGCAGTCTCCGTCCTGAATGTGTTTTCCAGTGATGGACTTCTCTCTGGAACTATACTATTTATGACCCGAAAGTTACATGATTGTGAAAAATATATATGGTGGCAATTCAAAGATACGTATTAATTTTAACATTAAATGCAAAGCTGGCAGGAATCTTTAAGACACGTGAAAACTTTGCAAATTAGGGATTTCATCTTTAAGACACGTGAAAACATTGCAAAATAAGGAGAATTTGCCCAAGTTTTCTAGTTAATTTAGTTATATTTTAGATATTATTCTTACCGCAACGATGCACACAAAATTGCAATAAATGTTCATTTGTAGGACAGAGCCAAGGAAATGTTAGGGTTCTCTCTATCCTCCTGGACTGTGAAAGCATCAGGAGATTGCATAAGCACTTTAAAATGAACAGAGGAAGAGCGAACGGACCTTGGGAGGTCCGCACGCTGACTTATGGCCCACTTTCTCCAACAGCGTTTTCTCGCCACCTGAAACGCATTCAGAGGAGCGAGCGGCCCTCCTGGTGAACACGAGGGACCGGCTGGCCACGGAAGCGAAGGCCTCGTTTTTATGGTTGTCAGCCTGGTCGTGGCTCATTAGTAAACACGTCCCGGGCGAAGCAGCATTTTAGCCCTGGGGGGTCCTGCCGGGGGCATGAAGAAGCAGGAACGAAGATTTCTTTTCCAAATTAAGTTGCCAAGGAGCTCATTCATTTACACTAGGCAGAGAGCATATGTGGGCGGGCGGATGAGGGTGATGATTTATGATGCTGTACGCCCGTATTCGATTCAGGTGATGGAGTCCACAGCAAAAGCCACTTAGGAGGATAGACCAGAGCTCCTGCTGTCTGTAGGAGGCAAAATCACGTGGCTTTTGCCCTTAAATTGCAAGTTACCCTACTGGGGCTGGGAACAGGATTCACTTAGGATTCATGCTTTGAGATAAGGTTATTGTACAGACTCACACATGCCATTCTTAAGAAGTTTATCTTCACTGAATCTATGTTCAAGGAAATTTGACAGGACTTTTTTCTTTTTTTGAAGGGGTGGGCGAGGAGTAGTAGATCCGACCAATCACATCCTGCATGGGTAGCTGTGTAGCATATAGATACATTGATGTTCAAAACAGCTAAATGCGAATGAACCGTGACCTTCCACCTGCGAAGGCCGTAAATATATTTTTGGTGAAAACTATCTGCGAAAATAATGTTTTAAAAGGTTAGGCAAACATGTGAACGGACTTGTTTAATATATGTGGCCAATACTAGTTAACATTTTCACAGAATATCAATTTAAAAAAAAGATTCTGAGCTCAAAAAATGTAAAATGATAAAACAAAAGTGGAAATTGTATTTTAATTTATTTCCTTATAATTGGGGTACTTGCTCTTTAAATGCCAAGAAAATCCATTTTAAGTCTCGTGAGAATTTACAGGCTTTGACCTCAAAATTTTAAATATGTTTATAATATCTTATTGTAGCAGCAAAGTGTCAGCTTTTGAAACAGATTTTTACTGACAAGTAAATTCCCTTATAAGCAAGGCAAAGGGCAAAGCTCACTGTAGTTCTACATTTTTGACAAGCATTTTAACAGAGTACATGGGAAAGCCGAGACTCAATGTAAACTGCCTCTCTGAGTCCCATCGTTTATTTATGCCACCATAAATATAATGCAACAGAGCCTGTCATTCACGTGCCTCTGTGCATTCGATTATTGCGTACTTCCTGTGCTGCAGAAAATATAAACGTTAACCATTTTATCACAGCAACATTAACTTATATGCAATATTTGTCTCCTTATAAAAGTCAGGAATATAATGGGGCCGTAAGTGACAGACTGTTCTTTGCTCCTTTGCCACACGGGAGGCATGCTGGAGCAACCTATGCTTTTTTTTCTTCTTTCTTTTGATTCCAGAAAGTGATTCATCGAATTTTCCCACATAGTTTTAGATGCCAAGAGAACGTGGCCCATCCATGTATTTTATTTTATATCATTACGGTTTAAGAAAAGCAGGTGGGTATGTTCATATATTTGCAAACAGTATATATGTAATAATCACTATGCATCTCACTTGATAAGATGTACATTTCTTTTACAAGATATCAAGAAAATATCCCGAATAAGTTGAAAGATTCTGCAAAGGTTTTGGTTAACTTTGCATATCTTTTTAACTCTTCCAAGGCTTTCTATAACTAGGTATAGCTTTAAAATTTTTTCCAAAAAATAAACATGTAATTTCTACAGGATTCCATGAGTTTTCATATCATCTTTGCTCGCCGCAGCCACAGCAAGCATGACTTTAAAAATGCAAATGATTTCATTATATACAAATATGTAAATCAAAAATATTAGGATGTGAAAAAAAGTCAAGAGTTAACAGATGGTAAACGTGGCTTCTCGGGACTTAGAGTTGAATCATTAGTGTTGTGTTTCAAATTAGAATGTATTTGAAGTTCAAAAAATACCATTGTTTTAAAAGCATGTACGATTTCGTAGGATTAAGATTTATCAACTAGATTGACTTACTGTCATAATGCCAAAAAATTTAGTAATTCATATTTCACTTGTGTTAAAAATATTACAGTTGTATGTGTTTATAAAATGTCGGTTATACATACTGGAACATAAAGGTAGACTTAAGCTACATAGGATCGTCAAATAACATAATTGGGAATTGAGTTCATATGAAAATGTATAGATTTTGAGATGTTCATGCCATCATTCTTAAAAATCAACTTGTTCTTCATCGTAGCGCCATGATTTTCCTGTTACTCAAAAATATGGAAATTCACATTAAAATGTCTCATCAGATACTCATTTTCAATATTTTTTTATAAACCGCATGTTGAAACATCTGGTTTCCCAGAAACACTCTCCATACCATATGCAACTCTTGTCATGGTGCCCGACGGTTCCCAGACCTACAGTGTGACGACTACAGTAGCCTTGTGTGCTAGGCAGAGGTCAGGGGTCACTGCCCTCGCTCTGTGGATGAGACAACTGAGGCTCGGAGATGGCGGCTGCCCAAACTGGGCTGCAAATACTACAGATGTCTCTTTTTTCCCCTAATTGGAGGAAAATTGACTCAAATTTTGATCTGATCCATATATCTTTGTAGACCACACACAGGGGCTTCAGTTCCCTCAGAGACCGTTAGCTAACTAGAACCTGGGTGACAAGAAAAACTTCAGAAACACCACCATCATGGCTTCTTCCTAATGTGGTTTTTGGCTTCTGGCTCAAAAAAAAACCAACAACAAAAAAAAAAAAGAAAGAAAGAAAGAAAAAGAAAAACAAGAGTGGAATGAACGGGTTGAAATGTTTTTCCATATGTAAAATAAACTTCTGAAATATACTTATTTTAGATTGGTCAATTTAATAACCTATTTATTAGACAGTATAACCAAATCACAGCCTGTATGTAACAAAGTTGTAAATACAAAGAAATATGTGTATTCCATATTCATAAGCAATAAAAATAACAAGTACTCATATATCTATATCTTTCGACCTCTGAAGTGCTATGTTGTCCTCTGACGAGGCTTGTCGCTTGTTTTGAATTGAACGGAAGGTTAAGGAAACGAGGGAAAGAGGGCTAAATACCTAGGAGCAATACGACACAGAGAAAAAAAGTCAGCCACGCCTCGCGGCTGGCGTCATCAGCATTCATGAACGATGCTCTTGCTTAGACGTGTCTCTACCAATCACAGAGCCAAAACACCCCAAGCGACTTTGGGCTGATGTTTCTGGATTTCCCCCCACCCCAACTCTCACAATAGGTAACAGCGTTTTAATTCAGATGTCATCTGGCATCCTGGTCTGCTCTCCACCTCGGTGGGGCCAGTGAATCTCTGGTGTTTCGTTTACATGATCCTCACTGCAGTTCTCTTTTGAAAACGGAAGCCCACGCCGCTCCGCTCCGTCCTCACACAGACCTCAGGAACAACCGATGCGTGTTCAAACGTCGGTCTCTGTCACGTTCTTCTTCCCTGACGGAAGTGTTGGATTGGACTTTGCACCACATCGATGATTGTGCATGGCGAAAGCAGATCGCCTATCCATAGAGCCTTTGGAAAGCTGTCTTTTTCACATTATGTCCCCCAAAAAACTTTCCTGGGTGAAAAATATTACATATGAGTTGACGTGTATTACATGGGCAGTTTCATCTAGGCCCCTCGCTAGATCTGCACGTGGGGAGTTGGGGGTGCGTGTGGGTGTGTTAAACACGCACAGTATAGATCTACTTCCCCCACATCCGAGCCCCGGGGCCGTCCTCACATGCATGTCGAGAGCTGCAGGGCCGTGTGGAGGGAGAGAACAAGGCAGACATCAAACCCTTTTATTCTGAATCGTAAATTATGACTTTTTATCATCAATATTTTGGTTACATTGTTACACAAAGGACGAAGTAGCATCCGGTCTGTGGTCTCTGCTTTGGGATTAGCGACATCCCCTTGACACAGGAATCCTGCACCATCGACTCTCAGCTGCGTTTTAATGACATCGTGGAACAAGGCGCCAAAGCAAAAAAGGGTTCGTGCGCGTGCTCCCGGGGGGCCCCCACCAGCCTCTCTGACCACCGAGACTTCCGGGTGACTTCCGGGTGACTTCCCGCCAGCCAGGATCCCCGGGCAGTGTCCACACCTCCTCCCCGGGGCAGGTCAGCCGAGCATCCCGAGGGAGCATCGCTGGTCCTGTCATCTTGGAAGCCCCTGATGCCCCGTGTGCTTACGCCGGAGGACCTGGTCACCTGGCAACGAAACCGCACTTAGAAGACGTGGTCATCGCAGCTCCCGTTCTCAGGCCACCCTGGGACATCAGGTTCTTAAAGTATTCCAGAGTGCGAATTAAAAAAAAAAAAAAAATCCGGATTATTAGGTCTAAAGGCGCATCTGAGAGCCGCCCTCTGAGAGTAACAGCTGAATCGTCCGTGTGCCATTTTTTCCAGGTACTTTTGCTCGGTTTGGTCTCATCCAGAACAAAATGTGCAGGTATTTGTTGTTCCGTTTTGTTTGGTCTCATCCGGGAATTCGACGTATATTTTTCTCTCTCCCTCGCCCCAGCACGAAAAGCAAAAGCAGGGGTGAGAAGGGAGAGCCGAGTGTGGAAAGAAAAGCAAAGCTTTCGGAGGAAAGAAAAAGAAAAAAAAAAAACAAACGAACGAACACGCACACGCACAAACGATACAGAACGAGAGTGGCGGTCCAATCGTGCAAAATTTGCTTCTCCAGATAAAGCACTTCTGGACGGGGGCCGAGTCCCCTCCCGCGTCCTCCCCTCCACCTGGGGAACAGAGCGAAAGCCGAGCGGGTCTCCTCCTGAAGGCCGAGCGGACGCGGGGGGCACGAGTCAGGGGCGGGCGGGGGACGGCGACTCGCGGGGCTCTCGCTGGGAGCCCGGCCTGCGACCTGCGGCCATCCTGAGGTCTCGTCGCGTGGGACCCCGACACACCGTCCAGGCAGAAGAAGACAAGTCAACGGCCCCGGCAAAGAGGCCGCGCGGCGACCTGACCCGACCGTCGCAGGTGCGAGCTGCTCGGACGATCCCTGCGTTTCTCCCCAAGGCCTTGCCGTGGACAAGCGCTCAGAGGCCGGGGTCCCGAGGAGTGGCCGTCAGTCACTCAGGGGAGACACGAGATGGAGAAGGGAGGCGCGGCGGCCGCCGGACGTTGGCTGGACTCGAGCGGCCGTGCTGCGGCCAGGGCCGGGCGTCGGGGAGCGCGGGCTTCTGGGTCCGGGCGGCGGCGGCCCCGCCGCCCCGCGCTGCGCGTTTATAGGGGGAACACCAAGAAGCCCGAGAACGTGGAGTACTTCCAGCCCCCCATGAGGTTGCCCCGCTCCAGCTTGAGGTGCACCTTGTCCTCTCGCTCCATCAGCAGCAGGACGCCGTTGCTGGCCGCCTCTCTGGTGACGTCCTGGTCTCCCGCGAACGCTGAGATGACGGGGTAGCCGTTCTGCATTAAGCTGACCTGCGACAGAGAGGGCCCAGCTCAGCAGCCCGCGCAGGCCCCGGGGCTGCCACACACCTGTCCCCTCCCGGCGACCCTTCCCGCGAGCCCGCCCGGGGCCCTGACCCCGAAGGCTCTCCGCAGATGCTCAGCCCCCGGCGCCTGGTCAGAGGGGGTGACAGGGCCCGCAGCAATGGAGGACCCATGACCCAAGCTGGAAAGGGTGCAGTTTCCAAGGCTACCCACCTGGATGGTCTGTCTATTGTACACTTTGACCACGTGGAAGCTGAAGCTATAAATCCCTTTTCTCGGGGCTACGAATATACTGGAGGCGAGATCGAAATGGTTGCCAATATTTACTAAGACCTGAAAAAGAAGAGGGGACACAGCGCGAACATAGCGAGCCCCCCTTGGGGTGTTTGATGGGCTGCCAAAGCCAGCAGCCCCAGGGGCTTTAAGCGCTGGGGAGGAGCAGCTAGCCACAGGCCCGGCGCCAGGCTGCCCAGCGAGGAGGTGGTGCTCGAGTTAAGTATCCTACAGCAGGACACAATTTCAAAGGAATTCTAATGGATGGCAAGTCGTAAATATTTTTTTAAAGTCTATTTTATTTAGGCATTGAAAAAGTGGGTGCAAATTTTGTGTGCCGGGGGCAGGGCAGAGAGAAGGGGAGAAAAGACGATCAGGTCAGTAAATTGAGTTTTCTCAGAGGTTTGTGGGCTTATGGGGACCTCGCCCTCGCCCTGAAGCTCTGATAAAAATCCGACTGCCATAAAGAATGAGAGGAGAGAGGGTTATGGAGTAAGAGGCCAATTCAGTGAAATGACATCCCTCGGATGATGCCTGGGACCCCATTTTCTTTGCCCTGGGAGAGGACCGCGTGAGCTTTCTGTGTCCATGTCCCCCAGCCTCTCTGTTCCCACAGGACGTGCTCAGTGGCTGCTGAGCGAGAGGCCACGGTCAGCAAGCACGGGCTCTGCCACGCCCCCTCGCTTGCCTCCTGGTGCCTCTCTGCTCCCTTAGGTGGGCTATGACGTCATGCAATGAGCTTGAATAAATAAAGGGAAAGCGGAAACAGCCGCTTGGCCAGCTTTGGCTCAAACCACGGGAATTCCATAACGTGCAAGAATAATGACAAAACTAGCCCTGGGGTAGGAAGTCACATGACCGTGCAGATGGTTTTTCTCAAACAAAAAGGGATGCAATCGTTGCAATGTCATAAGTAGAGCGTGAGGTGCGGGGCCTCCCCGATTATTATCCAATTCCTTTGGCAATGTCGAAGACAGAGTTTAACCACCCTGCCTGGACCCTTCCTGCCCCCATGCTTACTCAGGCACAGAAGCACAAATCGATGAACATGGTAAATGGCCTGCCTGCCTGGTACTCTGGGCTTTTAAAACGAAGAGCCAGAAACAGCAACACGGCCCTAGCCGGGAGCCCCTGCTCTCTGTTCAAAAAATAAATTTCAACCCAATACAGTTTGGGGCTATTTCTTACGCACTCATTATAGATAAATAACATGCGATTCCGAGAGCAGTGGCGACTGCTGGAGAGACTTGGGCAGTCAGCCTGCACCCACATCCTGGGAGCATCACCTCCGTCCCCTGCTTGCCTGCTGTCCATCTTCCCAAGGCTATGCCCTCGATCAGCCTTGTGAAGCTTTGAAAAAGAATAAACATTCTCCACTCAATCCCTTGGAGCTGCTTCTTCCAACGCTCTGCCTCTAACCTTTCCCCTCCATTTTAAATTCAGAAAACTGATCAGCTCAGGGTCCTGCTGTAGACAAAAGAACACCCGGCCAGCTCAGAAAAGCGGGTCTCAATTGCCCCCTAACTGGGGGACATCGCTCAGCCTGCCCTGCCAAAGTTGCCTCCTCTGTATAAAGAGAATAACACTACCACTGAGCCTACCCCAAGTCCATTGCCTGGACACCCACGTGCAGCGGTGGATAGAAAAACACTGTGAAACTATCTGTAGGATTCTGGAAGATGAGTAACAGTAACACAGCACACAGAGCTTACTGATTCGGTAACTAGTTATCGGTGCCTATTTCTTGCTGTCTCCTTTATTTGGGCAGAATTAAAATAAATATTTGTATGTCTTATAAATACAAGCAGATTAAAGAGAACCTCCCCCCCCAAAAAAAAAAAAAAACCCCGAACTTCAACTATGTACCTATTCCTTAACAAGAATTAAAATAGATGAACACACTGGCCTGAAATGAGGCAAGTGTGTGAGTGCAGCTTCCTTGGGTGTGAAGCTGGTGAACCCGGAGCAAGGAAGACAGTCAAGTGTGCCCAGTCGGCCCCGTGTGCTGTCGGACACCACCGCTCCTTCTGTGGGGAGCATTTTGGCAAAAGGAAGGGACCGATGAGTTCAAGTTTAGAAACCGCTATAATGTTGCCAATTTGTTTCTGAAAAACAAGGGACACTGTGGTGCGGGCTGGGGAGGAGGCGAGGACCTGATCTGTAACCCTGCGCAGGACCCGCTCAGAGAAGGGATTGCCAGAGGGGGAGTGTGTCGCGGACCCTTTCGCTTTGACCCGGAAGGGAAAAGTCACCTGGCTTCTGGCAAAGAAAATCATCCATCTTTGTTTCTGTTTTTAATATAACCACACTATATATTAACATATCGTGCATGCTTCATGTGCGTCTTATGCTGAGCATATTGTTTTCACTACATGCCGCATTGCTATAACCACGCTCTTTATTTTGTTTCGTGTTTATATAACCATTCTGTGATTTCTCCCCCACGCTTGCCCACTTATTTTTCTCGTAGATAAACACCCTCTCCCCAGTCCATTCCGAAACAGGCAATCAGTGCATCTTTTCTGAGCACCAGCTGAGACCCCAGAGAAGCCCCTTTCTGCAGTGTGGAGAAGTTTAAACCCACTCAGTCCCTAAATTGGCCACCTGGGTGACTGAAGTCTGCCCGCCACAAATGACGGCCCCCACCCCAGCGAAAAGTAAAGCGTGAAGTTTCCTTTGGGGAAATGCAGTTCAGATCTCTTAGCTTTATGGGGCCAGCCGGGCTGACGGGAGCCACAGCGTGCAAAAGGGAAGTGTACTGGAGAACTGGGGGCGGGAAGGGGCAGGGCAGGGCAGGACCGGGCCGAAGAGGCAGAGCCTGGAGCCGCAGCCCCGGCCCGCGCGCCCCGGCCCCGCGCCCCGTCCTCCCCGGCGGCGGGAGCGGTGGGCCGGCGGGCCGCTGACCTGGTCGAAGTAGATGGTCATGGTGCGGTTGCTCATCTCGGACGGCTCGTGGTTGGTGCTGCGCGTGGCGGAGAAGGCCACCTTGGCGCTGCCGGAGCGCACGGAGATGCCCAGCGACGAGGTGACGGCGCCGTCCGCCGACGGGCTGGAGTCGCAGACCACCAGGCACTTGCCCTCCAGCACGATGGGCTCCGTGTCGTTCTGCGCGCGCACCGGGCGGCCGGCGGGCAGCAGCAGCAGCAGCAGGGCCAGCGCCGCCCCCAGGCAGGACCCGCAGCCCGCCGGCTCGCGCAGCGCCCCCCGGCGCCCGGGCATGGTCAGCGGCAGCCCGCGGGGGCCCCGGCCGGGCGCCGGCATCCGGGCTTGGCGGGCGGCGGCCGGAGGAGCTCGGGCGGGCGAGCAACGTGCGCGGCCGGGGGGCGCCTCCTCTGGCCTCCGTCCCCTGCTCTGACGGTTACGGCCAGGGTCGTCGTCCTCAGAAGAAAGGTGCCAGCGGACCTGTCGGTGCAAAGGACCCAAACCCTTAGACAGGGCGCTGCACGGGGAGCAGGTGCCGGCGGCGCCCCGGGCCCCTCGCCGGAGGCCGCCCTCCTGGTCCCGCGCACAGCCACCCCCGCCCCCGACTGGCACAACAGGTCGCGAGAAACGCGCCGGGGCCCTGTGCGGGGCGTCCCCGAGGGCTCCCCGGCAGCGCGCGCCGGGGGTGCGGTCCGGGCGGGGGCCCGCGATTCTGCAGGACACTAAGCCAGAGTCGGTGACCCTCGGGGACTCCATCAACGCCACCCCCACCCCAGGCCCATTCCGCCAAAGGCGGACGGGGCTCAGGTCGCAGGCAAAGGAAACAATCCGCGAACGCGGTGTCGCCTTCGTCCCGGAGGCGTCTTCTGAAAACCGCACTCGGTCTTTCCATCCTGGAGACGTTTCCAAAGCAGTGAGCTTAGTGAGGAGCCTCTCCATTTCCCACCCAAAGACCGAATCCCCAGGAAACTCCTTAGGGTGAATAAGAGTAACAGAAAAAGAGGAGGGAACCCTGCAAGCAGACAGCCCCTCCGCGACCCCGCAGCCCGCAGCGAGCGCCTCCGGAGAGCGCCGCGGATGTCAGCCTGGCGCAGGGCGCGAGGAGCCAGCGCCGCGCGCCCGGGGCCGGGGATGGTGCAGCTTCTGTTGCCAGATTCCGGGCTCCCCCTTCCCGCGCTGGGGGCTCCCCGCGCCTTGCTGCGAACTTACGCGCCGTCTGCACTTCGCCCCGGGCCCCTCTGCTCCCCCAAAGCGCGCAGGTCGTTCCCGTACCCGGTCCAGAGCCGAAGGCACGGAAGCCTCGCTGCTCGCCGCCCACGGCCTCCAGCAACTCCTCCGGCAGTCTAAGAAGAGAGTTCCTCCTCCACGAGTCGCCTCTGTCCTCAGCCCCAGACGCAACGATTGCGATATTCTCTGTCTACGCGCCCAGACGCAGACTCGCGATGGTCCGCGTTAAAATACACGCACGAATGCAATTAAGGCGCGGAGCGCGGGGTCGGGTTGGTTACCTGGAGCATCCATGATGAGCGAGCACCGCGGTCCGCGAAGTTCTGCTCAGAGAGGACGAGCAGAGCTGGCGGGAGGAGAGCCGGGCGCGACCCTTCTCCCCGCGCGCGCGGCCAATGCCGCGCCGCCCCGCCCTGCCCGTTCCCCGCGCCCGCCGCGGGTCCGCCCCGCACCCGCAGCCTCGTGCGCCTCGCCGCGCCCCGCTCGGCGCCCCGAACCTCGTACGTTCGCCCCGGTGCGTTCCGCGTCCTGCACCAGGGCCGCGCCGCGCCCGGGCCCGCAGCCGTGGAGGGCCCCTCGCGCCCCGCGCCCCGCCGGCCGCTCGGTCCCGGCCTGTCCTCCCGTCCCCAGACCCGCCGGGGCCCCAGGGACTCCGCACGCGCTCCCGCACCCCCGCGGCACCCTGCGCCGCCCAGCTCCAGCTCCCACCCGAACCCCCGGAGCGAGATCCCCCCAGGCGCCTCTCAAACATCAGGCACCCCCCAAAACGCCGGTCGCACCTCTGATTTTCGATTCTTTCTTTTCTCTTCCAAATTCCCTCCAAGTCTTAATCCTGAACAGCGTGACCACTTTCATAATTGGGGGGAGCGGGGAGGGCGGGGGGAGGTGGAGGGAAGCAGTTTTCCTTAAAAAAAAAAAAAAAGACTGAGCTGGAGAGGAAAAGCTCGGGATTTTAATGGTTTTGAAGGCTGCGGGCGCGGCGTGTCCCGTTGGGGAAACGTCAGGGTTTGGCAGGGATCGGGAGGCGCCTCCGCCCGGGTCTCCGCGCTGCTCCTCTGAACCTCGGGGCGCCCGGAGCGGGGCGACACTCGCGCGTATTTATTAAAATGCCTGCTCGGAGCTCGAACGACCTGGGGAGACGCGCTGGGTCTCCGAGCCCAGCCCGGAGCGCGGCGCCCGCGCCAGCGCGGACGTGGGGCGCCCCCTACGGGCGCCGGGGTCTCCCTGCCACAGGCTGCGGGCGAGCAGCCCCGGGGAAGAGCGGGGAAGCCCTAGGAGCGAGGATGGGGTTTGCAGATGGCCTCCCCTGACCCTCAAGAGCGGGCCTGGCCCCTGCACAATGACAACGACACCCGGTCTTTCGCCCCGGAGAGCGCAGTGGCGCTCGTAATTTCGCAGACCTCTGCGGCTCTGGGAGGCCGCTGCGCGCAGCCGCCGAGCTCTCATCCATGTCTTTGTCTGCCAAGCCTTTCGCAGGCACCAGGCTGCACGCCCCGTGGCTCGCGCAAAGACAGTATGGAAGTGTGTGTTCTCCTTGTAGCCTGACTTTTAAAAACATCGTAAAAAATTGACTTAATGCTGTGACTTGCACGCCACCCCTTTGCTGATAGGTTGATCAAAAAAAAAATAAACCAAAATCGGCCAAAGCTATTCATAAGAACAGAGGGAAGGCATTTCTTATCCTCCGACTTCACCCCTCACCCTCATCCGCTTGAAGATTTCAGCCAGGGGTCTGTTCCGCCTATGACCTGGGTTTTTTCAGGTAGTGGGTTTTCAACTCCTTGTTTCCCATAGACTCGCACGTGCTCAGAACTGCGAGGGCCTCGTCTCCAAGCGCCCAGGATGAAGTTCCTTTCAAAATTAGCAGAATGACTCAGAAGTGGGACCCTACTTATCTACCGATGAGTTCAACCCAAATGGATGGATATCGCGGAAGACAGGGCAAGGTTTAAACAGAACTGCATAGCATTCCCTGAGCTAAATGTTCAGTATGGTGGAAAAAAAAAGAAGCCTGATTTAAAGAACTTCTGAGCCAACAGTTTCCTGCCTCACATGCAAAGTAGTCCGAAATATGAAATAGCCCCCACATCTATTACCCTCCGAAGGATGCTGGCCGAAAATTAAATGTGTTGCTTCCACATTTTTCTACCACGCTCGTCATACGCCATGGACCTTGCGGGGAAACGTTTTCGAGGCCACCACATTTGGTTATCACTTCTGTGCCTTTAACACAGTGGGGATTGCTAACGCTTACCTTCAGATCGTTACTTTATTCCAACATTGCATCAGTCTGACGATCTCATATTGTCTCATCCTTCCATCACAGATACGGATTTGACTGCGAGCATTAAATAGCAAAGCACACGCGGTCTGTGAAGGATACAGGAAGCACAGACTGATAATTAGACCGATTCGGGAATACCAATTAAGTAGCAATACCTTTCACACATCTGTAAATCTTGAAATAATAGCTCTGTTAAGCAACTACCTTAAATGCTGTGCTATAAGCATTTCTTCTGACTGATTAGAACGCAAACACACACGATTATCATCGCCTTTGGGGTACTGAAGCTAAACCTCTTTTCCAACGAAAACGTTTAAACTCTATAAATAAAGAAAACTTTAATGTATATAGTGAACTCAATCATGGAACTAGAGCAGTAAGCGTTCTTATGTAATGGGAAAAACACGTCTTAGGTTTAAATGTAGGCTTGAGATTATTTTTGGAAGGAAGTTGGTAATTGTGAAAATTAGCAGAATGACTCAGAAGTGGGACCCTACTTATCTACCGATGAATTGATCGTTCTACCTATAAGGAGACATTTAGCACGGGACAGAATTTTCATCCATAAACATGCTTAGAAAAAATTTTAGAAGATAAATTTCAAAGTGAAAATGTTTTCTAGTTATCCCGGATTACTGTTTTTGTCCCATTTCCCATTTCTAGTAATCACTGCCATTGGGACCAGAACCATAGTAGCAGACTATTGTCTTAAGTGTAGGCACATCCTCACAGACAGTGACGATGTCAGCTGTTTATTGAGCATCTGTTACGTGTCACACATGGCACCATTTCCTCTTTCCAGGCTATAACACCCTGTTTAACACCCACGACCACCCTGTGGTAGACAGATGGTCACACAGAGCTTAAGAGGAAAGTATTCTAATAATGTGTTTTTAAGTGGGTAAAGGAGGCTGAGATAATTCAAGTCCTCCTCCTTTCATTTGTCCTAAATGTTTATCTCTTACAGAGCATAAATGTATTTCCTTTGGTTTTCATCACTGAAATGCATCTTTAGCATGCCTTATAGCCTTCTCTTGCTGCTTTACACTGATACATTGTATTTATGATTTTATTCTAGGTATATGATACATACGATCTGCTGTGTCTTTTATATTCTTGGATGTGAATGTCATAAATATACTTTAAAAATATAAACATGTAAGCATTAATAAGCAAACACAAATTTATTTCAATTTTAACATTATTGAAGAATAACTGACAGATATAATTGTATATATTTATTATGAATTTGACCTGAAAGGCAAGGGAAGTAAAAGCAAAAATAAATGAATGGGACTACATCAAACTAAAAAGTTGCTAAGCAAAAGAAATCATCAACAAGGTAAAGAGACAACTACCTATATGGGAAAATATATTTGCAAGCAATGTCTCCAATAAGGGCCTAATATCCAAAATATACAAAGAACTCATATGACTCAATAACAACAAAAAAACACAAACGATCCAATAAAAAATAGTCAGAAAACCTGAACAGACACTTCTCCCTAAGAGACATACAAATGGCCAACAAATATATGAAAAGATGTTCAACATTGCTAGCTATTAGGGAAATGAAAATCAAAACCACAGTGAGATACCATCTCACACCTGTTAGAATAGCTATAATTAACAGGACAAGTTGGCGAGGATGCGGAGAAAAAGAAACCCTCATACACTGCTGGTGGGACTGCGAATTGATACAGTCACTATGGAAAACAGTATGGAGGCTCCTCAAAAAACTAAGAATGGATCTACTGTATGATCCAGCAATCCCTCTACTGGATATTTACTCCAAAGACTTGAAAACTCATATCCAAAAAGATATTTGCACACTGATGTCCATAGCAACATTATTCACACTGGCCAGGACATGGAAGCAACCGAAGTGTCCTATGAGAGATGATTGGCTAAAAAAAGTGTAGTACATATATACAATGGAAAATTACTCAGCCATAAGAAGAGATGAAATACTGCCATTTGCGACAACCTGGATGGACCTTGAGATAATCATGCTAAGTGAAATAAGCCAGACTAAAAAGGTCGAAGGTCACATGATATCACTTATATGTGGGATATCAACCTAAAGCAACAAATGAACAGGACAAACAGCGTCTCAGGGACATGGACAATGGACTAGTGGTTACCAGAGGGTAGGGGGTCGGGGAGGAGGGGAAAGGTAGATGGGGTAAAGGGGGTCAATTATAGGGGGTTTGTGGGAGGGCGAAGTGGGTAAAGGAGATCAAATATATGGTAGCTGAAGGGGAAAAAATAATTGTATTTACTTAAAGGACACACTGTAATGACTGTATGTACATATTCTTTGTCGAATGATTATCAAGATCAGGATGATTAGTTCATCTTTCACTTCACGTTATTCACACAGGTAACTTTTCCTTTTTTATTATTTGGTGGGAATGCTAAAAATTTACCTTCGGCAACTTCCAAGTATGCAATATCATTTAACTGTAGTCACCATGCTGGTACATTAGATACCCAGAACTTTTTGATGCAACTGAAAATGTGTACCTTTTCCCCTATATCACGCCATGTCCCCTTCCCCCAACCTTTACCCTTTGACCTGCATCACCCCATTTTCTCTCCCCCAGCCCCTGGCAAGTATACTGTTCTATTTTCTCTGTTTCTAAGACATTGGCTTGATTGAGTGATTGGCTTTAGATTCCACAAGCAAGTGAGATCATATAGTAGTTGACTTTTTCTTTCTCTGGCTTGTTTCACTTACCATAATGCGTTTTGGATTCATCTATTTGTCACAAATAACAGCATTTCCTTCTTTTGAGTGGCTGAATAATATTCCATTGTATATGTACACCACAGTTTTTTGTCCATTCATCCGTTGAAGGACATTTAAGTTGTTTGCATATCTTGGTTACAGTGAATTTCCCTGCATTGAACATGGGAGTGTAGATTTCTCTATGAGCTAATGATGTCATTCAATACATACTTGGGAGTGAGATTGCTGGATCAATAGTTTTGTTTTTACTCTAGTGAAAATATAATTTTAAAAAAATTATTGATAAATATATTTTCAATGTTATGTAATGCTATTCGATAGAATGATTAAGATGTGGAGAATAATAATTCTAAATATTGCATACCCTTAAGTTATACATGTTAAATTATTAAATGTACATGTTTATATTCCTCAGTGTAATTAAACCATATCGAAGTGCATATTAATTTAAGTTATATAACAGCAATGAAGAAAATAAATACCGAGTGCTCCGTGGGCACTATGAACTGCTGAATCCGCACTATAAGAAAAAATCTTTAAAAATTGGAGCCAGTTCTAATTTAGTTCAACAGAAAGACCAAGAAAAGTTTTTCCATATTAACGATTTGTTTGTAGTTATTGACTGAAATTACTAAATTATAAAATAATCTGGTCAAATCAGGTAAAAATTTGTTGACAGTTCAAAATTCCAGATTAGCTATATAGAAGCCAAGTAAGACTGCATTATGTAGTCATATTACACACATACAAAAATACATGCATCATTGAAAGAGCATACTGAAATATTTTCAAAGAGCATGGGCTAGCTATTGTTTCTGACATACGTTTCGATATTTAATAAATATTGTTTTAAAAAATCACTTTTATTTTGCTTTTATTAGCAAACTGATAAAATATAGAGCAAACTTTGACCAGAACATGATATTCTCTCTACAATATTCCCAAATGAACATATCACATTATAAAAGAGCAATTTTTGTTCTCAAATGCCCTTTAAACTTAAAAAGATAAGTCTAGTTACCTATTTGTGGGTAAATATTAGGATTCATGAGACTTTGAGAGGCAAGGGTATTGAAAACATGCAAAGAGATCTATTTTCTTGTTACCTCAATGTCTCATGCTACTCGATTCTTAATAAGATATGTCTTAAAATTAGTATACAAGGCAAATTACTAACAATGGACTTTAATATTTGAAAAATGGTACTCTGACAGACATAGAAACTAATGGTTGGAAGGAAAACAATTCATCTTTATTCTCTTCAGTTATGTCTCACTGTCTTATATAATCTTAATATTTAATTTCTTCAGTTTTATGGTAGGAAATGTCTCTATTGCGCTACCAAATTGGGTCAAGTGTCTAACGTTAGTCATTTAATCCTATCAAAAGAAAAGTCTTTATAAACAAAGACGCCATTTGTCAACTCTCATTTCTCAATAAAAGCTAGATCCTATCGCAAAACGAAACTTCCTTTTGCAAGCTCTCGCTAAAAGAATTCTTGTGGCCCAGAAGGGAGTAAGGAATCATCAATATGTAACTAAAGCATTTCCTGAAATTTTATTTAAATGTTCTTTCCTGTAGTCTAATAGTGCAAGCTTCTTTTTGGAATAAGCTATATGTATGTTTTATGTATATTCAGAATATTTTGACTATATGTAACAGACATAAGTCATATATTACGTATATATATTTTTTACTTAGAAACTAGTTTCAAAATTAGAACATGCGGATTTAAGAAAACGACAAAACTAGTAGTTTTTTTTTTTTACTTTCAGAAATATTCATTCTGAGGTTATAGGTCAATGTGTATTTTCCTCTCAAAAGTTCCCCTGTAAGAATAAATTATAAAGACATGCAGTATTTTTAACTGTTCGATACTACTTTAAGTCCAAAGATTTTGCTGCTAACTGTGAGCATTTTTAAGGATAGCAGGCATGTAACCCTTGTGGCTTTCTAGAATATGTTTTATTTTCCATGTAACCCTTGTGGCTTTCTAGAATATGTTTTATTTTCCAACTGCCATTTATCAGAGAGGCTGTTTGTCCCATGCCTGTATCCTCAAGAAGCAAAAGGGTGAAAAGTTGGGAGTTTAAGGCACAGCTTTCTGCTGGGTCCTGTGTGTAAAGAAGAAGGACACCTGAGTGTGAGCCCCGTCCCTGGAGCTGGCGGTCGCGGTCAGCCTGTCCCTCAGGGACCTCCCTGTCACCGTCTCCCAGTCGGGTCCGGCTAAGCCCGCTTCCATTGACTCGGTGACCTGGGAATCAGGAGGTATTTCTGTCATGTCACTGCGGCAAACCGGACTGTGGATGGGAATGTTTTAGTCCAAGAGTAAACGTAACCCAGACATTGTCTAGGCCTGAACCCAACCTCTGTGCTGTTTCAGAAGCTACTAGGCAGCAGCGACTCATTATTTTATGCCGGGATTAACTGCGGATCTCAAAACTGTTCTCTAGAAGTCCAGAATCTTAACGGAATATTAAGTAAGCCGTGTTTTGAGACTGGAAAATTTGGAGGCTAGCATTTCGCAGAGCTGCGCCTTGCCCAAGCTAAGAACAGTCGCTTTACCTGCAGGAGACATCCTTGTGATGTAACGCACTATAAAAGCCATTTTACACTGATCAGAAGTTTTTAAGAGAAATATGGTTATCCTCTGCACAGAGATCAGAGTGCAGGAACAAATATATTTAAGAAATGTTTCTCTCCCTGAGAGTGAGTGATGTGCTGCCTGGTCACTTGAGCGAGCAGCGAGCCCGTAACTGCTGAATTCTTTTTCTGATCATGTACACGCGGCATCTACGCTCCACGGCGGCCCAGGACCTACCTCCTTCCTTTGCTTTCTTCCCCATCACTCAGCTGGGCTTTGGGGATGTATATTAATAACAGATTCATGTGGGAGAGAAAAGGGATCCTATGTGTCCATGATTCCCAGGCTGTAATAAGCACCGGAATCACCTGGAAATCTTGTTAAAAATGTCGTTTTCAAATCAGAAAGCCTGGCGTGGGACCAAAACTCCGCTTCTAACAAACTCGCAGCTGAAGTCAATGCAGCTCACGCTGGGAAGCGGAAACCTGCTCCTCTGTTCTCATGGGACACGTACTCAACACCTGAAAACAGTCAGAGGCTTTATTAGTGAGGCGATTACGGGGAGAGCGCACCTCCCTAAAAGAAGCTAAACTCCCATCAGAAAACGGCCTGGTGCTCGTATCACGCACGGAAGCCGCTATCCAGAGCACGATTCCCCAGCAGGCCTGTTTCCTTATCACCCGCCGAAGCTGTTTTCTCAAGTTCGACGTGCTGCAGTCTATACGCATTATTTCCGAAAGGAAAGTGATCACCTTTGTGTTCAAATCTTATGCAAAATGTTGTTATTATTATTTTTACGTTTTTGCTTTTCCGAAAGCGCAACTTTGGCAAGACCAGTTAAGGGTGATGAACAAACGAGAGAAGCGTCTTTCTAAAGAAATTTGTGATTGACACCTGGGGGCAGTTTATTACCCACGTAAGATGGGTCTATCAGGAGTTGCTCCATAAACGACCTGAGAAGGGTGTCAGTTCGTCTGCACATCCCTAGGCCACTTCCTACCCAGGGCCGGAAGTTTTCCAATGTGTTTTTGTAGGAAGTGCACCATCCCTCTGACTCCTGAGTCAAAATCATCACAGCTCCTAGCAGCAGAGGCCAAGGGACCGTGGCATTGATATTTGGCTCCGCGAAGAACCTGTACTCACGGGCAAGAGCAAATGGTCTCCTGGTTGTAACACTAAAGAATTTTTCTTCTCTATATGAAACAAAAAATTTGCTACCACGCGAGTGAGTGTATTACTTCGGAAATCGTTTTTACGAAAAGCCACGAAATGCATTTCCTGAATGTGCTGTAACCTGATAGAAGTGCGAATTGGCACTAAGTGCAAAGTGGGCTGAGGAGAGTGGGTCGGGTTCCGAGGCCATCTTTACAGGAGGGGACCAGGGGGTGCACGTCCCAGGGGCTCTCCTCTCCCTGCCGTCACCCCTGTGACCTACCTTTTCACTTAGGAAAGACCAGGATGGACCTCAGGACTTTGGGAAATGCAGCTGCAAGCGCGAGCACAGAATGGGGACCCCCGTCATCCTCAGGGGGTTCGAAATCGCAACGAAAGAAGTAGCTGCGAACTTCACTTTACCGTCAAGAAGCAAGTAAGAACTAGAGCCCAGGACAAATAATAAAACAAGGCTCTGTGTGTGTTTTAGGGAAGGGCCACTCATAAAAAATGTAATTTTAAAATAAATGAAGGTAGAATGCACTTCGGTGATATGAAGCTCAGGTGAATCTTTGTTTATATAATTTCAGCAACAGCTGCCAATTTACCACTTGCTGAATCTATAATTTAACTTGCAAGAAAACTACCTAATCTGGGTCGCAGAATCTGGGACGCGATGGTGATGAAGGCAGATGCAGTTCAAGACGAGAAAGCTGCCTTCCCCCTCCCCCCCCCCAAAAAAATAGTAAATGGACAAAAGGAAAAATCGCACTATTAATTCTGATTGATGCTGTAAACTGTCACAAGCGGTCTGGGTGGGAGAACTTTGAAACCTTTGCCTAAAACGAGATGTGAAGACGAGCGTCAGATTTGCTTTCCAGCTTTCCTCCTGACCTTCATTACCATGCCTCGGTGTGAATCGCTGCTATTGCTGGAGAAGGGCACGTTTCTGTAACGAAGAAATGTGATCGCACTCTTTGATTCCCAATCCCGCAAGGAAAGAATTAATAACTAATCACATAATCTCTTCTGCAATTTATTTTTTCTAGCCCTTGGAGTATAGCACGACTGATGACGTTAAAGGACGTGAAAACCAGAAGACTACTGTTGTGTTCATTATGTTCTTCTTATTTGGGTTCGATTGTGACGAAGGCAGTCCATTCGAAATGCATGATGAAATCTGAAATCTGTTATGCCTGATTTACCTAGAAGATGTTCCGAAGAATGTGACAGGAATGATTTTGCAAAGAAAAAAAATAAAAAATTTTTCGCCAGTGTTTCGAATTTCTGCTGAAACCAAAGCAATAAAAAATACGGGTCTGGGGGTGAGGGGAAGTGTTGGAGAATGATGCTTTCTAACGTTGCTTTAAGTGTGGACAATGTCCTCTTTCCTTCTAAGTTTCGGGTTATGAGACTAAGTGCTGCAGTTTAGAATTACTACCAAAAAGTGGTGCATATTAAATAGTCGTTCCGACTGACCCGGGCGGAGTAAATGAGAGGATCGGCATAAGGGACTTTCAAACCTAAACGAGTCACCAACGAAGCAAAATTAAATGCCTTCGAAGGGAAAAACAACAGGAAATTCAGCGATGCAAGGATGTCGGTGACAAGACATCAAATGTGACCTCGGCGTCGTCTGAGCCAGTATCAGGCAAAGCCCTGAATAAAGTCACATTCTAAAAGAAATAAGGGCTTCCTGCTTATTCCTGCTCCATACTGATTAAAAAGAGAGACAATGAAAAGTAAAAAGGGAATTTACCTTCCCGCAGCCCTCCGTTAGTTACCAGGTGGGCACAGAGCTGAAGCCGGGCCCGCCGTGTGCGGCACAGTTAGATGCAATGTTCTGAAGAGTCCTGTCCGCAGTCGCGAACTCAGGATTGTCACGGCTGCTTAGTCCTGCAAACCGAACCTTTTCGTTGTGTAATGGATTCAGCTGGAGGAAACTAAGATCAGAGACAATCACCAGGAGCACTCTGGGTGCGTGTGCGCACGCGCCTCGGCGCAGGGGGCGTGAGCAGGATTCAGGTTTAGGAAATCTGGAACCCCTGGTCGGCGATGCTCCACGGGCATTGTCACACGGCACTGCCCGGAGGCACAGACACTGTCCTGGGGGAGGACGCCCGGGGTCTCCGTGCCTGGTCTGTCCTGACCCTGCCCCGGCACGTCCTCCCTCTGCCGACGGCGACCCACGTCCCTTAACTGTGATAATCGCAACTGTGGGCCCTGCTGAATCCCCGGACCCAGGGCGATCTCGGGGACCTCCCTCCCGGACTCGCGCACGCTCAACGGGGCGGACGTGGGGAGATTCTGCCCTTGAGCGCATGGGGGGGAGGGGAGACTCGGAAGCACAGACTGGTCGGGGTCGGGGGTCAGGCCGTGGGGGTCTTAGGAATACTTCCTCTCTGTTATATGCACCCATGTGCACATTATGTATATAGCTCTGAAACGTTTTTAGAAAGAACAGATCGAAGCGCAATCTGAAGCCGTGTGGCACCACCCACAGCCCCCCCGGGGCCCCCCGGGCCGGCACAGTTCAGGGTCTGCGACACGTTGGCTCTGGTGCCCACGCAGCGATGGACTGGACGTTTTGTGAGCTGCAATACCCTGAGCCCTGGGCCGGCCACCGAGTTCTCTCTGCGGGGTGCGAGTGGGCTTTCCGCGCTTTCCAGGGGTGGAAAAGCGATTTCCCTGCGTGGGGCGCAGCCGGGGGAAAGGGTCCTCTCTGCGCCCGCCTGCGGGGACCACACCCCCAGGCAAGCTGTGCTGGAGTTGATAACATTTGTGGGTTTACGGTTTGCTTTCATTTTAATGTAAAACAGAGCTGGTCCTCCAACATGTGCATGAACAAACAAATACTTCGGTTGAAACTGAAATTGCGGCAGAGGCCGGCAGGGAATAGGAGCGTGCCCTCCACCTCGGTCCAGGCAGGGCTGTGAGTGCGTTTGAAAAGTGATCCAGAGGAAGCACCTGTCCTGACCAGCCGCCAGCCGGGACCTGTGCCCGCTCGCAGATCCGTTTGACTTTGTTTGAGGATAATGCAAAGCCTGGTGACAGGCAGACACAGAGGACGCTATTTTGTTTAGACTTTTAAAGGGCACTTCCTATGGCTGAGGAGATAAAAGGCCACGCTGGAATGCAGTCTCGGGGACACTGGACCCAAACACAGCGCATTGAAAAGCCCTTGACAGAAAGATGAAAGGCACCTTGACTTTGTGGTCCATCGAAGGTGGTCTCTTTGGTGGCATTTGTTAATTTTTTATATATGCATTGATGAAATATCTATCATTTTGACCCTTTTCTCCATGGGAACAATAGCCTCAGCCCTCTGCACACTGAGCCCGGGACGGAAGCCGCCCGCAGTGCGGGGTGCAGCGTCGCCCCCAGCCCCCAGCTCCCCGCGCCTCCCGGGCCGCTCGGGGCAGGAGGCGACGAAGCGATTGCTCTTCCGAAGCCAGAGGGCTGTGGGCGCCACGCCCGCACCCCTCCTCGCCTTCCTGCTCCAGAGAGGCCGGCGGGGGTGCGGCGGGGCCCTCCGGCTCTCAGGGTGCAGAGGGGCCGTGGAGATGGACCACTGTGCCGGCGGGGCTGGGGCGGGGGGCGCCGCGCTCTGCTCCAGGGGTGCGTGAGCCAGCCGGGGGCTCCAGGAGGGGGCTGGGCCGTCTTCACGCCGCGAACATGTCACACGCTCCAGGCCACTTCAGCCGAGGGAGATTCCCAAAGTCTTCCCAAGATGCTGCATTAATTAACCTGGGGGTGGCAGGAAAAAAATCGCAATAAACGTCGTTCTGAGTTAAGTTTCCCTCAGGATACAGGCGGCACCTTGTCCCCTGGACCCGGTTCTGTGTTTCCTCAGAGTGGCAGCGCCGAGCGCCTCTGCTGGAGGCAACGAGGCTGCAAAGCCGAAAATACTTACCGTCTGGTCCTCCATAGAAAAAGTTTGCAGGCACGAACGCGGGCATGGAGGTCAGCGCCGTTACGGGAGTTTAAAGACTAACACACAGGTGATGACCGTGTGTAACCTCGAGATGAAGGACAGAGACAGACAGAGATGTGTCTACGTCATGTCTGCAATATGTGTGTGTCCATCGAGTTAAAAAGCGGCCAACTAGAGGCCACCCCCAGGACACACACACACACACACACACACACACACACACACACACACCTACAGAATTTTGAAGTTAATTTTCACAAAGTTGTGGGGAATATGAAAAATTAATTTTCAAATTAAGGAAATAAAAGACAACATTACATAAAAATATTGGAGGCTCGAAACAAAATTTACTGATTACTTAAAACTGATTGGTTTCTGTTCTTTACAGGAAAAACAGCGCCCATGCCTGAAACGCGTCTTTAGTCCGCCCTCTTGCCTTCGCTCCCCGCCCCCCCGCGCCGACCCCTCCCACCCGCTCCAGCGTAACACAGGGCGCTCGCTCCCCTGATGCTTCGGCACGATTTTCCTCTCTAACGGGAACTTCTTGACCGCGCGTTCATTACTTATTAACTTGCGTCGGGCGTAGTTTTGCAATTGGCGAGCCTCGGTGAGCGGCAGAAAAATGCCGTAGGGCCCCCATCATGTGTATACTTCCCAGCCGACCACGAGAGACGCAAACATTTAAAAGGGACACAGACTCCTTTTCCGTCCGTTGGGTACGGTAACCGAAACACACCACTGGGGCCACTCGCAGCTTCTCCGCTGTCCACGCGGCCGTAACGTGTGCATCGAGACGGAGGCGTAAACGTGCGTGGACATTCATGTCAAAGTGTTCCGGAGGCTCCTTTGAATTATGACTATATATCCGCCGTGGGGGAATAAAAGGTTTCCCGGAACACTGGCTGCTCTGGTGTAAACTGTGGCAGGAAGCCTGCAGTGTTAAGTCACAGAACCATCGTCAGGTCACACGGCTCCGTTTGCCCACGACGACTGACTAAAAACAGACGTAACCCGCAGCCCTGCACACCCCTCCCGCCACGTGCCTGCTGCCACCCTTTCGGGAGCAGTCAGCGAGGCACACGTGGGGACTTCGTGTACAACAGATGACAGGCATCGGAAGCAAGCCGTGTGCCAGGTAAACGGCGTGCCCGTGTGTGAGACGCGAGGCCCGAGATGACGTGTGAGTCGCATGCCCGGGACAGAGAACGGCCATCAGGAGGCACGGGGCCAGAAACACAGCCAGGGGATGGTGGCAGAGAGAACAGAGTTATCTCAAGCTGAGGAATGAAATCACACAGACAGGGAGGGCGGGGGGCAGCATTTGAATTTGTATGGTATGTTTTTCGTCTCCACAGAGATAAAGATATGGTCCAGATTTTCCATTTAATCATAATTTCTTGGGATATCATTTATCTTATTAAAATGGCATGAATACGTTTGACCTAATTGGACAGATGTGTTTAGGCGTTTCTCTTTGGTTAGTTTCAGTACAAAAATAGTGAGATTTTCTTAATCCCACTAGTTTGTTTGGGGTTTAAAAAGAAACCAATACAGCACAAATGCTGAATGCATATTTAGAGCTTTTGGGGGAAAAAAAAAAAACAATAGTGGAAAATCAACTCTACTTTCAGAGAGGCAGTTTAAAATTTCAGTCTTCCAAATATAATTTAGGTTTGATGTTATGTGAGAATGGCTTCATGATTCACAGGGTTTTTAGAGGCTGGTTACCTTAGCGATTTTATTTCTCTCTCTGGCACTGGCTGACAGTTGACGTGTTCTTAGTTCTACCTGCTGGCAGATTCTGGTTTTAAACTACAGAAAATTGAAAACAGTTGCTTCTAGGGTGTTGAGCTTAGAATTTTTTATTTTGGCAAATGGTGTTCAAATAGTGTAAGTAGTGTCATTTTAAGGTTGCTGTTTTAATATTTAGAGAAGCCTCACATTAAAATCAGCTCCCTACAGATAGTTACACTGAGTTACACAGAGACAGACAGACATACAACTATCTCACACACACACACAGAGCTTTAGAAAATGAGGAACATGAACCATGAATCCAGAGATTAAATTACAATTGAATAAAACCAAATTTACATTATGCAAAGAAAAAAAAATGGTGTAATAAGCCCAGATTAAATTTCCACAATTAAATTAAAGGAAATCTATTGAATGGTCCAAGTTTCATCAAACTAGGCCAATGAAGGAGTCATTAACATTTTCATTACTTATATATGCCCTAAAAGATGGTTAGAACATTTCCCTAAATCAAGGTGCCCCCCGCGAATTCGCCTGTTGAAATTCTAATGCCCAACGTGATGGTATTAGGAGGTGAGGCCCTTGGGAGGTGTTTAGTGATAACGAAGGGCCCTTTGTGAATGGGACCGGTGCCCCAGACCTCCCTGGCCCCCGCCCGCATGTGAGGACGTGGGGAAGATACCGTCTACGAACCTGGAAGCCCTCGCCAGACCAGCGCATGCTGGAGCCCTGATCCTGGTCTCCGGTCTCCAGAAGCGTGAGAAATAAGCATTTGTTGTTTAGAAACACTCGGCGTGTGGTGGTTAACGGCATGAAAAGTCTAAGACACGAGGGACGTCGAAAGTGTGGCTTCGTTTAAACTAAGGGATCTCTGCTCCCGGAGGTCAAAACCTGAACTCCCTCCAAAAAATTAACGCCATATTCCACGAAAGTTCAAAGCACTTCTTAAAATGTCTGCGCGTTCTCGAGAAGCTCATGTTCTAGCAGTCGCTTCTTCCAAATTCTCGCCTGTGTGGAATCGTTATTTCAATAATGAGTCATCTCATTACTGATTATAGATGCAGGTATAGAGAATTAGATAATGTATAATACCAGAGCAAGGTACTTCTAACTTTCTAAATACTTGCCTGAAAAGCAAAGCATGTTTTCTAGGATGTTGTTTACCCAAATTAATACAGAATGCCCAGCATTTTAATGTCTTTAGAATCGATACTTCAGAAATATTTTTGATCACAAATATTAACAAAGAAGCCTTAACACATTACGAAACAATTGATCATCGGTTACATTAAGTTTCAAGAAAGTGCAATGTGATCGGTCGGTTCTTCAATCCAAACCAAGGCATATGTTCCAAAAATGCGTTCAGGGGAAAGCTGATTGGGGGTAAATCCCAGGAATGCCGCAGAACCTGGAAAAAAGTGGGGGCAATAAAATGGAGAAGGTGGGGGGCAGAGGAGGGCAGAGTGGAGCAAAGAGATGGAGACATCGACGCAGGAAGTAAACACAAAGTTAACCCCTGGAACGCAGAGGAAGAACCTGCAAGGCATAAACAGGCGGAAGGATACTGCTCCCTTGGCAGATCCGGTATCTGTCGTCTAAGACCACCGTAAGGTTCGATTCTGAGCAAGAAAGCACATCGACTACTTAATCCCACTGTCGTTTGTGACTATGAGGAATAGTCCTCACAGAACAACAGCAAATCACACCGTAAATCCTAATAGTTTGTTCAGTTATACATAGAGAAATATCAGGACAGATCTACGTTTATTGTAGCACAATGTTATCCCTAGGGTTCTTCCAACAAAATGCAGGGAGAGAAAGGTAGGTAAACTGTGCCTGGCGTGAAAGAGAACACCGACCTCTTAATTTAAAGGGCCGGAAGTGTTTCTAAAATATTTTATGCATTTGCTGTGAGGATGACAGGGCCACAGAATAGCAAAGCCAGACACCACCCTCCGTGGCATAAAGGATGAATCCTTCACATTTTATCTGACTGTACAAAGAGGTGACGTGATGTGCTAGAAAGCACGCTGCTAATTTTAGCACTGAAGGTCGGTCCCTAGATCTGGCGATGGGGCCTTTACGCGCGTATCCCCGAATCGACTACCTGTCTACAGCGTCTCAAGACTCAGCAACTCCAGCAGGCTGAACCCCTCGTTCTGCGTCTTACCTTCGTTTGCCTTCGGTCGTTGTCGTATCGTGCACACGGCTCGACTGAAATGTTCTCACTTATGAGAACTGCGGACACGTTGGAAAACATTTAAGAGGTTTATGCACCCAGGGCACCCACACGGCGAGTCTGCACAGGTCCCACCGTTCAAAGCCCCTCAGACGGTTCCACGCAGTTTCAGGAGCCGCTGGAAACTGGGATCCAAGCATGACTGCCGGTGTCTGGCAAGAAATCCACATGATTTAAAAGAACTGTCCAGGCAGGGGTAGAGGAATGATCCGGAGCGAATGGAATGTACATTTCAAGCATTTACACCTGACATCCTGTCGAAAGCGAACTATTAAGCAAAATAGTACGAGGATCGTGAAGAACAGTTCTGTCGCCCTGGAAATCACCTTCGCTCTGCCTCAGCAGCGGCTCATCGCCTTACCGTCTTCATCATTTTGCCTTTTCCAGAATGCGATGGAGCTGGACTCCTACGGCCTTTCAGAATGGCTTGTGCCGCTTAGTAGCCTGCCTCTGAGCTTCCTCTGGGTCTTTGTCGAGGCTCGATCGTTCGGTTCTTTTCAGCACGGAGTAATATTTCCTCATCTGCCTATGAGACAGTTTATCCATTCACCTCCTGAAGGACATCTTGACTGCTTCTAAGTTTCGGCGGTTATGAAGAAAGCTGCTATAAACATCCATGTGCAAGTTTTTGTGTGGACATAAGTTTTCCACTCGTTTGCTACATCGTATGGTAACAGTGTGTTTAGTTCTGGAAGAAACAGCCGAACTGTGTCTTCTGAAGTGGCCGCACCATTTTACGTTCCCGCCAGCAGGGAATTCTCCGGCACGGAGCGTCGTCGGCGTGGGGGATGTCTAGGTGTGCCACTGTTTTAACCTGCATTTCCCCGATGACCTGTGTCGCGGAGTGCCTCTTCGTGGGCTCCTTTGCCATCCGTGTATCCCGTTTGGTGAGTAATATTTATGGGTCTTTTGCCTGTTCTTAGGTCAATTTATTTCTTATTGTCGAGCGTGGGAGTTCTTTGTACGACCTGGATAACAGTCCTTTATCGGATACGCTTTTTGCCAACATTTCCTCCCAATCTGGGGCTTCTCTTCTCAATTTTTTTTTTTTTTTGACAGTGTTTCTCCCAGTAGAAATTTTTTCTTTTTAATTTTCATGAATTCTCATGGATCATGGCTTCAGCATAGTATCTAAAAAAATCATCACCAAACTCAATGTCATCCAGACTTTCTCTCATCTCATTGTCCAGGAGTTTCAGAGTTTAGATGCTTCTTTTGAGATGCTTTTTTGTTCCCCAAGGGCACACAGAAATGTGGAGGGGTGAGGGAGGCCGAGAACGAGATTAATTGGAGTGATTATGTCAAAAGCAGGGGATGGCTGACGTGCATCGCCACGAGTGTGGGAGGTGCCGGGATCCAGACGCAGATGGAGGGGAGCCGGCCTGCGACTGGATCACGGCTTGTTCATCCAGGGGAACAGCAGGAACTCAGAGCATGTGGGTGCAGAAGCCGGAAAGTGGAAAGATAAGGTAGTGGGAGTTTGCAGCTTCTATTCTGAAGCCTGGTTTCCTCAGTGAGGAGAAATCCAAGAATAAAAACGGGAAACGTGGGGTTTGGGGTTTGGGGAAACAGGAGACGAGACCAGGGACGTCGACGTGGTGCCCCGCGGGGGGCCGGCTCGGCGTCTCCGGTGGCGGGTGCAGTGCGTGGAGCGGTGTGTGTGTGTTTTTTTAGCCGCGTTCGCCGTGGAAGCGCGAGAGAGAAGGCGGAGGCCTCGCGGAGCTCGTGGCGTCCGCGAGTGAATCGCAGAGCAGGGCAGGGCGAGGGACTTGAGAGGGTGTGTGTGGAGGTGACTCCGTCGGGGAGCCGTGCGACTGAAGGTAGGGAGTCCAGGAAACAAGGCCCCTGGGGCCACCGGGTCGACAGATCGATACCTGGTGGGTTAAAGGACGCGGAAGCTGAACTGCTGGAGTTGCTGGGGACCGATGCTCAGGACTGTGATACGTGACTGGCAGGTACTGGAGGGTCTGCCGCTGGTGACGGCCAGGTCGGGGAACAGCCGGGGGCGGGGGGCAAGTCGCCTGGGAGGCTGCACGTCCAGATCATCGGAAGAGAGGATTTCAAATCGCTTGAGACGAAGGTGCTGGAAAGAGCGCCTACACGAAACGTTCGAATTGCTACAAACACAAGACAGAAATATTTTGGACAGAATGGCAGTGAGTCAGGAGCTAAAAGCATCCAGAAGTGAGGGAGAGTCTCCAGGGACTATGGGCATGACGGCGAGAATGGAGAATGGTGGCTGGTATCATCTGCCGAGATGCGATCCAAAGCCGAAGGTTCGGGGGCGGGGGAGGGGCGTACGGTCTGGAGGCAGCCGCGAGGAGAAAGGCGGGCCGGTCCTCAGGTCCCCTGGTGACAGGGCCCCCGGCGTATCCTCAGCAGAGCCCAGGGCAGCTGGGAGGTGAAGGGCCCACCTGCGAACAGGCGGAGGACAAGGTGGTCTTGCTGACAACGGGGTGGGATTTCCAGGGGGCCAGGGGTAACGGTTGGGGTTTAGAAAGAGTGAGAAAAGCAAAGAGAACAGGAGGTGTGCAGGGACCCGGTGACCTGTCATCAATCCCAGAAGGCTTATTTTATTTGCCAGTCGAGGTGGCAGAAGCCATTAATCCCAACGCAGACCGACGGGATAAAAACGGATGAGCCGAGCCACAGAGAATCCGGTCTGTTCTTGGGCTGCTGCACACACTGCCCCCATCACCCAAAACTCTCGACGACATTATTCATTCAACAACGTCTACGGAGTATACGGTAAGTCAAGAACTGGGTCTACGCTACAGAACGAACTAGGCAAAAACGTGCTAACTTAAAACTAAAACCAAACTGAAATCGACACTACTAACACTTGCAGCTAAAGCTGACTGAGGAGTCGGCGCAGTCGGGGAGCAGCCGCATGCGGGCTCCTGCGTCTCTACGTCCAGGCCTTACTCTGCGTGCTCATCCACGGGAACCTCGGCCCCCCCCCATTTTTTGTTCAGAACGTGTAATAGGTAGGGCGAGCGGGCGTGCATGCTCAGCTCAGGACGCACAGAGCGGCCGCACTCCGAGTTCCTAAGAGTTGTCACTTATGAGGAAAGAAAGGTCAATATCATATTGTTTTTTTCCTGAAGGAGCTTTCGGGACTTTGGAATATTACTCACAAACGTATTTTGAGAGTTTCACAGATAATTAGTCTGCTCACTCACTAACTGTATTAACTACCAGTGTGCTAACTTTTAAAAATTAGGGTAAATGGTGTGTACAATTATTTTTTTTATCCCAGAATTATATGTATATCATTTTTAAAAATAAGAATAACATGGCATATCATGCTAAATTCATAAAAAGCTACAGTCATTAAAAATTACATTAACGGAGTGTTGATGGCAATGAAAACATTTATAATAAAATATTGGCTGAAAAAGATGCGGTTTTAATATTATATAAATTTATGGAAATATGTAGAGAGGAGAACAACAAGAAATGTACCAATATATTAGCAATCATCTCTAGAGCATTTCGATTTTACATACACTTTCTCTTTTAAAAAAGATGCCCTACAATGGCCATAAATGGGTTTTATGATCATAAAAGCCATATAGTTTTAAGAGCGCGAAGGTAAGAACAGAAGCTGTCTCACCGGTGTGTCCTTCTACTCAAATTTCATCTCCATTTTGATTGTATTAGTGTCTCGTTCTGTCAGACTTAAGCTAAATGAGCAAAGGTAGCTAAAGAAAAGTCTCGTCTACATCCTTCGTCGGCCCACGCCAGCTTCTTCCCACCACGACAGAACCTCCCGTTTGAAGATGGGCTTCGGCAACAGGGAGGAGCAATTGCACCAATATCCACTATCTAAACGACTCCGCCGCATGTCATTAAATCAGCGCTTTGTTCTTCCTCAAGTGCGTTGACCTTTGAAATGTTCCGTGAGACGGAGCCCAGCCTAGAACTCCCCGGGCGGCATGGCACCCACCCGGCTCGTTTCATTGCTTTGCTGCAATGATGCAAACAGATCCGCCGCAGCCGATGCATACGATGGGCACGTCGCACGTTTTCATTGTTATCGAGACCCGCGTAAGTCTTAATGACGTGTTTGGACGCTCGCTTTCAAGAGGGAAACGAGCTCGGCTGTGATGAATCTGGTTCGTGCCGTGGCAGCAAAGCGCCTCGGAACTAACGGCCGACGGTGCGACCTGCCCACATAGACAGCGCCAGCCAAGGCCGCATTCGCAGGCTGGCCGCTGGCTCGGGATGGCGGGTCGCGCCTCACAGCGGGTGGCGTCCGGTTTCGCAGTCGGCAGGCGGGCTCAGCTGGGCGGTCGGACCCGCGCTGCTGCGTCTGCGCTGTGCGCCTGGCCACGAAGCGGCTCCGTTAGCTCCTTGGAGCTTCGAGCTCCTCGTTTGTGAATCCGAGACTTTAATACCTGCGGTATTAGGATAGGAACGTCCAGTGTGGTGTAATCTTAAAGTGTTTACAATGTGGATCTCAAAGTTATCGCACGTGTTACCATATTAAAAACTCACATCGCCCCACTGAGCTAGGGATTCATTTACTCTTCACGAGTATTTGCAATGGAATCACTGCTAGGTGTCCAAAGACACTGGCGTCTCTTTCAGGGGTGGCACGAGGTAGATACACACACGCTGTACGTGTGTCCCCTTGCACAGGGACAGCATGGAGCCGCGCAGAGGAGCACAGTGTGCAGTCACTCCGCGAGGCCCGGCGGAAGCGCGAGGGCGACTTTCTGTGCCATCGAATGCCACCGTCCTATTCACTGGGACACTTGCTGCTTCTCCTAAGCATACTTATAAAGTTCGTTTCTGAGGAAGCCTACAGGTTAGTTGCCTGTAGGTTTTTAATTTTCAAAAGCCTTATTGCCAAGGGGCTGGCGTTTCAGGGACTTACTATACTGTAGCACAGGAAGAACTCGATCCAAAGATTTCCGTTCTCTCTTCTACATAATTATTTAAAAATCGTGGTGTAATATATGCATAAGAAAAAATTAGGAAGCAATTTGATGCAGAAGACACTATAATTAATGATATCTCTGATTTTTATATGAACAACGGCTGTGAAGTTTCTTTCAAAGCTCTCAGAAAGCTCAATTTTAAATGGTGTACTCGCTAAAACTGCTGAACAATACGTTTGGATAGATTTGTAAACGTTTTTCATTATGAAATACAAACTCTCACAGAACAGTACATTCAAGAAAATATTCAGCTGGTTGAGTTATTACCTGGCAAACGCATACGTGACCATCACCTGGAGAAAGGACCAGGCATTGCTAGGAAACCAACATGCACACAGGCTCGTTTCAATCACAACCTCCTTCGCATTCCCTAAAAGCGACGACTTAACTGAATATCATGCCATCGAGTCATTTCTTTGCTTTTTACTACCCGAGTTTTTATCTCTAAATAGTATGGTCTAGCTTTGCCTGCATTTTAATTTTATGTAAATGGAATCATACTTGTGCATTCTTTTTTCCCGGCCACTGTTTGCTCACATTAATGATGACGCTTTTAAGATTCATGTTTTTGTGTGCCTACGGGTTATTCATTTCGAAGTCGCGAAGAATTACATTGTGTGAATATATCACACGTTATTTATTTTGCTACTGTTGGCTGACATTTAGATTGTTTGGGAATTTTGGAAATTTTGAATAATAATGTTATGAACATTCAAGTGCATACCTCTCTCTCCTGGTACACATAGGTCGTTGTAGAGTATGATAAAGAAGCCCCCACCCCGCCAGCCCTCTGAGCCCCATGCCTCTAGGTTTTGACCTTGCCCACCCCCCTAACCATGTGTTCAGCCTGCTTAGCCCGGTCTTAGCAAGAATCCTGTTAGGTCAGTTTAGCAGCAGATAACTGCTGGTACCTCTTCTTGGTCCTTGTTCATCCACTGACCCCTCACTGCTAGTCGGCCGTCAACCCCCAGCCACGTTTACCGGGAGCTGAGTCCCCTCTCTCTGCCCTGTCGCAATAACCTCTAATACAGTCTTCCTGACTCTTCCAGCACGGGTCAGACACCTTGAGCTGAAACAGTCAGTGTGTGCCGAAGAGTGAGTGGCCTTGTCGCGGGGCATCAGCCTCTCTGACATAATCCATCTTTCCCGTTTGCTGCGACGGGTATGACAATGTGCGCTTCCACTGCAAACCTGCAGGTCTCCAGCATCTCCTGGTGGTTTCGATTTCAGCCGCTCCCGAGGATGGAGAGTGAATTTTGCTTGTTTGATGGATATTTCCCTGGTCACCAGCGAGGTTAAGCACCCTTCCACATGTAGGCTGACCATTTAAATCATTCAAACAGCTCCCTTTACGGTCGTTTATGTTTGCTTATGCTTGCTCATGATTTTAGCCCGTTTTCTCAGGGGTTTTCTGTCTTTTTCTTATTGAAATGTAGAATTTCTCTGTATATTCTCGAAATAGCACTTTGTGATTATATATGATGCACATCCCTTTTTCTCTCTTTGAATCCTGGATATTGGTGAATAAAAAAAAAAATCTTAAGTTTAATGCCATCCAGTTTATAATACTCTGGTGAGTATTTTATTTTTTTGTACTCTGCTTAAACATTTTTCTGTTCTGAAATCATGAACATATTCTATTCATTGAATTAAATGTACTTACTTGCTCGTCGAGTCGGTTAGTTGGTCCGTGTGTATACGTGGGCATGGCTCCTGTATCCACAGTCCCCGTGGAGCTATATTTGGTGAGTTATCCGCAGTGTGGTTGACGTTTTTCTTTTCGTCTCTGAGAAGGTCGTCATCCCCCATCAGCGCCTCGACTTCTCTGATGTGCCGTGCATGTCATGAATCAAGTGTCCGTCTATGCACTGAGCTATTTGGAGGGGTTTTTTTTGGTTCTCTTTGATCCCCCCCCTGCATCAGAGCCATATGCTTAAGAATTCGGCTTTATATACGGCAGTTCGAGGCCTCCCACCTTCTTTTCCTTCAAGAGTGCTGTGGCTATTTTTGGATCTTTGCATTTCCATGTAAACTTTAGAAACATCTTGTCAAGCTCTACTTAAAATGCTATTTCTATGGAGATTTTATTAACCATGCAGATAATTTGTGATGACGCGGCATTTTTGCAATGTTGGATTTTACAATGCGTGAATATGGTATATTTCTCAAATTATTAAGCCCATTGTAAATGCCTTAATGCTGTTTTACATTTTTCCGACATTTTGCTCATCTTTTGATGGACATATTTCTAGGCTCACCGGATTTTCATAATTCCTGGTAGTTACATTCTAGAGAGTCACCACGGAGACTGAACGAGCGAATACTGAGTCATTCCCAAGAGCCTCCGGCCACAGCATTTTTGCCAGCTGACCAATACGTAACCTTGTTTTATGTGTGTTCCTATGTAAAGACACCTTATTGAATAAGGTTGACTAAATCCTACACAAAGCTCGACTAGCGTTAAAGAATCATAAACATATTTTATTTTCTATTTGGAAAAGAATAAGGATCATGGGCGTCAGTCCGCTCTCCTCATATGAGCCACGCTCTGAACACATCTTATTGCCCCGTCCCCCGGCAGCTGCCTCCTTCTCCTTCAGCCAATCACCTCTCTCCACGCTCCCCCCTTCACAGTCCCCGCCGGCCCTGCCGAACTCCCGCTCCGTGTTGATTTACGCGTGTGCGAACCGCTGTGCGACCTTGGCGATCAGAGGTCAAGTGTTCCCTGTCTCATGTGTTCCTATGTCCTCAGCAAAAACAAACAAACAAACAAACAAACAAACAAACAAACAAAAAACATTACTTGGGACATCCCAGGTCCTCAATAAGTATTTTTTTAAATAAAAATCGAATACATAAACCTTAAAGTATTCTTGCTTTTTCTCTCCCTTTTCTGTGTCTCATTATTTCTTTGTTAAAACTTTTCTTTTTTTCCTGTAAGTTACTATATAATGCAGGTGGACCATCGGAGCTTAGTAACGCAAGGTGGGGAACATCGCCATGAATTTCTTGACCAACACTGCTGTTTGCATAACGTCTCAGACAGCGCCCAGGGGCCCACTGGGGCCGGCATGGCCAAAGCAGAGGGGACTTCGGCGCCACGCGGGAGTCCAGACTTCCCAAAGGGTCACAGAAATGAAATGAAAGTAACGACCTGCTCTTCACAAGTATTCTCTCACCTCATTTTAATTCATGAACTGCTAAGCATTCGGCTTAAGCCAAACTTGAACATCGTATCGATCTGTTCAGCACTATTCACGAAGATCATTTGTACTCAGACCATACGCTGGTGACTGCTGCTATTAGGTGAAAATGGAATCTAGCAGAAAGGAGGAAAAGTAGACATTTGTTGGGGGAGCAATTACCATATAAATAGACATTAACTATCTAAGAGAGCTCTCCAACATGAAATAAGTAAAGGAGGTCTTTAGGGTGTCATTTGTGGGATTTTAAGTTGGAATGGTATTTCAATGCTACTTCTTTTTTCTTGCATTAGCAGAAAAAAAAAAGAAAAAGAAAGAAACGTCAAACGAGAGGTTAAATTTTTCAAGCGTCTAAACTGCAGCTGCAAAATATTGGTATGAACATAGCACGCTATCCGGTTACGACATGCGTAAAGGCACAGAACGGAACGCAGAGCCAGACATTGTGCTTGATGTGGAGTGACAGGAATGCAGCCTCGGCGTCCGCATAACACACGGCACGTGTGTCCCAGAGGTGTACAGGGTGCGTGTGAGCGCGAGAGAACCCAAGGCTTCGATTTATTTTTCTGCCAATTTCCAAAAAATTTTTAGAGGCATTCCTTAAAAAAGTCAGTTTGACAGGAAGTGGCGTTCTTTTCAAGATAAACAGCAACTATGAGAGAAACATAAAGCCGCCAACGTGTGAGTCCTATGGAAGCCGCCAACGGACTCACTTAATGTGTAACCTGAGACGTAAATCGTACCTTCACTCTATTCCTCTAAAAAGTGAATTTTCTTACCGCAGTACAATAAAAATGAAAAGCAAAGGAAGACAGGGTTAGTTATTGCAGTTACATTTGATTCTATTTACAGGGATGCTCGAATAAATTTATTTCTGTAGCCAAAAGAGAAAAAAAAAAGTGAATTAAGAATATTTAACTATGGACACATCTGGTAAAAAGACTATGACAACTGAGAGATTTTTTTTTTAATGTCCAATTGCTGTTGTTCACAGTTTACAAATCCCGTGATTTTTGCAGAATGGTTGAAGATACAGGCTACTGCGACTTTGTTTTCAATGGTGTCGATTTGCAGGTGAGTAGCGCTTCTCATCTGACCAAACGGTTGAACATGCGTGAAACAGTAACTCTTGAAGACTCTCAGGCTCGATGAATGTGTGTAATGCAGTCAAAGCCTAGAGCCAAACACAAAGTACCACCAAGACTCAGAGTAAGTCTTGGCTTCAAGTCCAGTATTCTCGCCGCTGTACCTTGAGGCCACCTCTGAAATAACTATGTAATCACCAACCGTTTAAACGGATGACTTATGCTTTTCTCACAAATACAGATGCCTGCCGATGTAACGTACGGACTCCCTAAATAGGACCCAAGACAATGTTTGGCCTTACCAAACATGCTCAGAATCGTCGTCGTAAAGATGGCATTGTGTTTATAACTTGCCGTTATGTAAGCTGGCACATTTAGCTGTAAGCAAATGCAAGGCTTAGTCATTCTCCGCGTTACGTCACCCTGACCAAATCCACATGGGAAGCTTCCCGTCCTGCTACTTAGACCTAAGGTTTGCAAGGGGGTCTGTCGTCGCAGACTCTGGCAATGCAGGCAAGTGTGAGGAGGTTACGTGTATCCAGCCACAGTCCCTACGCCGAATCGGGTGATTCTGATGTTTCTAAAACACTCCGGGGTCTTTCCGAATTCAAGTTTTACTCACTTTTTGAATCTCAGTGTTTTGAATGCAGTTAGAGAAATGCATTTTTTCCTTTTTTTTTTTATTAAAGTGAAATCCACACAACCCCAAATTAAACCTTTTAAAGCGAACGATTCGGTTGCCCATTCATGTTTATAAGCGCCCCCTCCACTGAGTTCCCAAACATCGTGTAGTTGGGGTTCTACCGTGTCCTGTGCTAAGAGGCTGAGGGGGCACCATTTCAGAGCTCAAGAAGCCTGCAACCTCGTGGGCAGGACAAGACACGGTGCGGGGGGGGGGGGGGGCTTCCTCCAAGCCCGCGATGCACTGGGCAGAGGCGAGGGCAGGGGCCCGGGCGGCAGGGAGGCCGGGCTCTGCCAGGGAAGACCCCGCGTGGGTGGACGCGAAGCCAGGCGCGTCTCACGGGGTGTCCGAGGACTGGGAAGTGGAAATAGCCATGGCCGGGCAGGGAAGGAAAACGTTTTCCAGGCAGACAGAACGGCCAGAGCGCAGAGAGGACCGGGCGCCCGGGACAGCACCGTGCGTTAGGGGACGGCCAGAGCACAATGCAGGAAACACGGGAGGACGAAGCCCCCAGCCGCGGGCCGGAGGCGGCCCCTCCGGGGAGCCAGTGGCCTGCGCCAGGCACACGATGGAAGCCGCGGAACCGTCGGGTGGTCCTGGCGGGTTCTCATTGTTCGTGCGTCGTCGGCTTTCAGCGTGGCTCGGGAGGGGGCCGGGGCACGTGGACGTGAGGGCTGCGTGGGGGACATCAATGGCAGTCGTGGCTGGCACCATCGATGACTGAGGGCAGGGGCGGGGACAGGGAGAGAGCGTTTAAGAAACGTGTGAGGAGGAAAATCTGAAGAATGAGGAGGTCAATCGGGTGTGACCGCTGAGAAAGAGGCGTTAAGAATGGCGCCCAGGCGTCTGGTCTGATCAAAGGGGCGAACACTTGCCCTGGGGGAGAAATCCTGGAGTCTGGGGGTGGGAGACAGGCGGTGGGTCAGCAGATAGAGGTTGCGGTGAAACTCAACGCAACCGCAGCTGTAGATGAGAAGCCCCAGGAGTTAACGCAGAGCCAGTGACTGGAGAAAGCAAACCCACAGCCCAGAGGTGCCGCGAAATAAGGATTAAAAGGGAGCGCTTAGCCATTGGCATGCTATTGGTGACTCCGCCAGAGTAGGCTTTGCATTTCGGATACAAAGACTTGAACATGAAGTTAAGGTAAAGTAAAGAGTTAGGGACCAGATATAATCCAATGATCTTGAAAACCTCCGCATCAGATAGGAAAGAGTTGAGATGGGGAAGAAAAAGCCACTTTGGGACCCACATCGGCCAGGGCTGTGGGCTATTTGGATGTTTGTTACTTAAAAGTTTCAAAAGTTCCGGTCATGCAAATGAATAGGAAAATGCATTAGAAATTAATATGCCATTAACGAATAAATGAAATTGTATTTGAGTAGAATTAACTATAATATTGACTAGATTTTCTTTTTAAATTGACTAGATTTTTTTAAAAAAATCATATAAAACTAAAGCAACAGTGACAATGACAAAAATCCCTGGCATTGGTGCACCAGTTTGGATTCAGGACAGGGTGACCATGATAACAGAGAACCTGAAACTCCGTGAATATTCTCACCCACTTATTATCCAATCAAGTAGCACATAACAACATCAGCGATTTGATTCCTTCAGGTGAAGAATGAGTTTAAGTCCTAACTGTCTCATTTCTAATTGGCTGAGAAGCTGCAACACTGAGTGACAAAGACCAAATACAATAAAATAAAAAACTTAAAAAAAAAAAGCGTGGAAACAATACTCCGGTAGGTCGCTGTGTTTGTCACATTTATCCTGCATAATTCAGATTATTCCTCCCCAGAATACCGTTTGATCACTTACGACTCTGTCTTCTTGGCATTGCTAAACACGAAGGTGGCTATGGTGTTTGATAGCTCTTTGATAAATCTGGCCAATTTTCAGCTGAAAGGATGTGTTTCTAGAATCAGACCATCAATATGCCAAGAGCCAGCGAGACAAGCCCTTGATCTTCAGCAGAATTTTTAGGAGAGAGGGGATTAAAATCAATTTTTGTCATGTAATTGACATACTGACAACTCATCTAGAGTCAAATGCTAAGTACAGTGACTGGTTTACACATCTCGCTCCAACTCGATTAACTTAAAATGGTAAACATTACATTGTGAACAGAACAAAGGGTTAAAAAGAAATGTCAAAAAAAAACCCTATCAAAATCATCATCGATATAATTATGCCTTTGCATAATGCCTTTTTTTTTTTTTTTTTTTTAAACTCAGAGCTATCTAGTACTTTGTTCTGGTGGTGGTGTTGAATTCTCTGTCATTATTAATTTCCATTTTTTAACAAAGTGTGGTTTTTTAAAATGGATTTACTCTTTAAAATTTCTGTCACTATATGAAAACAAAAATGATGTTCCTCTAAGTTAAATTTATTTTTAAAACATTTAAGAGGCATCATTAGACAAGGATGGCTCCAGGACCACCCAGGAGGAAAGTTCGCGGGCTGAATAAAAGGATGTCAACACACTGATCTACGATTTTACTATTGCAAAGCCTGACAGGAGAAACTCTCAGTTGACTTAAAACTTTAAAATATGTGTGTATAATCAGTTCTCGGCCTTTTGGCTAAGCTCAACTATAAAATATATGTGCATCCGAAGGATACAATCTTCTTTTGATGTACCTTAATTTAAATTGGAATTTTCCACTTCTGTTTATGCAGAGTTTTCTAATTTTTTCTTCTAATTACGTACTCATTAATCAAATCGGATAGTCATATGTGGGGAGGGGGAAACCAGCTTCTTGTGCTTCCCAAGGAAGGTCCGCCTCGGGGCCCGTTTTTAACAGGCTGCGAGAAAGAGCCGGCAGCAAAAGAAATCTGAAGGTAGAAAGGAAGCCGAGAGAAAGAAGCACTGAGGGATGAGTCAGGGTCTCTGAGGCCAGGTGAGGAAAGGGAGTCGAGGCGTTAGTGAGAGGTTGTGGTCGGCGCGGGACACGTGGCGTCTTGTGCAATGGCAGAGAGCGCTGAGAGAGACCTCGGCAGGGCCTCAGCGGTCTGTTTTTTTCTCAGGGGCGGTGACCTTGGCTGTTCCTGAGGGACCTGAGCCGTACGCGGGCCACCTGAGGCCAGCACTGCCCCTTGCCACCTGCCGAAGGCTCGTGGCTACGCCTGTTCTCCAGCGTTGCACAGAACCCGGCCCTCCGGTCGGGATGGGCCAGGACAACAAAGGTCACGATGTGGCGTTTGCCGTTACGGCTTCGATGCATCGACCATTTGGGCTTATGACGTTTAGCCACCAAAATGGCTCAGAGAAAGGGGGACAGGAGGCCTTCGGCTGGGCCCTGGGCGGCGGGGTGCATGAGGGGGGCGCCTCGGAGGTCAGGAGGGGATAGGATTTAGGAAGCAGCGGCGGGGGACGGCGAGGAAGTGGGGGGCCGAGAGTCGAGGACCTCGGAGGCCTAGGGGCCACTACTGTGGGCTCTGGCAGTAAGAGAACGGCCAGGCCAGAGGCGAGACTATGTGTGGTTGGTTAGAGGCCGAGGTCTCCGCGTAAAAGGTTTCCACGCGCAGACCCTGGAGATGCCGTGGAGGTGAGGACGCTGCGTTCCGGCCGGCCAGGGTCCCCGAGGTGACAGTTTGCACAGAGCACCTCCTGCGGGGGGCGGAGGGGAAGGCTCTGTCCTGTAAGGGCCCCACTCTGGCCTCCGCCGGAAGGCAGATTGTCCCCAGGGGGTGGGAAGGTTGCGCTTATTCCAAGAAGGACATCGATCGCCCCGTAGAGGGTAAGGGGGGGCCTTGCTCGCAGGGGGCACCAGGGACAAGACGAGCTTCGAGGCGGCCCGCGATCAGCCGGCTCCGCTGGAACCTCCCTCCCGCTCTGCCCTCCGCCGGGGCCATCGGTTCAGAGCCTTCCAGAAGCCTTCGTGCCTGAGGATGCCCGGAGCATGCCAGGCCCTACGCGCGCCCGGACCTACCCCTTTGCGAGTCTGTTCTTGGCAAGGCAGACTGCTTGCTGACCGCAGCTGATGCGTCTGGTGCCCTTGTGTGAGAAAGAACAATTAACGCCCCTTGGGGGGCCCCCAGTATCAGTTAGGGTTCTGGAGAGAAACGAAACCAACGGGGGCTCCAGGTAAATGTGAGGCGATTTGTGGCGGGGATTGGCTCACGCAGTGCTGGGCGCGGAGACCTGACACCATCTGCCATCGGCGAGCTGGAGAACGGGGTTCGCTCAGTCCGGGTGGAAAGGCCTGCGGAGCAGGCGCTCTGACGCCCGCGGGGAGGGGACGGGGGACGAGGGACGTCCCTGCTCAAGGCTGGAGAGGGGACACCCCTTCCCTTCACCTGTTTGTCGCGTCCGGGTCCGCGAGGGATCCCCGGGGCCCAGCCGCGGCAGGAGAGGCCACCTGCCTGGCCACCTTCTCCCGGACGCTCCCAGGCACACTCAGAAATGGCACGCCAGTGCCCGGCCTCCGTCAGGCCAGTGAGCTGGACGCGCACAACCCACCCTCGCACTTCGCCGCCCCCAGGGGAGTTAGTCAGACGGCTAGATTTTAGTTCCAAACTCATGCAAATGTTATTCACTGCAGTGTTTAGAGAGCTTCTTCCTTCAAGTACATTCTGGGTTGGAACAGGACAGGGACAGGGCGTGGGTGGCGGATTCCGAGGCTGGCGGCCCAGGAGGCCGTGCTCGCCGGGTCTGGGCGGAAGGGAGGAAGGGCGCCTCTTCCCCGCACCCCTGTGCCTCGTGTACCCCGTTCCGATAATGTTTCATAGTTTTTTCAACCGTTTTCTTTTTTTTTCAATTTTTTTTTCTTTTTTCCTACCTCTTTCTATTTCTAGTTTTTACTGAGGCTCCTTTTCTCCCTCTCTGTCAGCTCCTCTCCCCACCCTTTACTCCCTGTCCCCACCTTCGAACACACCGTGACGCTCGGTTTTATGTGTCAACTTATCTAGGCTACAGACCCCATCAATCAATCCAACCATCACCCGGCTGTCGCTATGGAGGCCTTTTTTTAGATCTAATTGCAGCCCACAATCAGCTGACTTGATTTCGAGGTGATGATCCCAGATAACCTAGGAGGGCCGCCTGCAGTCAGTGGAAAGACCCCCAAGGGGAGCTGGGGCCTCACCCCTGCAGCCAGCCTCCTGCCCCTCGAACTTGCCTGGCCGGCTCTCGCCTCACACAAACCCATTCCCTGTGGCAGATCCCGCAAACTCTGCCTTCTGCTGGTTGTCTGCCCTGACGGAATGAACCCTGACTGCCACACGCACCTCAATACGTTCCCCTCCATGGGGTGGGGAAGCCAACAGTGACCGGCCACGTCCTGGTGGGCCCGGGCACACGCCCACGTCATCCATCACCTGTGAAACTGGCACGATAAGGCCCCCCTCCAAGGCCCGCCGAGAGGACTGGGTGGGGCGCTGTGTGTATCTCTCACGCCACAAGGATCAGTCTCAGAGCTCACATTCCATGTCTTTCTGTCCCATTTTTCTTGTTTACATTCTTCCTCTCCGTCTAGCATGCTTTACCATTTGTATTTACACTGTGTCAAAACCGTCTCGATTTAAATCTCCAACGTCTATGAATGATGAAGTACCTCTTCCATGGCAGGGGGCCACTGGCGCTTGAAATAACTTAGGTCGTCAGAATTTTTAACCAGACCACTGCGTTTTTTTTTTCAGGTTTTAATTGAATGAGTAATTCTTTTTTAAACAAAAGATTCACAATCTAAATCACTAAAGGGCAGCGAGCTGCAGGTCCTTATGCATATCCTTGAACCACTCGAAGTTTTCAGAGTCCTTTGAATTGCCAATTCAAGCTTTTGTTCAGAATCATGGACTTTCAGTAATAAAGTGTATATTCTTTTTTCCCCTAGACATGCCCCATTTCTTCCCTCAAGATCACCTGCAGCCTTCTTTGCCAGTCATCTGTTTGAGTGCTTTGCTACTAGCTGTGTTCTCTGTGAAAAGTTTTACTAGCTAAGACTTCTAATCCCACATGATCTATCCGCTGTATCATCATAAAACCAAATTTAGTTATAGTTTACTTAATATAGTTCAATGGGAAACCCAAAACAGATAAAAGACATAAAATGCTTAAAAGTATAATAATGACTCAGCTGTCGATTGGGAAAAAAAAAGAATGCCTCTAGAGCACACTCCCTCGAGAAATAATCCTTGCTATTTTCTAAAACATGTGATATTATCAACACCTCTAGTCTTCAAACTTGGCTGCACACGGAGCCACGTAGTAAGCATTAAACGTCCTCAGCGGATGCTGGCATCCCATGCTAACCGCATCCACGTCTTGAGAACAGCGCTAGGAGACAGGATTTCTGAAAAGGTGCAAGCAAATCTGAGAATCAGTGATCTCCACAGATCCACTCGTCCTCAAACTGAGGTTCAGGGCCCAGTGGCATGGTGTCACCTCCTTAGGAACCATGTCAGAACTGCAGAGCATTGGGTCCACCCAAGACCTGTTGAACCCCAGTCTGCTTCTCAACGGGACCCACAGATTATTCCCCTGATGTAATCACACCATGGTTTTATTCCTCTGCTTGTTCTGGTCAAAAACCTTCCATAATTTCTTCATTATTTCCTGCAAAATTAGGACCAGTGAGTCTACATTCTTCAATAATGTAAACAATATCCTAATCGAGCACTGTTTTTTTTATACCGATTTGCATAATTCAAACTCTTTATTTTACGTCTGTCTGCCTGGCTACCTGAGTAGCTAGCTTTGTAAAGTGGAAAACATGTTTTAGAGGACACGCAGTCGACCCGTCCTATTCTTTCCTTAGACATCTTTTCAGTCTTTCCAAACCAGGAGGAAGGGCAGATACAAGTCGAAAATGGTATTCCTTTGGACCTAAGCATGCCATGGAAGAAAGGAATTTGGCAGATTCAATTTCTAGGAGACTATATCACTCCATTTCGTATCTAATTGGGTCCTTGTCACATCTGAATACTTGACCCTACCTTTCACAATGAATTAGCAATAGTTCCTTCCTCTTCTTTCAAAAGAACTTTCCTAATTAAAATTAATTCATGGTTAAGCAAAATGTAATTGCTTTGCCCACGTCCTCACGCGCACATCCTCTCTCGTGCCGTAAAGTGGCGTTTGCACGTGGCGTGAAAACACGGGCCTCCCCGTGTTTAATGCGTGACTTGGCGCCTCCCTCATCCGTCTCCTTCTCCGTAGAGATGCTTCGCAGGTTCTTTTCAATACGACGCAGCGGGGGCCCGCTGCCCTTCTCCCCTTAGCAATGCCGAGCGAGCCTAGACACGGAACCCGATCGCCTTCTGCTAATTTTTCTCCACTTCTCATGATAAATGCACAGAGATACCACGGCAAACAGTTTAAACATGAAATCTCAATTTCTATTAATAGATTTTCCTAACTCTCGTAAAACTTTTTGTTTTGCTTTGTTTTTTTACTATGTGCCGATGGCGCCATTTCATACTCACTTTGTGTCACTGCCCCGTGACAATAAAAAAGAGCCAAACACAATAGGAATTTGGGGACTGTCGTGCAAGGGTCGTTTAAAGGCGCCGGCGATACCTGTGTGTCTGGGGGAATACTTCAGGTTCGTGTTACAGGTGGTGACAAGAACGCTCATGCACCAGTTAAGCGTTTTCTAACTGATCACGCTTCCTCTAGGTTGGGGTCGCACCGGGAAAACCCAAGAGCGAAGTCCCTTTACAAGGCGGGGTCACCGCCGGGTCCCGCCCCGCCCCTCCCCGCCCGGCTTCGCGCCGCTAACTCTGCTCTCCGCCTGGTCCGCACGCGGGTGCACACGCACCGGTTTGCCGCGCCCCCCGGCGCGGTGACGGCTCGCACATGCGTGGCCGAGGGTCGGTTGCATCTACCTGAAGAACATCACAGTCTCATTGTCTTCGGGTTCTTTTGGAAGCAACACGTCACCCCAGTTCCGGCGCGGGAGGCTGTGCGCACTTAACCGACGCGTCTTGGGGCGACACTGCCTGTCACTCTCCTGCCGTGTCCCTGCGACGCCGCCCAGAGGTGAAAGAGTCACATGTTCAGAGGATGCTTTGGGGAAGAAAAACTGCGTTTTCTTCTCCCGCTTTCCTCTCGCATTTTTTCCAGCCCGTATCCAGTTTTACCTTCATATTTTTATTTGGCTACTAACTTTTCCTAATCATTGTGGCATCTTGATACGACAGTCCTCAAATGCCACCATTACCAACTCTATGCATTTTCCTACCATTGATGCAGAGTGGGTTAGTTATACGTAACCAAAATATTAATTTACAGGAAGACATATTTTCTCGCATGCTAATCTGCTGTATTTTTCTCTGCAGGATGTAGTAGTCACCTGTAAGGCACAGATTTGGACGCGGCCGAGGTGCCGGGGAATGTGTTGAGGGACGATTCTGAGCACACCGGCTCGCCGCGCACCTCACGTCCCTTGGAGTCCTACCGCAGCCTAGCACCTAAAATCTCCCAGACACCCCGGAGTCAAAGGGCAGCGCTGCTCGTGGTCCGTGTGGCGGTGGGTACAGACGACTGCTATTTGGGCGCAGAAGGAACAGCCGTTTGAGAAGCTGCCGGCGGCGGAGCGCCGTGGCCCCCACCACGGGGCACAAATCTGCAGATTCCGAAGAGGGGGGACCCCCCCCCGTTTCGTGCGCATGTCATGTTCCCCGACGTGGCTCGGGCCCCTTCCCCCAGCCCTCGCTCGCACGCTGAAGGCGGCCAAACTGGGAACAGGGCCTTCAGGGGGGAAACCAGGGTGGAAGAGGGTCGTTCACCCCGCAGGGGGGTCCCCCTCCAGCGTGACTGGCACCCCTGAAGACAGGGAAAATGGGCACAGGCAGGGGGCAGGGAGAGGCCGTGCGGACATGGACGTGGTCACCGTGAGGGAGGAGCGAGCCCGCGTCGCATCTGCCCGCGGCCCTGGGGGAGCGCCGGCTGGCTGCACCCCGTTTCTGCCCTCCGCCCGGGGTCAGAGAGGCCGTTCCCAGGGCCCAGCCGCGGGGCCCGCAGACTCGGTCCAGCACGCTGAGGCCACCCGGGGACACGTCCCAGCTCCCGGGCATGGGCCATGGGGACACCCCCGCCTCGCGGGGACGCACCTGCCTCGCGGGGGGCGCACCTGGCTTCACGGGGTCGCACCCGTCTCGCAGGGGATGCACCTGCTTCGCGGGGGACTCACCTGCCTCACGGGGGACGCGCCTGCCTTGTGGGGGACGCACCTGGCTTCACGGGGGACGCACCTGCCTCGCGGGGGACGCACCTGGCTTCACAGGGGACTCACCTGGCTTCACAGGGGACTCACCTGCCTCACGCGGGACTCACCTGCCTCGCGGGGGACGCGCCTGCCTTGTGGGGGACGCACCTGGCTTCACGGGGGATGCACCTGCCTCGCGGGGGACGCACCTGGCTTCACAGGGGACTCACCTGCCTCATGCGGGACTCACAGGGGACGCGCCTGCCTCGTGGGGGACGCACCTGGCTTCACGGGGGACGCACCTGGCTTCATGGGGGCGCACCTGCCTCGCGGGGGACGCACCCGGCTCCGTTCCTGGACCCGCAGACGACGAGCGCCTTCTCCGAGGAGGGGGGCCGCAGACTCCGCTCGCTCCTGGCGACCACCTGCCGCCGCTTCCTTTTCGCCGAAGCCACCGCGACCCTCCCGGAGGGTCCGGGTGCCCTCGGCCCGAGCCCACGCCGCGCCGACACACGCCGCAGCTCCCCCGCGTGGCCCCCTCGCTGCCCTTCGCTCTATCCCTGTCGCCAGGACGACACGCCGGCCACACGCGCTGTCAGGGCCGCTGGACCCTTCTGGATTCTCCGTGTAAAGGTCCGAGGAGGCGACACGCCCCTCCCCTCGCCTCCACCGGGGCTGTGAAGTCAGCCTCCCGTTCCCTGACCACGCTGCCGCTTTCATTGGGAGCATTAACCATACTACAGGGTTTTGTTTTTTTTTTCAGCCACGTTTATCAATAGTCTAATCAATCCCTCCTGGCGGCTGTTCGATTTCCAAAGAGCACAGCGTGTAGCGGGGCCATGAGGAGGCCCCCCCCAGTGCACACACGCATGCACACACGCATGCACACACGCACGCCTTAAGATTCCATTAGAGAACAAACTATGTGGAAAATGAAAAACTTACATCATTGCGTTTGGTGGTTGGAGAACTGCATGTCTCATTCGAAAGAGCCAAAGATTTCTTTTTAAATGTACAATATTCAGATACCACATCCACAGTAACCTAAATGCTGGCTTTCGAATATAGCCTCTGTAAAATTCTAGGCTGTCAGCTGAAAGTGCAAATCACTGATTTAATATGAAGTTAAATATAAAGTGCATTTGAGACTTTGACGAATTATTACATAGTTAAATACATGTTATTAAATTCATTTTTTTCATGGAGTTGGCTGATTTTTTTGGTAGCTAAAATATATATTCACCAAGCTCACATAAGTTGTTTCAGAAAAATATGTCTCTTCTGCTAGATTTTAAACAACTTCATATTAATCGTGACTCTATTCAAATTAACATAGCTGTGCATTACAAGGATATTTCTTCCTCTCTACATAATGCATGTATATTGGCCTTGGTCTGATGATTTTGACATATAAAACACATAGTCTTTCTGTTTGTCGATTAAAAACTCAAGGAAATGAAGTCTTTTAAAATGTGGATTAGAAGGTACAGAATGAATTCTTATTTTGTTTTGTTTTTATTTGGTATTGACATATAAGCTTGTATACCCAATGTATATGTTAAGTGATTTGTCTTATTTTATTTTTGATAATTATCTCTGATAAGTGAATAGTAGCGCAAATTGACTTATTTCATAATGCCAAGTGACTTTTTGCAGCATAACAAATGTTACAATCTAATAATTCTAGAAAGAAATAAGGAGACTAAGGACCACTTTCAGGGGCCGATAATTCTATCAAGTTGTCATCTGCAATGTAAGGTCTCGGTCGACCAGTTTTTAAATATTCTAGAAGAATAAATCTTCCACATTTCTGAATCTCTTCTTCCCTAACCCATGACCTGTTTTTTAGGCCAAAGAATTTCTAGCGATTCTCGACAAGGGAAAACCTTCCAGAATATCTCCAGGAAAATTACATTTTTCGTTTTCTCTGTTTCTAACACTGCTGTGCCTGATCATGTTGAACTTGACCTGAGTTCTGTGTTCCAGGAAAATAATCAGGATTAAGAAATCACCCACCTTAGACTGATACTAAACGGAGTTAATTAACACATATTTATTAGACACCTAGGTCATTTCTAAGTAGAATAGAATATTAAAACATCGATTACTAAGTATAATTTTAAGTACATACACATTTTGTCTCTCGTTTGTTTAGCTGCTACAGAGAGTGCGTATTTATGTGCATCTCTCCCTGAAACCAGTCGTTTGGGCACATCGAGAAGTTGTACTATAAGAACGTGCTGGGGATGTTTACGGCTATACAAAGTTGTGAGATGTGTGTTCATGAGCTTTGCCAGGCTGCTGCACATGGCCGGCGTGTGTGATCAGTGGCTCACATTCACCCACCTGCTGCTCTCTCCGTGGAGTAGGAGGAGCTGTGGTTCAAACCGGTGTCTGGGAATGGAGCCGTCAGCGGTAAGAGCGGCAAAAACGTGCAACTCTGTGTGCGAGGTTAAGGGAAAACAGAGCAGTCTGGCCCTAAAGTTAGATGTCTGGGTATTCCAGAATGATCATAAAAAATGGGGAAAAGAAAACTTTAATAAAAAGTCATCGAATACCAAAAGAGGCTGGTAGGAAACCATTACAGGGCCAGGAAGTAATTGAAAGAAGCTTTAGAAAAATCCAAAACTTGCTTTTCCTGCTTGGCCAGCATTATTATGAGAACGTGAAGGCACTTCGGCAACTCTCTCTCCACGAAACCTCACGCTCGGACGGCTTTTCACCACCCTTTGCTACGACGAATGTGGTGATGATTTTGGAAGCACATTTTCTAACTGATCTAAAGAAAGTACTTTAAACCCTGATGCGAAATAACAGCCAGAAGCCTAAACGTCAGAAGGCGTGACAAGCAGAGGAGCCATGAGGCCAAGGGGCGGGGGTTTTGACTTAAGACTCCATATCGATAATAAGATAATGAACTTAGAGGACGTGAATCTGCCCCATGGGATACAACCCTACAGAGTCTGTGTTGGTCTTTTTGTTCGAAGAGGCTTCAGCGTGACATGGGATTGTGAGTGGGTGTCTGCGAGTGTTCATATGCTCAAAACGTGATACGGTAAGGCTCGGCTCTTCCGATCCTTATTGGATAAACCTGAGAGCTACGTCTGAACACTTCCGGCGCGCAGTCTCTTCTTCCATTTTTGTCCAAGTTTAATACAGGGCGTGGTTTTCCTTTCCGTACGGTGTAGCGATTGAGTGTAACACCGAAGCGAGAATTCCATCCGCCTAGCTCTACCGTTTCCAGTTCGCGCGACTTCGCAATCCTGTCTCTCCATGATCTCATCTGCAGAATCAGAAAGACACTTCGTGGGGCGGGGCGGGAGGCCGGGTGGCAACTACTGAATTAACACAAGCAGAGCCACGGGAAACGCCTTGGACGTCTGAGGGACCATCATCATGTTGGATTACACGAGATGAGAGACTTTCTAGAAATTTAAGTTATTGCCTGTCTTTTGTGCTCCAGTTGTTCAAAGCTTTTTTTTTTTTTTTTTTACTTGTTCTGTTCCACATACATATCACTTTAGCTATTACTGGTCTATTTTTTCACAGAAATTAATGAAATTATGATTCTTGTCAGTATATTTTATGAAATGCCTAAGGCCAGTTATTTATTAACAGGAATCAGCTTTCTGAATATAAAACTATAACATTCTTCATACTCTTTATTATCTGTTTTTGTGTGTTTTTGTAAATCAACAAATGTATGGTTTTCTAGTCTGAGTTACTGACAAAAGCAGTCGTTTCTGCTGGCTCCTGGGGGGTGGGACCTGAGCCATCCCTTCGGAGACCCCACACCTGTTTCAAGCTCTGCATCGCATCTCGAAATCCTTCGTACTTTTTAAAGAAGGTGCCCGAGACCTGCAAATGAGGGAGGCCGTCCTGACGCAGAGGGGAAAGGAGAAGGGGCGGGTCCCAGTCCGATTCCCCCGGGGGAGGGCTCTGCGCTGGGGGTGAAGGCACAGGATGTTGCTTCACGAATCCCCTCGGGAACCTATCTGTGGTGGGGGGGGGGGGAGGGGGAAGGAGCAAAACTGGACACAGCGAGAAATGGAACATCATCCAGGACTAAGCACGGCCCCAGTGTCCCCACGGAGAGCTCAGGAGCTAGAACGGCCCTTCAGGAAAGTCCAGACTTGAACTTCCAATGGCCATGCCGCTGGATCAATGTCCCTTCTAATCACCAGGTCTCGGGTCTGGGCTAAGACCATCTTGGAAGACACTGAGCGCCAGGGAGCTGTGTCAGCGGCATCCATGGGTCTGGAATGCAGCCCTTCGCTGGGGGTCTCCGTCTTGCTGCCCGCAGGCTTCTGTGCTTGTGAGCAGCCCCTTGACCTCCTGAGACGCGCGGGCGCCATCCTCTAGGCACCAGCAGTCAGCTGGTTTGTTCCCTGTTCGGCCATTTCCTAGTCACTACCCCACAATTGGTTTTCCTCTACTTTTGGGAGCCTTTATGGATCTGCCTAAACATTTTCGTTCCTTCCTCCTTGGTCTATGCAGGGATTTGTTAGATGGGAATCGCTTAGAATTTCAGCCCATGGCAATAGAATTGGGCGTGGCCAATTGAGGTGGAAATGAATCCATGACCTTGACCGCATTCATGTGCTTCTGAGACCAGGAAAATGACCCCATTTGCTTTACCGAACTAGGCTGCTCCCCGCGAGCAGAGTTGTGAGGCCGTTCAACCATCTGCTGTATTTACAAGCATAGCTTACAAAGTGCAGATTTTGAAGACAATCCGTTGGCTATCCATTTTGGTATAACAAAATCAGTTCCTCATTATCAATTAATAACAAAACAAATCAATAAGCACTTAAGTGTTTTAAGTATGCAAACAAATTAGCACAATTTGATGAGCAAGATAATCATTCCACTTTCATTTGCTTTATAAAATAGAGACAACATTACACACACACACACACACACACACACACACACACACACACAAAATCAGAAACTTAAAAGCACATACCAGAAACTAAAACAACAAAAATTAGGCAGTGTTGGGATCTTATTGATGTCCTCTGTTAAGGTCAAGAGGAGGTCAAGAAAATTAGGGTAAGAAAAGCAAAGCAAAAGAGATGAGCAAAGGAAATTCATTAAAAAAAAAAATGAAATCCTACCATTTGTAGTGACATGGATGGGCCTAGAGGTTACTATACTGAGGGAAATAAGTCAGAGAAAGATAAATACCATACGATTTCACTTATATACAGACTCTAAGGAACAGAAAGAACAAACTCACCGAAAACAGACTCACAAATATAGAGGACAGTCTGGTGACAGCCAGAGGGGCTGGGAGCGGGGGCCTGGGAGAATGGGGTGAAGGGTTAAAGAAGTACAGATCAGTAGTTGACAGGTGTCACGGGGATGGGGAGCGCGGCATGGGGAATGCCGTCAGCAGTACGTGTGGCCGGGTGGAGAGGCAGAGAGAAGGCGATTAGGGGGATCATTTTATAAACTATGCAAATGTCTAACCAATGTCCCGTATACTTGAAACTAATAATAAAATAATTTTTAAAAAATATAAGTGAGTAATGGCCTGGTGCCTGAATGTTGGAATTAGAAAATAGATTTCTTTGTTTTCTCAGAACTTTCCAGAGATGCTGAGTGAGGCAGGAAGAAGGCACTTAACTTTAATTGTGGGTCTGTGATTGCTACTGGTAAGTTTAAGTTCAAATTCTTTAAAATCTAAACAGAACGAAATTATCTTATTGTTTGCAAATCCAAGGAGACTCCCAAAGCCTAGAAGGTGTTCACATTTTCCTGGTAACTTGACCCCTTTTTCTCGGGGATTATGTAAAAGGCTGTTTCAGTCACAACATATACAGAACTGAACAGAAGACTGAAGAATATAATCGTTGGTGAGATGTTTCTTCATCCTGAGTATGTAAAATACACAACTCCAGACCTCACCTAACAGTGCTGATAACACAATTGTTGACACTGGATCCTAGAGATAAGTGAAACCCATATGAACTAAGCTGCCTGTCTCTTGGCCAAAAGATATCAAATTGGAAATTGTAAAATTAGCAGCCAGGTCACTATTGTTTGAAAGGGAAAAGAAAATCTTACATGATATGATTTTAGATGTGTAGGAAGATATAACCCGCCTCCATAGGTTCCTACACTGAGATTTCAAACTTGACAGAATCGTTAATCCCTAACTCTACCTTCCCTTGCAAACTTTTTCTGAACCCGTTGAATCCTTTTGCTGTTTTTCTTCCTGCAGACTTGAACACAGCCGTACATGAACATTCCTCTACTTTATTCAAACCCATAATAATGAACCCGTTCATAGTCTAAAATTAAGAAAGCCATATAAGCATACTGTGTGGAAATACTCCTCATTGAATTCCCGAGCACAAAAGAGTAACAGCAGTAATAAAAACTCTTTCTACCTTAAAACTAAAAGTTTTATAGTAACTAAGAAAAATTGTTACCTATTTAATAATAGGATACTGTTCCTCTCATTACAGAAAGGGGTAAAATGTGCTTTCCTGTGGGGGACCTCTTTGACACCAACGGACTAACGAGGAGATTAGACGCTTTGCAAACTTCTTCAGGGAAGAGACTGCTCGACTTTTTTTTTTTAGTGGGCATTTCTGTTTCCTAGCAACTGGAAGGTTCTACACTGATCTATACCTGCTTCCTTATGGGAATAGATCAACTCAGGTGCTATTTATGGCAAGTGACCTTTGGAGAAAAAGGCACAAGATGACCTGATGGAAATGTTCATTTCGTTTTGATTCCGAAGTGTTGGCTCAAACTTTATGGTCCCAGTTCAACTCTCTTGGGTCTGTGCATTACAAAGTTGAAACCAGATCATGTAAGTATTCCATAGTCATTAAATAGAAAAGTCTGGTATATATTTTTAAAACTCTTTTTCTTCTTGTCTTAATCTGAACTACCATAATTTTTCATTTCAAAGCCTCCTGGAAATCTGAAAAGTACTTTCTGGAATTATGCAGTATTTGGAAAACATGCCAGGCCGTGGGATGTGTAACTCTCCTGTCCCACATCAATGTCACCAAAGAAATTTGGAAATGGAAAGTCACAGTGACCCGTCCCAGCTTGCTTATTTATGCAAATCCAGGGGTAAACATCACAGAATTTGGATCAAGGGACCATCGTTTGTCGAAGTTCGCCCTTCGTGAAGCCTGACACTCCTGTCTTAGACCAGCTCTCTTCAGAATATCTCGTCACTGGTAGAGCCAGAAAACTGCCTGAAACTCATTCAGAAAATATAATTTAAGCTGGCAGGAATTTCAGCATTGTACGACGCACTGGGGATGCAGTTAGAACCAGCAGCTTACAAATATCTACAGATGATTTTAAGGGATTAGTCATCGTCCGATTGATCATTTTAATAGCACTAAAATATTTCTTTCTGAGTTAAAATCAGATCAATCTCCAATGGAGGCTATTTACTTCTTTCCTGTCATCTAATCATCCTGATCCAGTCCTAATTTAGAAACTACTATTTAATAGATGAAGTGCAACAAAAGAAGAAACTATTCGTATTGTATATATAAGGCTTTAGACTCAAATAGAATGTGTATCTTTGTGATTTTAGAACTAACAATTTGAGTAACAGATTAAGTTCATCATTCCTGAACATATAAGGGATTTAAGATGCATCGAATGCAGTGATTTTGCGAGAAGCAAGTTATAACAGGATCCTAGCAATGTGCACAAATATGTCAGAGGCGATTTGATAGCACGCTTGCCTTTTCAATCTATTTTGCTAACCTGTTATAACCAATGATATAATTTAACTCAATTAAATATCATTTATTCTTTATCTACTATGTGATATTTGCGATACAGAACACATTCATAGAAATTAGATAAGGCCCCAATAATTATTAAAATTATAACCTAATGGAAGCTACTTTTTGACACCTGCCTTTTGCCAGTTGAGGGAGGAGAGAACACACCTCCCAAAACGTGCTTCTCTGGCAGGTGGAGTGTTCTGAGCTAAAGGGAAGCGGCGCCCAGAGACTTGGGAAAGCTGTCTGCTTTCTGGTGACGGCCCAAAGGAGTTCAGACAGAGCCCTGGACCAGGGAGAGCTATTAGCAGAGATCACGTTTTACATCAGGAACATTTATCTGCCCAGCGGGGCAAACATTTGTTCCCCAAATATTCACTCTCCTCATCTTCCTGTGGATCGTCTCCCACACCTCTGACGACCCAGACCCCTACCTGCTTTTCCTTGGCTCAAGGTGGCAGGTAAGCCTACCGCCTTGGAGTCTCACATTTTTTGTGGGGCTGCTGTACGTAAGAAATTAAATTCATTCTTCTCACGGTAATCTATCTTATGTCAATTTGATTGTTAAACCAGGTGTTTCTAGCCAAAGAATCTAGAAAGGAAGAAAAGCTTTCCCCCCTGCAGAGTCATTCATTCATTCATTCATTCATTCCATTTGATGTTGGCTGAGCACGACGTAACGTGTCTCCTTGCTGGGAAGGGGGGGATAAAGACGAGGTGAGGGCCTCAGAACGCGAGGGGGCGGCATCTACGTGGATGGGTGCTTCCTAACGCACCACGAGGAGTCACACGAGCTGCAGAAACTAGTGCGTTAGGAGCCCGGAGAAGGAACGACATGGCAGGTTAGTAAGGAGGCATCTGCGCCGTTATCAAGGATTCATAACTGCAGTCACAGTGGCCTCCTGTGGCCGTAAGATATTTTACAAAGTCGTAGCGTTTAATTATTCTCAAATAAGAATTCACAGCTTATTCGTATGCAGCTAGTTCTTCCTCTGGGTTACAGGGAGGGACAGAAGAAGGAGCCTGGAGGAACTGCTGTTCTTTGTCACTTCCGCGAATCTGGAAATTTGCTTGCAAAGAGTTAAGAAACGCAACCGAGCAGACGAGGCAAACCTGAGCACGCGGTAGCTCTTTGCTAGACGTGGCAATTGCTTCTTGATCATGTTAACGGAAGATGTTTTTTTTTTGTTTCCTTTTTTTTCCTCTTCCTGCTGCGGTTTAGTTTGTTGTTATTTGTGCTTTCGCGAGGGCGTGGGTTGCCTCGGTTATCTACGTCATCTCCGTCTAGTCACTATCTCTTCCTGAACAGAGGTCCCGCTTGGAAAATCGTTCCGTGAGTGAAAGCTCACCGAGCTCAGGCAGCGGCCATCCTGTTCTCAAAGCAGAACCAGCATCGATGCCCTGAGGTGGCCTCCTCACCCCTGAAATCTCAAAAGCGAGTCCCCCAGCTATGATCAACACATAGTCGTGCAAAGATTTACCGGGTACAGCATCGAAGGAGAAAAGAAAAATCCCTGTTTTTCTTTTCTTCATTCCGGAGGGAAGAGGGCAGAGGGCGCAGCTAATGAGCAAATGGGCGTGATTTGGGGTGCGGCGCGCGGGGTGAGGCCTTTCAAGGCGACCTCGCAAACCCGACCTTTAGCATATTATGATTTTCCTTTCGTTATTGTTTTGTCTCGGTTTCTTGGGCCAGCTGGTTTTCTGATAATATTTTATATAAGAATACATGGCAGATATTTTCAGGAAAATTACCAACCTTAATTATTTAAAAATCATCAAACGGGTAAGAAGTTCAGAAAGGACAAGACGACACAACGATTCAAAACTCAAGGGACTCATCCATCTTTCAAAAGTCCAGCCTGGTTGGATGTAAAGGCCCTATTCAAAGTGAATCTGCCAGGTTATTGTTTATGACAAACAGCATCTTCAAACCATGCTCAATCCTGTCCTATCAGGAAATACATCAGTAATCATCTATTTTTCTTTGCATATATATCCATTGGGAAAGTAAAAAAAAAAAAAAAGCAAATGAGAAAGCATAAATATCTCTATAAAAGATGACAATATCCCTAAACCTGCAAATTACTTTAAAGTCCAAATAAGGAGAAAGATAAATAGATTTATCTTGAGTCAAACAGGTTATTTATTTTTAAAGTTTGATGCCCATTGTTTAGAAAGAAAAATCACCCTTTTCTCCATTTTAGAAGTCTCCAAATAAACAGCTCATGAAATGTGAAACTTGGCAATTCTGACAAACAGTTGTGACTATCATACGTCCCGAGTGCTCCTATTTTCAGGAAGACAAACATCACTTTGCGATCGGAGCAAGTAATTGTGGCCTGGTTACTACTGGTGACCCGTCTCTGAAGAATAAGTTCGCAAAGAATCGGATAGCGAAGCCATTAGTTCGATGACAGCGAATGAAAAATTCTGAGCCTCCGATGACATTTCCTGAGCCGAGCCGCAGCCCCCACACCCCGGCCGCGGATGGTCCTTTTGGGCACCCGAGCTGGTAGGAACAGAACGCGACAGGCGTGCGCTGTGTGTCACATCTGAGTGGACAGCTGCCGAGAAGGGAAGGCTTTTCCTGTCAACACGATCACCGTGGCTCCGTGAGAGCCCGAGGTCTGTGTTGCGTCCCCCTGCGGGGAAATCGGCACCTGATAAACAGAGGTCATTCGGCGAAGCTGACATATGTGCTGGGGATAGATGGGCTGCCCGTGACGTCTGAGGACCGGGCACGGGGACCGGGCCACGGCAGGCAGGCTCTGTGTGAGGGCAAGCCCCGGACGGCTTGGGAAAACGCGAGTTCAGGCCGCCACGGGCCTAATGGGCACTGTATCTGCAAGCGAAATAAGCGATCGCGACCTCTGAAATACACTGATCCGCACGGTCCGCGGCTCTCGCTGAGCTCTAAAGGAACGCGTGTTATTAAGAAAGCACAAAGGCGCACTCTCCGGGAGCTAGCTTTTTCTGGAATGAAAGACTGACATCGTGTAAATACATATACGTCTTACTGTTAACGTATACAGACCTAACTTATCGAATTGCATTAACTAACGTCACCATAAAATAATAAATAAATAAGTAATGAATCCAAAGCGGTACAGTAAAAGAGAAAATTGTTCCCCCAATCATTTTTCCTCCATAAATATATCGCAAAGTTCAAATAGTGCAATAAATACTTGCGAACGAGCAAACATAAATAAATCAATAAATAAGGCTTACATTCCCTCCCTGTGGCCTCGAGTTTCAACATGCACCCCATCCCCACCCCACCCCAATGCTCTCAGAAAGCCAAAACATACCCCGGAAGATCCGGGGAAGAGTTGCCAAGTAAATTCAACGTATTGCACTTCTACATCTAATTTTACTGAGGACGAGCCCGCCTGCAGGTCTGCGGTCCTCGCCGATGGAGGCAGACACCTGCTGGACCCTCCGAGCACATTCAGGCCGATGACTGCATCTCGAGAGGCCCATGATTCATCTGCTGCTCCCACAGATCTATTTTAGACTTGCCAAGGGAAAAGCAGCTCTGAAATACGCCGTTCTAGCATAGTTTTCTTCAAGTGGCATATGCCAAATAATCTCCCATGCCACCACAAGAAATCCTGGACCCTTTTCCTGTCCAAGCATCCAGGGCTGTCATCAAAGGCGCCGGGGCCTCCTGGGTAACGGGGTACCACACCATCCAGCAGCAGGCGCCGGTGTACACCAGCGACTAAAATTCAGTGGTTTTTTGAGAATTTTGAGAGGGAGAGAGGGAGGAAGGGAGAGAAGGACGGAGGAGGAGGAGGAAGAGGAGGAAGAGAAGGAAAGAAAGAGAGAGAGAGAGAGGATGAGAGAGAGAGAGCGAGAGAGCGAGCGAGCGCACTTCCCCCCAGCATGTGACATCTGACCAATGTTTCCTGGCAAGATCATGACTCCTGTGTCCTCTGCTCTGACACACATCGTCAGACTACCTGAAACGTGCCGCGTGTCAGACCGGACCACGGGAACGTCAAGGGACCGCATTTTTATTTTGAAGCTTTACTTTGCAGCTCAGCTCACTGTTTGTAGACATTGCCGTTCAACGAGTAGGTTTTAGGGATTGAAAGTTTTAAGGAACGCATTGTGGCATTACCTTGTGACATAAGAAAGTCGGTTAGTAATTTTCATTTAAGGTAAAGTGATTTTAATTAGAAAAATGCTACTTGGAGCTCGACTAGTGCTTCTGTAATCGTTAGTGTATTGTGTGTGTGTGTGTGTGTGTGTGTGTGTGTGTGCGCAAAAGGGCGTCTTCAGAGGAAGAGGAGAAAAGCATAGCCTAATGCCCACTGGGTGAAGTCTGCAGCAGACCACACCCTAGGGCGCTGCTGAGGCTACCTGCCGATCCCACAGAATGAGAAGAAACGCACGTGGGCAAACGGTCGAACAGGCTCCTCCTGGCTTCACTCGAGAGACCCGATACCTCAAAGCTACGGCACCGAAGCAAAATTTCCTGGAATAATCGGACATTTGCATGTCCTCTTGTTGTCATTCCCGTTATTTCTACAGAATGCAGACGCGTTTCTCGAGGTCAGCAAAGATCTTGCAGCTCCGTCGGGGCCGGGGTGCGGACAGAGGGCTCCCCCCGTCACCTAGGAGCAGGGGGAAGGTAGGGCTTTTGACAGGTACCACGCATTTACCCGAAAGTTCAACTTTATGCCTCTCGTGGAATGAATGGGACCCAGAGAAGCTGTCGTACGGTTGGGGCCCACGAGCACGACAGGGACGGTGAGGCCGGGCAGGCAGTGGGCCTCGGCCGCGTAGCGCCTCTGACGAGATCACGGTTCACGCGGCGTTTGGCCGGGTGGTCCTTGCTGAGGGCAGGAAGGCTGACGCGGGAATTACCGCGTCCGAGTCTTGGTGCGAACGTACGCGTTAATCCTCCAGAGCGGAAACCTAGAAGTAGAACTACGGAGCCAACAATTATGAACATTTTTAAGTCTCGATACAGGTTTCCTTTAGAAGATGTACACTAATTCCACATTTTATATTAAAGAACAGAGTTCCTTTGTAATGTGGATCAGATCGAGTATTTTAATTCGTCTTTATTTTTATTTGGTGAAAGTAATTTTTTTCACGTCGTTTCATGATTTCACAAATCATGATTTTATAAATCATGCATTTTTATTACTAGTGAGTATAAATATTTATCATTTTTATTTGTTTAATGCCATTTGCATTTTTCCTTCATACACTGTAAGCTCATGTCCATTACTCTTTACTGGACCTTCGGTAAAAATATATTTATAAGAGTTTCTTAAGGCTGAATTCTTTTTTGATAATTTTTAATAAAAATATTTTTTCTAATTTGTCCTGTGTTCCACTATATTATACTTTTTAATGTGGTCAAACATATGCTTTTTCTTGTACTCTCGTATTAGAAAAGATGATACATTTGAGTTGAAGCGAAGATAGACTGCAATAAAATTTAGAAAGTTGTACAAAAGAAAACTCCACAAATGTGCTGATAAAACATAAGACCAAGCCATATAAATATGATGGCTATCAGATAGGATGAGCTATCGAGAGACAATACCTAGAGGGAAGAGAGAAAATGGGGTGAAAGTTGGCACAAGTCTGAAACAGGGGAGACGCAAGGGGGAGGAGCCGCTGGAGGCGGATGAAATGGAGCTTTTCGGCTTGCGGGGAAGAAATGAAGTCGGCTAGTGAGAAAGCGAATTTCCTGGGACAGGTGTGTTGGAGTAGGACAGACTCATCAAGAGTGTCAGGCAGTGCAGAGCTGTCGAGAAAAACAAAGAGTGAGAAAAAGGCACTCGAATCGATCTGTTATTTGTAAAACCCTCAGCTGCCACTCAGATGATCCGGGACTTCCGTGATAAGCCGTAGGTAATGACTCACGCTGTCATCTGCAATGCAACCGAGCTAGGTGGAGAATCCGCTTAACACCCTTAAGAAACTGGCATTTATCACTCCATTCCCCGCGATGCAGAATTCGCGAAGGTCAACATATCCTGACATCGGGAAGATTGTGGAAATGCGAACGTGTGAACGTGAAAGTCCGAAATGTGACATTTGTTCCAGAAGTTGTCATAACGTTTTATAGGTATCTACTTTTAAAAATGCAGGCGTAAGAAGCATTTTCCCAGAATAAGGGCATCTCCTGAGACAGCCCCCGGTGCAGAACACTGTTTCTATTTGAGGACGCGGTGTGGACCCCCACCCCAGGGGACAGAAGCGGCCTGGGCTTCGCACGCCCGGCCCGCCGACTGCCACGCGCATCCGCACCTCCACCGGGGCTCGCAACACCCAGGGTCCAGCCGCAAGCCGCCGTCTCCCTCTTCTCCTGATTCCACACCGCGAACTTCTGGAAAACAGCCGACCGCCACCACAATGCTTTACATCCTTAGCACCCTACACACCTTCTAATTAACATGTGGCTTATGCCTCTGACCCTCTGCCCAAACCACTCTTTAGGACTCACCAAATTCAATGGATTTTCGTTTTCCTCGTGTAACGCTATCATCTGCAGCACCTAGCTAAGTCCTCGCCTTGGCTGCCGGGCCGTGACCCTCATTCTCCTCTCCAATTGTGCCTTCTCTCTGTCCTGTAACGAACCACAGCCCAATGCCACCTCCTTCTATGACCGGCCTTTTCCAAGGATGTACGTCTCAACTACATTTTTCTCGCGCGCACGCGATAATTCAACCAAACACCACTGACGATCGATCGTATATCCCACAGAGATGGAACTCTATGATGTCTATGTTAGGAGATGGCAGATTTTTTAAGGATCTCCCTCAAGAGGCATTTGCCTCTTGATGAAGTCATTCTAACTCCAGCACCTGGTCTGCTGTGTAGTTTTCAAACATATTTGCATCCATTTCCCAGAGATAAGAGCAACCCGAGGAAGAGTCCTGCATTCACAAGGTCGTCGAGCGCCGAGTGACCAGCAAGGCCATTGCCACCCAGTGGGACCAAAATAATGACATGGAGGAGGCTGTTAGAACAACGGGAAAAGGCGGCGTAATGACCTGTAAGAGAAATATCGAGCTCTCACAGTAGGCAGGTGAGTGGCATTTCTGCTTTATGTTGATTTCGACCTAGATAATCAAGACTGATCGTCAGCATCAGAGAACTTTCTTTCTGCCACGCGGCAGGGGTGTTAGTGGCAAACCCTCGGAACCTAATCTCTCGATCGAGGGTTTCCTGCCGCCCACCTGGTCGGTGTTCATCCTCATCACGCTTCCTTGCGCCAGACCTGCTCCCGGGGCCGGGCACTGAGCCTGACGGTAATTTCGCCGCATTCGGAATCGAGACGCTCTCCAAAGAAGAGGCATCGGACCCCTCGCTGGGACTCAGCACATGACCTCGTCCTGGTATCGGAACACGAACGGTCACGTCTAAGAGGGTTACTAGAGAGGTCGCTATGGAAACAGCTGACGTCGCCCATTTTCGTCCGAAGTTGGACGTCTCCACTTTAACTTAAGCACCTCCAGATGTCATCCAAGGCTCTGTGTACAGATCACTCTCGTTTCCGTCTGGCTTTTGGGCTCCAGACTATTGATTCACGTGACTTTGGGCACATTTCTACCACGTTGTCATCAACAACAATTTAAACTAAAGCACAATCAAAATTAAGGCTACCGTTGTCCTCCAACCTCCCATCCCTTATCCCAGGCTCCAGCGATCCGTATCTGCCCACCGTGCTGTTTTTTTTTTTTTTTTTTAAATATTATCTGCACCTTACTGTGCTTTGAAATATCACCGTGGTCTTTGATTTTTCATCCCCTGTTCACATCTGCCCTTGACATATTTCTAATCCCATGATTTCAATCACGGCTCAAGTCTTCGGTACTTGCACAGAATAGCGCAATATTCCTCTTCATTGGGCTCCAGCTTCTAATTTCTATCCAATCAATCTACCTAAAGCACCAGAGCCAGCAGAATCTTCCTCAATTACAGTTCTCTTCATATTACATTCCTGCTCTAAAGCCTTTATTGGCTCCCCTCGGACTTACTAAAACCGAAAGCAATATAAAGAGCATAATTAAAACTCAGGCTCCGTCAGACAGAGCCAGGTTTGAATCCTAAATGTGACTGAGTCCTCTCATCTGTGATACAGAGTTAATAGCATTTCTTATCCTTTGGTTTATCGTGAGGATTACATTGGGAAAATGGGAAGTGTTTCGTATACGACAAGGCATCTATTAAGCTATTATTATATAAATTATTTAGCAGAATATTGAAGGCATCGGGTGATCTGTTTCCAAACAAAATTTTTAATTCGAGCGTCCCTAATCTATATTTTAACCAAACTGTCCCCAGATTCTCAACAGTCTCTTCACTTTCCTATTTCCATTTTTTCTTGCTCCTTCTTTTTCCTAATAGAGACAGGTGTCTACTTGTCAAATTCTGGTCGTCCTTCCAAAGCCATACTCATTATCATTATTTTTAAGACTACAACTTCCTTCTCCATTCCAGAATAAAAATGACAATATTGATAATAATTTATATTAATCGAACAATTACAACCGGCCACAGCACGTCTTGAGCTTCCCAGTCCCCATCGCCTGGATTTTCAAAGCATGTCGACGACTCCGACTCATACAGTAGCAGCAGAATTATATTTCTAAATCACTATGCAGACCAGGTCATCTCCCTGCTCGAAACTCTCTTCCCAGATCCCAATTACACCCGAAAGGAAAACGCTCCAATTCCTCAGCCACTGACTCAATCCACTCCCACTCGCGGATCTAGTTCTCCTGGAGTTAGTGCCTTGGACACCCAACGAGCACGTCTCTCAAGTTCAGCCACGCGGGACCCCCAATTTCCCGATGCTATGTCTCTGCTCATCCTGCTTCCTCTACCTGGACCCCCCTCCCGCCGGCCCCACCCTCCCGAAACCGTCTTTAATTACGGCTCTGATGCCAAACGACCTCACTCACTGAGTAGGCGAGTTTCATCACTCACTTGGAAACTAACAATATGAGGAGCTTTTCGTGTGTTTTTCTTTGTTTCTTGCATCTAGGAATAGCTCAAAAGCTCTCCCATGAGGAGGAATCCGTTTCATGCGTCCTTACCGGGTGCAGATACTATTTGGGGTGTGACAAAATGACACATCACCGTTCCCTCCTCAGGCTGCCTCCCCTGCAGCCTTCCTCAAGTAGTTTTTCTGAGACCAAGTCTACGGCGAGGCGCATAAGGATGGTGAGCGAATCCCAGATTGGAGAGTGGAAGGAAAGGAGAAAGCAGCCCCTGAAAGCGCCTCTTAGCTCCTTGGGGCCGAGATGAGAGTCATGGCAATTTAAAAATAGAGAGAAAACAGCAAAACGGCAGAGACGGTGAACTGCATGAGGTAACAGCTGTGCGTAGACGACGTCCTGACCGAATTTAAATCTTACCCCAGCATAGCGTCTTCTGCACGTTTTCAGGATATTTTCAGAGCTACGAGAAACGTCAAGGTGCCTCAGACACGCGCATGGGTATCATCTGAGGGGTCGTCCTTTATACTAGTTTTACTAATTTTTTACTGGACAATAACCTCTCCAGCTAGCAATGAAGCTCTTTGAAGGCAAGAAGCTGGGCTTCTGTTTACCCCGACAGCGCACACGAGAGTGTCTCGCAGGTATGCGTGGAAACACACAGTCGGTGGCTTCTAAAGTAATAGCCTCTGGCAGGGGGCATCACCTGCCATTTTTGGAAAAATTGGAGAAACGGACTGTGTATAATGAAGTTCGTCCCTGAACCCCATATGCAGGACTGAGAAGAAAGAGAGGGTTGGACTCTGCAAATGTTTAATTTGTGTCCAGATCACATGGCCTCTATCAATGTAATTAAATGCGAAATAAGACTGGTGTCTGAACACTGAATAATTCATATGTAACTTACATAAATATATTTCTTTTTTTGCTGTATTGTGCATATTGAAGTTAAGTCGGGTTTCGATTCTTATCCCTTAAAAGACACTCATTAAATTAAGCATCTGTGTGTTGTTATTTTAAAACACACATGTTATTCCACAGGAAAATATTTTCTGTGTAAACTTGCAGCCATGGATTTAGCCAGATTGTGTAATTTAGATGGTTAAACATGGTCAAAAATATTGTTGCTTTACAGTCACATGATACAAGCTTCAAACAACAAAGATGAGGTAATTCGAGAGGAAATAGACTTTTATTTCAAGAAGTTAGTCTTACGTTATTTAAAAATACTTCCCATCTACTTTTCCCCTATTTTGAATATCTTTATTGAGAAATAATTCATATCTCACAAAATTCACCCACTTAAAAATGTACGATTTCATGTTTTTTCGCATCTTTGCCACATAGTACCAGCCGTCAAACGATCCAAGTTGTTCACGTTTTTATCATTTCAAAAAGAAACCCCTCACTTCACGGCCCTCACTGCCCGCCCCTCGAAGCCTCAGCCCGACACGACCTTGTCGTCCACGGGCCATCTCCAGCCCATCCCGGACGCTTGGGATAAGTGGACTCAGACAGCATCTTAGGATCTCGCATCCTACTTGGCACGTTCCCGCGGTTCATCCGTGTCAAAATGTGGCTCAGTACTTCTTACTCTGACTAGTGCCCTGTCCTACGGGTAGACCACATTTCGTTTATTCATTCACCGGTGGATGGACACTCCGGATGTTTCTGTTTTCTGTCTAAATCTTGCAGTGTTTGAAAGAGATGCATTTTCAAAACCACTTCTGCTTCAACCCTCCGGAAGGGTGCAAACGGCCTCTTCCCCAACACAGCCACTGCCCCTGTACGTTGGCGGGGTGACCTGTGTTTACTCTCAGCGTGCCCCAATGTTCACTTGCTTTTGCGGAGCTGAGTGTCCCTGGGAAAGATATGGCAAATGTGGGAAGCCCCCTGAGTCGCCTTCAGGAAATAAGGGACAAGACAAAAAGCTGAAGGGGCCGGATTTATAAAGATATATTTGAGAGTAGGTATGTGATGTGTTTTTTAAACCCGGTATTCAGAACGTTGGGGAGATGGTTAGCATGAATTAGCCTAATTCTGTTGCATTTAACAGAAAAATATATATATATATATATATATATATATATATATATATATATATAATCAAGTGGCTCAATGGAAAAGAAACGTTTACCTCTCAGGCAAGGTAAACCTAGAGGTCAGCATTCAGTGGCCAGTTCGGAGGTTCCCGCCTCGCATTCGGGACCAGGCTGTGATTGCTCCGACCCACCATCCCAGCGTTTGTGTTCATCCTTCAGATCGACTCACGGCACAGTGTGGCTGCTGTAGTTCCAGCCTTTATAACCCTCTCCCAAGATCTAGGGAGGAGAAAGGAAGAGGGCAGAAAGAGCCCCACCGCTCAGATGATCCAGCATCGCCTAAGCTCATCTTTCCTGAGGTCGCCCGTCATGCTTTCGCTTACATTTCATTAGTGGAAACTTCGTCACGCATTCACACCTGTTTGCAAGGGAACTGGGAGGGTAGTCCCTTAGCTCACTTCACAGCTCTCCATTTAAAACGGGGTGGTGCTGCGAGGAGAGAGTGGAGGACGTATGCGGGGGGCGGGTCTCTGCTGCGGACGCATCTCCACGTGTCCACGCGGAGCCAGGGCCCACCTGGCTTCCCAGAATGCATCGCGGTTGGATCTACCACCGAGAGAAACATCAACGTGTTGTCTGAGGCCTCTGAGAACAAGCAACGGCAAGAATAGGGTCCAAAGCTTAGCCCTAGGCACGGTGACCCCTGGCCTGCGGGAGACGGCAGGGCAGATTGCGCATGGGCATGTGGTACCCAACACTGATGAGCATCTCCTGGACCGTCCAGAGGCACACAGAGGAACTAAGAGACGCAGATCTACTGCCGAAGCCAGCCAGGGTCCAGCTCTTGTAATTTGTCGTACATTTGGGGCACCCCCACCCTATCCTCACACGCTGGGCACGATCCTTGTAGTAATCTATTCTAGCAGCCTCCAGACATTTCAACCATGTTCACATCCCTATCAGAAAAAAAAGGATCAAACCACCACTCTCGAAATACGCATTTCTAAATTACAAGCTAAATACGTGTACTTCTGAATAGATATATTTTATCTTAAAAACTTATATCTTAAATAGAAATTTTTAAAAATTTAAATAGAGATTGACGATTAATACTAAGAGAATTTCTAACATTTCCCCCAACACCCGTGGATTCTCTTACACTGTCCTGCCCACTTGGGATAAAGGTAATCCGAAAAATGGGTCAGTTCAACACGATAAACATTCTGCTCAGGTCCCAACAAAAAACAGATAAAATAGCGTGTGACCTTGAAGAACTTCAAGTCACTTTACGGAGACAAAACTCTTAGCAAATAATTACAGACAATGACGAGAACGCAGTGACCCGCACGGCAGTCCAGTTATGTCCCAGGGGCCTAGTCGGCAAGGAGTGGGTACCACAGAATCGCAGAGATGACGTCGTAGGAATGGGGGGGGGGGGGAGGCCCCAGCAAGGACCATCGGCTCAGATGGGACATCCCAAACCTTGATGTGATTCTCTGACTAAGCCTCCGAACGGGATGCTGAACACCCAAACAAACGTACATGGATAAAGATGAGTTTAAAAGGCCGTGCTCGTTATAAGTTACAAAAGAAGTTGAAAGCTTCGATTGATGGATATAAATACTGGTGTATGTGTTACATAAATAGCGAGATCTCTTTCCGTAAAAAGGAATTAAAACTACAGATACGATTAGCTAGGGAGTCTCTGTCCGTAGCTTTATTTTTCTGTGACATGAAATCATGAGGTTGAAATTACCCAATAAAGCCAATTTGCTTAACTAGACCTTTTGAAGTTTTAAAAGTCGGTACACAGTGTTAGAATTTTAGTTCACTGGACGAGCTCAGCATCAGAGGAGGATTTTAGAGCCTCTGCGTTTGTTTATAGGAAGTTTTCTCATTCTTTTCTGCTTGAGAGATGAGAGTCCGTGTGAAGGTCGCTCGTGCCCTCTGGTGGTGTCTTGGAGATATTACCACCTCACCTTTCTAAAGGTCGTGGGATTTCCAGGGCTTTTCCCATCACTGTGAAATCAATCACCTGGAAGCAGTAACGGAGAATATGTTTTCGTCTGCACAACGGCAACCTATGTCAGGCTTTCCCGAGCGGTTTGCAGTTACACCGATTTTAATACAAGGGATAACGTTCCCTTAAAGGGCCTGCATCTCCGAGACGTTTGACAGGTGGGTGCTTTTGCTTGACGACTGCTCCGTCCCTGCGGCCTCGAGCAAACCCTGGCACAGAAGCAGAAGGATGTCAGCGGCCACCTCGAGACGCTGAAGCCGAGAGGCTGACGCGGAGCGACAAGCCGCCCTGCGCCGCCGGTTTCTACCCGATCGAGCAGAAGATTACATAAGGCCCCCGTGAGCGCTGACAGCCGGAAAAGGCACGGACGACCCACACTTCCCGGGGCGCAGCGGGAAAGGCACGAGGCCCAGCTGCACCCCGACCCGAGGCCCCTGTGCCGCCCCCCCCCATTAGCCAGGGACCCGTGGTGACTGACCACGTGGACAGTGTCGTGCCCGTGGGCCTGGAGGAGCGAAGCATGCACGCAGCACACGTGAGAGGAAGCTCAGGCAGACAGACGGTCTGGCCAAGGACGCCGGTGACTGTCAGGTGTGCGCAGGGCACGGGACGCCCAGGTGGAGACCAGGGGGCCGGCGCTGCGCAAACTCAGGGGGCCGCGGGTGTCAAAAATGAGTGTCGGCTCTTGACGGATGCTTCTCTGCATCGTAACAGGTGCGAAACGGAACAGTTGCCATCCAAACAGAGCCCTCAGAGCATCGGCGGGGTTTCTTCCCAATTCACATGGTTCTCACTATATCGTCAGAGGAAGTTGTGGCATCTACTTCAGTTCAGCGTCTAGAAAGGGAGGGAGGGGGACAGGGAAGAGGACAGGGTGTCCCCTCTGCATTTTCTCATGAGTCGCTGCTGTCTAATCATCTCTCGAAAGCAAAAATAAATTTACTTTTGGTACAGGGAATTACAGGAAAAGTAGAATGTCCGTATTTATGTCATCAAACGTTTTCCCCCCAAATCTCATTTGCAATGTAATCAAATTTAACTCATTCCAAATCAGAAATGAGGTCACGGCAGAATAACACGCGGTGAGAAACCCAGCAAGTTCTTCCAGAAGACAAACGATGTTTATGATAGAGACACTCGATTCTGAGTCCCGGTCAACTCGATGGCCTTGGTCAAGTCAATTAGCCTCAGAGCACGTCAGCATCCTCGTCACTGTGATGATTAAGCGAGACCCCGGACGGGGCGAAGTCTGGTGACGGGAGGGGCGAGGGACCTTGCAGCTTTAGAACCAACACACCGGCAGAAGGACCCCTGAGAAGAGACCCTCCTCGCTGACAAGGGAATCACAGGTACACCCGTCCCGGGGGATCTGGTCACCCTGATTTGCTATCAGCCCTTCGCGTAGAAGTTAAATCACATTTTATGTATCCGTTGTTTTGAGTATCGATAAGACAGGGCAAGGCTCATTCATAGATAGGAAAGTGCCTTCAGAATAAAGTGGCCGAATCGGGCAAGGCACGGAAATGTGGAGAGGCCAAAACGAGGGACTGGCAGCGTGTCCGTCACCCGGGATCCAACCTCACTGACGGTTTGTGTACCCCCCTCCGCACCCGCCACTTCGCAGAGGTCCACTCACAGCTCTTCAGTGATACAGGCATTTCGGGGCTCCTCGGGGATGATGAGCGCGTGTGAGCCCCACCCCCCGCGCACCTGGGGGATGATGAGCGCGTGTGAGCCCCGCCCCCCGCGCACCTGCGTCGGTTCGTCTGGCGCGGTGAGTCCTTCGAGCTCTGCCGGTCGGCTGGCCGCTCGGTCACCTCTGACAGGTGGCAGCCGAATCGCCGACATCTGTGACAGCTTTTTTTTTCATTTTCTTTTGTTGTTCCTTTATTCCTTGTTACTTAAAAAGAGAAAAACTACTATGGACCCTCTCATATACTTCTAAATAGATACAGCAAAGACCTAATTTTCCATCATGGTGTACATGGTCGTAAAGGGTCTAACTCGGAGTGAAGTCTATTTGGGCAGCGCGAAATCACACTGCCAAGCGCTCCTTTTACACGCGTCCCGTAGAATGTAACTACTACGGCAAATTTATCCTCACTTAACTGTTTAGAACTCGAAGAGGCTTTTCTTGAAAAGCCAGTGACTTTGCGCGGATACGTGCGCCCTCGACCCTGCGCGCTCTCCCCGCCCCATGCCTGCCTGCACGGCTCACTGACCACCTCCGAGTCTCTGTGCTACAGAGCCGAACACATGCACTTAATCTTAAAAATCCCCTAGGTCCAAAAGGCATTAGAATCAAACTTTATGTTAAATTAACATATGATTGCCATTATTATCAGCAAAAAATGTATTTAAAAAGCAAATTTCTATGCTTCATTAATTATTAGATGTAAAAAGCAAATTTTAATTGGAAATGAGTCTCTAAATGAGATAAGTGAGGTCTTTTTTTCTTTTAAAATAGCTCATATATCAGTATATTAATACTATTTCTTGCTAGGACGTGGTGAGACTGTGGCCAATTTTCTTTCTATCTTATTGTTTGTACAGCTGTGTTTTAAAAACCTCTTTCAGAAAGATAGGCATGCAATGAATTTCCTTTCAACAATGTCATCACTTTCTTTGAACCCGTTTCAAGATATATTCCAAATGTCACAGAGTGATCTGTGATACAAAATTATTTTTAATAGTCTGCCCCATGACAACTTGATTAAGTTCTGTCAGGAAAAGTAATTAAAAGACTTCAACATGGACAGAAAAACTATCTTGTGCTCTTCCGACTCAGCAGACCTTGAGGAGGAGGGGTTATCTGATCTCACAGGCTTCTGAGCTTCTCATGACTTTTGACTGAACTATTTCATAACTCTTCAAGTTGTAGAAAGCTGAGTTAGCGGAACAATTCTTTTCCAGAGACAGTCAAAGGCGTTTTGTGAGGCGGAGCTTCAGGCAGTCCCCGCTCTTGAGGAAGATGCTCCCGGCATCGCACTGTGTGCAAGGGCTTTGCATGTTACACATGCAAGTCAGCGTCCGGGCTGCTCGGCGGGTGTGTCTGCCTTCGCGCTGCCCCTGGGAACGTTTTTCCTCCCACTGGTCCCCTCGTCAACTACTGAGTCGGGTGATATCTTTGGCACATGTTTATTTTATAATTGGAAGAGAGTCGCGGTTTTACGTTTCTTAAAAATTCGCCTCTAATAGTTCTGGACCCAGTTGACCCACCTGTCGGAGCCAGGTAGATGGGTAGCCAGAGAAGGGGTCACCTGCATTCCTCAAGGTCACCTCATGGGCAAATGAAGGCCAGGCAGGCCTCGGCACCCCCGAGTGGCTCCCAAGCGGCAGGAGATCTAAATCCGTTTCTGTGGGGCGTCGTCTGTTTTTAACGTCATTTTGGGGTTTGGTTTGTTTCTGGTTCACACATGACCAATGAATTGTTTCCTCTTAGTGGCAGCAATGAGCGGGAATTTGGTTATGTGTTGTGGCTGTCGACGGATAGAAATTATTTATAAGTAAGAGAACAGAGACTCCAGCGTCTTAGTATTTTTGTCTGTTTGTCATTTTGAGCCCAAGTTACTTAAGAATTTGAAGCCCACCGGGAAAGAGAAAATCTTTGAGATATGACCTGGTGATTTTTTTACTGTTTTCTATGCTTACTTTTGACCTTGGCAGAGGTTGTACGACTAACACTATACACACTTAGTTTCTATGTGTGTATACGTCAGAAATGGTGTGAATATAAAATGTTTTTCTATGTATGGACAGTGTTAGTAATTAGATTGTAACTCTACGGCGTTTTGTCTTCATTTATTCAAAATGACAAATAAATGTTATATAAATTTAATATAAAAATTTTTAATATAACTTATTTCTACTCTGCGGAATAGATGGTTATGAACATTCAGTTTATGTCCTGTGACATGCTATTGGCAAGTTTTGAATCAATCAGCAGTTAATTTCAGCTTTTCTAGTTGTTTTTATATATGTCGATCTTTGAATTTTTTTTTGAGCCAGTTTTAAAACCTTTGACATGCATTCATTTGACAATTGTGTGCGAGTCATGATTTTATCTTTTGTTTTAAATAATTCCGTAACAGTCCTCCTTCAATATTTTATAACATTTAACTGGAACCCATTTGAGTGGTAAAATAATTTGTTCCTTAGTAGTTAAAGCCACTCACTTTCTCAGCATCGACAGCGGTGCTGGGACATGTTGCTTTATTTAAGGCGCAGATGCATTTACATCCGTGGGCGATGCAAACAGTTAAATTCAGGATTCCCGGAGGTAAATCTTTCTTTGCCAAGTGGATAAAGGGAGACGGAAGGGGTGTTTGGCAGCAGGAAGCAGGAAGCAGGAGCACACACGCCTGGGGCTGCCGCGTGCATCAACCGAGTAAATAAACACAGGCAGAGCACTTAGGAAAGCACCCAGGGGGGACAAACCCCCGACCCGGTAAATGTTTGCTTTCATTACTTACTCCTGCTCTACTGGGCACACGGAGTCTGTCCCAAAACTGTTCAAAAGAACATCCTTCAGGGAACTTACTGAAAAAAAGGTGCGATACTCTAAGTTATGGGAAATTGTATGTGATGGTAGACATTTAACACACATCAATTGAAAAATTGGGATCCTCCAATGGAAGAAGTTACTTTTTTTTTTTTGAACAACTTTTTCAGGAAATAATGTATTTAACACTTGAATGATTCACCCTATTCATTCCACGATTTCTATTTCTGTTCGCGTAGAAACTAACGCTTGTCCCTGCGGGAGCCCTTGGGGTTAAACTCCCACGGCCACGTGTTCTCTGTGCGCCGCAGGGTTTACCTCCGCCCTGACCCCGCCTGTCCGGACGGCCGCGGCTTACGACGGGCCTTGCAGTGCGGGCTCCTCGCTCCCGACGCCACGCACCGAGAAGAGCAGGTGCCCGCGCTCCACGCTCTCTCCGGACTGCGGCCCCGGCTCAGCTGGTGTGAGGCTGCGCGGGATGCTCCTGGCTCCGCGTGCGCGGCTCGCCCTCCTCCTCGCGCAGTCGACGGCTCGCACCCAAACCTAAATGCTGCTTTCGGGACTGTTAGCGTTAATGCTTTAAAACGCACTCTGTTGCTCAGAACTGCAGAGTCCTTTCGGCGTTTGCATTCTGTCGTGCTGGGTCTCTTCTCTCGAGTCTTCTATTCGGTGTTGAGCTCTGTGAGGAATGGATGACTAGGCTCTTGATGTAATTTTCGAGTCATTAATAAATAGGTGGAAAAAGTCAAGGACAAGGTCAAGAATCATTCTTACCTCTCGGAGACATCCAACTGATACCTATCATGTCAGTATCATCTGCCCATCCATCCACCCGTCCACCCGTCCATCCATCCATCCATCCATCCATCTACCCGTCCATCCGTCCATCCACCCACCCATCTCCCTATCATCTATCTATCCCAAGATCATTTGTTGACTTGCAAATGGTAATATCTCAGATCCTCCAAGTTTTTAATATAACGATCATATCATTTTAACATCAAGGATTCTAGAAAACTTTTCAGAGAAGAAAAAATTTCATTTCAATTAATTCTATTCTACATCAACTCCTTTGTATTCTAAAACCTAAAGCTTTTTTTTTTATCATTCTGTTCTAAATAACTTTAATCAGTATCATTTTTTTATTAATGGCTTTATTGAGGTATAGTCAATAAAAGCAGCATATATTAATGTACATAATCTGACGAGTTCGGACATATTCACATTCCCATGAAACCATCATCACAGTCAAGCAACACATGTATTCATAAACCCCAAGGGTTTCCTCCTGCCTGTGTGTGTGTGTGTGTGTGTGTGTGTGTAAGAACCGCTAACGTCAGATCTACTCTTTTGACAAACGTTTTGAGTGCACATGAGAGTATTTGGACTGTCGCCACACTGCCGCCCGGCAGGCCTCCAGAGCTCATCTTGCACGACTGAAACCTCACACCCGCGGACGAAGGGCTCCCCGTTGCCCCCTCCCCCAGCCCTGATGGCCTCACTCTGCTCCACTTCTCTGGGCACGACCACCGGACATATCTCATATGAGTGGACTTGTGCAAGATAAATCTATCATTTGGCAAGATAAATGAGTTTGTTGTTTCACAAATGCCTAAAAATGGCAAATTGATATATGTGTCCTCTGCAATGGCTTCATTCGGTGTCATCATTAATGTAAATGGCTACATGATCCTACAAAAATGATGTAATTGGGGAGAACTTAAAACACATGTAAATGAACACGTATAACTGGGAAATCTGAACAACAGTGGTTGATTATGTAAATGTCAATATCCTGACTCCAAAAATATATCTAGTTTTGTAAAATGCTACCATTTGGGAAGCCAGACAAAGTATACAAGAGGTTTTCAGGATTATTTCTTATAATTGCACCTAACTCTACAACGATCTTAATAAAATTTCAATTGAAAATTAATGAAAGTACATTATAAAAGGCCAATGGATTTAAATAAATCACAGGCTTCATCACCCTGAGATTATTATCTGCCTCAGCATTTCCATAATTTCCATTTTAGAAATACAGAAAATAGGATCTGGTGGCATAGTCCCAGACATGTTCATCTACATGGGCTTCGTTGCTGTTCTAAGGATCACGTACATGAGCCGGGCTCGTCAGCGTGAGCTGGCTGAGAGGCAACGACGAGGGTGATGTCTGAACATGCGGACTGAGAGCTGGCACCGCCCCAAAGTTTCATGTCGGAACCCCATCCCCAATGCGGTGGTATCTGTGGGCGGGGCCTTTGGGAGGTAGTTCGGGTAAGTTTCAGTTAGGAGGGCCATCCTGATGGAGTCCGTGCCTTTATAAGAAAGGAAGAGACACAGATTTTTTTCTCTCCACTATATGAGGACGCGGCTAGAAAGGTCTCTGTTTGCAAAGCAAGGTGTGTCCGCCAGGCACCGACCTGGCTAACACCTTGATCTTGGATCTTCCAGGCTGTGAGAAATACGTTGCTGTCATTGTTCAAGGCCCCAGGTGACGGCTTTCTGTTACAGCAGAGAAAACGGATTAAAACGCAGCCGGAGCTCAGTGAAGCACCGCCCCCGTGAGCGTGAGGGGCGACCCTGTGTTTTAACATCTATAAGATCGACGGCGTCCCCAGCACACAGCCAGCCTGGCCCCCGCGAAGAATTATCTCAAGTCTCTTTACGCAGAGCAGGACTCGTTGCAGCTCTGGTGCCCACGAGCTTCCGAAGTTCCACGTGCCTCTCAGTCGCTTGGAATGATTCATCCGCAGGTAGGCCAGTTAGTGGGGAGCTGGGCCCAGAGCAGCATGTTTCTTGTTGAAGTCTGGACACTGTCCGGTTGTGAGCTGTGTCTCCTGGCCGGGCTTCCCTCCGTACCGCTCAGGTAAGCAACACCTGCCGGATTTACCCAAGTGGTCCCTGTATTAGCACCACGCTTAGCCTCCTCCTGATGACTGACCATGTGCTGTTCACACGTTTTCATAAATAAAGAAGCTTCATAATTTTGGCAACACGTTGATCTTTGAAGTGTATGGTATAAAATCTTAGGGCTACAGAAATACACTTGTGAGTGTGTGTGTGTGTGTGCGTGTGTGTGTGTGTGTCTGTGTGTGTGTGTGTGTGTACATATAATTTTTTTTAATGGAAAATTCATCCGGTAAGATACTTCCTGTTCTCTCCAGCAGATGTCTCTCTTACCCTTTTCAAGAGTCTAGTGCATACAGTGGGCAAGGATTGTTTTAAAAAGCGTTTTCTGTGGATGGGTAGTGATACTTTCCACTCCTTCAGCTTTGTATTTTCAGAAAAGCAACTTCAAGTCATGGCATCATTAGGGAAATATTGTCCAACCGTTTACACATCACTTTAAATAAAGTTGGAGAATGCTCCGGACGGTCACCAAGGCTTGGAGGAGCTTTTCTTATTCTCGATGCTGACAGAAAGCATAGGAAAGAGGGGCTCCACCTGCCCAGATGCCTGCAGCCTCTAGTTCCGCTTCATTAAAAAGGGGGGAGGGCAGATCTGCCGTGTTCCAGAAACGCGCCGTTCGCTCCTGCCGAGCCCCAGGAGAACAGGTGCGCTGAACCCCGGGCGGCCGCCCCGCTGGGCAGCCGGCCTCTGGCAGCTGCTGTGGGGTGACAGGTGGCGTGTTCCTTGAAGGCAGTAACAGGAGTCTCGAGAGCTGTGTAGGACGTCACTCTCTTGAAGGGCTGTTTCCTTTCCATTTGTCGCCACCGAATGTGGAGTGAGACGATGTTGGGGGGGAAAAAAGCTTTGAATTACTGTTCCCCACAGGAAGGTTTTCCCCAATCACTCAAATCTGCACAGTTCATAAATCTCCTCCCCTCCCCTCCCCCCCATTTATAAGACAAGCAACAAACTGGATGGAAGATAAGCGAGAGAATCAAAATCCAACATCTAGGACTTGAAACCCAAAGTCAAATCTGCATCGCTCCATGTCAACCACCTTCCATTGCAGAAAGGAACTCTGCTCTAAACCCGAATGGGTCTGGTTGTCTTCTCTGAGTCCTCTGTGGTGGGTACCAGTATCCATCACACAGACATGGGCTCAGCGATCGCTTAGTTTACCGTGAATGTAATAAACATTTTTCTTTTTCTTTTTTTCTTTCTTTTTTTCTTTTCTTTTTTTTTTTTTTTTTTACTGCTAAGGTTTGCAACTAACCTTCTTGGGAAGTGAAGATGAAAATAGAATTAGCAATCCATCTTATCTTGGACAAAGGGTTTGGACCCCATAAGATTTCTGCAACTCTAAAACTCGAAAAGTTTTCAGATTTTACTTATCATGCGTCTTTCAAGTTAGGTAAACAGAATAGCATTTCTCTGAAAGCCTTTCTCGTCTTCAATTATTCATTCCGCCCACAAAACACCTTTATACAGGTGATAAGGAACAACAGGAACCCAGTGAGCCGCGCACCTCTAGATAATGGATATTGAAAGTTAATGCACGAAAGTCAAATTTTAGCTTTTATCCTTTAAAAAACAAATCTCTCTCCAGTATCGAATTATATCGAAGGTGCCCATTTCAGTGTTAAAGGTTCCAAACTGCATTCAGTTTTCTTCAGTAAAGGAAGTGAACTAAAAGTTTTAGGCTAAACAAATTGTACAGTTTTGCCTTAAATAATGAAACGCCACGAATTGTCACCTCAGCGAGAATCACACAGCACAATGCGATTTGCAGCGATTGTGAAAACTGGATGGGTCATTGACAGAGATACGAAATCAGGTTCAGAGGCAAATGGGAAAGAGTTGTAATTATAATAATGTCTTGGTCAAAAAAGCATTATTTTCTACGCTTCCCAGTTTTACATCAATCATAGAGACTTTCATGAAGTATTAGATTACTTGCAGGAGTGATGTAAGCTTATTGCTTTCCATGTCACCGGTCCCAAACTCATTTTCTCTGGGACTTGACTCCTGTAAACTCTTGTTGTCCTTCAGAAACAGCACAACGCCAGGCTCTGAAGGGCTCCATCACCTCCCTCCCGTTGCCGGCCATGGGAGAGACGAATCCACCATTTCTGTGAACTGTCAATGGATAGGACATTTTACCTTCCTAATAAATTAATGTAAACATCGTACCTTGTGGGTGTTTTTTTAAAAGAACCATATAGAGGACTTCTGCTTTGGTAAAGATGGAGCTGAAATACCTTTTCCCCCTTTCCTTCTGCTAAGTGTGAATACAACTCCGAACGTTGCAAATATAAGCCCCCCCCCCCAAAAAAAAAATATGAAGAGACAGCGGCAGACCAACTGAGGCTCCAGGAAGGAGTCCACTGGGGTCCTGGGGTTTCTTTTTGCCTTATACATCCTAGACTCAAAGCCAAGGAAATCCGCCAGTCACCCAGAACCATGACCGCATACAAAAAAAAACACCCGGCAAAGTCTGCTCTCTCTGGCCAGAGGTCTGGAAAGGGGTGTCTTGGAAGATACAACATTTTAGATGATAATCTCTGCACTTCAGCAAATCCCACAGGAAAAAATGAGGTCTCACCCCGCCACTGCCGGCAGCGGGGGCAGAGAGCTTAGATTCCTGCCCTCGGCAGGCTCATGAGCAGCTCCCATCACATGCAATGATGTGGGTAGACGCACGATGACCCGGCGGAGAACGATGCGCCACGCGGGCAGTGACGGAAGAACAGAGAGGCGGCGGCATCCGGGCCGGGCGGGCGCACAGCGGATCGCGGCTCGGGAAGGGCGTTGCGTCGCGAGCCACCGAGCCGTCGTCACAGCGACCCCGAACGTGCGTGTGCCCGGTAACACGCCCCACGGACACGGCAGGGACGCAAAAACGGCAGAACTAAAAGAAGAGGGAGACGAATCGGACACAGTGAAAACAACCTAGAACTCGACAAGAGGAAGAGGGCAGCTAGGAAGATCCTCCTGAACGACCCGGCGGTCGAAGAGGACGTCTCCGGGGACACGCAGGGGGGCCTGCCTGGAACGGAACGACCCCGCCGGACAGAACCTATTCACGGGATTTAAAGAGCGACACTCAGAGGGTGGAAAAAAGTCAACCAGCTACGCTGTGTCACAGCAAGCTAACGCCGAATCCGTGTCTCCGCCGCAGAGCAGGTTTCCTCGATTTTTGACGTGATTCCTCTGTCGTTAATTATCTTTTTTCGCGGCAAGTTGTGATAATCATCATTGTCCAGTAGTAGTTTTTGCGGTGGCTTGAATTTTTATTGTTGTCTGCATACATAAGAATGTGAGTGGAAAGTCAACGCATAACTACTGTGCTTCAGAAAAGTTATTCGGCTCACAAGTTCTTACCAGCCATTCTAGGTAATAAGCTATGACCCCTGAGTGGCTTCCTTTTTTGAAGAAATGCGACAAATTTAATTCTGCAACTCTGATTACAACCGGGCAATGTAGCTTCAAAGAGGAAAGGAAGGCAGTCGAAGTATTTTCTAAAAGTCTGACAACACGTTTTAGAACCCTGAGCTGATATTTTGCGGGGTGAGCGAGTTCCCGGCCAGAGTTCCGAGGTGCGTGTGGAGGCTCCCCACCCTCAGATGCAGCACTCGGACGCCCAGGCATCCGGCAGCTCCTCTCCACCTCGACACTGTCTGCCTGGACGTAGCCTCGGATCCCACAGGTAAAGAGCTCCGTCCCAGGAGCCTGCCCTCCGCGTCGGATGCCACTCGCAAGGCCAGGCTGACCCCTGTGCTTCTGACTGACCTGCCACAAAGCAGAGATCCTCAAGACACCCTCCTCGGGTTCGGTTAATTTGCTAGAACAGCACACGGGAAACCTGATGACTCACTCGATTACCAATTTACCACGAAGGACGTTAAACAGGAACCAGCAGCGAGAGGGAGAGAGACTCAGGGCGAGGCCGGGAATACAGGCTCTGGCATCCTCGCGGGGCCGGGGCCTGGCATGGAGGCAGGCATGAGGGTCCGGCCTTCCCAGCGTGGAAGCTCTTGGCGAAAGGGGAGGCGGCTTGTCCCTTCGCGTTCCAGTGAAGGCTTCACGACATGGGCGTGATTGATTAACTCATCGGCTCCTGGGGACTGATTCGGCCTCCAGCCCCTCCCCCTCCCGGGGGTGGGACTGAATGCTCCAACCACCTCTAGCTCGGCAGCTCTGGCCACCGCCTTAGGTGTGGTCCAAAAGCCGCGTCATTAACCTAAGAAAAGCCACGTGGTTGCTGTCTTCATCTAAGAAACCCCGAGGGTCTAGGGGCTCTGTGCCAGGAAGGAGACTAAGAGCAAACACGCCTTTACTATAAATCACGGTATCACAGAGAAATTCATAGCTGGCGTCTGTGCACGTAATACGGGAGGGAAAACGCCGAGGCGGTCTCGTTCAAAAGACACGGCCTTGGCGGATCGATGTTCTGCGAGTGACCGTCGCCGGCCCGGTGTGATTTGTTAGTTCATCCGATGAGCACCTGAACCTGCTAGTGATTGTTACACAAGAAAAGCATTAAAGTGCCACCTGCTCTGCCCCGTGGCAAAGGAACTCCGTGGGTTCCCCTTCACGCCGCCGCCAGACGCAGGGGGGAGGCCGCGAAACGCACCGACGGGTGTCGGCACGCGCCAGAGCGCGCGGGATCAACCCGCGGGACACGCGGCTTCCGCCGGCCGGCTGCCCGGCGCCGATGGGACACCTCCGGCTCCCAGCGGCGGCCCCGCCGGCCACGGGCCTCGTCCCCGGAGCCCTCCGCGAGGGCTGACAGCCGCCGCCCTCACCTGCACCCGCAGCCCCCGGGCGAAAGCTCACCTCGCTTAACTCAGGTGAGACAATCAGAGGGAGAGGAAAAGGATGAGCTGAGTCAGAATCAGGGCGACAGGTAGGACAGTTCGTGTATGATCAGTATGTTATGAATCTCAAGTGAGGGGCGGAGGTGAGAGAGAGGGAGAGAGAGGCCATTCTCACATTGCCTCAGGGCAGTGTATTTATTGGAAAGTAGTTTATTGGGAAACCGTGAACAATATGTGAATGCCATAGGCAGCTACTTTCAACGTGACTTAGAGCTGGAAGGCGCCTGTGAAATCTTTTTTCATTTTACACAGGGGACATCGCAGTGCTCAGTGATGCACTCGGAGCCGCGGCCGGCCCGTCGCAGAGCTGGTAGCAGCAGCTGCTTCCGCGAATTCTTAATTTACTTCCGAGCGGACCGTTTATCCGTCTTCCGGAAGTGCCAGTGTCAAAGAGAAGTCCGGTTTGTTCGTTCGGGCTTTGCGCACAGGACCAGGCTGCACGCCTCGCCGACAGGCGGATGTCGTCGGGGCCAGGGAGGGGACAGGTGCTAGCCCCTGGCCGTGGGGACGTGTGGAGCCCGCGTCTCCCGAGGAAACGCATCGTCAGGCTGGAAACGCGACACGCACCAGGCCTTCGCCTCCCCGGCAGGCAGAGCGTGGGGAGGACGAGCAGGAGGACCTCACGAGGCGGCCCGTAAAATACAAAGCGAACCCTGGCTTCCCTGCTCGCTCCGCTCCTGCCACGGATCTCATCAAACTAAGGTCTGGACTTTGCGTGGCCGCTAAGCAGGCGAGCCGGACCCCACTGAGAGTCGGGATTCCTAGTCCTTAAAATGAGTTTGAGTCAACAGACTTGTGTGTATACATCTGATTCCTAAATCTGCGAAATCAGGGTGTCGTGTGTCTTCCTATGAGCTGTGAGAGAACCCTGGACAGGAGGTGACGCCCCGCAGAAGGCGGCCGATACGATAAGACGTCACGCCCACACTGTCACGGTCACTCATGGAAATTTTATGGAATCGAGGCACATTATCCCCCTGGCCATGGGATGCCAAGAATCAATTTAAAAACCTACTGGCTTTTGATCACAATCATAGTACAGCGCATTTGTAGAATGAGTTACGGTACACGATGGTAATGCGGCTTTTTAAAATACCACCCAGTAGAGACTCCCAGACACTCTGCGACAGGTCAGACAGACTCAGGCAGACAAAGCCAGGCTGGGCCACAAGCAGAACAAAACTGGTATCGGAAACAAGCTCGATCGACAGCAAGTTTATCTGCCAAGGGTCAAGAGGCGGCTTAGCGAGGCTTTCCTGGATAAACCAAAACGTATACGCCTTGCTCTGTGAAGAAGGAAGGCTAACCCGAACCGGGTACCCGACCTAGGTGCCATTTTGCCAGATGGCTCAGAACCGTCTTATGTAATAAACTAACACGAGATCGGGCAGATATATGTCTGTCGCCTTCTTTTCAGAATGTCTTTTATGCAACAAATCAGAACTTGGTTTTCTTGGGTTATAGTTGTTTTGCAAGACCTTCCGAAAGACGACCTTTCTCTCTACCTGAGAAATGTCAGAAATCACGTGCGGGCCGCGTGGGACCACGGGGAATAAACAACCAAGCAGACTTTGCGAAGGATCATGATAACCAGCCAAAAATGAGGCGGTGCAGAGGGCGACTGGCGGACCGCGGGGGCGCGTGGGAGGCCGGCTCTGGGCTCTTAGGGAGCGATGGCCAAGCGGAAAGAAGGAGCCGCGGCCAGGAGCCCATCCTCGCAGGAGCGCAGTGGGGGAGACGGAGCCTTGGGAAGCTGGGGTGGGGGGCTGCGCGGGAACCATTGTAGTGACCATGAAATACAAAGACGCGACATCACAGAGCGAACGGCCTGTTTTAAGGCAGTCGGCCCCTTTCATTTCAGTGACGTGTGTCTCTAGCAGACTTCTTTCTACCTTTACCCGCCATGCAGAGGTCACCACCCTTTACAGAGCTCGGAACGGAGGGGACCCACACTCAGGCCTCCGACGCCCGGCGGGGCAGAGGTAAGGGGTTCCCGGCAGTGACCTCCGACGTTAACAGGCCACGTCCTTGTACCTCATCATTCACGACTTCCCGCCGTGGTATTGCTAAGCATTCCCATGCCCGTTTTCTAGGTGGGGACCCGGAGTCAGCCACACGCTGCGGTCTCCGGGGGAAGTTCTTTCGAAGCCCAGCTTGAATCTTTGGCTTACGAACTTCGTGAGAAATTACGAGACCGCAGATCGCCGAATCATCGGCTGGGACAGAGGCAGCGGCCACACGGCCCGCTGGGCACAGACGCTGGATGGCTTTCCAGTCGGGGGAGGAGAGTGACAATCACGGGCCCGTCCCCTGAGAGTCTCTCTTCCACCAGACACACATGGATTCACGGCAGGAAGTCAGCCTCGTCACACCGAGAACACAGTGGCGTCCCTGCAAAGCATGGCATCTCAAACAGAGCCGGGGACATGTCTCCTGAGAATCACCTTGTGTGAACCCAGAAGTACTCAAAAATGTCACCCTCTTATTCTATAAATTTCAGAGGTCATTTTTAAAATCATTAAGAAGCGTATTCCCCAGAAAGGCAGAGATAAAAGTCTCGGATTGAGAAGAAATAACGAGCCACCGGCCGGCTTGCGGAGAGCGGGCGCATGGTTAGCGTGAGTTTTGCCGTGAAGCAGAGAGCGTCTGACCCCAGCGGAGGAACCTGGCATCATCCGGAGTCTTTCCAAGGCTCACACTCTCGTCTTCAAAATGGGCAAAATCACAACACTTATTTCGTAGGGTCGCGTGGCACAGCGCCTGAGACGCGGCCGGCGCTTCTCCCGACAGACTGTGAGCACCTGAGCAGCAGCTATAAAAATACTGGGGCGCTCATCGCTGTTCCGCACTGCAAGTCATAAAACGTGTGACTCTCCATCCCAGCCCTCTTCATGACGTGGTTATTCCTAGACTCTCTGAAAGTCTCCGTCTAACTCCGTAAAGGGGCCAATAAAGTCGGTGTGTTTTCTATACTATCACACGATGTTAGTTCTGTGTGTGACGAAAGTATTTTTAGTGAAACTACTTTCGCGAGGGGATTTCTGCTTCCACTGAGGTCGATCGCATCTGCGCAATGTTGAGTCGCCTGCTTCCGCCTGGACGTGGCCATTAGGCGTATCGTTAAAGGAAGAAATATGTCATAAAATAGTAAGTGGTTTTCGTAATTTAAGCTTTTTTTTTTTTTTTTTTTTACTAGGATTGGAAAGAAGCATCGTGCACGGTGAGAGAAACAGTGATGCGAGCACACAGATTCGCGCTGTTTATATCAAAGCTGACGTTTTCAATCCCATGTTGTTTTTCTAAAGCAATATGCATTCCTCAGATACAGACAACTCTATGTCTCATGCCAGAATAATTGGATAGCGAAGGTAAAAAAAAATTCACTTACCTCATCAGAGGAATATACAGGGATTTCAAGATGAAGTTGGAGTTTTCTTTCTTGCGGAAATTGAAAAGCACGAAAAGCCTTTACCTAATTTTACCCACTGATTGGATTGCCTGTCATTTCTGGAATAAAAACAGAATGGAGCAAACACGTTTCTCGTTTCTAGACGGTAAACGGAATCTCGACTCTGGTTCTAAAATGCAAACGTTCGGTCCTCGGAGCTCACGGTCGTGTAAAAACTCCGGGACCTGGGTGGGAGGCCGTCCGGCGTTGGTCTGCGCGGTGCCCGTGGGCTGCTGGGTGCTGATTTAGGTGAAGGAGCGTCAGCTGCCTCGCAAACTGTCACTCACCACCTCTTTCCCCTTGTTTCCTCGCACGTAACTATACGCAGCTGATTTCGCTTGCAGAGAGGGGGCGCGTCGCTGTAAGATGAGTCATCCCGAAGCCACCCTCTGGGCCCTGTGCTGGGGGCGGCGCGTTCCCCGGAGGAGTTCCTCGCAGGAGAGCACTCCGTTTGGGGTGTTTGCTGCAAGTGCTCGTTTCTGTGTTACGGTTTGGCAGTAACCACCGTAGAGCGATGCTCCTGACTGGCGTGATTATCCCTGCCTGGGATAAAAAGCTCATCTCCTGAATTAATGCTCGGCAGACTCTATACCGAAAAAGGAAATTTGGGGGGAATTGCAATGGTGAAATTGAGATGAGATCGAGTTTGGGTTAAAAAGTTAGAGTCCACGAATCTAGAAACTAAGATTTGTCATCTTTCTCAACAGAAAATCGACAACAACAACTCTACCATCTTATATATAGTTGTCATCTTTCTCAACAGAAAATCGACAACAGAAACTCTACCATCTTATATATAGTTTCAGACAACTGATACTAAACAGCCTCATTATTATTCGAAGCCAATATAATGACTACAGTGCTATAATTTGTTTAATAGATGAAAAATCAGGGAGGTTGAAAGATATAAATGATTGCAAGCCAACTAAGTGCCTTCCAGACCATCTGAATTTCCCGCTGGGCAACCGTCTTTAAAATCTTCTGAGACCCTATTGATATTTTTGGAGCCATTTTTAAAGGCTCCATCTACCCTTTGAAGTAGAACTTTAATTACTAAGGCCCATGTAGACATTTTTAGAAAAATAAAACTAGACATAACCCATATTAACATGTGTCCATGAGTTACTCCTTACGATAAAGCAAAAACGATCCTTATCACTTAATAACTATAACCAGTATTCTTCTGGGCAAAACAACAATAGGACGTTTTCTAAAACATACGTGTAAAGCAACATGTAACACGTTAATACACAGCTGAAGGGCAAAGCCAGGCTGTGTGGGTCCGACGGCTTCAGAAGCAGGAAGACGACGGTTCACAGAGAAGTTGTAGGAAAAGCGTTACAGTGGGAACGGGGGGCTGGGGGGAAGATCTGGGGAAAGCTAGGCCACTAGTCTTCACGTGGAAAATTGTCCCCCAAAATCTCTAGTTTGTGGAGTCCAAGAAGACAGACACAATGGAAAATCTCCGATTCTGAACGTGTGTTGGGGCACAGTAACAGGAAACACTCGCCGTGATCCTCGGCTCTTCGGAAAAGTCTTATTTCCTCACAAACGGTTCTCACGAGGAAGCTGGGGGTGTGCCGAGGGGGGTCTCAGGGTCCGAACAGGTTTTCACCTGTTTTCATGACGACGGACAGGCTCATCATCACACACGAGCGAAGGCGACCAGTGAGACGTAAGACCTCTTTGACTGAATTGACGAAAGTATTCCGGGGAGGGCTTCGATATCCACGCGGCTTGGGGTATCAGTGAGGAAGCGGTGTGCCAAAATGGGGGTTTGGGCCTTTCGTCACAGAGGTCAGCCCGGAGCCGGGCGTGGACGCACGAGGCCATCCTGTGTTGGGCTCTGTCTCCCTCGTCATGGGGACTTTGTCCTTGTGAGATCAAAGTAACTTCTTCAACTTCAGGCACCATGTCTGCAGCCCAAGTGGGAACAAGAGAAAAGAAAAGTTATGGGCCACCTGAGTCCTATTTTTTTTTTTTGGTCAAAAACTGGCATTTGCAGAGTCCGCACTCAGCCGGCTTGACGTATGTCATTGACTAGAACCGGGGTGGGGTGAGCGCTTCGCCGGGCACACCGAGGCTCCGAATGAAACTGAGGTGCTGTCGTTAAAAGGCCGAGGCAGGGACAACGCTGGAGGCCGAGGGGTTCTAGGTGGCATTGGGGGTATTGGGGCATCATCCCCCCTTCGACAAAGCCGTTCCCGCATCGGAAGGGTCTCAAGGCGCAGAGAACTGAGTCCGTCATTCTCGCCTCACTTCCAACAGCCCCCCACCTGCTCCCGTATTCATGCCGCACGGGCGATGAATGCACAGGGTAGTTTCCTGGGATAGGCTCCTTGGGAATATCCCACATGGCTCTCAGGCTGCCAGTCAGGAATAAAAAGAGGAAGGCTGTGTGCCGTTTCTGCATCAATTAGAACCCATCTGGTTTCTTGAAACAAACTCCAGAATCTCCGCGAGCCACAAGGACGTTTGTCTGCTGTGACTAAGTGGACACCTAAAGCTCTGGGTTGATGGACGACTGGGAGGCCAGAGGGGCCGCAGCATCCACAGGCATGAAATCCTAGACCACTACGGCCGAGGAGACCCAGGACTTCTTGTTTCTTTATCAAGAGGCAGCATCGCCCCTTTGCAGAGTTCGTGGGTACGGAATGACCTGCGCGGTCTCGGGACATGAAACCCGCCGGGCAGAGCCACCGGGCTCTGTCCCATGCCCACCCCACGCCGTTCCCGTCGCAGACCACGTGGGGCATCAGGCCAGCAGCTGCGCCCCGGAAGCGAGAAGAACGAGACTGTGTCCTCGGATCTGCTGAAAGACCGCGGGGAAGTAACTTGGCTTTCCTGGCCAGGAATTTTCATCTCCAAAGCCAGCGGCCTGCCCGAGCTGCCTCGCGGACGACCTTCAGCTCACACTCTCTCTCCTCCGCGAGGCGGGCCTTGGCCGCGCACTCCAGGTACCTTCGCGACCTGCCCGCGTTCATCCGTGGAGACCGCCGGGCATCGTTCCCTTGTATCGGGAGGCCCGGAGCTGCCCCTCCTCTCCTTCTGGTCATTGTCACTCGCAGACCGAGGAGGCAGAGAGCCGCTGGCGGGGACCGAGACACACGAGTGACGTGAAAATGTAAATTTACATCTGGGCTCGACGCCGGGCACGGACTCGACGGCGGCCGAGGGGAGTCATTCGCTGGCAGCCGTAGCAACGAGGTCACCCCGGTTATTTGTAAATGTACGTAAATGAGAAATATTCCTGATGAGGGACCAAAATAAAAGGTCCCTGTATACGCCGTGCGTGGGATGAGAGCTGCGGTCTGCGTCACGGCAGGTGCGGGGCCCGGGGCGGGGCGCTTTGTCTTTGCTGTTGGGGGGCGGGGGGAGGGCGTGATGGGCACGAAGGAAAAAGTGTGAGAAAAGAAATGATAACAGGCGGGAAGAGACGTGCGCCGCGTTTAGTGATGTGAATTAAGTAAAAGGGCGATCAATCCCTTTCTTCCTGAGAGGAAGTAGCATCCTTTAACTCTGTTACCGCTCTGTTTGTTCCGAGAATAAGTTGCCAACAAACAAATGATGTTAATAATTTAAGGAGTCGAAGAAAACAGAAGTTAGCAGAGAAACATAACTTAAATCCGCTGACGTCCACATTAAAGTCTCACTGTTTTGTCTCATCTTAAATGTTTATTTTCTAAAGCCACATATTTCCTCTGTCACTTCTAATACCCTAGTCATCTCTACATAAAGGAGTCCTACAATTACCACAATTAATATTCATTAACAATTTATTCATGGAAGCATTTTTTATTTAAATTCGCTATTCCTCCTGGAGGGTACTGCTTCAGCCCCCAGATTTCAAAAGGTGTAAAAAATCTTTATAGCATCCACCTCATTCTCGGAAAACTTTTATGACAGAAAACCAAATAGATGAACATTCCCTTCCTCAAAATAATGCAGTTCAGCTGGATTAACCAACGAAAAGTGTCTCCTGTATTTATAACGCATGATAAATATGAATAAGTGAAGAATAATTTTTGAAGAAATCATGACTACTCAGTAAAATTTTGATTTAAGCCTGGGGTTTACTCTCTGTTAATGCACAGTCGTTAGCTAACAAACTCTAAAAACGCTTATCAGACATACTCTGCGCCAGAAATTTTCCAGGTTCAAGTGATAAAATAGAAATAAAATCGTCCCTCATCGCAAACATTCAAACACGATGGGAGCAAACCTGTCATCGCGGGGACATGCCGTGGCGGATAACGCCACGCTCACGGGATTATTTTTTTTTTTTGTATACGATGAGTTTAGTGTAGCAAACCATGGTTCCACCTGATTAAGCCAGAAAGGTGGAATGTCTCCCCCTTATCACCGCGAACCGCGGGGACCCATAGTTAAAACCGACCACTGACCGGGTGGAAACTACTCCGTTCGCCTATGCGCCAGGCTTCCTTCTCTTCCTGTTCCCTGTAGGTGAAAGGCGGACGGTGGCTGACTTTAGGAAGGTTAAAATTCTTACCCCCGGGTGATCGGATGCGAAGTCATGGCCTGTGAAAAACCGACATCGTAAGATGTTGACTTTCCAAGCCCGTGGCTGGTGGGTTGGCATCGAAGCTGCTAACGCCCCTGGGGAAGGCTAAGGGGCAGGGGCAGGGCCACCGGGCTCTCTGGACTTCGGGAGTGCGTGGCCCTGTCCTGCCATTCTGAAAGCAGAGAATAAAGCGCAGTTCAGAAACCTACAGGAGCTGGTTATGGGCCACGTAAGGGAATCGAGAAGCTGTCTGGAGCCGGCCGGTTCAGAACTATCCACTAGAAAGAGGCTCCGTGGGGCCTTTTCATTTCAGCGCCATTTCGAGATAAATGGCGACCCGTGTGGACCCCCACGAGAACCGAGGGACACCCGCCCCGCGGAAGGGAGCGTGCGTTCATTACAAACGTATGCGCCGCGGCCACGTCGCATGTAATACCCGATGCCGTGGAAATGATGCTCCGCAAATCGCTGAGCCAAATGCCTTTGTACGGTGTGAAATTTAATTTGCGGAGTTTCATAAGTCAAGCAAAAGAATTTCAGGGACATTTTTAAAGTGCCCTCAGCAAAGAACGTAAGTTAAAATCCATCCGATCAGTGAAACAGAAAAGGCACGCGCTGCATGAGCAGATGCAGGGAGCCCGCGACACGGCGCGGGGGGCTGGGGGAGGGGGCTGGGGGGCAGAGGGGAATAAGGAGGGAACAGCACACGGATAAGCTCTGCAAAGCCCGACCAGCCCCAGGGCGAGGAGACAGTGCGGATTAACGTGTGTTCGGGATCTGGAATCCAGACGGCATCACGCAGAGGCAGAGCTTGGAGCAGAGGAGGCGGATAGGGCAGGTGCCTCTCGGGGTGCAAGGAGGCATGGTCCCCAAGGGCCAAAGCAGCTGGAGGCTGCTGTTGGATCCTTGTGCCTTTCCTCGGATGGTGCGGACAGGGGCGGGGAGCAACAGGAGAGCAAGCCCCTTCCGATCACGGCCCCCCGTGGCCTTCGTTCTTCCTCTTCTGCCCTGTTAGGAGGTCCGAATGGGAGTCGGCTGGCAAAGCTCTGGTCAGTTCGCTGAGGCCCAGCCCTAGTAACTCAGGGCAGGGTCGATCTGAAGATGAGAAATAATATCTTACCAACCGGCACGGTCTCTTAAAAAATCGTGCCTATTATAGTGACGGAAGGGTGAGCATCTGCTCAGGAGATACCTAGATGGCTTATGAAGGTCTCAGTATCGCTAGGCAAGAAAGCTCAGCTATAGAAAAGGAATGGAGAGAGGAAATGCTTTAAAATTATCAAAATTAATTAATTAGTTCATTAATTAATCTTTTTTTTTAACATGTGAAGACTGTCCTTTCAGAAAAATGGGCAAGTATATTATATGAAAATGTATTCATAGGATATAGCTTAATAGTAATGATCTACTTGGAAAAGCTGCCTTTTAAAGAGTAATTTAAAAAAAAAAAGACACTTATGTGCAAAGTTAGCATATGTGAGAAACAAAAAATCTGGAATGACCCATGGTTTCTAAGTATGCTGAGCTGATATGTACTTCGAACAATTCTATTTAAACGTTATTCTAAGTTTTTGTGCTTTAAAATTACTTTTTGTGTGTGTTTGTTTTGAAAACACAATCCGCAAATTACATTTCTTTTAAAGGGAGAAAGATAATGTTCCCATAACCAGGCTTATTAAACAGTACTTCTTGGGGCTTTCTTTAGAATCCGGTTTAGTTCTGCAGCTTCTACAAGTAACGACTAATAAATAAAAGCCTGGCATTAGGTCAGGACAGTGCTTCTGTGACAAATACAAAATTTATTTATTTAATTTATTTAAGTGTAATCTTTTTACTCATTTTCCCGTTTAACAACCATATTGATGACGCTCTTAGCAGCGATTCTGAAGGACGCCCACCGAATCGGTCGGTCCCGATGCCTGTCTTCAAATACGTTCCTGCTAGAAGTCAGCAAGTCTCAATGACGCATCGTTAACAGCTTCCCGGCATGGTGTCTCTTCCAGAGCCGTCTTCACAGGTGCCCAGAGGTGACACGGCAAGAGCTCCCGGCTCTCTTCTCACATACAACGCGATTATAACAATAACCGCCACTACTGTAACAAGTCCTATTATTAGTCATAGAATTGCTAAAACGGCTAAGGACATATGTACGTGTAGAACACTCGGAATGGTGTTTAGCATCTAGCATTCAATTTTTTTAGTCTTCTTTTATTCTGTATTGTTTTGAATTCCTTTACTTATTCTAGCCTCATTCAATCTTGCAAACACACAGTTGCCCAAGGATTCTACTTAAAATACAGTTTTTAACCCATACTTTGCTAAGAGACATGAAAATAGGCTACTTTGAAGAAAACATGAATCCCTCCAGCTGGCATTACATGTGCCCAGAAACCACGACGTGTAATGTTGACCCAGTCTAAGCTTACAGTCTCTCCTTTCGTGTGCTCCTGGGCTCCAGCCCAGCTCAAACGCGCCCCCGCCCCCCAAGGCAGCTCCCTGTCTAGTCTCTCTGGGTAGAAACTTCTCATTCCACTCGACAGTGGTTTCCAGCGTAGAAGCACAAGTATTCATGAAGCCTCCCTTGTCCCCTTGAGGACATACATTTATCCCCGTGTTTATGCTAACTTCCTTATTATAAAACATCATCTGTATTACATACTCCTGACAGTCGAATATATTTTTATCTTCCATACTAAATTAGAAGGAAGTAGCTAATTAGCTGTTCGAGATGGAAAACTTAGCAAATAATTTGGGGCTTCAATTTCTGTATCCAGCTCCTCCAAACACCTTTTCTCCTATGAGGCATCAGAACTCCGTCCCCTCCAGACTGCCAGTATAGATCGTACAGGCTCAAAAAAAGGCTGACTGTGTTGATATTAAACGTAACTTATGAGAAAGTGAATAAAGAGTACAAATTGTATAATGCGATATCATAGGAATGTTGTCTTTTAAACAATTTACGTGTTATGTTTTCTGGGCAATTGTGAATTTTGTGTCTATATCTGTGACTATTATTAGGAGGGCAAAAAAAATGAATTTTTAGATAAAAAAACAAAACAGCATGCTTCAGAGAGCTTGCACAGGTGACAGAGCTGGGGACAGGTAAGAGCATGTTGACGGAACAATCACCATGGGTGTCAGAAGAGGTTTAATTAAATGACCATATTAGAGCAGGAGTAAGAACCTTCTAGAAATCAGCCCTGGTAAGTGCCAGAAGGCTGAAGCATGCTGCGTTTATTCACACCCACGAGGAACTAAGGACATATTGCGAGTGTGATTTTTAAATGACGCACTAAGGAGCACAGAGCCAGGGGACACAATGAAAACTAACGAGGTGTTCGGAGTGTCCGGCATCAATCACCTGCGCTTCTTGCATTGCCCTATTTGATTTATTTGAATGATATGATTTGGCTTTTTTTAAAAAAGCCCATAATACAACTTAAGGAAACTCATTAATAAAATTAATCGGGATAATTCTATATTAACGAAGGGCCTCCTACTCATTACACAGGTTTTTATTTTTTTAATTTTAACAATATAATTTATTTTGCTACTTTATTCAAACGTTAAGAGAGGCATGGGAAATATTAATTAAATGGGTAAGATATTGATAATTAATTTAAACGTGACCTTTTTTATCTGGGGAGCAAACGGTTCGGGGCCTCTGTGTCGTGAGCGAGACGGACAGAGCAAAGGCAGCGAGGTGCACGTGACGGCAACGCTGACATTCTTCGGTGACATTACACCGACCTGAAACCCGCCGTTAAAAGCACAGACATCTAGGAGTCAGAGAGTTTTAAAGCTTTCGTTTATTTAACCCCGCCCCCGAAGCTGGATTCTGACTCGTTTTCATCGTCAAAACATACAAACGTCGTATGAAGATAAAATGCTATTGTTTATCACCAAAACGCCAAAAAATTATTTGCTGTTACTTTAATAAAGGTATCAGGAACCGATATCGTATTTTGCAATTTATCGTGATAGTCTGTGGTTGAGGAAAATCCATTCATGGAATTTTTTAAAAAGCTATCAAATTTGAGGAAAATTCAAATTTCTAAGGGATAAAAAAGTAGGAAATTGAATGCAATAGCTTAAGTGAGTATTCAGATTATGTTGAAGATCTAACTTTATTAAACACCAGGAATAACAGTTTATGGCATCAGACCCAGTGAAATACTTTTAGTGGAAAAAATAATAATAATGCAAAACAGAACAGCGACATCTCCACAATGTGGACTGTTCTTTAAAAGTCCAAAGATACTGATCTTCAATTAGGTTTGTAGCCTTGTTTTAATTATCTAACCAAATGGAAGTTAATTATGGCAAACCAAACATTACATATCCATGGCACAATCTGATGCATAAAAATGGCATGTGGATAAAATCAGGTACAAAAAAAATAATAATATTTCCAAATCAGGTCACTGACCTTGAATTAGGCAACTAAAAAGCACCTGAAGAGAAGTAAAAAAGCTGAATTTGGGGCTTCGTAGGTATCACACAAAATGGCAGGCCTCCCAGATTTTGAAAGTGAATTCAAACAGAGAGAAACAGAACGAAAAATGGCTATTTTCAAGTTAACTAACACGGTGTGTAATTACGTTATGGAAAACATCTTGTGGAATTAATAAAGCACTTATGTAAGTAATATTTTGAATTCACTTTATCAAAAATATAATTATTTCTTAAAATAACTTGACTTGAAATACATTGAAACATTTCACGAGTCTTGAAGCATCGCATGCCTGGCCTCCCTGGATCTCCCCGTCTGAAGGTACCCCAAAGTTTGGTGATATTCAGGTGACATGGTCTGGTACAGTCCGTAAACAGAAGTTGTTAACACATGGCTAGATTTCAATACTGGCTTTTAAGGAGCCTCCCCCAGGAGCCTCCAGAGAGCGTCTCCTGAGTATGCTGAAGCCCCACTCCTAAGAGCGGCACCCAGAGTCAGCAAGGGACAGCAGCAGCTCTCCAGGCTCTTGCCTTGGCATCATCACTGTCCACCTGCCTGATCTGTCAAGGCCCACTGTTAAGCATTTCTCAGTGTGACCACTAAGGAGGAGGCCTATTCTTCATTTGAAGTCTTTCTTTTTATTTTCCTATGGAGTTTCTGTATATTACATATATGTAAGCCATCCATCTTTATCGTTATAGTTAATGTAGGTTGGAATTTTTTTTTTTTAAGTCTCTCCATTAGTGGATTTCTGGTGCCAACATCTTCTGAGCAGCGAAGCAGCAAGTCAGAGGAATTCTGTGTACTTAGGAGGAGCTGGGGGTCAGGGGCGGCCTGTGAATGGCCACACGGGACACGGCCGTCACCTGATTTATTCACCTGCCTTTCTGCTGTTCTAAAGAGTCTTGGCGTGAGTATCATACTTTTTTTTTAGATTGTTCATTCAAAGTGTACAGGTCTCTATGAAGATTTCTGAATAAAGTAATATAAAATATGGTTAATTGCTTCAAAAAGGAATCTCCGGAGGCATTAAGTTTGAATTAAAAGGCCTAAATTTTAAAGCAAGCAATGTGTATAAAATACACAGCAAAATAAAAAACCAGTCTTTCTTTATTATGGTCAATATATTTTTTTCTATTCACTGGTTCACCAAATTCATGGGAGTGATTATTTCTCTGGCTTGACATTTTTTCAATGTAGACTACTGAGAATTGTTATAATTCTTGAATTCGTCTATCATTAAAAGTTTCTTTTCCATTTATTTATTCTTGTGACTTACAGGACATGGAATTCATAACAGGTGTGCGAATGCAAGTACTTCGTCTATTGGGTTTGTAAAGTGTGCTGGATTTACGAGGTTTGAACTGTGATAGATTAGACTGCTTTGCTATTTGAATGACAGGGTTCTAGAGAATTCAGCGGTTTTGAAAATATCGGTAAGCAGATTAATAGTAATTCTGGTCTTTAAAATTTATTTTCTAAAAAAATGTACGTTCAATATTTTAAAAGTACCCAATCACTGAATCAAACTTATAGACTGTGTATATAATTCAACGGCAATTAAATATATGATTTTATTTATATTAAACACATCTGAATTAGTAAGATTTCAGGTATCATATGTGTGCCTTAGGATAAGAACAACTCAGATGGTGTAATTTGGGTCATAACACGGCCTATGATTTTGAAGCATTTAAAAAAGACTTTCCTGTTCTAAAACAAGAACATAATCCATCAAATTTTGGGGACATCGACCTCAGTGCTAAAGGACATCCTGTAGCCTAAAACGTGGAAAGAGCTGATATAAAGTGTGTACTTATGTAAGTCAATTTATCACCCTAACAGAAGAAAACATTTCTCTTAACTCAAATTAGGAAATTATTATACATTTTATATATCTTTATATAAAAAATTACAAGTAGCAAGCATATGACACAAGGAAATGGAGGGGTAACAGTAGTATTCGAGAATGCATGCTTTTTACAATGTGTCTAATAAAAAGGATATTTTTTCCAACTCAAATATCCAGAACGGACATGCAGTTATTTTCTCAAACTGTCAATTCATCATATTGCTAAGTGCTTAATCAAAAAACATCTCTATTGAAGGGTATAAATGGTAAAATACCTGATTTCAAAAACTATTTCTGAAACTGGGTATTTTCCTTTGATATGAAACAAAAAGGGGTACATAGGAAAGACCAAAAACATGAGATTGTTCTTATTGCAATCTAGTAATTTTACTCGTCCCTTTTGGCTGCGTTTAATCATAATACGACGACAGGTGTTTTTCTAGTCCGTAAGACCTCTAGCAGGTGTTTCCACGGTCGACATTTTCGCTTTTCATGGTAGCATGTTCCAAATCACTCAGGAACGCACTAGTCTCAAGCAGTCTATATAATGAAAACAATGTACATGTAACACAAAGTTCATCCAAAACTGTGTTTTCTTTTTTTTTTCACATATCACATAATGCACAATTATATAACAGAGACGTAAAACGACATAGAAACAAAATGAAACTGACATTAAAAAAAAAAAACGGTGGGATAGTCTTAATCAGGAACTAATTTCTTCTTCAAGTTTCCAGTAAATCTCAAAATGTATTTAAATACTAAGGAGCACTTGGTGGCCAGCAACCAAATTACGAAATGAACACATCACTGTGTGGCGGGGGTGTCTTGCCGAAGAAATGACAAATGTCTGTAATTCTTAAGTTTGGATAAAGGCAGTGGAATGAGTTTAGAAATATGTCCACTTTTCACAATTCACTATAGAATTTTCTTTTCACAGTCCCCATGTTTGTATAAATAGTTCTTCTCTGAAAATAAAACACAGGTAAGACATTTTCTCCCAGCGAAAAAGGCATACAAACACACCAATTTATTATTTGTTATTTTCAATATGGAGCGTGGAAATGCATTCACCTAATCCGAGAATAGTTGATAGGTCTGAAGAGTTTTTAAGCGATTAGCTGTCAAGCAAGTTTTGTTGGAGACAAATTGGTCTAATCGAGACAGACTATCAAGTGCTAACGGTGCAGCCATCGTGATATCCAGCGACACATCGGAGGTATGCACGGACAAGTGGTGTTTATCAACAGGGTCAAGCATTCAACATCACATGCTGCGTTTAATTCCGATGAAATAACCTACAGACGCATGCAAAAATGCGAGTGCACACATTGTATGAGAACCACCAAACATGCCGTGTATGAGTCTGGAGTAAAATACTGCCAGATTAAATCAATCAGATTATTATCGATTTTATATATTGGCTTCAGTCAGATTGAGATAATAGTCAAATTTTTTTTTTTAAATTATGAGAACCTTGGGTTTCTTCTGGTAGGACTTGGAAGAAGTCACTAATTTTAGTATCTTTACCTTAAAACATGTACAATTTAACTTGTCAATTGAACATCCTTTTGAATAACGTTGTAATACAATGCTTGATGGTAAATACAGTAACATTTATTTTAAAGATACATGTATTAAGAATCATTCTCCCACCAGCATTGAAGCCATATTTTTCATTATGAAATGTTAAGAAACATGTATCTCAGAAAGTGATGAATAAATAGCTCATTCCCTTAAAAAACAAACAAACAAAAAAAAAACGACAAGACAATTGCAACAAAACGGAACAGAATAGAATACGACAAGCAGAGAGGGAGCCAAGGGCGTTTGCTTACCTTGAATTTTCTTTTTAGACCCTAGTTGTATTGTATTCGGATTCGTGTTTGCTTAGAGACCCAATGAGGCAGAACCTGGAATGTTATGGCTATTTCATTCAACAAATATTTGCACAAAAAAATAAATATGCACACAATTCCTTAAAAGCATTCGTAAAAATTCATAAAACTACGGAAACAGACTTTTGCCATCGGCATGCAGAAAATATTCAATCGACTAAAATATTTTAGATCTCGAAGATGTATGAGGAGTTGAGGCAGGACGGACATTCGTAGAACAAACCGAATGCCCGGAAATAAGCGAAACCAGATGGAAATGGATTGGACTTGGGGATTTAAAAGAATGATTTCCCTAAATTTAAATTTGCTTCCTCAAAATTTTTACTAATTTTAGGGCTAATCATACAATACAGATCATACCGTCTTTACATTAAAAGGAAAATGGAGCAAATATTCCTACTAATCTTTGCTACAGTTACATATGAATATTTAGTATTTTAGCATACCATGCTATCCTATGCAATTCGTGATATAAGTACTATACGATATGTGGAAAAAAGCATTTTCATTTTTATACCAAAAATATAATACATTATATTGCAAAATATGCTGGTTCTCCATTAAAATTATTGAACAAGATGGGTTAACCACCTTGGTAAGGCAAATGCTTTGCAATTTTCATCTCGGATATTAAAAACCATAAATATGGATTGGGGCATTTGTGACCACATGGAAGCAAATTAGCCATGTAAATCTGCAAAATATATTAAAACCGTTAATTTTTATAGAAATAAGTATTATCCACGTGCAGAGGTAAGTAACGTATCTTTGGCCTCGTGTGCCCACACACGCGTACGCCTGCGGGATTTCGAGAGAACGTAAAAAGACCAAAGAGGAGTTGAGACGCTATGGTTTAAAGCGTTAATGCCAAGAGCAACAGAAACGGGGAGACAACGCGGAATATCCCGGAAGCCTCTCCGTCCTCAGGGTATAGGCGCCATCAAAAACCCTACGGATACTGACCGCTGGACGGCTTTGTCGTGCCGGGACAGCCTGTGGCTCGTGGTGGGCACGTCCTCCGCGTCGTCGAGGTCGCAGGCCTCCGCCGCCTCCTGCGAGTAGCTGTGCTTCATGATGAGGACGCTCCTCCTGCCGGGCGGCGGGCCCAGGGGCTTGGCGGGCGCGGGCGCGGGCGGCAGCTCGGCCAGGACCGCGGCGTCCCGGATGCTGAGGTTGCTGCGGCTGCCCCTGGTGCCCGACAGCTGCGAGCCACAGTGATGGTCGTGGACGCACTTGGACGAGGACCTCCGCAGCGCGTGGTAGCTGTCCAGGTCCTCGGCCACGTCGGCCAAGTCCGCCGGGACGCCCGCCCCTCTCAGAGTGCACAGCTCATAGTGCGGAGGCTCAGACACCTCCCGGAAAACTGTCTGGTCAAAGTCCGACTTCCTCTGGACATATTTTTTACGAGGCTGTTTGATCTGCACAATGACAGAAACGATTATAAGGACGATCACCACGCAGGAGGTCACGCCGATGACAGCCCCGCTGGTGTTGGTCAGCTGGTCCAGGAGACTGGCTTTCCTCTTTTCTGCAGGTCGAGGAGAGTGAAAACAACGAGGAAGACAAGACACAACCCGCCGGGCGTCAATATGGGACAGGCGCACACGCGGGACTTTAAGACCAAACAGGCTGAGCGCAGAATTCTTACGGGCTTAGAGCAACATCAACGAACTTTTCTACATCAACGGCGACTTTCACTATTCGCAAGGACCCCGCCTTCTAGCCCGAGACCCGGCCCTCCCTGCTCCAAATGCGAATAAACGTGCGCAGAAGGTCTTACGAGGCCTCCGGGATGGGGATGGGAATGACCTCTTAGTTCAAAAGCGGTTCCTTCTCCTTGCTCTCCCAGCCCCCCACGCGGGGACATGGCCTACGTTGTCCTGAACGTATTTATCCCCGATGCGGAGAACTGGAGCCGAAGCCAGAACCATCTCCTGAACCCAAAAGGTAACTAAACTTCGAGACGGCCGTTCTGGAATGGCGTCATGACGGCGACCGTGGGCCTTTTCCCGAATGCAACGAGCATAACTGGTAACAATATTTTTTTAAAACCCCAACAATTTAAAGCCTGGGAAATTGTCCTAGTGGCGTACAGCAAAGGGAGGCACGGTTACTCCAAAGTAGCTCCTCAATTTCTTTAAGAACAGTGAGAATCTATGGCATTTAAGCTCCCGCCACCCCCAATTCATCCTGACAAGAGCTGTACTCAGGGGGACTTCCGATGACCCCGGCTTCCTCTCCCCAGGGTCCCCGGCCCGCAGCGACAGAGCCTCCCCAGGGAGGGCAAGCTGCCAGCCTCCCTCGCCCCTCCCGTCCACACGCAGACGCTCGGCTCCAGGCAACCTCAGAAACAACGGGCATACGTGAACAGTGCTGGTTGAGTCCTCACACAGGACTTAATTTCCCGCCCATTCCGACGTGATCCCTTAGACACGAAACGGCTGTGCTCCCACCCGCCCGCGGACACTTCAGACCGGATCTGCCTCCCTTAGCGCACGTGTGAACCGCGGCGGCCATGCCTCGCCTCTCTGCTCCCGGCCACGGAAGGCATTTTAATAGATAATACTGGACTTTGAGCATGAGTTTTCGCCTCGTTTCTTTCCCCCTGCAAAGTGGTTAATGTCCACTCTGAATAAGAATTATTTGGCTTAACTAAAACGTGCAAGGTTTATAACCAAGCCAAGGATTGCTGTCAACAGAAACACACTCTTGCGGACAGGCTAGAGGAGGGAGCAGGGTTTGGGGGGAGCTATTTTCATTGGAAAGGAAGAACAGAATCTGGGTACCAAATTGGAGTTGAGTTTAAGTGGCCGAAAGTACTTAAGAGTATAAATGTTCCTTCCATACACCTCCTCTCTAGAGCATGCACGCCGTGTTCAATGATGGCAAAATGGAATTATGACAAGTGCCACCGCAGACTGAGGGGCACCAAGTCTGAGAGGGAACAACGCACTGGCTAAATCTCTCATTTCCTTTCCAAGGCCCCTTGGGGTCTAATGTGGAGCGTTCAAGGGTTAAGGACGGTCCACTGAGCACTAACAAATGAGAATGAGTAATGGCAAAGGAAAAGGCTAACCGATCCACTACAAACGCACGCAGAATTTGTAAAAGCCTCTCTCCACTCCATTTTTAAGACCGCCTGATCCATCTAAACGTTGGCACGAAGGTCCTCCCCACCTCCAGGCGGGGGGTTTTGCGAAGTTCAAGGACGGATCGCTCATTACCTTTACAATGGTTCTCATCCCAAGGATACACACAGTTCTGGAGTCCGTTGCACACCAACGTGTTGTTGATACACATGTTGCTGTGGCAGAAGAATGTGTTCCCTTCGCAGGGAGCTACGAGCGAGGAGAAAAAGGAGAGAGAAGTGAAACCCGACGCTCGGCAACAAACCGTTCACGTCGCAAACACAAGGCGAGGTGGCCGCGGCCACCGCGCGCCCTGGAACTGAGATTAACGACACGGCCTCGCATCCTCAGACACGCGAGCGGAGCGGTCACCGCTTCCTGCGTTCCTAACAGAGCCGGCGTCCCTCCGGAGATGCGTGGCTTATCGAACGAGCATGGGAATTCTCCCTCATAAAAATGAAGTCCATTATCCATGCTTTTTTTTTTTTTAACTTGGTGCATTCATTTAGCAAAACTTAAGTGCCTGCCATGTGCAAATCGTTATGCTTTACATTCTGTACATATAAATGTAGATGTGCTGTGCAGAAGGACTCAATTGAAACATTGAAATACTTTTGAAAAGTTTATGCTTACAAGATACAAATGAAGAAGGTATAAACAAAAGCCTATAATATTACTTAAGGGTATGGAAAAAAAAAAGAATGTCACGGAAATTCAGAAGAGGGGAAAATTAATCCTGATCAATATAAGAAAAATATGTTATTCCCATCAATATTAAATAGACATATGATGACGAGATCAGCTCCTTTGCTGTATTTCACACATTCTGGTAACTTTAGGTACAAGCGTCCATGACCCCCATATCATAACGCACAGTTAGGGCGCGGGGAGGTCACACAGAACTCCGAGGAGGTGAACAATTTGGCTACATATACATAAGAAATAGTAAAGAGTTTAATACAGAAGAGTAAAATGTGAGGTATGACTTCACTATTAGGAAAAACGTACTTCTTTCATCATTAGAGAAATCGGGTATTTTGAATAATCAGGTTTCCAGAGTCATAGTGCCTTAGGGATTACAGTATATAGACAGTGTAAAGGTAAAAACATCCCACGTAGCCTATAAAAATGCAATTTTAATGTTTATCTTCTTTGATAATAGTTTTGTGACCCTAGTAAGAACAGGCACTGTAGGAAAACATTAGATGCAACTCGAAATTTACAGTGGTTAATCAATCAGTAAAGGTTTATTCACGATCAGTGTTATCTGAACAGTGCAGTCACATTACAACGGATCTTTCACGTTCCAAGCTACATGCTGCAGGTGTTTTCGAAAGTTACCACCATCTTTAAATATCCAGCTGACCTTTGAACAGCATGGGTTTGACCTGCACGGGTCCACTTATACACGGATTTTTTTTTCCAATGAAAATTGAAAATGCAATTCTTCTTCCTTATGATTCTCTTTTCTCCAGGTTACTTTACTGTAAGAATGTGGTATGTACACACATAACATACAAAACATGTGCTAATCAACCATTTATGTTATGGACGAGCCTCCCACCCAGCAGTGGGCTATTCGAGTAAGTTCAGTTTGGGGAAAGTTAAAGTTACACAGGGGGAGATGGCTGGCTCCCTGAAGCCCTTGCCTTGTTCAAGGGTCACCTGTTTTTGCCATAGTAATCGCAATGTTCGGGAAAATACTTTGCATATGACAACTTAGCACATCTTAACGCTCCGAGAGGAATCCTTAAAAATAAAAATAAAAAACGCTCAAGTCTCAAAAATCAAATAGTATGGCGGATACAGTCAGCTCAAGCAAAGTGAATCCTTCTGGCTCTCTTTGCCCTTCCTCCTCCCTGCCCCTTCTAGAAGAATGAAGTTATTTCTCTCCTCTGCTTGGTTTGGCATTAGGTTCCTGGTTAAAGAGTAAAAAAGATGCAACAGTCATTTTGGAAAAAAAAAAAAAGGATTAAGGACTAGAAAATGTGCAGTAGTCATTTTGAAAAAAGTCATATGCCTAACATTTTATCGGGCTAGTGACTTTTTAAGCACCATATAAACCTTTTATAATGTAAAAGGTAATGACCCGATATATTGTTGCAAAAATCTGCTTTTTCGTAAGAAACTGAGTTGAATTTCTGTAGTCAAGCATAATGGCTTTTGCAGAACTGATATGGTCTGTTTAGCAGATAATGAGCGTTGTCAAAATGTGTACACAGGGCAAAAAGCAGCCTTATTCTCATAGGTTAGAGGGGCCGCAAAATGCTCTAATAAAAAAATGCAAAAGACACATTGCCTCATAAATTGCAGTGGTTTTGAAAGTACAGCTATCCATCAAGTAACGAATACCTTTAAAAGCACATGAATATTTATTGACCTTCCGGAATGAGTGGATAAAAATGATTATAATTACTCTTCATACGACTGTTTAGCTTTTAAAAATTAACACACACATAAACATGGCTTTGCACCCTATCGTTGAGTGAAAAGCAACCAGAGCACTGAGATTTGGATTCCAAATTCTCCAAATGTGACTCTTGTTTCAGTTTCTGCTTTTCAGCAGGTGTGAAAAGGCCTCATAAACTTCCCATCCATGTCCAAGCACCAGTTATCATTAGATATCGATGGCTGGCCTCAGAATGTAACAGGTAGGCCAGGGCTCTCCATAAATCACATTCCAAATACAGTTCTTTACATAACTAATTATCACATGTGCCAGTTAATCGGAATCATCCTCAATTTTTAAAATTATTATTCCAGGCGCTATTGCACCTCGTCCCCCTTACCTTTGCCAACAGATAAAGAATTGATATAAATACAAAAACAACAAAACAAACAAGCAAATCTTGTGATGGCTAAGAAACAAATGTATAAAAACTAACGCCCCCCTGAACAAAAATCAATTTTGTTTCATAGACACCAACATAAAATACATTCAGTTCTGAGTTTTCTTGATATTGTATGTCTGAATCTTTCCCTCCTATAATTGCAGACATGCGGTGGTTTATGAAAGAATCTCATTTCTAGCTCCTGCTAAAAAAAAAAAAAATAAAACGGCACCTTCCTGCCTCCCAAACCCAGCGAGGTTCGCACCGCTCTTCCGAGGGCGTTGGGGTTTGCTCTGCACATGCTCCGCGCGTCCCACACCCTCCAGCATGCGCCCCGCGTCTGCGGCTCCCTGGCCACTCGCCCTGCCCCTCCCCTGCCCGCCCCGCAAGGCCCCTTCTCCACCCGGCTGTCCAGAGCGCACGCGAACCACGTGATCAATGCAGCTTTGAAATATTCCAATCTAACAGGCAATTATCTTTCTTTCCTGAATCCTGTTTTAATTTTAAAAAGAGTTTGGCATGCGGCGTAAGTTACTTCTCCCAATGAGTTCTTAGAGGCATGACTTCTTAAAATGGGTATTTTTACATCTCTTAGGTGGCTTAACTCGTCTAGGTGCGCAGTACACATTCAACAGATATTTTGAATTGATTAATCCTTCCTGAGCAGAGGTTCGACTCCGGAGAGGCCGCAGGCCTGAATGCAAGAGACTGACAGGTGCGTTCATCGGTGGAAAATTACCTCTCAGCGCCACAGGTTTCGAATACAACACAAACCGCGATCTTCTCAGAAACTAAACCTCAGCATCGTTCCTTTGCTCTCTTACTGTTGGTGAAAAAGCATATATTCTACCGATCGGTGGAGGACTTATTAGAAATGCTACATGCACATATCCAAAGCTAATGCCTCTTAAAAACCAGCCGCTGTATGTCCGAAAGTTGCCTGGAGGAAGCCCGACGTGAGGCTTGTCTTGTCATCGGGCGGCAGCTAAGGGAGCAGGATTTCAAAGTCGGAGCCCTCGCCGGGGCCTCACCCATCAGCCTCGCTTCCTCTGGGTTCGCCTTTTGCATCCTTACCTGTGCCTATTGCTACCACCAGGTGGCGGCGTGCACCGCGCTTTGGCGAAGTCGCCTTTCCATCCATCCTGATGTTTCAACCATGAACGCACCTGGGGTAAACAAACGTTTGTACCTATCCATACGGCCCTGATTCTCCTGAGATAAAAACTTTCGCGAGAGGGAACCGAAAGAATCTTGAGCATGTTCGAAGTAGGTCGGGGAGGGCAAGAGGAAGGATGGCAGCCACATTACCCCACACGGCGGGAGGCTTCTTTATAATTTTAATAAAGAATCATGAAACATACGCCGTGATGTTACAGGTCTAGCCATGATGGACCAGCGCTTTTCGGCGTTGTGTTGCATGTTGATAAGCGCCGTTCCGATTTGTAACTAAAGGGGTTTTAACTGATAATGGCTATTTTAATGCTAAGGTTACTAAATGCTCGTTCTAATTCTTAGTCATTTCTTTCCTCTCTCATATATCTTTCTAAATTCAGAATCCCAGTAAGCACTATTTAGAAAATGGTAAAACTAAATAGAAATTAAAGTGGCAGATTTCTCTCTGAAATACTGATCTTTGAAACACCTGTGCTTTGTGGTTGGTTAATAAAACTATCTATCACTGGCAGATTGGTGCGAAGTCAAAAAACGTCATACTGCACCGAGAAAATTTGGAAATGGAAGTGATGTTTGATCCTATCTCCCTTTAAAATCATTATGCGGTCCAAACAACAGCTCTGGGCTTAAGGTCAGATGCTCCCCCCACCTCCCCATCTCCCAGACCCTGACCTGAATCATCTCTCCACGCACATTCTCCTGCGCATTCTCCATGCTTTCTACCTCCCTCGAAACCTTTTCTTTTAACTTCTTTAATTTTCGTTTGTCAAAAGTTCACACGTGTACACACACACAGACATGCGCACGCGCACGCGCGCGCGCACACACACACACACACACACACACACACACACCGTCTTGGATCTTCTACTTCTGCTCTTTTATTCCCATTTCCCCAATTTCAAATGGGAATGGAAATGGTCACAGAAACGTGCGGAGAAGCAACGAGATGAGGAAATAGCTTGGGGGACATTTACACGTCCTCGCTTCATTTCCCGAATCCGACTTCTACCAGCTTTGAAGACATTGATTTATGAAAACTTTCTGGGGCTCAAGGTGCTTCGGTCCATCCCTTTCTCTGCCTGAGTGATGCGAACAAAGCTCGAAATTATTTTAAGTATGCATAGCTTGCTGCTAAGGTTCGTTTTTAACAGTGGTATTCCAATTACAGAAAAAGAAAATGTGAACAAAATTAAATATAGTTGGAAGTCAGAATTAACCCCAAAACAAATGTTTTGTTTTGTTTTTCCCAAAATAAATGGAAAAATTTCCTCTGCCATTATACTTTTAACTTAAAATGGCCCTCAGGCTATGCGATTAGAAGAAATGACATTTTGTTTGAAAAATGATGACCAGATTTGAGGCCAGAAATAGATTTGTGCATCTTCTCTTCATCTCCTTTATCATCTTTATATATTTTTTTTGAAAAATCAATATCTGCTTCTAAAACTCTATGTTCCACTGTGACTGAGTTATCAGTCAAAATATCCAGTATGACTAAGATATATTTTAATCTCTTTTTTGATACAGGAAATTCTATTCGCAAATTTCCATTTAATACCCCTCTCGTTAGACTCCCCCATCTTTCTGCTACATGTGCATTTTCCTGACCTTCCAAAAGACATCATATTAAGAAAAGAGGAGCGCCTTCATGAGAAAATTACATTCCACGGAGAGAGACCATTTCTTTGCTCATCTTGGGAGTGAACCACATATGACTGAATCATTACTATTTGAGTCCGAGAAATTATTACAGCTTTTGATACTATGATTCTGTCTGCCTTGGGTAAGCTACATGATTTATTCATTGTTTGCAATTAGACTTGACTACCACCCGCAATGAGGATACTGTACCTCGTTGGGGATCTGACCTTGGACATGTGGCTCTACTTTCATGAATGATATTCACCTATCTGCAACATTGTTAGTTTAGACGAGATGTTCTGTTAACAGTTTTGTATCTGGTTTCCTGGCGGAATGTGGGGAGCCCCCAGAGGAGGGCTTGCCGCAAATAAAGGCTGCATCCAAGCGTGAACGGACCTCCAGAGACTCAGTCTGGTGATTCCGCCATTTCAAAGGCTAAGGATTCAGAATAATCATTTTCCATCTCCATACGACTTACGGGATAGTGCCTGTTTTCAGAGGCAAAGATCGGCGACAGTAGCTGTGGGGCCAGAATCAAAGGGCTCAGTATATATTATGCCCACGAATCTTACCAAGAATTACAAAGAATGTGCCGCCTTCGCTCTTGGCTGCGGGACCCCGGCAGAGCCCACAATCTCCACTGAGGACCACGTTCACCTCGACGGTTCAATGGACATTATGTGAAATTTCCCAAGGAATTCAACACCCAAGCGTAGCAGCCAAAATTATTTAAATTAAGGTGGTTGTTCTAGTCTAAAAAAACTGCTTGAGGAAACTGACTTTAAATTTTAACTATTACACTAAACTATGTATCTACATGCATAACATTTTTCAATGCTGTGAATTAAATAAGCAAGTCAGTGATAAATGTCCAAGAATCAATTTTATACATTAGCATATTTTTGACAGTTACTTTCTTTATGGTACATTTGGAGTCATCTAAATGTTTAGAAGGAAGGGAGGGAAATTGCTGGCAGGTTATATAATTCTATATCGTTTTTTTTTTCTTCGTTCAAAAGTCTAATTATATTTGAAAGCAAGAAACTGCTAACTCTAAAAGTTTCAATATGCTGCGAACCCATGGAAAGACACAGCTGTAGCCACCTCCCACTGCCGTGAGCCACACTCCAGACGTATATATTTAAAACCTGCAGCTGCCCTGTAATGGTTCTCCCATTTTTTTGGAAAAGGGTTTGAAGCTTAAAGTCAAGGTGTTTCAGGTAAGAAAGTGACAAAATTAATGGACTAGTACCACGTGCATACTCTTACACATTTTTTTGGCCTATTTCAGATTTTTTTTAACAAAACAACTTTGTCGAATGATTTGTGATTTTGTTCATGCAATTGTTTAACATTAATTTGAAAATTCCAAACATATATACTTTCGAAAAGTATCTATTTATATCTTTATGATATATTACCTTTCTGTATTTTCTATAGCAATGACATTTTTAATTTTTAAGTATTTTCTTTGTATTGAAGAATATTTATTCAGCAGTGGGGTTTGATAGGGACATGAGTATAAATAAACCATTACCATCTGGCATTATATACCTTTGGTCTTCAAGTCAGCCAAGTTATTTTTTCATAATTTCAGATGAAGAGTTTACCGGTTTAACAAAAACAAACGAGCAAAAACAAGGGAAATATCACGCCTACCATGATAAGCTGGACAATGGCTAGGTAAAAGTGCCACAGTCCTAAGGCCTGGAGCTTGTGTATATCACTTTGTATGACAAAAGAGACTTTGTGGATGGGGTTAAGTGAAGGATTTCAAGATGGGGAAATTTTTTTGCATTATCCAGGTGGGGACAAGCAATCCCAGTGGTCCTTAAAGAGGGTGGCGGTCCCTCAGAGGTGCACAATGGGATACAACAAGGAAGCACAGAGACTTGAGGGGTCATTACTCTGGCTTGGAAGATGGAGAAGACACTATGAGCCAGGGAATGCAGCTCCAGGCCCCGGGACAGGTGAGGAAGTGTGTTCTCCCCTCCAGCCTCCCGAGGAGGCGTGGGCTTGTCGACACCCCAGTCTGAGCTAGTGAAACCTGTTTCAGACAATCTACTTGTGTTGCTTTAGGCGCTGAATTTGTGATAATCTGTTTCAGCAGCAACAGGAAACGAATATACCTATTCACACCTAGTAGCAGGTTCCTCAGGACCGGGACCTTGCTTGCCCACCCCCGGTAGGTGCAGCTACGGCTGCACAATACGAAGACAGGAGCAGGAAAGGGCAGATGTGGGCGAGCGACAGCTTTCAACCAGGACACCCTCCCTGACAACTCCTGAGTCACGATTTGCTGTGAAATGTGTCAAGAGCACATCACCTAGTTACGTACATCATTTAAACTATCTGAGCGAATTCAAAGCATCACTCACGCCACCCGGGAGAGAAAAGGGCCAGCACTGCTTCCGGTGTGCTCAGGACGCCCCAGAAACGTGGGCTTAGCCGCCAGCCTTTGTCAGGCAGTAAATAAGCCATCAGTCGAGTGTATCTTGGAGGTGAATCGTGGAGACATTACAGTGTAGACAGCAGTGATTATTTAGTCTGAAAGAACAGGTCAGAGATAGCAGCGCCCTCAGCTGTGGACATAATTATCGCCCATCTATTGTTATAGATGAGACCTAATTATTCCAGTATAAAAAAGTGTATTACCTTTGTTTTCTTAGATTTAATAAATCCCTTTGGGATCCTGTCAAAATAAATTTATTGGTTTAAAAAATGTTTACCAAAATAATAAATATGCAACATAGAAAAATCGGAAAATACTGGCAAGCAAAATCTTACAACCTAAAAAAATCACTATTAATATACTAATTGCATTGCCTTCTATGCATACATATTACAAATAAAATATACTGTATATTAAATATTTATTGCATATATTTGCAAGAGTATATTTGTAACGTATGTATGTTTTGTTTGTTACTTGCTTTTATAATTTCATTTTTTAACGTAGTTCGACGTCATTAAGTATCGGTCTAACATATCATCTCAATAGTTAAAAGAGCCTACGCATGTTCCAAGAACCATTTAACCAAGCCATTTAAGCAATTTCCACTTTTTAAATGACTCTAAACATGCTCATTACTTGTGTGTATCATTAGGTTAAATTTTCAGTTCTACGCGTGAGACCCCACTTTTCTTTTCTTTTTACCTGTTTTAGAATCGTGATGTACAGCGCTCGACTGCCCTTGAGATAACTTTCGCTTTCCTATCAGTGCGCACATTTTCATGTTACCACACCAGCTCCACAAGTCAGCACTCCGGTTGCCCTTTTTTATAAACTATCCGGTAGGTGAGAATCACGTCTCATTCTTATTTTGATCTGTATCTTTGTGTTTACTGATACGTAGAGGTGTTTGGTTCCCCTAGCAAGGGCCATTTGTACTTCCCGATGATTTTTTTTTTCATTTTATTTGCCCCGTTTTCTATTAGTACCCTTATATAACTTTTCCTTATTGTCTCTACAAACCTTATTATTTACAGCCTAAGAATGTTTGCTTACTCGCGGCCTGTCATTTATGGTGCCAATTATTCTCCGGCTCAGCGTTTCCTTTTCTTTATTTTATTTCAGTGTTTATACTAACACGTATTTTAAATTTTGTATATCTATATATAGTGATATATCCTTTTATCCACACTGTTCATGTCAACTTTAGAAAGATGTGCCAAAAAGACACACATTCAACAATTTCTCCAGCATATTTTGTGTATTGTCGATATTTAACTCTATTCCATCTGGTATTTATGCCACTGTATGACATATATAAGTAAATATTGTTTGTATTAATAAAATGGTCTTGATCTTTTTAAGATAGACCTGCTCACAACCGCGAGTCGTGGTGTAACCATTACATTTCAATCGAGTGTCAATTCACATTTCCGTTTATGTTACATCTGGTCACATTGCTTCCTCTGCTGCATAACATTTTCTTCCTTGATGATGTCTGAACTAAATACAATGACTTTTGATCTTAGCATTTACCCCAAACTTGTAAACGTGTTTGGTTTTGCTTTTTCTAGTGAGAAAACGAAGTATCGTTGCACATTGATTATTACCAACATTTTTTGGTGTATATTCTCAGTGTTACTAAACTCTGTGCGCTTTTATGTTAATAATCAAATTATAATCTATATGTATTTTCCCCTTCAGGATCCATCGAGTTGACTTAATTGAGGAGACATGGCAGTTTTCTTCATGTGTCATAGAATTAGGAACTTGCACTGTCCAGGACAGGACGCAAATTGTGTGCACAAGAGGCAGACGGCAGCTCACACAATGTTCCAAACAGGAAAAGGTAATAAAACGGAGCCGGGAAAGGAGAATCACGGTTCAGAAGCGCAGAGATACGACTAAGATAAGCACCTGCTGGAGGAGAAACACGCTACGAGGAGAGACTCAGCCTCCTTAGAGTTCCACACGTCAGCGCGTGATTTACCAAGGAGACGAGGAAGTACGCGGCGGGGGCGGGGGCGGGGGCCAGGGTGCCGGATCTAAGTGCACGTTTTCTGAAGTGAGTCATGCACTCGAACTTAATCTGAATGAGTGTGGTAGCACCTTGGGAGGGACGAAAGAATGAATGGAGGAATAGAGACAGTAACAAAGAGAAGACTCGTCCATGGCTAGGTTAATAAAATACCAGCAGACACTCAACTCGTAAGGTCGAGCTGACGTTGGACTGATTATTTTTCTTAGAGTGCCTATAATTGTGTCTTGCCACATCTCCTGAACCTCTAAATTTAGAAACAGTAATACATTTATGAGTAGTAATATATTAATTAACATGTTTAAGCAAAATGTTAACATATGTAGGTTGATATTTGTTCTGTCCATTGCATTAAATGATTATGTTTTAGCTTTCTATTGCTGATTAATAAATTATTATAAACTTGCTGGCTTAAAACAACACCCATTTTTTTATCTCACAGTTATGTAGGGCAGAAGTCTGGGTTAGGTGAATTTTCTCCTTCGGGTCCTGTAAGGTTAAAATCAAGGAAGCAGCCTGGATTAGGTTCTCCCCTGGGGAATGGAGGCTTCTTCAGAGCTCATGCGGATTGTTGGAAGGATTCAGTCCCTGAAGGTCATAGGACTGAGGTTCCTACTTTCTTGCTGGCTGTTAACTAGGGACACTCTCAGTCCTTGAAGGCCACCCGCCATTCTCTGCTGAATGGCCCTCTCTACGGCATGGCAATGTATTCCTTTAAGGCCAACAGGAGTATCTGCTACAGCTTAGAATTACAACTTCATCCTGACCTTTCAACCTTCTTTTTTTGTGTATAGTTGGACCAACCAGAAAAGTCTTCTTTTTGATTAATTCAAAGTCACGTGATTAGGGATCTTAACTACTATGCAAAATCCTTGTAACATGATCGTGGAGTGACACCCCATGACATTCACAGATTTTTCTTGCATTTGAGGGGAGGGCTATATACAAGGCTTGTACTCCGGGGGCGGATATTGGGGTCTCTTTGGGTCATCACAAAAGTCCGCCTTTCATAGTCCACCTGCTGGGCCCTACTGCTTTGCTCCCTCACCCTTTCCCAAGTTTCACAAGAGAAACACCCCATGACAGCATCAACCCGAAGTCTAAAACCTCATCTAAATCCCACCAGCTCAAAGTCCAAACACTCACCATCTACATCATCTCAATATGGTGTGGACGAGGCTCCCGGGACTGGTCCCGGAAGGATCCTCACCTTCAGTCCCCAGGGCACAGTTTCTCTCCATGTATGTACTCATGAAACCAGAGAGACAGGTTATCTGCCCCAACGCTCCACACACACGATGGTGGTACAGGCACAGGATGACAGGTATAGAGATCCTGGCTCACACAAGAGAGACAGGAGAGTCACAGGAGTCACTGGTCCATCACAGTTTTGAAATCCAGCAGGAGACATGTCAGATTTTCTTAATTATGTTTCTGGTTCTAGGACTTGGCCCTCCCTCCAGGCTCTTGGTTCTGTTCTCTGAGTCAGACTTTCTTTCTCATGAAACATACACATGTTTGCAGCTGAGTGCTTTTATTGGATTGCTTCATGCCATTACGATTTTGGGGTTCCAACATCCTCTTTTTATGTGGTCTCGCTGACCCTTTCAGTCCAAGCTGATAGGGTTTCTGCTGACATGTTTTTCTCAAGAACCTTGTGGATCTTTCTTGAAATCCATTGGGTTTTGCTCTCTTAGATGAAAGCCATGCCTATAAATCTGTCTGAGACAATTCCTTCTCTCTCCCTGGCTCCTGCTGACATGGCTGAGCGTCCCTGCCCACACCCTCCTGGGGACGCTCCAGTTTGATACAGGATCTGAAATGTGCGACGTTAGCCTCTTGAAAGGACCTTTTCCTTACTGACATTGTAAGCTTTTGGAGTTTCCGATGATTAAGCAAAGGTCGTACGGTTACGATGTTTAGCAAATTTCATTATTTGTTTTGGACATTTAACTGTTAAATAAGTTATCTTTCTTAAAGAATATAAGATAAATTTAATACTTAAAGATGCGAGGTCTCTTTTGGGGTGCCGATATGTGTGCCCATCTCCATTGGATAAACGTGACAAAGCAACATAGGCAATGAGAGGCAGAATAAATTTGCTTCAGTGGAAGCTTACTGTAAATGTATGAGCCGTTCACAGGGAATGCTATTGTAATACTCTCATCCAAATGAGAGTGATCGCCTATCCACTGTGTAGGAGCCGAAAGCGTAGGCAGCTTTCTTCCTGTGGAGGAAGAATACCCTGTGTCTTGTGGATTAGTCATTGAAAAGTCCACCCACTTGACTGATTTCCAGAGATCATTTAATTATATGCATGGAAACTCTTACCTGTTAGCTCAAATAGAAGGATTTCTAGTTTTATATGCACAGTATGATAACATTCACCATTTCCTATATGAGCAAAATTTTAAAGACTCATAGCTCTCAATCAGTCTCACAGCTGACAGGGACTGAGAGGTGACCCAGTCCCTTCCCCTCTCCAGGAAAAATACTTCCCTTTATCATTCATGCCAGATGACCATTTTCAGACCCAACCCTCCCCGTATTCAGAGTCTACATCCTCTATGGGGACGCATTCAGTTTTGGAATATCATAGACTAAACATTTTTTGACTGAATTAGACTCAACTTGATTCCCTATCATTAATAAACATTAATCTTACCTTTCAGACATTAATCCATATCACTCAACACAAGTCTAAGGTATTTATCACATTTTGAAAAACAACAGAAAAAATTCTCTAAGATAAAGATTCCTTCTCCTTTTGCCTTTCCTCACAATTCTAGATGCTTCTCCACCCTGTCAGCCTCTTCAGTCAATTACCCCCTCCTCATTGATAATACCCAGAAAAGAACAGGCTATCAAATGTGCAGCTTCCCATGAAGATTTCTTCTTTGAGCTCTTTATTGGACTTTCCCAGTATAAGCTAATACTGAAAATAAGTATAAGATATTTTTTGTCAATTATAAAAAAAACTGGCTTATATTGAGTTTAAGGAAATAAAACCTCAGGAAGTTCTAGGAGTCAGGGTTCCTTTTTACTATTGTTGTTTGTTTAATATTTGAAATATAATATATATTTTAATCAACCCCTACTACATTTTATGGTGTGGCTTTGATAAAAATTGTAGGTTTCCATGATATTTTAAAAAACTTGATTATATCATGTAAAATATTAGCCAGTCCTTTCATATTTGCATCATTTAAATTAGCTAGTTCTCAATATGTTGTTATACAAGACTAATAAGAATATTGGATAACACATACTCTAATCTCTTATCAAGGCACAATCTATTGGATGTGGTAGAGCGATCGGCAGTGAAAACATCAAATGTGCTACCTTATAGCCTGATTCTTCATGTTCTAGTCAAGAAAATAATGAGAAATTTTTTTTGGGGGGGGGGCAAATACCTTGTTGAAATAAAGACGAACTACTTCTAACATTGTGATCAACTACTAAAATGAAGACGTAGATAGCAACTTGCTGTTTAAATCTACATTAATGCTGGAAGAGACGCCCAACACACTCCGTGACGGTGTCGAGATTTAGGAGGACCGAGGGACAACCGGTACTTCTTGCGTCTTAGAATTCTCCAACTGGGAAATTGGAGAGCAACGCAAGGCCAAAACGTTTTACTCACTATATAAAAGAACCACCTTAAAGATTCAGCGTTTATGCATTGAAAAATTATTGGCTACTCTATGCCCACCATTTAGAAATTCCCGAGATTTCAAAACTATTTTGTTTTTTCTATTTCAAAATGTACAGTTTCAGATGACAAGGTAGTGATGCATTAAAGGTGAATTTCTCAGGATTATTTTCTATTTGTATACATTTATTAAATATGAATTATTCAGGGTTTCTAAGTACAAATCTATTAATATGACTCATTATTTGTTGGAACATAATTTTCTAAAATCGCTGTGCTTTGCACTAAGTCTGAGTATCGCCCACTGTGAATTTTAAATATTTTCTGAAACTTTTTCTATTTACTCCATTCCCAAGCGATTCTCTCTTTTGCTTCCTTTAATGGGAGCGAGATAGTCAGACTTATTTGAAGTAAAGGGGACCGCAAGAGAAGCGTGCCAAAGAGACCTTACGAAACGTTTTTTATGCAGGTTTTTAAGATTTAAACTTGAATGTCACCGGAAGCGGCTGCGTGAGTCCCACATGCTTCGTGAGAACCAAACCAAAGACCAACGTCATCATCTCCCAGTTGCATAGTGGAACCGATGCCTACGCAAGAACAAGCAGCCAGAACGTAACCTGCAGCTCCTGTCGCTGGAGCAAAGCGAAGGGAAGGGACTCCCCGCGACCGGCACGACGCACGCGGTCGCTTTCGCGCCCCCGTGGGGCGCGGCGCACCCAGCCGCGCGCCGCGCACCCAGCCGCGCACCCAGCCGCGCACCGCACATCGCGCGCCCAGCCGCGCGCAGGGCCGTCCCGCGCCGAGGGCCTTACGTTCTTGGAAGGACGTGAACAGCATCTGGAAGCGGCTGCTGCGGCTGCCCTCGTCCGCCCACATGCGCACCACGCCCAGCCCCGTGCGCAGCATCACGTCGTTGGCCACCGTGCTGCAGAACTTGGCCTTCAGGTCCTCCACCGAGCTGCTGCCGTCGTACACCGCCACGAAGTTCCTCTTGCACTCGTTCGAGTTCTGCATCTCGTAGTCCAAGAACCGCAGGTAGATCTGCAAGACAACGGACGCGCCGTCACTGCCCCGGATGGAAACGCGAAGGCGGTGCGCGCCAGGACCCAGGACTCAGGTCCTGTCTCTGACCGCCCCGATGACAGTCGGCTTTGCTATTTCGCCTGCGGATCGCGGGAAGAAAAATGTATAGGTAAGCCCAGACGGTGTTTCCACGTTTCTCAGAATGTTGTCCTTTTTATATGGGAAGGTACCATTTTCTACAACTGTTTTTACCCAAATGGCCCTTATGTCCTCTTACAACTTATCTGGAGTCAGTTCTTAGTTGGCATACTGATATACTTTTATTCTGATAAAAACATGTTATAAATATTCCCGATACATTCCTGTTCAAGTTCCATAGCCTCCACTTAACTCTAGAAATGTATAGATGTAAGTAGTTCGTGTTAATGCAAAGGGAAACAGAAATGGTACCAAAAAGTAGTAATCTCCGATTTCGTTTCGTTTAAATTATGTCACGTGACTTCACTGTTTCACTTTTGAAGGAGAGTAGATTAAAAAGGACAGCGAATCTATGATTATTCTCACTGTAATATAGAGCTAAGCCATTTAGCTAAGTCCACATAAATACAAATTAAGTGAACATTTAATGAGTAAAAATTATCATTAGGTTACTTTATAGGTTACTTTAAAATACTCGCAACAACGCTATAAAGTTTTATTATTGTGGTTAAATGAAAAAGCTCAGATTCGGACGGTCTAAATTCGAAGTTAGACGTGAGGTCTTTCAACTCCCTAGTCCAACATGGCACTGCTTTGCACACATACTGTTTCATGACCAACAGTTATTATTCGACTCTGTTCCACTGTGCATTAAACAGCACAAGCAACCAATTCAACCAATGCCTTCAAATAGAAAGCGAAGGCATTTGTCCATTTGTCCGTCAATGCAGCAGCATCCGCAGCCTGGCCTCGCACTTTGTCTCAGACACTATTCAAGGCACTGGAGATAAATGGCAAACAAGAGAATGTGCGGAAAGTGTGTGTCCATTACGAAGATGTAACGTCAAACCGTGAGACGTGGTAGGACACACAGAAGCTCTGCGCTGTGGGAAGGGTACCGGGGGCGGATCTGGAATGAAGAAGGCGTCCTTCACACAGACCGCTCCTCGGAGTTTGACGTCTTGTCAGATGCGGATGCCTCTAGGCTACTTCCTCCTGAAAGCTCTCCTGTTAATGTGTCACAGACGTAAACTAACGATGAGCATTCAGTTAAAAATTCGACTCTGGCCTCACTCTATCGTCCGTTCGTCTTATTTATTTCATAATCTGTGACTCTCACAAGACAAATCCCTCCCAGATCTAGTATGCCTGCCCTGCACTTAGAAGTTTTATTATTTCAGTTAAAAGCGATTTCTCTTTTGCACTCGACGCGGTCATTGGGTTGGGCGCTAATCTTCGTTAATTTCACTCTCAGAACGATCGTTTCCCACTTCCACTGACACTTCTGCGATATGCCAACGGTCTCCCAAACGCCTCGGGTGCTTCTGCGGTACTAACTTCCCGGTTCACCCCCGAAGTCCAGCCCCATCAAAGTTATCTTTCTAAGAAACAAATCTCATAATTGCTCTAAATCTTTAACTGGCTTCAAAATGGTTATAATGAAACACTTTAAAAACCTTCAACTGGAATATTTCCCCTCTTCATATCTTCGGGCATTACACACTTATTTTTCTAAAAGCTATCCTTTATGTGCATGGCTTTAGTTCCACAGAAAGTGACCTTTCTCCCTTCTCCACCAACTTCTTCCTGATTTTCAAGGTCAAGTTCAATGGTAACATACACAGTGAAGAAGGTCCACTGCGCTCACTCCCAACCATGGCAGAATTCTTCTCCACATGCTCTGTGCTAAAATATTATTTTGAACATATTTTAAGCTCTAGTTATAAGTTACATATATCTTTTTCTAAACTGTGTTTCTGAGCTGGGCTAGGATTAAAGCGCATGTCACATATATTAAACACTCCATAAAACGTGAATGGACGTACCTTTGAATGACTGACTGACTGAAAATTCTGGGTTCTTCATTGACTTCATTTATTTAGCACCATCAAATATTTATTAGGCATCTATATGCCAGTGTTTAAGTGCTACAAATAATGATAATTATATAGAATAATTGACATACTATTTGCAACAGGAAATTATGTGATAATGCTCAAAACAACATATTTATAACTCTAAACTATGACAAAAAATCCAGACAGTGTGTTGCAGAATTATAAGGAACACCTGTTATAACCATCTTAAAATGAGAAAACAAAGTGAGGTTTAGAAAAACTAAATGACTTTCTCAAAGTGACAAGGGCCCCAAGGTCAGTACCGAACTCAGTTCTGCCTGGCTCTGGGCCACTTACCATGCCACATGGCCTCATGTAAATTCTTAAATTCTCACAGACTTATATTCCAGAGAGAAAGTTAGAATCTTCAAGAAAACAAATTACAACAAAAGAAAAAAATACTCAAGCCAAGCCAAGCCCTTTCCATTTCCCTAAGGGCACGAGGAAACAGGGTATTGATCAACATATAAATGAGATTCATAGAAAAGAAATGTGTCCCTCTGGAACAAATGGCTGTCTTAAATTTTCTCAGAAGATAAAGTGATTTCGCAGAAGGGCATTGCTGCAGTCAGAAAGGCGCTCTGCATTTCGGGCCCATGTTTCCCCATTTGACATTTCTAGAGAGTGTCTATATTCTCCGTAAGAGGTGGCTGGTTTGCATTCATACAGGAAGGGCAGTGACTGAGGTCTACTCAGAGGCCATTCTTATCAGACACGATACTGTTTGCAGTGGACATGAACAGATACACTCACTGGATTTTATATATGAAGCATTCAGTTATTTTGTAACGTCATCTTCTTATTGTTCGAGAACAGAAAGAAAAGACGCCAGTGGGCATTTAGCTCTCCTGGGTGCAGAGCTGCTACTGCAGTTGTCCTGACGAGCAAAGTGGCCGGGCTTTCTCACGCTCGCTCTGCAGGGGTCACTCGAAAGCCCTCCCTGCGTTACGGTTTAAGTAACATCTCATCGGCTTCGATCTCATGCCATCCTGTCCCCGAGGCGAAGGATGCCACGGGACGATGTTTTTATTTAAGGGAGAAAACCAGAGAAAGCTCTTCATTCTCTCTGCTGAAGAACAGAGAAAATGATCAACAAGGTCATATGTAATTCCAGTAAAACAGTAGATTACGGTCTCCTCTCCGTGAGTCTTTTTGATGCACTCTTCTTTGTAATTGGTCACAAAGTTTGAGCTGACATCATGAATTCTTAAACAGGACTTGGGAAGCTTTGGAACGCATAATCAATTGCTAATAATATCTGCCTGCCAATTACGGTAATATGGAGAGGAGACTCTCTTTTGTATATGTACAGAAGGTAAATCTAACTAGCAATTTACTGAGTAATATATTTACAAACATTCGTCACCAACTGCCCATGCTGGTCCCTCTCTTCGTGTCATAATTATATGCAGAAAACAGACGTTGTTTGTGGCAGTTACTTAAGACTTGCCAGAACAGTGTCGTCCATGATAAATACACATTAAATAAATACACCACGGTCCGAGAAATGCTGTCCTTCGTTTCAAAACGTCACACTTTGATAAATGAAGCCACATTCTAAAAAGCGAGCAGCCCAGGACTTGTGTGTTGCCGTTTCTTTTGTCACTAGACGCAGCAGGTCTTACCCCTTTAGGTAGCTGACTCCACGAAGCTGGAAGGTGGCACCATGCAGGAGAAAACTGGAACGTTATACTCTTTCCTAAAACGTTGGAAAAAACACACACCCTACAACAAATGCCGGTAAACACTGTTACAACGCTCTCCTCATGTGCACAGACAAGTAGCAAAATGATTAGGGGTCCACTTGAGTGGCCGAATCTGACAGTACCCAACCGAGACTTCGTTTAAACACAGAGGCGAATCATAACGTTTTCACTGGTCGTTAGTTATCTAGCCAGTTAATTTCTTTTTTCTTTTGTTCACCCAAGTTCTATTTGGGGGAGATAATAAGGGGCAGACTCAATCTTTAGTACTCTAAAAGTTACCACTGTAATCCATTCTAGTACCCTTTGTCTATTGCATTAGTTTTCTCCTTACTCTGTAACAAATTACCACAAATTGAGCAGCTTGAAACAATACCATTTATCACCTCTGAGTTCTGTAGGTTAGAAGCATTTGTAGGCTGGACTGTGTTCTCTGCTCAGGGCGTGTGAGGCTGAAAACCCAGTTCTTTGTGGTATTGGGACCAAGGTCTCTGTTTTCCTGACGACCATTTACCGGGAATCACTTTTAGCTCCTAGAAAACATATTCAGTTCTCTGAGTCTCTGATGTTTCCCTTGCCCACAGCCAGAAAAAAATTCTGCTTATAAAAAGCCCATGTGATTAGATTAGGCTCATCAGAAAAAAATTTATCTTTTAATTAACTCAGAGTCCACTGATTAGTCTAATTGCATCAGCAAAATCCTTTTGGCCAGGAATTTAACATAATCAAGCGTGGGATATTTTATCTTATTCACAGTCCCCAGGATGGGCCAGGACCCTTGGGTGTCATCTGTAAGATTCGGCCCACAACGATGAAGTTCATCACATAATCGACTTCACCACAACTTCACAATAACATATCAACTTATTCTTTTGCCAAGTTTTTCTGTTTATTTTATCCTAATTTTATTCAAAACATTTTTGAATTAAGTAACAATGTATTAAAAATTAGTTTGAAGTTTCAAACGATGTGTAATGAATAAAAGCTAGAGTTTTATTCTCCCAAGATCCAAAATTGTTAAATTATCTTCACTTGCACCTTTTACAAGCCTTTGACCTGTCTCTTTTCCTGCCCTAATAGATTTGACAGTTTCCCCAAATGATGCGGTTCTGTGATATCGCATTGGACTTTGGGAGGCAGGAGATGAAGATCTTGCTTCGGCACTGCTACTAACCAACCAAATATTTGGGCAGTGACTCATTACAGACTCATCGAGTTTTGGCCTTAAAAGGAGTCTAATATTTTCTCTGCCAAAAAATTTACTTGACTTTTTTTAATGATGATACAAAATCCCTGCCAACTCTACTTGGATTCCTTCTGTGGAGTCTCCTTTGATCCTTGGGCAGCTCCATCATTAAGACAAAAAACAAAAACCTTCTCTAGATTCAATCGAAAGCTATATTTCTCCATTTTCAAGCATTCGAACAAATGGTGGGATGTTAAACCATGCCTATTAGCCTTATCCTCTCACTCCTCTGTCATAGGACAATCCATCCTTCAGATGTTCGAAGTTGGCTAACGTATCCATTTCTCTAGATACACAAGTTTGTTTTTTCCAGTTTTAACAGAATGGCAGGCATTTTGCTAGGCACCGATAAGGAAGCACAACCTTCGTGCAGTTGATATTCGAGTTGCTTCTATGGTCTGATCACCCAGCGTCCTGTTCTGGCGGCTCTCTTCTGGGCCAGATCCAGACCTGGACCCCAGTGTGGACACCAGGGTCCCCTCCATCACCTTTGCTCTAGAACCTGTGTGAATACCGAACAGCTGCTTACAGAGGCAAGTTCCTACATCCCATCGCTAACCCGGGCAGAACTTCATTATCCTGACTCAGCTTATTCCTCTGTCAGATGAGTTCATGGGAGAAATAGCAGATTTTCAAAGCCTTTTCTGACTCTGGTATTCGAATTCTAAGAAATCTGGATTAACCACATTCTGATTAAAGGAGACCATCTGTATTGCTATTCTCAAAAAAAAAAAAAAAAAGCAGATATCAGATAGTTCATCTTCCATTGGTCGAAAGGCTGAGGAACGATATATACTTGACAAATTTTACTAGACCTCAAATGAGCTAGTTAGTTAGCACTGTGATGATGCGATATGTTTCTGTCACCAGTTGTCATTCAAATATTCACCGGGAGCCAGAGCTCAGGTTTAAATCGTGTCTCGGTAGCCTATTCCCATAAACTGCTAGAAACTCCGTAAAAACAGAAAAACCCACACAGACAGCCATCTCCAGTCCCTGCTTTTCTCCGTGGTGATTCAAAGCATTGCTCTCCTCTAACCTTTACTTTAACAGAGGAGGCCTGTCACGAGGCAGCCATCTCCGTCCGGCTCTGCTGGTGACTTCCCCTTTGGGCCACGGAATGCTACATTCTGTAACAGACGGGTACCTTGGGTATTGTTGTTCTGGGAATGTATAAAAAATCAGCCTATTCACCGCCTGGAAGAAAAGAGTGAGTGTTTACACGCCCATGCAAACCCTCACTTCAACGATGACAGTGACAAAGAAGTGGGCTATGACAATAAGGCGGGGCTCCTGTGTTTCCTGTTGAAAGAAAAAACTTAAAAAAAATCTTTAACTCATAGAGTCGAAGGAAAATGAATAGACTAGCGTGTGAACCCACATATTACGTGGAGGGCATAACAAACTTCAATCTAATTCCCTATAATCTCTGTAGGCAGTTGAGTTTTAAGGCACCAATAGCCTTTGATTTTTTAAAGGAGGAGTCAGTCTTTGTTTGCAGTTAGTTTTTTCAAAGTCTTGTTCAGAAGCAAGGAGACGTGCAAATGGCAAAGCTGGAACCTGGACCCTGCCCTCTGAATCTGTGCTGGAAGTTTGGGGAGACTGTGCCTCCCTTCCCGAAGACGCGGGACCCAGAGACGTAGCAAAGGAAATGAAGTGAAAAAAGACAAAAACGTCTCCTGAATTGCCGGCTGCCTCATCCTGAATACCCCGCTACCAAATTCTGCTGCATCTGTCTATCGTCAGGAGTCTTTTCACCTGGCCGCCATTGGATGCTGGCCTCAGCCATCGGGACGCCAGTCGGGGCTTCCTCGTCAGCCCCTCCGCCCTCACTTCACAGGGGAAAAACTAGTTTCCAGAATGCCGATCTGATCACGGCACTTCCCTGCCCCCCACCCTTCCACGTGTCCCTGAGGCCGTCCTAGGTCCAGTTCCCACTGATCGCCGGCCTTAGCACAGCCTCATTTCACAGGCCAGAGACACATGGTTGTAAGCCCTGGGCAGTTTCTTCCATAGATATGGTTTTAGGTTAAAGAGCAAGCCAACTGCAGAGGACAATGAGGACTTAAACTTGTCATCTTTAAATTATACCTGGACCCACAGCTACGTATAACATTTCCATTCACTCTTCAGAGGAGAGTCACATAAGGGTCTCTCGTTCAGGTTGTCAAATGATCTCCGACACCTTTATGACGTGGAAATTACACCGGACAGGGGAAAAGTTGCACGTCAAATCCACAATAAAAGGATAGCTACGATCACTCTCTGGAACGTTCTGAGCACGCCCCGTTGGTGGAAAGCAATGCCTGATGCAGACACCTCCCAAGTCTGCTGTCGAGTCTGGGTCTCACCTGGATGCTCACCTTGGATCGTGGAGGTGCCCGGATGTACCACTTGCAATCCACGGCCTCGCTAGCAGAGGCTTTGCCTTCCTTCATAATTTGCATAGATTCCACAATTCCTTCGGAGCCGCCCATCTCAAACTCACACACTAAATAACAAAATGCCAAACAAACACAAAAATGGAGCTTGAATAATAAACCAAAAGTATACGTCAGAACAGAAAACAAAGGCTTCTGAACATGATTAAATATCTGTTTTACCAACCTGGTAACGGTTTCAAAACTCCAAGGTCCTTGAAGTCAGGATCTTAAAAATCGAGAAAAAGACAATTAGTCTTATTCTGCATTTATTAGTTACAGTGATGCTCAGTAATGTGCCACTAAAGGACTCAGGAATCTACCTAAAAAAAAACACACACACACATTAAGGGAAATTAAATGGTTAAATAAAACTGCACGATAATGCTAAGATTGAAATGTTACTTTATGTGACATTTTATTACTCCAGATTTTTTTCTCAATACAAAATAAGCCATTAAAATAAAAAAAAAAAGCTTCCAATGCCATTCTTTTATCTAATCATCAGATAAGAATCTTATTCATTTTCTACTCCATAATTGAACAAGAGATGTTTTTGTTAAATATATCCATAGGTAATTCAAGATCGGGGCAAACCTCCATCTCCTCTAGATATAATTATTTTGTTTGATTCAAAAGATTTTATAAATCGTCGAAACACATTTATCAACTGAAATACTAGAGGCACGAAGTTGGGGTATAAAATCCTGGCGGATGGCGCCATCCTGTCTTCACCGGATTCTCTCCCCTAACTTTCCACACCATGTGGACTTTCAGAGTCCCCCGAATCGTGCGGTGGCCACTTGACACCCATCCCCTCCCCGGTCTCCCTGTGACTCGGCCGCGTGGGCGGATATCCATCCGTCTCTGCCCGTGAACGACAGGGGAGCTCGATTCGTCTTGGGCCTCAGAAGAGTCCTTGCTGTCACAGGCCCCAAGCAGTGCCCTGCCCCCCAGTTCCCGGAGTTGCCTTTGGGATAGGCGTGCAGCCTGCATGACATCACGGTGAGCCCGCGGGAGGGTGCCGAACAAGTTTTTCCCAATGACCGATGGACACGACGCATAGTTTTCCAGGCTCCCATTGTGTCATGTTCGATTTGGACCCTTTGGGATCGCGTGTGGCACCTTCCGGTGTCAACAGGTGCCGACGTCGGAAAACGCCAACTCTTCCGATGAGCAGCACGGACACCCGGAGACCCGGGTCCCAGGGGCCACGTCGCCGGGGCGCCACGTCCGCCGTCTGAGCTGGACGCCTCGGCTTTTTCCTTTTGAAACAATCCCCGTCCTCATGTCTCGGTTTCTCTGAATTGCATTTTCTTTTATTTATGGGTGAAGGCGCCGCAGGCCGCGATTTATCTTGGAGACGCACGGTGTCCAATTTAAAAGATGACTGCGAAATTTAGTTCCATTTTACCACGAGGGCACTAGTTATCGATTTAAAGTCTTACGAAGGTAGAAATGCTTCACGCCTGCCGCACAGAAGACAGGGGCCGCGTTTCATGTCGTCATCGAATCGTCTCACCCATATTTTCCCTTATTTTGACATCCCGCTTGCCCACCTCAGCTATCTGGATTCTTTATTATTCATTATCTCTTTCTTTCTTTCTTTTTTTTTTTTTTTGCTATTTTGCATAATACTTAATAATAGTCATTATTTCTACTCACTAGCTCTTTTTCGATTAGACAATTGCGGCCTTGCATGACTGTTCCTGATTCTCGTGCCGACGTAGCCGCTAGTCTGTCTGTTTTCTAGTCGAAGGCTAACACTTGTCATTTTTATAACTCATGCCAGACAATGTTGAGGGACATTCCAGCTCTGGGAGTTAAAAATTTATTTTTATCTTTCTATTAATGGTGGGAGCAATGACAGTTAATTTTTTTTTTTTTAGGGGGGAAAAAAAACCCATTTCTGCAATTCCGTTTGAATCAGACCCCAGTAATATTGCCATCACCATAATAGATGGCCCATATGACCTGCAAAAACAAACGAAAATAAATAACAATGATTTTTAAAAACAGCCTACACTGAATTTATGAGCATTAAGATCGATTTTCTGCCCCAGCTTGATCAAGGGCAAAAACAAATTAGCATGCAGCACAATGAAGCTGAGTTAGCGAGTCGGTCTTACACTGGTTCTTAGATCTACTCTCCACCAAGCAACCTGAACAGAGTTCGAAAAATATAAATCCAAGCGTAGTTCTCACTCGGCTTTCCATCGACCGCCCTTAGCATCAAGCCACGCCTGTCTTGAATGGACCGTGACGTCCTGAGTCCTGGCGCCCAGCCCACCCCATGCTCCTCAGCTCTCTGCTCTCTCCACTCAGAAATCCTTGGCTCTGTCCCCTCCCACAGCCCCCAGGGCTCGGGCCTCAGCACTCTGAGCTTAAACGCTTGACTCTTGACTCCATCTGCCGCGTCTTTCCCCCAGGGCCCGGCACAGCTGGGTCATTCTCATCCTTCAGTTCTTGGCTTGAGCACTGCCTTCTCGGGCAGGCCCTCTCCTGCATGGCCCTCGCTCCAGAAGCATTGTCTTCCATTTCCCTTCTCCCTTCATGGTTTCTTATAGTACAGCCGACTATTACTACGCTACCTGTTTACCTTTTTATTCACCGTACACTCCCGCTAGACCAAAAGACTCACTTTCTCTACTACCATTGCACTTGTCCATGTCTGAAGTTGGAGTAAAAAGTGAAACTGATGTTTCGAAGACGTCTTTTGCTTATGGAAAGGAGAAATCAACTCCAAATAAAATGAGAAAGCTGTACACGGGAGATGAAAATATGACAAAAGCCATCATTCCTTCAGCTTTATAGAGGTTAATAATTTGCCTTATCGCGATTTAGGAAGAAAAAAATACTTTCTAGTAATTTTCTTGCGGCAGTTTTATTGCAACATTATTTTGAGACAAATAATTGTTTGAAAAGTATTGAATATTTCAAATGTAGACATAATTAGCTCTTTAAAAGCCAAAAACCTCTCCAGCCAGTGTGATAACTCACCCGTTAAGATGCCGCGGCAGCTAATTCACTTCTAATTCCAAAGCTGTAACGAGTAATTTTTGAATTTTAAAGAGCTCATCATACTTATGTTTGAAAAATTCAGTTCTTTTTCTTTAACAATTGATTTCAAAATGATTTCACAGCTGCACTAGTGTGATATACTCCATCCAAAAATGCTCTGTTGTATAACACATAATAAGTTAAATTTTAACATCCACCAAGCCCAGGGAAGAATAAATTTTATTACACTTTTGTTTCTTATTTAGCATTTCGTCATGTTTTTTTGAGTAGATTTTTTTCATTTCCACGAGTCAGAGAACTCTGCTATGCTCATTTTTTGACAGCATCTTTACATGTTGAACAGTAGAGTTGGGTTAAGAGACAAGTCTTTTAATTTTCCTTTTAAAAGTTTGAAGTGTCTTTAAATATAAAAAATATATGTAAATATTTTTTCACTTCTTTTATAATGAAATAATGTTAATATAATAGCGTAAGTATATAATAACATGTTATTACATAATTATATAAAATGAGTATTATAAATTATTTATTTAGGAAATTTTTGAAAAAAATTAAAAAATAATACTGCGAAACAAAACGAAAATAAATAAAAGCTAAAAACTGTCATGCCTCTCAAACTAAAAATGGTAAAGTCACTGAACCACCTTTCAGGGTAAGCTACGGTATGGCGTTGGCTGGACAAGCACACACCCCAAATCTGGGAGACTGATAAAATGGGGCACAGTCGCCATGGCAAATGGCTACCGGATGAAAAGTCGGTAATAAAATCAGGACACTGCTGCTTCCCAACCTACAACAACTCTCTGATTTAGAGTTTTCGGTTAACCAAAGACGGAGTTAACGTCTTGTCTGCAGAACTTGGCTTCTGCCTGACGCGTGGGCAGGGGTACAGATGTGGCCGAACGAGCTCATTCTGCTCGAACTCATCCGGTTTCAGCACGACTCGCCATCGAAGATCTTCCCTCACGTGGAGGCTTGGCGACAAGTGTGAGCAGTGAAGAAACATTCGGTTTACCGCGCAACTTTCGAATCTCATGACTTATCCTGGGACATCTGGGTTGACGTTTGCGTTGATGGCGCAAATACAATGGTGAGTAAGCTGCTGATGGATTAATGACTCAAGACAATGGCACCAAACCTCAGCTATTAGCATCCATTGGATAATTCATCACCACGCACTTGTGGGGTGAAAAAGAAAAAAAAAAATTGGGTAAATGCCTTTTCTTCAGTATAAACACAGTGAATCTCTTGACTTTTCTCCTGGATAAGCATAGTAAATTTGTTGACTTTAAGGCAAACAACTGACAATGTTGGCTGCAAATAATAAAATTCAAGCGTTAAGCAAAGGAAAATGTAGCCATCGCCGTATATTTGACAGCTTCTCAATACTTCAGAATTTCTAAGTGTGATTGTTGACATGAATAAATATGAGTTTTGATATCAAATAGTTAAGTGTGTCAACATTTGGAAGGCAAGTATAACAGTGATGCCAACTAGCAGCGTAGGACCTTAAACAACCACACATGGGCAAAAAGCATTTGAAGAGCAAAATACATTGATAGATGTTAATGTTACATAATATAAACGTTACATAATAGAAACATTCACTGAGTCTACGGCCACACCACCCGGAACAAGCCCGATCTTGTCTGATCTCGGAAGCTAAGCAGGGTCGGGTCTGGTTAGTGCTTGGATGGGAGACCACCTAGGAAGCCCAGGTGCTGTAGCTGTTAAAAAAAAAAAAAAAACTTCACTGATATAGCTTCACATGCCTCACTGCAAATAACCTTCGGCAAACTTATTTTTCGAGGCTTAAGGTGGCATCCAACTGAAAAAACTACAGAAAGACGTTCCCCTTTTCCTACTCTTCATCTCTTGAGAGGCTGAAATTTCTTCACGGACTCCATCTGCAAGAACACAGTGCAGCAGGCTCGATGCAGGAGCAGACACGAGGATCTAGCTGTCTTCGAATACGACAGCCGTCAAGTAGATTTACGAAAATATGAAACGATGTAATTCTCCAGTTATTTTCATATTTATTAATATGTTAATATTAATCGATGTCTTCAAAATATGCTTTTTATGTTACAATGTGATTGGCTTGTTAGTGTGATTGTTTCTGTATTAATTAGCTTAAATAGCTATTTAATTTATTATTAGCTTAGATGTATGATATGATAGAGACTGAATAACATAGCTCAACAAACCTGAGCAGTTGGGGGTCTTCAGTACTTTTGAAAAGATAAGGGTATTGAAACCCAACTATTTCAGAATTTCTGCTCTAACCAACCATCTTTGTTTCATGTGTAAACGCCTTTTCCCAGCAAAACTCCAGTTGCAGTTAATTAACCTCTGCAATGCATTTATTTCATATTCCAGAGAAATTTCTGCAATGCTAGCCATACTGTACATCCTGTAGATGGACTTTCAGTAAATTGTTGTTTATCTGATTAGACTATGAGTGAATCAAATCAGAGTCATCTTCATTTTACAAATGGACAAGTTGGAGGATCAGCAACCTTAGAAAAATGCAACTTGGGTTGACCTATAACCGAAATAGATTAATAGCTATCTCTATAACTTTGAACAAATCACTAAATATTTCTGAAACTCAGGTTTGTTGTTGTTGTTGTTGTTGTTGTTGTTTTAACTAAAATGAGGATGTTGTTGGTCTAAACTTTCACAGTTCAAAAACGCCATTGCACACAGAACACAGAGATGTGCCTAGAACAATGGTTTAAGGGAAAATGGAATTGTCGGACTTGGCCACGTAACTATACTTACAAAATCCTCTGATTATAGAAATCGGATCTGACCCTCTGATACATTCAATGCACAGCTCAGTGGCCAGCCAGGCCTTAGAGAAAGACACTCGACACGTTCCTCGAAGTTGCACAACCTCTCGCGCCTCACGTTACGTCAGATCCTAATGTCATGTCTCCTCGCAACTTCCTTCGAAAGCCCCGTAATATCCGTGGCCATATCTTTATTAAATCAGCCCTCGCACCGAAAATGACGGCCCACCGCAACGGCCTCCCTCCTGTCCGCTTCTTTACCTCTCTGCAGCCCATCACACCGCTGACCCTTTGTTTCCTGCACGAGATGGAAAACCACTGTGTTTCCTGTTTTTGAAATCAGTGAACTGAATTGAAGACGCTATTTTAAAATTAACTGCAAAAGGATCTTGACAGCACGGTGCTAAAATAGCTTGCATTGCCATATTTTAATAATCTGATTTAATTCACTCTTGTCCAGAAGCACCATCACTCCGGCATAAAATCATACCGCAATATTTTAAACCTTTCTGTAAGGTTTACTGTTATCTCTGAGTCCTGGGCTGACAATCATAGCTTCACACCGAGTTTGCCTCCCAACTGTCTTAATGTCAGCACAGAGTTAAATATCATGATTTCTTTTCTCCAGCTGAATTTTAGAGATCAAAACTCACAAGAATTTCAAGAAAGAAGTTTGTCCTTTAAAATATCGCTATTAACACAGATTATACAGATTTTCTGCTTCCTTGCTTTTTTAACTGTAATATATGACGTTTCCTCATGATGCTTGTATTAATATTTTTAAATAACTTAAGAAGACAAACTCCTTCTTACAAATGGATGCACGGAAGCTGGATTTTGCTTACGTTTGCATTAGGCAGGCTTTTGTAATGTCTGTTTTTGATCAGTAGTCCCAAGGCAATAGTTCTATGGAGAATATGTATGGTCACCCTACAGAATAAGGGGGAAAAAAAAACTTGAGGTAAGGAGGGAAGAATAAGTCACCAGAAGACCAAAAGAATGATAAAGACATGGAGAGAACCAACTAGATTGTCCAAAACTTGCGTTTGCCGTTTGCATATTTGAATGAGCTGTCGTAGAACTTTTTTTTTTTTCTGTTCAAGAGAAAACAGAGTTCTCGACTGATCATTAGCAAACCACACCCTCCCCCTCCCCGCGGTTCTCTGGGAATTCCGTCATTCACTCGCTCGGTCGGTTCATCCTCAATCACGCGAACCCTGGAATGAAGGAGTCTCCTGTTTGAACTGCCGTTTTCACGAGAACCGGTTTGACAGAGCGTTTCTCGCTGGCGCAGCTGAGGTGCCAACGCTGTCAGTGAAGAAAACAGCCCCGGTGCCCCCCTCTCTCCGTTACTTTGCCTCGCTCTTTTCCCGATATCCGCTCACGTTCACGGATATGCTCGAAAAGGGCGACCTCGAAATTAGGAGACGGGCAGAGTCATTGACCGCGGAAGAGTTCAGAGCGGACACGTGGCAGAGGTAAAGGGCTGGACTGGAGGTTTCGAGCGGAGCGTGACTCGCCTTGAGGCCGAGGTGACAGTCTGGGCGCATCTAACCGCATCGCTCTGGGACCCGGGCCAGCGCGTGTGGCCCACGGCTGCAGAGGGGCGGCATGAAGGAGCCGCCGCGCCAGGACCTGGAAGCGTGTGTGAGCGTGTGTGAGCGTGTGTGAGCGTGTGTGAGCGTGTGCACACGCGGTGGCCGGTCATGTTATTCTCACGTTGGCCCCTGCCGCCCCGCTCACGTCGCCGCATGCTAAGTAAACGGCGTCGCTTACAATTAAACAGCAACAGCAACAGCAAAGCGTATTGTAAGGAAAATCTGTCTTCCCGATTGTATTAAAAAATGTAAGTGCAAGCACCACGGAAGGCTCGTAAGTGACACGGACGGACGTGCCGTGGACGCGGTGAAGCACGCGGGCCGCGCAAACGCAGCTCCGCGGCAAGGTCGTTCCCGCTTCCAGGGGGTCCGAGGAGCCGCAGCCCCTTCGGAGGAGCGCGGGTGGCCTCTGAGCCGACGCTCCGGGAGTGCTGGCCGCCACCGCCGTCGGCAAGGACACGAGAGTGTGCGTGCCAGGCCCAGCGGTGCCCGTGGGGCTGGGGGGAAGAGCCACTGCGAAATGCCACGTGCGGCCCTTGGCATTGGGCCGGGGGTCGGGGGAGATGCGTGAGGCGCCCCTCGCTCAAGCCCGAGCAGCCCGTGGGGTTACGTGAACAGGATGCGTTAACGCGACCATCGTGTGAGGACTGGGAGAATCGAGCACATCGCCAGTCTGGAGGAAGGGCCGCACGGACCACCTTCTGTCTCGAAAAGCCAGCGTGTCTCTGCTTTTAAGTCACCACTCTGATCTCTCGTCCCCGAGGCGAGAATCTTTGCGTTCCAGCCATCCTTCTGCTCTTCGGATCCACAGAATTAAGCCACACGCTTTTTAAAATAACAGCCGTGCGTGGTGAGTAATGATTTGCAAAGACTGAGATTAAAAGGGCACAAAACGATATACCAGTCAAGGAAAAAAAAAAAAAAAAACTTACATAACGATATTACGCTAACAAAATGGATCTAAAAGCCAAACTAAAATATTCAACCAAAAAGTAGGTCAGATATTAATTTTGTAAAGAATTCACCAGAAAGATTTATCGATGTTGAGCCTGTATCATGAAACCGAAATGACTGCCAGGATCCTGCCTTCCGCGGCTTCGATCTCCTCCTCTCTGAGAGACGAGGGGGGGAAGTATCGGCTGGTTTCGATACAAAGCCGAGGACCAGGTAACGGATACGATGCGGATCCCTTCCAGTCTGAAGTGCTATGGAGATATAAGTTACCCCAGCCAAACGCAATTCGGAACTTTAGTTCCTGGGTGACAAGTGGATTGAAAAACGCCTAAAATATCACCGTTGCTGAAAACCATTCTTTACAGAGTCACATCCCACTGTTATAGACTCACCGTCCCGTTCTGTGCACTCCGCTCATTTCCGCGACAAGGCGTTTGACTTCGGGGTTACTGAGGGGTCCGTCTCCCTTCCTCAAATGCCCGAGACCGGCTGAAAAATTCCTGCAGGAAATTCCAATGTAGTTCCTGCTGCATCCAAATAGTGCCAGATACTGGTGAATGTCCAAATATCCACTTTTCCCGTAATCCATAACAACATGTACAGGATACAACATAGACCAGCTCCGAAATCATACCCACGTTTTAGATAATGGTAACATTGAGCAGACCTAAATATGTATGAAGCCGTTTTAAGACGCACTGCGCCCAATGTCACGACTGGCCGCGTCAGGTCTTCTCGAGGGATGCAGCTATCCGAGTACTAAAAGGATCGTCACGTACTTGTGTTTTCCTCTAGTAAGCGACCTCGGCTCATTTTAAAAATGGGGAATTATTGTTTGCAATGAGATCTCAGAATCATCCCAACGGCATTTGTCACACCCATTTGGATCCTCTGGTGCTCATTTCCCCAATGTGGCGGTGGATCAGAAGGTGTCCGAATGCTGAGAATGCCACCTGAGAATCCAAGTGATCAGAGTCAGGCACCTACTTTTGAACCGCATGTTGAAAAAGATCGCTCCACCTCTGAAAAAGAATTATTTCTCAGAAGCGGAACTCCATCTCGGTGGACTGGGGTGAGCGCCAGACAGAGCTAGACTGTCAGAGGCCACTTGGACCCCAAATCGATCATCTTCGAAGGCTTGTGAGGATCAAGCACATTTCCGGTCTCCATCAAACACAACGTGGAAGCGTTCACTAAAATGTGCCTTAGAACTTTCAGTGGAGCTCCGCTGACATTTCTTTCCACTGGCATTTTAAAACATTTGTGCTATTGCATAAATGGTGCCATGCTGTAAAAATACGGAGTGATCCATGTGCTCTTAAGCCAGCTGTTTGTGGAGACACTTGCTAAATCTGGACTCTGCTCAACTTTCTATCATTCCGATAAAAGAACATCTACCGTTATTTCATTAAGAAGTCTGAAAATAATGCAAGGTTTCCCCAAAGTAATGGACTAAAGCATTATAAATCAATACCTTACTTTTTAGGTGAGAAAAAGAGAATTACGTCCCTTGTGTTTAGCCAGAGAGCATAACCGATAGGACCCCATCGATCAATTTTTTTCCCCTTAGACTTTTCATTCGTATCAATCCTTAGCCCTCTCCTGATTAGCCGAGCTGAAAACTCAGCTAATCAGATGACAGTACTGACTTCACTTCTTCACGCTTTCTTTTCATCGAGAAAGATAGCAAAGAGCTTTCAATTATCACATAAAATCTCTCAGAACCGACCTCCCTCTCCAGCCCACTATGGTTTTCCTGTCCCAGCCTTCATTCTGAAGGCACCAAATCCCAGCCAGTCTCTTTGCCCTGGTCCTACCTTCTTCCAGGGTTTCACATATAATTTTTGAGCTAAACTGACATCAAAGGCTTGTGGCCAACACCAGCTGCCCACCGTGGGAGCGACGGCGTTGGACCAGTCCCGTACTCGGCATTGCAGGAAGCCGGAAACCAACCCGTCACCCAACAAAGACGTGAGAAACATGCGTCGTTGCCACTTTAACACACTAAATTTTAGTTTTTTAAGTCTTTTTTTTTTTTTAACCCTACAAAGGTTGATACAAACACCAAAAGGTCATTGCCGTTCACAAACCTACATACGGCGGTCAAAATAGCCTGTAATAAGGAGCCTCTACGCGGGCTCTCACTGTCCCACTGCCGAGTAACTGTGCCCTGGTGTGATCACTCTCCCCGGAGTATGAGCTGGTGACTCACGGCCAACGAGTAGTGACTCACTCCCAGCGATGGTGCTGGGATGTCGCCCTCTGAGATTTCTTACAGAGTCAGTGACTTCCATCTGGTTCTCCGTCTCTGTTTCTCTCTCGTACGTTTGCTACAAGGACAGTCAGTTCTCATACAGAGACGCCCACAAAGTAAGGACATGCTGTCTCTGACCAATGACCACGGAAGAACGAGCCAAGTAAGGGGCAGTGTGAGCGAGTGAGGACATCTCCTCACCCACTTGAGCCTCGAGATGGCTGGTGATCTTGCACACAGAGTTTTTTGGGGTTTTTTTTGCCTTAACATGAGCTTTCGGTTGACATGCATTAAGAAAATCTAACCCTCGTACTTCTTGATTTTTAGTAATTATTATTAATCAAAGATATCAAACGATGGTGATAAACAAAACCAAAAGGATGCCTACATATTTAGCAATAATTGTTTGAGAACTAGCAGGAAGGGTACATAACATGGATTTGACCATGCCATTTACTCACTTTCGGAAGACTCCTAAAGGCGAAATTTTCAAGCGGAAAACATATGCGCTTGCCTCTTGCAATTTCAGGAAACTAAAAAATATCGACAATACTGTCTCTGAGAATTTCTGCTTCTGGAGTTTTGCTTCTCCTTATTTAAGAAACGCTGTCAAGGCACAATGAGCAGTTTGGGACATTCTGCCACGGAGCGCTCCAATTTCTGGGCCTCGCAGCATAGGGAAGAGTTGAGAAGCTTCTCCTGTTCTTCTTCAAAATAAACACATGCAGTTTCATTTTCAGAACAAAATATCCCCTGTACCATATTAAGTCCATTCTTTGAAAAAAAGTTCTTATTTAGCCTAGTATTTTCATATTTTAAAATTAAACAGGAAACATTTTTTATTCCAGAGAATTCGCTGCTTATTGTGATGTTAGGATGGACTTAAGGACAGAAAATTTATATTATAATTATTATTATTTATAGTGTGATATTTCTTTGGGAAAAATTATATCAGAAAATATACTAACTATAATTTTATAAAAAGATTTTCTTGTTTACCTATTAGTCAAATAAAGCAAATAAACAAGGCATACTTTTGAAACTCCCATGATAGTCATTGTAATTTAATCTTACATATAATTTTCCAATATTAACAGCACAGAAAATTAAAAATTAGCTAAAATATGAAAGTGTGTGTGTATATTATATATATATGTATATATATACATATATATGTATGTATGTATGTATGTGTGTATATATATATATATATATATATATATATATATAAAATTCTATTTTCCCACTAATTTAGACTGAAATGTAGATAAGCTCCACAGAGTGGTCCTTTTCTTAAATTTATTTATCGTTTTTATCTACCGCTGACTTGACAAGCCACAGAGAACCGAAATCCTGGGTCCATGTTCTCCCTCCTCCTCCTGCTTTCCCTTTCCCCGTCTTCCTTTCTCTTCGTCTCTGAACTTCCTTCCCAATTCCTGCTGAGACGTATTCTGGAGGGCTCGGATGTGAAACCACAGCAGTCACGTGCCAATCACACCCAACTCAACAGGAATGACAGAAGTCTGCCACAGGAAAACTAACGTATTTCATTCTAATAAATGGATATATACACTTAAAACGACCCTTAGTTTATTTATACATTCAATAAGTGCTTGCTTCACAGAAAATGTTGAGATTCCAAAGAGCTCTATAATTGCTGAGATGCTGAGAACTGTTTTAACACTTTATAATTAAGTAATGCTATGATTTCAAAAATATTTGATGTCACTATTGGATTGATTTCAGAATGAGATATTTTCATAACATTTCTAAGTTTTGTCCACATAGTCAAGCCTTTACACCTAAGGATGCCAACACTTAAATATATATCAAAATCTGGAATTGAAGAAACTAACTGGAAATATTTTAAAATATTAAAATATAATTGTAATTTCATTCCTTAAACTGCATGTTTAAAATTTCTTTCCTTAAACATTGAAATTTCTAATTGTCAACTGTCATGGAAATCCCCATATAGTGAGACATGCAGCAAAAATGAAATAATATTGAGCATAAAAAGTAATATTAAATGTAAAGGTGTTGCTAAATATGTTGAAAATTAAAAGTATACTTTTTCTTTAAATACATAAAAGTTATTTTGAACTATATTTGACATGAAGAGGAATGTAATTTCAGGATATTAAATTTAAATATCATATTATATCAAGACTTATTTCTCTCATCTCATTCTGTTTTAAAAGAAACACTCCAAGTCTCTATTTCAAAATTTACTTTGTTGGTGACAGATGCACACAATAAAAACTCAGACATGTTTATAGCATGATCGTGGCACCAAAGAGGTTCAAAGTTTTCTGTTTTTGCTTTTGCACCAGAAGGCGGTGAAGAATGTCTCAACTGAAAGCTCCATAAATGGAGAAACTCAAATTTATGAGCTCCTGTAAAAAATTTTAGAGAGGCCTTTTGACATACGGATGCCCATGAATGTTCATTTAATTTTTACATAGAAAATGAGAGACGAATAAATAATTTTTATTTTTCATGTTTCAGGGAAAACCAAGAGTAAATGTGCTAGGATTACATTTTATAAGCTCCTCTTTCCAAAATGTCAACGGATGGCAACGCGCCTCGACGTGGAGGGGTTAAACAGAGGCCGCCACGTCGGAACCCGCGCGGGTCGGAGAGGAGCGCCAGCCGCAGGACACGCGGCCTCGCGGCCTGGGCCACCCCCGCCCCGCCGCGCAGAGGACGCCGCGCCCCGGCCTGCGCCCCCCGCTCTCGCGCTGTCTGCTCGGCACGGGCCTCGCCTCCTCGCCGCGGCTTCGGAAACGTGCAGGGTGGCGTGCTGGTTAAGGGGGGACCTGCTCTGGCCCGTGGGCTGCCCAGGTGTCCAGCCGAGCGTCATTCCAGCCGTGCCCGGGAGGGCGTGTCCGCGTGAGATCCCCCTCGGGAGTCTAGACGGAGTAAAGAACGCGGCCCTCCCGGGTGTGGGTACGGGGGCCTCCCCACCCCCGGGTGGGCTGAAGCCCTCAACAGAACGAGAGGCGGCCTCGAGTGAGGGGGGGCCCTCCACGGGACTCGGAGCCGAGACCCCAGCTTCCCCCGTCTCCGGACTCAGGCCGTAGGCCGCGGGACGGCTCCTCCCAGGTCTGCAGCTGCCCGGTTCTGAGTGACTCCACCATCCGCTCTCCCAGGGCCCAGGAGATAGGCCGGGACGATGCCACCTGCTCTCCGGGGTCCCCGGCCTGCCGACAGCAGGTGTGTGGACAGCCAGGCCACCATCATCACGCAAGCCTGTTCCTTACTATGAGTCTCGTCTACATGGCTGCAGAACCGATCCTGCCTCTCTGGAGGAGGCTGACTGATGCCCACGGCGCGGGCCCTTCCTGACGCGTCCTGCGCGTCTCCCTGGCCTGTCCCCCGCCTGGGGAACGGCCCTCGCCCCCTCGGCTTCCCAACTCTGCACGGACACGCTGCGCCGTCTCCGATCCTCAGCTCCCCACCGTTCCTCATCTCGGAGCTGAGGTCTCTTTGCCTCCCACAGTCCTTTCTTGACATAAGTAAATAAAAGTGCGGGACTTGACCCCAGAGGAATCGGGCGATACTTAGCAAGCCCCTCCTGAGCGCCAGGCCCTGTGGAGAAACTTTACCAATAATCCTCACGATGACGCCTGACTCACAGAGCGGTTATCTTTCCACATTTTAAAGTCGAAGAAAGCGAGAGTCGAGGTGACTGAGAACATCGACGAAGGCCACGCAGTACAACGAGGGCAAGGCTGGGATCTGGACGCGGGCGCGGCCGCCCCCCACTGCCTGTGGGGGACATGCTCCGACACCCCCGCGGAGGCTCCCGAACCCCACGTCGAACACTGTGCTTTCACCTGCACGCACACACTTGCGATAAAGTTTAACCTATAAATGAGGCGCAGGAAGAGATTAACAACAATAACTGATGATAAAACAGGATCATCGTAATAATAACGTAAGGGTCATTCAAACACAAGCCCCGTGATGACCTGACAAAGAGACGGACAGGCCTGGAGCTTGACTGGGGTCCGTCTCCGCGGCTGGAGGGGTGGGGGAGGGGCGGCTGGGCAGAAGGCGGGCCGGTGGACCAGGCAGGGGTGCCCAGCTCCGTGGGCTCACGATGCCACGGAGCTCAGTTTGTCCAACAAGCTGGGCAGGTGAGGGGGCACAGGGCACAACCTGCACCACCGTGTGACTTCGGGGGTGGCAGCAGCCACCCCGCAGCATGGATAAGAAAGAAGACAGGACCAGGGACACCCCATCCTAACTGTCCCTCCCAGAACCTGGGACAGTGGGGGGTGAGCGGACAGCGGGGGCGTCATTGCACAGAGGGCGTCAAAAGAAAGAGAGTTGAGTCTACGGCCATGTCACCCCGAACGTGCCCGATCCCGTCTGAGCTCGGAAGCTAAGCAGGGTCGAGCCTGGTTAGTCCTTGGATGGGAGACCACCTCGGAAGACCAGGTGCCGTAGGCATTAAAAATAAAACATAAGGGATTGTAAACTGACAAGGTCCTTGCAATAGGTGAGGTCAACCAAGGGTTGCCTCGCCTAAAAAAAAAAAAAAAGAAAAGAAAAAGTGAGTTGAATCTTTAGTACGACTTAAAGGAAGAAATTCCTGGATAAAATTAAGTTGTCTACTACTGCCAAGCGAAACCATGAGCCGAGAGTCAAAAGAGTGAGTTCAGTTTCGAGAGTGACATTTTTCTGTGCCTGAGTTTTGTGTATCGTGTAGCTGTGCAATAAATAATAATTGTGCTACTATTATCAGAACGGCGTGGATTGTGATAGGAATAAAAGCTGGAGACTTAGCTCACGGCAGACACGGTTTCATGAATTATTAAATTCGCATATGCAAACAGATTTCTGGAGAAACATGGACAAGGAAAGCAACGGCAGCAATGAATTCCCCAAACTCCTCTCCAAAAAAAAAAAAAAAAAAAAAAGATTTTCGAAAAATGCATCCACGCCCACCCACACATGCAAAGCCCAGCAAATGCCACAGAGGTGCCGCGGCCCCCGGGTGTTTCCTACCTGGCTCTTTACGGAAGAGAAGCTCGGCGACGATGGAAGGACTGTGATCTGGTCGCAAGGAACCAGCAAACGGTTGGTTACATGCAGGAGAGCCTCCGACCCGACTTTAAAAGCTCACGCTGGCTGCGTGGCGAAAACTACTTGTTGGGCACGAGGGCTTGACTTCGTTACACAATTTTATGGCTGTAGCATTTTGTTCTACAGTACTAATGTTTACTCACCCAAAACTCCTACTGGATTCGATACACGCTTTGAAAATAGGTAGCGTGTTTCGGTTTGTTTTAATCTCAGTCAATCTGTCTCTCAGAATTCATAACGTTTAGTGGGCCCTGGCGAAATACCCGTTTAAGAACTAAGCCTCTCAAATCACGTCATGGGAGTTGGCAGAAGGTAACTTAATTTCAAATGATATTTTCACGGCATTCTACTATTAATATGTTTCTCCTCTCATAAACTTTCTGTGAGCCTCAGAATCATGATCTGAAATTGAATTTACTGTTATCTGTCTCTGCAGACGTGGTGCAGGTGAATTAGGCGGCCCTTCTGGCCGATAGAAAGTGTTCTGGGAAACAGTCACTAACCCCAGAGGGCACCGTCACATGACGTGGGGTCCCCAACACTCATTTCCTTTCTCGAGGTAAGAAAATCCACTTACATGATCATAAAAGAGATATCGGATTAAATGTAAAATTAAGATGCTCTCGTTGGAGCAGTAGAACAAGAGTTGTCGTCATTATTCTCGTGGACGGTCTAATCAAGTGAGACGCCTCCAGCCGCGGGCCCAATGGCCAACCACGCCGGGCGCAGGAAGAGGTCAGGAGGGGCCTTTGTCTTTCAGTCGAGGCTTCTCTTTCCACATTCCTTAATTTTCAGCCTTTCGGTGTGTGCACAGTGAGATTTTAGTTTCAGGCGTGTTTCTTATAAATATTATGTTGCTGGGTTTTTTTTTTTTTCCCCCTAGTCTAATCCACTTGTCACAGTTCTTTAATTGGTGAATTTCTCTTTATATTTCCATTGGTTAGTAATATATCTGGGTTTATTTTTACCATCACATTTTGCATCTGCTCAATGCTCCTTTTTCTCCACGTTTCCTTTTTCTGTTTTTTCCTGCCTTTCACCTGATCTGTAAGATTTCTCTCTTGCCTTTTACTTCTTTGACGTCTTAGAAACTATAGACGGTATTTCTACGTATTTAGTGGTTCTCAAGATGTAAGTTACTGATTTAATGGCAGCCTTCCAATATTTATAAAGGCTCAGCAGTGGGTCCGCAGGATTTTAAATATATTCCCGATAATTTCTTTTCATGTTTAATATATTTAGTGTGAAATGTTTTTGAAAATAACTGAGCATTTCTGTTTCTTGTCCTATGAATGGCTAGTTCTGAGAGGCACTGTGCGCGCGCGCGCACACACACACACACACACACACACTCACTCACTCACGGAGGCCCCGCAGCTGTCACCGGCTGCAGGATGACCCTGGGGCTCAAACAGTCCCGCAGCCACAAGCCGAGCCCCTGCTGGGCCGGTGGGGCCCGGCCAGGAGTGACCTGCAGCAGGCGGGGCGGGAACGCCGGGCATCTCGGGCGAGAGGACAGGCCCAGAGGAGGAGGGAGGTCAGGGAGCAAAGGGGCCGCACCCCGGCCTGAACGTCTGGCGTGCGGGACGGGTTTCCCATGCACGTGCTCCCAGAGCACCACTTCCGTGAACCCAGGAAGGGCACACGGGGAGGGGGCCCCGGGGGTCTTTCCTGCACCCACACTTTGGAAGGGTGCTCGGGGGTATCCGTCCAGTGTCATCCTGTGCTACTGGCAGAAACAAAGCAGGACAAGGCAGCTTGGGAGGAAAATGTCCCCGAATGACTCGACAGATGGCAATAGGTCAGAGGACGAAAACACACTGGCACGTTAGGACTAAGCTCCACGGCTCTGAAAGCCTCCCTCCCTTCATCATCGTTGTCACTATCACCATCACCATCATCATCATCATCATTGTAATAGAATTGAAGTTTATGCTTGAAATTCAGGGAAGTAAAGGAGCCGACAGAAAGGAGAAAGGGCATCTCTACACGACAGCCGGCCGCAGCAGCACACAGTAGGTCTCAGAGTTCGAATCATCCAATAGCGTATAACCAGTCTGTAGATACACATAGATACACGCGCAATGTTTCAAAAAGAGGCATTTGCAAAAAAATAAATAAATAAATACACAATAAGAACTTACGAAAAGCAAAGAGATCGAAAATGGAATTTCCATATATGTTTGTCAATGAACATGATTGAAGACTGGCAATATTTAAAAAAATAATATAGTTACAAAGCTTTCAGGATTGACGAAAATATGAAACACTGGTCTAGGAAGTATAGAAACCTCCACAATCAATTGATCAATCAATCGATCAAATAAATGAACGGAAACCCAAGCCTAGATGCATGGCATTAGAATCCCTCAACACAGAAGATGAAGATAAAATATTGAAGGGCCAGCAAGAAAGGCCACGTCGACGAAAGGAAATGGCAGAATGATTGCAGACAGCTCGTGGCAGACACCCAAGCCAACAGGCTTCCAAACAATATCTACTAAGACCTGTCAACCGAGAACCGTCAGTCAGCAACAGGGACTTTCAAGGATGAAAGGGAACTGGAAACATTTAGAGAGTAAGTAAACACGGAGGGATTTTATCTCCAAGAAACCTGTTCTGAAGGGAAATTTGAGGATGCAGTTCGTTCCAAGAGAAAAATGATCTGAGAACTGTCTCAAAGGCAAGAAAGATAAATAAACAGATGGGATAGTAACAAGAAATGCTCTACATTTCCGATCGAAATTCAACTTAGAAGCTCACAGAAACGGAAACATATAAATTTCATTTAGAAGTTGAAAACCACAATTATTGCATAAAAAAAAAAAAAGGCATGGGTCAAAGAAGAATCTTTAAAAGATTTAGAAGTGAATGGTACTGAAAGGCATGAGATAAAACCTAAACAGGATGAGAATCGCCCCCTCGGCACCAAGTTCATGAAATACGACGCTCGACTTACCGAAAAGGGTTGAGCGCCCTCGTGGACCTGATCACTGGCCCACCTAACCCCACGAGCGGTTTTCTTTGTCGGAATGTGAGAAGCTGGTTCCTTTTCATGGAAGAATAAAGGGCCAAAAATATCCAAGACGCTCCCGCCAGTTATTAAATCTTATCATGATAGCAATTATTATTAATCAGCATCGTCATCATCATCGCTGTTTTTCAGCCTTACTACATCCCCGATGCGCCTGGCAGAATTCGCACTCATGAAGTCGAAAGCTGTATTTTAACATCCAGCTTCTACTTTGCCCGTTATAATAGAGCTCTGTTTGTTTTATTCTAGCCTGTGTTTAGTTTTTGGAACACAAGCAAATAATTACCTCCTTTGCCCAAAAGTGGACTGAAAAATGGGATGAGGACAGAAGAGGGGCCTCCGCAGCTCTCCCACGGGGGCAGGGCGCGCACGGGGGCGCTCGGTCAAGGTCACGGGGCAGCTCTGCTCTGGCCACGCTGTCCCGGGTCGTCACTGTGGCCCTGCGAGCGACGTGGCCCCTGCGGGGAGCAGCGGTGCCTTATCCTGGTTGGAGACTAAACCGCATTAAACAGGTGGGTTAAGTCACTTCTAAAGATAGCCGGAGGGTACCCGCGGGGGAGAAACAGAATCCTCCCACCGAGAAGAGAGAGACTTCTGGTCGTGCACGCAGAAGAAGGGCGATTCGGGAGAGACCATCGCGCGCCTCGGAGGATGCCTCAGCCCAGCGCCCAGATCCACGCATCCGGCTGGGATCGGAGACGAAGCCCCGGGAGGTCGCAGGCTGTCCCATCCTGTCGCGCGGTGGACGTAAGTCACCCACAGGACGGGCCGGGGGCCGCCGGGCTGCGGGAGCGGAAACGCGGCTGCCGGGGCTGGCGCGCGGGCACACGTGCCACCCTGGACCGCGGTCGGACCCCGGAAGCCAGGGTGGCGGCCAGCGGCGACCCTCAGCAGCGCAGCCGCCGCACGCATGTCCTCGGAAGGCCGCTGTCCGGCCACTGTTCTGGGCGCGGGAAGGGACTGGACATCTACGCGAGGGTCCCCAGCGAGGAGGACGACGGCGGGCGTGGCCGGGGCCTCAGGGGCAGGGAGCGGCCTGCACTTCTCGGGGAGCAGAGAGAGTGGAGGCGGAGGCCGCCCGGACTTTCCAGAAGCAGACTGCGTTTGGGGAGCAGGATGGGTGGGGGGGAGGCGGCTCTCGCTGGGCAGAAGCAACGCATGAGGAACCTGCCCTGAGCCTGCTGCCGAGTGGAGCCAAGTCTCGGATAAAGAAGTGACTAGAAAAAATCCACTTTAAAAATCCACTTTAAAGCCCCCCCCCGACTCCGCACGGCCCCTCGGGTCCGACCGCCCCCTCGCTCTTCACCCCCGCCCCACACTGTTCCCCTCGCAGCGAAGTTCCGCAGGGTCCTTCTGCCCTGGCGGGCCGCCAGGCGCTCTGTTTTATCCGCCGCTTAGTTCTCGACAGTCTGCGCTCTGCCTTTACCACGGGAGGAAAAGCGCGCTTAACAAGGCGATCGCTTCCTCCTCCTGATTGCAAACATCTGACTGATAATCGTGTCCCATGTGTCTCATCGCACACGCGTCGCCGTGACGCGGTCTCTCCTCCTCGGTGTCCCGGCCCCCGCTCCACTGCCTGGAGCTCGCCTTGCCCCGGGGCTCACGGGCCACCCGTCCGAGTACTTGTTTTCGGTTTCCTCAACGAGCGGCCTGCCCAGTCCCTTGCCGGCGCACCTACTCACATGCTTCGTCTTGATCTCTCTGGATAATTCTCTGCGGAGCGATGCTGTCCACGCCCAGAGCGCTCACAATTTAGCATTCTGTCCACCAAGCGCAGGGACGACGATGAGCTGAGTATGATCCATTTCTGCGCAGAGTTACACGCTGATGCGTCACCTAAAAAGACCCGGGGTCACTGCGCTTCTACGTTTCAAAGGTGCCAGAGATGAACCAGAGATGAACCAAGGCAACTCACTGTCTTTTTTCTCTGCATGGAATCGGAGAGCGTATGTTAAAAGTTTTGACATGTGCATAATTCTTGAAGCTCGGTCTTCCTGTTTATCTCCGGTGCTATGACCGGCACCATTATCAATTCATCTGGACAGCCTCTTGATTCATAAGCAATTCCGCCCTCTTCCCATCTACCGTCTTGTGAGCCAGTGCTGTTCCTCTGTTTCGGCTATGATCATATCCATACATGAAATCTTTCCACGGTTTCCATCGTTTCAAGGCTAAACTGAAATACGTTAGCATAGCAAACGCCGGCTTCCACCTTGGATAACTTTTCCAAACACATCGCTTTTTCTGTCTTCGTGCAGCACAGCCTCTATTTCAACCAAGCACTTTTGTCTCTGGCCGCCGCGGTCCTGCAGCCTGGCGGGTCCTCCGCACCTCCCTGCCAGCTCGCGCTTCTGCGAGCTTCGCAATCAGATTCCGTTTTACCTCTTGGGAGTGTTTCTCCACCGCCTAGCGCATCTGAGCTCAGGTCCCCTCAACTTCCCTAAAACCACATGTTACCTTTGTCACAGCATGTCACACTTACGTGCGCCGCAGACCCCCACCTCTCCAGGTAGGATGTGACGAGCAGGGTCTGTTTGTTTATTTGTCGCCTTCAGTGCCAATCACACAAATGAATGAATAACCAGGAGACGAACTCGCTGCTACCTTGTAAGTTCCTACTGGCCCCATAACATGCTTATTCTTAGATTTCGATGCACTGTAAAATATTTTCTAATGTTTTAGAAAAGTAAATTAAAACGTAGTCCCTAAAGTGTATCATAAATATTATTTCACAAGATCCTAGAAATTTCCATGTAACTCAAAATGTTTTTTAGGCAAAACATCATTGCTTGCAATAGTTGATGAGTCTCAGGTCTGAAATCAGAGTGAATTGCATCATGGTCACAAAGATCAAATTTCTTTTCGGGGTCCCATAAAAACTTCAGATTTTATTGACTCGCATTTATTCTTCTAAAAGAGCCACTTCTAAATGATATTGTGAAAGAATTAAGAAACGGCCTCGCAGCCTTCTTCGGCTTCATTAACCCCAACGCTGCAATAGCGAGTCTTCTCGCCGTCTGTTGAGCTTCCCGGTGGCATCTGGCGGTTGGAGCTTGTGAGTTTTCTCACACATCTGGCTTCTTAGCGTCATCCAAAGGGTTGATATGCGACTGGACTAGTTTACTGTATGTTGCTGGCTGCTCCCACTTACAGGGCTGTTGGTAACGCATAGGCTAAAGGAGGTTTATTATAATTCAGTTTTCTATTTAAAATTTCATAGCTTTGGTGTTCACAAATGTATTTTGACTTATAGAGTAGTGTAAGAAAAAGCTGTTCTTAATACAATTTGACTAGCAAGCGGTACTATTTAATTCCACTTTTTATGTGTAACGTATAAGCTGGCGATGTGAAACTTAAAATGAGTGGAAATTAGAAACGCCCTTGGGATAGTTTAAGGAAAATAACTATGACTAATTTAAAGATTTAAAAAATATTTACTCTGTTTTATTTTCTCTGAGCATCAAACCTAGAATCGATATGTATATATTGATTCCAAAAGGGTCACAGTGGACACTAGCTAAGATACAGCCTCAGGTGGAGGGAGGTGAGATCTACCTGGATACATTTAACAGACCGACAGGGAACTGTACAGAATAAAATACGATGCTAATACCGGCCGCAGCTCTGAGGGTGAAGCCTAGAAGGTGGATGCTGCGGGCATTTAAAGCAAAGTCCCAAGGTAGGAAGATTTGAGGAAGAACAATTTCATGGTTGGAGTAGAGCATTTTCTCTCAACCGGGGAAAATGCAGGAAGTGCTGTACTTCCGATGATAAATAGTGAGGAATCGGACAAAAATACGGCCAAGGGCGGTAAAGAGCTTTTCGGAGGAAACAGAGTTGCTATTTCATTACTTCCCTCCCCGCGTTTTGTCTCTTTGATGGCTGCGGCTGCTGCCAAGTAAACTTTAATAGATAAAATCAAAAGAGAAAAAAAAAATAAGACAAAATAATCATTTAGCTGAATAATCGATTCAATCCAATGGGGAATTTTTCAGTTGCATTTAGGTCATGACTAAAAGTGCCCACTTAGAAATATTTTTTTCTGCCCTGGAGACAGATCTCGCCACGCTTCTCACTCAAATGTTCACTAACGTTTCAAGTATTTACACGGAATCCAGAGAACGATAGTGACTGCAATAAATAACGTACCCAAACCTCCCGTGCCTTCTACTTGCATCGTCACAGTAACCCAAAGAGTTGGATCTGCTGTTCCCACCTTGCAGGTGGGGACCCGAACGCTGCCGAAGGCCAGGGCGACAAAGTGAGGTGGCAGGATCGTCACCAGACTCTCTGAGCCACGGGTACGCTTTGCTGCGGCAGAATCTTGAAAACACCAGCTGAAACTATCTGAATCTGTTTAACTTTATGCCTGATCTTCAGTGTTTGATCCTAACCATTTTCTCCACATAAATACAATCTATGCTAGACACTAAAACACAGAAAAAAATTTGATCCCGAGTTACCAATTCCATTGCTCGCTCGCTCTCTCTCTCTCTCTCTCTCTCTCTCCCGCCCCATGACAGCACTTACAGGAGAGGAAAAGGTCCTTGTCCAGATTATCACCAGATCCCCTGTGCCCAGTACGGTAGAACCTCAGAGCAAGTGTACAATATTTATTTAATTCACAAAAGCATAAACGAATGAATGAGTCGAGAAAGACACTCTAGGCAGGAGAAACATGGGCAAAAGCACTGTCATCGCAGACGGATGTCACGAATGACAGGAGGTCGTCCACGGGAGCGTGGTGGGGGAGGGCTCCCGGTACGGACGGGGACCAGACTGTGGAGGCCGGGGTGCGAAATGGTCCGCTGAGCGGCTGAGCGGTTCTTCCTGGGGAATGAATCCGATGCGATTTCTGTTCCATGTAATTGGCAGCGACGGGTTAGATGAACGGGGAAAGCGTATCTGAGCAGAAGGAGACGGGGGGGGGGGGGGACTACGCCTGGCCAGAGGAGCCGCGCTGGGAGCCGCGTGAGCGGGACGGGGGAGGAGGCGAGGCAGGAGACCCTCGAGCACCCGGCGATGAAGACGCCGTGAGTGAGGAAGGGAAAATCGAATACGTTTCGTACAATGTGAACCTGAATTTCTGGGCGAACCACAGCGCTGCTGGTCGATAACAAATAAGACGCAGGAAAAGACTCAGGCGTGGGGGCACTTTTAGCGCGTGGGGGGATGCGGAGCCCGTGAGGTCCTGCGAGATGCCCAGTGAGTAGCTCTGGCACAGAGCCGGCTCTCCAGAGGAGGAACGGCGAGACGGATGAGAGAAGCCAGGTGGTCTGAGGTTGCGGATAAACGATCACCGTCGCGACGGTCGGCAAAGTCAAACTGGAGTCAAAGCATCGTTCATCTTTACCGTGAAGATGCCTGTGATTAAGTTTATCATTTTAATGTTCACAGTAAGAACCGCACAGGTGCTAAGAGCAAGCGCTGAGGGTCAGACCGCACGGGATTTCAGTTTTCCTGCTGTGATTTGCAAACTGGGTAACCTTGGGTAAACTGTTTGTTTTTTTAACTGTTCTAAGTTTCTATTTTCTTCTTTCTAACACAGTGACACAGTTTTATACCTAATTCACTAGGCTTCTCTCGATGGGGTTGAAAGGGAATCATCTCCCCTTACTTCCTACACAGTCTGACTTGCGTAGAGTTTCTTTCCCATCCTGGAATGGGACCTTGGGAGAACCTGACAGCTCTTCAAATTTTTAAGGAACTTCTCGGTGTGACCGTTACGACTCACTTTTAGACATTTCAGCTGTTTGAAATGGAATTGCTGCGTATCACCAAAACTGGTCGCCCTCCCCCAATTCCATCTCCCAGAAGGCACCTCTGTGGAAGCCCCGGGGCGGGCAGGGGACACATGTCACTCTTTCCTCTCCCTGGTTCCCTCCCTTTTTCATCTTTGCAACCGGCTGGTTGGAAGAACGGGTTACAGAGAAAGCTGCAAACGTTTGCATGTTTAGCTGGCCACACCTCCGGGTGTCCTGACGGCTCACGAACCATCACGAGTGGCATTTAAACAGTGGTCCCCACACGAAGGTCACAGTGACGTGAGCGGTCTGGATTCTTCTCCCCTGAGCCATCTTCTTTGACTGATTTGGCTTGGGACAATTCTTGTGACACCAAGAGGTTCGGTCTCCTTGACGGTCCACCTGGCTGGGCGGTGACCACTAGGCCCACAGGAAACTCGCTCATTCCTGCTGCGCCAAGACGCGGGACTGCGGGCTTGACCTCCTTCTGCCCCTGAGGCTTCTCCTGCATCGCAGGCTGCTCCGCCGGACTCCGGCCCATGGCATCCTTCGAGTAAGGACCAGGCACCGCCTCTTCTGCCGACGTGTGCTTCCTGACTCCGGGGAGCACGTGTCCCCAGCTCTCTCACGCCTCGGTGCTCCAGAGCATCTTGGCGGCAGCCACTCCTAGTGCCGCTTCTGGCAGAAACTCACATACTCCCAAGACCGGCTTTCCTAGAGAATCCCTCACCGGAGTAAAAATTCTCCTATTCTAAGACTTTGTGAGTGTTCAGTTTTGTGTTTAATAAAGGTTGTTAGGAAGCTGAGGGTGAAATCTGCAGCACGAGCTTCGTTACTTGAATTCCGCATGGATATATTTAACTGCTGTCTTTAGAATTTAGGATTATTTTTACCCCTTTTTCTCAACTGTAACGTTTGGACTAAAATTTCAGTCAATAGGAAAAATTACATCCTCTACAGTCATAGTAATAATGCTTAAGTTTTTAGGGCTGTTGTGGACAGGAGAGGCAATAATGTATAAGGAACCTGTCGATTTTGCTGATGGTTATTGGTTTTCTACTGTTCCACACAGTGTGGACACCACATGACCTTTAACAAATTTAAATTGCCGTTATTATAAAGTCAAAAGAAAGTAAATAAAAGAGCCGATCGATATTTCGTTATTGCACAGCTATTTTAAGAACTGACTATCAAGGGGACGTTTTGCTGAATGCACGGAGTGAAGGTTCCGAATCTGCTGTCTCCCAATTTGAATAGAAAGAAACACTGGAGAATCCACAGTTAGACGGTGTGGGCGCGGTCATCCGCCCCCGGTTATTAGTCACAGTGACGCGCACAAGGCACTTTACCATAACTGATCATTTGTGTGCCCGGAAATTCCTAAGTCGAGAACCTGCCCCCTGAGATGACGGCTTAGGACGCGAGCCTTGGGAGGTGATGGGGTTCTGGGAGTGGAGTCCTCACGACGGGGTCAGCGCCCTTACAGAAAAGGCCCAGAGAGCTGCCTCCCATCTCTGCCGCGTGAGGGGTCGGGAGGGGACGCCATCTGTGCCCCGGGGAGGCCCTCGCCACATGGGATCTGCAAGCTACTGGACCCATTGGGGACCACTCCTCCAGGGCCGTGAGAGACTAACTTCTGTTGTTTATAAACCAACCTATGGCATTTCGTTATAGGGGCCGCAACAGATTGACAGGCCCTAAAGTTCAAATTACTTTTTTATAAAAGAGGGGAACGAGGCAATCAACACAAACTTGTTTCGAGAAATCGAGTGATCAGCGTTCTCAGGGATCGGTATGTTCTCGTGGACCAGCGAGCGATTCCACAGAGTGAGATTGTTCGCGTGGCCACAGCCTTGGACGACATCGAGTTCTACGTGGTCCTCTTGTAAACGAGCACATAGAGGCCCAACTGGGCAAAGGACTCGTCCAAGGTCACGCAAAGGACACATCGGGCCATGATGCTGCGTAAGTGCCTTGAAGGCGAGATGACTTCTCCTCATTTCAGAACCTGTTAAATGCCTTTAAAATGCCGACTTTAATTTCTCGTCACAAAAAAAGAACAAATTCTCCCTGAGGCATCGAGTGTAGCTACAAAGATATCATCCACATTGAGGAAACAGAAAAGGGGGAAGGGCTAGTTTTTTCTGAGGCTCCAATGTTCGCGCATAGTTAAGAAAGGCGGTTAAGCTGGTTTTGTTTCTAACGCAGCCCTGACCTGGCACACCTACCCTGATTGTCTGTCCACACCCTACTCCGCCCTCGAGGACAGGGACACTCTCTGCGGCCATCGCTTCCTGTGCCTGACACGAGGCAGGTGCTGATGAGCAGCAGCTAATGAAAGCATGGACTCTATGAATGAAGGATTTTGCAAAGTCCTCATAGTCAGAAGTTGTTCCTATCGCTCCATGGCTTGTCTCCCTGTCTAGCATTATAACCTCCATGTTTCATGCTTTCGAGGCCAGCAGGTTTTTCTGTCCAGTTAAGTCATCACTGCAATTGCCGATGGCCCCAGCTGGAGGAAGGACCATTCCCCACTCGGGAGAGAGCGGTCATGGGGCCGTTCTCCAGCCAAGACACTAGCCCAGGATACACATCTACAGGGGGGAGAGGCCAGGCAGGGTTCTGAGGTGAGCGCGGGAGATGGAGGAGGGGTCGGGGGCAGGGTAGACGGAGGTGAGAAGCGCCCAGCGGAGGAGACTAACGCGCTGAACACAGCTCCTGCCTCCGCGTCTGCCTGGCCGGCTCCCTGGAAGCCAGGCTGCCTCGTAAGTGTTCATTCTTGGTCTAACGACATCCAGTGGCTACGTGCAGGCGGTTACTGGATCTGAACTTGGAAGCTGTCTTACGTGTCATCAGCGTGTTAGTTAAAGGCAAATGAACATCCCAGCAAACGAATCTTTGGGTGCCGGCCAAGCATTTCACGTTTCAAGGATCAGTCTTCCAATGATGCGGGCAATGGGAGAAGAATACTGAGAGTGACCTATAAAGATCTCGGAAAATCCGTGAGTGGCCTAGAGAACACACATGCGCATTACACGACCCAGTAAAAAGTTCGGGTTTGCTCCGACAGCAACTTCAGAGATAAAGGGAAAACAGAGCTTCGTAAACATCACGCTCCGGCATCAGGCCAACGGCACGGAGAGAAGACCGGGCCGCCTGGAGTTCAGAGGGAGACAGTCTTCCCGGCGGGGTCAGTGTTTGTGGCGCGGACGCAAGCGAGAGTGACCGGCACGGCGCGTGGTCACGAAACGACGGCGGCGAGGACCTCGGTGGACAGGGCGGCACAGACGGATGGGGACCCCCGGCGCGGGCGCGCAGAAATCTGTGAGCCGCCTTCGTAGGGCGCCGCGGACCCACACGGTCCCGGGCACGGTACGAAGTGCTCTGCAGAGGACGGAGCCCCTTCCTCGCGCTCGTCGGCAGCGCGGATGTGGGGAGCGACCGCTGTCTGCCATGTGACAGCCGGTGACAGCTCTTCTTCTAGCTGCTCAGCAGGGGGTGGGGGAGGGGCTTGGGAGGTGCCGGCTGGAGCCAGGCTCGCAGAAAGGTTGAGAGGGGTCTGGGGTCAGGGAGACGAAGAGACTATTCGAAGGGAAAACAAATATTTACATAAAATAAGTTGGAAATTTCCTCTCGGTATTCGGAATAATGGCGGAACGCAGCTCCTCGAGAAAGGTGCAGCGAACCGGCGCCAGGATGGCTCTGCCGCGATTCCTGTGCTCCTGGCGCCGCGGCAGGCAACGGTTCCTGAGATCGGCCTACAAACAGCGAGAGAAGACGCTGCGAAGGAGCCTAAGGGACACAGGAGACGCGAGTATCGTCCTCCTCAATCCTCACGACGTTGCATTGAACAGATAACACGAGCACCTGGCGGGCCAGGACGCCAGAGCCCGGAAAGGCTGGCCGCTTTGTTGTCATCAGCGCTGGACGGTTTCCTAACAGCGCAGCGATTCCTGCCCAAACCTGCGCTCCTCGAGCCCCTGCATTTCCAGGCTTCCCGAGCCTGACGGGCCCTACTCGGCTCCCGCTGGCCGGCCCCACGGCTGTGTGCGCCTCCCTGCGTCATGTGACTCCCTCCCTTGCCACCGCCCGCGCCGACGAGGGGCTGCGCCACTTTGACTCTCATGGTCGACGAAATGCGGTTAAGAGAAAAGACATCGAGCTCGCTCTGAAATTTAACAGCAAGGTAGAACTGATGGATGCTATTTTTCTGCTGAGTAAAGCTCACAGAATGTTCAGAGAAAAGGTTTGGGGGTGGGAGGGAAGACGTTTTCACTGTGCCTGCAACTTTGCTTGAAGTTCGCAATTGTTTCGAAATTAATTTTTAAAAACACAAAGTAATGACTGTGGGAGGAAATGTTCCAAACGAATATGGTTGGAATCCATTATTATTTCAGCATTTGAAATTGTTATTCGCCCTTTTTTACTGGCTGACAACATACAGACTAAGTAAATTAATCATTTTTCTATGGCAAATGTATATGATAATGTACTCAACACAGGAATGTTACTTTATAGCTTTAAAATTGATTCATAAGGCATAAATGAAAGCGATATTATCATTATTAATATTGAGCATAAATATTAATGGTTATGACGATGATGAAAATAAAATATAATTAAGATCTTAAAAATACAGAGGAAGTTTTTTTGCTTAATTATGAAATAGAGACAAACAATGCAGTACATGAAAGATAGTAGATTAGAAAGAACAGATAATTCTAGGATCACTGACAACATCTCAGACCCCAACAATGAAATCACAAAGGTGAAAAAAATCAGTTTTCTTTTGAAGCAAACAGATATTTACTTGTTAACAGTGGGGTATAACACCTAAACATATACACTTCCTGAGTTCACATCTCGGCTTTGCTAGGAGGATGACCTCAGCACAGCATGTAAACAAATCTATTTTTGTTTTTACTCCAAAACAAGAATGGCAATGATAAACCTCATAGCCGGACCGTAAACGTCAAATGAGATAATGCATGCGAGATGCTTAGAAGAGTGCCTGGCACGTGATAAGAATTCAATAATTGTTTTTATGAAGATGAATATTGTTTTTAGGGGATTGTAGAAAGTAGGAAACAAATACACAGTAAGCTCAAGAATAAATTCTGCCTCTCAGTTAGTCTCATACTTCAGCTTATAGTGTAGAGTCTAGACCAACTGTGGGTCAAAACCTTTCATCGTTGTTCAATAAACCTACGAAATAATGAGTTAGAGATTTAGAAGTCATCTCAAGGAATATCACGTCACATATGAGATAATGTCAGTGTTTGACTGTATCATTAGGTAGCAAAATTCATAATGATAATAGGCCAAGTGCCGGTCTCATGAGGAAACTGAAACTCGAAGAGACTAAGTAAATTGTGATTGCCAAAAATAACAGAATAAGAATATTTCAAAGCCAGAATTTAAATTTGGACAATCTGGAACAATGGCCTGTGTTTCATGAAACTGTACATGTTACATACATGCACGCACACACACAATATGAAACTATAAAAAAAAATGAGAAAAAAACAGGTTTATGGAGAGATGGGAAAATACTGCATACCTTTACAAATAACCCATAGCAATGGCGGGCATATGGCCAATATCCTCTGAAAGGAACTGAGTGTCTTCCAGTGTATTTTAAAGAAAAGGCCAAAAAAAAACTCTTTGCAGTTGAATGTGCACTATAAGTTATGGTCTCAAATGATTCGTAATATTTTTTCTCTGATGAAGAAATATATGTTACATTGAAAATAACTGGAAATCATTGAGGAAGTTTTCTAGAACAGGGGTAACGCCCAGGCATAAGAGAATAACTCTATCCACAGATAATGAGGACATACCAGATCATAGCCTCAGAGCCATTTTACCTTAGGTTGACAGAAAGTTGGGCTTTACTGGGGATTACTTTATGATCTAGAATAGAACATGTAAGGTACCGTTAGAAGAAAACATATCCAATTCAAGCTACACAGAGAAAAGTTCAGTATGATGACCATAAATGCCAACACCGACCTTAAAAGCAGGAAACTAAACACCCGATGTATCCATATAACTTCTACCTTTCTCCTAAAAAGTACATAGAGAAATGGTATCTGGATTTTTTAATCCAGAAAATGGGGGAACAGACCAAAAAAAAAAAAAAAAGTAAAAAAAACTGAGGCTGGCAGAGCCAACGGGTGTGTTGTGGAGCCTGAAGATCCGGCAGCCCCGAGAAGCAGCAAGTGGGGGACACACCGTCAGGGTCCTCGGGGAAGAGCTGCGGGGCCCTGGCAGGCGGTGGCTGGGGGGGAGCGGGTGGGGGGGTCCTCGGGGAAGAGCTGCGGGGCCCTGGCGGGCAGCGGCTGGGGGGCGGCGGGTGGGGGGCGGAGAGCAGAGTCGGGAAGGATAAGGAACCGATGGACGGAACGGAAGCGGCCGAAAAGGTCAGACAGTTATAAGCGTGGATGCATACACCACCAAAGATCGTTTTCATTTAGAACTGAGATGCAAATGTTACTTGAAGAAGATTACCAAAAAAAAAAAAAAAGTACCATGCATATGCAAAAAAGCTGGGAATCATTTTCTTAGCAGTTACCCAATTACCCGTGCCGGCAGATCGCTGCAAGGCTGATTCATTCTAAGCCCATGGAAACCCTCGATTGCAGACTTCACTTATCATTGCCATGACAACCCTCATCAATTCTTTCCTAGTTCATCAGCCACTGACCATTCTGCGAATTCTACCGAATCTGCCAGAGGAAATACACTCTCCCTTCAGACTTCACCGGCAAGCGCAGAGTCGGAGGCGCTGATGGCAGCGCTGATTTCTGGATCAGATTTCTCTCCAAATCACTTAGAGAAACCCCCTGGGGCTCTGAAGTGCGAATTTCTGAAGAAAAGTTTCCAGGGAACAGAACAGCATTCTGATGTGGGATGTGACAGACAGAGAACAGGATAGAAGTGACGTGTTTATGACTATGATGTCCTCCTGATTACACAAGTCGGGCGTAAGCCCTTGGTGGGTACACGCCTGCCAATTACGAAGAACCCTACTAGGTTATCGCCGCTCTGCGATGTCCGTGGTCGTCTAGCTGAAGCGAGGTATCTGAAAGTAGCTGGGGAGGGGAAAAGCCCTCAGGATGTGCGAAGCGGGGCCTCAGGCCAGTCAGCGCAGCTGCGAGGGCGAGGCCAGCCGACGGGGGTGGGGGGGGAGACCACGGCCGAGGCGAAGGCATTGGGCAAACACCCCAGGGCGAGGCAGACTCTCGACGAGCACCAGGCTCCACAAACGGCTGTTCCTGGCACAAGCAAAATGTCGCCATCCCGTGCACAGCTTCGGAAAGAACTGCGAGCTGCTGTTTTGCTGGGGCTGGGGCCATATTTATGCATGAAGGTGACATTCACATGAAATCAAGTGATATCTGTAGGTAGATGATGGGTGGATAGATGATAGATAGAGAGATAAGAGATAGATAAAAGGTAGATAGATAGATGCTAAATACATAGATTATAGATAGATGAGAGAGAGGGGGGGGAAGGGGGAGAGAGAGAGAGAGAGAGAGAGAGAGAGAGAGAGAGAGAAGAGAGAGAGAGAGGTAGAGATGATAGATACAGATACAGAGCATCAATTTACACATGGGAAAGTCCAGCTAAGAGGGCTGGGTATCATGCATTTGGAACGAAGGTATTTTAATTTCTGGATGTCAAGTCTAAAACACAGTGGAGTGAAAACCCGGGTCTGTCAGAGCTTGTTCCTTCTCTGCGGGCTCTCGGAGAAACTCGAGGCTGCCCCCAGCCCCCTTCCATCTTCAAACGCAGCAACGACCTCGTGAGTCTCCCTCGTACCGCACCATTCTGACGCCGGCTCTGGCACCCCACCCCCCTCTTCTTTGTGGAGCCCACCGAGATCATCCGGAATAGCACCCCTCGCTTCAGACCAGCTGGTTAGCGACCTTAATTCCATCCACGACCTTACTTTTCCTCTGCCGTGTAATAAAACGTATTCACAGGTCCCAGGCTTTCAGAAGTAGACATTTCATGGGCCATTATTCTTCCTCCCACAGTCCAACCTGGGGCTCTCGGAGACTCAAGTCCCTCCCACGTGCAAAATAGATTCCCTCCACTCATCAGCTGCAAGTCCAAATGCTATCAGCTCACCCATCCCACATCTCAACATCTACAGCATCTAAATCAGGTACGGATGAGGCGCTGGATATAATCCATTCTGGGGCTTGAGTTCTCTCCATCTGTGAACCTCTACGACTCAAGAAACATCTTAGCTGCTCCAAAAATACAATGATAGGGCAGGCATATGATAATAGTTATAGACATTTCTGTTCAAAAAAGGAGAAAATGGAAAGAAGAAAAATAAATCTACCAGTCCCAAGCGATGTAAAATCCAGCTGGAAAATTCCACTTGGCTTCCAGGCCTAGGGACAATCCTTCGTGTTTCTTAGCTCTACCATCCGGGCTCAGGGACCCGCCCACTGGGCTTGGGGTTCCACCCTCTGAATCAGTCTGCCTTTTTCATGAAAGAGAGAATATGTCTGCAGCTGAGTAGTTCCATCGGCATCTTTCTTGCCTGTGGATTTTTGGGTTGTCTGATAACTTTCTTTCACTTCGACTTCTCAGTTTCCTTTTGTTCAAGATGACAGCATTTCTGCTCGTATAACATTCTCGACAAGCTCAGTGTCTCCCGTGTATGTCACAGGATTCACTCTATTAGCCAAGAGTCTCCTCCACAGGTCTTTTCTAGATCATTCCATCCCTAGTTTTGGCCTCTACTGAGATAACTGAAGGGATTTATGAGACACATTAATCATTCCCAACAGCTTTTTGCGATACCCAAACTCAATCTTTTTATCTTTCTAGAGGATTAGCAAAAGGTTGTCCAGCTCGACCCTCGGTTTTTTTTCTGTAGAGCATGTTTGTTTCTCCAGTCCCAAGACTCCCTAAATTTTCACTGACAGTGAATCTTTTTCTGACTAAATATGAACAGGCTCTCCTTTTCTCCATTTTCCAAGTACAGTTGAACCCCTGTGCAGCTGAAAATCCAAATAGGACTTTTAACCTCCCCCCAAACTTAACTACTCATCCTTCGGTATTCATGGGGTGTTGGTTCCGGGGCTCCCATAGGCACCCCAATTCACGGATGCTCCAGTGCCACATACAGACGGCATAGAATAAGGCGCCCACTGGGCCCTCCGCATCTGCAGATTCCTACCTGCTGATGGAAAACACCCAATCAGAACAGCTGCATGAAAAAAGAATCCAAAAAAATGAGGATCGTTTAAGGGGCCTCTGGGACAAGTGTACCAACATTCACATCATAGGGGTACCAGACAGAAAAAAGAGAGAGCAAGGAATTAAAAACCTATGTGAAGAAATAATGACCAAAAAAACTTCCCTGACCCGGTGAAGGAAACAGACATACAAGCCCGGGCAGTGTGGAGAGTCCCAAACGAGATGAACCAGAGAGGCCCACACTGAGGAACATCATAATTAAAATGCCAAAGGTTACAAACAAAGAGAGAATCTTAGAAGCAGCAAGAGAAAAGCAATTAGTTACCTATAAAGAAGCTCCCATATGACTGTCAGCTGATTTCTCAACAGAAACTTTGCAGGCCAGAGGAGATTGGCAAAAAGTATTCAAAGTGAAGAAAAGCCAGGACCTACAACCAAGATTACTCTACAGAGCAAAGCTATCATTTAGAATCAAGGGACAGGTAAAGAGCTTCCAAGACAAGAAAAAGCTAAAGGAGTTCATCACCACCAAGACAGTATTACAAGAAATGTTGGAGGGATCTCTTTAAGAAGAAGGTGAAAAATATGAATAATGAAATGGCAGCAACTACATATCTATAAACAATTACCTTCAGTGTAAACGGACTAAAATGTTTTAATCAAAAAAATGTAGGGTGGCTGAATGGATAAGAAAACAAGACCCTAAATATGCCGCCCATAATAGACTCATTCCCGATGGAAAGGCACACACGGCCGAAAGTAGAGGGATGGAAAAAGATATTTCCTAAAAATGCTAACAAACAAACAAAGAAACCAGGGTAGCAATACTAACACCAGACGGAAATGACCTTTAACACAAAGGCTATAACGAGAGACAAATTCACTTCTGGGTGTTTATGCAAAGAAACCCAAACACTAATTTGAAGGGACATGTGAATCTACAATGTTCACTGCAGCATTGTTTACAACGGCCAAGATATGGATGCAACCCGGCTGCCCATCAATGACTGGACGGGCAAAGAAGAGACGGTACATATACATATACACACAGTGGAATATTTCTTAGCTATCAAAAGCTACGAAATCTTGCCATCTGCAACGGCATGGATGGCCCCAGTGGAATACGTAAGACAAAGACGAAGGTCTTACGAGTTCAGTTACATGTGGGATCTAAAGACAAACAAAACAAACAAACGAAACAGAAACGAACTCATAGACACAGAGAGCATTTCGGTGGTTGCCAGAGGGGAAGGGGGTTGGGGGACTGGGGGAAAAGGCAAACTGGTCGCTAAGGAACAGTCACGGGGGTGGAAAGTTCGGCGTGAGGAATACGGCCGATAATACTGTCATACGTGTGTGTGCTGTCAGATGGGCACTAGATTTACGCGGGGGATCGCTTTGTAAGTTACACAAATGTCTAATCACCATGGCGAGCACCTGAAACTAATAAGAAATTATATGACAACTATGTTTAAAAAAATAAAAATTATTAAAAATAGAAGAAGCTAGATAATATTTGCATAGCCAAAACATGTAGGATGTTTATCATTTGAAAAGCGTACTTCTTGCTTAGATGTTGGATGTTAGATGTTAGAATTTTCTAGCAGATAATTTTACCAAGCAGCCCGGTAACTAAAGACATCCAGGAAAAAACCCGAGAACACAGAATGGAGACAGAGCGTATGCACTGTTTCTCGTTCGTTTCTTGCATATCCCTCTGACGCGAAGGGCGGGCGCTGGTCCTCGGATGCTGGGACCGCCACGAGGCCAGGTGCAGGGGAGGCGTTGTGATTGGGGCGCGGCCCGCGAGTGTCTGTCCATTCGACACCTTCCTGCGAAGTAGCAAACAGTGCAGTGCCGGACATAGAGATGGAGGTGGCCCTGCTCCAGGGCATCTGAGTGGAAATGGGGCCCCGCACTTCTGAGCCCCTCAACCGAGTGCCCTTACCATGCATGGCTGTACTCAGCCGCCCTGGCGGGAAGGGTGGTTCTGGTGACCCCGGGGGCCCAGCCTCAGGAGGAAACTTCAGAGGGAGGTGTAATGAAGGAGGGAAACCTGTGGGGGACCTGGGAGAAAGGAAGTCTGGGTTCTCCTCGAGTATTTAGCAGGTGAGCTGCAGGTGTCGAGTCATGGGACCGTTACGCACAACTCACCACGTCGGTAATGGCCAATAACTGAAAAGCACAGGACATGAATCTTACACTTCAGGCTCACGGCAGAGGCGGACGTGGGGAGGGAGAGAAGCCACGGCCTCTTTGGTCACTGTGACCCGAGACACACTTCAGACAACATGAAAGCGGCGGATTTCTAAATTCATACACCAGTTACCGGTGAAATCTGGGTGATAGAGTATTATGCCTTAATTAAAGTTCTTAATATAACTGTACTAAAAGCACTTTCAAGGAGCAGTGTAATTAGAGTCGTGATCTCTACCCTTTACAGAAGGCGCATTCAGCCAGCGGTTACGTAACCCAAGTCCGAGGGGCCGCTTAGCATCTACGCGGCTCACAGAACCTGAGCCACGTACCTTCTCTAGACCTTTAGAAGCTTTTAAAAAAAGGCAGGTGAAGGAGATGAACTCCAAGGTCTTTCAGATCTGAAGAAAATGCGCATCTAAAATGGAAATGCCCCCGAGACTCTATGCGGTCTCGACCCAGCTACACCACATTCGAAACCATGCGGTCCAGCAAGTAACCACCACATCCACATAAACACGCCTGAACACGCTTCTCCACCTCCCAGGACACAAGGTGAGGGAGGCATTCATTCTCCCCGTGCAGGAAACTTCTTAAAAATCTCCCCTTCTCCTTCGCTACTGCTTTCAATATTCTCTGCACAGATGGGAGCTAATCCTGGAATTTTCTCTCCCACTCTCAAGTTCTCTCCTGAACACCCACCCAGGCCCAGCAGCATTTCGTCTGTCTCTCTCTCTCTCTCTCTCTCTCTCTCTCTCTTTCTCTCTCTCTCTCCTCTTTCTTGCCCGGGACCACTGTCGAGCAGATCATGGGCTGGGTAAAGGAGAGTCAGGGGTGGCTGAACTTGCCCTCACATGAATATCACTGGTTCCTAGTGACGTGGAAAAATTTGTCCCAATGTGACTCTCAGGTGTTAACTTCACTTCTTGGAAAATATGCCTCAGGAAGACACGTGATTGCGCTCATACGTTTTCCATTTGACAGCCTTCGCTGGGACAGAAATTAAACTATTTTGGGTCTACAGTGTAAATATAATAGAAAGATAAAATATCTGACCTAAGTTTATTCAATCCTCTATTTCCATGTGAAAAACAAAGTAATCGAATAAAGTCTTTCTTTTAATCTGAGCTTCTCAAACCTTTTATTCTTTCATCTTTCAGGGTGAACTTCAAATCGAACTTTAGCTGTTGAAAAATATGGCCTAGATTATGCATTTTTTTTCTTTTTTACCAGAGCATATATCAAAACTCTTATTATCTAGACAAGAACATTTAGGAACTTTCGACATGGTTAATACACATGCATTCACATTTTAGATAAAAGGAGAAAAAGTATTGCACTGAATAATTAAAATAATGTTGACTCTATGACAATATTTTACCTAAATAATATATGTGATTTAGTATGCATAGAAATATTTTTTAAAACACTCAGTTTTAAATCTCCACACTGCAGCAAATCCTTCCCATTGCTCTGAAGTCAGTCAGCACAGAGTGTGAGAAGGAGTAGGACTTGGGCGGAGTGTTCCCCAAACCCTCCGAGCTCCCCAGATCGAAGGTGCTATTTCAGTATCGAAATAAATTCAACTTATTTTACAACTCGACTCTTTTCAGTGCCTAGACTGTTATAAGTTTGGTAAATATAATTTCGATATTATTAAAGTCCTTTTATCACAAGTATTTTCTTGTCATTTGTTTTTCTGCAATAAATTTGGTTCAAATCTTTTTAAGAAAAAACCATCTTATGAAGACGAGAAAACAGTATCATTCTATTACAACGAGCGCCTTTATACGTTTCTTGTTAAATTACCTGTGAGTTGTCAAATTTTCCCTCGCCCAACTGGGAACATTTTCGGCGATTCTCAGCGCATCGCTCTCCTCAGAAGTGAGAGCGTCCTGTTGAGGAGACATCCCAGCACACGTCCGTCCGTCCGCAGGAAGCAGGGGCGTTGTCCCCTTGGGCTCTGCGCCCCTCGGCCCTTTCCTCGGCCTCGCCCTTGCCCTCCGGGCCTGCGGACCCCGGGACCTGAGCCAGCTGGCTCCCGTCTCCGGCACCTGCTCTCCTCCTCACGCCCGTCAAGTCAGCCCAGGTGATTCATCCCTGCACGTGGACCCGGGGAATGAGGATCCAAAAATCACCACGATCCACGAAATGGAAAGGACTCGTCGGAGTGAGTCAGGAGACCGAGAAGGCCGCTTCGATGCGTTTCCACGGCATGTCCTGTGGCTCGGCCCTCCTCGCCGGCCTTGTCCAACGCCACCTCCCGCGGGCCACTCCCGGCCCCCGCTGGGTCGAGCACAGCTAGCAGCAGCTCAGGACCAAGGGCTCAAGGGTATCTATTCTTTTGAGTAGAAAATAAAGTCAAAGAGACCAAGTCCCAGGAAACGGAAACAAGTTTTGAGATGAGAGCTCACAGAAAGGGCGGGCTGGAAGCTGCCCGCCCGCAGCAGTGCGAGACCCGGGGCGCCCCTGGAAATAAACCCTTGTTACGGGGATGGACCGTCGAGACCTGCAGCCGGATGCTATTAAGCATGCGCGCGACCTAAATCAGCGCCGGTGCGGAGTCCGCGCTCGCCGCCCACCTTGTGACTGTAACCCAGACCCCGCACGCATGTGCTGAAGGCCGCACTGAGCTCTGTGATTCTAGGAATTCTTCCTGATAACGTGCATGTGCAGGTGTGTGTGCGTGCGTGTGTGTGGACACGCGTACTTGTTTATTCGGTCTTGTCGGCTCGGCCGATGGTTCGTTCCTGCCAGTGGGTACAGTCGCAGCGTGTTGGCATCAAGTTTCAGTGACTGGTAAGACTGAGATGCAGATTCCAGACTGTGGTGGATTCACGAACATCTGTCCCTCCCCCTACCCCCCCCCCCCCCCGCTGCTGTTTCTGCGTTGACATGTCTTACGACAGCCATCGGAAATAACTTGAACCCACGCGGAGGCCCAGGCCCACTCACACCAACCTGACAAGCAAAACCGACATCACGTAGGAACCGGTTTTGCATATCTGTCCCCCAAACTCAGAGAAAGGGGCGCCGTAGTTAAAAAAAAAAAACCTGGGGCACTCGTTCTACTCATCTACACCAAGCGCATTTGCTTTCGAAGAACACGTGACCATATTCATGAAAATAAGAGCTCCCCGTCGCTGAGGTCTCACAGGAAGTGAAGAAACTCATCGACATGCGTTAGTTGACAATCGGCCCATGTTCCAACGCTCCTGTGAGGTGGCCAATATTATCCTATTTTACAAATGAAAATATCGGGGCACAGAACGGTAAGGATTATGTGCAAAGGGAGCGAGAAACAAGGCAGCCGGGACCGGAAGCCAGCTCGGTCCCTCACGGCCCCGCCAGCGTCTGGCTCCCCCGGTGACCGGGTGGTGTGCCTTCCCCTCCAGTCTGCGGCTCACGGGGCGCCCTGGCGACCTCGGCAATGCCTCGTAACGTGAATCACGAAGCTGGCCCGAGGAAGTCTTCCCCACTCAATTTCCCCAAACCCCCACTTGAAGCCAACTGCCAGGGGAAAATTAAGCCAGGTTAAACCGAAGCCCGCCTGACACCTGACTCCCGAAACGCTGTCTAGGGATCCCTCGTCCCAGCCCTTCCTACTTCAATGGCTTCAACTGGCCTCCTGGCTACTGCCCCCTTCGGGAATGAGTTTTAGACGATGAGGCCATCGGACAGTGGCCGGGGCCACAGGCCTCAGCTGCCAAGGCCACGGAAGCTTCGCGCGTCCCCCGTCCATGGTCCTGCCTTTCTCTCGTGTGTCCCCGTCCGCGTCTCCACATGGCCGAGGAGACAGAAGCCTCGGCTTACTCCTAACGCACTGTGAACCGTGGAATCGCCTCCTCCTGTTCCCTCCCGATTCTGTTTGGTCCTGATAATAAAATCTTCTACAGACGGAGCAAGCTGGCTCTGAAGAAGCGAGAGGAGCACCGTGCCGGGAACGAAGGGGCGGGCAGGGTGGCGGACCCCGCGCCACCCGTCCCATTGTCCCCGGGACTCGCCGGTGGGTCGTGTTGCTGACGGTGACAGAGCGCGAGCTGACCCCCACACCGTTCTGTATGAAACCACAATCCTAAATCCTAGACGTGATTCCCACGGACATCTAACCTATAAAAGCTTAGCCTATACCTGGTTATACTCAAAATACGCAATTCAGAAAAAAAAATATATATATATATATATTTCAACCCTAGACGCATAAAGGCATCCAGATGTTTGCCCCTTCTTGGGAACCATCACATGAGTTCGAGCACCACATGTAAGATTTCCACGACGTCTGTGAACTATCTAGTATCAGCAAAACACAATTAGAACCACAATCTCCTCATAAGGTCATAAAAATGTTCCCAATGTTAACTATACATGACAGTTAAGATCTGACTTATTTAACATAGAGCATATCCTCATAATGAAAGTCATCATCAATTTCACATTCACTTTAAACTTTTAACGCTTGCGCCGAGCGCCACAGCCCTGCTCCAATGTGACCTCCCTAATATGGATTAAAAATGTCAACAAATCTTACACATGTTCTCGTTTCATCCATCGCCTTCATAACCTAAGAAAAACGACATATACAAACTGAAAATAATGTGCAATTATATATAAATAATGTGCTTTATGTAACCTGAATCATTTTTCCATTAAAAAAAAAAAAATGACTTCACTTCATCGAATTTCAAATTGCTCCAGCCTGACATCCTCACAGTTTAAAAATGTGATAACCCATTTTTATTGTGATAAATGATAACTCATCATAAAGTGAGCCAGTCAACATCACAGACTCTTTTAAATATTAGCAGGTTAAAAGGAAAATTGACAATTTTTATAATTACAGATAATGACTGCCAGGCCTTGCAAATGAATTATTTGGCTGCTACCGGTCTCAGTTTTCCTTTCATCCTAACTCTTAGGGATTTGCATTTCTATAAAGAGATTAGACTGCTTTATCCAACGATCCATTTGCTTTAAAAATTGTAATTTTCAGAACAAATGAATTTTTTATTCAAATTCTCCAAAGATCATTTTGATGGATACATTTTACCATACTACAATTGCCTTTTCACATTTATTGGGATTTAATGTATAATTAGTTTCTTCATTGCAGACCGTCTTTGAAATGACACATTTCGGCTTAATGGAAGTCCATTTAATTAACTGTTGCCGATGACCATCCAGACCCCTGTGCCCCTGCATTTTATCTCTAATGGAGGCTCAAGGAAATTTTACTTTCCTTTCGGAATTTGTGAAATGAAAGGAGAGAGCACTGTAGGTATGGTTTTAAATAGAACTGGAAAATTTTTTGCAAAATTATGAAGTCGTCTTACAAAAGTTCTTATACCAAGACAATAGTTCTTCCGCTAAGAAAGGTAAAGCTATAAGGAGAAAAACAAGCCTACTTACCAGGTGTGAAATTGTATCGAGCTGAAAATCCCATAGACTCCAGCTCTCCATCAGCAAAAAATTTAATCCATAGAAATCTTCCACTGGATTTTATTGTCGGTGGATTCTGTTGTCCACAGAAACGTCCAATTATTGGAGAAAATCCAAAAGGTCCATCTCGAACTTCAATATGATCAAATTTGCACTCCCAAGATGGCTCAATAGAGTACTTTTCATCAAAGTAAAGTTCGATGCACTGTCTTGGGGCAGCTGAAAAAAAAAAAAGAAAAGAAAAATTATGTCTAGAAGGCCCTTCTTAAATCTTTGATTTTTCTAATTCTCTTCAGTTTTTTTCTGCACATCCATCAGACTTTGAGCAGTACATGCACAGAGACACAAATCAGCACTCCAATGAATAATATTTCCGCAAGAAAGTCTAGCGGATGATCCTTAGACATTGCATGAAATATTTTGCTGATATAAAACGACCATTTCGATGTCCAACATAGAACTAACAAATTACTGTATTTTCGTGAAAGGCTGCTAACTCGGGTTTACAAAATAGAGAGGCGTCTCTCTGTCACTTCCCACGGTTTCTGGACTGACCTGTTCTAAGGCCAGAGACCACTTGAGAATTATTTAGCGCAGAGCTATGCGACTCTTCCAATAGTCCCAATCAGATGGCCCTGATTGGATCAAAGTGTGCGAACGAGGGAATTAAAAGTGATTTTTCCCTGAGCATGAACATTATCATGTCACCCTCAGGTTCAAACTTGTTCAGCGGGTCCCTAATGGTCACAGAAAAATGGTTGATGCATGTGACAGGTAGGGCCCTTATGACTTCCTACAATCCACACCTCCAGGGACCCCTCAGCTCGCCTGCAGCCCGAGCGCCTGCCACTTCAGACAGATCGTGTTTTCTGAGATATCATGCTTTTTCAGGTTTTCATGTATTTTCTCACTTGCTTGAGTATCAAAATACTTCCAATTTGTCAACTCCTCTTTATGAAGGCGCATCTTGCTCAAAAGAAACCTCCTCTCGAAATCTACTCACTCAAGACAGAAACCATATCTATTCACCTTCTTTTTGCAACACTCAGCATAGTACTTGTCGTGAAGAATTTCTCAAAAAAAATAATAATAAAAAAGTTTGTTGGTTGAATTGTAAATTGAGCATATTAGCTTCATAAATGTCTTTACAGCTCTCCAAAGCATCACCTCAGAGGGCGGCTCTATAAACGTCCACGTGGGCGTTTGGGTGTGTTTACCTTGCTAGTGCCCTTCCATTTTCCCTTTGTCATGCCCAAAACAGTTCAAAATCCTGGCCTTTCAGACTAATACTCAGCCAGGGCACTCCACGACAGGTGTAACAGTTACTGAGAAATCCAAACTTTTTCCCTAGTTTATAAACAACGGTTGCCTTGAATCCTTCTTCAGAGACCGACCCCCTACAAAAATCTGAAAGTTAAGACCCAACACAGCAGGGCCTGCTCCGCATGAGGCCAGCAATCGTTCTGAGAGACTGCTGTCCACGCCACACCAGTTCTTAAACATATAGTGCACGTCACCCCTGATGGCTTTAAAATTAAAGCCTTGCATGCATGGGTATCAAAAATTTATGTAGGATGGAGATACATGATGACTTGGAAATTAGAGACTTTAAAATATAATCTTGAAAACTTTCCAAAATAAAAAGCGAAGATCATTGCTTAAAGGTCAATGAATGTTAAAAGACTGTTTTATGGATTATTTTTAATCTCTAAACACATTTCCGATACTTTGGGCATTGAAAAGAGACATCTATTATTCTTACAAGAAAAATCAGGAATGGTTTTATCTACCACTAACGTGTACCACAGATACACTACCCACCATGACGACAGGTCTAAGAGAGTATCAATGATTATTTTTTACTCTGAAAACTGGAAACTATTTGGAAATAACCTGGAAAACCATGTTTCTCTGCCCCGATGTCCACCCTCACCCCGTATCTCTCCAATAACAAACAAGGCAAATGCTTATGAAAGGGACCTGTTTATATATTAGCATTAAAGTGCCACTTTAGGTATCATTATCCTGTGGGATGTGTCTGCATGTTCAGCTCCTCTTTGATAAGCCAGTCTGATGAGTTTCATGAGGGGACAAACTATTTCAGACTCCAGGATATTTCTTTTAGATGTGAACAACGCACGGCTAGAGATAAAGCCACGGGAACAGCCTTGTGCTAATTTACCTAAAACTCTATCAAGCAACATCCATCCATCTAGTCTTCCCTGTTAGGACACACCTGGTCTTCTAACATGAGTTCATTTATTCACACCTTCATTTTTGTTGTTGTCCAAGTTTTGTCCTACACAGGTGGCCTGGCCACTCAGTGTTCCTTCAGGAAACACGCTATCTTTGTGGTTTCTGGCAGACCATGTGATACGCTATCATTGATTTTCCTTTGGTCCAGCATGTCGAAGTTAACTATGCACTCAAATCTGAAATTCCACTAACTGAATGTTAAAAGGCAGTAACATAACTTAAAACATAAGTGTGTGTCACAGTTTTTGTTGTAGTTGTAGATAAAAAAAAAAAAAAAGAAGTGAGTGATTATGGTACATGTAAACCATTTGAATCTGTCTTGGTCCAACTCCCTAAACATTTTCTTCTGTTCAAATCTCTCAATTCACAGTGGCCTTTGTTTCACTTGAATTTTTTCTTTAAGCCGTCGTTGATCAAAAACTGAGGTTCCTTTTCAAGAGGTCTAAACCTCTTGGAGAATCTTTGGACATGCTGAGAACTGTGAGCATTTGCACCTGAATAGTGCACATCTATGCAGAATATTACCAATCTCTTGGAGGGAGTTTTAGGACAATCTGAAATCCATCCACCAAAGGGACCCTCCCTTCCGTGACTGAGATTCTACCTGTATTTATCACAACCTCCTTACCTCAATAAACTTGATCGACTGTTTACCCCTCTTTACCTTGTATTTTAAATTTACCTTTTCTATAGAATGGGCAACTCTTCTCAGAATTAAATATGACAATTAGTCTCATTAAAAGGAGAAAGCAAAGAAAAGAAACCACCTCTCCGCCTGGGTCCATCAATGTTCCCATGTGCTCCTCCATTCCCTGCAAGATGGCTCCCGCCCCGCCGTGTCAACGAGAGCAGACATCCGGAATTGTTAACAGCTGACTGGCCTCATGCAGCAGCCACATCTGCTTTCACCTGATTTTTCTGTGCTGTAGCAGCCGGATCTTTGACTACGACCTGATTCTGGAAAGTTCATCCACGCCAACTGGTGTGGCGTCTTCTACCTGATTTTCCAGTCCATCTCTCTGGCTCCTTCTTGTTTACTCTGCCCGTCTCATACATGTTGTTTCCCAGGAATCTCTTCTACATCTCCTCTCACCTCTTTCTAGATCTTGCTCTGGGTGCCAATGGCATTCTGATGGAGATCGTAATGTAATGCCGTCATATAATGATGCCTGCGGCTCTGTCTAAGACCGATTCAATCAGCATTCCTGGGGGCAGACCTACGCATCGCAGTTTTTCAGAGTTGAAAGACAGTGTTCCAAATGATCTCTCCAGTTAATTTTATCGACACGACTATCCTCAATGGCAATCGCTACATTTATGACCTATAAATACACATTTTCAACCTGGCACACTGCGCCGACTCAAAGATCGATTATTCCGGGCTCTTCATGAGCTCTCTCCATCCACACCAAAATCGAACACGACGCTTTTCCTTCGAACCCTCTTTCTCCACCCATTTCCCTTATCTGGCACAGCAGCTCCATCCGGCGGGTCGCCAAGCCAAAACCTCGAGAACAGGCCCGGGAACCCCTGCGTTCTCGTTCCCACGGCTCGCCACTCGGGGTCCGCTGCCTGAGTGCCCCGCCTTTCTCCCTCCGATCCATCACTGACGTCGCTTCTGCATTTGACTTCGTCTTTCACGGTGAGTTTCTCCTTCGGTTACTTCACGCAACTCTCGCTTTTTGCCCCCTCTACTTACGCAGCATTTCGGCAGTACCCCATTGTCTATGACAAAGTTCAGGCCTTTCTGGGGGGACCCGCGGAGTAGCGAGCTCTCCTGCACCCGAGACTGCCCAGCTCGTCAGCCCCCTGGCTCGTTCCTGTCCTCGTCCCCTGCAGAAGTCAGACACACGGAGCCCAGACCTTACGGAAAGTTCCACGACGCACGCACCATGTCTGCTTTGTTCAGTACTCTCTAACCTGTGCCTGAAACAGTCGTTGTTTCAATAAGTATTTGTTAAATAAATGTGCGAGTGAAAAAAAAAAAGTGACTGGTGTGAAGTATTTCAAAAAGGCTACAGAAGTAGCATTAACTGTAACCAAAGGTTCCAGTTTCCAGCTTCAAGCTTCGTCCTTGGCACAATATAACTAGGAAGGAAGGCGCATATGTGCATGATATTAAAACCAAATGTCAGCAGTGCTTTTTAATTCTAAAAAAAACAATAATAATAAACATAAAAGCACGGTTGACATGCAAAGATTTGCTTTTGAATTAACCTTTAACTGAGAGAACTAGTGAATATTGTTCTTTTTCGAATAATTTGACGTTTAAATGCTGCTTCAAAACACAAGTTATGCGAATTTAAGCAAGATGTTAAACTTCTCTGCCTCAGTCTCTTTATCTGTAAAATAGGCTTACTTCCTATGATTAAATGTTTCCATATACATTTTTTCTTTAAGTTCCCAGTGTTATATTTGTGATAGAGATGTAATATTAACTTAAAGGAAGCACTGATTTTAATCCAGAATTTCCACATCTCGACTTCCTTTTCTCCCAGTCCTGAGAAGGAGAAAATTCGCCGGAGCCGCTCCCTCAGCGTCACCCGTTCACGGCCAGCGCCTGTTCTAGTCACTTCTCGTCAAAACTTCGACCTCGAGCACGGCACGGGAGAAGGAAGACCTCTGGCCCACGATTTACAAACAGAAGAGAATCCTAAACAGAAATTCTTGAAGCCAGTTAAACACAGAGCCTTTTTCTCTGAAAGACGGAGCAAATGAATGTGTCCCTTATGTATAAGTAAAAACGGCCTACATCTTCCGTCACGGCAGCTCTGGGACTGCGGGACGGAGTTCGGAGACAAGTTAGTATCTAATCTGAGCGATTAGATGCTAAACACCTATTAGATTAAAACCTTCTACCACTGGTGAAAATGTCATCAATTAGCTATACATTTTTAAATCTTACTGAAAGAGAGGTGGACACAGTCTACGCATCCGCCCTGGGAACTCAGAATTCCAAATCAATTAAACCAACCGCAAAATAAACTCAGCTGTTGATTTGTTTTTAATTCCCCTTCTTTCCCAGTTCATAACCCTAATGATTCCAATAATTGGCTTAATTCCAGATCGCACGGTTATTTGATTCCCTGAGAGACAGGTATGTGCAAAACCAATTTTCGTTACGGCGACATGCACAGAGTCCCCACTCGGCACAGAGGTGACCAGGTGCGCCCCTCACCTTCTATGATGTAGACGCACTCTCGGTCCGGGGGGTACTTGCTGGGGTAGTTGGGAGAGGTAAAGACACCTCCCTCCGCATGTTTGGTCCAAGTGCCACACTGCACTGACTTCTGTGTCTCTGAAGTGGTTTGCTTTTCTGGAAAAAAAAAAAAAAAAGTTAAAAAGAGCCATCATCCAATTTTCTATAAAACTAAAAATAGAGAGGACATTCTTATACTATCCATTAGTAAATTAATCTCTAAATGCTGTCTTAGTCAAAACCAATCAATTTTACACACTATAAAATGTTCAGATATTCTGAAATCTTAAGAGTATGGAAAAAACAGAAAAATGCAAATAATTACAAGTCTCCCACCCTCAGCTTTCCAAAGAAACACACCTGTTCCTTTCTTGGTTGCCCCAGACAAATGGAGGATGATTAAACTTGCTACAACTGAAACAGAAAAGAAAAATCAGAGAGAAGATTAACATACACTGAAAATGATCGAACGCTATAACAACATAATACAATTAAAAGACAAAAATGATATCAAATCAGGTTAATTCTATTAAATTTTATTGCTGTTAACTGTTCCAACTGGCCTCAGAACTCATACTAACAGATTCAAAATGTACGAATCAGGAAAACTCAGGGGCGCCTTCAGCAAGAAATGCCGGTTCAGAAGGGATGAGCCCGGACTCCCGAAACCATCGTCTGCCAGCGACCGAGAGGCCATACAGCTGCCTGCTAATGCCACATTGCAGCGGCAGTTGAGGACCTGCACCGTTTCTAAGCCGCCCTTTGTGAGTGGCTTTGCTGAAACGTCCACAGGAACAGACCACGACAGCAGGTAAAAAGGATGAAAAGGAGGAGAAGCCTACAACTCGAAAGGACTCCGGGGCTCCAGGACCGAACCTGCCACGGTGCCCATGCTGGGTTCTAGAAAGTAAACACCCAGGCAGCTCCTATGGCCGGAGGAGGAGGACAACAGAGGAAAACGGATGAGTGTGGATCGGAGGCATTTGGCAGCATTTAGAGAAACGTGTCTCATAAAAATGCGTTGGCTCCAAGGGCTCCCGTCCTCAGCACTTTCTAAGCTACACGATTAATATCTTCTACCCTTAACTTTGGTTGCATATTTAGTATTTTCCAGACATAGATTATTAATTTAATGAAAGTGGTTTTATAAGCTCTTTACTGAGTCCATTTTTTTTTTTTTCAGTATCAAAAAGAGACTCTGGTAACTGAAGAGTGAATCTTCAAAGACCATTGTGATCTCGACTTCTGCGTTACCACTGCGTGGATTCGCTGAGCATATTTACAAAATCTGAAACTAGAAATGTATTAAAGTAATCTAGTTTTCACAATATTTTATTTTTCCTCTTCTACTTCATTCTCATTTTCATTTTGTTGCCCAATTATCTAAAAGCTCTGAGTTCCACTGGGTGCATCATCACGTTTCCACTTAAAACGCCTTGGGGAACCGGGAGGCAGTAATTCACAGCGGTTCCCTGAAGCCCACCACCCAAGCTCACCAACGAACGTAGCCTCAGAGATTAACCCAAGACATGTCTCTGGGCCTTGATATTAGTATCTGGGAAATTATTTTAATCGTATTACTTTGTTCTCTAGCCTGGTCATTTGGTTTAAGATTAAAACATCAGTTGCTGTCATTCTGACTGTTTAAACAGAACAAACCCTTATTTTAACTTGCCATGATTCTGTACATGCACATGCACACAGGTATTCAGCCATCAACGTCAGGACACAGGTTTGCTGTTTTCTTTACTCTGTTTTTCCTGCTTTTACGGAATCACAGTGTGGAATATGTACTCTGACGCCGGAAAGCATCAGCCACACCGGTCTCCTAACTACATGGCTAGACACTAGGACTGTAATCCGTGCTTCATAACGTGAAATTTCCACCAAACATTTTCTTATATTGGCTTTGACTTGATGACTTGTGTCGCTCCCCGCTGGCTGCACGGGGGGGGGGGGGGGGGGGGGGGGGGGGCACTCACTCCTACCTGAAGCAGCATGAGCGGTCCACCGACCCGGAGAGTTGAGGGGCCCCAGCCCTCCCCTCCTAAGGCGCTGCGTTCAGGGGACCCGAAACCGCCGACTGGAGGGGAAGGTGGGCCCGCTGAGCTCCAGAAGCCCCCGAAAGAGGACGAGCCCCTCTCGCCCCGCGAACGGCCGCCCGCCCGGCTTCCCCCGCTTCCCCGCCGCGCGCCCCTCGGGCCCACTCCCCAGCCTCTGCAGCACGTGCCGCCCCGGCCACGCGGGTCCTCGGCCCCCAGGACGTCCTGGTCTCGGGAGGGCCGTTCCCCCCGGCGGATCTGCGACCCCGCGGCCGCCGGCCGCCCCCACCGCCCGGCCCGTTCTGCTGCAATACAGAAAGTTTGCACCTGGGCGGGACGCGGGCGCGGCGGGGTCGCGGTGGCCGGCGCCCCGCGTCCGGCCGCCCGGGAGGCGAGGGCGCAGCGCGCGGGCGGCGCGGCGGGCAGGGACTCACTGTGAAGCAGGCTGCGTCCATGGGTCATGTCTGTTCCTTACACCAGAGGCTCCGGGCTCCGCTAATTCCATCTAGAGACGGGGAGACGTCCGGCGGCGGGGGAGCGCTGCGGGGCGCGGGGCGCGGGGCGGCCCGCCTGGCCCGGAGCGCAGCGGGGCGCGGGAGCGGCAGGAAGGGGCCCCAGCCGCGCGGCACAGCGCCCGGCGCCGCGTCCTCCGGCCCTGGCTCGCTGGCTCGCGCTGTCGCCGCCGTCACCGCCGCGAAGCCAGCTTCCCCGCCGCGGCGCGCGCATCACACCCGGGCGCCGAGCGCCGCCAGCAGCGCCGCCGGCGGCAGCGCCCTCCCGCTCCGCATCGCCGCCGCCGCCGCGGCTGTCAGCAGGGCGCGCGGGCGGGGAGCCGCGGGGCGCCCGGGCCGGGCCGCGCAGGCCGGGCGGCGACGCGGGGGCCCGCGCGGACCGACGGCAGCGACGGCCGCGGCGCGCTCAGGCGCCGGCCTCGGGCACCGCGGGCAGCCGGGCGGCGCGGCCGGGCCGGGCGCGTGTCCCGCAGCGGCGCTCGTGTCCCCGGCCCTGTCCCCAGCCCTGGGCGCCCGTCCGCTGGGGCATCGAAGAGCCGAGCAGAGGGTCCGTCATCGGCGGGCCGGGCCGCGCGCCACCTCTGCGGTCTCCGAGCGGCCGGGTGGGCGTCTGGGAGGAGGGCGCGGGGCGGAGCGGGGGTGGGGACGCGGGGCGGGACGCGGGGCGGGGACACGGCAGCGCCCCGAGTGGGCGCCTGAGTCACAGCCCTGGGCTGCGCGACCCTCCCGGGAGCCCGCGGCCGGGGGGGGGGGGGGGGGGGGGGGCCCCTGGGCTGCGCGGCGCGGCCGGCGCCCCCTGGGCTGGCGCGCGGCGCGGTGGGGCGACGGTGGCAAGGACGTCGCCGCCGCCCGGATCTGGGGGGGCGGGGGGCCGGGGGGGCCGGGCTGGGAACTGTCACTCGGCCTCCCGCCCCGGGGCGCAGAGGGAGCAGGCAAATCCGGAGCCGGATCCTCGTGCAGGGGGAGGGCGCGCGGGGGTGGGGGCGACGCGGGACGCCCCCTTCGGGGTTCGTGTCTCACTTTTTCACGGTAAGGAATTGCGGTCGACCTGTCCCCCACCCCATACTCCCCAACTGCGCAGACGAAGCGGGGTCTGTCTTCGCGGGGTGAAGGTTTGGCCGGGACTCGGTCCCAGGTCGGCAGCCGAGGCGGGGCGCGCCCGGGGCAAAGGCGGCAGGAAACTTTCGGGGTCGCCCCCGCCCAGCGGCGCCTGCAAGGACTCGGGCTTCTTGTGATTTCCCTTCACCCTTCCCAAGAATGTCACGACGCCCCAAGGCACACACAGGTCACCCCCTCCCGCCCACCGGGGACCAGCGCACGCGCCACGCGTGAAACTCGGGGGGAAAAGAGTTGCCTGGGAAACGGCCCCGGAAAAGCCCCAGCTCGTAAACCGCGGATAAACGAATAGGAAGGGACAGTAAACCGGGGCGTGCGGGGGTGTTCCCCCCCCAGCCGCAGCGGCGCTCCCCCCGCCGCCTTCTGTCCCGCCTCCCGGCCGCTGCGGACAACGGTGCCGCCAGCCGACCCGACCCGCGGCCTCGCAGAGGCCCCGAGCCGAACCCCGGGCCCCGGGGACACGCAGCCGCAGAGCCCCGCGCCCCGGCCCCGCCGCCCAGATGCGGGTTCCGGTTGCGGATGGTGGCGCTGAGGGTCGGGGGCAGGAAGAACCAAGGGAGGCGGAGAGTGGAGAGGCGCCGCGCTGCTGAGGCTAGGGTGCCCTCTGGACGCACGGAGGGGGCCCGGGGCCCGCGGCCTGCACCCCCCAGCGCCCGCACCTGCTGCTGCGGGCCGCCCACGTGGGCGCGTGCGGCGGGCTGGGTGCTCGCGCAGCCCGGGCGCCTCCGTCCCCCAGAGGGGGCAGGTCGCCTTCCGATCATTTGAGGTCAGGGATAATGAGGGGACCCCAGGTCCAGAGGGGGTCCCCTACCCCCCAGGCTCCTTCCACCAAGCTTTCCTTGCTTCCAGGCAGCCGCCAGTCCTCGACTGTGCGGTAGTCACCAAGTGGGGAGGGGTGAGCGTATGTGTGCGCGCGCGCGTGTGCATGTGTGTGTGTGTGTGTGTGCGTGTGCGTGTGGGTGTGTGTGCGCGCGTGCGTGTGTGTGCGCGTGCGCGCGCCCATTTCCTGAAGGGTGGGTGGGCGGCAGGGAACCGAGAACTAGAGAGGACAGGCGGAGAGAGACTGCGCGCCCCATGCGCGCCCGCCCGCCAGCCCCGCGGACGCGGCGCCTGCGAGCGGAGCCGGAGCTCAGGGGCCGCGGGCCGAGCGCGGGGGGCGGGCTCAGGACCGCCGCGTGTCCGCCCGCGCCTGCACCTGTACGCGGGTCGCGACACCCGGCAGAAGGTCCGCGGGGCAGTGTGACCCGCGCGTGACTCTGGTGGCAGCGCGCGGGCGGAGGGGAGGGGCGGTTTGCGCGAGGATGGGAGAGCAGGTGAAGGGCTGACCCCGCTGCAAGGAAGCAAACGCCACCAAGGAGTGGTGGGCCCTCTGAGGAGACAGATGAAGAGATGAGGAAGGACGGGTCACCGGAGGGGACAGGGAAGGTCCTCGAAAAATGGCCGCCGACGCAAGAGGGTAGTGGGCTGTCAAAACCTTTAAGACTGGATGGCAAATATTTTTTCACAACCAGGAACACAGCTGGACGAAAAGGATAAAATCCTTCCATGAAACAGTGACACTAAACATGATCTTGAAGGAAAATTCCTGCATTTCCCTAATGCAGCGGGAAGACAGGATGGGCATCCGGTCCTCGCTAACTCCATCCACTTCAGGACGTCTAACCTTTTCCCTTCCATTTCCCAGGACGCAGATTTTGCCTGACCAAGGAAGTAGCCACCGAACTTTCGCCAGACCAGTGGTCCTCGGTCAGGAGCAGGGGTCCAGGAAACTCAGGACGGAAATCTCAGAGAAAGGAAAGGGCAAGGGACCCGAAAGTGTGGTCCGTGCCCTCAGTACCCCCGCAGCCTGGCATATGTCCGTGTTCCAAAGCAAGTTCTCGTCAACAGCGTGCGTTTGCTCCCTGAACGCCAGTGCTCCGGTGGGCAGTGCCCGGGGCTGCTCCCGAGGGAGTGAATGCAGGTCCTGGACCCGTCCATGCCGGAGGCCCCGGCTGGCACAGTGTCCACTCACCAAAGGACTGAGACAGGCAGATGCTGAGGCTCTTACCCACTTCCCTAATCTGCCCAGGCTATGGCTGCAACTTTTCCTTGAAAAATCCATTCCCTTCCTGCACAGAGGTGCACAGCCGTGCCCAGACACCTGTAACCATCCGCCACATCCTGCTTGCTGGGCAAACTGCCTCTGCACTTGTGAGTTCTGAGCCACCGCTCCCTGAGTGACGCTACCTCCCCAACGAGAACCCACGAAGTTTTTCTTTCCGAGCGAAACCAACATATGAGAAACGTCCAGCTTCTCCGAGGGAAGGTTACGCATACACATGGTCAGATTTCAAGACGGGATTATTTTGAAAGAGACAACTTATAAACCGAGCGCTTTAATCAATTAAATGTGCTGTCGGAGGAAAGTGTGCTTTGCCACAGTTCTCCAAGGCTAACATTGAAAAGGAGACAACTCAGAACTTCCGGCAGAACTAGCGAATGCTTCTTAAAACGAATGAAAGTGTCGCCGGTTTCCTCTGAGCTTGACCCTCGCAACGAGAGCGGCACAGATTGGTGGAGGACCCTGACCCCTGGATGCCGGAGCAAGGAGCCTCTGTCCATACAGGTGTCGTTGTCCAGAGGAGAGAACTGAGCTGCAGGCCTGCCGGCGCTGGTCTGCTGTGTCCGCGTGGGTCCTCGTTAGGGAGGCGGCGTCACCAGGGAGTGGCGGCTCAGAACTCACAAGGGCCTGTGCCTGTAAGAGGTGACATGGCCAAAAAAAATAACTACGGTAGTGTTTCTGACACGTCCTATGTTGGATTCGGTTCTTGAAAATTTCTAAGTATATCTTAATTGATTTGCCTCATTGTGAGATGTGAAGTTGTTTTTTAAAAAATTTTATTAACAATATACAAGCCATAATATTAATCAGAAACGTTTATTAAGAAGTAATATGCTGCCAAAATTTGTAATGTTTTAGAAATGATCTGCTACGCCGTAAATGCAACCGGTTTTAAACCATATTGGTGCAGAGACTTCTCTTCGACAGTCTGTAAATGTATCACAACAGAGTGGAACGTCTTCATAAAACAGAAGAGAGTTAAACTTCTTGAAATTTTACATTGAAATCAGACGGGATAGTTTATGAACATGACTAGAGAAATAAAACACGGCCTTCTGAAAAGTACAAATATACAATTGTACTGTTAGACGCCACAAGAATATAAGCCTCCTGTGGGCAAGAACTATCCTAAAACTACATTATTCGACCGGCTTTCACCGGTACTTACAGACCCGCGGGTATCGCCCATGTTCCATGTTAAACGACGCTTGTGCTCCAGGAATAATGCCTTCTTATCTCTGTCTGCCACAATGTGAGGGGAATAAAAACAATTCCATGATCCACTAACCTATGCTAACATTTTAGAAAGACTTTATTTTCCTTCTGATTAATATTTAATTGACAATAACTTGTAAAGATAAAATTAAGAATTTTTGTATAACCACCAGCTTAATCAATAGCGGGTGCTCTGTAAATCCGCACAGACCGAAAGGACATTTCTGAAGACAGAGCCTGAGATCCAAAGGGCAGTGCTCCCCAAGGGGCCACCTTTGTCCTGAGTGTCATGTCACAATGTCTACTCACTGTTACTGTGGGAGAAAACAACTCTCCAGCCCCAACCAAGAAAGAGATTTAACCCTATGTGAAAACATATAAAACAGCTGAAGAATGACACTCTCTATGTATTCTATTTCAAAACATCCACTAATGAACACAAACAAAACTTTACTTTGTTTGTATCAGATATGTGAATGTTACTTATGGGTGAGATTTAAATTTTCATCCTTAATCACGTAAATTAATAGCATTCCCTAATGCACTTGCTTCATCTCTTTCGAGCACAGCATGTTATCATCGGGTGTCAGGTGGATGATTTGGAAAATAATGAAAGCCGAGAGTTGCTTGCTGCAAACAACCCTGAATGTTAAGGTACCGCAGGACTTAGCTCTGACTCATGAAATAATTCCGAAGAGAGAAACGCGCTTCGTTTCGGTTCACGGAAATAACTGTTGAATGAAAACGGTGCTTTTTTATCGTAGCCAAGTCACATATTGATCCTTCCTTCTTTGTCCGCTCTTTCTCATACTTAACACGTGTACGGACATGGCACAAGTATCTTCATTCCTCTTGTAAGACAGGAAGAGAAATACGAAAAGGCTCTTTCCCCCAATTTTAGGGCTGACCAAGTTGCATAAAAATGCAGTTTCGGGAAGGAGCGATACTGCGGCAGAATTTCTGCCAAGCAGTCATGGTTATAATAATTTTTACAAAATCAAGGGAGTATGTTATCAGCGCTTTTTAGTAAATGTATCATTTAAAATAATAGTTCTTGAAATCGTTTTCTAATTGACATACACAGTTAATTTTTCAAAACATTTCTCTGGGAAATCAAAGGATTTATTGTAGCTACGGGCTATGTATAATACATGACTCCTGTCGCGGGTGCATTTTCTCTAAATCGACACTTTCTAATGGAGTGAAAAAAGGGAAGAGATTGTTGGAAATGACACAAAGCAATAACATTCCAAGGGCCACTCCAAAAGCTGTCTTAACACAACCCTCTGAGCAGAGTGAGCCTATGTCGAAGGAACAGGCAGGCGAATCATGAAAAAGAGAAATGTTATGTTTGCATTGGATACCGTGTGAAAAATTATATTAAAAATATATTTTTTAAAGGTTTTGCCTGAAGACTATATAAGATGGAAGGCATACTTTGGTATGACAAGCAGACATTCTCACCAGATTAGGGTATGAGAACTGAGTAATATCTGAGTTAAAATCAGAGAGGTTGAGGTTTAAATTGTTTTTAACAAGCCGATGCTTTTGAGTATTTTATGAAGTCCAGTTCTGGCTGATGCTTGCTTCGCTTACACGTTCTAACTGGACCACAGTTAACCAACACTCCCCAAAGTCAGCAGCCCTTTTAAGCCAAATGGACAACTAACTGACAATTCACTACAATCTCCACCAGCCCCGACGACTCCCAGACGCTGGTAGGCACTGCCCACATCACTTCATCATTTCACCTGCACCAACATAGTTTGACATCTCTCGGTCAACACCTTTGTGACTCCAGTTTCGACCACCTGGGGCAGGCGTCATGAGGGCTTGCCTGCCTAGCCTCTGCGTGCACCCAGCGGGGAAAGTGTGAGCGACCTCCCAAGCATGACTACTGAGAGTTGGTCCCCGCCATCCCGTAGTTTGGGTCTCGGGTCCCAGTACCCTACCAGTATCTCCTGGACAATCTATGAAGTGACTACTTATATTCTGATTCATATCCCAGGGGTTTTGTTTTGTTTTGTTTTCTGGGAAAAGACAAAGAAAACCATGGAGTTGATCCCAGAGTGTTCCCAGAATGCCGACTCTTAGGACCGAGTTCTGGTTTTGAACTGGAACCCCGCTGCCCCCGGGTCGTTATAACCCCAACTGCTGGGCTTCTGGCATAGGAAAGAGGTAGAACGGGGCGCCTGGGCACACGCCGTGCTCCCACTGTCTCCACATGACAGGGGGCTGTGACAGGGGCCGAGTCGGACCCCGACACCTGTGACGGAGACGGCGTTGGCTGTGCCTGAGAACTCTGAGCACTCTGACCCCCTCGTCCCTCCGGGCCAGCGTGAGCATCTCACCTGCACCTGCGGGACAGGAGCAGCCTCCCTTGTCTCAACCCTGGAAGTCCCCGCTCCAGGGCAGAGGGGACCTACGTGCTCTCTCAGGGTCTGACCTCATCTCCTCGCATTGATTCTAGACCAAGTAAGTACCACGTCCCGGTCTCAGCACGGCTTAACCGGGCAAGTCCTGTCTCTGTCCTGAGACAGGACGGATCGTTAGTAGAATCTCAGGATGGGTCTTGAAGGTGCTACAGCAGCATCCTCAGATGATTCCTTATAAGCCATTATTTTCTCAATATTTCGAGGAGATATTCCTCGAATGTCTAGTGTGTTAGTAGTTCAATTTTAGTACTAGCTTCAGGTGCCCTCATCAGATCATTCAATTATGAGTCACAGGAAAGTTCCCCCATGTCAAATTTGTCTTACTAGTAATTATACTGCATCCCTAGCCTGGTCCCTGCTCATTAATTTTCAGGTCCTGCTAATAATTCTTTCTCTCTCAAAACAATAACAGGATTTTCCCAACTGGGCCATGCTGATCCTTACACCTAGTCATTGGTCTAGAATCAGCGAAGGGATGTGGGGGACTGAGTTTTAAGTCACAAATGATGATGTCATCCTCAGTTTAGAAAATGATTGTTTTTCCTGTATTTGAGCAAATATGAGAGCTTGAGATTTTGATTGAGTTCATACATAAGAAAATAGAGCTAGCCATATTTTTGCACACTGATTACATAGACTTTTAGATTTATACCCAGCTGGCTCCTTTCACTCTACAAAACTTATTTCCAAATTTCAATGAGGCATATCTCATGACATTCACATAGCTCCTTTAAAAATGGGAAAATATTTGTAATAGCTGTTACAGCTGTAGACGCCTACGACACATATTAAGGATGACTCCCGAGAATTCAGGGCGATAATAAAATCAATGCCAAATGTATTATTTGCAAATTTGTGGTCACGACTATTACCTTAGTGAGTAGACATTTATCTTTTTTGTTTGTTTGTTTGATTTTGGAGTTCTTTTCTAATTATTTTTAAATGACAAAGTCCTCCGGGGAAGAACAGAGCTCTATATAAAGCCTCTTCGCATTTTTGTTCTTCTTTTTGAGAAGCTTCTGTATTGAAAGAACAGAGCAGATTTGCGAGGGAGACAGAGAAGAAGGTCAAACTGATTCATGAGCAACCCAAGGGCTGTACTAAAATAACACTTCTTACACAGCCACGGGATACGATTTGCACAACCAAGGCCGACTTTACTAGGCAACAATACTAACAGTACAGATTACTTTTAAAAAGAATGCAAGTATTATTTTTAATTCCCAAAATAGGAAAAACACACTCAATAAACAAAAACAGATTACATAGGTAGACGATAGATAGATAGCTAGTTACATAGATACATAGGTAGATACATAAATAGACAGGTAGATGATGATGATAGAGATAGATGATAGATAGATAGATAGATAGATAGATAGATATAGATAGATGATAGATAGACAGACAGACATGATAGATAAATAGATAGATGATAGATATAGATAGATAGATAGATAGATAGATAGATAGATAGATAGATAGATGATAGATAAGGAGAAAATGAATATTCATGTTAGAATTTAATAGCTTATTTTTATCTATCTAGAATTTACTTTCATGTACCATCCTATCTTCCTGAAATGAAGGATTTGCTTTTCTTTAGAAAATCTATATATTCTAAAGATGGAAGATGTCATTCTTGTTACTCTTAGCAATAAGAATTTTTTAGAATTTATTCTCAGTATATACCTTTGACTCATATTCTTTAATTTTAGGCACACAACTCAGGATCCATAACTACATACATATGGATAGAGGTACTTGAACAGAAAATCTGCTCTCCTAGAATACTGAATGTAAAATTAAAGCCCATCACTGCAGGCAGAATTTTGGGACAGGAAAAGAAAGATGGAACCCTGTTTTTAAAGAACTATTAAAATCCAACAAGTTTGCACTTTGCTTAAACAATGTAAAATGTAAAAATATATTGTTCCCCTCCTGTCTCCAGAGTTACAGGGAGATTTACGGTCAGGCAACTAATACATTGAATTCTGTGGCCAAAATGGCTGGTCAGGAAGGAGTATGTGGCCAAATCAAGCAAATGAGACCTAGGGACGCCATTTCTGTCAAACATTCAGATCAAGTACATTGATCCAGGCACCTGCGGATAACAGGAGCCAAGTGGATGTTTACTTTAAAGCTTTACGAATATGGGTAAAATGGTCTGTTGAGTATCATTGATCCCACTAGACTACTCAGCAATTAGTATTTTATACTAATATACGATATGTCTATACTGTTAAGAAAATACGGATGCTACAAAAGAAGCAAGCACACTTTCAGCATATCAGGACCACCGAGAGGAAGAGGTGGGTGGGCTGGGGTGGCCAGGAGCCTTGGGGAAAAAAGCCAATAGAGAGAAAAGCAGAACAGAAACAAATTATTCCAAATAATTTGAGCTTCTGGATTAAATTGTGCCTGAAGTACTACTCCTGGGTTTTTCCATTTTATGAGTCAATAAGTCCAGTTTTGCAAAAGTTGGTTTGCATTGATTTGTTGTCATTTGCTCAGGAAAGGATTCCTAATTGATATAACATGATTTGAAGTAATTTTGTCTGTTGAAATCTTGTTCCAGGCCGGTTGGCCAGCGGGCAGAGTGGTGCCCAAACTCCAGGCTTCGTCCCAGCGGGAGTACAAGTTAAAGATGGAAAACGCAGATCAGATCATCAGCTGATCGATGGATTGTGTGGTATAAGCACCCCTAAACGAACCCGTTTTTCCTGGGTTTGAGTTGTTGATTGATTATTTATTTTTTCATGGGGCCAAAAAGATGTAATATGAAATCTACCCTCGACGGGGTTCAGGTGTGTGCACGTTGCTGGGGGTCACGCCTCTGGAGCTTTTCCGCCCTGCATGTCTACCCCCACCAAGGCGCCATCCTACTCTGCATCTCTGAGGCTGGCTAATCTCGATGCCTCACATAAATGGAATTACGCAGTAGCAATCCCTGTCTGACTGGTCTGTTCCATCTAGCTTCATGTCCTCAGGGTCCACGTACGTTGTCAGATACGGCAGGATTTACTTTTCTTTAAAGGCTAATATCCCGTTACACGTAGGAAGTACATTTTCTTTATCCGTTCATCCACTGATGGACATTTAGTCTGTTCCCTAGTCAACATGTCACACTGGCAACTGTGAATAATGCCGCAGTGAACCGGCGGGTGCAGCTACCCCTTCGAAACCTTGATTTCAAATATAAATTTGGATCAATACCCAGAATTGGGATTGCTGGATCAATTTCTAATTTTTCCAGGAAGCTCCATACGGCATCCCTTAGAGACTGCACCACTGCGTAGTCTCGGTGACAACGTACGAGGCTCCCAGCCCCGCATCCTCGCCAACACTTACCTTTTGGCTTTTGGTGTTGGTGTGAGGTGGCCTTTCACTGTGATTTTGATTTACATTTCCCCGACGACTTGTGAAGTTGAGCGTCTTCTCATAATCTATACTACTAATGTTTAAGTCAAATTTTGTTTTTTTTTTAATAAAGTACACAATAATTTTTCTCCATACCCACTAAAACTTAGATTCTGATTATACAACTTTTAAAACTGTGCTTAGATTTGTCTGTACTGAAATTCAACATTCGTAATGAAAAAAAAAAAACATTTCAGAAATATTGGTGCCCTGAAGAAGTGTGACCCGACATGTCTGTATAAAAAGGATTCGATATTGGAAAAATAAAACATCACGTGCATAATTCGCAGCTAGCGAGGCTGTAAGTCACCCCGTCCCTTATCCTATCCCCCTTTCCGAAACCAGTTTCAAGAATTCTCATGTAGCTAAAATATTGTTTCAAATATCATTATTTCCGCAAGTTGTGTGCCACAGAGATTTGCTGGGAGAGGAACCAGGTGTCTGGAGGAGCAGAGCAGGTGCAGGAGGAGCAGGTGGACCCACCTGTCAGGGCCGAAGCGGGCGTGGTCACTGGCGTGCACAGGGACCTTCGGTTCGTTCTGCTCTTCCCGGCCCTGACGAATGTCCACCCTCCTTGGTCTCTGCATCTCCGACACTGAGTGAAGTTGAAATGCCCACATCGCACAGCAGGTGCTCGAGGAGGGGATGGAGGTCTCGGCGAGTGGGCGTGCGGGGCGGGCGCAGGCGCGGGCTGGGGGACCGGCAGGTGGTGACATGCCACGGGAAGCCCGGACAACGCGCCAGGCGCCATCACCGCCAGGAGGGGACGGTGACAGGAGCCCCGGGATCTCTACGTCTCCGCGGGGGCCCCCTTCTTCACGCCAGGTCACTCCAGAATTAGGCGTGATTACAGCAGTGGGGCCTACGGGACCCGGACAGGACAGGACGGATCTCGGTCACCGCGGCCCCGCCTTGCCTCTTTCTGAGGGTGTGTGTGTCCAGAGCCCCAGTAAGGACGCCGGTCGCGTGAGATCGGGGCCAACGCTCTGCAGCGTGGCCTCGTCCTGACAACAGCCAAATCCCTTCACGTCTACAGAAGGCTCCTGCGAGGTCCCGGGTGTCAAGACCGCAACGTAGCATTTCCAGGAGGACACGATTTCGCCCCGACGCGGAAGGAAGGGTGATGATGTCAAAGCCTTTTGAGGACCTCTGGACCGGGGTCCGCGCCGACACTATCGTTTGAAGACCCCAAGCATCATCGCGGTCCCCGGTGGAGTGGGGACCCACGGCGGCAGGGAGCCAACGTCTCTTGCTGTGGGGCAGCCAAGCGGAAGCCTGTGGAACCGGCCCGCCACCCTCGCCGAGGCAGCCAGTCAAAAACTACTGCATTCAGGCGGCGGCGATGACGGAAATCAGAGCCACCTTGAGTCCAAACCAGTCCAAGCCGCGACAGCCCTGGCTCACGGGGTGTTCCTGAGGCGCGCCTTTTTCTTTCCTTTTCTTTTTTTTTTTTTAAAGACTGGGGTAGGGTCTTGTGAACTTGTACTTAAATACCAGTAGAGGTTATTTCTGTCTTTCTGAACTGAAGAAAGTAAAATCCAGAAACCGTGTGACTTACATGCCAGTCTGTTTGTTCGTTCGTTTGTTTGATTTCGCCTCCTCCGTTTCGAGGCGGGGCTGTGAGCACGGCCCGGGAGAGCGTTTGCGCTGGGTCCGGACGCGAAGCTGCCCGGTGGCCTGAGTCGCAGGCACGGGGCAGAGGCGAGCGGCATCCTCACCCCGTGACAGACAGAGGCAGAGCGCGACACTCACTCCCTCCGTCGTGTCGGCAAGGGGAGGCGTTCGCTTGAGAAGAAGAGCACTTTATCCCGTGGACACCCGTTACTTCCTAAATGTCCTCTTTATTTCAACCAAACTCCAACCTCTTTCATTAGGAAAAGCTACACGAGCAGATCTACTCCTCATTATATAATGCTCATTAAATGCAGTTAATTGGAAAACCTACCCGAGTTTTTATTTGGCAGGCTTTATGACTAGAGCATTTTCATTAAGCAGAATTTCCAAGGGATATTGATAATGGTTTTAAATCGAGAACGAAATCGTCCCACCTCAAGAGAACGAATGGAGTAGACAGAGACCTTGTTTGCTTTTCATTAAAGAGCGATCGTGCCGCACCTGCTCAGAGGACTCCGCGGAGGCTCAGAGGACCGAGGCTTTATGTGCCCGGATCTCTCACGACCTGTGTGCAGAGAGGCCAGACGGGCACCTGCCGTCCTGCATTCTCGGTGCAGAAGGCCGGGGCTGTCAGCGGAAGGGCCTTATGTTTGTTTATCACTAATCACGATAAACAACATTGGATGGCCAAGGGAGAGCAGGGGACGCTTACTCTCTACCCAGAGCCATGAGACAGTGGGGGGGGGGGGCACCGGGCAAAGCGCGCCCGTCGAATATCCACTGTTTCGAAGCCACAACACGTCTCAAGTGATGTAGGGAACTGCGTATTGCAGTATCGACGCGTTGGCTTGGATAAACGAACGCTGTCTTAGCGTAAGTCCCGGGAATGAAACAAGCGACATAATAACGAAATCAACTAAGCTAAAAGTTAGTTTTTCTCCCCGTTCTTGAGTTTGTTTTGCTAAGAACCCAGAAAATAGCAAGCATTATTATTATTGATATTCATATTCGATATAAACATTTTCTGCTAATACTTTAATATTTAATAGTATGGGGCTTGATAGCGAAATGAAAACTATATGATAGCGTATTCAGGGAAAGTTACACTCTATCAGAATATTGTAAAGTTCTCCTTTAGCATATGGCAAGGAAAAGGACTTTTGAGCTTCATGCTGTAACTACAGAAACAGTATCATCTTAAAAACAGGAGCAAACAGCATCAGAGCGTGAAGCAAATCCATTTTATACTCTTTATTGCTAAACGTAACAGTCCCTTTACAACCCCCTGAGTATTTGTCAAAAATGCTACTGTATAAATATCGATCGTTAAATTCAGTAATCTCCTTGGGTTTATGGAATTATACCATATGGCACATGGGACACTCACATGCATTCATGAAGATTATGATGTAAATTTGGACAATAACAAAAAATTACTGAAATCGATACAGCAATTTTAAATATTTTTAAATGTGTCGATAGTATGTAATAACCTCTTCCCTTATGAGGAAGTCTAGTTCTAAATATGTTTACTCTGCCTATTGATAAGACTTTCAGTAGCCTATAGGGCAGACTTCTAATTAAATTACTTTTACTTTTCCTACATTCTTATGAATGGATTGAATATCTAAAAGAATAGAGTATAAATAAACACATTCAGAATGTTTAGTTACCATAAATTATATTTCACCCAATTCAATGAAATTTTTAAAATTTATATAATTTTTATGATACGGACTTGCAAAAGTTGAGGAAATGACATTTTTCTTAAGTTAAAAGAGAAAACATACACTTGGCTTTAAACTGTAAATTTTGTGAATTCTTTGTCACATGAGATACACTTGTTCAAAGATGGAATATTCTTAGCTCCACAAAAGGAAACTTGTAAGAGAGAGAGAGCATCAGCGATATTTTAGGTCCTGGTCAGAAAAAACTTCAGCGTCAATAAACTGTTAACGTTAACGTGAGGTCAGATACGTTTCCACTATTCCTTTCCTTCCCTGCCATCTTTATTCTAGACTCAAGCACGCAAATTTTTCTAGTTCAGACTTTGACGATTAAGTGCACAATATGCTCTTGCACATAATAATTACAATTCAATTTATTCAATATATCCTGCATACGTTATCTAAAATACATGTTTTATCTATTATTATCCTATGGACCAAACATTATGCTAATAAAATTGAGAGGTAGCATTACAAATAATTACTCCTGAGATTCAAAATAAAATGTCGTTTTAATTAAAACAGTTTCCGCATTAATGGATTGCCTGTCACCTGTGTGCTTACTAAGCATTCCCCTGGCCATGAGACAGGCATTTAAAATGCATATTATTGTTTTGAGTTAACTGACCTAATGAACTTGGAGGGTAACTAACACGAGTCAAAGAGGATTATGAAAGCAGTGTAGAAAATTATTGAGGGAACAGAAGAAATTACCAAGATTTATCACTCGGCAAGAAATGTACATTGTAATGCACGGTATGCATTGGATCGATCGACCACAGTCAAGCGAGCTGAGAACCATCACTTCGCAGCTCCGTGTGTGCGTGCGTGTGCGCGCGCACGTGTGTGCGCGTGTGTCTAACACTGAAGATCTACTTTCTTGGTGAATTTCAGTACGTGTTACAAGCTGTCGAGCAGTCACCATGCCGTGTGTTAGGTCGCCAGGACTCACTACTCTCATAACCAAAAGTCTGTGCTCTTTGACCAACATCTCCCCATCTCTCCAACCCCCCAGCCCTTGGTGATCACTCCTTCTACTCTCCGTGTCTATGAGATGACTTTTCATTTTTTGGTTCCTCATATAATCGAGGTTGTGCGGTATTTGCCTCTCTCTGCCGGACCCGCTTCACCGAGCGTAGTAGCATCCTCCGGCTTCACCCATGTCTCCACAGACGGCAGAACACCCTTCTTTTCTGAAAGCTGAATAAGATTCCGCACGTATGTGCTGCATTATCTGTCCACATGCCACTGGACACTTAGTTTGCTTCCACGTCTCGGCTCTCATGACAACATGGTGGACTCTTTCACAGCTTCCCTCCCGGGCTCGCCTCCCGCGAGCTCCCCGGGGGCCGCGCATACATCTTCGCCCATTTCCCAGACACACGATGTGGTGATCATTCCTTCATAGGCCTGGTTTCCCTTAAACAACGGGACCAGGACGATATTCTTCCTACTTCTGCTTCCACTGCGTCTGACAAATTTCAAGTTAACTGACCTTCGGCTTTCTGGTCAGTTAGCCTACAAAATAACAACTAGATTTGAAAAAAAAAAATAACGATTTTAATACAAAGCACTTTTCATTACGGAAAAGTAATAGTCACGGTTATGATGTTCAAAGAGAGACCACGGTGAGCCCCAAATCCTCTCATTCATTTGCACATCACAAACACTGGTACGTTTGAAGCAAACCTGTTTAGTTTTGAAAACCTTTAATAGAGACCCTGTCTTTTCTTTCAAAGAGCTGGCGAGGAGACTCTATCTCAATAAACTGGACAAAATATTACACGAAAGGAGAAGTTGTGTGTGCACCATTCGACCTGACCGCAGAATTCCACCTAAACACAGAACCGAGAGACCTCTTACGTTTGTAGACGGGAAGGATCGGCCGCTCACCCCAGACGGAGCACAGAGTTTACCGCGGTGTGACAAAGAGAGTCAGCGTTCGGCGCTGAGACGAAACACCGCACCCGTCTGTGAGGGCGAAGGCAGGCCGGCATTGTTGGGGGCGGCGGCCTAGCGTGGAGCCACCTGGAGGCGTGGCCTTCACCTTACGTGCTGCGAGCCTACGTCTACAAGTTACCTGAGCGAGAGCCAAATCCAAGTCATCAGAATAGAACGAACACCATTTCCAAGTGGGACCATTTCAGACTGTAATAAAATGAGAAAGGTGCACGTATCTACAGATGCTTTTAAATATGTAAAGAACTCATACAACTCAACAAGAACAACAAAACAAAATGAAGAATCCAATTAACAAATGGGCAGAAGACCGGAACAGATACTTCTCCAAAGATGAAGTACAGGTGGCCAATAAACATATGAAAAGATGCTCAAGGTCACTAATCATCAGAGAAATGCAAATTAAAACCCCAATGAGAAATTACTTCACACCCATCAGAATGGCTGTCATCAATAAATCAAAGAACAAGTGTTGGCGAGGATGCGGAGAAAAGGGGACCCTCATACATTGTTGGTGGGACTGCAAACTGGTACAGCCGCTATGGAAGACAGTACGGAGGTCCCTCAAAAAATTAAAAATGGATCTACCTTTTGACCCAGCAATTGCACCTCTGGGTATTTACCCCCAAAAAATCAAAATAATAATTCATAAAGATCTATGCACCCCTATATTCATGGCAATACAATTTACAATAGCCAAGATATGGAAGCTACCTAAATGACCATTGACAGAAGACTGGATAAAGATTTTATGGTTTATATATATAATGGACTATTACTTGGCCATTAAAAAAATAAAATCCTACCCTTTGCAATGACATGGATGGACCTGGAGTTTATTATGTTGAGTGAAATAAGTCAGACAGAAAAAGATAAATACTATATGATTTATGAGGAATCTAGGAAACAAAAAGAACAAAGTAATTAAAAACAGATTCACGAATAGAGAGGACAATTTGGTGACAGATGGAGGGGCTTGGGGCCCTGGGAGAATGGGGTGAAGGGTTAAAGAAGTACAAATTAGTAGCTGATGGAAGGTCACGGGGATGGGGAGCATGGCACGGGGAATGTGGTTAGCATTAACAGATTGGCTAGGTGGAGGGCCGGGGAGAGAAGGGGTAATTAGGAGGATCATTTTATAAACTATAGAAATGTCAAACCAATGAATCGTATACTTGAAACTAATAAAAAAATATATTAGTGACTTCTTAGCTCTGCATACAGCAGCATATTTAAGGGTGAATTATATTAATCTTAAAAAGAGTGTACTTACTCTCCTTAAATAATATTCAGTATATTTTCAACTAAACATGGGGCATTATTCATTTTTCCCTTCTGAAATATGGAAAATGAAAAGAGTTAATATTTTTTCTCCTACATCGCTTTACCTGATCCCTCCAGATTTGCCCAAGACGGATGTTATTTGAAAAGAAGTCTCACCAAAGTTGTCTTTACACTTCAGAAGATGCTCTAGAGCAAGGACCTCGGGACACTACCTGCGTTCGCCCCTCGCTGGCCCTGGAGCACCCCAAGGCTTCCTTTCTTCACGTGTTTCTTTTAAACCGTCCGCAGCCCGCCTGAGTGCCGCCGCCACGTGGGATGGAGGACCACGGGTGTGTTTTTAAAGCGCGCATCCCTGTCCTCGCGGTGTCCCGGGAGACAGTCCGGCGCAAGCCTGGTTCACAGTCAGACCCCTCGGCCTCTGCGCATCCTGTGCCACCACGAGCCTTTCTCTGACCCAACGGTCACCTCGGGCTTCAAGCCACCAAATAAAGCTGAGACGATCCGCAGAGAGTCACCCGACTCCAGAATAACGAGCTCCGAAGGCCGAGAGAAGAATACGAATTTGTGCACAGCCTCGTGCGAAAGCAGAAAGCAACGGAAAAAGCAAAACAGACCACCGGCCTCCGCCGGGCCGTGGGAGGCGACGAAGTCACAGGTCACGTGCAGCGAGTCTCCCCGAAATGCCATGTTTTCCCGGAGCCTCGGCGGAGCGCAGAAGTGAAAGGGTCTGTTTTAAAGAGGACGCTGAGCGTTCTCGAGGTCCTCATTTCCGCCGCATCCACGGTGCCGCCACCTCGCCTCGGCCAGGGGCAGCACCCAGGACGCAGCGTGGCATGCGCCTGATGCCACCCGGCCCTGGGGGGCCAGGCCAGGGCAGCGCCCCCGGACGGCCAGGGTGAGTTTAGAACCGTTTTCTCAGGTAACCGGAGCATCACTTCCGAATTTGATACCTAAGTTAAAATGTAAACGTTAACATACTCGATCTACGTGGTTTATTTCTCACGTGTCACGCATCGTGTGACGCCCACGCGCTTCAAGTGCTCCAGATGTTTTTCCCTTTGGCGTTCTTCCTGTGGCCTTCTTCTGGCCACCGTGTTTGGAGAGAGAGAATGATGTCCACGGGGAGAGGTGTTGATTGTCCCCCACCACCTGCTTACATCCGAAATCTGAATAAGGCTGGCAATATGGAAACATTTTCAGAAAATCTCTCTCTCTCTCTCTCTCTCTCTCTCTCTCTCTCTCTCTCCCCACCTCTGTCTGTTTGTCTCTGTGTCTGTCTGTCTGTCTGTCTGTCTCTCTCTCTCACGCACACACACACACACAGAATGCCCAATTTTTAATATTAATACATACATTCTGTACCTTTGACAAAGCAATCTCTAAAGAAAAATACAATTATTAGTTCTGCTTGCAATCTATTTAATAGTGACTCTGGCAGAGAAGCAGAAACCAATACGAAAATGAGGCGACATCAGAACAAGCCAACTATTTTGAGATTTGACGTTGTTTCATTTGGAATAATTTAAAAGAAGTAGGGGTTATGTGATGGTCATTTATTTATAAACCATGGCTTCCTGTTATAGTCATACTTTCTGTACATGCATAATCACAACAAATTATAATAACAAAAATAGTTAAAATTTTGTTTCGGAATGAAGCATGGCACACTATTCTGAACAATGAATTGAGTATGACATTGTATTTGACTGTGTATCTGACTCAGAATCATATGGACCTTTTTTCAACTTAATTTGCTGATACAAGACTTAATATACTTTGTGTCTGGTTTTCTAGACCATTCAGTTTGTCTGTTTTGGTAGCTGTTTTGGAAAATGGTTTGTACTTGCTAATGCTTTATTTACTGTACGATCAGGAGGTGTTTATGTGTTGGGCTCACCAACTTTTGTGTGAGTTGTTGAATGCAGACTGTTTTATGTGATTTCCAGGCCCAAATACAATGATTTATATATCATAGGTTGTTTTAATAAATACGTTAAAATTAATCTTAGACTTTTATCAAGATGACATTAGCAAAACTGAGTATATAATAATCATTTTTGGCTCCTTCATACGTGACATTTGCTAAATATCACAAATTAGTATTTTAAGTGCTTATCTATAAGTTGCCTATTTCTCAAAATTGTGGGAGACAGGGAACAAAGTGTTATTTTTCTTAACGTTTAACAAATTATTTGTAATACTGTTCAAATAACTTAAATAAGGAAAATTAACTTCGTGCTCTCATACCCAAGAGATTCTGTTATTTCTCCTGTCATGTGAACGAATTTCTGAATTTTCACCTTCTTCATTACTTTCTTTACAACAATATCCAATTTGTCAATGTTCCTCAGACTCGGCACCGAGCATGAAACGGACTCTGCAGGTGAGTGCTAGACCCTCGCTCAGGTCCACCGTAGGACAAGACTTCGGTGGTGGGAAGTAAGATGTACAGCGGTAACGGAGGCCGGCAAGACGGAGCCAGACTCTCTGACTCAACGAGTGACCAGGAGGGAGTCCATTTAGATGGCAGCAGGGGACTCGTGACCGTGCCCCCGCCAGCCGCAGGGACGCACCTCGCAGCCGCACGTGGGGCGCGGACCCCACTCTCCGACCCTTGGTGGAGGCCATCGTTCTTCATTCTGTGAGTGATTCTCAAAATGGGAGTTGTACTCACATTCGTGCACTGCTTCCCGACCCCGTCACCCGATAACAACACCCCGTGGTGGACTTCTCCATTCTCAGAAGCTGCCTACGTGTAATACGAGTCCTTTTCGGTGGATAATATGGACATAATCAAGATGTCACTTATTTCTAGAGCTTTTTACAGCCTATCACCCTCTAATCTCTTTTAAAATAACAGGAGAACATGTTTTAAGACAGTGGCCGTAACTAATAAGGGTCATTCTCCCTAAAACTATTGGAATATGATTTTCTAGCATTTTGTTTTCTATAACAAAAAAAAAAAAAGCATATTCTGCCCAAAGGCTGTATTTCAACCAAAAGATACCCCCATACTTATTCCAACTATACAAATTCACTCGTGGTTACAAGACAATTATTATTCCTGCAATTAATTATCATCTCATGTGTCACTTATGTGTATGAAATACATGCAATGTCTTTCCAGTGCATACAATGTTTTACTCATTGTTAATGCTCAGAAAACGATTTGACCTGGGGTATCAAGCGTTTCACCATATCGGTCTCATATTGAGGAAACGTGCAGTATCACAAGGCCACGTTACTATGTTCCTGTGAAGTTAGAAGGACCATCGATATCAAAAATAAAAGATCCTCCTAAAGTAAGAGTGCGAGATGCTGAAAATTTTCAGTAGAAAAATACTGCCAAATGTACAAATGTCAAAACAAACCAAAACACTACTGTTGAATCAATGCCAGTTGGTGGTGTTATGTATAAAGACACTAGAATGAACACGATTTATAGTCAAAAGAAGACGCTACAGCCCCCAATGGAGGCACGCCCTCGGAGAAGCGCACAGAGACCAGCAAGACCAGCGTTCACAGTGAGATTTCAGCAAAAAGGCAAAGAAACACTTTTCACAGCTAGAGAGGCGAGTAGCGAAAACGCAAATATCACTGAAATAGTTATCTGAGAGTTTGGTAACATGATAAGATGGTAACACAGCAAGTCACGGCCCTCGCTGGTCCCCAAACACACCGGGCACAATCAACATACCTTCTGCCAAAGGCTGTGTAAATCCTGAGACAGACATCAGAGCCAAAGAACCGGGCAGATAAAAATAAGCAAACAATCACTTGTGTATCTTCCTGGAAACGGTTAAGAGATGCCAATCAAACCTTGAATGACACTCGTGATAGTCAATGCTCGCCCTACGTAGGTCACCCACCCATTGCTTTATCAATCCGGAATCTGTTTACAGTTCTCGGTTCCCAGGAAAGCTGCACGTCCGAGCAATCATGCTTCTCACGAGGCGTTATGATGCACATGGAAGTCACGTTCCTTTGATTTTTTTTGTATTACTGAATAGTCTATAGTGGCATAATTAATTCATGGTCTTGACAGTTTAACTCATCGGTCTCTCGGCAGAATTTGTTGTGAACTCCATTAATAATAAATAGCAATGTTATTTGGGAACAAAAAGGTCAAAATTTATACAGCAATAGATGTAGTATTATGTAGATTTCTTGCCAAGTATGTTTTACCTGTGTTTTAAAAGTGAGGAAAAAAAATGAAAACAGAGAAAGCCAGAATGTAGAGGGGATTCTGCAAGATAAGCAGCCTGGACTTGTTCTCATAAAGGACAAACACATTGAGCGGACTTCGCTGGTGTCGGGTAAAATAAAGAGACATGAAAACCAAACGTCGCGTCTGAATCACGAGGAGGAGAATGCTGTGGGGAGGACTTCCGAGACAATCGGGGCCCTTTCAACGTGAGCCTCAGGAACGGGAGGGTTACACAGCGATTCTGGGATGTACTCTCTCCCGTTACGGGGACGCCCTGGGAAGGACGAAGGCGGCAAACGATCTTCTTTTCATCATCCTGTTATGAGCTATGCAATCAAGAGGAGACCGGTTTTTGCTTGCAGGAGTCCTTACCTGTGGCCCGCTCCCCGCAGGACATACCTGGTTGTCCAAGGTTACTGACAACGAACCAGTCTGCATTCTGAGGGGGCGGGGGTGGGGGGGGCTCCTTGGAAACCAAGGGGCTCACAGCGGCGATGCAGCCGAGTGTGAGATGGTCTCGTGACTCCATGGCGCTCGTCCACGGTAAGCAGCACGCGGGACTTGCTGAGGGACCGCGCGTTCCTGCAGGAAGAGGACGTCCAGGTGGCCAGGAAGGACCCGGACAGCCGAGGGCTGGTCACACCCGTTCCTGCTTTGCTTGTGCCTTTTGAGTATTTCCGTCTTGAAAACCATGAGGGAATCTGACGTGGATCTCATGAACAGGAAACTGTTGTCTCGCTCTTTTTCTCTCACTTTTGGTAAATACTTCCAAAAGACGCGGAAGTTTCTTTGAATTTCTGTTTAACTAACAAAGAGCTAAATCATTATTTTTTGAGTATTAATCCCACAGGGCGAATTCATTGTGAATTATGTACCTGTAATGCACGAAACGCCAGTTCGGATTTAAAAATGTATTTTGCTACTTTCACAGAAATTTTAAAAATTCAAACAGATCTACATTGAGATTGGTGGATGTTTATGGGTTGATCCGTCTTGATTTTCCCAGAGGCTCCACAGGTGAGCGGCTCCTTCATGATGATCTTCCTCAGAGACTTTCACGGGTTTGGGGGGAATTGTGTAAACTTCCTCTTATGAATCTACTTTATTCAGAACCATGAATAAAGCGTGATTGCTCTTTGCTTAGGAATGAAAGGATGTAACATCACATTCAGAGTCTTCTTTTTCAGACAAATAAGGATTCTCAAACCAGATGAAACCGAGAATAAACAATATTGCTAAATAGAGCATTCGAGCATCTGCCAGTCAAAACGCTGCTTACATTTAACTGAAGGACCCGGCGATGAGAAGGTGGGCAGAGTCCCCAGCAGACGGCACCCCCATGAGCGGCAGTGTGCGCACGGGGCTTTCGCAGGCGGTGGCTTAGCCCGGGAAGGTCAGTGGTCACTGGGGACCCCTTGATCGTGTTCCAAAGTGAGGGACGACACAGGGTCCCGCCTCCGCGCCACGATCTCACACAGGACCGTGTCGGCGCAGAGCGATGCGGAAGACTCTTCCTTCCACACAGCCTCGACGGCCTAATAAGCAGCGGGTTAGGTACGCGCCAGCTCCGCAGGCGCCTCCCCGCGACCCCTGGCCCTGAGGGCCCGCCCCGCCCCCTAGTTCCACAGCAGGGCTCCTGGCGCCGGAGGAATCCGGGGACTGCGGCCCCAGAGGCGTCCTCCCGCTGCCTTATGTGCCCCCCGGGCCCACCCTTTTGGGGACGGGGACACTAGTGACGATCTTGAACGACGACGGAAGCCGGGACTACGAAAGCCGAGGTGCCGGAGTCCGCGTGACGCGCGCCCAGGAGACACGGGCGTTAACCTCCTCTCGTTCCTTTCCCGACCTGAAATCGGCAGCTCATCCCTTCATTTTCTTCTGATTAAATACGTCTAGCTATATTTGCAGCTTTTTCGTGACCTGCGGAGCCATAAATCCAATCCTTTCTCTATTTCTCCTTCTTTCTTGTACTACTGGACTGCGGTGACAGGTTTCGGTTATTTTTCCAAGAACTATCACGAGGATAAGTTTCTAAAGAAGCCAGTGCTCATGCCTGCCCGGCGTGGCAGAAGGCGGCGGCCTCCTCTCCTTCTCGGGCACCACCCACCCACGCCCCGTCCTTTCCGACCTGCTGCAGGCATCTCTGTCCCGCGGAGAGGCCGGAAAGGCAAACCGGCGCCCCCTCTCTTCCGCATGGCTCCTCCCAGTCATTCTTCCCTCCACCGGCTCTGTGGTTTGCCGGCTTTAGAAAACCCCAGATGGAGATTCACCGTAAAAAGCTAAACATTCACCGCCCCCTGTGTTCCCATGCAACATCGTATACTTTTGTTTTGTTTTGTTTTTGAGATGTTGACTAGTAAAAGGAAAAGATGATATAGAAACAAAGGTACGTGCTTTAGGCTGCTACCTTGCAGTGCTTGGAATAAAAAGGAAAATGGGCTAGACAGGTGAATGCTCATGAAGAAGGGAGTCAACTTTTCTGCACCTGAAAATGACAGGTTTCTCATAACGTAACGGTTTTGGAATCATTGCCACGTGGCCGGACACGCTGCTTCTCCTGCAGTCTCGTGCGGGGCACTCCGCTCTGTCTTCAGAGAATTCGCCCGCCAGGCTGGGGAAGACTCCCCACGATCAGGGAAGGCGTCACCTCTTCACGTGTGGGCGGGCGGGGGCGTTCTGTGCAAAGCAGCCACCAGGGGTAGCTTTCTGTCTCGGCGCGCACGGCGCCACACCCCCGGTCCTGCTGACAGACGCCCTCCGACCTCACGCGTGAAAGTTCTTCCACTCGTCTTCGTCCCAGTCCGTGGCACGTCCAGCGCTGGGGACTTAAAAGCAGCCTGTGCGTCCTAAGAGGTGTTCTAGCTCCATCATCCCTCTAGGAACAGCATCTCGGTCAGCGCTGCCCCCGACTTACGGATTTACGAATGACAGACGAAAACTGAGAGAGGAGAGGGAGCGAGCAGATGTCACATACACGAAGTGTCAGAGCCGGGACTAAAACCCAGGCCTTGGTCGCCCCCAAGGGCACGGACATTCCTCAGGCCGGGGTTCCCAAAACGCAGCGTGCGTTGGCATCACCTGGGGGACGTGCTCCCACAGTCGATCTGGGCCGGGGACCACGAAGCTGTGTCTCTCTGTCCGGCCCCAGCTGCCGCCGATGCCGCCGGTCCGGGGACGTCGCTTCGAGAGCAGGATGGCCCGCGCGCTGGCCTGGAGGCTCACGTGAGCTTTCCGCGGGTTCGAAACGTGCACTTCGACCTTTCCACCTTCATCACTGTTGTCGCTTAGGGTCACCACGTGCGTGCGAAAAGAAGCAGAAGGGGGTGGGTTCGGGAACCATTTTCATCTCCCCTGGAGATCTGCTCCCCTACCTGTCACGAGGCGAATCGCACCCCGTGTGGAGAAGCAACAGGTGCTTCTCCTCGAACTGTGGCCACCGGGGACTCGGCGGCTTTGTCTCGTTGACAGCGGCTAGCCGCGAGCACTTCGCTCTCGCGAACCGTTTTAAATAACGAGCGTTAGGGAGTCATTCTTGCTTAGCTTTTTCGACAGAGTCCTTTAAATCTGAATTTGGAAGACTGCTCTGGCAGCCGGCCAGGCCATCGACATTATAAAGCTCTTAGCCATCTCGGAAGACACGGTGCCAAATACGTTTTATGAGTGACTTACAACTGTTGAACTTAAGTGAAAATGAAAAGAACAAATCTCTCGGGTCTTTATCGTCTAAAACGTTACTGCCGAAATGTCTCATCGGCCGACAAGCCTCATGCCTAAGGATCCGCAGGGCTCATCACGACGTGTCCTGCGAAGATGCAGGCATCCAAAACATGTCGCAATGTCACCATTACGAGCTAATTCCTGATACCCTGGAGCTCAAGAGCTTAATGAGGAACTCACGGACAATTTATTTTTTCCTAAAACGCTCTGGGTGGTTATTTGCGACCTTGTCTTGGACGGGGCCAACGTGAAGGTCATCTCCACTTCCATCCGCGTGATAGAAAGGAGGGAGGAAGAACTGCGATTTCGAGGTGTCGAGGGGAAACTGGTCCCTTCCCCAAGGGCTTAAGCATCGCCCCGAGGCCACAGCAGAGGGTCCTCAGATGCAGACAATTATTTTCTTACATTCTTTTCCTAATTTCCTTGGAAAATTACATATTTCTTCTCACATTTAAATTGGCATGCAGTGCTTTTCATCACAGTTTCAAATAGAAAGGACATAATTTGCAATATTATAAATATTGACATTATGAACGAAAACTATTGAGTCGCACTTAGATGTATGCCATAGACCGCAAACATCAATGGCATTTATTACCCACCACAGTCCCTTTAAAATGAAAATCTCTAATGGTCACAAATTTTCCATCATTACATTTTTGCTAAGCAGATTCCTTATGGGTAATTACTATAGTCTCTAATTATTTTCCTTATTAAAAGAGATGTCCCTTTTCTGTAAGATTTCTAGGTACATGTGAATGATCACTTAAATACTGCTAATTTCTTGACCAAAAAATACGAAGAACAGAAAGCTTCAACGACCAGCCTTATAATAACAGATGCCTAATATTTACTCAGTGCTCCCCACGGGTTAGACTATTTTCTGGACTGTACTTCACAGAAAAAGGTCAATTCCCACATTTTACAAATCTGTACACTGATGCTTACAAATGAATAAGATTTTAAAGGGTGTTGCTGTTTCTCTTTGATAGAAGCAAGATTTAAATCCAGTTCTTAGGAGTAATAAACATTTTCCTCTCCCTTCCACTAGGCTATACTGAACTTTAAGGTATTGAAAATTATTGCTGATTGTTAATAAAAATATAGTGCAATATTAATTTCATTAAATGAAGACATTTTAGCTGATTGGTGAGTTTTTTTCCTTGATCTTGATAGGATGTGTTATTATATAATATAATTACTTTTTAAATTTATAGAAAAAGTGACAATTGTTAATAACTATAAGATAAGTAAATAAATATTTTTGACTTTAGGATGAAATTGTATATTTTTAGGTTTTGTGAGATGGACTAAGTTAAGAAAAAAGTAAAGAGTATGATATAAATATTATGTTTCCAGAAATATGTTTCTTAGAAAATGTGTGGAAATGTATCCAAAGAGAATGAGCAACATCTCCTTCCGCAGAGGTTCGTGTGTATCATTCATTCACGTGCCATTTAAACATGTGTCGCTTTTCATATTTATCGAAACACAATCGTTAAGCAAAGGTTTTATGTTTTATTCATCTCCATTTTCTTACCACAGATTTTTAAAAAATAATTTGTACATGATTACCTGAAGCTTATGATTTTAGCTAAAATGGAAAATTAAATTTTTACTCTGTAGGAAGTTAACTATAATATCAACAGATATATTAACCTTTGACTCTAGATGATTTTCTCCTGCAGGAAGCAGGTGTCTGAGTAGCTCAAACATCCTTCTCAGAATCATGCATTCACTGTTAAAAGCGTGGGGCCGGATTCTATGAACTCTACAACACTGGATTCAGACAGATAAATAATGTCACTTCTTTTTAATCTGACGAGAACTAAATCTTAGATAATCAAAGTTAAAAATAATCATTTTTATTTTATTATTTTTTTAATTCTCAAGAAGGTCAGCGATTTAACCTAGGATTTTAGTGTGTTCAGCTTTAAGCCATATATAATTAGTATGCTTTAAGGCAGGGGTCCCCAGTCCCCGGGTCATGGGCGGGTACGAGGCTGGGGCCTGTTAGGAACCGGGCCGCACAGCAGGAGGCGAACAGCTGGGGGCCCGCAAAGCGTCACCTACGTCTGCAGCCGCCCCCCAGGGCCAGCATCACCGCCTCAGCTCCGCCTCGGATCAGCAGGCGTTAGATTCTCATAGGAGCGCCGGTCCCTGGTGCCAAAGAGGTTGGGGACCACTGCTTTAAGGGACGTTGTCGGGAGCACCGTTCGGCGGGTGGTTATGACCACGAGTGCATGAGGATAACGGATGCCCCTCCCCTGGCCGACGGCGCACGGGAAGCTCTGTGTTAAGCACACAGTGTGCATATTTTAGTTCTTACTTATAAAACACCTAAGAGACCCCTTTCTGGAAAGGAAGAACACAATTCAGAGAGGTCAAGTTGTTTCCTTAACATCACTCAGCTGCGCAACAGGCTTAGAATGCAAAGCCAAGGTGTCTGAACCCGAATGCTGAGTTACAGCGTTATGCTTCGTTTAGACTCATTTCTAAATGGTTTCCAGATTAAAATACTAATTATTCTCCATAACGATCCTCATACTTACTGTTCTCTTTTCATTCTCTCGGCAGCCCTGAGAAGCGGTAACCCCCTTATCTTACTGGAAGTCATGAGACCGAAAGGTCCCATATGGTGAAGCCAAAGTTAGAGCTAAAACCTGAGCACCCGCCCATCGGCCGGGCCCCTCACGGCGGCACAAACCCCTCCGCCACCTTCCGGCGCCCAACCCGGGGCCACGCGCCCCCAGGCCTGCCTTTCTGTCCCCGCCTCTCCTAAACGCCCGGCTACTTTCCACGTACACATTTTAGAACAATTAATAGAGGAGGCTGGTGAGAGCAAATACCTTGACCTTTAAATTCAAGACACCTTTGATGATGATGATTCTCTCCACGCAATTGAAGCTGAGGCGGTACTTGAAAAGCCATAGTCAATGTGAGCAACCCTGGCTTCGGGCTCTGAGCGCGGCTCTCAACTGAAGCAGCATGAGCGACCAGCGTGACGCTGGCTAGAGACGTTGATCGCAACGTGGATGCACCTCAGAGTCATCGTGGTGCGTGAGAGCGAGCGGTCGCCAAGAGCGTGCGAATGGAGGCCGTGCGTGTGCATCGTGCATACCCCGCGACTCCCCGTATGCGGAGAGCAAGGTCACCTACCGCAGAAAGGGAACAGCGGCTGCCTGCGGCCGGTAGGGGTGCCGCGAAGGGTTGCGGGGCTACTTCGGAGCTGGGGGACACTTCCCGTCCCGATTGCGGTGGGAATGCGCTGGGCGTGACCGCGGACCTCGCCCACGTCTCTGATGCTGTTTCCTTTGCGTGGCGCATGGTCCCTTCTCTCGGAGTCCAGGTAGACAGCCTGCCTCTGCGGGTGGCGCTGGCCTCGGGGCCCCTCCTCCTCGTGAGACTCGGCAAGTGGGGGGCTTGGCCTGTCTACACTCGTGTTTAATCCAGAGCCCTGCAAAGTGATGCTTAACGTCAAAGCAGGAGACATATCCAGGGACAGACAAGGCGAAAGCCCTGCCCTCGGAGGCCGGGAGCCGGCCGAGAGGGCCCGTGGGTGCGGCGTGGTCGGCGCAGGTGGAGAACGGACAGCGAGCGTGAGTCTTCGAGGTCGAGCTCAACTCCTCTTCCTCCTGGAAGCATCACTGAGCCGCGTAGGGAATTTTTCTCTCCTTCCCATTTTTCGTGGTGTACGATGATTTTAATGTATCGCTGAACTCGGTTTGCTACTATTTCGTTGAGGATTTTTGCATCAGAGTTCAGAAGAGATGTTGGCTTACGGTTTTTTTTTTTTTTAATGTCTTTGTCTGGTTTGAAAATCAAGTCAATGGCAGCTTAATAAAAGGAGTTTGGAAGCCTTTCCTCTTCTTGCATTTTTTGGAATAGTTTGAGAAGAATAGGTGTTGATTCTTCTTTGGTAAAATTTGCCTGCGAAGCCATCTGGTCCAGGACTTCTGTTTCTTGGGAGGCTTTTGATTACTGATTCGATTTCACTGGTGGCAATCGGTCGGTTCAGATGTTGTTTCTTCTTGACTCAGCCTTGGAAGATTGTATGTTTCTAGGAAGGTGTCCATGTCTTCCAGATTGTCCATTTTGTTGGTGCATAATTGCTTGTAGTATTTCCTTACGATCCTTTGTATTTCTGTGGAGTCCATAGTTATTTCTCTGCCATCGTTTCTGATTTTATTTATTTGAGTCCTTTTTTCCTTGACAAGTCTGGCTAAGGGTCTGTCAATTTTGTTTATACTTTCACAGAACCAGCTCTTGGTTTCATGAACCTTTTGTATTGTTTTTCTAGGCTCTATTTCATTTATCTCCACTCTGATTTTTATTATTTCCTTCTTTTTATTCACTCAGGATTTTGTTTACTATCCTTTTTCTAGTTCTTTTAAGTGTAAGTTTAGATTGTTTAAACTTTTTCTTGTTTCTTGAGGTAGGCCTATGTTGCTATGAATTTCCCTCTTAGGACTGCTTTTGCTGTGTCCCATAGATTTCGAGTCATTGTGTTTTCATTTTCATTTATTTCTAGGTATCTTTTTATTTCTTCTTTCCTTCCAACTTTTGTAGTACTTCTAGATTATAGCCTATATTTGGTTCTAATGAGATACTGTGAGTAATGTAGTGTGTACGTGAGTGTGTGTGACTCGTCTCCTCCACAGACATGAGTTTATGATGAGTTGAGAGTTGCTCTATAGTCTCTGAGTGTCCAGAGGTGCATCGTGCACAGAGGTGGAGGCCAGGAGCGGCTGCCTACTGACATCCACGTGCCCCTGATGAAAATAACAATCACTCATTTTACTAAATAGGCTCCTATGTATTTGAAAGGTCCATCGGCCAAAGTGCATTATAAATAGCATGATATGTAGAAAGACGTGTGGCTTAAGGTCACAGTCATTACACTGGGATTAACGCCGCTGTCTAGATTTAAGACAACTGTGAAAGTCTCCCGATGGCACCGGCATTTGAATAGGTCTTTGTGGTATAATTGTGCTTCAGTTAGCATTTTCTATAAGTCTGCGGCAGAGGAGCTGAGTGTAGTCCGGTCTCTGATAACAGCACTGATTCTCCTGCACTGATTTTCAAACGCAAATTAATGGTAACTATCATTTGATAAGTACAACTTAACATGAATTATGTCTCGTATCAATTAAGTTCTGAATTAGTTTTGGTAAATGAGGACGTTATGTAACAGGAGCTCCCACTACGTGTTCATCTCAGAAACGCTGGTCACTCTTGCACCTCGGTGCCCCTGCGGGAGGCATGCCTGAAGGTTCGAGGGCTGAACCCTCCATCGACGTGCTTTACACGTCGCCTTGGCTCACATAACGCTTCACGGCGACAGGAATGCATCTGTAGAGCGAGGCTGCTTCCATTTGAATCTCACCAAAGACTTGAATAAAGTAAAAAAGAAAGAAAGAAAGAAAGAAAGAAAGAAAGAAAGAAAGAAAGAAAGAAAGAAAGAAAGAAAGAAAGAAAACAGTGACGATCCAAAAGCAAAAGTTTCCCAACAGAGAGATGAGCAAGACACTGAGGTTCAAAACAGAAACAAACGAACGAAAACCCGAAAAGGAAGCTCTGGGTCTGGAGTGAGTGGACCGAGCCAGGATTAGTGCTTAAGAAACGAGTCTGGAATGAAAGGCGGAGGCCGAATGACAGGGATTTTCAGATCATGCTAAGGGGTGTGACTTGCATCGTTCCAAGCCAGGACACAGTTGTGTGTTTTGTTTGGTGCAGCTTTTCTGTGCCCACATCTTTTCATGGGATAAAAATTTCCAATTCTTTAACCTAATGCCAACACGAGGGCTGACGCCCCCAGGGAGGCCCTCTCCTCCGGCTTCGGCGGATGGCTCGCACACGTAGCTCTCCTCCTCCGCCCTGTCTTTCCCTAAAGGAAACAGAATTTGCAGTGAGTCACGCTCACCAAGCTGGAGGCACACGCTCACAAGAGGAAAATAGTAAACGTTTCTTGAATGTCTAGTCCAAAGAGAAGAGATATGTGGGGTTTTCTGGTATTTCACGCAGTTTCACATTTCTTTAGAGAAGATAAAGCGGCCGGAAGATCATTTAAAGAAATATGTCTCCATTAGACACGGAACGGAGTCTATGGTTGAGTTAATATCAGCTGAATCCTTGGATCCACAGCGGCACAATCTTCCATGGCCCTGGGCCTCGAGTCACAGCAGACACGCGACCAGCCCGGAACACAATGGCCGGGTCCCTCCCGACGCGAGTTTGTTGTCGCCAAATGCCACCCTGCCTATCTGAGGCTGATGTGTAAGCGTTAGGACGAAGATGACAGAAATGCGGTGAGATGCTGGACATCCGCACACTCGTGACATCCACTCTGCGTGTGGCGTGAACGTCGGCCGTGAGCTCGCCGAGGGACTGCAGTCCGCTTAAGGACGCGGGCACCTCTGCGTGCCCCAGAGGATGAGCTGGGCCGGAGCAGTCAGCCACACAGGGGACCAGGCCGGCCCGGCCAGTGATGCCCCGCAGTCGGGGAGCCCTGCACCCTTCAGCCTCCTTCACCCCGATTCTACCGTCTTTACACCACCTCTGCGATGCGCACATGCACCTGCCCCAACAGTCCAGCTTCCGCTACCCACGGCCCAGAACCCGAGGTCCTACCTGTCGCCCCCTCCCCTGGCGAAGCCCCTACTCGACTGTGCCCAAAGGATGTACCTCCCTGCAGCCGGCACAGCTCCGCGCCAGCAGGGCACGGCGGCGAGACGGCTTCGCGAATTCAGCGAAACGCCCAGGGGAAATGACTTGAGTCGGACAATGTCACAGGCCCTCCAGGTGGTCCTCACGCGGCTACAGCGCCAGGAAGCAGAGGTTAGCAGTTCCCCGCCAGGCCGGAAGTCCGCGGACCCGAGTGTCTTCAGGGCTCACCTCGTGCTTGTGTGATCGTGGATGAGTCTCGTGTGTCCTCTGAATATCATTTCTTTATTTACTACATATATATATATCTTTCCCTAATTTCACTGATTTCTCTTAAAAATACATTTAAAACAAAAAAGGACTATAGTCTATTCATTAAAAACAAAAATGTCTTCCGTGTTTTACTATACAACAATTACACCGATGACATTAATAGCTGGAGTCTTAATATTAACACAAACAAAATTTTGCAAAGTCAAACAGCCTTTAATCAAGTAATTCCTCAGGCAGGAATCCATCAAACTCAATATGTTAGCGGAAATAAAATCCGCTGAGGATATAAGCAAATCACTTAAAACATTTTAAAGGTTGCGTCGATCAGCGCTGCTGTAACAGCTAGCTGTTCTCATTCTGCCTGTAAACACCCTCACGCTCTCTTCCCTCTACCTGCACGCCACGCTGTTTTTTTTTTTTTTTAATAAAACCATTGATGATAATGCATTAAATCTGCCAGTGGATACATGGGCACTGCAAATATATTTTGAGTCCTCATGGCATTTTAGATGGAAGCGGCCGGAAATACGAGGATAGAAAAATAGTCCTCAAAGACGTACGAGGAAAAGCGCATTCCACTCGCACAAAGAAAGGCCCCAGACACCTCCGCGACGCGGGCGTGAGCAGTGCCTGGAACACCCTGACCTTACTGCCTGGGGCCTGTCGTGCCCTCGGTAAGCACGGCCGTTATTACGCTTAGTCCTGCTCTGGTGTTTTCAAGTAAAGTAAGCACTAAAGAGAATCCTTTTACTCTTTGGGCGGAAGATTAAAATATAATGAAATAACTTCCAGTGCAAACTCTGAAAAATGCCCAATGTAAGGCAACACGGTTTCTAGCGCAATTTTGGCACGTTCCATTAAAGACGCAATATACGCACAATTGGGTGCTAAGATGCATAAAACTTCTGAGTTTCTTTTAAAATAAATCTTCAAAACAAATTTTATAGGTGTCCCTTGAAATGGTCTTATAGCAGTTATGCATGCATCTTTTTAATCTTTTCCACCTGCATTTTTTTTTGACCTTTGGTACAGTAATTATTTCAGCCGCGATCACTCATCACAGTGGCCAGATAAAATGTCACCCATGGTCGGAAGACTGTAGGGTCTGCATACGCAGGTGCACTCCCCTCTGCTTGGAAGCGGATAAAGGCACATGGCATTTTCCTGGTCCCGCCGAAGGTAAAGGCGCGGCGTTGTACACAGGTTACCGCGGCAACATAATGGAATCCTGTATGAAAGTTCTCTACAGTGCTACAGAGTCGGGTGAGCGTAAGGCGCTATTATCACTTCCACTGTCATTAGCACTCGAGCTATTAAGAGTGATTACAGCTGCGCGACGCCCTCTGTAAATTTAGTGTCAGTAATAATAACACTGTCAAATACTTAGAGCCCTTGTCGAGCCTGGTTCGCGACTAGATAATTTTTTCTTTCTTTACTGTGGTGAGGAGAAGAGGAAGGCAGCACGTACGGAGCCCCGCTGCGGCCCGTGCGTTTGGCACCACGACGTCAATCCTTACAGTAACGCCGCGGGTTAACTATCGCCGTGAGGGGGAGAAGGAAAAGGCTCGCGCGGTGAGGCGTGTGCCGGTGTCCGAGCCCAGATTTCTCGGCTTAGGATCCGAGGCGCGTTCCCCCCGCCACTGTGCTTGTTCTAAGAGGTCCGCCCTTTGCCCGCAAGGCGCTCACGGCGTATGTGGAAGAGGCTGCCCACGGAACAGGGACTCTCGCTCACCGAGCCCTGAACGTGCCAGGCCCCCTACACGCGTTACCTCATTTAGTGCCTTTTTAACATTTTGAAACCTATTTTAATTAGTTTCGGATATACAGCGCATTGGCTAGACATTGCTATGGTTTACGAAACGACCCCCCCAGTTGCTGCTCCCCCCCCCCCCCCGGCCCTCCACCTGGCCTCACATTACTGCCGACCGCATTCCCCGTGCCGAGCTCCCCACCCCCGCGACCACCCCTCATCTAACGAGCTGTCCTTCCTTAACCCTTCGCCCCATCCTCCTGGCCCCCCAGCCGCCCCCCCCCCATCCAGCACCACACTGTCCGCCATATTGGTGAGTGTTTTTGATTATTTGTTCTTTTCGTTCCTTAGATTCTGCATATAAGTGAAATCACATGGTATTTATCTTTGTCTGACTTATTTCACTCAGCATAACCTCTAGGTCCATCCACATCATTGCAAATGGTAGGATTTCATTTTTTTAGTGGCTGAGTAATATTCCATTGTATGTATGGGCCATAACTTCTTCACCTGATCGTCTATGGATGGGCACTTAGCTCGCTTCCGCATCTTGGCTACTGTAAACTGCACTGCCGTGAATATTGGGTGCATACTGGGTCATTCGTCTGCATTCTGGCGTTTAACATCCTTAGCGACTGCATGGGGTTAGTTACGAGCCCACTCGTTGAGCTGGGCGGAGACTTTTCTCCACCCGATCTGCCCCTGTCCTTTGGCAGCCGTCAGCTTGTTCTCCGCGTCCGAGTCTGTTTCGTTTTGTTACCTCGTTTCTGTTTCTGCTTTTTCAGCTCCCACATGGGAGAGCGGCCACGAGGCCTTCGTCTCTCTCTGCTGTCGTCGGCACGTGCCCTTGTCTGAGCGACGGGCCTGAAACCTGGTTGTTAAGTGTCGGTGGTGAAGTTAGATGGGGGGTCAGGGGGGGCCGGTCTCCCTCCTTCCCTCCCTCCCGTTGTTTCTCCAAGGCTGTCCGACCGGCTCCGACTCGCGGCAGGGGCTCGACGAGAAAAGAACAGGCCTCAGGTGAGCTCCTGCGGCTCCTCCCTCTGCAGGGGCCTCCGATTGGCCATGTACCAAAGCCCCTCGTGCGGGACTCTCCAGAGGAACGGAACCAGCGGGACGGGGCGGGCCGGCAGGCCGGAGACGCAGGGAGGAGCTGCGGTTTGAGGCCATCGGCCAGGGGCCGCCCCCGCTCCCCTCCCAGAGAGCGCGGTCTTTCTTCCACGACGGTCTTCAACTGATTGGACAAGGCCCACCACATTGCGGAGGGTTACGGGTTCCACTCAAAGCTTATTGATGAAATGTTAATCTTATCTAAAAAAAAATTAAAAATGGCTTCACAGAAACACCTAGAACAACATTTGCCAAAATGCCTGCGTACGGCGACCGGGCCAAACTGACACCACCAAGCGGCCCTGCGGCCAGTCTGGGGATGGAAGCAGCCCCCCACACCCCCCAGCCATCACCCTCAGGCAGCGGGCTGCCGGGCTCTTGGCTGCGTTCCAAATAGCGATGACACACTTTCCAAAATCTAACCACTTCCTCAGCGGCCGCCACCACGGTCCGGCCGCCGTCAAGCCTCTGCTCCCGGCACCCGCCGCGGCGTCTGCGTGGTCTCCCCTCAGGGCGGCGGGAACACAGCTTGCCGTGACACCCCCGTGCCTGAGAACCCGGCCTCGGCTTCCCGCCTCGCTCAGCCGAAGTGCGAAGCCCTGGGCGCGACCTCCCAGGCCAGGGACACTCCGGGCTCCCGCGTGCTCCGGCCCCGCGTCCCGCCCGCGCTAGCACTGGCTGCCGCTCCGCCCGGGACGCGCTCGCCTCAGAGCCGCGCGGCTGACTCCCTGGCCCGTGCCACACCGCGCCCCCGTGTCCCCTTCTGAGTGGCGCTGGCCGCGGCCGTACCCCGACCGCGCCTTTAAACACTCCAGCCCGTCCCCATCGGTGTTACTTTTGGACGGCCGTGTGGCAAATCGCCGAAAACTTAGCCGCCTGAAACGACGCACGTGTGTCACCTGACGGTCCTGCGGGGCGGAGGTCCAGGCGCGCCCGACGCGTTTCTGGCTCAGCATCTCACAAGGCGGGTAGGTCAAGGTGTCTCCTCGGAGGCGGCAGGTGCGGCGAGCCTTTTCGTGGGTTTGTCTGCCATCGGGAGCAAACGGAGGCGAATGCGACGTCGACGAGGTTTTATCCTGAAAGGCGCGAGTCCCGCGTCAGGCCTTTACGTTGATGGAAACGAGACAAGAGGTAACTGTTCCACCGAGGCTGCGGGAGACGGGAGGCGGTTACAGGAGCAAAGTCAGAGCCGCGGGCAGCGACGGGGAGAGGGCGTCCGCGGGGCGGCCGGGGGTGTGAACGGGGGGGGGGGGCGGCGGGACCCCTCGTGCGCGTCCTGCGTCCTCGGCCGAGCGGAGAGGACGTGCCGCGGTGTGCGGTGTGCAGGGGGGGGGCACGGGACGCCCCTCCGGGGACGCGGGGCCGCTCGAGGTCGGCGGCTGTGAGGTTACGGTGAAACCATTCGACCAGGTGGTTTGAAACACGGCGGCCGCAGCTGCCGGGGAGCAGGTGAGGGGAGTTAGACTTAAAAGCGGTCGAGATAACTGACCGAGAGGTCGTCAGGGAAAGAAGAGCGAAACGCTCAGAACCAGCCCAAGCAAAAAGCCCCAAAAAACCAAAACAAGCAACAACAACAACAAAAACAAATAAACAGACATGGAAAAACCACCCACCCACCCACCCAGGCAAACGTGCTAACACATGGGCCGATAGAAACACGGGAATGCTCACGCGCACCTGTTCACCGCACCCGAACCCTCGGCCCGCCACGACTCCGCCAGCTGCGCCCGGTAACGGTCCCGGCTTCGCTGCGATCGGCTCCCCCGGCGGCGACCTCGGGTGCGGCGCTGCCCGGAGGTGTCAGGCTTCAGGGCCGGCCCGGGCGAGGCCTGACTCCCGGCGCCCCACGGATCGCCCCACGGATCGCCCCACGGATCACCCCACGGATCGCCCCACGGATCGCCGTCAAATCGCTGCTCCAGACCGCGCGGCGTGGAAGCTGCGATGTGTCCTCACGCCTTCGGGCAGCTCGCAGGACGGAAGGCGGCGCCGAGCTGGAGCGCGGAAAGTTCCAGCACTTGAAGAAGCCCGAAGCCTGAGAAGAAAAGCGGGGCGCCCCGCGCACGACTGCTCCCCGGAGCCCAACGTCCATCTCGGCCTTTTCTTCACTGCGGCTTCTAAGGCGTCCGGGCCAAATGATCCGGATGCAGGCGTCGGATTGAGGTGCACCTTCCCGCCTCCAGGCTCTGCTCCCAAACCTCTGTAAACTGTGGGCTCAGCCACTGTCACACCTCCTTCGGCGACTTTCACGAAGGTCCCCTTTAAACCCCAGCCGTGGGGGGCGAACTGGCATCCGTAATGAGCAGGGATATCCGAGCGCCGCCGTGGAAGCGAGTGAGTGGAGCGAAGCCGCCCGGAGCCGATGCCACGTGACCACGCCCGGCGCGGGGCGCGCCCCGATTGCCAATGGCAGCGGCGGGAAAGGCTCGCCTTGTCCCCCGGCTTGTGCTGGGGGCAGAGCTGGGTCCTCTGAGTCCTTCTCGTTCCTCAGTGAGCAGCCGGTGCTCTCAGTGCCGTTGCTAGCATGCCCCGGGCTCCGAGGCTGTGAGGAGCGTTCAGGCTGAAGGCCAGGGGAGGACCAACGCCTTCCGCAGGGTTAGCCGCTCCACCTGCTTCTGCTGGCTTCTGTTGTGACCTTCCGAAAAGTTGGAGTAATCCGTTTCCTTCTCAGAAGACAGCAGCTGGGCAACTGGACTGAGGGGCCCAGGCGTTTATTAAATGCGACTTCACGTGTGTGCGGGTGTATCTGTACTGTCCCCCGGCTATTTTCCAGCGTCAGGTGCTCCTTGTTACATACGTCACATGCAGGGAAAAAAAAGAAAAAAAAAGCAGGCTTATCGTTTGGTTTTTAAATGAATAGGTTTTACTTATGCATATCCATAAGTAAATAGTTTTCCCCCAGGCAAAATATCTCTCTTTAGATGTAACATCAAAAAAAAAAATCTTTGAAAATGTTCTGTAGCTTATATGTTATTAAAGAAAGCGGATAGTGGAAAAAGTGCACAGATAGAGCTAAACACTTTTGTAACATTCAACTTATGTATTTAAAGTAAACGACTTAAGGACAGCACTCTAAGCTAAAATGAGTCTGTCACAAGGATGGTGGCCCGTGTTAAGCCATGAGTGTTGACGGTGACGGTAAGCCTGCTTCCTGACTATCGTGGTCACATCACGCGCTCTCAGTCACCTCTTCCTTTTGAACCTGTAGCCATCGAGGGGATAAGCTGGACCATGAACACCTAAGACTGTGATAAACTCAGCTAGGATGGACGGCGCCGGGGGCCGATCGCTGCTGTAAACGTCCCGCCTGCACGCAGGTGAGACTGGCTAAAACAGGTTGTGGCTAAGGGCAGAAATGCTCGTGCTCCTCAAAGCATTCCGTGAGCGCCTACTATGTGCCATATCTCTCTGAAGAAAATGCCAAAACTCATTTATTAAAAAAAAAGAAAATGGCGTGGTCAGCACATATCTATTTCACTATATTAGACATTCATTTTCATCTCTACTATGGCACTGCAGTTTTTTTTTTTTGGTGAAATTTCACTGAAAGAGAACATTTTATGTGCCCCGGTAAATAAACTACACAATTAAAAGCACTGACACATAACATGTTTCATATTTTATTTTGGCTGCAAATGAATCTCATCTAGACACATAAAGATACTTAATAAAGTAAACTGCAACAAGGCTGGGCCATTGAGGGGGGCTTTGGATATAATGTAATAAAATAGTGGATATGTTTTATATCCAATATAAAAATGTTGAAATCTGTGTTTACTGTGTACTTATAAGAGTGAGTCATTAATTTTAGGAGAGAAACAATGAATTTCTTCACAGGTTGTCAGAACAACTTATGAACAAAAGATTTGACAATTAACGGTGTATTTCCTGCGTTTAATGTAACCGAAAACCCCCAGAAGCTCCCACTGAATATGGGTCCTGGTGTCATTTATTTCCAGAAGCCGCCACAAGAAGTGAGCAGCAGCGAGATGTGCGGTCAGGCGGGCAGTCCGTCCGCCGAGGCCGGGTGGGACTTTGCTCGGGGCGTGGGGGTGGCACGCGGGTTGGGGGCCACGCTTCCCTGTCCTCGAAGCCCCCATCACAGGTCCCCTTCACACTGGCTCTCGATCAGCTCCGGTCACAGGCTCCACACGTCCATCCAGCTACGGAAGGACGAGCTCCTTCCCCGTGAGCCACCTGCCTCTCTCTGTCCCTCCTGGACTGCCCTCCGACCCTGCGGTCCTTCCTCCTGGCATTGCGTTATCAAGAAGTACGCGGAACGCAGCTCTTCCCCCCTGGCGCTGACCCAGACTCGGTTAAAGTGCCCTCGGGCATGTCTCGTCTCTCAGTGGACCTCTTCCTGGGGTTCTGGGGGGTCTCTCCCCCAGCACGGCCTGTCTTAGGGAGCTTTCGATTCTTAATTCTGCGATGTCACTACTTACTGGAAAATTTTTTTCTTCTTCTGAACTTGGTCGACTATGAGTTTTGATAGTTTGCAGTAAAGTACCACAAAAAGGATATAAACTAACAACAACAAAATCCTTCAAACAAGCTAAAACTTGCGATAATTGTCCCCACATCGAGCGTTATTGGTAATCCAAGGTCGCTGACTCACAGTGACGCGACTCATTCCTCTGACCCCGGGCAAAGCAACGTCCCTCCTTTGGATTTCAATACGTGAAGCCCAGGCAAGAAATCCATCTTCCTGAGCTGTCAAAATATGATCCTGCTACAAAACACCAAGCAAATGCAGTTCGCTCTGATTATCTTGTCATCAGAAGGTGGCATTACGCCTTTCTCTTAATGAGGACCTTACTCGTGAGATTCCTGAGCTATCGAATGCAGTCTAATCTATTTTGGAATATTAATTGGTTTTGAACGCGCTATACTTATAACAAGAAGAACACGGTTCCTTGTTCAGCGCAATCCCGTTTTGTATATGAGCTGCGGTGACATGCGGACGGGCCCGGCCTATGACACGGTGGACTCAAAACCAAACTGGCGATACAGACGTTGGGGACACTCGATTTCATGCCAGGTTTGGTTTTAATTACAATCTTTTCTCAAGATTAAAATGATAACATCATTCTAAAACAATTTCTATTAAATATTATGAAGCAAATCATCCTTGTTCACCTATTTTGTAATATTAGTTTATATGGTCAGTCTATATCTATCAATCATCTATCAATCATCTATCTACCTACCTACCTACCTATCTATCTCATCTATTTTATCTTTCTAGCATCTCTCTTTTTCCCCGTGACCTCGTACCGTGGGACCCCTTACTGATAAGCCTTTAGTTGTTACTAAACCCAACTGCCCTCACGTGTGGACCACTGGACACTTCCGATCAGGACTCAGTCACTACCTTGCCTGCTCCTCAGCATCATGTTAACATACTCAACTGACGTCAGGCATAATCACAACTTAATAAAACACAAACGAGCAAACACTTGTTAACAGCGACCTTTAAGCAAATAAACACCAATCCATAACCTAAGCTAAAGAGAATGTTAAGGACAGCCCTAAAATTTTCTGATCTTAGTGCAAACGTCCATGGAGGTGTTGTAAACCATGTATGACAGAGGAGAACATTATTGAACAACTGGATATATTTTTAGTAATATATTTCAGTTCGGAAACTTCCTTTACGAAAATATAAGCGCACACCAACGTTCAATACATATGACCTTATGAAGTTGCTTAAATCTTCAATAAAGTCCATCCCCAACTGGCATGAGTAAATTCAGAGGCCAAAGTACTTTTCTTGGAAAAACTGAAAGTCACTAAATGTTATCTTCACTTACCCAAAAGACCACGAATTTTGTGGCCGCCCTGCCAGCAAAAAGAACCTCTACATAAAACCTTACTTATCTTTAACCAAAATAATTATTTGCAGACTTAAGAGCAGATGTTGACCTTTACAGGTTATATATAAAGAATTAGCTGCACAAACTGCACTCTCCAAATCTCACATTTGTTTAGGAAACAAAAATCTTCCATTGTTTCAGCTCTCTAGACCTTCGTCTCCTGTAGCTGATTTTTAACAATGTCTTCCTGAAGTCACCCCTCCATCTCTTCAGAGTGCATTATTACAAGAAACTATTACCGTTTCAATTAAATGGGCAAATATCGAACTGTGCAAATAAGATAAAAAGAATTTTAAAAAGTAATTGCCTGAAATCCAAATGAACGGACAGATGTCTCCATTATAAAATTCAACTGATTTAAAACTATTGACAAATGCTTTCGGATAGTTACACTCTGTGATTTTTTAAAAGGATGTTAGCTCTGGAATCCATTGGCGTGACAGGCAGGCCTCAGAGCACAAGCGTCAGCCGTCGATGGTGTCCGTGCGCATAATCTGAGGCCCCACGCGATCCTCACGCCATAACGCGTCTCCACCGAGACGCGACCTCCATTCGTGTGAGATTTCAATAGTCCTGGAGTGGACTCTTTATTACTCTCCTGAAAAAAATTAAAATTCTTCTTTGTACTGTTTTGTTGCAAAGACACGCGCTGTTCTTCTGCACCCGGTGTTCAGATCTTGGACAAGCGTCTAACGCCATCGTCTGTACCTGGTCTCCTCATTTTTCCCTTCATTCAATAACGCCGCGTCCTCGGATTGCGCTTTACGGTGTGAAAACATTTCTATTTCGCTTCTTTCAGATTTCCAGTGAGTCGGAAAGACAAGTATATTCAATACTTATTCAATGATAAAATATATATATATGTATATATATATATGTTACCCAGAACTCATTACCCAGAACTCGTAACTGTTCTAATTCGCAGACCATGGAAATTAGGATGGGGCGCCTGGGCTGCCGTCGGGTGCCTGATCGTCAGCTCGACCAGGTCTGTCCTCTACCCGACCGCTCTCCCCTGTCTCCGCTGGATAGCGCTGCCCAACCATGCTGCTTTCGAGACCTGAAAGCAGCCCAGGAGTCTGCAGGGAGATCTTCAGCATCGACCTGGAGTACGGCTGGTCCTTCCTGATTTTTTTAACAGTATTTTCAGCTCCTAAACCGATCGGGCAGATCTCACTGCCTCGCATGTGACCCCTGTGGAGTTCATCACCTTCCTTTCACGCATGCTGCTGCTTCCTGGAGTTCCGCCCCGGCCCGGCCGGCCCGTCCGGGGTGTGCTCCTCCTCCACGCCGTCGGAGAACGCGCTCCTCCGCGCCTCCTCCCAGCGGGGCCGTGCGCCCTGTGGACCCTGCGCGTGCTCTCCGGCGCTGGCCCGTGCCTTAGTTCTGCCTCCTGCACCAGGGCGTGGGACTGAGGAAGGACAAGGCCGTGTGGAGGGGCGCTCTCGCGTTTACCGAGTACCTAGGACGCGATGCCAGCCCACCAGCACCTCCTGGGTGGGGACGTGATCTTCCCCGAGACCCAGGATGACGCACAGTCCACAGAGAAGCCGGCGCAGGGCAAGTTCGAGAATGTCGCCGACCCAGGCTGGCGGCGTCTCTCGAGACCCATCCTCGGCCGCCCGCCCTTTCTTCTGAGGGTGACGGCGTTAGACACGGGTCTTGCCTTCAACAAGGCTCGTCCCGGAGATACCACTCCCCAGAAGGGCACTCCTCCAGCCAAGTCGGGAGCCCCATCAGAAATCCGGGCAGGGCAACTCGTCCTCCTCTGGTGTCTGGCGCCGGGGCAGCAAGTTTCCAGGGGCGACAGACAGAAGGGGCATTAGGACACGCCCCTACATCGAGGGCATTCTTTTAACCTCATGCAGATGAGACCCGGGAGGGAAACTGACTTCCGATGCTACGAAATTGGTCCTGACAAAACAGACGGGCGTATCTGTGTTCTTCCTGTGAGAATCGCACCCGACAGCATCTGTTATTCTCAGAAAAAAGTTAGAGATGACGGTGGCCGCCGAGACGTGGCGCTGATGTGGTTCCGGTTGTCACTTAGCATGTCCTCTTGTCTCAGTCTCGAGCGTTCTGACTTTAAGATCGAATTCGGTTTCCTCTCACGTGTTTTTGTTATAAAGAGCTTCAGTGTTCACAGGGTTTGTAACCACAAGGTGTCTTATTTTATTTTATTTTAACAATTTGTAATATTACTCTGCTCTTAAAATACACCTTTTTATCTGATAAAAATGCACGATTTATATAGGGTAAGTGTGAGTGTGATAAAAAGAAAAGACTGTACATTTAGATGTTTTTCAGGACACTTAAAAACGCTGAGTTACATTTATTCTACAGTTTAACGTGCTGGCGCGTTTCAGAAGCGCGCTGCCGAGAGGTTTTCCCGGATTGTTCTGTGGGATTCCGTAGCAAGCGAAGCCCGTTTCTAGGGCCTTTTTCACGCGGTTCTCCAAACATCAACCTCGAGTTTCTCTGTGACTCCCTCTCTCTTATTTCGACGTAAATAGCGAATCTGCAGTTTCAGATAGAAAAGGTGAGCCCACGAAGGTGACCAAGTTCCCGCTTTAGCCGTGGGGAGAAAAACGTCAATCCTGCCGAGGAGAAGCAAAGGGAGGCGGGACCCAGTGCGGTGGGTTAATACGGGGCTCTCCTCGCGGGCGGCGTCGGAAACGGAGGGTCCTTGGGTCGCCAGGGGTCATGAGTCTTGTTGACGGGATGTAATCAAGCGCCGACCTCACTGGCACACGCAGAGCCGCGCCTTGCCCCGCAGAGCTAGGACGCGAGAGTCGTCTGGATCTGCGACGGGAACTGGGCTCCAGCGTGGGCCGCGTGGACTCACCGAAGGAGCTGGTGGGCGAGCAATCGCGTCTTCCACGGAGAACGGGATGCCGGCGAGGAAAGCCACTCGGGGGGCTCGCGTCCTCGGGCGCCTGGCTGCGGGTCCCCGATGGCGTGTTCACCAAACCAGACCGACAGCGTGTGAACCTGACCCTGAGGGACCGGTGGAGAAGCGTGTTAACTTGCCAGCTCTGTTATCCGTAAGGAGTCGGGATGATTCCGCATCGGATTACCGAAGTGGCCCCTTTCTGGATGCTGTTGAGTGTGACTACCGGCCGCCGGCTTCTGAGGAAAGAGGGAGAAGTGACAGGTGTGACAGCGAGGGGTCGCCTGGACCTGGCGTTTCAACTCCGTGCAGGTGCGAAGAACACGCCGACCATTTGGCAACTCGGGGTCTCACTGTCGGCAGCGAGGAGGACACAGCGATAGGTCACCTTTGTGTCGTCCGCAGTGACAGTGCAGATAATGTCCGCGGACGACGTGGGCGCAGCTAAATACTTACCACGGAAGTGACTGGCAGCGTCTAAGCCTCTCAAGAAATTGATTAGTGGTCACACAGGAGCGACTGCAAACAGTCTCGATAAATTAGAGATCTTAACAACTGCACTGAATTCCTTGTCGTGAATACAATATAAACGAGAAGGTGTCCTCGCTTGTCTGATAAGTAACTTACTGTGTTAACAGCTGAAAACTGTTTAAACATCATCACCTCTGCAAAACCCTGTGAACGCGCTCGCCACCCCCCACCCTCACCCGCACCCTCACCCCCACCCTCCCCCGCACCCTCCCCCCCACCCTCACCCCTGCTCCCACTCCCAACCTCCTCCCCGCCCCCAGCCCCTAGGCGCCCTGTCTCCCTGCTCCCCCACCTCCTTGCAGGGTGCTGCCTGCTAACGAGGTCGAGCGCGACGTAACGCAGAATTCGCTTGTTTCCTCTTTTCGACGAGGGCTTCCCCGGCCAGCCTGCTGCACACGGGCTGGGGGATAATGCCGGTGCCCAGCAGAGTAGAGGATTCTTTAAATTAATGAGCACGTGGTTGTGGCTAAACAAAACGGAATCATTTCCTTTTAATCCCACATTCTCTTAACATCGCGAGTTCAAATTTTCCAACTGTAATTTCCCACTTCATTAGAAGTCAGGCCCCTGACAATGTGACACGTGAATGTGCGTGTGTGTGTGCACGCTTGCACACGCCTGTGTGTATTGTACCAAAGTAGCTTTTTCTGTGCCCTTCATTGGAAGTGAAGAAATCAGTCCGCCGACGAACATTTTTCAGTGCATAAGTCAGAAAAGCACGTTGGACTTGCATTCAACAGTTAGGGAACTTGTCCCCTGCTTTTTTTTTCATTCACTAGGAATATAATCCTGGGAAAGCCACTGAATTGTTTCAAACATCCATTTCTTCATCTGCGAACAAGTGATGAATGCCATGCCCACCTCGAAGAATCCCTGTGATCATCCATAAGATAACGTCCATGGAAAGTCTTTGTAAAATGGATCAGTGTGTTAAAGTCAGAACGTCTCCTCAGGCACAGTCCCACAGACATGCTCTGGCGTCGATGATGCCACCGCATTTTAATTAGCATTTCATTGCTACACCCCTGTTACACAGAGGATTTTTCAAGGGCGAAGACTTCGCTTCACCGACATGGCAATGACATGTGACAAAGAGTGGCTCTCAGCGAATATTTGTTGATTAACAGGCTACACAAAAGGAAAACTAAAGCAGAATCTCATACTTAGAGCAGGTCACGCACTGGACGTTTCTACACACTGCTGTGCAGCATCAGCTCCGCTGGGATGACTGGAGAGAGCCTGGGACCAGGAAGCCACCAAGTCACCGGACGCGCAGGTGCCGCCCGCCGCTGTGCCTCTGGACGTGGAGCGGCGTGACCCCGTCAGGCGGGGAGATCAGCCCGGAGGGAGCATCTGTCTAATCGCCAATCTACTTAATTTAATTATATCCGGTTTTATGATTTGTTAAAAATATATTTAGTTGTCTAACTTAATTAGCAGAGTACTATTAATTACTCCCTTCTGATGTTCGGGGCCCTTGATTATATCACGTGTGAATTTTCAGAAGCAACTTTGAGGAAGGTTATACTAAATGATTAAAAAAAACCCAACAGCTTGACAAATCCAACTACGCCCATCGGGTGGTTTGGAAACAGCTGAGGAAACAGTTGTGACGAGATAAAGCGAGCGTCGTCGCGGGAAGAGGCGTGAAAGGGAAGCCGGGAAGCGGCAGACGCCGGGGCTTAGCGGGACCGCTGAGGAGGAGGCCACGGTGAGCACGCGGCTCCCAGACGCCGCCCCGTAGCCCACGGCGGGGGGTGGGGGCGGCCGCGGGTGCCTCCCCGGACCCCGGGGAGGGCCGCGCGCATTTCACGTACGCGTTTGAAAACCTGAGCTCCAGCCGCTGTTCCTGTGAACTCGGTGACGTGCACACGTGCACACCGCCTGAGTCCGCTGAGCCATCATTTAGCACCTACTGTAGGCAGGGGTCCGTGCCTTCGACGCGTCAGGAATAAAGCAACAGACGATATAGTACATTGCTCTAGTCTTAAGGAAGCTGACAGACTCATCAGAAAGGCAAATTACTGTGAAAACCTGACTCTGTGTGCTGTATTTTTGCCACAAAATGACATTTTCTCCAGCGATTTCCAAACAAGCTAATTATAAGAACCAACTGGCCAGTTTATCTAAAATTTGGATTTCTTTCAAAGCATTCAACAACTGCTTAAATTTCATAGAAAAGTAGACATTCCTAAAAGTTCATGTTTAGTAAAATTGAAACAAAACTGGGCATCGTCACAAAATTTTAATTTCATTTTGAATTTTACTGAAGAAGATTTAAAAAAAAAAACACCTTTTAATCTACTGTTAGGTCAAAGCACATAAGAAATAATACTTCACTTCAAAATTAGCACGACTCACAGAGTACACGGCGGTCCTACAGCTCGTGTAAACATACCCTGCAAAAATGCTACTCTTTCGTTCTAATTTTTTGTCTTCTGGACTCAGACTGGTGAACATGTCGTCATAACCCCAAACCAGCCCGCAGGCGTGAGTCCAGCAGCATCCGCCCAAGCGTCACCGCGTCAGACCCGAGGGCTGGACGGAGTGGAGAAGAAGACCGAAGGGACGTCGGCGAGCCGGCATCCCGGCCCAGGCCCCACACGCGGCCCGCCCCGCGAGGGTCCTCACGTGCAGAATGCCATCGAGGCCTTGTCATCTCGTGACGGTCCTTCCGGGCTAGTATTTCGCAGCGCCGTGACTTATTTTGTTTACTTTTAATAGATTACGTCCAGAAGTTATAAAAGAAAGGATCCTGAAGACGAGCCCACTCTGGAGAATCGGACGGAGACCATCAACACAGCCGCAGATTCTTGGCTGACCAATTCCACGTCACGCCGACCCGGAGGAGGACTCCGAATGGGAGGGTGTTTGGGGACGAGGTGGAAGGAGAGAGGGGCGAGTCTGAGCCGTAGAGGTGACGGATCGCCAGGCAGGAGGACACGCAGGTCGTCGCGCCACGGCCGACCCAGTGCGTCAAAGCGAGGCGGCGGCAGCAGCCCCGGCGTGACGACCGTCACTCGGGGACACGGAGCGGGCGTCCTCGCCCGAGCGCGCGCGGCCCGCCACGGGAGTACGCGATGGTCGGGATGGAGCCTCCCCTGCCTGCTGCACTTGCTGCCCGGGACCGTTTTCCTCCGACACAGGGGTCTCCCGCCCCGGCCGGCCCTACGCGGCCGTTTCCGCCTCATCGCCTGAGGCGCCAGGCTATTCTCAGGAGACTGACCGAGGGTTTCCCTAAGCGCGGGAGCGTGTGCTTCTCCTGGAGGAAGACCACACCGAGGTCCTTACGTACACATAAAGTCGGGCTGAATCATGTGCCGAAATAAGCGAGAACGAAGTGGACAGACCCACAACGTTATCTGTCTAGAAATGAAATAAATGTCGTAATGAGACTGAGTTGAACTGTGCAGTAGGGAATAAAACGACTCGGTTCTATGACTTATGCACCTAAAGTGATGCCTTCCATGCATGTCTCATGTTTGAATGTGTTGAAAGGGATCGGCCCACAGTATCGGTGACAGTACACACACGCACACACACGCGCGCACACACACACACGCACACGCGCACACGCACACACACGCGCACACACACATGCATGCACACACGCACACGCACACAGTGAAATAAAATAAAATATGCGCTTACAGGATTTCTATTTTTGGGGGAAATCTCTTTTGAATGCCAAATCACTGGATCGCACCTGGCAGGCAGTTTTACTTCAATTGGCCTCCCGAGCCCATCCCGACAAAGACAACTACCACGATAACGGAAGAAGGACACACATTGCAATTGCTATTTTAACGCAGAAAATAACAGAAGCTCCGTTTGAGAGGCACCTGCTGAGTGAAGGAGGGCGCGGTGCATTTTTCCTCTCCTTTTCTCCCGACTTCTTTCCAGAACTTTCCCAGAGCAGTGACTTCAGTTCACTCCCACTCCGCGCGTAGACGAGCCTGTGCTCCCACCTCGTGTGAGTGAGTGCGTGTGACTCCAGGGCAGCACATGGGGTCTCCGTAACCGCATTTAGGGTACAGTCGGACGACCGCCTCCCTTCCGATGGGAGAAGCGGGGCGCTTGAGCCCGCAGCGGCCCTCGCCAGGGGGACGCGGCAGGAGACGCTCTGCGCAAGGCTCCCGCCTCTCGGCACCCCGTCCCGCCGGCGTGAGTCTCCATCGTGGACGCAGGGCCCCCCCGCCCCGGGCCGCGAAGAGTCCTGTGTCTTCACCCCGAACCGACATCGGACGAGCCTTTCAAAAAACGATGAGCGTTCGTCCCCCTCGTCGCCGATGGGGCGCGTCCCGCAGCCCCGTCCTCCGGCTGCGCGCGGGGCGCAGGAGGACGGCGCCCGGGATCCGCTACCGCTCTGACCCTACAGGTCGGCGGGCCCCTGGGAGGCCGCGCGCTGTCCATTTCTCTTCAATTCTGAAAGAAGCGACCCCATCCGAAAGCACCTGGCTTGGGCGGGCATCTGGGCCCGGGAGCACAGGTCAGGGGACTGTGGGGAGGGAATTCACACGCGGTGTTGGAACTAGAGGCTCGTCTGTCTGGCGGTGGCGGGATCAAGGCGTCAGGTGACAGGCTGGGCCAGGCCAAACGCGTCGCTCAGAACAAAAAGCAGTGTGGTCTTTTCCAAGTCCAAGCACGAGACGTTTTCCTGGTAAACGGCTGGAATTAACAGCGCATTTTCAGATTTGCAGATGGACAGTCACCCTCACTGTCTCCCAGAGGGCCGGGTCCCCTCGGCCTTTTCCCTGGTGCTGGAAGGCCAGTCCAGGGCCACGATGGTGCCACATCTCACGGAGTGACCGCTGGGGCCGCCCACACTCCCACCTGGGAAGGGATCTAACGCCACAAGAGACCGCAGAGCATCGTGCGCTGCTCACGACATCCGCCCGAAGCCCCCGAAGCTTAGAGAACGTCACGGCCCGGCGTCCGCACGGGACGCGAGGGCGGCGCCAGGCCGAGAGCTGGTCGCTCACAGCCCTCTGCGCGCACGGGACGGGCGTGGGCTGGGCTTCGTCTTCCAAGCTCTGCTGGTCTGTGGGCTGTGCCCGGGGCGGCCACACGGGCAGCAAGGACGGCCGCCCCAGGGGCCACGCCTGGTGGCCGCCCCATCGACCGAACAAACGGCTCGCCTTTCTGGGACTCGGTCTGTGCATCCGCGGAAGGGACGCGGTGCGAGCTGGCGCCTCACAGGGCGGTGGCCGGCGTTCCGAGCTGCCTGGGACATTGCGGGTGCTCCGCGCTGCGCACTGGGCTCCGACCCCTGGCGGCCCTGCGAAGCGCGGCCTCCGCCCGGCCTGTCCTCGCCCGGCTCAGCCCCGCGAGCTCCTGCCCGCGGCTTCCCGCTGGGAGCCCGTCCCTCTCATGGCCGGAATTCCTCGTCTCCTGCCGCCCTGATGTTCCCCGACAGGATTATCTTTCCCAAAGCGCCCGTCTGCTCCCGCGACGCGCCCGAGTCGGACAGTGTGAGCGTTGTCCTCTTCGCCTCCAGGGACGTGTCGGGCCGACTCTGCTCTGGGACCCGCTTGTCCATCTTCCCGGCGGTTCGGGGCACCCGCGGGGGCCTCCTGCAGCGCCGTGTTTCAAATAAACCCATTGTTTTTTATTTTTCTATCGGGCTTCCTTGCTGTCCGACGTCCACATCGGTGCCTAGTGGCCGGGAATGCGAGGGTGCGGGTGACCTCGGCCGCGGCCCAAGCCTCGGAACGTTTGAATGCTCCACTAGCCCGGCAGCCACTCCCAGCTGGGCTCCACGACGATCCCTTCTTTTCTTGCCCACTGCTTTCCTTTTCATTATACAAGTAACAATCGTTGCAATTTTTTCACACAAGCAAGTAAAAAGTAAATAAATAAGACCGTCCTCTTCCCACCATTCAGCATTTTGAAAACTTCCAGCGCATGGCCATTTCCCGTCCAACAAAGACAAGGTCTGTCTGTGAGAGCGTCACGTGACGGCCTTTTGCACACGACTGCTCCCGGCTCGTCCCGAACCGCGGGCACCCTCGGCGACCGTACGGACGTTGGACGCGCCCTCTCCCGGCGCCCCAGCCGCCACGCGCCCCTGCGCCCGGGGGCTCGCTCTGCGCCGCTTCCTCCCCCTGACTCCTGTTCGTCCTCCGGCCCGGGCTGCGCCTCACTTACCGCATCGAGACCTGCTGCTCACGCCTCTGACGAGTCGAATCTTCTCTGATTCTACTGCTGTGTATGCCTTCCGCATCCCACCTGGCGAAATTACACATTTATGTCTGCCGTGAGGATTACTGATTAACATCGGGTTCTGATGGACTCCAAACCCCGCGCGTGTTAAGGCTCGTTCTCTGACCCCGGAGCTGGCCCTGCCTGGCGCGGTGGCCCCTGGCTCGGCCCTCACTGCCAGACCCTCCGCGGGACTCCGGCGCCGTTCTATCTCCACACGAGGACACGCCCGTTCAGTCACGGGGGTATCGCGATGTCTTTGCTACGAGGCACGGCAAGCCTCCCTGCACTGCTTTGCTCAGTTTCACAGTTTCATGACTATTCTTGCATATTTTTCCAAAACTTTTTCTGGCGCAGAAACAATAGCTAACACAATAAGCACAATGACAGAAATATTAATCATTATGATTTTCATAAAAGCTAATTTACACATATTAATTTAGGAAATATAGTATTTTATGACAATCTGTACTTTCAGGCACTTGATTTGTCTGCAGTTATTTTAATATCATAAATAACTTGTGTCCATACGCAAGCATCTTTGCAAGCTGTATTTCTTTAGACTCCAAAAGGCCTAATAGCTGGTAATATTTAGTTTGCGTATTCATATTAGAAAAATAAAATGAGCAAAATGAGGAAATCTGAAATAAGTACTTCCACTAAGATGGTATGTCCTAGACATAATGTAGCTTTTATACACTATCCTGAATGGATGCTGTCCACTGAGGCATACTAATGAGCAATCTATTTTCCTAATTTGCATGAGCAAAAGAATTACTAATGACATAACTTTTTTATATAGCTTCCAATGAATAGCATGACTATATCGATAACATTTTAGAACACATAAAGGTAATGTCTGAACACATAAAGGCAATGCTATATAGGGAGCGGCTATAAATTGGATTTCTATACCTCATTTTTATGTGGTTTTTACCATTTCTGAGGACGGTATGACCAGGACCAGGACCCGCAGTGCTACGTGCCGGCCACGAAGCTCTTCCCGCGCCTACCTCGTGCGCGGCCGCACAGACTGCCCACTGCCCGGGGCCGGGTGTCCCCAGACGCCGCCGGAGGAAGTCGCCCGGCCCTCTGGGGACGGCCGCCGTGGCTCCGACAGGTTCTCTGTGGTTACGAGCAGCACAGCTCCTGCCCCCGTGGGAGGAACCATGGATTGTTGGCGCGGAAAATTGGACGGGGGAGGTGTTCGAATACCTATATTTGGTCTTAATTATTTAGCAGCCAGGTCACAAACGAAGACATTGCCATTTGCAAACTCCAGCTACTAAGTAACATAGCTATTTTTATATACACAAATCGAATCCATCTATCCAACCCACGCCAGCCGGGCAGCTTAGTAAGACAGCTATTTGGTAGACAAAAAAAAAAAAAAAAAAAAAATTCTGTTTCGAGAGTCAAAACGCTGTGTTCGTGTTGCAGATACAGTGAGAATCGTATTGTCCTTCAAATGCACCTTCAGCTCTTAAAACCTGTATCCGAAACGCTATATGCAATAGGAAAGCCGCATACGCCGCCTATAAAAAATCATAGAAAAGAACATTTTCTTTTGCTTTTATGGCGACTGAACAGACTTGGGAGGCAGTAAAAGTTGCGGAGGACGCATCTGAGCAATGCTTCCTCCTCCACGCTCCCTCCCTAAGCCGTCTGAGGAGCCGCCCTCTGAAGGGAGGCACACGGGGAGGAAGGTGCGGGCCGCTGCCCTGCCCCGCCCCCTCCCAGGCCCCCGCTCCAGTCCCCCGTCCCCCCGAACCGCAGGCCGTTTCCCCCTCCAAAGCGCCTTCTGCCTCCTCCCTGGCAGCCTTGTGCGTGTGCTGCTGCCTCTGCCGGACCGCCGCGCCCCTGCCCGCCTTCCGGGGTGACGGCTCTTCCTTTTGGGGGGGGGTCCACCTCCCCACACCTGACACCTGCCACCACACAGGGCCGGTGAAAGCCGTGGGAGGGCCCCCTTACCTGCCACCTGCCTTTGGGGACTGAGAATGGCAATGGCCTTCATCCTACCACGGAAGCACCCAAGTCCCAAGAAAGGCCTCGAGTCCCATTCCGTGACCGGGAGAGGCACACGGAACGCGCTATCCAGCCGCCTGCCTCCGGTCGCGAGAGGACGACGTTTTTCACATTCACACCCGGGAATTCATCCTGTTACCGGATTTTTGCCATGTGCTTTTTAAAAAAAAAAAAAAAAATAAGAAGAAGAAGAATCATGCTGTTTTCCTCATTTTCTGATAACCCGACACTGTGTGGTTCACGGGACTGACCTATCAAGTTAGGTTTAGCGCTACGGGTAAACCGCGGCGGCGGTTCAGAATTACGACATGTAAATACTCTTCTTGTAACAGCCATTCAGTGTGTTTCCACCATGTGAGCGGAGGTGACCACAGGAGTCAGAATAATGCCGCAGCTCCTAAGCTTGAAACGCGAGGGCCGAGACGTCACATCGGGGAGCGGATGCTGAGCTGCACGTCGCCTTCGACCTGCGCTCGTTCCTCCTTACAACGGCGCAGGTGCCGGGGTGTCCGAGAACGGCGCAGGTGCCGGGGTGGCCGAGAACGCGCAGGTGCCGGGGTGGCCGAGAACGGCGCAGGTGCCGGGGTGTCCGAGAACGGCGCAGGTGCCGGGGTGGCCGAGAACGCGCAGGTGCCGGGGTGGCCGAGAACGGCGCAGGTGCCGGGGTGGCCGAGAACGGCGCAGGTGCCGGGGTGGCCGAGAACGCGCAGGTGCCGGGGTGGCCAAGAACGCGCAGGTGCCGGGGTGGCCGAGAACGCGCAGGTGCCGGGGTGGCCGAGAACGCGCAGGTGCCGGGGTGGCCGAGAACGCGCAGGTGCCGGGGTGGCCGAGAACGCGCAGGTGCCGGGGTGGCCGAGAACGCGCAGGTGCCGGGGTGGCCGAGAACGGCGCAGGTGCCGGGGTGGCCGGACACCAGGGGGAGAAGCGGGGGAACGAGCCCGCGTGTTGAAAGTCGCTCTCGCCGCGGCGCTCGGCCCCGTTTCGCGCTCCTCGCGGCTTTTCCTTCTGTGTTTAACGTCGCGGTCCCTCACGTATGACTCTGTTCTCCCGTCGCCGTGGCGATTCTTGCTGCCCTCGGTCGCAGAGCCGCCCCTCCCGGAGCCGCAATCCGACCTTCGTGCCCCGTCGATTCACTGATTCGCAAGCGTGGGCCCACCTGCACGGTGTGGCCCCTGCAGGGGCGGCGGGCCACGGTCCGCGCGGGGACGCGCTGGCCTCGGGGGGCGCGGGGCGCGTCGGGGAGGGGGCAGGTGCGTCCGCGGCGCGTCTCCTCCAGGGCCTCCTCCCGTCGCCCGCGCCCGCCGCCGGCAAACGCGTCTCAGGCAAGGAGGCCACTGACCATCAGGGCGGCGGCGTCACCGTCGGCGCTCGACTCGCTCACAAATCTCCTGGAAGACGTCTGCCTCCGAGGGCGACACTGAGACCGTTATGAAAAGGATCTGCAAAGTACTTGCCAGCATGGACATGCACAATGCTGTGCTCGTAAAGCCACGTTTATTTTTCCCCCACGATATGCGGAGAGGTGACCACCGAAGCTGGAACACGCCGCGAGCTTCTCGACAAAGGCCCGACGGGGACGCCGAAAGGCCGGACAGCCGCGCAGACGCGAGGCGGCCACCGAGGGAGACGACGGGGGGAGGGGCCGAGAACGGGCCTGGGGCAACGGGGAAACCGCCCGGCGCCGCTCGGCTTAACGCCGGCTGTGCCATGGAACCGGGGGCTTCCCATGCGTGTACGCGGGTCGGCGTGGGGTCGCCTGCAAGGAGACGTGTGACCAGATGCTGAGCTTTGTCGTTGTTGTTGAACTTGGAGCGTCGAGAGCCAGTCGCTTTGATTTTTTTCCTCCGGCCAAGTGGAGCGAAGCCTGCGGGGTCCCGGCCAGGCCCAGCCTGACGTCTGGCCAGGCTTGCTGGGGTGGACCCGGGGCTGGAGGGCGACACCCTCGCTCCCTCCAAGGAAGAAGAACGGAAAACGATTTCTGCTTTCCTCGGTGTAGTTTTCTCACGCGGGACTCTGAACTCTTAGGCAAAATACCATCTTTCTTCCGTTTGGTGCAGCCGAGTATACAACAGAGCATAGCAAACCATCACTGAAAATGAAATGAAAACAATTCTGTTTCTGTTACGCGGAGATAACAAATATGCATAAAAGAAGAAGGTGGTAAATGTCACAGGACAGGAGGACTTTCTTTGTAACCTCGAACTGACTTTTTTTTTGTTGTTTCTTTTTGTCTCTTACCGAGATCAGGGGAGGCGAAAATGCTGTGGTTAAGGACGCGGCAGTGGGCGGTGGACGAACAACATCCAGAAGGATCTATTAACGATGGTGTCTTAAAATAAGTAAAGGCAATTGTTCATTGGCCAGAAGCCATACCCTATAATTCATCATGTTCTTCCCAAACACTGTGCGGCGTATTCATTACGAACAGCGAGGATGAGATGCAGCGTCTCAAAGTCTTCAGGCTGAACGTTAGAACCGAAGCGAAGTATTTGGCAGAGAAGTCACGCTAGGAGAGCCTTGATTACTTCTACATGGAGCTGCCAGCCAAATTCAAGGCAAGCCTTCCGTCGCGCCTTTGGTTCTTAAAAAGAAACAAGGAGACACGATCGAAATTAACTGCAGACGACGTTCTGTCGAAATGAGTGTGATAACAAACACGAACAGATGTTCTACTTATTTGTAAATTTATGTTTTGGGGTTTTTCTGCACATGTTAGTTAATATTGTAAAACTTTCTTTGTAGGATACGGAGTTTTTCGGGACGACTCTAGGACTAGAAGACGCGTGCGTAGAGGGCCACTCGTCCCAGCTCGCGTGGGCGGCTGAGCCCTAACCTCGCCGCTCCCCTGTCAGGTCAGGGTGGCTCTCGAGATGTCCGCTCTCAGGTGTGACCGGCTTTACCAAATACATGCGCTATGACCTCAGCACGTACGTTCAAAATAAAAGCTATTCCATCCGTATAGAAGTACCTAAGAGCATTATATAGGATTAACATTATTAGTAGAACTACTAGGGAATCAACACTGTCATTGTTAAATGACAGGCATTTTAAATATTATTTCAGTGTAGCCAACACAAGCGCGAACCTTCTCCTCCCATCCTCTCCAGTGACCGATCCTAAAAGCTCCAGTCAGTGGGCTGTCTTCTCTTTACGGTTAGCTTTACATTTGTCATCTTAAACGTAAGCAATAGTTTCTTGGTATCATTAGTTTTGTGGCTTAGCTAATATTCCAAAATGATCTTTTTAAACATGTGGCATGCACGCCGTGGAAAATGTTAAGGGCCAATGTAATACTAACTTCTGATGCTATTGAATTCCATCTGTCGATTCAGGTGCAGGAATTAACGGAGCCTGGGGAACTTCAGAGTCTTTTGGGGACAATGAATGGTGATTGTTCAGATCTGAATAGCTTCCGAAATTCACTCACTCACTAAACACTTACTGGGAGCCTAAGCTGTCCTATGAATAGTGACATCATCCAATGGACAGACGCGGGCACCGACAGCACCCCACCATTTATTTATCGGTGTCCTTCTTTACTCTGTCTACCGTCACTGAATGATTTAGTCTGAAACTAAATGCTTAGCATTGGATGAAATGAGGTAGAGAATGTTTCAGATAAGTAAAAGTACTCACTAATAACTGTAGTTTAACAGACAAGAATTCATATGTCTAAATTTTTTTACAGAATTGGGGAAGAAAATCTCAATAGTTTCTGACATGAGAGAGGAAATAATGGATTTTTAAGGAAATTCTCAAAACTGTAGTTTTAAAATGGCAATGACTGTCTATTTCACTAAAGTTTGGCATTCTTATTAAAGAAGCGATATTTTGAATGAGATAACATCGGTAGGCAAATAAAGCAAAGTCTTTATACAATTCAGTACTTAATTATAGTTGGCTACAATAGTATACTATAATAATTTTGAAAAAAATTGAATTATTTTTCAACGATTTCTTTTTATGTAGATCCTGTACTTGGACAAGCAAAAAAAAAAAATCAACCTAAGAATTTTCAGCTTCCAAAAATATCTTGATCCTTTGTTAACTGCCTACTTAAAATACAACAGACTATTTACAAATACACTAAAGAAAGAAATCATATGTTCTGGGTAACATTTCTCCTGTTAAATTTCCTGTTATTTTCTGGGAAGCACCAAACACTATTTAAAGGAATTAATTACAGCTTGTATTTTTTTGGGGGGGGGGCGGGGTGGTAAAAATAGGATTAAGGGAGTGTTTTAACTTAACACTTTAAGATTCCAGAAAAATGTTCAAACAATGAGATTGGCCGACGAGCTTCGTAGCCTCAGGGGCAATGATGGAAAAGCCGAATCGCGGGCTCTCCGGGGCGCTGCGTGAACGCAGCCCGGGCACCACCGGAGGGCGCGGGGCGGCAGCTGAGCGTGCGCACCCCGAGGACCGCGGGCTGACGTCCAGGACTTGAGAGGCCGCGCCCCGTCCGCGCACCCCGAGTCGCTCACGGGGACTTGTCCGCAGCTCTCCGAAGCTGACACGCCGGTCGTGTTTTATTTTTTCTCTTAGATGCCACTGTCTAGTGTCATGACGACTGTGGAAATGGAACGACTGGAAGGTAGAGTCTAATTCGTTTTCATTTTTCCATAAGTGTCCAGTTCTATTTTTCCGGCATACACTCAGACACACACGTGCACACTCACATACGCACTCACACACACTCGCACACATGCACACACACTCTCACACATATGCGCACACACGCACACACATGCATGCACACTCACACAGATGCGCACACACTCGCACACATGCACACATAGACACACATGTACACACACACCCAACACACGCACACACACTCAAACATACGCTCACACACATGCACACACGCGCACACACATGCATGCACACTCACGCACTCACAGACGCACACATGCACACACACACGCACACATACTCATGCTCACACACATGCACTCACGCACACACGCACGCACACACGCACACGCATCGACAGCCCGCAGGAGGCCAGACCCGTGCGCTCCGCGACGTTCAGCAGCAGCAGCGAAACCTCACGATGGCGCCTCTCAGGACGCGAGCCTGTGTGTGAACACCTTACATTAAGGCCGCAAAACATACATGTGTTTTTCTTTATCCGCATCTTTATATTTTGGTTTGAAAGTCACCTTTCAAAATTCCTTTGTGTAGAATAATATACCCATAATCACTAACGGTTTGTTATACAAAATAGTTCACACGCGGAATTTTCCCCGGGTTAATGTCACAGGCTCATTTGAAGCTCTGCCTACGGGATCTTCGAATTGTTCCCCCGTGGATGCTTATGTGATTTTTACTGTTGTTATTTATCTTCCCACTGATTCATTGAGTATTTACTCAGGAGAGACAGATCCTGAATGCAACTGAAAAGCAATCAGGTCCCTTTTCGGTGCTATTTCTAGGAAGAACATTCTGATGCTTTCTCCTGCTTCGTGTGCTCCTTCGAGCACGGGCAGTGAAGGCGGGGAACACTCAGCTCTCGTGCGCGGGACCGGCCTCTCACACCGGGAGGGGCGTGTAAGACACACAACGGTCATTGCATTTGGAGGGGCTATTTTAGGATGGAGAAGAGATGCTGAGCGTAACTGCAGATGGCATCATCTTTCGAACCTTTCTAACCTGGGATTGCAAGGAATGTAGAAAGTATAAAAAATAACATTCCTCTCTCCAGTATTTTCATAATACTACAACATTAGGTTCACGGCTCTTGTCATTACATTACATAGAATCAAGCTTTCTAGTCCCAGAAGTATCCACTCAGTGAAATGACTTTTTATCCTAAAAATCATACAGTTTATTTCAATATTTGGATCACTAATACTATTAGAACACATGTTGGCACTGAAAAAAAATGGATGATCCTCGAAATCAGTTACCGCATAAAGTTTGGTGATAGAACGACTTTTTGGCTGTCTCTCCACGACCGAGTGGGTTATTGGCTACCTCTTCCTCTTTATTCATGAAAAAGTGATATTCCTCTCATCAGTGAAAATTATCTACATAACGGATAATTAATTTCACTGTATTAAAATTAAAAACTGCTCTCAGAAAGAAAATGAGTGTGAACAGCGCGACCATCGCGTGACACCAACTACAAGTTCATCCAGTTCCGCAGGGAGACGGCGAGAGGGTCTACCCTGAACCGCCAGGGTCCGGCACCCGCACGTCCGGCAGAAGACGCTGGGGGAACACGGCCAGCACCCCTGGGACCCGGGACGGGAGCCGGGCCGCGGGGGCCGTGGCGGCTTCGCCGTGGGCGCTGCAGGCGCTCCCCGCCTCTGCCGTCGTCAGTCACCTGGGCCTCAGAGGCTGACAGCGCCGTCTGCTCCCTTACGGGCCAGAGCGGAGAATCCAGATCGGCCTCGCTGGGCTAGAGCCAGCGTTGGGCGAGCCGGCTCCCCCCGGGGGCACCGGGAGGCTGGCCCCGGCCCCTTCCAGATGAGGGGCCACCGTGTGTCTTGGCTTACGGTCCCCTCCTCCACCTTCGAAGCCATCGAAGCGTCATAGTACGTCTTCTGTTTTCTCTAGCCTGACCGTCTCCATTTTATGAGGACCCCGGCAATGACATCGGTCTACCCAGATCGCCCAGCATAGTCTCCCCGTCTCAAAAGCCTTAATTCAATCACATCTGCCACCCCCACATCTGGTAACACATTCCAGTGTCCCAAGGATCACGATCTGGACATACTTGTGGGGCCCGTAGTCAGCCTCTCATAGCTCCCGAACCTAAACTGAGAGCAAACTTGTCACCCGGGCTGGCTGATGAGTCAGTGTGACGACGGGAGTATTAACCGGTGGAAGTGCCGACCTGCAAACTCTTATCATGAGGAAGGAACGCAGTCACATCTGCCGACTGGAAGCCAGGCCATGAGGTCGATGTGAGTAACACGCTGAACAATTAGTTTAAAATAAAATACATGTAGCCTACCTCCAGTAAACGCAATCCACGTTTAGACCTAGAATGTGATTTAAATGACTTGTTTACCATTTAGGCTCTGTTTTTCTACTGAAATATTAACAAAGAAAATAACAGGCTTCCCGAAGGAGCCTACAAGACTATTCCCACGCAGTAGACCCTTTTCAGGCCTGATAACTGAACGCCAGCTCGAATGACCCACACAGTTAAAGAGTGAAAAAGACAACCATGTCAAGGGTTAACTCCATAAATGGTCTTAGAGAATCTGGAGTTCATTTGAATTTTCCTCCAGGCCGATACTGGCTCCACAGTACCCATGAGCCAACACTTAAGTTAATGTTTCTACACGAAGAACAGATTCCACTATCAAGCCAGTCACTCCTGTAAGAACTGCTAAATTGTCCTGATATTGTAAAACCATCCCGAGCCCACAACGTTTGTTATTATTTACAGTTTTAAATGCAATTTAGGCAACTAAGATTCCAACCTTCTCTGTTGAATAAGGCCACAGGCAGATACGAACGTACTGTCTTCTTCCTGCAAATCTCCCGAGAAAAGCATACAGAAGGACGCACGGAAATGCCTGCTGGTGGCCGGGGACCCCTCCCCCCCCAACACCTGCCCAATTCTGAATATCCTGTCTAGAGCTTCTGCTGTTGAATCGGCTGCATTTGATAACATGCTTTAGACCTTGAAACAGCTGCAAAGAAGGGCTTGGTAAGCAGCCTGAGGCCGTTATGTTATTTGGCTGTCAGGGCTAACAATGGCAGGACAGGCTTGTGTTCTGTTTTGTTTGTTTGTTTAAGGTTTGCACTGTCTGGGCCCGTTGTGTCCTCTGCCACACAGAATGTCATGTCCTTGGAACCTAATCCCTCAGCGCCCCAGGCACTGGGAAAAATAAAGCCTGATACTTGGCTCTGTTCACTTACATTTTTACTTTTTGTTAATTAAAAGAAAGAAACAAACAAAATAAAACAAAAAAAATGAAACCAGAGCAGAACCCCTTATTTAACACTCAGACCGATGATCCGAGTCGACGATGAAGTGTGCATTTGCCAGTGAGGCTTCCAGCGGCTTAAGCAGCTGTGGGAGCTCAGAAAACCCCAAACTGGAGAGGCAGACGAGGCTTGAGTGCCCTCCGGGGCGTTGGGATCTGCAAAGCGGCCACCAGCGAGGCCGCAGAGAGCCGGACCCTGTCTGTCCACGGTCTTCGTCCGGGCAGAGCGCTGCTTGAGTAAAATGGGAAATGGCAAGCCGTGGGCAGTAAAAAAACGACGGTCTTTTTGATGAAAATGACATAATTGTCAATAATGACATATAGAGCCTTAAAAGGTTTTTCAGGTAACTTAAAATTCCTTTCCTCTGAATGTGTTCCGTGCATATACTGCATGGCCTAGCACCCGGAGCTTGTGGAGACTCTTGTCACTTTTTCGTCTGGCTAGTATTTTGCCCCTGGAGAGGTTTGCAGAAACGTGTGTAATTAAAATAGTCGATTGTGGCCAATGCAAGTATAAAACATGGAGATTTTGATTGCAAAAGCTTAGTGTCAATGGAAACACTGCTGTGTGTGTGTGTGTGTGCACGCACGTGTGTGTCTTGTGCATGCACGCACATACACACACACCTCTGTCGGCAGAAAGGCTAGCACCGAGTGCAGAAATGGCTGGCGTGATCTAAGGCTGGCGTCCGAGGGCAGGAGTGTCGCCGTCTTCGAACCCCCAGCCCGCGCCCCCCAAGCCGGTCTGTCGCCGCCCCCCTCCTCGCCGACGGAAGGCTTCCTGCTCTCCACTCGAGCCGACCGCTGCCTCTGAAGTCTGAGTCCCGTCCCAGCTCGGCGGCTCGAAGCCTCCGTTTCCACCATTCTCTTCCCTCTCCTTGAACTTGACGCATAAAACGTGCCCTACCATCAGCTGCGTTCAAGGCGCCTTTGACTCCACCTTTCGTAGGTGCCGCCCCCCTTCTCTGCTCGCCTAACAGGCTGCACCCCTCGCCTGCTTCCCACTCTTCCTCCGGCCCCCCCTGCTCCCGGGCCGGACCCCTGCATTCCACAGAAGCCCTGTCGCCAACGTCACCCCCTCTGCCCTCTGCCCCCGAGGGCCCGTCGCTGGCACGCGCCTACATCTCCAACGGGACCGGTTCTCCCTTCTTGAAACATTTCGCTCCCGAGAGCTCACGCTGTGCTGTGTTTCTTTTCCTTTTGAATCCCCTCCTATCCACAGCTCTTCGTTTCTCTGGAGATTCCAGCAACCCGCTCTCATCAAACTCTGAATATGAGAGTATCCCACACGTTTTCTCCTGAGTTTTTTTTCTTCTTTTCTACTTACATTTTCATGCAAGTGATCATATGGCTTAAGGACTATGAGACTATGTGCTAAATATTCCCAAAATATCTACCTGACATTTCCGCTCGGATGTTTGAAAGGAGCCTCGCATTTAATCTACCCGAAACGGACTCTCGCCCTGCGCCCCTCCGAGGCCCCGCCCCATTTCCTGCATTAGGTGGCCCCCATTTTAACAAGCGCCAGCACCATGCAGCTGAAGCCTTACACCGATTAACTAAATGTATCCTCTCCTTTCCCAAATCCGTCATAGACAATCGAGAAACAAATTTTCTTACGCTTTTCTCCATTTTCTCTGCAACCGCCATGTTCTTTCTCAAAGACTGTTTGATTATCTTTGAAAAGTTCAATTCGTTAAAAATGCATATAAAAATGTGAACAAATGTGAATATACCAACATCTATTATGTGTAGACACCTGGGTATTTCATATATCATTATCTTTTCTTGTTTTTTTTTTTCTGAGAGTCCCAATTTAATCTTTTTAAAGTGGCACTATAGAGCTCGTCGATGTAACTGCACCCATTTAAAACACGCACCTTGATAAACCTTGGCTTACGAATGCACCTGTGAAATCACCGCCCCGACCAAAGCAGCGAACATTTACGTCACGTCATGCCCTGCGCCCTTTGTTCAGATGTCATTTTCTGTAACGTTAAAAGAGCTCATGCTTTCAGAGCTTTTAAATAACTTAAAGCAGCAGAAAAGGGATACCCAGTGTAGCTGAGACAGCGTCCTCAGCCGACGGCCAGAACGAGGGGCGGCTGAGGGGGTGAACCCCGTCCAGCAGAAGTATCAGCTCCCTTGAGGGCGTAATGTTTTACTTATCCCGTAAACAAACACAGATTGGACACTCACTAAATGACTGTAACTTTTTTATTGTCTCATAGGAACTCGTGTGTTATTTTGCCTAAAAGGCACTCGATATTCAAATTATTATAGCTGCAATCATTCCTTCTCACATGAAAATCATCAAGTCTAGCTAATTTAATCCTTCCTGATATGTAATAAAATATCCATTAAAATATGTACTAGTTAGTTTGATTAATTATATTATAAACTTATAATATAAAATATTAGGTGATTAGAGTTCGATTAGATAAAACACTGTATAATAATCACTCACCATAAATAAGGAATCATGTTAGCAAAAAGTAAATAGTCTTCGAGACAACGGTGATTACAATAATCCTAACACTGGCAAGCACAAACACATCACTTATTTTGTATTGTTCTTGATAAGACCTTTACATAGATTAACTCATTTAATACTAACAATAACTTATGAGTTAAGTAGTGTTAATATCACTATTTTCAAGATAAGTAAACTGGAAGTACAGAGGGAGTAGTAGCTACCATTTTAGGAAAAATAAGATATTATAATAAAATAAAATAAGATAAGATTAAATTATTAAATTTAATTAAAAAATGGAGTATCCTACACACCCTCGTGCCGCCTTGTCCTTCCTTTTGTTTCTTTCCCTTTTCGGGCCTGTGGCCGGATGTTGGCCACAGGAGCCCGCCTGCTTGGTAGCTCCATTCATAGCCTGACTCTGCGACTTTGGGCAAGTTATTATTAATTCCTTTAATAGTAGTATTAAAAACTTATGTGTGACTATAAATTAGACTGTATGAAAAATAGCTCCGTTTTCCAAAACAAAGACGTTAGGAAGAAAACTGACATTGTCTGACAGCTTCGGCAAATGTGCTCCGCGTCCGCTGAGCAGAGGACAGACAGCTGGGCCCCGATGCCAGCTCTGCGCCCGATTCGTTGTAAGGTCACATGTCCTCAGTCTCCAGGACACGTCGTCACCCACACGTGAGAGGATGGGGGAAAGGCAACTGAAGTCTTAGGGTTATTCTAAAAATAACTTCGATTCGTGAACCCCTGAAAGTGCCTCAGGGAACCCCAGGATCCACTCTGAAAACTGCTGCTAAAATGCCAACATATAGAGCTACTTTAGACAATTCACTCAGCAATAAGACTCCCCAGAGGAAAACTATCAAACGATTCATAAGACATAATCTAGGCAAATCCAACAGCTCATCAGCTAAAATTCTCTCTTTTCCAGTGACTTCTGCTTATTTATACCCATGTATTATTTATAAAGACAATATAGCCCATCCGATTTTTGAAAATTGGTCTACAAGGATGGTAGTACTTTCAGAGGAAAATAATCTTCTGCATGGGATTTTGAGATATGAAAGCAAGAAAGTTTCCAGATGCTTTCGGAATTCATAATGTTTAGTTTACTGATAAAAAAAACAAAACAAAACAAAAAAACAACAAAAAACTTAGATGTTTCTTTCGCTGTGGCGCAGAAGGCAGGTGGGTGTCAGGAGTCCGCGTCTCATAAAACTTGTTCATTAGGCTGTACTCGTGAGAACCAATTAAATACTTATTATTAAAGGTCAACAGCCAAGAACGAGCTGCAGATCCTCTTTCCTGCTCTTTAGAAAGAACGTAAAAGCCTCACTATGAACTCATATTATTATCCAAGTACTAGAGTCTTTAAAAATCTAGTTTATTTTATTTTTAAATAATAGATATTAACTTGCCTTTTTAAAAATGTGTTTCTTTCTTTTCAAATGCTTAACATTTCGGTGTAAAAGCAATCCTATGTAGAGGTCAAAGACTAATCTTTTCGTCATTATGAGTAATGGCAATACGGTCCACCCCCGATTTTCAACCACTGGTAATTGGAAAAGGTTCAACTCATTTTAACATGTTTAATTCAATGGATTGATTACTAAATTGTATTAATCCGCTGAGTCGGTTATTATTGCCGGACTCGCGTTAGTTCTGAATTGTTTAAGCAGGTGCTTTTTGCTTGTGTTCTAAAACATGGGAAGTCTTAGGAACCCCATCTGCCGACCAAACCCATCAACCCCCCAGGACCAACTGGACATGAAATCGCATCATCATTGCACAGGAAAATTCCATCTCCTCCACGGTCTCAATTCCGCCAAATACTGTCATTCACGTTATCGACCTAAAACCCTAATTCATAATTCTCTTGTACACACACCTCATGACTCCCTTCTTCATCCCCCTAATTGACTCTAAACATTCCTCTTAAGCTGTCCCATTGAAACTCAATTTTATTAAAATCTATTTCGTAGCATGTATTCGTTTCTGCCTTGCACTATAGTCTTTCTATAGTTATCTTATTCTAGGAAAGTAGGGTCTATTTTATTCTTTTTTGATTCTTGATTCATATATTATTTTTTCTCGCACTCAATAATTATTCAATCAATATCTGTTGACTTCAATAATTCTCCCAAATATATATGTTAAAATTATACTGCAATATAAGTTTTGTTTCAGTGCAGAAGAAAATTCGAAAAAGAAAACATTTTTTACCAGATCTGTTAGTATCAAAAAAGGTTCTGAAAGTCTACTACTAATAATAATTTATCACGTAAAATGTGTTTGTCATGGGTGCCATGGAGACAAGATCAGGTTGATGGAATAAATGCTCAAATGTGAACATCTCGGACGCTGTCGTATGGACTAGATGGCGTGGCGTCCCCTCACGGCCTCCCTGTCTCTTCGGGTTCATACGCCCTAATTGCCAACAGTTTTCAAAACAACCCCATTTAAAGACTATAATTTAGAAGATCATTTAAGAAAACATCATAAGTAAGGTTTTTAAAAGATGTGAGACAATTTTGTTCACTTTTGATTTCTCTACGAATTATAATCAAAATTGAAATGAGTTAGAAAATTCAAGCAGAACAATAAATTTTGGATTAATTGAAAGCACCATCAAAAAGTGGCCACCAATCAAGAAATATGACAAAGACAATTCTATAGACAAGTTCCTTTCAACCTTTACGAAACAGATAATATCAAAATACTTAAACTGTCCTTGAGCATAGAAAACACTGATGGTTTCAAAATTTGCTGTTAGCATAATCTCTATAGTGAGACCTTAAAATCTCAGTAAAACTAATAGGTTTCAAACTGATTTTTAAAAATAGATATAAAGCTGTCAATATAAAACCATCAGATCAAATACAGCACTACATTCGAAGAACGTCCTCATTAGAAAACACTTTGAAAACATCAGACTTACAATAAGAATGCAATGATTTTAAGAAATCTTAAAACTATTTTGATTCTGAAACTGAATTTAATCAAATGCAATATCGATTGAAATAAAAAATAAAGTAGGAAGAGACATATACTGCCTCAATCATAGGTCATATCTGACTGAAACATGATGCCTGCACTAGTGGTAAAATCTGGCAGTATTCTACTCCCATGAAAAAAAAAAGAGTTTTTCTGCTATTATTTATAAATAGTAAAAATGAAAATAGATATGAGCATCCATCTTGCAATTTCAATTTTACAGTAACTAATTATCCTAAGCATTTCCTCAGCTTCATTCAACAATGTTTACCGAGCACGAGTGTTGTCAAACTGCATGAGTGAAAAAGACAAAAATCGCAGCCATGTGGAGTGGACAACCGGCCTGTCAGGGACTCATCATGCAGAGGCCACATCTTACAGATGAAGAGACAGGCGTAAAGGGCCTAGTTAATTTCCTTAACATTCCACAGGAAGCGACAGAAGGAATTTCAACCCAAGGCTATTTAGCTCCAGAGTTTAATCCTTGACTTAGTCCCTTTTCTTTCCTCCATTCTTTATAAACTTCTAGTAAATTTCGGAAGTGAGAACAGAATGACATGCATAAGATGTATAAAGCAGTTCACGAAAGCAGGAGTGCGACCTTTTCACACTCACTTCATATGGGAGAAATGGAAAAAACAAAAAACAACAAAAAAAACGAACCCGAAGTTTCCTAGAGGCGGTGGTTGGGAATCGCGTCCTGGACAGCACACAGTGTCACGGACGCTGCTCCGGGAATGGCCACCTCCTTCGCTTCCTCCCTAAGGAAGGCTGCTCCATTGGCCAGATTAGACAGTAGTTTTTAGATCATAGTGATGAGATTTCTTTCTTGGGACAAAGACAAAGGACACATTTTCTCTGATGACACTAATGCTCCTCAGGTCAGGTTTAGAGCCAAGGCTGCCTCAGGCCGGAGCTAAAGAGCTTGGTGGCAGAATCTAGCCTAGGTCACTTGAGCTTCTACATGGAGCCCAGACCCTAATAGCAAAGCGGAGTATTTATGGCCTGGGCTAAGCTGCTTATAAGATTGGCTTTCACAGATGGGCGGAGAGCTGAGAGCAGGTTCTTGTCTTGCCGGGGCCCTTTGGATAACTATTATCATAATGTCGATCCATCTGTTTAAAAAAAGGTCTGATGATCACATTAGAAGTTCGAGTGTTTTAGATAAGACAATATTTCACTTGCTTTGATTTGGATATTTCGATTATTTCGATTACCTTCTAACGAGCCAAGCCAGTGTCCCACGCCCACGAGCTCCCTGGACTCCCGATCTTCAGTGGCTTTATACTGACTACGGCGTTCATGTCTGCGTCCTCAGTCTGATGTTTGGGGCCATTGCCTGTCTGGTTCTGACCCTCCTGCGTTTTATTTCCTTCTGTCACTAAAATTCAGCAAAAATGATTTTATTTTAGTTTCGTGACCAAGTCTAGAGCATACCAAACTCCGTTTCTTTACTTAAATTGTTATCTTGATTTGGCGTGTTCGTTCTGTTCTTCCATTTCATTCCTCCCATCTTCTGAGACTGTGTTAACACTACCGCATTAAAACTAGGAAGCCTCACCCTCTCTTTCTCCTGATTTTTTAATTCATCCAATACCACCTATATGCTTTCTTATACTATTTTAGTTTAGTACACGTGCATCGTGACCCTATATTCACTATGGATTTCTGCAGGTCAGGAGAGATATCCTATAACTACTTATATTTTCAGAATGTGGGATGGTGCATTGAATACATTAGGGTTTCATAACTTTTGCTTAAAAATAATTACTATATATGATGTTATGTGATATCTGTCACTGATAAGTACAGTTGTATAGAAGAATGTTTCTTATAAATACCCAGAAATGACCATCACATTTAGACAAAGGACAATTTATGATGGTGTTATCAGCATTTCGGAGGGAGAAGATTTCTATTTATTTGAGTGATCCCAATAGTCGCAGAAAATTCATCTTTCAAGAACCAAAGTGAGTGATCTCTTGTATGAGATATTAAAAAAATAAATGCCACTCGTCCAGAAGGTGACTGGATTTAAAAGTTTGGGATGCCAAGCAGAATGTGGGATTTTCACAGAAATTTCACCAAGCATGTCCTTCACGACACATTCCACTAATTAGGCATCTGTGAGCGCCTTATGGCTGATGAATTAAGCAAAAAAACAACTCCTTTTTCTTAGAGAAAATACACCTACAACTTCCAAAGAAAAATTATCCATGTCTGAAGTTTTCAAGACTGTCACAGTGATAAATTTTACTTCTTATATTTAAACTGTTAAATATCATTAATGTTTCTGTTAATTATTAAAATCCATTGTAATAAGTAATGATACCAGACATTTACTAAATGCCTGGTTTGCTCTCAGCATGAGAATCAACTCTTCAAACTATGAAAAGGTTGCAGTCATTATTCTTACAGGATCCCAAAGCTAGCATAGGACAGAATTGGGCTGTGAACCCAGGCAATCTATTTGCAGCTTTTATGCACTTAATCATTATACTCTATTATTCAATATAAAAAGGCTATCTTCTTTCAATAAAAATTTATAGCAGAGTGATGCATCACAGGCCTGACAACTAAATTACTATGGACAATTTAAAGGACGTGTGTTACACCGTGAAGCTAACATGGCCTAATGAGCTGTAAACACCCCGGGTAGGTGATGAACACAATTTCCATGAGCAAGACAGTCTTTTCTTCGTGTAGGAAGTATAATATTTCATGGAAAAAAATAGTGACATATTTGGAGTTCTTAAAAGCTTGGAATTTAAGACAATTAGAAGGGTAAAAACAGGTATGTCACATTATATTATGTACTTATGATACATAGAACACTGAACTAAGTGTTTATTGGATTATTTTACATAATTCTCCACAAACCTTAAGAGACAGTTACTACATTGAAGCCTTATTTTATGCAAATTTTATGTTTTAAAAATTTCTCGAGTCACAACATACGACACGCAACAGCACTATCCATAATGCACAGCTTCAGGAATTTTGACAAAATGCACACACCCACGCAGCCAGCAGCCACACGAAGGCATGGGCCGTGGGCCCCCTGCGGCCCCGCTTACCACGAACCCCGGCCTTTAAGTGTAGATGCTACCCTGTTTTTCAGCATCGCAGGCGAGCGTTCCCTATTTTTGAATTTTATATCAATGGATTCACCTTTTATATTCATACATTACATATTTTGCTGACCATGAAGTTCATGAGAGTCACACGTATTTTTATGGATAGCAGTAATTCACTGTTTCCTACCAAAGGATAATCCATTGTATGAATTTACTATAATTTATCTATTTATCCTAATAGTGATGGCCCATTTGGGTTTTTGTTTGTTTGTTGTTTTTTGAGTTCGGGGCTGTGATGAGGCTGCTGTGAGGATTGCCTCCTGGTGCGTGCACGTGCGCACCTGCTGGGGAGAGCCCAGCAGGAGAATCTCCGGCTTACGCGGTACACAGATTTCAGTTAAGTAGATTTTGACAACTGGTCTACCACCGTAGTCGTGTCAATCACCAGGCTCATGTTTCAGGGGCGGGACTTCCAAACGTTCTACAGCAGCCAAACGCTTCCTACTTTCCAGCTCGGTTTCAAGTGCAGCGTCTCACGCGCACAGCTCTCCCTTGCTTTAGCAAGTCATGAATTCAGCTTTTTGATTCAGATGTTGAAAGATAGACTTTTTGAAAAACGGGGCTTCCGCTAAGCTGTCTGTCCGTTGAGGCTCAAGTGGCAGCATTCGGTGGGACCCGCAGAGCCGTGGGTGCAGGCTTCGGGTCCCCTGTTCGCACCATTTAAATGTCCCGCCAATCTGTTGCCCGGAGAGGCCGTCAACGGCCACGCGCATCCCGCCTCGTTTCATCGGGTTCCGGTTGCCGAGTCTCTTCGGTTTGTGAGCGACGCTCCGATGTGAAGGCGACCCGTCCCGCGAGTGCGCTGAACCTGATCCCGCTCAGCGGTCCCCCACTCGCTTCGTTCTCACGGTACATTCGTCTATTTATCGTCGCGACACGTGTTTTTTCTTTTCTCCTTTCCTTGAAGGTTTCAAGTCTTGAGTCTATAAATTATACAAAGATTACTGGTTTAATGGCTGGGTCGGGTCTCTCGTAAAATCTATGTTTTTGTTTTTTTCTTTTTTCCTCTGGTTGCCCCTAAGATTTCCTTTTTATCACTGGTTTTCAACACCTTAAATACCATGTATATGAACTCAACTTCCGTTTCTCTGAGCTTCTATTAACCGTGGTTCACCGTTTTTCATTACATTTGAAAAGTATCAGCTATTCTCTCTTTAAATATTTCTTTTATCCATTCTCTTTCTCTTCTCCTTCTAGGATTTCAATTTACAAGCACGGTAGACGACTCGACGTTGCCCCGCGGCTCGTGAGTACTCTGCCCCTTCCTCCCCTTCCTTACTCTCTTTTCAGTTTGTTCTTTAGTCTGGTAATTTCTGTCGCTGTATCTTTCCGTACATTCCTCCTTTCTTCTGTTGCGTCTAGTCCAATGATATTAGGCAAGTTATATGTGTCCAGTGAATAGTTCAAAAACAGTTTTTATTCTGTTACTATTTTTTTTTACTTCTAGATTATCCATTTGACTGTCTTTTTTTAAAAAAATAACTTCAATTCTTCTGCCGAAATCTGTTAATGCACGTTGTCCAATTTTCTACTACAGCATTTAACGTATCATTTATTAATAGTTATTTTAAATCTCTCTCTTTCCAAGACCTGTGTCATCATTTAGTCTAGCTTTGTGGATCGCTTTGTCTTGTTACAGTGAGTTGTTTTTGATTTGGTTTTCCCTCGAAGCTTGCATTATATAATTGACCTCATTTAAGGTTGAGTGACAGTTTAGGTAATTTTAGCCTAACTTTAATTGACCTCGTATCAAACTTGTCTGTCCTCGAGGTTTTCAGCTCAGAGTCAGCTGTGATCGACGAGGTCCCAATGCCTGCAGTGGTGGGCGCTGATACTCAGAGAGTTTCAGAATTCAGTAAATGCCTTGAAAGGTAAACTGGTCATGCATTTGATTACTTTTTTGCCATTCCAGGACCCCAATATTGCAAATACTCTGGTAGCTTCTCTGTCCTTCTGAAGCAGATTTCTTTGTAAAGACCAGAACTGCAGCTACTTGCTCATGCCCAAAACTGTCAAAATACACACAAGGACGAATCAGCTGCAAAATGTCAACCTAATCCCACAGATTCTCTCTTCTCTGGATTTTCGGATCCTCTTGTTATTTTAGCTACTCTCTGATGTCTCTAAGAAATGACTTTTGGGTTTCATCAAAGTTTTCAATTTTTTTTTTCCAGTGGGAATATCACTCTGACATAAACTACTCAATCCTCTCTTGTCGTAGAAATTCATAATGCTATTTTGAAGGAGAGTGACATCAGTGGTCCAGTTTTTATGAGAAAATGGCTTCGATCGTGTCATCTCTCACATTTTAAGTCCTAGTATCATAATTTATAAGTTAGCATGTCTTCCTTGTACTTTGTGTTCATGTTTTTACCATATAATTGTGCTTTTTCAACTATTAAACATAACTTATTTTTGTATCAACCTATTTATTTACATCAAATGTCTTTCAGGATTTTGGGTTTTATGATAGCTATTCATATTTAAATTGTTTTAATCTACACAAAATGTCAACAAAGTTGATAACATTGGAACAGAAATAAAGTATGAAAATATGACCGAACCTTCATATTTTTTCCTGTTTTTTTTTTTTTAGGAGTGAACTTAAAAAAACCTATGAGATAATGTCAAGAAAATTAAAAGTAGCATTAAAGTAAGATAGGAAGCATGTTGATAGTTTTATGCACTGTCAACTTTTTTTTATTTATAATAAACTTATTCCTCCTGAAAGACTAATATAGAGCTGTAAGAATTTTGAATACTATTTTCAGAATGTGTACCACGGAGGGAAAAGCAACTTAGATGTTTTCTTTCTCTTATATTTAAGAAAGATAAAGTTTATGAAATTAAATACCTATCGAATGGCAGACAGATTTGATTTTGATATCCGTGCTTTTAATCATGTGATATACAAAGTTTCTAGAAACTTTCATGGTTATGCTCCTGGTGTATGCAAGACAAATTTGCTGAGTATCTATGCAATTCCAGAAGCAAATATGGTGATACACAGATGACTAAGACACATTTTCTGCGTATATGGAGCCAGGAGGCTCTCGGGGAAAATCAGTCTAATAAGATGTCAAAATTAGATGCTGCTCAAATGACCATTAAATAAAAAGAGGACTAACTGGATTTTTTTCCCAGAAATTATTATTTGAGACTTAGAAACCAGCCGACATTGCCGTGAAGGTCGAAGTGGGTGCATTTAATGACAACCGAAACCATCTGAAAGATTAAGCGCACGATGGCTCGATTTTAGCATCAGAAGTGAGCTGTGTTCCAGAATACTTAAGAGTAAAAACATTTCCACTCGCATTTCTCTTCCTCTCGTTCCACCAAACCCGGGCCCTTTAAACCGAAGTCATTTCGGAACCGTCGGCGTCCTCGGTGCGCAGCGCTGACTCACACCTCAGTGCTGGTGACCAGTGTCTTCTTCGTCTCCCTGGAATCCGCGGTGTGTTCTGTCTGCCTGGAAAACGGCGGCTCGTCCTTCGAGACTCAGGCCGAGGTCACGCCCAGGAAGACTGACCCAATGCCCCACGACCGCCGCCGCGGGAAGAGCGGACTCTTCGCTGTTTTAGCATCTACGCCGCTCACTTGTGCCCCAGTTCATCTGTACGAGTGCGACGGCGCCCCCAGGAACGGGCCACCGTCGCCTTCATTTTTGTACTTTTCAGCACTTTATGGAGTTGCGTGCTCCACAGGAGGTGATTAGTATTTTTAAAAAATAAATCATTTCAATCCTAAGTATATATCCCAGGGTTCCTCTAGGTCATTACGCCCACCTGTGCCATGAGACGACCTGCACAGGCAGGTTTAGAGCAGCGTTGTTTTTATATGGCAAGAATGCACCCACTATGAATTTACGGCAAGACGAGAAAGGATGCCGATGAGTGCATTTTGGGGAGAGTCAACCGACCACCCCCCAGCGCTAAACGGACCCACAGGGATGGGAATGACGAACACAGGCCTACTCCGAAAGCGAGCTACAGAGGATGCAGTCCGGCTAACGGCCCATGCACGAAGAATAGATGGGTAGAAAGAGGCTTGTTTGGGAGTGACGAATGCCAACCACGGGCACCTCTGCGGTGTCAGGGGCAAGTGAGTGGAGGTGACTGTGACCTAAGGGGAGAGCGGAAGGCTGGAGCAGCCAGGTGAACGCTAGGAACTCACTATGCGACTTTCTATAGCTTCACATTTTTTCCCCACGAATACTCCATAACATACGTTAAAGAAAAAATCATTATGTGCTCACTTAATTATGACTTTCGAAACTTAGCTACAATTTAGTTCTCACTTTTTCACTTCATGAATATTCTTAAGAACAGCTTATCGTATGTCTCTCTCTCCTCAGTCATTCACCTTCAGCAGTGAGGCTCGAATTAGGAAAAGGGGTAATAGGATATCTAGACAAACAGGAAGTATGAAGCCTTCATCTTCTGTTCTGGACAGAGTTTTTGGGCTGCAGCCCATGGGAGTCCTGAGGAGGGGAAGACAGGGGGCAGAAAAGGCGGAGGACAAGGCACTCAACCCCAGGACTTCCCTTCGGAGGATTTAACCAGGGGGTAACGGTGTCCTTTACACAGTGAGGGCACCACTGTCGGAACGAACGGCTTTTCCAAATTGCGTTTGTGTTTCTGGGGCTCTTTTGGACTGCCTACAATTCCAGTCTTCAGCCATGGACTGGAAGGGATTAAGGAAAGGGATAAGACAGAGGACAATAAATGAGTGTGCCCCTTATGGCCGGAAAACTGAATGAAGACATGTATTTGGATTATGAAAAAAATAACGTCTTTATCATGTTGAACCTTCCAATCCATGAACATGAGATGTCTTTCCAATTATTCAGATTTTCTTTCCTTTCATTTATCAGCTTGATGTAGATTTTAGCTCGTAAGGCCTGAATAAATTTTGTTAGCTTTACAACTAAAAATTTCATGTATTGAGGGATTGACAATGTCATTGCAGGTGTTTTCAGGGTGCAGGTGTTACTTACTGGTTTATAGAAATGTGCTTGATTTCGTATGCTTATCTTGTATCATGCCACCTTACGGAACCCATGTATCTGTTCTACAAGTGTGTATTTTGTGTGTAGCTTTCTTCTCTATGTAGATAAGCATGACATCTATCATTCTGATCTGTATGTCTTTTATTCTTTCTCTTGTCTTACCTCATTACATGATATCCAATGCTTAATAAGAGTAGTGAAAGCAAACACTCTTGCCATATCCTTAATCTTAGAGGAAAAACATTTAGTTTTTTGACATTATGATCTTAACTGAACTTCTTTGTGGGTGCTTTTTATCAAGCTCAGGAAGCACCCCCTCTATATCTGCCAGGAATAGACACAGAAAATTCTTACTGTGAATGCGTGATTTTTGCCAAAAGCTTTCCCTGTGTCAATTGATATGATCGTGTGACGTGATAAAGTTTTCTGTTACCCTGTTAATTTCATGGACTACTCTGGTTAATTTTCAAATATTGAACCATCTTTGCAAATCTGGAATAAAATGCATTTGGTAAGGGTCAATACTTCTTTTTTATATATCGATGTAGTCTACCTGCTAATAATTTTTTAGGTATTTTCCTATATCTAATTGCAAAAGGGATATTGGTCTGTAGCTTTCTTTTACTGTATGTTTCTCTAATTTTTGTATCTGAGTAAAATAATCTTCATAAATTAAATGGGGATCTGTTTTATCTTGTGTAGAATTGGTGTTAATCTTTCTTTAAACAGTTGGTAGATTCTCCAGTGAAACTATCTTGGCCTGAAGATCTCTTCGTTGAGAGTTTTTAAACTATGAATTCAGTTTCCTTAACAGTTATGGGGCTATTAAGATGATCTCTTCCATGCTAGGTGAGCCATGATGCTTTGTGTTTATCAAGGAATCAGTCCATTTCACCTGAATTTTCAAGTTCATATGTGCAGAGTGGTTTGTAGTGTTAGTTTTTCTCCTTTTGCTGTCTTTAGGGTCTGTAGTTAAAAAAAAAAAAAAAAAAAAACCCTTCAATTCCTGGTATTGGAAAATTGTGTCTTCTTATTTTTCCCCTTTCTTTTTCAGTGTTGTCAAAGGTTTGCCAATCTTATTGATCTTTCCAAAGAGCCAACCGACTCTACGTTTCATTGAATTTCTCTATCATTTTTCTCTCTTGAATGTCATTGCTTTTACTTGTATATTAACTGTTGCCTTCCTTTTCCTTGCTTTGTGTTTATTTCACTCTTCTTATTTTAGGTTCTTCAGATGAAAGCTTGGACTACTGATTTGAGACTGTACGCTCTTGACGTACCTGTTTGGTGCTAGAAAGGTCCTTGTCAGCCCCACCTCACCCGGGCCCTACAAATGTTCACATACAGATGCTCTTCAATTTACGAGGGAGTTACATCCTGTTAAACCCATCAGAAGTCAAAACTATTGTAAGGTGAAGACGCATTTAATACACGTAACCTACCAAACATCGTAGTTTAGCCTGGATGCCCTACACGTGCTCAGAACATAATATCCGAAACACACCGGCAACACCAGCACTGTAAGGTGCTGGTTTTTACCCCGGTGATCACAGAGCTGACTGGGGTCTGCCACTGCTCAGCATTAAGAGGGAGTCTGCGCCACGTAGTGCTCACCCGGGAGAGGATTGAAATTCAAATTTCAAAGCACGGTTTCCTCTGAACGCGGACTGTTTTCACATCATTGCAAAGTCAAACCATCGTAAGCCAGGAACAGCCTGTGCCGTATTTTCTCTTTCATTTTCTTCAATATGCCCTTTGTACTAATACTCCTTGAGACTTTCTCTTTCACCTGTGGTAGGGTAGTGGCTCGTTATTCAGTTCCCAAGTGTTTGAAGCTTTTCTGTTATCTTTCTCTTGTGGATTTCTGGAGTGATTCCATTGTGGTCAGAGAAAAACACTGTAGGATTTAAATGATTTCGAGTTTGATGAGTTATGCTTACATGCCAGGTAAGGTCTGTCTTTGTATATGTTTCATGGGCACTTAAATAATATGTATTCTTCTGATTTTCGATAGAGTATGCTGTACATGAAGATTGTCTTTTAATTGATGGTGTTATTGAATTTTATATACTTGTCCATTCATTTTTAAAATTATTTTCACAATATATTTTTCCACCTTTTTACTTTGGATATATCTATATGGTTATATTGAAAAGGCTATTTTGTGTAAATTGTTGTTATTTTCTTTATTATAGTCTTCCAATCTCTGTCATTTAATTAGTACATTTGGACCATTTATACTTAATGCAATTATTGGTATATTAATGCCTAAGTATCCCATTTTATTTTCTTTCTGATCTGTTTCTGTTTGCTATTTTCTTTTATCTGCCTTCCTATGGGTAACGTGAGCCACTTTTAAAAATTCTGTGTTAACTTTTCTGTCGTGTTTGTGAACGTATCTCCTTACATAGCTGATTTTGCAATTGTCCCAGTATTTCATTGTACATGCACAAATTATTCCAGTCTACTGGTATCACTGTCTTATAACAGAATTTCCAGAAGAGAGGTGTAGAGAGTGTGGTGAGTGAAAATTATTTTAAAATTCATGCCTGAAAATTGAATAAAATTTTTTAAAGCATGAGGATCAGATCAAAAAGTCCATTACCTTTACAGCAGTAAGAATAAAACAACTCAGACATATGCTGGTGAAAATTCGGAGCACACAAAACAAACACAAAAGTCTGAAAGGCACCAGAGAGAGAGGACAAGTGACCTACGAGGAAAAAAATATGCAGCCTCTTGGACAGTTCATTAGCAGTGGCATGTGCAATAAAAGGATGGGATCTCTATTTCAGACGCTGAGGGAACAAAACCGTCAGTCTAGAGATCAATACCAGTCGATCTATAATTAAAGGGGGCGGGCAAGATAAGAACATCGGAAAACGAAGGTGAAGAGAGCTCTCTGCGTGTCCGGTCTGCAATGGCTGAAGTTTAGGTCGTGCGGGAGAAATTTCTGATAGACAGATAAATACAGATAGTTAAATACCTTACGTATTCAGATGATGTAAGATCTTTGAACTACCTTATCTATGTACGCGCTAAAATAATTTTGGAGAATACATATTCCTTAACAATAAACAGATAAAGCAAACAAAGACCCATGAATTTGTTTCCTTTCTATTTTGTTTCACATCCTATGCGGCTGGCAAAAACCTGACGCTTGTCTTCCCAAGGTATTTCAAAGCTACTTATTTAGCTGTTATTATTCCTATGAGGAAGAGCAGAACTGTAGACACAGCTTCTCTTATGCCTGGTTTTAATAAAATTTTAGGAGTTCACTGCAGCACTGTCTCCAAGCAGCAAAAACATGCTTTTTGATGTTAATTTGGCAAGACTTTCATAAATCCATTAAAAATCCTTTATCCCAAGGTTGGGTTTTGTGTTTTCATTCTCATGCCCGAAGGAGAGGCCATGGGGCTGGTGCGGCCCCACACGGCCTCTGCAGCACACCCCGAGTCCTCTTCTTTAAGCATCCACAGCTCATGGGACAGGGCATTAAAGATGGTCACGAAGTGTCAGTCGACCTTGGGGGTGTGCGTCCCGTGTATGGGCCTAACCCAGAGCAAGTCTCAGTCCACAGATCCTTGATCCAGAGAGCCTGAGGCTAGAGGCACTTAGCCTTAGGTTCACCTTATAAAAGTTATGTAAAATTGTTTTCTTTAACTCAGTGTTCTTTTTTTAACTAAATGAGAACTAAAAATAGTATTCTTCTTAAACATATATATGTGTGTATACTAGAATCATCCCGTTAGAAAATAATTAGAAATATAATCACCATTAAAACATACAATGTCTGTATGTTTCAAGAGGAAAAAATACAGGGACGAGCACAGTGAGCGTTTCCGTTTCCTTTTGCGTAAACACAGCAGCTGCTTCTCCTCGCTGCTCTGTGAAGCCTTCGCCCAGCTCTGACGTCCCAGCTCGTGGCCGGTACTTTCGATGGAGGGATCGGGCAGTGGATATTATTTGTTTCAAGCTGTCGCCCTCCCTGTTGTTTAAGCAGGGGACATGCCCCGCACACAAGGGTCAAGTGGAGAGCTACAAAGAGAAACCCAAACCAAATCACGTTGCAGGAGAAAGGTCCACGATCAAGCCCTCCGCAGGCGACTCTGCGGTCACCCCCGCCCCCTTGTTCCAGGAGCGTCCCTTACGCCTCTCCCTTTCCGTTAGGACGTCCATCGGCACCCCACTGTCATCACATTCACGGGAGTCAAGTGATGCGTTTGCCAAACGCTCAGTTAGCAGATTCGACTTTCGGCACAGCTGGGCCGAGTGTGCGCTTGACCCGGCCACGGACGCTTGGCTCTCACTGCCCCTTTGCCATTCGGGTCCCTCTCAGCCCCCGGGAGGATCTCCGTCTCAGAAGAGCGCCACGTCTCATGCGGCAGTCGCTGCCGGGTGAGTCAGAGTCCTCACACTGTTGCTCCCCGTGTGGGGGCCGTTAACAGAGGGACACAGTGTGTCCTCCTCAGGAACTGCGGGCAGGATTCGCTGTGCAGCGGGTTCTATATGGCTTACGGCTCAGGCTTCCAGGAAACAAAGTCGCCACTCAACAGGACTTAAAATTAGCATATTCAGGAAATCGAGACCTCCCGATGTCATTAGCATACAGCTGCTGATTATCAAGTGAAATGCGGCTTTGGAGGAGGAAGGGAGTTTACTGTTGATTCGGGTGTTAACACGAAGAGGTAATTATTTCCAGCCACTTTTCTTCAACATTTTGGTTATTGAACATATGTGTCTAATTTCCCGGGATGCGAAACTTTATTGCAAAGATACACAAGGCAGCTACTCCTTCAAGCGCACTTTAGCATCGTCCTGCAAGTTGATCTGAATTTCACATCCTGTCGTGTACCTTTACAGACATCAACATGCAAAAACGGTATTTATTCTCTCATTGAAATTAATCGCAACTATGAAGATGCTTTGTAAGTCGCAAAACCCTTGACCGGACGTAGTGCGCACACAGACGAGTGACCCCCCGCCGGGTCCCGCCGCCGTCGCCGGCTCCCCGAACGCGCGGCCAAGAGGGGCACCTGCTTTACTTGCTCGGCTTCCCACTTCGCGGGCACAACCTTCGCTCTTGGGACGCGGGCATTTCCCTTCGCAGTGCCCCTGCCTGGCTCTTCCAAACAGCAAGTCTCATCCCACCATCCCTAGGGCTTAGTCTATGACAAGGATAAGAGACGTACCGCCAAAGTATGTGTTTAGAGAAGAATTAAAGTCCGGCCCGTTGCGAGCTGCCCTCGGCCCGCTCTGCCCCCACATGTTGCAGCTGAGACGGACGCCTCCCCACCCCGCAGCGACGCCCGGGACTGGCACACCCCGTGCAGCCTTCAGAGGGCCCTGTGTTTGGTTGCTAAGCAACAGTTGTCTTTTTTCGTATTCACATGGTCAGTCACTGTTCACAAAAGCATGGGTCTCCGGGAGGCGTGAATGGGATACAAAAAATGTGGAAGAGGAAGCGACTGTCCACTTTAGCTATGGCTGAAATATAAAGCTTACATGGTGGACGGAAGTATGAGCAAACATATAAAGTTTATAGAAAATTTACATCTGGACATATATTGAAAGAAAATACCAGAGCGGTAAGGGCGATGTCTGGTGGACATTTACGACAGAAGGAGTAAGAGGGAGGGTCCCCGACGGAGGAGGAAGAACAGCCAAGAGGTGGTGAGAAGTCCAGAGGCACGAGGAAGGATCGGCACGGGAAGCGTCTGGCCGCGGTGGTTAGGGGTCCTCAGGGCCAGACGAGGGCCAGCGCCACTGAGACACCCGCCGGACTCCGCTTCGCCTTGACGGAGCCGGGGAAGACGCGCCGACGTGTGCACACGCGCGGTGCCCGTCCACACACGTGCGCCTCCCTGGCAGCGGGCAGGCCCGACGAGCGGGGGCCGTCGCTGACAGCGCCACGCCTCCCAAAGCGCGGACTGTGCTGTCTTGGGTTTGCACACGAATTTTAATTTCCTGCAGAACTGTCTGAAAGAAGAGCGTATTAATGCAGTTTAGTTTTCGGACGTGGAGGACCTCTCGTTATGTGACCATTCCTTTTCAATGCCTACGTGTGTATCGGGATTTGCTGCTGAGATAGAAATATGGCTTCGGCACATCGTGCGGCTTGAGTTTAATGGGCGTGTGTGTGTGTACGTGTGTGTGCGTGTGTGTGTGTGTGCACACCTGTGAGTGTGTGTGAGTTTAATGGAATCTTTTTGCATTTACAAGGTGCTCAATCCAGGGGCTTTGATTACTGAGGTTGACAGAATGGCGGGGGGAAAAAAAGGTAAAATAAAAATTGGCACTTCTTAGAGACGTTTTTCAGGGATGATTAAATCCTGAAAAAATGCCAAAATAAGCTGTCATCTGTTTAATAGGTCATCATAGCTACGAAACCTAAGTGCGGGCTTAGGAGGACGCGGTTTCCTCTGGGAGGGACAGGGCTCCCCGTGAGTGTGACCGGGCGGGAGGAGCGGCCAGTCGCTGCCAGGGACTCTCCGGCACAGACAGGGTCCTCCTAGAGCTTTTGTACGGAAAAGAAAGAACACCGCCTGAGACAGGACCGGGCACTGCAGGCCGCCACGGCGCCTTCCCTGGCCTCACTGGCGGACGCTCTCTCACAGGTCTGTTTTCTTGACGAGCATTTCATTACCTTCTTCCCCAGACACACTCACCTCCGAGCCCGCGGCCCGCTCCTCTGTAACGGCAATTACGGTCCTCCGTGGGAGGACGGATTCGCGAATTTAAGCTGCTTTCAGCCTGTAGAATCCAAAGGTAATTATACTGGGGACGAGGGGGGTGATGACTGTGGGGGACCTTCGGTATGAGACGGAGGAGGACGCCCCTTCCCAAGTACTCAGCCTCATTTATGAGGCGCTGAGTTCTGAACGCCATGAGGCCGGCCAGGGCCAGGAAAGACTTTTCATAAGAACTCTTTTCCTTTCCTATTCAAGATAACACTAAGCGATAACCAACTAGTAAGTGTAACGGTGTCTCGGCCCTCTGAGAGTCTTCGAAATATTTCAAAAGTACAAAGGGAGATTGCCCTAAACGTCATCCTTATCTTAAGAAGTACATTAAAAAACCAAGTCTCCTCCGCGGTCAGCTCCAGGTCCCCGCCACGGCCGCCGTCCCCGTCCGAGGCCGGGGATCCGTCTCCTCTTTACACGATCGCAGCGATGCTGGCACCACCTCGGTCCATCCCTCCCGGCGGGGCCCTGACACGCCCGGCCGGTCCGCTCACCGTCGCAGCGAGGCAAGCACAGAACTCTCCGGGCGTGAGGCACGCTAGGAAGATTTTGGCAGGACTCCTCGTTTCTGTTCGCTTTGCCTTTGTAGCTTAAATATTTTTTTCTCTGGATAATGGAGGAAGATGGTCAATAAGGGAGAGGCTTCCGGCTGTGAGCTAGTACCGTGGCGTGAGCCGCACTGGGCGACCCCAGCTAGCGCCGGGCTGTAAGGTGCGGCCAAACGGTCCAGAGAGTGATCCTGGGAGCCCCCTTCCCGGGGGGATTGCTTTCCTGAGTGCTCCTTCTTCCTTTCCTTTTCCTTGCGTCTCTGTGAGAAGACGGATGTGAGCTGAACCCGTCGTGGTGAATGCGACACATGGAAATCGAACCATCGTGCCACCTGCCTTAGACTTAGACAGCGGGGTATGTCTACCATTTCTCGATAAAACTGGGAAAAGTTGGGAAAAACGATATAGACTAAAAGGAAAAAAATGATACCCAAGGTCACTGTTATGAAACGTTATATTTTAAGAAAAGGAAGACAAATTGAAAGGATTCTGGCAAGGACTTTAATAAAAAAAAAAATAAACAGCATAAAATTGTCAGAATACTAAATTTCCATTTCTTATCATTTTTTTTGTTTGCAAAAAAACGTAAAAGTATTTATGATTTTTCAATTAAATTATTAAGTCCCTTTCTTTCTACTTTCTTCCCCAAGTCTTCCCTAGAACGAAAGCCGAAATTCTTATTTACCGCCTCATAAATGTCCCACATGTGACTGCGTCACAGAAGAACACCCTTGTCCACCCAGCACCGCCCGCGATCGGGGCCCATTTGTGGTCACATAGGGCTGTTCCTGTCAGCTCTACGGGAAGATCAGGGGCCAGGGGCCAGGACAGGACATAAGCAAACCCCTCTTTCCTCACGGACACGCAGCCACTTTTCTCCAGTCACGGCCCTCGGGTTTGTGGCAAGCCTTGAGCTAATTTTCAGAGTTCTGAAATCGTTGATATTGACGTCTGCCACTTCCCCGGAGCTTTCGTGGGGGAGCAGAGGGTGAGAAGTCAATTCTCTGCCCTCTGCCTCTGCCTGCAGCCCTCACCCCGCAAGGAGCCAGCTGTCCGCTCCTGCTGGTGGCTTAATGCCTCACTCCACCCAGCCCGCGCCTCTGTAAATAACCTCTTTCAAAAATTATTTTTGTTTAAACCCTTTTTGAATGTGTCAACTCTTTCTTAACTGAACCATGAACAATACAATAATAACACTCAATAGAACCTAAACATTTTAAGTGCCAAATATGTGAAGACTGAGTGTTAAATTCTCAAGCTAGTTTAAAGAAGGCCACAATACATTTTCTATGGAAACACAGTTTGTTTAATTTCGCCTCCTGGTAAAATAGTTCCTTTAAGTCTGCTTGGCTTTAGATATGATCTATTCAACAGGAATTTACGTCCCTTTAAGAACTGCTACAGATTTAAAAAATAAATATACTAAAGCGAAAAGAGGATAACGTGTGTTTAATTATTATTGAGATTAATATTTTTCATCAGTATTTTAGAGGAAATATCTGTAAATGTATGGGGACTGTTAATTATGAATGTTATTCTAATTTCCTCAAGCTTTTTTACTTTTGAGATAGAATACTTAGATAGTAAATATTGTCTTATTTTCTTTAATTGAAGACTATTTATATAACAGAAATATTTTGTTTGGGGATTTAACTTAGGTGAAATGAATTATTTTTCAAGATGCAAAGATTTCCACAGAAACAAACTTGAAAGGCTTTCTAATTGCTGCATTGTAAATGCTGTTCTATAATAGATGTCTAGTTCTACACGTACAGAAGAGACACATGGTACTTAAAAACGCCATTTGAATAAAATCAATTATTTCCATGTTATAATAATTAAAAATAATGTAAATCTCTAAAATAACAATATATGATTTTTCGCTGGGTGACTTTAGGTCATTGGTTTCACGGTGCCTCATCATCCGAAAAGACAGTAAGTCAGTCACATGCTTCACATTTGCCGTCCTGTATCGTGGTATCAACTTTTTAACTATTTTGAAATCATTATATATTTTGAAGCTTAAAAAAGTACTCGTGAATGAAGGAGCCTATTCATGATGGCTGCTTTTTGGACGTATAACAGTGAAATAACATTCTCAAAATTTGTAAGAATTCACGAAACATAATTTCTTTAAAAATTATTAGTGGACATACTTCAGAAAGCCAAAAGTTAATCAAATTTAAGAGAATGAGCTAAATGAAAACTTGTACCTAAATTAAATGTTTAGCTAAATTTTCCAAATTTGGGTAAAAATGATATCAAAAATTGAATGTTATTATTTCACAAAATAACCAGAGTACACAAAGATGGGAAAATGTTGAGGAGAATCAGGGGACAAGTAAACCTCTGTTAAATTACTAGGATATTATAAGGAGAGTAAAACTATTATTTCCTTAATTCAATTCAAAAAAATAAAAGGCACGCATCTCTCAAGGAATGAACAAAATTATTGTAATTAATTTTGTATATCTGGAACAAACAAAGCTATTTATCATCAAAAGAAAATTTTTTTGCAGGTGCTTAAGAAACGTTTACCAAATAAAGTATACAGTGAGCCATAGAATGGGTCTCGATAGATCTTAGAAGATTAAAGTCATACAGACTATGAGCCCTGTTTACAATAGATTTCAACTATAAATTAATGACACAATAAAACTTAAAAATTCACCAATATCTGGATGTTAGACAATATACTTCTAAATGATTCATGAGTCAATGGTAAAATCACGATGGAGATAATAAAACATTTAGAACAAACTGGAATGAAAATACAACATATTGAACTTGTGGGATGTCAATAAATAGATACTAAGAGAAAAAATCTATAGCTTTAAATATATAAATTATAAAAAAATTAATTTAAAATAAAATATGAAAATTTTTATCTCAAGAAGCTATGAAAAGAAGGGCAAGGAACTGAGACAACGGTCAAGCAGTAGAGAAAAAGACAAAGGCACCATTTTTCTTTTTACAGATCCCAAGTCGGATCAACTACAGGAGAGAGAGGCGGGAGCAACCAGATCGGGACCCAGCTCTTAAAATTCCTAACCACCACCTGAGCCCTTCGCCCTCGGCCCCTCAGCCGTGACGGTGCTTGGAGACAGTGCCGCCGAACAAGTAACCACAGTAAAACGAGGTCGCGTGGGGGGCCCTGGTTCAGTGGGCGTGCAAGAGGAGGAGGTTGGGACGCACGCCCACACGCCCACACGGAGCGGGGGCAAGGCGGGGACACAGCAGGAGACGGCTGTGGCCTTCAGAAGCGCCAGCCCCGAAGACACCCCCACCTCGCTTTCTGGCCTCCAGCCCCGAAGACACCCCCACCTCGCTTTCTGGCCTCCAGCCCCGAAGACACCTCGACCTCGCTTTCTGGTCTCCAGCCCCGAAGACACCCCGACCTCGCTTTCTGGTCTCCGGAACTGCGAAAACCTGCTTTCTGTTGTATAAGCCCCTCGTGTGTGGCGCCTTGTTACAGCGGCCCCCGGGGAACGAATTCGATGACATAAAACTAGTCGTTTTATGTATTTTTATGTATAATTATATTAAACTTCTAGCCATTAAGACACGGCAGTAACGATGTAGAGACAGAATCAATTCATCAATGGAAATAAAACAAACACATGAAAAGTACTGCTCATATCGAAAATGTCATTTAACAGGTATGACATTGCACATCTATCAGTGCAGGAAAAGACAGATTTTTGGGGGGTAAGATGGTCTAAATTAATAGAATATCTATATGTAAAAATACTTGAGTATCTTAAACCAAAGACAAAATTATTTCCCAGGTTTATTAAAGATCTAGTTGTAAATAAGCATAAATATAATATTTAAAAGAGAATTTGGAAGAATATCTACAGTTTGGGTAGGAAGACATTTCCAAGACAAGGTTCACCAAGTGTAAACCACCAAGGAAGAGAATGATAAGCTTGAGAATATCAACGTTATAAAATCCTGCTAATCAAAGTAGACCATAAATCAAATTGAAATAAAAGTCACACTAATAAAAGATATTTCCATTTCATATAACTGACAAAAATTTAGTGTTCTTAATATATGAACGATGTCAGTTAGTCTATAATTTTAAAAAATCACACAAGCCATTAGGAGAATGGGCAATGACTTGAATTTTACAGGAGAGGAAACAAGAAAAAGTTAAGGAACGTACAAAAAGAACTATCACCTCATTAGAACTCAGAGAAATGTAACTTAAAACCACATGAGGCTATTTCACACTCACCAGATTGGCAAATACTAAAATCTCTGAACTGTCAAGTATATGAACAACCAGAATTCCCTGCATATAGCTGCTGTGAATCTAAATCATATAAACAATTTGGGAAAGCATTTGTCATTATCTAGTAAAGCTGAAAAGAGACAAATCCTGTAGGCTAACGGTTCCTCTCCTAGCGACATGTTATGGCCACCCCGCTCAGGAAGCATGTAGGAGAGCGTTCTTAGCTACGCGATTGGTCAAGAACATTGACAACGATGGACATAGGTATATATAAAAACCAGTAACAGTAGAATAATACGGTAAATTTTACATCTTCCTAAGATTGTAATACATCATCGAAAACGAGTGGCATATGGCTCCACATGCCAGCATCGTCGTGGTAAAATTTTCAGTGAGTGAATGAAGAAGTCACTGAGGAATACTTTAAGTACGGTTCAAGTTATTTTCAGTTCCAAACAAGCAGAGGAAAACGATGTATTTGGGGAGACAAAGTAGAAAGGGAACAGAATTCACAGCACTGCTGAGCTACAAACGTGAGGGCGTGGGGGGACAGGAGGGAGGGGGGACCGGAGGGGGGACAGGAGGGAGGGGGGACCGGAGGGGGGACAGGAGGGGAGACAGGAGGGGGACAGGAGGCAGGGCAAAGGGCTTCGCCGCTGGTGGCAGTGACGTCCCGTTACTGGGACCCAGAATATTGTGAAATTCTTGCCCTTTTGATCTTTGGAAATTTCACTCATTTAATAAAAATCTTTTGTTACTAATTGACACTTTACAAAACAAAATTTTAAATGAACGTACCCATGACCTAAAAGGATCGTGCCTTAGGCAATGTTCATTACAGTTCTGCAATGCAGGTTGTTCAGTCCTGAAACTATGAAAAAAGAGTGCTCTCGTCTGACTCAGGGGAAATTATCTCTCTATTGCTTGTTAATCATATGTTTGTGTTACCCTGTCACTAGATAAAGTTAAGTTCTTGCTATTTAAAAAAAAAAAAATAAACATTAAAAAAAAAAGAAAAAGGAGCACTCCTGCGACAGAAAAGTCTTTAGAATAACGAAAAATCCCACTCGGCTCTGCCTCCCTCTACCGATTCCCCTTCTGCTGGGAACGCTGTGTCTACCTTTTACTGTGCATTTCCACTTAGAAGTCCTAAGTACTTCTAATATGATTTAGGTAAGTTATTTTTTCAGTTTCCATAAATGAGGCTGTACCTGTAATGTGTCTCTGAAACCCTTGATTCTTCACCTAATGCAGTCTGGAGATCTTTTCTTGGTCTTGCCTATCGACCAACTCCATTCTATTTAATTTCAGCGAAATGTCGTACCCACGATCATGTATAACTATCACTCTACGGATGGGTATTTCTGCTGTTTGTATCGCACCATTAGGAAAACGCTGTGGTTATCCCTGTGATTGTCGCTGTGCACATAAGCTACGATTTCTGTAGGGTTCCCCACACGGATGTGTAATTGCGAGCAAATTTTTATAAATACAACTGAATTGCTTCTTCTAAAGGCTTTTGTGGCATTTGTTCCCCAAATAATTTTTGAATAGAGACTTTTCCCACATTTTTGCCAACATTAGATGTTATATATCGAATGGGTAAACGTGAGAATTTTTAATTCTTCCATGTTCCGTGTTCCCAGTGAGTTCTCACACCAGTTTACCTGTCTATTACAAAACTGTGGACTTAGAGAGTTGCCTTTTCATTTGCTTTATGCAATTTTCTGCGTTTATTTGTGGGAATTTTTGGTCACTTATCTGTCTGAAAAATATTTTAACAGATAAGTGTTTTGGATTTTGACTATTTTAATTCAAATGCTCTTAATACTTACCTAGTTATCTCTTTTTCTACCACTCTCTGTTCATTTCCTGATATTAGTTTCTGATCTCTTAGGTCGGGTATGAAAACAACTGAAGATGTTATAGTTTTTAGATTATGTTCACGCTTAGGAGAGACAGCGATGCAGTCAGTCTGTCTAGAGCCGTTTTTGACCAGACTTTGCCTGAGACAGCCCTGCCCTAGTGGATATATAAAGTGTATATAAAAGTATATATATTACATATATCTTTATATATAGATAGATAGATCATAGATAGATAGATAGATAGATAGATAGATAGATAGATATAGTATTCTAGAAAGTATCAGTATGTTGGTATGGTACTTCAACTATATTATGAAAATATTTTTGTTGATATGCACACTAAGTAATTTTCTACTATTTTCTCTTTTCTACCACTTCTATTTTCTATAATTCTTACAGAAATCATTTTCTATTATTTCTATAAGAAATTGAATTCTGAGATCCAAATAAACTTATAATAATTGTACATTTTCGAATGCATCTTGTTAGTTAATACTTAGAAGAGATGAGTGCAATTTAAATGCAAATTTTTTCATTCAAAAAATAACTTTCTGGGCCGTACAGTTTTGCTGAGGGTTTTTCGTCTGAACAGGGACAATCAGCTGTTGGTACTTTTTAACCCCATCTAGTGGCAGAGCATATACAGCTGGGAAGGAGACGGGCTGGGGGGAGGGGACAAGGAAAATTCCGTCACTGAAGTAAGGATTCCATGACGGTGACTTCATCTTATTTGAAAGGAAGTCTCCAAACATCGGACAGAGGCGGTCGGAAGTGGCACTTGGGCGTTAGCTAGGCTTCTGTTTAAGGCTTGTTTTTTCTTTTAGCACAGAGAGAAAAAGACAGAACACCAAATCCATTCCTTTGCATTTATCTTACATTTACCATCTCTTATACCTTAAGCTGTGATAGTTAAAGCACCTTTATTTCCATTAAACAAGTTCTGCTGAGTACTTTAAAGCGCTATCTGCCGTCCTGGCTGTAGAATTCTCCCGATGGTAATTTTACACAATTTCCCTCGTAAAGCCGCGTTAATGCGGTGTTTCCTTCACCGCTGGAAGCATCGGGACGAAAGAAAAGACATCGCGATAAACCGAAGAGTCGCACTAATAATGACCTTTTCTAGTATATGCTACATTTTACGAACGAAAAGAAAAATAACTGAGTTTTTTCCCTCCATAGAATGTAACCGAGCTGTCTAAACAGCGGCGGGCTCACGGCCCCGTCCGATTCGGGACGCGACGCTCGCCCGCGCGCCGACCCCTCCCCGCCCCCCTCCACGAGCCGTGCATTACCCCGCCACGGCGAAGCGAGGTTTGCCCAGGTTATTTTTTCCCTGGAACTTTATTTGCAGTGTTGCTGGTCTCCATTGTCTGGTTCACGGTGGCGCCGCATGCGGTTCTAGAAACGTCCTGCCCTGTTGCCCCTGGGACGCCGGCCCTACTGGGGCTTCATCTCTTTATCGAAGAGGGAGGACGAGCCGCCACACGACGCCATGGCGATGCGCGCGGAGGAGCCCCCCGCGCTGGTGGCGACGGGGGAGTCTTCTCCTTGCCAAGTGTCCGTCACCGGCCCAGGAGGCAGGGGGCAGGGGGTGCCAAGTCCCGGAGCAACGTGTTGTAAGGTGGAAACCTGGCAGGTGTGCGTAGCTCTCCAGGCCGACACCGAATTGACAAAGCCCCGTCCGCTGTGACGCGCTCAGGACCCCTCGCCGAGATAGGCGCTTGAGATGAAGCTCAAATACCTGGTTGCAGAGTGGAATTTTATAAAACAGACGTAAGCTGCAATCATGCTAACATCATAGTCCTTACACCTGAGAATTCGCTTTCGAATCTAAATACGATAGAGTCCTGCGTCAGAATCACCAGCATAAGCTGGGGGACCCGGCAGGTTCTATGGACCAACGGGTATGTTAAAAAGAAAAACCAAGCGAGGCGACTTTCACGGCACAGCCAGGAAATGCACTCCGGACTCGGCTCAAGGAGGACACTTGTCGCAGCAAACTCACATCGACGAGGACTCGGCGCAGCGAGGCCACGAATCTGGAAGACGCGGGAAATCGCACGGCTCGCACGCGCCGTGCCCCGCGCCGCCCCCAGCAGACGCCGGCCGCGCGGAGTCTGTACCCGGCGCTGCCCACCTGCCGTCCGCGCGGGGCCACACCTGTGGCCGTCACTCGAACAGCTGTAGGATTCTAATCGCGCCAGGAGGAGAAGCTGCCAAAACAGCAGTAAACGCTGGCGCCGTCTTTCGCACGTTAGCCACACGTTTATTCTCCGTTTTCCTGATCAATCCCGATCTTTGGCTTCATCGTGCTTCGCCCTATTTCTTAAAACGAGCATCAGCAGCATCTGCATGCAGTGCTGTCTGCAGCGTGGTTCACGGCATATACACATTCCACGTTTATACACACACACACACGTGTATGTGGAGATACACACATAAATGAAGTATATGAAACCATTTGCAAAATCTTAAATCCTCAGTATGAATTTCTTACTTAACAGGACACTCTCTGTCTTTTCATTATGCTCAGTATGTATATGGGCCTGTGTGATACGCAGGAAAACCTCACTGAGTCAACCTCCTCGTAAGGGACATTTTGTGCGAACCGAGGCCCTCCCTCCCCACGTGTGGCACTCACGGGGTGAAGCCCAGGACGCTGCCCGCCTCCGCCCCTGAGCCATGAATCAGTGACTTATTAGTGGCCGTGATACTTGTTCCCCTGGCTCTTCATACTGGTTATACTCTTTACGTCAATTTTGTTACATGTAGTGATATAACATAAGTTTAAAAAATTGGTTCTATGAAAATTAAGTTGAAAGGTCTAGAAAAATCTTAGTGAAAAATGTTTAAGCTTCGTGTGAAACAGCAGAAGTAAAATATTCAGACTGTGCCATAAAAACTCAAGTTCTCACCTCTCTCTGAACAAGCCGAAATGCGGAGTCAGCGTTGACATGTTCAACACAAAAGCAAAGCCCGACCTACACCTCCCTTTACTAAAAACTCTAATAACTGCAAAGCCTCCCAAATTTCAGCTTGATCTGTCCTATCTTTTTGAAAATAACTTTCCTTGATATTCATTATCACTTATGCATGCGCATCTGTTTTATTTTCGACGTTATTGACCATCTAATATGTTCTAGGAACTCTTCTGGATATTGGAAGAATCAAAGGAAAGTAAAAATTTCCTGATGTAAAATAGCTCAGAGTGTAGCTGAAGATACAGACAGTGTCATACACTGTTAGTTCTGTAGAAAATGAGCAAGTGCTTCGGGAAAACAGAGAGAAGACCACAAACTCCCTCTGTTGTGTTCTTGGTTCAAAACCACAGGGAGGTAAGTCATCGATATGCTTTGAGTAATGGATAAATTATCATATAGCAAATGAGTGCTGAACGACACATGATGTAGGCCTAATTTGAGGAATCACTGATTTCTGGAGAAGTATAATCGAGATAATACATGTGTACCATTTGCAATTGCTATTAAAAATGTTAGTGTATAATTTCAGTAAGTATAGATTTCCTCTTCATTCTACAGACTAAGCGTTGCTGAGGCAAGCATTTTAATTTCTAAAACTAACACATTAGCAAAAAAAGTTAGTGTGGGCATATTTTTAGGAATCAAGAGAATCCTTAGAAGCCGTGTTTATAAAACGAGAAAAACTACATGGATAAAGCTGTCATTATACTTCTATATTAAGATATTTGATGCAGTCTGGACAGTATTTAATTATGTGGTTGGCTTTACTGAGACGGGGGAATACTTTGTACCCAGCACCGCATCAAAGGGACGAGACCGGCCCCAAGTGTCCCCTTAAGGGCCTGGAGACTAGCTAAAAATACACGGTCTGTCCTAAATGCAGAACAGTTTATCACATAATGAAATTTTCAAAAACAAAACAAAGCAAAGCAAAGCAAAGCAAGATGCAGGGAGAGGAAGGAGCATGCGGATGGAGAGCGCGCGCCAGGGGACTTCGAGAGGTCACGCGCCGGGCTCCCCCACTTGTCCTTGTCACCTCCGCCCTCCGGCTTCCGTCCGCCACCCACACCGGGGCCTCCGGGAAGGGCGGGAGGACACAGAACGCACGGTCTTAGCTGCCGTTTTCGTCCTTGAACCGTAAGAGCTCAGGCTCGGATGTGCTATGACTGTTCGGGGGGATGCACTCAAACCTGTGTCCCCTCAGAGGGGTGAGGCCAGAGCTCCTGCCCACCCGGAGAGGACAGCTCGAGGACCCAGCGCGGCCCGCACGGCCCCCTCTGCCGCCCAGCACTGCTTCCGCTGTGACAGGGGCTGCCCTTGAGGGAGCGGGTTCGCCCCCTCTGCCCGGGCCGTGGCGGGCCCGGCAGTGCCCAGACCCTTGCTGCCCTGCCCGCTGGGGCCAGACCCCCGAGGCGGGGCTGGGCTGCGGGTCTCGGCGGGGTCTGGGGGTGTAGGAGTCCAGGTGCCGGAACGGAGCTCCGTCCACTCACACGCCCGGCCGCCTCGGCCGTCGGTCAGGGGACCGGCCACATGTTTCTGCGGCATGGACAGGCGGCGGCGGTAAAGTCACCTGTGTGGACCCTCGCACGGACGGCTCAAGGACCCAAGCCCCTCTGAGATGCGGAGCATCACGGGAAAGTGGTCAGACGCCGCCGGTGACCCACGAAGGGTGCAGACGCCGCGACAGTAACCTCCTGCTGCGGGGTCAGGGCCGCGGGGCCGGCAGGCGGCGTGGGGGGCGTGCGGCCGTGGGGCGACACGTGCTCAGGCCGCTGCCGCCCGGTGACCGCTGTCCACGCGCGCACACGGACACAGGCGCACACGCACACACACGGACACATGTGCACACACACACACACAGACACGGACACACACGCACATGCACACACACGGACACATGTGCACACACACACAGACACGGGCACACACAGACACATGCACGCACAGACACACGTGTGCACACGCACACACGCACACACACAGACACGGGCACACACAGACACACGCACACACAGACACACGTGTGCACACGCACACACACAGACACGGGCACACACAGACACACGCACGCACAGACACACATGTGCACACGCACACACAGACACATGCACGCACACGGACACACGTGCACACACACAGACACACACGCACAGACACACGCGTGCACACGCACACGTGTGCACACGCACACGTGTGCACACGCACACACACAGACACACAGACACGGGCACACACAGAGACACACACACAGATGCACATGCACACACAGACACACACATGTGCACAGATAACATACACACAGACACACACACATGCAGACACATGCGCGCACACACAGACATGTGCGCACACAGACACACACATGTGCACAAATACATACACAGAGACATACGCACATGCAGACACACACACAGAGACATGCACGCACACAGACACACACGCACACACAGACACACACACACGGACACACGTGCACACAGACACGGGCACACACAGATACACACGCACGCGCAGACACGCACACGCAGACACACAGGGGAGCTGGCAGCCTGGGAACAGAGAGGAGCGACCAGCGTGGATAAGCGGCCGGGGCGGTGTGCGCCGTGTGGGTGCTACCATCTGAGCGGGGGTCGGGGGGGGGGGGGGGGGGGGGGGGGGGGGGGGGGGTCTCACTTTCACTCTTAGGGAGTGAACTCATCTCAGATCCACTGCTCCAAGGTTCCAAGAGCAATGATGCGTATACCAGCAAAAATCTGCTGCATCTTGCAAGAATGGGTAATGTGTTTTAAATGGACTCCAATAAAAACGCCTTTCGACAAATATGTGTTGTTTTAAATCCCTGTTAATCAGAGAGGAAGCCTGATGTAATGGAAAAGTCAGGGAGCGGGTTCACGGCTCAGGGAGATTTGTGGGTTCCATGAATTCGGAGGCTTCCTTGGGTGTCAGCCCCGCCGGGCTGCGGCAAGCCGGTGGCTTCATGACAAGCGGACGCTTCTTTCTCACAGTTGGAGCCTGGAAGCCCGAGGCCAGGGTGCCCCTCTTCCCAGCTCTATCCTCACGCGGAGAAATGGGGAGCACACGCTTGCTGGTCTCTCGGGGCACTGAGCCCAGGCATGGGGCTCCCCCCGGATGGCCCAGCACCTCCCCAAGGCCACTCCCTCACCCTGGGGGTTAGGATCTCGACCTACGAGATCTAGGGGGCAGTGTGAGTCTAGGGCGCATCACTGAACATTCGGCATCGCTCCGCGAAGACCCGCGGACAGAGAGCGATGGGGCTGCGTGGGCAGGCCGGCACGCTGCCAACAGAGAGCGGCGTGCGGCCTTGAGCAGGGCTCCCGGTCCTGGAGCGCTGGCCTGCGGTTCGCCTCGCGATTTCGCGATTACCACGCAAACCTTGTTACCTGTCACCTCGGTTCCGACGCAACGTTACATCGTCTCCCGAAGCGGGTACTGATAATAATGTTAGCTTTATTATCAAAGCAACATGGAACCAGAATCATTAGTGCTGCTGGTGCGAGGCAGGCAGTCGCACGGACAGCCCCGAGAGCCCAGCTGAACACGACCGGTCATTCCCACACGCGGGAGAGAGCGAAGCGAGAGCCCAGGGGGCTGCGTGCGCGGCCACGACGTAAAGGAACGGTGGCCCGGCGCTGGTCGTAAGCAAAAAAGAAGAAGATTATGCTCGTCAACATGTCGCAGCTCACAAAACGACTCCGTTTTCACGCATGTCAAACCAGTGGACTTTAAATTTAGTCTCTGTCACAAAATGCATGTGTCATGGTGATAAAACATTTACCAAGATAGAGTGCCGGGTCCTTCCAGCCACGTCGCGCGCCGCGACAGAGCCCGGCTCTCCCGGCACCGCCCCTTACAATCTGCGGGAAATTCCTCTTTCCTCTAAAGAATATTTCCAAAACGTGAAACACCACGGGAGCTTTCCAGGGGCCGTAGGACCTTCCCGCGGGGCTGCGGGAGTACTGAGAGTCTTTCACCGATCGGTGTCTGGCTCCGTGGGCGGAGGTACGAGATGCGGTGACCTCCACACACGGTCCTACGCTGATGAGCATTTACGGACTGCACGAATCAGTCGTTCATCACAGCTTTACTTGGGTTTGCCAGGAAGCAAGCATTTGTCCTTAACGAGTCCATTAAAACTGCCTTTGAATAACACTTGAACATTCACAAGAATCCCCTGTTAGATCCAAACACTGTTAATTTGGTTTTATTGTCAAGCAAAACATTCTCTTGATAGACAATTAGGATTCGTATTTAACTATTGCCTCAGAGATGGCTTCACGTGAACTCTTCTAAAATGACAATTACTATCTTTGGCTGAAAATTAACACAATGTAATTGGTTCCCATCACGTGAATCCACACAGCCTGTTTTTTGTTTAGGTGTCTGTGCGGTATGCGTTTGTGCTAACGCTTTCTGGAAGGTTCACCAGGAAGCCCTGTTGATCCATATTAGATGTTTCATGGGAAAATTACTGAGGGTTTTGACATCTGCTATGATAATTTTCCAGGCTCAAGACAGCTCTGCCTTGGTCTATGGTAAAAACCTCAGACATTCGAGTGAACAGCTGTTTTCATAATGAAACAGACTCAAATTTATTCCTATGCAAAATTCCAGTTTTACCCTCAAGCAACATTCATGCAAATAGTGATTTTTTTTTTTTTTTTTGCCTTGTGTCATCCTGGAGAGAAAAATGAAGAAAAATAAACCAACGCTCCTCCATTATTTACCTTTAGTTTAAAATTTCCTTTATAGTATTCTTTGTATTACATAATTAAGGCAGTTAAAAGGATGAAGAGAAAGGGGCATAAAATGATTATATCATGAGCTTCTTAGATCTGTTCCATGGTTATTCTATTACATTGGCAGGCAGATTTATAGATCTTCACATGGCAAAACCCTTTATAAATCTTTTAAGGCACTTATTATATTTGTCTACTTGAAAATAAAACCCAAATTTTGAGTCTTAGCAGTGCAGAATTTGAAAGACTCTCAACTATAGCGTGGATATCTGACTAGAGATAGATGATCCAGTTTTATTGATGGGGGGTGAGTTTCTTTTTGGAGAAAACTAGCTGAAAGTATTCTTTAAAGAATTTGATGGGAATCACATACACAACCATTTTTTTCTGGTGGAAGCAGAAAACCTGAAGTCACTGTCGACCTTACTGGGGACGATTTTGCCTGAGCAGCTCGGCAGTTTTCTTAGGACTATATTGTGTTTTGAGGTTTGACTCAGAGTTTGTCTCTGAGTTTTTGAATTCAGAGAATCGTGGTGTTTTGGGAAGGTTCCGTTAGAAAGAGAAAAGTGGACGTAGGACGGACGGAGGATCTTGCTGGAGCTGGTCTGCGGGTGGGCAAGAGGACAGGGCTAGCGCTCGGCGGGTCGGCCAGCGTGAGGGAGGAGAGCGTCCAGGGCTTGGGATGTGGGAGGACCTGGGGCGGGACCCCCTCCGATCGCCTCGCCTCCTCGGGGTCCCAGGAAGCGGGGGCCACAGGCGACACGACAGGAATGGGCACCGGGCGGCCGTAGGGCGCCGCGCGGTTTCTACAGCTACGAATCCACCCGCCCGGAGAAACCGGTACCACGCAGGGCGTAACCAGGGGACGGCACGAGCCGAGAGAGGAGCACGAAGCGTCGCCACGGCAGGAAGGAGGAGGCGCTGCCTGCCACCGAGCCACTCGGCCTCGCGGATTTCCAGCCGGCGGCCGGGAAGGCCCCGCAGAGAACACGGGGGACGGGCGCCGGGACACTTCCAGACTTTTCTGAGGAACGGCCGTGCTTTCCCTTTCTGCGAAATTAAACTCGTAACCCAGACGATCATGATGGAAAATGACAGAAGAAATCGAAATGCAGCAGAACGACAAAAACAGTAATTAGCAGCCTTGCGGCCTGAGACGAAAGGATGCCCCGTCAGGTGACTCTTCCAGAGCACGCCGGATGACTGAGCACGTCTGACCTGAGCGTCCCGCTTGGGGGATGAACGGCGGGCGGTTCTCCCACCACCTGCCGACCTCCTGGTCTCCCCGCAAACCCCAGGACACAATCTGCCCCCAAGTGCATCCGGCCGAACTGCCTTTCCCATTAACACACGTCTCGGGCCTCCTGCCGGAGGTCAGACACCGCGAGTCCCTGCTCGGGATGCTAATGGCTGCCCCGTCTCCGCACCCGCCCACCTCTCTCGTGGGCCAAAGCCACACGGATTCTAACGGGGAGAGCGTGGTCCTCTGCTGACGCCGCGAGGCTGCGGTGTACCGATCGGCCCTCCCGCCCGCACTGTGTCACGTGTGATGCAGACCTTCGCACGTGCTCATCAGCCATTCTGTCTCCGTAGAGTTTGGCCATTGTGTCTCAAAGTTACAAACTCTTTCAAAGTAGAGTCTAAATCTTCTGACTTTTTCGACGACTACACGACCTCGGTGTAGCCGCACCTGCATTTCTGAGATGTGCAGCGGTGTGGGTAAATGATTACTCCATAGCAAAGAGACTGAACAAAGAAATACAATTACCAGCCCGAGCGTGACCGACTACTATTTTTGCCAATTTACTTTCCAAAACGGTTCGCTGAGATTTAAATGGTGACTTCTATTCCTGAACGGTCTCCTTTGTCAATCAAAGTCTGTGAACATGACCTATTGTCTCCTTATTATGCCCCTGTTGTTGTGGATTTTCTAATAAAAAGAAAACAGTTTACATAATGTAAGTGAATCAGCAGGGTGACATGTTTAAAGTTTGAATTATGATTTTTTGCAATTTATTCTATTTTTAAATAAGTAGATCAAAAGCTGTTAGTCAATTGAACTTATTAAAGATAATTTATAATTAGGAAACACTTTCACAGGTGCTATAGAAATCCCAAACCACATTTCCAATCAAGTATTAGCATTGCTGATTGACATTCCTGGGAATGTAACCCAAGTTTTTATTGTTCTGCACTATGTTATGTTTTTCTTGATTATTACAAGTTTTCACATTGTTCCTTGAATAATCAGAAGACGCTGCTACAGAAAAGGAGACTATTTATTTGTATGTATCTTACAGAAAAAAAATTATAAAGGGCAGCTCACCACATATGGGAGAACTATATAACACACGGAAGGAAGGTTTTGAGGTGTGTGGTGTTTGACAGTAAGTTGCATGTAAGTGTGAAAAGACTGATACAGAAAGGTGGGTATAATCACTTTCTCCCTTTTCAGAAAACCTGACTATTATCTTAGATGGTAATGGCCATCTCTTTGCCTCTCGGCCTTGGCTCTGGCTCCGTGCTTTCATAGAGACGATGTCAGGACAAAACCTCGAGGATCTGTCGCGAAACACCACTCGCGACACTCCCAGCAGGCTGGGCAGCTCCTGTACCGGTGCTTGACCGTCGTGCGAGCCTGCCCTACGAAGGCCGATTCTGCTCCCGCCACCCAGGTATGTGCGAGCTAACCATTCTCACACTGACAGTTCTAGGTGGCAAAGTCAAAGCTTTCGGGCCTATCAAAGTACTTCCTCAGCTTAGCCTCTCGGAATGAATGTCTCAGCCACCAAATGCCTGCATGCATCAACTCTGCGCAGAGCACTCTGGAAGAGGCCAACCCGGAGTGCTGGTGCGCCGTATTAATAAGCCGAGGGAAGATCGGCCGCCGTCACCACGGTCCTCCCCTAGACTCTACCCCGAGCCAAATCGGTCATCGTGAGAATGCAGTACAGAGCCGTGGCCCACTTCATACTATCAAGTAACGTCGCTTAGCAACATTAAGCAGTATTATCACTGTATTTAATAGTAAATATTAATGCAAATAAAAAGGGGACACTTAGAACCTGTTACTGGAAGCGCTGTCCCACAGTCAAATGGCCCCCACTAATGCTGACAAGAATATGAGATGACGTGGCAAAAACGCCATCGGAAATGACCCCTGACAAAACGCGGCCCCCAGCGTGACTTGGGGAGTCTCGTGTTCACACGCGCTTAGCTGCTTTAGCGAATACTCGCTATCGAAGTTGGTCCTTGGCGATCACGTGAGGTTCTCGACATTCCTCCAATTAGCCAGAGAATTTCTCTCACTTATAACTAAAAATATTGTCGAATGTTAATACAATTTTAAATGGTTTTGTAGACTTTACTGAATGCGTGAGAACATAAATAATAAATATAAGTGCTGAAATATTATTGACAGGTGATAGACATTTCTCAAAACTTTAACTTCTTTACAACAGTTTTTAGGTTCACGGCAAAATTGACAGGGGAGTGCAGAGGCTGCCCACATGAACCCCCTCCCCACATTCCCACGGCCTCTCCCATGGCCGACACCCCCCGCTGGAGAGCTACATTTACCCCAAGTGATGGGGTTGCATCGACAGGTCCTTGTCACCCGAAGCCCATGGTCTATCCTACGGTTCACGGCTGGTGTCGTACGTCTTATGGGTTTGGACAAGTGCTTTGTGACATGTGCACTGTTATTATACAAAGTGTTTTCACAGCCCCGAAATCTTCTGCATTTTACCTATTAACCCTTCCCCTCCCCCAGCCCTTGGCAGTCACCGATCTTTTTACTATGTCCATGGTTTCGCCTTTTGCATGACGTCACAGAATTGGAATGATACGGAACCTAGTCTTTTCAGATTGTCTTCTCGATAATAAGGAAACGAACAAACCGAACTAATAAAATGGTCCAAAGACCCTAACAAACACCTCACCAGAAAAGAGATAGAGACAGAAAGTAAGTCCATGAGAAGATGCTCCATCAAGGAAATGCAAATTAAAACAACTGAGTGCCTCCACGGGGCCATGAGAACCGCCGAAGCCCAGGACGCTGACGGCGCCGAGTGCTGGCGAGGTCGTGGACCGCTGGGCCCCTCCCAGCTGTTGGCGGGAGCGCAATGCCACCGCCAGCCACTCTGAGAGACAGCCCGGCGGCTTCTCGCGACACTGAACGCGCCCTTCCAGCACAGCCCGGCAAGTCCACTTTGGCATTTACCCAAAGGACTTGAACATGCATGTACTCCAACGTTGCACACAGGTATTTCCAGAGGCTTTATTCTTACTCGCCAATGCTCGCAAGCGACCAAGACGCCCTTCAGGAGGTGAGCAAAGAAGTAAAAGGCGGGATGTCACTCGGCGCTGAAAAGAAACGCGCTACGAAGCCACGGAAGGACACGGAAGAACATGGGAGGCTCTTACATGCCTCGCACTAAGGGAAAGATGGTGCGCACTGTGAAACTTAAATCCTCGTGTTTATAAAAAATGCAGCGAGGAATTTCTGCTGTGACATGTAAAGAGCTTAGAAATTCTCACTCCTACTCTCGTAACAGGAAAAAACGAAAAGAAAAGTGAGAATCCACGACTCTTCTTATCTCTCTCAAAGTACTGAAGTCACGGGACAAACCGTCACCCCAAACCAGGGAGAGGGGAGAATGGAAAGAACTCAGCCCCTCAGCAGAAGCCAGGCCAGCCGCCGGTCAGCGCGCCCGGATGGCGTCCGCGGCCAGCGCTGGAGGCTGACTGTGCGCTGGCCTGAGGGTTAAAACTCCTGGGGTTCGGGGTAAGCCCCTCCCCTCTGAGAAAGATTTAAAAAATACTCTTGCTTCCTCGTGGAGATCTGAATATCTCTTTTCACAAGCAATTTGTTTTATAAAAGGGTTATGAAATCTGCCCACATTCCTGCCCACTGACTGAGTTATCTCAGGAGGAACCGACAGCCATTTAGATAGTGGGGCTTCTGAAGGTTTGTGGGGTGACTGTGGGGAGCTTTAAGACGATAGAGACCTTCGTTTTAAAAGTTACTTCATTAGTAATACCTAAGAATTTTCAGCACAAGTCATATGCTGGGTTCTGTGCTGATAAGCCTTTCGTAAGCATTGTACATCTTATCCTTACAAGCTCTCTGTAAAGGAGATTTGGGATTCTATCACTATCCCATTATTATAGACTAAACTTAAAACGGCTACATATTTAGTCCACGGCCACAGCAAGTAGCTAGGGTGGGATGTGAACCCTGGGCAGTCTGCTCCCCAAGTGAAGATGCCCCAAGTGTTAGCCCGCTGTGATTCACGCCACGCTGGATTTCCAGCAGGGGAGTGCTTTCCCGAACAACTCGCCAGTCTAACTTGCAGGAGCAAAGCTTGTACTGATGAACGAGGATGAATGTCGCATAATTATCTTTCCCTGTATCACCGTGAAAAAGTTGGGTAAGATATGTCCTATTAAGCCTCAGGTAACACGACAATTTCAAACGGTTAAGGAGGAACATATTCCCTATTAGACTTTTTCTCCATCCTAAGGCACCGATCCAAAATATTTAAGACTCAGTGGATGAAAATCTTTAAGATTATCATTAAAAGCAACCGGAAGCAGAGGATTCCGCACATTTTAGAAATGTGGTGCACTTACACGACAACGGTCTGACTTCGACCACCCGCTAAGCATTTCGGGACCAGAAATGTTTCGTATTTATCGTTTAACCAAGAGGTTCTCATTCGACCCTGATTTTTCCTCCCATTTCCTGGGAATGGTAACTAATGCAAAACCACGTTGCAGGAGGACACCGCGGTCCCCGGGCTCGGGGCTCTGTGGCCTGATGACGTCGCCAAGGAAGCTATTGTCCTGCCATCTACTCGGCCAGTCTCGAGGTCAGCTGTGGCTGTGGACACACCTGTATGTGTACCTGCACCTATACGTAGCCCTATACCTACGACTCTACGTACACCTATACTTGTACTGAGTCCTGTCTCTATACCCATTCCTATATCTATAACTACGCCTATACTTATATCCATACCTATACCTATATCTGTATCTTTCTGTATATGCTACTGAATTTAGGAGGTCCTTATACTTTTTCGATATTAACCACTAATCAGATGCATGGTTTGCTATCAGGATTTTGTAGAGATAGCTACATCCCCGTGTGCATTGTAGCATCATTCAAATAGCCAAGCTATGAAAACAACCTAGGTATCTGTGGATGGACGAATGGATAAAGAAAATGTGGTATCGACATACAATGGAATACTATGCAGCCTTCAAGAATAAGGAATCCTACCATATGTGACCACATGAATGAACCTAGAGGACATTATGCCAAGTGAAGTAAGCCAGACACAGAAGGACAAATGCTGCACGATTTTCCTTACGGGAGGAATCTAAAATAGTCCATCTCACGAAACACGCAGCAGGACGGTGATGGCCAGGCCCGGGGGTGGGGCCGGGAGTGCTCGTTCTGTGGGTCCGGAGTTTGTTACAGCGGACGAGTTACCGCGAGAGATCTGTGACCTTGAGACTCCAGGTCACAGCGTGGCTTTGTACACTTAAAAAATGTGTCAGGAGGTTAGACCTCAAGCTGCGTTCTTACGAAACCAGCCACGCGCACAGGGAGGAGGAACTTTCGGAGGCGCTGGACGTGCTGAACACACTGATTGTGCTATGCTTTTAGGGGCGTGTGCGTAGCTCCCAAATCATTGAATTACAGACAAAGTAAATGTGCTCCGTTGTTTTAATATTGCAGGCCGACCTCAAGCTGCAGTGATCAGACAGCACAGGACTGGGCAAGGCGATGATGTCTGAACAGAGCAGAACAGAGTCCAGGAGCAGACCGAACTGTGCCAAGGGGCCACTTTGATTTTTGACCAAGGCAGATACATATGCAATACTTTTAAGTGGAGAAAGAATATGGTTTTTCAATATAGGGTATTGAAACAATTGGACATCCATATGCAAAAAAAAAAAAAATTAAAGGCTTTGACCCAAACCTCACAGTATTATACAAAAATTAACACTAAATGGTAAATATATTTGAATATAAAACTAATATTTTTGAAGAAAGTATAGGAGCAAATTTTTCACGTACTGGAGCTTGGCAAACAGTATTTGGAGAAGACACTGAAATCACAATCCATAAAGGAAAAAGATAAATTAAAAATTAAACACTTTTTTTCAGTGAAAGGCACTGTTAAGAGAATTAAAGACTTGCTATAGATTGAGAAAAAGTATTTGGAAATCATCTATCTGATATTGAACTTTTTTTTTTTAAGTAGAAGTATATAAAGCTGATAATGTTGATTTTATCAGTACGTATTACCCAAGAGAAAGTTTATAATGGGGTGTGTGTGTGTGTGTGTGTGTGTGTGTGTGAGAGAGAGAGAGAGAGAGAGAGAGAGAGAGAGAGAGAGAGAGATCTTGAACTGCAGTTCACTGACATTATAAAAAAACAGGGAGATTAACCAGACTATCCTGGTAAGTCTGATAATATCCTGATGCGTTTGTAATGAACAAACTGTGATTATTTGCAAATCATCCAGTGTTCTACTTCATCTTCACCAGAAATCAAGAGTTGAATGGTACTGAGGCATTCATTCGTCTCTGCAGCTGGGTCCGGCAATCTTTGAACAATGAATTGCTGTTCCAGCGTTTACAGGACCTGGACCTCCCCTGATCTTGACTTCCCTCTTAAATGCCCATCAAGTAGTTTCAATTAGATGCAAATCTAAAGTGTCCCTAATACTTGAGAAAAGGCAATGTGAAATAATCTGAAGTACTATCTCTAAGCATTAAAATGTATATTTTACTTTCTATGTTACTGTACCAGAAAAATGATGTTTACACATTTTAGCTTCTTTTATATATGCCCTCTAGACGACCCGCACGACATTAATTGGGGGCCATGTCAGACTTTTGACGGACTCTATCTAAGGGCTCCAAAGCCACACGAACTATTGAATTCCTAAAATAACCCTCCTCTGTCACGTCCTCCTCACAGGCAGCGGCTCCTGAGCACCGGGGACCCTGCGAGGAAGGCCGTGGGAGGACAAGTGAGTACGCGGAGGTCCCGACGCGAGAACACCGGAGTCTGGTGCGGGAGAAGCCTTGCGAGAACAATGGAAATGCGAGTCGCCTGACAGGCGCGTCAGCTCTGTAATCTTCCAGGCATCCTTTGGGTGTGGGATGCACAGGCCTGAATGTCGGTGACAATTTCCCTGCCCTTGCGGGACCCACCTCTCAGTGGAACACCCAGAACATAAAAGGATAAACAAACTAAAGGCAAAATCATTTCACACAGTGGTATGGTTATTTGTAAATTAATACAGAATCACACTGTGTCGTTTCTGTTACTTAATAGGGTTGCAATTCTGCTACTTAAAATGGAACTATTCTTAACTAGTTAAACCCCTGGATCCGTCGCTAAATTAATGCTGAACATTATCACCTCTTCCTTTAAAAATAGGCACTGCCAGTCTTTCCCACTGTGATTCCTCTAACCCACTGTAGGTAAATGACATACCTTAACTCTGGAATTATTATTACTGATTTATTTATATATTCTTCTGCTAATAAGCCTGCTACGTAACTGGCACTCGCCTAGACCTCATGGATAATAGACAGATATAGAGGACGGAAGTAGCTTACACTCCGGCAAAATTACTTTTGTTGGGTGCCTCCTAGATTTCTTGTGATTCTTGAAAATGATCTTTATGACAAGAAAAACTCTGTAAAGGTTTCGCTTTCCCCATTTCTCAAATGAGGAAACTGAGAATCAAGAGTCTGAGTAAATTGGAATTTTAACTTAGAATTTTAATTTAGGTCTCTTCAAAGCGGATGTCATATGCTGTTCAATGCAACTGCTCTTTTAAGAGGCAAATGCAAATACTCTTTTAAGAGGCAAGACATAAATAATATGAAGGATAAATAACAAATATGTGCTATAAAAAAACCACAAAGCACTGTGAGAATTCAAAAATTAAAAAGATCTCGTCCCAAGGAATGACCAATAACTTCTAACCATTTTCTAATTGATTTTCCTCCTTGGAATAGTTCAACTTACTTCGCACACACAAAGCACGTTTAGATGTTTTGGTCTCGCTGTCAAATCAATTCTATTTCAAAATTTCTCTTTTTTGGGCAGAATGTTTCCTATTCTTTAAAGAAGACATTTTTAGTGTTCAAAAATGACTGATATGGGTTCTCATTCTTCATGCCTCTAATGTATCAGGTTGATGTCGAGAAATAGGGATAAAATATACATGATACATTTCTTAGCTAATTGTCAGCATATTACAAAATCACATTGCTTCCTGCAAGGCTATCTAAATTTCATTAAATCATGAAGTTCTCTACATAATTAATAATACTAGATTGAATGGTTTGTAGTCAAGTAATTTCCTATTCTCATTCCAAAGAAAGAACATTTATCATTGTTCCTTAGAACGAAATTGCTGTGTAGAAGGTGCATAAGTATCTTTCCTATTAGCTGTGGCATGTTATACATTTGCTTCATTAAAGAAAACAAGAAACAACAGTTTCGATTCATATAATGCTTATTAACAGGCCTAAACCTACCTCCTCCCACCCTCAATACTAAATTATTTACTGTTTTGGTAAATTATTTACTCTTTCATGATAATAACTTAGGATAGAAAATACTGGTCCCCAAATAGTCATTCTGACTCTTGACACTTTCGGAAATATTTTGCTGTGTAAATTATGTTTACTCCTCAATTCTCTCGCCGCTTTTAGAGGAGATTCATGTTTGTTTCCTCGGCTCATTTTGGAAAGTCGATTTAAGTTTGCAACTTAAACTACCAATTGAAGAAGAAGTGGTTTATTCACAGTAATATATTAACTCTCTAGTGATACGAATATGACAATTATTTACCTTGGTATCCAGCATCAAAGAAAACAATCAGAAAAGCCCGTCTCAGACGGAGAAGCAATGCGCTCCGAACCAGCAGGACTGGCTGGATGACCCTTTGAATTTACGAAGCTATAGAACACTGAAGAACACTATTAACATCTTAGCGCACATTCTCACGATCCGATTTCAATGCATTTTTATAGTGTTTATATTACATTAATTATTTAAAATGATCAGTTCAATTTGAGGCCACTATGGAGTCAATAATCAAAACACTGATATTCTTCATGGCCAAGTGAGATGGCAGGAAAATTATCTACGCAATGCAAGTATCAGGCCTCTACCAGACACGGAACTGAATATAATTAGTACAGATTTTAATTCTTTATCTTCTATTAGTCCAAAATTTCCTCTAATGACTGAATTTCTGAAGTGTTACTATAATTTAAATAATAGTTATTTAGCATTTTTACACTTTTTATGTTAAATTATAGTACATTCTGGTCAGAAAATACAAATTATATGATATGTTTAGTGAAAATTTAAAAGAAACTTAGAGGTGAATATACCATAAACTTTTAAATGTTTCACGGAAATTTAAAGTTTTATATTTTGTATTCTTTTTGCTATTATTGATTGGTTATATGTAGTCTATAGCTTTTTAATAATTCAAATCCTTTTTTACTAAATATCACTCATTTAAAAAAGAGCAGTCAACTTGGACCACGCCGCCCTGCACAAGGCCAATCCCGGCTCATTTCAGGAGCTGAGCAGGGTCGGGCCTGGTTAGTACTTGGATGGGGGACCACCTAGGAAGACCAGGTGCTGTGGGTGTAAAAAATAAAAAATAAGAGATTGTAAGCTGACAAGATCCTTGCAATCTGTGAGGTCGACCAAGGGCCGCCTCGCCTTAAAAAAAATTTAAACAACAACAACAACAAATCAATTTAAAAAAGAGCAGTTACACTCTTATTCTAGAGCCTCTATTTTAATGTTTATGCCTTTTTTTTAACCCACATCACTTCCTTCTCCACACTGCTGCCGCATTCACTGATTGTCGGCGCTTTTCCCAGCGCCTGCGGAAACCCCTCATTGCGTCACACAGAGCGAAGTCGGTACAAACGAACCTGGGGAGCAAGTGCGTGGGGACCCGCGCCCCGCGCCCCGCCCGCGCCCAGCATCCTGCATCCCGCATCCTGCCCGCATCCTGCATCCTGCATCCTGCATCCCGCATCCTGCCCGCCTGTCCCAGGCCCCGCCGCGGACTCTCAGACTCTCCCGGAGCCCGTCGGCTCCTCCGACAGCGAAGGCGGGCGGTCGTCTGCGCTGGTCCTCCACGTCCATCTGCACCCGAAACCGCGGAACGGGCCGCGCGCCCAGCCGCCCCCCGCTGCGCCCCGCACGCCGCCCGCACCGCACGCTCTGCACCCCGCGCTCTGCACCGCGCACTCTGCACCGCGCACTCTGCACCCCGCGCTCTGCACCCCGCGCTCGGCGGCTGCTCCAAGAGCCCGCAGGGTGGACAGCGACGGCTTCGACGGCGAGCGACCCGGCCGAACCAGGCTGCGTCAGCGCTGCCGACGGCGAGAGCCTCACTGCCCCCCCCAGCCTCCCTCCCCGCACCCCATTACTGTACTCGATTATCGTTATCCAAAAACACGCAACTACTGGTTTAATTAAGATCATCCCTAGGATTAGTAAATAAATGTGTTTATGCTAAAAAGAATGCACTATAATCAGGACTAAATTAGGAACAAGGATTCCAAGGATTAAGGAGACAAGTAGAGTGACTTTCTCAGGGCAGCCGTCGGTAAGGGGACAGAACGGAACCTGGAAAAACCGAAAATAAATGAAAGACCAAGGAAATCCCTTCGGGCTAAATTAGATTTGATGAATTTGTGTATTTAATCATATCAAAATATAAACAATACAATACCACAAGGTCGACTAGAAGTTAAAGTATATTAAATTCGCCTAGGTCATAACCCAGAACTTTCGTTCTAGAGAAGTCATAAAAAAGAAAAAGGGAAAGCAGAGAGAGCATGTGCCAGGATGTGTTCGATTTATTTTTGCGACTTTCTGTTTGTAGACCACACGGAATATCAGGGTTAAGCGCCCAGGGGTGAGGGGAACAGTTGAGGAGGATAAACGAACCAAAGGCCAAAACTTAAGAGAAGACACGGATGGAAAAGATGATCAGATTCTAGAAACAGAATCGGCGGGGCACGTCGGTTCTTTATTCAGCCCTTGAGGCTACTCAGGATTTTGGTTTCTGTCACGACGTTTACACAGAACTCCCCATTCTTTTTAAGCCAACACTTCGACTCAGACCACAGAATGCAATTTCGGTCAGTGCCGAATTTCGTTATTTCGAGGTCACTCAAGAGCCGCTGTGACTTCCTCGGATCAGCCCACCACGCAGGCCGCACTCCTGATGCTCTCGAGGTCGGCCAGCACCTCACGGACACGCTCGGGGTTGCTAGGTCCGGTCCCCCGGACGCCTGCTCTTCTACCTTCCTCTTCCCTCTCACGAAAAAACAGACGCGCTCCCCCATCGGCAGGGCAGAGAGGTGCCGCCGAAACGCACCTCGTGCTCGGGGACCCCCGAAGCGCCGCCCACGCGGCCGTGGTCACAGTGGTGGAGTGGGAGACGGTAGAGCTGGTCAGTGTCTTTTCATTTCACTTGTATGTGCTGAGGCGGGTTCATCGCACCCCACCGGATGAAGTGTGTCTGACTGACGAGAATCAAGATTTCAAAAATGCCACAGAAATAGAGATAGGCAGAGAGAGAGAGGGAGAGAGAGAGAGAGAGAGGAGGCAGGCATCACAGGAGAGTCCTAAATAAGTTCTAAATAATTTTAATACCTTATTTGAAGTTCTTATAAAGAACATTCTGCTTCGAGCTTTCGTAGAAGCTGTGAGTCTTTTCATACTGGGGTTCAGAATATTATAGGATATAAGGTAGGTGTTAATATAACAGTGTTCATTTAATTTCTGCTGAAATCTCTTGAAATAGCATCCATGCATTTTCTACAGACAAGTTCTTGAGACGATTTTTTTTTTATCCCCAAAAGTGTGCAAGAGGGTTGGGGAACTTTCGACTCTCATGTGCGTTGAATCACGTAACTTTAAATACAGAGACAGGAACCTAACGCCCACGTTGGAGACAACCCTCTTCAGTTTCTTAGGCTTTCGTGGTTCCCATCCAGTTAGCTAAATAACTCCCCGTTATGGATGTAGACACAGCTGCTGTTCTAGGCAGGAATAAAATGTGCCTCTAAGGACCCATTTAGAAGAAAAGCTTAGCAAATAACAACTAATTAACAAACATTTCTTTCACAATTTTACAGTTCATTCACAAATAGTTATTTCTGTCTGTGTAATTGGATGATATTATTATCTGATTGAAATTGAGGTACAATATATAATAGTTTATTTTATTGTTTTTTTGCTCAGTTTTTAGTTGCACCATGAAGACTAATAAGACAGGAGAAGAAAGAGAAAGAATTAAATCACCAAAGTGGCTTTATTGTATCAATTGAAACTTTATAATAATCTATATTTGATGTACTGACCTGTTTCACACCCTTGCATTTTAACCATCTTCCCTATAACTTGATGAGTTTCCACACCCTTCATTATCGGAACCCCAAGCTCTTCCACAGTCCCCCCAAATCAGACACTGCCTTCCAAACGCACAGCATGTTATTGCCTGCAGTCATGGTTCACACGTTTTAAGGTTTAAATATATTATAATTCATTATTGTTTTGATTTGGGACCTCAACATAAATTTTCCTGAATAAATGTGCGTGGGTCCGCTCCATGAGCTGTGGATTCCGTGCCAGGGCACCAGGGTACGCACGCTGCTTATCCCCAGGGGTTGGCGGCTCTGACGGAGCTGAGCACGGGCGCTCTGGTCCTGGGCACTGAGCTGACGCGGACGCCTCCTCCACTGCCGTTCCCTGCGGGGCGTCTGGTCAGTGGCAGTCCTTGCCGCTGGGCCTCCCCAATATCAAAGACGATCTCGCCCACTTCTCCCCAGAAAGGGTCCATGTTCCAGCGCAAGCCTGACGGTCTCCTCCCTCAGCACAGCCCTTGTGACCTGAGACAGCACAAAGGGCGATGTCTGCAAACCGCACTGAGAAGTTCCTTAAAACCCTTTCCCAGGAAATCTGTTTACATTGAACAACTAAGATGGGGACCCAAGTGGCATGTCTTCTTTGATTCAAGCTTATTCTTTTGACAAGTATTTTTATGCCAGACTATGGATACGTTCTAGTAAAACAAAACAAAACAAAACAAAAAACAGATACAGTATCTGCATTTATAGGGGATGTGACTTAATACAGGAGTCTGGCATCCATCAGGCAATCATGTCAATAATTATAAACTGCATTTGTAGTAAGAGCGGAACAGGGAAGATTCAAACGAATGCCGGATACATGAGCTGGTATGGGTGGATGAGGAAGGCTTCCGAGAGAAATCAGCATTTGAACTGACAACTGAAGGAGGAGCTTCAGGTATCGGACGTGGAGATGGGTGAGTGGCAGTCGGGGTGGGGGGTGGGCACACTCCAGGGGGGGAACCCCACATGAGAAGGCCCTGGGCATGATCACGACGGAGCACAGACGTGGACATCCTCATCCTGAATTGTTCCACCTCTACAAATGGCTTACTTTTAATTGACAGAAATTTTTGTGGAAATAAAATATATTTGTTCCAAAGCAATATGCTCATCTTTCATACGTCTGCTTCTTCAGTTAAAGTTTTGCCTGACAAGACATCTGGATGAAATGACAGTTCCCATTTATTTACCACGCTCCTCAAACGTGTGAAAACTCTCTGTCACCTGCTTCAAAATTTTTTAAAAAAGGAATGTGGCCTATTACGGACAAGTGCATTTATCAGAAAGCTACAATTGTTATCATTACATGTCCCAATTTTAATGCCTGAATATTCCTAAGCCTCGACTCTGTACCATATTAACGGTAGAAAAGGAATCAAGAGAAGCCTCTCACAAGAGAGACACGTTTTGTCGGGAGCTGTTTGGAGCTCTTACATTGGTAAGTAACATTTAAACTTACTTAGCAAAATAAGACAAAAGACTTGATAGATTTTCACTGAGTATTAAATGGTAATGAATTAAACTGTTGAATTTTATGCTGCAGAAGGGCCATTGTCTTATCTCGATGAACGTGCCAACAGTAACAGATATCCTGCCCTTTCTTACATAACCGAATCCCTGAATGAGAGTCAGAGTGCAGTATATTGGGTTTTAGCACAAAATACCATGACCCGCACCAAGGAAAATACTACTTTTCCCAGTCATCTTATCCTCCGGTAACTCCGTGTGCAGGAGATGGATGGGCGCGTTATCACATTTACACTGAATATCAACTTCTCTTTCCCTCCCCGACTTACAATCTGTCGACTCCAGCATATTTTGAAAGGATATAAGGCTGTACAACCACCATCTGGCTATTTGAATTTTTCGGCACAGATATTTTGGGCAATGAATTATTTTACTGTTGAGATCGTCCCGGTTCATGAATAAATATCATCAAGGGTTTTTGTCTGAAGAGAACAGTGACCTCTATCTATTATCCGAACTCAATGGAAGCATTTGACCTTCCTAAATCCTTGACTCAGAATACAATATGATGCAAATGAGTTCTGGATTTTCAAAATAAGTTCCTTCCATGGCACCCTCTATTATAGTTTCAAAATCCAGCCAAAGAGAGACGTTTCAAAGCCCTCCATACAGTAAATTGAATTCCATTCTGTTTCCAGCTGCTTACGTGCACGGGTGTCACAGAGCCTTTCAGAGGGTGCAGGTAAGAGAGAGAGGAAGGCTAGCGTGTAACCGAGGAACGAGGCCTGTGGGGGTGGCCGAAACCATGCAGTGAGAGAGTTACCAACACCCACACGTGCGCGCGCACACACACACACACACAATGTATTTTTTCTTGTGCATGGAGAAATTCTACGAAACAGCCTTGGCCCTCATTTTCCGGGGTGTCGAGGCCTGGACAAAGAGCGGGGTCCAGGGCACTGGGAAAATGGGGATCATGAGCACAGCTCAATGACAATGCGGGGGGGCATTGAGCAGGACAGACAGGCTTATGGATCTGTGCAAACTGGGGACAGGCAGGGGAAAGTCTAAAACTGTGCCACGCTCAGACAGACAGGACGCGGCAAACACGGTCCCAACTAGAAAAGGCTTTGTGGAAAAAATGGGGCTCGGGTGCCGGGTAAAGAGGCAGTATGGCTCCCGAATGAAGCAGTCAGATGAAATATCAAGCTAGACTGGCCAAGGCGTGCAGCGAGGCTGCACCGCGCGTCGGGGACAGGAAAGGGGGGGCCCGCTCCGAGGCAAAACGGGGCGGCAGAGAGCAAAGGGACAAGATGGCCCCGGGCGGCCTCCGACGGCCCTTCCCCGCGCCGCCCTGTGGGAAGGAGAGTCCTCGAAAACGCAGTGATTCGGGCCCCCGATGCGATTCTCTCGCACCTGTGGGATGCCGCACCACTCGAAACGCAAGTCCGCCACAGTGGGACGGGCTGGCGGCTGGAACCCACGAGCTCGGCCCGTAGGAACACGGGTTTTAAAAATGAGCATCTTTCTCCGTCTATTTCTTCGCCATTTTAAAGATGGGATTTTATTAGTTCATTTTTTTTCTACTTCTCTTTGCAGTTTGGTCTGATCACCTTGAAAACCCTTCGCTTCCTACTTCGTACGCAGAGTGAAATTAAACATCTTGGCATTAACACAAAGGCGCATAAGGACGTTTTTTTTTCCTACTGAAAGTAAAGAGAAAAGATGCCTATTTAAGCTGGTTACGCTTTGTCCCTTGTAACCAGAATATACCAAAAAATACGGGCCCATGAGACGGTCTGCACACCCCCCCGCCGCGCCCCCAAATCGCAGGCTGCTTTTCCCCCATGAGCTGAACCAGTGAAAGGAAGCTCGCCCCACAGAACGGCGGACCCCGAATTACTGGTATTTGACCCTGAAAATTTAACGGCGCCAGCACCGTGCGTCCTGCCCCCCGTCTTTGCTCTACCCCTGCACTGCAAGGTCCTGCAACGAAGCACAAAGGACGAAATCCCGGCGTGACAGAAGGCGGCTCCGCGCCCCCCACCTGCTTCTCTCGGCACGCAGAGCCGCGTGATGCTCCTCACTCGTCTCCGTGAAGCCGGTGGAGATGTCGCAGGTCCCCGCGGCTCATCACCTCCCGCCAGTGTATCCTCCGCTCACGAACAGTACGACCTGCCGGACCGCAAGCCACGTGGTGCGAGGGAAAGCCGGTCGCGTGTGCCGGCCCCGGGCCTTGCTGTCACGCTGACACGTTTCCCCGAGTTTATCCCACACGCTGAGAGGCTCTCGAGAGTCCGTGATGGACAGGACGGAGAAGGCGCCTCCCTCCGGAGCGGCCGGTCCAGTGGGGAGAGAAAACCGACCCGTGCAATTGGGCGAAACCGTGACGGGGTGCGGGGAGGCCCGTTAGGGAGACGGACCACGACGCACAGAAAGCGGGGTTACGCGCGCACCCTGCTCCGTGCGAGCGCCGAAAGCCTAGGGGCGGGGCGGGGAAGAGGAGTGGGCGCCAGGCGTCGGGCGGGGTGCTGGTGGAGAGCCCGTGTGGCCGCCCGGCCCCGCGCCACCCCCGGGACCGGAGCCACCCAGGCGGGCGCGCGTCTGCACGCAGCACCGGCCTTCGGTCGGGTATTGAATATTTACCAGCGATGGCGAAACACAAAGATGCTGATCTGAGAGGCACATGTTGAAGAAAAATCACACATAGCAACCCATTATCTTGAACATAAAGAGATGAGCGTATAGAATTCAATATTAATAATGCATTTTCCCGCTGATCCAACTAAATGCGGTATGTTTATTTCAAAGGACACCAAGTTATGACCTTGCTCTCATTTCCTGGCGACTCATTGCTTCCTGGTAAAATGAGGAAACTGCGTCGCGGGGCTCCGTTACGAGGGCGAACTCGGTACCGCGTGCCACGCGCAGCCACGTCCCTGACACGAGCCAGCGCCCCGGCCAGCGGCGGCCGTAACAGTTCGTGTCATTATTCGGATTGCTCGACACACTTCACGCTAGATCATGCCAAACTCTCCACGGGCTCCCAAAGGCAAAGCGCTGCTTCCTGTCTCTGAATGTCTTCCAGGTCTCCTTTTAGGTGCAAAAATCCCCCTATTGTTTAGCTGAAAAAAGTGGTCGGCCCCGCGATGCTCCACGCACGTGCCACACGCTTCCTGTCCCCCGCCCCCCCTCGTCATCTGCCCACGCGTGACGCCTCACACAGGAGCCCCTCCCGCCATCCCAGGGGCCGACGCTGGAAAGAAGCGTGTCCTGGTCACCCTTACCGTCCGCGGTGAGGCGACGTCCTTCGTAAGCGCTAAGCAGTTCCTGCTCGGGTTTTAGCTGATAAACGATTATAAATTAATGCAATAAATGTTGCATCGCCAGGACATGGAAAGGAGATTTGCCTGGGAACGGAGCGTGTTACCAAAATAGATATTTCAGGAGGCGCCGCTAAAAATCGGCTGGAAAGAATAACTGCATTAATTATGCAATTTCAAAAATAGATTTCTGAACACGGTTGTGTTAAATTTTCCATCGCTGCATAGCAAATCCCTACGAGCGTGCTGGCTTGGGACGGCATGCGCTTGCACGCGCGGCTGCCGCCGGTCGGGGAGCGGGCGCCTGTCGGGGCCTCGTCTCTCGGGGGCAGGGCCGAGGCCTGGGCGTCACCTGCCGCTGTCCCCCGGCCGCTGGCACGCTCAGCCCCTCGCGGCTCCTGGACCCCACCTGCCACGCCACTCTCTGAAGCGCTGCCCCCTCCACGACCCACCATCTGCTTCTTCACGGCCCGCGGGAGCCACCTCTGGCTCTGGGCCTCGAATTCCAGGAAGGGCACGGTCCCTCCTGTGAGGGACAAACTCAGGGCAGACCCTGCGGAATCATCCCCCTTTGACGTCTTAGTAGCCTAACGCTGGGCGTGACATGCTGTCGCACTCACACGTGCCGCACAGACTCAGGCGGGGGGCGGGCGGGTGGCCGCGAGGCCATCCTGGCACCTGCTCTACCTCCATAACGCGCACCCTGCCCGAACGTGCACCTGTCCGGAAGCCTCCCAAGTCTCCACCCACCCAGGGCCAGCTCGAAGCCCAGAGCCCGCCGGCCAACCCCAAGTCCGACCATCTCGTCAGCTTCCGGCCCATTTTATGTCAAGCTCATCGGGTCAGAGTCCCGAATCTAACCGAGGCCTGGGTGAGACTCCCGCGTGCAGGCCACTCCGCGCTGCTCCAGGGGCACTGTCCCCACCGCGCGCGAACCCGGAAACCGAAGGGTCCAGGCGCCTGCTGCCGACGCACCCGCGGCCGACGCGCCCGACCCAGCCGTGGGGCGGCCCCGGGAGCCCCCGCTCTGCAGGGCTGCGGCGCCCCATCCTCTTACTCATTAACATTACTGCCTCCAGATCATGGGTTTCCTGTATCTACTATTTGTGGCAAACATATACGTTTATAACCTTCAGAGCGCAAATGCCATGGTTTTCAATGAAAATCTTGTTTGCTCCATTGGTTTGAGAACCTCTATCAACAACTAAAATGAAGGAGCTGGCTTTTTCAGGTTGTCCTTGTCACCCTTCCCTGAAACCCACGGCTGCTGTTTGAAAGGCTGTGCAGGGTCCACAGTGAGAAAGAGTTAGCAAGAATCAAAGACACTCCGACGCTGACCAAACGGTGTTTGAGCGAACACTTCACGCTCATCTATCTGCGCCTCTTGGTTCCCGTTAGATTGATTCCCCTAATCATCATTTCATTTCTCCCTTTCACTGGGATCCCTTATATTTTCAATTCATCTCAGGGTTTCATAACATTTGCTACGTTCCCTGGTATGGCCATATATGAAACTCACTGTAATATAGTTATCAGATGTTAAAATGTTACCTAATGGCTCCTGAATTCCATTGCTTTCCAACTCTTACTGCTTTATACATCTCTGGTGTTGTGCAAACGCTCTCCGAATACTCTGCATATTTGATACATATACGTCAATGTTACTACTTTATAGACGTGTTAATGTTCTCTGTTGCATGTTCCGTATGTATAAGCATATGCACCTACGTGTACCTTCTTCTGTCATTCATTAAATTGACCTATATTTTGTATCGTACTTCCTTGATTTACAAATGGATCCCTAAATTGTTTGAAGACTGAGTAATTAGAAATTTCTCGAATATGATACTTAATGATATGCCAAGCAATACAAATTATCATTTTAAGGTTTACAGACCTTTTCTGAAATCATTTTATGCATAAAATTATACTCGACAAATATCATTGCCACTTTGCAATTTGTAAAGCAAATTTTTTCCCTATATTTATGGAATATGTATGCATCTAAACACAGAACTCCCCAGCCTAGAAAACCCAGTCGTGGTTTTTAACAGCAAGGGCAAAAACAAAGTTCTCAAAATTAAATTTAAATTGGAATAAAATGAGAACGCCCTTCAATCCTTTTAGAGTTCCTACTGGTTTTCACTGTATTCATCATTGCATTTCATTTAAATCCATAATGATTTTTCATGTTGCTTAGCACAACTTAATCTCAATGCTGTATTTTACAAAATCTGAAGTACTCAAAACCATCGACGCGCAAGTTCATTTTCCGTGAAACGCTACATTACAGATTCCATTTCCAGAGTTCTCTTCCCAGTTCAATGTCCCTGAGAGGACACCGGGGTAATCTGATCATCTAGTGATCGTGGGGTCTGTTCATGCACTCTCCCAGTCCGTGGCTTATTCAAATAACTCCGATGACAGTGGGCAGGACGTAAACCCCTTCCCAGTACATTCTTCTGACCCCTGTGTGCGCCTGCTTGCTTTCTCTGCTCCTGGATGAAAAAGGCTGCTTTAGTGAAAAATTGCTTTCTTCCTTGGACGAGTCCCTCTGACACGTATTCTAACCCAAAGTCTATACAACCGTTAGAAACAATGATCGAGAACGTCGCTTCTGTGCTGGTGCATTGTTCTTTCACTGTGCATTTGCTGATTCTTCAGGCTGTCTCCTGAACCCCGTGAGGCCATTTCAGCTTTCGGATCACTGTCACTTGCTGGTCACTCCTCCGGCTAAACAGACAGATCATGGACGTCCACACAGATATTTAGGTGCGGATAATCACAAACTTCTGAAAATTACTTGAATTTTTATTTAGGAAAGTAATTTAAGAAGTATATTTCAAGTGAAAAATATTTTAAATATTTTTATATATTCCTTAGACCCTCCTTTACTTACTCTCAAACTAGTATAATGAAATAATAAATTTTTTCATATTTTTTTCTTTCACTACTTAGTAAGATTATAATTGATGCTTATTTGAAATTGTTCATTTCTGAAATTTCTACATTTTAACCACATTGCTGGAGCTGTGTAGATCAAAGCTATAGGTATTGTTTGTGTGTATATATGATATATTATGTGTTTGTTTATTTACACCTACATACATGTATTTATACCTACAGATAAAGAATATATCACGTATACACACATGCAATACCTACATTACACTTAATTAGGTCATTCCATAAGGAAACTTTTATTGATATCCTGCTACCAATTGGGCATTTTGCTAAACACAGGGACTGTACTAGTGAGCAAAAAACTGTCTCGAGGTGAAATATTTTTCTAAAGCATATCTGAGGCCAGGAATGGCGAGGTTTTATTGCGGACACTGTACATACAGGGACGGGGACGTGGGACATGCTCTCTGTGAGGAAGAAGCCTTCCCAGTGTGTCGAAGGTGTCTGGGTAGATGGCAGTGGGGGACAATGCTGAGTGATAATGCGTCCACAGAGGGACAAATAAACTCCTCCAAGGCCACAAGAGGCTACTATGCAATTCAGGCTCAGAGGGTCTAGCTTCCGATTCCTATTAAACCCCGTGCTGTATGGAAACACAGCCCCAGAGAAGTCTTCATGAAGAATGTTCTTTCTAGCGATTCGAGAGAATATTGCAACATCACAAACAGTCTTTTTTTTTTTTTTTTTAAAGCTGTCACTGTGGAACCAAGCAATGAGAAATGATGACAAATGCTCCGAAACTGAGTTGTTCCTGCAGAGATGTGACTCGCTTGTCAGTTTCTTTCAGCATCAGCAATTAAACCTGCTCTGGGAGACGTGATAAAATGGAAATGTTTGTTTATATTAAGACATTACAAAATTGCTCTTTAAATTGTGTAAGCTATTGATATACTCAAATCGCTCGTTTAAGGTTCTTTCAGGTTCTCTGGTCTCTTATTCAGAAATGTGTGTACTATGTTATTCAAATTCTTTTCCCATTTGCCTTACTGTCCTGGCTTCACCTGTCGCAGGAATAAAAGCTGCCTGAATAATCTAAGGAAATATCGGGTATCAGTTGAAAAAAATTAAGTACTGTACTCGAGATAACGAAAAGGGTAATGATAATGATAATAATGATAATAATAATGAAATGAGGCAAATCTTCACAAGGTAGTAAGTAAATATCATCGAAAAAATAAATTAGAAAAGCAAACACAAATTCTAGAAAAATAAGTGTTTTCACTTTGGGGAAGAGAGTAAGTGTATTACTACATAGAGCAGCGAGAAAACTGGTATTTATGGTCAAAACATTAAAAGGCAGGTCAATATGCAATATTTAAAAGCAACGTAAGCAAACACCACCTCAGCTAAGTCTGAGCGTAAATAATCTGTTTTCCATTTAATTAAATTGACGAAACTGCTGTCCAATGAGCAAGTCATTATTGATTTGCTCCATTATTTAACCAAAAATCAGTCTGAGCACAATAGTTATTTCCAACCGGCCACAAAACCGAGGACCACTGAGCGAATCTGAGGGCACCCGGGGGCTGAGGCAGAGGCGCACGGGGCCTGCGACTCAGACACTGCGTCTGGCATCGGGGTCACCTTCGTCCTGAGGCTCCTCCAGTGTGGAGAGGGGGTGGAGACGCTGGGCCGTGCTTTCAGCTTCTCCCAGGACCGGGGGGGTAAAAGCCCGGTCACCCCACTTCCGGTGTCCCTAGGCGTCGGTGTGAAGGCCAAGTAGGCAGGTGGCACGTCCCCACCTGCCTTCACGGCCTCGGCCCACTTCATGCCGGCCCATGGGAGCCATGCTTCCCCTGGTCAGCTCGGCCTCTGAATGCCATGCCGGAGGGAACAGGGACCTGCCCGTGCTGGAGCCAGGAGACGCCCCGCACCGGGGGCCCCTCTTCAGGCTGCTCCCCCCTGGATCCCGCTGTTCTTCCCGCTCACTTCCGCCGAAGCCCGGCTTCCTCCCGATGCTGGTCTCCTATGGGCGCCTCTTTCTCTCTGCACCATGGTAAGCCATGCTCATCGCTGCCACCCTCCCTGTACTGCACGTGACCAAGACCAGGACAAGGCGCAGCAGGGCCCAGGCGTAACCGACGGTCAGCTTAACAGGACCTTTCACAGTGCAAGCCAGTAAAGGGGAACAGTTAACAGCGGCCCCGACATTGTCGGTGGGTACGAAAACAGCACCATGTTAGAAGCCACTACAGAAGACGGTTTGGCAGGTTCTTGCAAAACTAAATATACTCTCACCATATGATCCGAAAATCATGATCCTTGGTGTTTAGCCAAAGGAGCTGAGAATTCACGTCCACGCGCAAACCACACGTGGGTGTTTACAGCAGCGTTATTCATCACTCCCAACACACGGAAGCCACCGAGACGCGCTCCGGGAGGTGAATGGATGAATGCGCAGGTGCGCTGGGCAGTGGGCTATCACCCCGTGCCGAAAGGGAGCCAGCTACCCGGCCGCGAAAAGGCACGGAGGAGACGCGAATGCGTGCCACTAACTGGAAAGGCTGCACGCTGCACGAGCCCAACGGCGACGTGACATCTGGAGAAGAAAGAGCAGCGGTTCCTCAGGGCGGGGTGTGGGCGGGACGAGCGGACGGAGCGCGGAGGACGTTTAGGGCAGTGAAAGGACTCGGTGTGGTTCTGCCGTGGTGGACACGTGCCACTGTCGCCCAAAGCCACCGAACGCGCAGCGCCGGGACTGAGCCTTCGCGCGAGCGTGGGCTCTGGGTGACCGCGACGTGCCGGTGCAGGTCCGTCACTGTAACAAATGCCGCACGTCAGATTGGCTAAGTTCCTTGTTCATCCCTGACGTGTGAACTTCGCAACGTCTAGATTGTCTCCAGGACACCGGGCTGCCACGCGGACCTGGCCTGTTTCTATATCTGATCTTCGATTTCAGTCTCATTTGTCCCTTAAAATCCGGGTACGAGCACAGCCTTGTGCTGTGTAACAGTAAACTGCGCCATTAGGAAAAAGCTAAACCTCACCCCCCAAAAGGGCTTCGTCTCTCAAATTCTCACATAAAATAAAGACTAGTTAAGCTTCTTCTTTAGGTCAGTTGCCCGCTCTGTAATAAATACCTCCTCCCTTTGAACTGATCTTTTCTCTTTTTCTTCAAAATAGCATTCTTCCCTTCCAATCACCTCAGCATCTATGTGGACACACAATAAACTTCATTAACAACTTTTTTGTATATTTTATATGTGCAATATACTAGATACACTAAAAGCCAGAAATCGAAATTCTACTTTTTTAGACTCTAAATTTCTCATGCTTTCTTCCATAAAGAGATGCCAGTCCCTCCACACCCATACCACTGGGATCTACAAGGATTTTCTTACAAAATCTGAGGGAGATTCATCTTTCTGCCCTCTGTGATAAACATGCACATTTGAATGTTAGATTATCATCGCATGAAACTTAAGATCATTTTTAAAATACCACTTAAGATGGGCTTCGAATTATTCTGTAGGCATATCCTTGCTAGCATATCATGTAAATACTATGATAGTCAGTGTTTGTGACGAGCATAATAGAAATGCTTATAATTATGGGATGTACACAATGACATGCTTCCAACTGTTAACATCTGTGCGACTGTGTCTGAAATCTTTTCCTACATGCTAAAAATAGAAAAATAAAGCTAAGGACAAGAAATGTGGCTGAAACAACACAATCTCTTTGAAATTTAAGTGAAGTAGAAAAGGTCCAGCTAGACACAGTTGTGCATAATCGTTACTTGTGGTCTCTTAAAATACCCGTGGGGATGCCCAGAGCTTATTTTAGTACAAGCGTTCCGGTTCAGCATCCTTGCCACCTCGCATGCTTTTTTTAACCTTTAGCGAAGCGCCCTCGTGATTTAGTCTCTGTAGAGCTGAAGTGCCCCTGTTGCGCCACCAGACGAGCTATCATTAGCCTCGCGCGGTGCGGAAAATGCCCTCGCACCCCGGGACCGCACGCGCCGCCACGCGGGGAGGCAAGCGACGCCGCGCAGCCCATCGCCGGCTGGTCCTTCGTTCTGCCCAAGCGCCTGGCAGTTCGCGCGCATGCGCACACGCACACGCGCACACGCGCGCGCGTTTTTAAGACGATGTTATTTTTCGTTTTGGAAGGAGCGATGCCAAATTTCGGTCTCAACTGTGAGTCATGTAACCTATTATATATTTGATCAAATCAATAGGACAATATATGACATGAAAGCCACATGTTTACGTGATAATTTTCTTTGATGTCGATACTCTGTGGATGGACAGTCTATAATTATATAAATACATGTATACATTTACATACGTAAATGCATGTAAACAGATGCTGTATTTTTCTCATATGTTTATAATGATGTGACTATAATAATATACATTTTTTCAAATGCATTTAACGTACGTTTCTGAACCTGCTAAAGACAATGCCTGCAATACGTTAGGGCCGCTGAATTATTTAGCTCGAATACCAACTGTCCGTGTCGGATTGGTTTGGGGAACGCTCGTAGGCAAGCGTCGAGTTTCCTGGCTTTGTTTTCGGTTTGGGGCTTTTTGCTGGAGCGCACCAGATGTGCTTGCACGTGCACGTTCTCCAGGAGCAAAGCGGACACGGACCCGCTGCCCTGCCGGCCGTAAGGCCACGCGCACGGGGCGCGCGTCCCAGCGCCGCGGCAGAGCCTCCCGCACCCGGGCCGCCGGCGCCTGCGTCAGCGTCAGCGCCCTTCGGAGCACGGCCAGCCCCCCGCTCCCCTCCCCGTCTGCACACCAGCGACGCCCCCATGGCCTGGACCACCCCGACCCGCTCACAGGCCCCCTCCCAAGACCCCAGCAGCTCCCCGTCACCCCGGGGGCCCTCACTTCGCCCCAGCCTCCATCCTCCTCACGGGGAACCCCCCGGGGGTCGGGCGGCTGGGGCTGGGGACCTGCAACCGACTCCGCGTGGACGCCGAGGGGCAGCGGAAGCTGTCGGTGCGCACGTCGCTGCACCGGGTCCCGCACCCCAACGCCTCCTGTTGTTCAGGGGTGAGCTGTATTCAGTAGGGTAGCTGCTTAAGGACACTGAGCAGGAAACAGAGCAGGCGACCTTGGAGCACCTTAGGGACAGGAGGGGCTGTGCCCTCGGGAGCACCTGAGAAGTGGACCTGGGCAAGCCGTAGACGGAGATAAACACTGGGCGGGGATTCAAGCCACTAAGCCTGTGGTTATGTGTCGTGCAGCAAGGGCCAACATACACATCTTCACACGTGAATTCCTCTTGAAAACTAATTATTTTCCAATTCTACTTTCCCACTTGAAATACACGTGGTTACCATCTTTACTCCACCTATTTCTCCAGATACTGTGTTTTAGTAATGCGACGGATTCTCTTAAATGCATCATTTCATCTATGTGAGTGTATTCCTTTTAAATATATATCCAGATTTTCTCTTCTAAATTAAAAACATATGAATCGAATTTGGGCTTCTTTCAATAAATAGCCTTGCTTATCTCTCCCGAAAGCTGATTCACTCGAATTTTACAGCAGCATCTGCCTCGTGCACGGTTCCAAACAGAGTCGTGTCCTCTGGGAGCCTGGCAGCGAAGGCATTCTTCCTCACTGAAAATCGAATCTGGTGGCACGCTTTCATTTCCTCTGACATGGTCTGGAAATCACTTCATTTGGTGTTTATCATGGTATACCTCCATTACCTTTATGTCATTATTTCTATTACCTTATCAAATTTTAAACAGTTATAAATATTGCCATTGTTTTGGTGACCGCCTTTTTAAAGAGACTTCGCTTTTGCTTGGCGATGATATAATACGTGCCAGCTGCCTTCCATTTTCCAGAAAGTTAGTTCTGCAACCAGAAACACATTGTCTATTCTTCTAATGTTCCCAGTAACACAAAATTTCAGGAAAACCCACCACCGAAAGGCTGATGCCCCTTCTTAGCTTTTCTGTTTCCCGTTTGGGGCAGTGCACGTTCTCAATCTATTCTGTGTTGTACGGAACAGACGAGACCGGAACAGAATCCCCACATCTCTCTAATAACCGCGCGACGCGGCTCACCGTGGGAAGAGACCAGGACCAGTTAGTGGTCACTTCTGAGTCGCGTCGCCGCCACTGGCATTTCAATCCCTCACAGTTCGTTTCCTTTTCATTTGTGGTTCATGCTCCTCCTGGAGCGAAGCTTCCGCCTGGACTTCTTTCTTTTGTTCTCATTAAAAAAAAAAAAAAAAGTGTTTTAATGCCTGATCCTGTCTGATCTCGGAAGCTAAGCAGAGTCACACTTGGTTAGTGCTTGGATGGGAGCCCACCTAGGAAGACCAGGTGCTGTAGGTGTTAAAATTTTTTTTAAAAAAAGTGTTTTAAGAAGAAATCGTATGATGGTATTAATAACGTAGATATCAAAAATAATTTCCGGAAGGTACTAGTCTCGTTTTATGGTTCGCAGAGTACCAAGTGAAAAACACTAGCAAACTTTCTTTTAAGCATTCGCGAGTTTTTCGATACCTCTTTTCCCCTGGGGGCCGCTCTGAAGGCCAGAGCTTCCAGCATCACGCCTGCCTCAGAGGTCGAAGGTCGTCTCTGCACCTAAGACGGAGACAGCCTCCAAGACCCACACCATCGCCACACAAGGGCGCGTCTTCGGCACTGTGTCAGGTGATGGGGAGGTGGTTTATAGCAGGGAGCCCGGTTTGCGTCCCTCACTGAGAAAAACTGTGGCAGAAAATGGAGAATGTAGGGTGTGTTCAGACAGAGACACTGACAGTCTCCCTGTGCTATGAGCTGCTTGTGAGACCGTGAGCAAGTTCACTGACACTTTGGAGGCTCAGCATCTTCCCCTACAAGTATATCTGGGGTGTGTACCTGTCACTGTTACAGATTATAAATGATTCTCTAACTATTTGATTATCTGGCCACTTGCGGAAATCTACATTTGCTCAACTTACCCATATAAATCTGAACATGTAAAAGTAAGAACAATAAAATAGAAATATGTAAAACTAATTAAGGGGACATGGTATTAGGAGACTAAGAGAAAAGCAATTCAGTTTAATCTTGCTTTACCCGTAAGATAGAACCAAAACATGGTTTTATGTGGGTTTCATTTAAAAAACACCATAAAAGCCAGACTGTGTGTGTGTGTGTGTGTGTGTGTACCTACACACACGCACACGCACACACGTTCAGTAGATTCATATGGCATTAAATGGTAAAATATTGTGTAAAATATTAGAACAGACAGTGAGTAGCATAACGGGCAACGCCTTCGCCTGCAGTTTTGCTGAAGATGGGAATTTTCCCCATCTTCGTGTGGCCGTTTCTCATAACAACCTTGATGAAGGACCATCTTCCGCACCATTAAGGCGCGTTCGCGGAGGCGCAAGCGAGGTTGGCCCGACAGGACACGGGGGCTCGACTGTCCGCAGGGACTGTGCGCAGGCATGCGGAGCCCGAGCGGCAGGCGGAGCCCGGAGCGGCAGGCGGAGCCCCGGGGTGGCAGGCAGAGCCAGGGGTGGCAGGACCCCAGCCCCGCCTCGCCCACAGCGCCTCGGCTCCCTTCCGGGGCGCCCTGGGCTCAGGCGGGGAATGTTGCTCCCCCTGTCTGCGCTTCCCTTAGGAGCGAAGGACTCATTTATTTCCCCGCACCCCAGGGCTGTAGAAACTGTATCTTCTTCGTTTTCTTGCAAACGTTTAAGCAATGAACTCTTTAAGATAACTGAATCTTATATTTAAGACAAATATTCAAACTCGGTGACCACAACCCTACCAAGTTTAGAAGTCGACAGTTCCTTGAGCACACCTACTAACCTCAGTACTGGGCAGGTGCGTGACGCGGACAAATGAGCAAGCAGGCGGGGCGCCGCGGCCTGCAGGGAGGGGCCACAGCTCCCTGCACCCGGGGTCTCCCAGGCATGGCTGCAGGAGGCCTGGCAGGGTCATCCTGGCACCAGCACCCCATCCCCTGCCCCCCCACCTAACCACGAACCCCTCTGGGAACCATAACCTGCAGACGATTTCTTGATCCCCATCCCACACGCTTGGAGGAGCGGGGAGAATCCGAGAAGGAAAAAGTGCAAACCCTTTCTTCCTGCAGGAAACGGGGTCCTTCCTCCCCTCCCTGCTGGGCTCGACGGAGACGCCCTTAAAGTGGGTGCGATCGCTTCGATGGGTTGCTTCACGCACTCGGAAGTCGTCTGGACACGCTTCCTTGGAGGCTGCCTGACAGCTTGTTCGAACAGTGACAATTTTCTGACCTTGGCTTTAATTTTTCCATTTCGGAATCGCTCGGGAGACTTCTAGGAGACATTTTAATTTGGACTATAAGAGCTCTCATTCTGTCACCCCCGACATATGGCAGATACGCTGCGGAATGACCTAGCTTTCAGTTCAATCTTTTTCAGAAGGAAAAGTAGAAATTCCTACATTCACAGCTGATCTGTCAATAACAGAGAAGTCACTTCATATCTTTCAAACTGTATCTTCACGCAGAACTCCAACCTTAATTATACCATTGAAGCATTATCTCAAAGAGAGAGACTTCTTTGAACTGTTTTAATGTACGACATACTGAGGAGACCATAAACACACTGCTGTCGTTAGAGTCAGACAAATCTTAAATTTCAAAATGCTGCTCTAAAACGTAGGCCGTGGAGCAGGCACATCGGCAAGCTAAGAGCGTGTTATCAATTCAATAACGATCTTAAATCACGAGAAATCAAACCAAGGCCTTTCTTATTGGACCAATATCTTTTATGCATTGTGACAAAAGGAGAGAATAAAACACGGAGTTGTTTCTATGCCGAAATCAAGTCGCTGTTACCTGTCCAAATATTATATTTGGAGGATATGCATGAATCTTTCAAATACAAACCTTTGTTCGAATATCAAAAAAAAAAAATGTTCAAAGATTCTTGAAATTAAGCTCTAAATTTGTAGCTTTTCACTTTGTACAGAGGCCAAAGCCACTAAGCCAAATCACAATCAACCTCTATCCTGTCCCCAAAGAAGGAAAAAATAAAGGAAAAGAAAGAAAAAGGGGGGGCGTTGAGGGGAGGGCCGTCTGCCGAGGGCGGTGACCTCTGTGTTCCGCGCTTTTCGGGCGGGCTCTGCACTTCGTGTCGCGTTCCCCGAAGTGGCCAGTGCAGTTTCCTGCGGTCTGGGCTGCCACGATTCCTGACGGACTCGTACGAACCAAAGTTAAACACGGCAGCGGGCAGGTGTGTGGACAAGACAGTCGGGCGGCGAGCGCCCAGGAAAGCGGGGCGTGCTGGGGAGGGCGAGCCGCACGCAGACGCACACCTGCAGAACACGCCCAGACTGTCGCCCGTCCCCTGGAGCCGCGACACGTCCCGCCACAGCAGGGTGGACACAGTGGAACGAGGCCGACTGCGTGAGGCCGTCGGATGCGCCCAGCCCTCTGCCCCCCGCTCCTCCACACCGACCCCGCCTGGAGGCTCGCGGCTCACGGCACAGAAACAAAGAAACGAAAATAAAAACTGTAGCTTTCTGTAGCGAGGTCGGTCACAGTGGAGTCCTCCCCCCGGGATGGGAGGGAGCCGTTGCGTGAGGCCGCACAGGTCAAAGAAATCGGCATTTGAGAGCGTGAAGCAAAGAACTCTGGGCCCAGACCTCACGCGGGGTGCCCTGCAGTCGTGGGCCACCCGCAGGTCCGGGTGACTCAGGGAAGGGACTCTCACAGCGCGGCGTCTGAGCCAGGCACTGAGGACGCCTCCATCTGATCTTAGGGAGCGACCGGAGCGGCCGACACCTGGTTTTCCTGAAGGTCACCAGGAAAGCCTGGCGGCAAGCAACTGCCACTAGATCTGCTGCAGGAAGGAAGAACTGCCTTGCTGGAGTCCGAGCAGTATCTCAAAAAAACGAAACAAAAACAAACTGTCGCACAGAAAGAAGAGTGTAGAGAGGGGGTACGTATTGGCATGATCGTCGCTGGGAAGTAAAGTCTGTCACAGAAACGTGTTCTAGACGACAGGTAGCATTTCGAATCCATGCAGCGGCGGGGGTCTTCGATAATGGATGTTTCTAGCTACGGAAAAAAACAAATATGAAGCACTTTGTTTATAAACGAGCATAAACAAGAAGGGCTCAGCTTACCGGCTGAGTAATGCTCCTAGCAATCAGCCAGCTCCCACGCTGGAATAAGCGTCACCTGACTTCAAATCTTTCCCTTTGCCTCCGAAGACGCAATAGCGTGAACGTCTCTCTCCCTTGGCATATAGAGGGGTGGGGCGTGGGGACCTACACCAGGTGTGGATGATAACGGGGTTTGTTTTCTGTGAGAGACCAAATCTCTACGCCACTTTTCATTTGACTTTAAAAATTAAATGAGTATGAACTGTGAAGTGTAATAATTTGTAACTGGTACAATTCACATATAATATTTGACTAAATTTGAATATTTCAAACTTGAGTTGCTAACTTTAAACGAATGACTCATAACGTAAAAACAACATCAGTGACAACAATCAACTAGATGCCAACATTGCAACTGTTGAAGATGTTTATTTAATAAAACTATTAACTACTTGCCAATTATTTCTGTAAACTAATGTGACAGCTCACTGAAATACCAAAGGATCAAAGTTTAGAATTTTAGACAGAGAAAGAAACAATTGAATAGTCACATTGTTTTTATCCCACGTAGCTCGTAATTATTCTGAATTCCATAAGAACCGAGATGCCCTTACCAACATGAAAAGTATTGATCTAGTGGAGTTTGATCAATCAATAAATTAATAGGACAAAGTGGAGATAACTAAAGAAATGCCTGTAGCTCTTTTGAAATAGGTTACACATTCTATTATTATTAGCAAAAACAATTTTTTCACATAGACTGGAAGGTGTTCGAAATGATCCACTCTGCAGGTCAACGGGCTAAGGTTCTGATGGGTCCGAGACGAGACATAATAAATAAAACCTCGCGGTCTTCTTTTCTCCAAGGCACGATTATTAGCCTTGCAAATTTCAGCTGTTAGGAGTTAGTTATCTGATATTCAGATGCAGATTTTTGGCATCGTATTTTAGAAATTAGTAAATTTTGTCACTTGGATTATGAAGAAACATTTGGGGAAATGTTCGAAGGCCCGAAGGGTTTTAATATCAACAGATGGACTGAGAAACATCTTCCAGTGATGGAGTTCATTTATTCACTGTGCACTGACCTTTTCATTAATTAGGAGCTTAAATGGTTTCACTTCATGTAGCAAACGAACTCAAGGGTATGTCTTATTTCGTACAAGAAAACAGCAAATTCTTTAAAAATGTAAGTTGTTTAAAACCATGTTGTTGTTATTATTATTATTCAAAATTTATTTGCATGGCAATTACTATATTATTTCAATCATCATAATATCCTATTAGGTTATTTCAAATACAGGTATCAGGCTTCATTTCAGAGACTTCCTCTACATCCTTGATAATAGAAATGTATTTATATCAGAGTTAATGTAAAGCAAAGTGTATGTGCTTTTTATTTCATCGTGGACATTGGCTCGCTTTCTACAAACCCTTAAATGGTCTTTAGAAAACGTGTAGCTACAGGGAGGGCACTTCTCACTCTCACTTTATACAGATGCCCACGTGAGTGGACTAAAGAGCTTCAGGTACGTGCCATGCACCTGATCCGGTCACGATACTGCCAGCACAACTACAATTATATTCAAGACTCTGCTGTCCAGAAAAGATCAAATAATTGTGCCTCACATTGGAAGACAAATCGGCTTTTCAACATTTCAAAGCTGAGGCCTCCAGTGATAACAGCATCTACAGGTCAGCATACCTGGGCGTGGATTATGGCACGGGGGAGAGGATCGACCTCGGCCAGGGAAGGGGCCGATAGAGAAGAACTATCGTGTCGGTCATTTCGGTTCTCCAATTTTTCTTTTAATGGAGAAGATGTTTTAATTCATGAAAAGATAAGCCATGGAGTTCGTGTACACAGATTTGGTCACTCTGCCCGTTTGGTGACTGGTCCACGAGTCAGCCAACGTTTGCTCTTCGTAAGAGATTGTTCTGAAAGTGAAAGCCACACTATTCTGTTGATTTTGTTCTCACTTCTTGGGTTGGTCGACTTCGTTCAGGACTAGGGTTCCGACACACAGCGCCTCCTCAGCAATGCTGGGGGGGAGCAGTTTGTTCTTCTATCTCATCACATTAGGGTGACCACCATCACAAGAGCTGGCTTGCTCAAGGTGGGGACGCTTAGTTCTCCCCGTCGTCCTGGTAAGAGTTTCCCTTTGGTATCAGAGCATGAGGCGGCCGGGGTGGGGTGGGGGGTGACATCCGGGCCTCACCTGGATAGCGTCTCCTTCACCCATCTTTGTCTGTTTTTTATTTTTTTCATTATGTGCTGATGATCTTTAATTATTATGATGAATCAATTATTACTTTGGAGGTTCCAAAATGATTTTTCCAATCTAACGTTACTGCTACATTTAATAGCTGAAATTATTTTTATAAAGAATTGCTTTCTGTTTTCCTTTCTCTGTTTTCATGTTAAATTAATTTCATGAATAAAATAAACTGTATTCTACTCTTAATAAATGCGCTTTCTATTTTTCCGGAATAAAGAGTAAGGTTTTCCAATACTTAAATGATTTTACTTGAAATGGCCTCATTGAACTGGCCATGTGGCACTTGGCAGTATGACTCAAAAGAGTAAATAAAGAATACCTCAAATTACTAGTTGTATATAGTAATTTAGGAGAAATTTTTACACAAATTTACTTAGAAAAACAGATCTTTTTAAATGGTTGTGAATCACAAACTGTTAAAATAAGAACAAACATTACTTAGATAACTCAAAATGTTAATTTAACTGCTCATTCTGTTTAAAAATATTTATAGGGACATCTCACCCACTGAATTACTGCAATTATTTCCAATAATAACCTTTCTGAATCCGAGTTGTCCGTAGTCTGAAATGTATCACACAGAACAAACTGTGAACACGAAAATGATTCCTAAACATTTAACAACAAAATAAAACGAAGGCATTCATTACAGCCGTCTTGATTTACACTTCTGCTTTGCCACAATTTTCATATAAATTTAAATTATTTTCGACGGCGCAGGATGTTCCGATGGATGGCGCACAACGTTAAGAGGCGACGTCCCGCAGCCACGGGGACCCGCCCCCCCCTCCCCGCCCTGCCGTTCCAGCCACAGCTCTTCTGCACCTTAAATCGTCCCCGCGCACACGAAGCTGAATGCATTCGCATGCGTATGTGCAAATGCACGCACACACACCCCTGTGCTATTTTTGCACAAATCGCAGCAAACTCTACGTAAGTTTTTGCATCTTACTTTCTCACTCGGCAGCGCGCTTCGGAGACTCTACGAGAGTGTGCGGAGCTTCTTGTGCTTTTTAACAGCTGCATGGCTTTTCATTACATCAAAGTGACATTGTTCATTTCACCACTTTTTGTGCGGTGTTTGGATATTTGTATAGTTTCCAATTTTTAAGGCTATTTTAAACAGCGCTGTCAAAAAGCTTCTCAAACTGAAGTCTTAGAAACGTGAGCGCTGGGCGCCGGCGCCGGCACCTAACTGTGATCGGTCTCCCCAAATCACCTTCCCACCTTCTCCTTTAAATAACTGTTCAGCTACTGCAGGCCGCATTAGCTCGCATCAAAGGTCACCGAAGACGGACCAGAAATGGCGCGGCCGCGCGCTGGGGGCCAGGCCCGCGGCGGGCATGGGGACCGCTGCCGATCGCCCGGACGGCCGCGCGCCCACGGGTGCCGCAGGAGGATGGGCACGAAGAAACAGGCTCACTCTGTGACAGGCCCGGGGGGCGGCCCTCGTCACCACGACGGCAGGGGGAGCAGGCGACCGCGGTACGCAGAGACAGACAGCCCCCGATGCAGAAACACGAGCGCTTCTCCCCGTGAGTCGAGGGGCCGCGGCCGCGGCTCCGATTCCCGGGATTGATTTTCTCCCCTTCCGGCAGGAGCGGAACGGCCAGGCCTGTGTGCCGCATTCTCCTTTGACCCCTGGAGGGATCTCTCGGGAAATCATATGAAACTTCATGGAAGTTTGGAAATGAATCTCTGTCACTACCAAGCAATTTTCCTGTACAAACACAAACTCCATGCTCCCCGGGGCCAGTCCTCCCGCTTACCAGGAAAACTGTAATATCTCGGTTTTCGTTTCTGTGGTAGAACAGCTGTCAGCTGATTACGACAGGTCGACGAGGCTTAAATCCTCAATAAATGTCACGTTCCCTGATAGCCTGACGATAAGCAAACTCTGTACTTTTTTTAATTACTGAACATCACCTCTGAAATAAAGTATATTAAACTTGACTGTTTGCATATAATCAGCATTCACAGTTAATTAAAAAATCATCATAGGAAATAAAAAATATATCAAGTCATCACTGTAACCAGGATTACTGGGAAAAAATTGGCAGCTGCCGGTGAGTAGGGCAGTCCTGCTTCTGCGCTGACGACTTGAAAGACGGGGAAAGTAATTAAGGAATTAAAAGCAAACACAAAGTCAATGTTAATCAGGAAATCGACAAATTTCCTCCCACAGAACGGAATGCAAAATGTATAACGGCGGCAAGAGCATCTATTTTAAGAATACACGTATCTCCAAACGTCAGGATTTATATCCGTATGAATTAATAAATTAATATGAAAATTTAGAAAAATGCTTTAGCAAACAACAGTCTGCATATGGTTAGGAAACGGCTTTCTTATTCCTTAACCTGCATGCTTAATTTCATATTAAAAACAACACTAAAATGCATATATTCTATAATTAATGTTTCTGCCTGATCTCAACTCATTACTTAAACTGATAAAAAGAAAAAAAAATGATACCCATAATGAAATCATTTGTTTTTATTTTATTTTATTTTTTTTAAACTTGAGCCTTAGTCTTTGGAAAGTCATAAAACGTCAGACATTTGTACTTTTTATGCTCGGTCACCGGCGTGTGCAGAGCGGCACGGTTTGAGGCGCCCACGCCCGCTGCAGGTGGAAAGGCCCCTGCGCCCCGTTTCCGCTGCGCCACCGTCGGAGCGGGTCCCGCTCACGGGAGCATCGGCGCCAGCGCGTGTGCGTGTGCGTGTGCGTGCTTTTTATTCGTGACTCACTATTTACAATGGTCCCCAAGTGGACTGCTGAGGTGCTGACCGGTGGCCTTAAGCGCAAGACGACTGCGAGGCACCTTCGGGAGGAAATGCGCGTGTTAGGGATGCTCCAAGCAGCTGTGCTATCCGTCAGTGCGATGTTAATAAATCAGCAATGCGTATGAAACAAGGCGTCTTTAAACGCACATCAAACAAGGCTGTATGTTGAAAATTCTATGACCAGAGCCTCTCAGGAAACTAATCCTCACAGATCTGGTGTTTACGCCAACGTTATGAAGCTACCAGCAGATTAGGAAAATTGACAGTATTTAGATACATTCCGACTATTTCTGAAGTCCCGAATAGAAAGCTCCTACCCTCTTTTCCTTTTTAACTCATTTCCTGATCAAATTGGAAGTTACTTAGGAACAGGAGAACGGTCCCAACATTTGTTCAGCAAACATTTGTTCAAGATTACTATGTACCAGGCAGTCTCCTAGAACAAACACCTCGGTGGACAAACCAGGTCAAGATCCCGCCCTGCTGGGGAATCAGAGAGATCACCTGTTCTGAGATCACCTCAAGGCAGAGTCACACTGTTCAGGTCCGACTGGTGTCACTTCATTGGACTGATCACGAATATTCACTCACGGTGACTAAACCATTCGGATACAATAGAGAACAAAGAATTAACACTGCTTAAAAAGCATAAACCACGGCTGATCAAACCCGAGTGCAAAGGGAGACTCACACTCTGAGGAGACGGTGCAACAGAATCCGGACCCCTGACCTGCGGCTAGTGAGTCAGGGGCACCGCATCACCGAGGGCAAAGATGAGGTCAGAAAGGCGAGCCACGGTGTTCCGAGCTGCGTAGCAAACGGCTCGACCTCCTGGTGATTAAGGAAACATCTATGAAAAAAGCAACGCGATGGCAAAATGCAGACAGGTGTAGCTTTTCAATTTACCTAGCAAGCACAGATCTCTTAGACGATGCCGGGCACAATTCGAACACGTCACCGACATTACTTTACTTGCCCTGATCGTACTCTGACGAGGGGGTGCTCTTGTCACCCTGCTTCACAGATGAGATCATCTCAGACACAGAACTTAAACACCTTGACCAAAGTGCGCGTCTGGGAGAGCGCGGAGCCGAGAGGTGACCCCAGGGGTTTTTAGCCAGTGACCCCACTAGCAGGAAAAGGAGGCTGACGCCTTGTTGCTCAGAGAACGAAACGTGGCAACTTTCCAGAGAGAATCCCACCGTGCATATGAACATTTAAAAGACGCACACCCTTTAGTCCAGATATGCAACTACTTGGGGAATTTCTTTCTACAGAAATAATACATCAAACAAAAGGATGTTTATGCAACACTGGGTGTAGCGGCAAAAAATAAAAAAATAACAACAATAAAGCAAACTAAACACATGCGCACACACATGCCTCCTCGGAAGTAAGCGGAGTGATTAAGAACAGGTAACGTCTGAATGAATTACAGTGCGCCCACTCTGGGCCACTGCGCATCTCGGAAAATAAAGCAGTTGGATATAAATGCGTCCCCAGGGGATTAATAATGTCTCAGAAAATAAAGTAAAAAGGACACTGCAAAGTAACATCCAATCTAATCTCAAATTTTTTTTTTTATAGAAAAGGAAATTTAAGTGTGCTTATGCATGCATGCTTGTGCTGCTCACGACCACAGGGAAAGGTGTGTGGCAGTGGGTACCGAGCTGTTCACGCCGATCTCTTTGAAGATCTGAGACTGAGAAAGGAGGAGGAGATTAGCCATCGACGACGATAAGAAACGGGCTCTGAGCGCTTACTGTGTTCTGAACACCAAGCTGAGAGACCCCGAGGCATAGGGCAGCGAGCGATGAATTAGAGGAAAACAACAACCGAAACAATAGAGACAATGAGCGAAATAAAAGTATTCTTTGGAAAAGATAGTGAGTAAAATGGACATACAAACGGCCCACAGATTCGTGAACGACTACTCGACATCGCTAATTGGCAGGAAGGTGCGCATCAAAACCAGGGTGAGCTACCGCCGCACCCCTGCTACGACGGGGGTCGTCAAGAAAACAGAAGCTGACAAGCACCGAGGAGGACGTGGAGGACCCAGACGCCTCGCGCGCGGCCGGCCGTGTGGGCAACAGCGTGGCACCGCCTCGAACCGGGAAACAGGGAGCCCCCGCTCGGCCTGGTGCTGTGGAAAACCTCTCGTGCCTCTTCTGCTCCGAATGCCTGATGAGGGCACGACCCTGCTCCTGACGCCAGGCGTGTGAGGGAAGCCGCGCGTCCGGCAGAGCTGGTGTCCTGCGGCTCGGCTGGGTCCGACTGGTCGCGTAGAGCCCACGAGAGGCCGCGGGCCCAGGGCGTGCTCCCGCAGGACCGCCCTCGCTCCCTCTCCGCACGCCCGGCACACGTCCAGCGAGCCGCCCGTGCTCTGGCTGACCGGATACCAATCAGAGGCTCCGCGCGCCCTCCTGGGGCCTGAATGCTCTGCGAGAGAGCCCAGGGGAACAGGTGACTGACTGGTTGTGTACTGGTCCGTTAGGGTTTCGAATCCGCCTGCCGGTGACGTCGGCGACGCGGTTCTGGCGGAAGCAGGAGTGTGTGCGTCGCGGAGGCTGCTCCGGGAGGCCAGCAGGACGGCTGCGGCCCAGCTCCGGGCCGCTCAGCTGTGGACGGGCCGGGCTGGGGCCTCAGGGACAAGAGCGTGTGGCAGAGCGGCTGTCACCTAAGGGCCACTTCAAGCGTGAGCGGCAGCAGCCACCGAGGACCGCCTGGCGGGGCCCGGTCTGGCCGGGCTTCTCTGTGCTGATCCCAATGGCTGTCTGCAGACCCCGAGACGCTCGCTCCTGCTGCAGCCAGGCCACTCTCCATGGGCAGGGGGCCACGCGGGGGAGCGGTCCCCAGAAGAGCAGGGACGCCCGTCCTTGGTGGGGCCGCCCCTTGCCGGCAGGAGCGCGAGCGGTGACGGCCTGTCTCATAACGGCCTTTTCCGTGGCCACCGGTGCCACGGCTCCTGGCTACGGGCCCCGGCGAGGGCAGCCTCGGCGGGCCGCTCGGACCGGCTTTTCGCCGGAGGACTCACTCTGCCAAGGACCGGCCTGCAGGAAACCACGCCTCAGCCACCCTCGCCTGCGCCTGGATCGACAGGCGATGAACCCGGCGTGGGCTCGGAGCACGTTCCTTCTTCATCGGCTTTCACGGACTGAAGTATCGTTATAAATGACGCTGCCTGCGGGGACCCCGTGCTCGGTGAGCTGCTCGGTGAGCTGCTGGAGGGGCGGCCTCCGTCCCCGGGTGCAGCGACGGCGCGTCCGCTCAGGCGGCGGCGCAGGTGACGAGCGAGCGGCCGGCGGGGAGGTGCACGGGGCGGGACGCGGGGCGGTCTGTCCCGGGGGAGCCTGGCGTCCGTCCGCTCCTGGCACGCGGACGTGGCCCTGGTGGCCACGCCAGAGGCTCTGCGAATCCCGAGGCCCCTGGATCGTTAGGGGCTCCAGCGACTCGTAGCCCTCTCTCGGTCCTCTTTGTCCAAGGACGATGTTCAGTTTCTTACGTGGCCTCCTGACCAGCTCCGGGGAAATGGTTTCGAAAGCTCCAAGACAATGCGGGTTTGCAAAGGGTCCCCCGGGGGCGGCCATGATGTCCGGGAACCCGCAGAGAGGTCGCCGGCTCCCGCGCCCGCCCCGCACACCGCACGCCCTGCGGGCGCGAGGCCGAGGGCCTGTTCCAGCACCGCTCGGGCCGGCGTCAGGCCTCACCATGACGGACCTGGCCTCCCAGCACGCACCTCGCTCATCGGACCGTTCTGTGACGACGACCTCCCACAGAAGCCGGGTGAACTGTCTCCGCCGCACCCTGCTCCCCCACGCCGGGCCAGAGCCGCAGCCACGCCATCCCGGCAGAAGGTAGAGGGCGTCGTACAGCGGTGGCGACGGTGACAGCCCTGGCCGTGGTCCACGGAAGCAGCAGCATCGCGGGGTCCTCACACAGGCGCCGTGTCCCTGGGGGCCCCGGGGAGCCTCGACACAGACCAGCGCGATGCTTGGTCGCCTCGTTTCAAAGCTGCGGATTCCCATCGATAATAGGCACTCCTCCACGGGAGTGGGCTGAGGCTAACGGGATCGGCGTCTGTGACGGGGGCACGGGTTAGCTAAGTCGACGCCGTGCCCCCCTCCTCGAGCCCCTCCCCCCCCCCCGCCCCCCACGGCCCCCGGCACCAGCACCAGCACCAGCACCATCCTTTGAGGCTCCACTCGCGGAGGCGGAAGTCACTGTCGTCGCTTCTAGCTCATTCCCAAGCTGATAGGAAACGCAGGGTGCCCGACAGCAGACCCTCGAGTGTGACGGCCCGCGGCCGCTGTCGCCGGGCCCGGGGTCCCATGGCCGTTGTCGCCGGGCATGCTACCACGTATCTTCACACGCTTCGATTTTCCAAACTGTGCCCCTCGAACTCACGCCCCCTCCCTCGCATGTCGGGTGGAATGTGAGAAATGATGGCCCAGATCTTTCCGTTCCATTTCCATTTGGGGAACAGGACGCTCCAAAACATTCCGTGGGGGGGGAATGGTCCATTTTTCTTTGGATTTTTGAGAAACATGAGACAGCTGTCCTTCAGGGCATCAAAGAGAAAACCAGCCGAGGCTGTGGGCGGGCCCTCCGCGGAGTATCTTTATTTCTAAACAGGTCACGCCTCAACCAAGGCAGCCTCCTTCCTAAATAGAACTGCAGTCGCAGAATAAAGGACAGCCCAGAAAGAGCACGGAAAGTGGGACCTTTCTCAGCAAACGCGCAGCCGGTGGGGGGAGCGGGGGGCCGTGTCAGCGCGAAGGCCCGTGGGTGCCGTTCACCTGATTCCTCTTGGCTGGGGTGGCGCCAAGGCCCGCACACTATGACCCTGACCTCTTGTCATAGGGATGTTTGCCCAAATAGCTTCAGACGGGGCATCTAAGAAACAGGACATGTGCCAACACACCTACACTTTACGCCGGCGTGTGTATCTGCGTATTTGTATCTAACACCAAAATAGATCTCGTTTTACCGCAGTGAACTCTATGAAGATTCTGAAGACAGGTTACATCATCTTCCTTTCTTTCAAATGTTCATTAGAGTTAAATATCATTAATTTTATGGCACTTCGTACTTTTAGATAAGACACTAATCCAAGACTGATTTGATGTAATGTTGATTCTTTCACCCATGTAATAAATCGCATTGTCAATAACTAGGTTGTTTAACTTCAATGTTAATAACAATCGTTATCAGCATGATGTCCATAGTCATCTGTCCATGTGACAGCCCGGATCTGAGTCGGTGCGGACACTTGCAATGAATGAGAATATTTAGGGACGACCGTTAGCATCTAATTTAGCTTTTCCTAAAACAGTCATGATGGTAACACAACGTTCTTTAAAATAAAAAACTTAAGAGAAAAACTGTAAAGTTATGTTCCCTTTTATAAGGTCTATTCTTTCTTTGCTAAGAGAGAAAAAAAAATCCAGTTGTGAATAGTCTGTGAGGAATTTAAGAATGTAACTCCATTTGAATAGTAAAAAACCCGCTGTTCTAAACACAAAATCTCCATTCACAACAAACACTGATGTTATGCAAAGCTGGGTAATTTCCACCTCCAAGATTTTGCATATGCAATTATTCCCAAATGAAATGCCTTGTCTTTTAATCCAATTTCTATTTTTTTTGTTCCTAAACTTACTCAAACAACCCATTAAAAAAGAAAAAAAATCTTTCCACAGTTCACCCTGAATTTTGTTACTCTCTACTTACTATGCTCTCAATATTAAGCCCCTCCCCACTTTTTGGCTATTCACATTAGTACTAGCTTGGAATAGCATCAGTCAATGAACACTTGTTCAAAGAGCAAAGCAACGCAGAATGCTTCGTGTGCACATGACAATATCCTACCTTATTTTTTTCAATCCAGAGGGTGAATGTCTTACATGGGAACTTTCTAAAGGGACTGCGATGACTTTATCAGCCACGTGGCTTTGTTTAGCACCGAACGGTAAAGCCGCCTCCATGGACAGCTGCCTCCTGGAGTCTCTGCCCTGTTACCAGGCGCTGCGGGAAGCCAGCCGGCCGCACCGTGAGGCCAGGAGAACGACCCCGCTCCGGTCCGTGCGCGGGAGAGGGCGGCGTGCGGTCCGGTAACGTGACTTCATGCACAGCCTCGAAATACGTGTCGTCACAACGAGAGCGTTTTAGTCAAGGTTTTGCAATTATAATGAAACCTCGTAAATGGAGGTATTCGGGATTTAATAACTCTGAGGCATTCTTACTTAATTCCTTCCGACATTCAAATATGATTTCTGAAACTTTTCCAAAACCGTTAAGTGCGATTCTAAGACTGCAGACGCTGCTCGCAAACCTTTATTAATCTTGTCGAAACCGAAGTTAATCGTGAAGGTTTCTTTAAACATCCCACGGAGCGGCGCCCAGGCTGCGCACGGCAGCATGACGAAATGACCGGGAAGCCCCACGAGCCGCGCCTTCGTTTTAATCTCCACCTGCCGTCGGCGTTCCTGATTCGAAACGGCCGCGGCGCGCATCTCTGGAGCCCGGGCACAAAGCCGCTGCTGGCGCGATCCTCACATCCCGCGCCCAACGCCCCGGCGACCGAGGACACTGCAGGCCCCGTCCGCGCGAGGCCCCTTCCGAGGGCGCGGGGACCAAGCACGAGACGGCCGGACGCGCGGCCAGCCCCCTCTCAGACCGGACCGCGGACACGGCAGCCTCTGCTTCGGCAGGGGCCACGGCGCGGCGAGCGTCTCCCGGACAGGAGGGTCCGGTCCGTGCTCTGCTCACACGCGGCACCTGGAGGAAGTGCCTCGTTTACCACTAAAAGGAGCTCGGACGCAAATGGCGAATAAACGATAGACATGAGCTGGGAAGCTGAAAATCTAGGATGATAAATTTTTCGAGCGCGACGTGCATTTTCCAGCCTGACCTCCTTTCTCTCCTGTGTCCCGGCCCGCCCCCGCCCCCAGGTTTAAATCTCTTCTCTGCGAGGACTTTGCCTGATTTTTTTAATCTCTAATCACAAGCTTACTTTTAAATCTACTGTTGCATTTCTACCTGCTTAACGGATCTCTTACACGCCACCAGAGTCTCCACATCAGCGTATCGCTCAAGGGGTACATCCCCCCTAACCTTTCAAAGGCTCCAGTTTTAAAAGTCATTTTTTGCCAGGATATTATGTAGCTAAAACAACAACAACAACAAAAAAAACCCACAATGGGACGGAGAAAGCAAGAGACGTCAACAGACATGTTAATAATCTAGCGCGTAATTCTGCCCTCAGGAGACCTTGCTAAATCTCCCAGCCAAGGCTTGACAGGGCCCACAGAGGGAATGGAAAACTGGATCGTCACCACTGTCTGACTCATCGGCCCAAATAAATACTCTCATTCCGCTCTCCCTAAAATTCACACAGTAAAGCCAGAGCGTGTCGCCTAGACTCAGGTAAGTGCGGAGTATTGCAACCAGCCTGCCTTTTGTGACTTTTCACTAGTGGCCGATAGGAAATCTTCGGGAACAGGCTGATCGTGTTAGCTTTCCACGTGAACACAGAGACTGGTCTTCACACAACTGAGAACTGTGTGTACATTAAACATTTAAAATTAAGATGAATAAACGGTCTTTGCAGAAAGATTTTCCATCTTTTACATTTAAATATGATACACTATTTTCACTTTTTCATTTTGCCTGCAGAGTAAATACGAGAAGGGGAAAATACACGGTAAACATAACGAATTTTAAAATACTAAGAACGAAATAATTGTAAGAACCTCGTTAGCTACGACAGTATCACAAGCTGCTGAGGCAAGCCAGCCTGTGTGAGACGAGCCTTTTTCCGGTTTCCCACCAAAGTAGCTCAAACGGTGGAAGCGGGAGTTTTATTTTTACTGAAGAAGACAGAAAGGTCCCGCCCACAAATGCGGAGCCTCCACAATTTACACGAAAATGGTGGCGGTGAAATAAACGTTGGCGGCATCTCCGACCCATTCATCCACTCGCAGCCTTCTGCAGAGCCCGGGGAAGTCAGGCTGGTTCTGTACGTTCGTGGGGAAAGGGCCCAGGGCACAAAGATCGTCGCGAGCTCAGAGGCTGTGACGACCACGACGCTTCAACGCAGCCTGCAGGAGGAGGAGAGACCGCTACGAAGTTGACGTCGTGTATTTATCGGGGGCGTAAATGGAGCAAAAGGCATCTCTGTGGTCAGCACCCACATGCAGGAGCTTCGGGACGGCGACGTGGCCGGGCGGACGCCGGGGGCAGAGGCGCCGCGGGGCGCGGAGTCCTCCGGCCCTCTCCTGCGGTCTCCTTACGTGGGGTTTCATACTTCTCTGAATTAAATGTTTCTAAGACTGGCCAAGGAAAGACATCACAGTCAATATACATGAGCTCGTTAAATGTGCGTGCTATTAAATGAACGAGGACTTTTTTTTCTTCTCAGTTTTTTAAGAATATTCTACTTTGCCAGATTTCTATTTTTAACTACAGAGAACTCACCCATCATTTCATTTATCTTTCCTTCGATGTCGTTTATTTCCTATTTATTTTGAGTTTACCTTGGTCTTCGCTGTTCTGCTATTTAAATATGATGTATTAAAAACGCTTTTTTCCTTGACCTTCACCCAGCTTACCAAACAGCCTTCGTCGACTCTAGATCACAGCCGCTACTTTTTAATACTGCCTGCCATCTGTCTTCTTCATCCTCCTCCTCCGAGACCCCTCTTAGATGAATATTAAATCCTGTCATTCTTTCACCCACGACTCTTCTTGTTGAAGAGACTTTTTTTCTCAGCCATGAATTCACTGTTCCACTGGGTTCGATCCCGGGGCCGCTCCGGCTGCTGTGTTGAGAACACGTTGCTGGAACGTAAGAACTCATCGAGTTCATGCTGACGGCGGGCCCGGCGAGAGGCGAGGGGACATGGAGCAAGGTCGTTCTCCACGTCTACTCTGAAGGCACGTGATTCCCTCACAGGCGGGACGAGAAACGAGGGAAAGAAAGGGTCCAGAATCATGCTGAGGTTCTGACCGGAGCAACTACGAAAACGGAATTGCCAATGACCGGGTTGGGAAGGGGTATCGTTAAAGGAAAAAAGATCGGAATTCAAGGGCAGGCATGCTGGGTTTGGGGGTCCTGTAGCATCCATTTGGGGCTACTGAGTAAGCAAGAGAAAAAAGAGGGCAGAGGAGGAGTGAATGGACCAAATAGAAAACATACAGCAAGACTGCAGATTTTTAAGCCAGCTATACACCACGCGGAGAACCCCACCAGGAGCCGTCTCCAAGGACATGGACAGGCTAAGAGCGAAAGGATGAGGAGAAACGCATCGTGCAAACACACACACACACACACACACACTCTCTCTCACACACACACACACACACACACTCACACTCACACACACACACACTCACTCACACACACACACTCACACTCACACACACACTCACTCACACACACACACACTCACACACACACACACTCTCACACTCACACACACACACTCACACACACACACACTCACACACACACACACACACTCACACACACACGCGCAGTGCTGTGGAAGTTAGCGTAGATCAGAAAAAAGTAGAATTCAGAACAAAGATTACCATCAGGAATAAAAAAGACATTGCATAATGATCAAACAGCCGATTCTTCAAGAAGACATAAGCATCCTAAATGGAAACACATCCACGAGCAGAGCAGCAAAACACAAGAGGCGTGAACTGACAGATCCGAAAGAAGAAACAGATAAATCTGCAGTTACAGACTCCAGCATTCCTCTCTCAGTAATTTGAGAGCAAAATTAAGCAGGAAATCATTAGGCTGATAAACTGTACCTACGAAAAAATGCCGCGGTACAGGCGACCTGCGGATGAGAGGCCGAAGGCTTGCCTTGGTGACGGGGCACAGCCCAGATGGCCTCTCCCTCCAGTCCTACTCGGAATCGCAGCGGAAGACTGTGGTGGTTGATCTTATGAGCCGGTGGGACTGGGCTAAAGGAGGCCCGGGTAGCTGGTAAACCGCGATTTCTGAGCGGTGTCTGAGAGGGAGGCGTCGGAACAGGGGATCTGAATCAGGACACTGAGTAAGGACCGCGGCCCTCAGCGAGGCCAGGAGGCGCCGCCCAGTCCGCTGAGGACGTGGTGAGAACGAGGAGGCGGGGAGGGCGGAGGCGGTGCCCGCCCTGGGACGTGGGCTCCGTGGCTCCAGACGGCGGTTCACACACTTACGCCACATGACTTAGCCCGAGTCCGACAGCCTGGTATCTGGGGAAAGTCCCAAAGAGTTTACCAGAAACTCCTAGGACTGATACGGGAGTTTCGCAAGGACACAGATACAACACGCAGAGGTTAATCGTGTCCTCATATGCCAGGAAAGACTGAAATGTGATGTGTACATGTATGTGGACCCAGTAACAACACAGAGCTGGGAACGGGGAAATCCAAGCCTGACAAAAACATGTCCAGGATCTCACATTAAGCATTACAAAACACTGATGAAAGAAATAAATGAATACCTAAATAACTGGGGAGATATACCATATCGATGGAGAAAAAAACTTCACATTTCTTAAGAGATATACTCCACTTAATTTGCCCAGAAAAAAAAAATCTCGAGTTTTTTTTTATAGATGTTTTGCTGATTCTAAAATTTATTCAAAAGGCAAATCAAACAAGGATAACGAAAATAATTCTGAAAAACATTGGCAGGCTCACAGTGTCCCGTTTCAAGACTTAGTATAAAGCGGCAATCCTCAAGGCAGTGTGGCCCCACCACGCGGTAAGCGCACGCGGATAAACGGAGCGGAACGTAAATCCCTGAGACGGAACTGCAAAAATGTCTTCAACCAACACCAACGAATATTCAAAGACTTGTTGACGAATGATACTACGTTTGCAAAAAAATAAACAGAATAGACACACACCTGATATAAGAAAGTAAATTAAAATGCATCATATACCTGAACATAAGATAAAAACGTAAAACTTCTGGTAATACAGAAGAAAATCTGTGTGATCTTGGGTTTTGTGATGAATTTTTCTATATAAAAACAAAATCAAAAACCATTAAAAAAAAACAGATTGACCAATCAGGCTTAATCAAATTAGAAAACTTTGCTTATCAAATAACACTGGCAAGAATTTAGATACAGAAATTTCTACCGGAAGGACATCTTTGAAAACCACATACTTGATAAAGGATTTGGATCCAGAACACAAAAAGAAACATCAAAACTCAATAATACAAAACAAACAGCCCAATTAATAAATGAGCTCAAAATGAGAACAAACCTTTCTTTCATCAAAGAAGATATGAGAACAGTAAGTATAAGAAAAGATGCTTCACGTTTTTTGGTATTATGGAAATTACATGTTCTTAAATATACTTCCTGAGTTACAGATTTCTACAAGAATTATTTTACTGGGTCTATTTCAATTCTTATTTACTTCCGGTCACTTGATATATCACAGCTAACAAAAACCCAGGTGAGGTGGGTATATGTGTCCCTCAAAACCCAAGTAACTTCACAAGTATCGCACTTTTTCCTTATTCATAGGGTTTAGCAAAGATGGCATCTTATTCCATGCTGTCTGTGGACCGTCTCTTAGCTCTTTAGCTCAAGTTATAACCGAGAATTTCACTCATCAGTCTGGCCCTATATTTCATCTGACCAAATAAACCAACCTCACCTACTAGTAATATGCACTATGGCAGTTTTCAGGCCCCCGGTGGCATTCTCCGTGACTTCACCAATGAAATAAGTTGCTTTGATGATGAATCATAACTAAATCTTATCTCAGCAGGTGATTTCAATACACTGGAGGATTTCAATATCTTCAAGAAAGACTGTGAATCTATTTTGTAGTCCTGCCTGTGAAAAACAAACCGTGCCTGTCTGCCTTCTGTATTTTCAATTGCGGAGGAAGGATCAGCCAGAATTCTCAAAGCAGTCAAGTCACTTTTAGCCTGCTGGATTCCGTGAGTCACTAATGTGCTCCGCGCGGAGCCACCAAGGAAGCTGCTTTGCCAAGGCATCAGTCAGTGGACGGTCTGCGGGATCCACAGTGGAAATACTGTGACTTTGGCAAAATAATTGCTCAATTATTCAATATTATACATCCCAGGTCCCCAACCCCTGGGCCACAGATGAGTACCAGTCTGTGGCCTGTTAGGAACCGGACCACACAGCAGGTGGTGGGCAGCGGGCGAGCAAGAAGCTCCCTCTGCACCTGCAGCCGCTCCCCAGCGCCAGCATCGCCGCCTCAGCTCTGCCTCGGATCACCAGGGACTAGATTCTCATGGGAGCCCTGGTCCCTGGGGCCAACGAGGTTGGGGACCACTGCTATACATGATAATTTAGGTTCAAAAACAGTCAGAAGAATAATTTATACAGTAGTTATTGTAACTACTACCTATTTAGCAAAAAAAAAAAAAAATTTCCACACCCATATCTAGCACTCTATAAAGAAATAAAGCAGAGATAAATTGAAAACTTGAATGTCTACTATATCAGAAATGCTAGGATATAATTTTATGCTATTGGATTAGTGTTAACCTTCCTAAGAAAGTAAAATACTCATCAAATTAAAATCTTCTATATGTAAAAGGTCACTAAAAAAACAAAGACAAGAAACTGATTTAAAAGTTGTATATTTAATATACAGATAGTATCAGAATGTCATTAAAAGCCCTATAAATTTTAAATAAGTATCTATATGTGTGTGTATTAAATACACATAATGAATAAGAGAAATACAAATGAGCAAATCATACGCATAGACTATCTTGGAAGGAATATAAACGGCCAGTAAAAATACTGAAGCAGGTCTATCCTCAGTACTAACTTGTAAAATAAGAAAAAATCAAAATGTTTAAGATTCATAATATTAAATAATGGCAAAAATGTGGGCTAATGGCCAATCTATATATTTCTTCTTTATGGCATTATGTTAGCTAATAATTTAAGAAAACTGAATATGTGTTATTGAATAAAGGCTAAATTACACTATGTTATGACACAGATACAATGTAGCTATACAATGAATAAGTTAAAATATATTAACAGACATAGGTGAAAAGATCTGAGTTTAATTGCTAAAACACTATAATATATTTAATCCCATTTATGAAAAAGGGACACACAAAAATTACACACACACACACACACACACACACACACACACACACACACATTAAGAGCCTAAAGGGTCTGGAATTCTGCAAACTTCACCCCTGACAGCGGCGAGCCCGGAGGCCGGCCCGGAGGCCGTGGACCTGAAAAGCGCAGAGAAGAGGGACTCCTGCTCTTTGAATTGCCATCTCGTACAGCTGGAATGCATTCAAATGTCATTTGTTCAATAAAACACAGTGAAACCCTTTCCTACCACTGCTTGAATCAGTTTTGTCTGAGTGTGTGTATTTGCGGTACTTCGCAGTGTTAACGGAAGCCCTGCCCTTTCCTTCCGCCTGTTAGAAGGTCGCATTGGTCAGCGCGAGACACGGCTCCGCTGCACCGCGCGTCCCGGTTCTGATCCGGGCAGTGTCCGCGGACGTTCACCCGAAACTCGGGGAGAGTCAGTGCTGGTCACTCAGACGTCTAGCGCAGGCGGCGCGACTCTTGCACCCGCACCGAATGAATATTATTCCTGCATCTGAAGGGGCGGGTTACAGTGTAAATTCTATTTCTCTACAAAAAAAAAAAATTGCGACATACCGTGATGACCCACTAGCACGGCCGCACCTTTCACGACCCCACAGGCGACGCGTAAAGACTCCGTCCTTCCGACACGATGTGGATGCTAAGTGCGAGGGAACGACTCCCGTGGGAGACCCGTTAGCGTGCGCATTTCACTCAGTCAATCTGCAAACACTGGCTGAGCGTCCACCCCGCCGGGCGCCCTTCTGCCCCGGCACCGAGACCACGGCCCCGAAGAGGGACAGGGCTCTGGGCGCGGCGCCTCCAGCCCGCAGGAGACGAGGGGGGCGCGGAGGGACCGTGCCAAGCAACGAGCCCTGGGAGGCGGCAACTTCGACCCGTCCTGCGGCGGGCGAGGCTGCAGGGTGACGGAGGGGCCCGCTGCTCCCGCGTGCGCTGGCGGAGGCCCGCGGCGAGGGGCGGCCACGAGGCTCGAGGCCCGGGGACGGGGACGGCTCGGAGCAGTGGAGAAAGCAGGGCCCTGGCCGGCGGCCCTGGGGCGAGACGAGGCGCGGGCCGGAGCGGGGCTTCCGCAGACCAGCCCCTGGCAGCGGGGGGGACCGGGCAGTTTGCCTTTTATTCAAGGTTTCCTACGAATGCCTCGAGGGGATGCTCTGGGACCGCTTTGTGGGGACAGAAGTTTGGGGGGTCACAGTGGAGGCAGCGAAAGGACGTGGGACAAGGACAGACCGGTCCCCGCGGGAAGCGAGGTGCATGCGGTGGAGGAGCCGGAGAGGAGGCCGGGAAGATGTCGCGCCGGCCCTCATCACGCTCAGTTGACCGGACAGTCGTGGGCGACGGAGGGAGTGCCGGGCCTGTCTCGGGAGCGCCAGCCGGGGGTGGTGGCGCTTACGGCCCTCGGCACCGCCCCCGGGGCCCTCGGCACCACCCGCGGGGCCCTCGGCATCGCCCGTGCGGCCCTTGGCATCGTCTGTGCGAAGCACTGTATCTCGTCAAGTCTGCGATTCACACCTTGTTTTTAAAATCACTTAATATCTGCCCTTTCTCTAATCACTCCAAATTAGGAAATTTTATAATCGCGCCATTTCAAAATAATAGTGAGGAAGTATGCAGCATTCATTTCGGATTATCGTCATTTTAATAATGATTCAAATCGATTGGACTTTAATCGCTCAGTTAATAGAAGTCTCATAAAATATTCAGTTTAAACTCTACACATGCATTTCTAAAAATGGTATCATAATGAGGTTCCTGTCAAATAAAATGAAAAACAAAATATATCTCCTTGCCGCTAGAACTTTAAGCAAAGTCTAACTGGAAGAAAATGATTGGTTACCTCGCACTGTAAGGCATGTTTTTCTGTGAAACTTTTTAAACAATATTTAATTGTTTTAATAATAAATGTTATAAAGCATTACTATTAAAATATTTAGATGTGTGATTAAATTTAGATCTTCAGCTCTGAAAGATATGGATATGTTTACAAAACAGATTTCGATGGTGGCCCGATATACCCGAATCGAATCTCTAAACTTTCCCCAGTGGTTAGATATGTGCCACTTCCATAGTTTTTGGCAGACATGCCATGATGTGCCTTAATAATGCAATTGAAATAGAGAAATTTGTAAATATTGATACTTAGGATAACATGTAGAGATAAACCAAAAACAGTATTTTATTTGGCACTGTATTCGACTATGAGTATTTTGGTGCATAGCGAAAATTTAATGAGTCAATGTTTGTCAGAACGTATCATGTATTTAAATACTGACATATTGGATATTCAATAAATAATCTAAGCTTAAAAGACATGCTATACTATTTACATCTGGTATGACAGCCCATGATAGCTTTTCAGTGAATTTCAGTAAATATATCTCTACTGTGTAACTCACTCCCACAATTCATTGCCCCATTGGCCATATTTCAGAAAATGAATGTTGACTATTATTCACTGACTTTTCAGTAAGGGGGCCAAAACTTTAGCTTTCTCTATTAGTATAAAAGAAAAATAAATTTTAATAACTAAGGTCGAGTTGATGAAATCATAAAATAATGACTCTGTATGCGATACTTCAGAATATTTTACATGAATAATAGAAAACGCAATTTGCTTCCTGGGAAGACATCTGTATTAGCTAACCTTTAGGTTGAGAAGATACAGTTCTAACTTTGTGTGATGTACACATGATTTTTTAAGTTAGCAGTATGCGTGTGTTACAGAAAGGGGTCCCTTCTGGGTCGTGTGAGAATTTAGTTAATTGCGCACGTGACGCATTTGTCAGACACAGTCATTACAACGCTGGCTTTGTCCTGTCGACGTTCCTGTCGGGAACAGTAGCTGCTGGTCACCCCGGAATGAGGCGAGTCACACGGAAGTAGAAGTCGCCACGCCGGCATCCTGCATGACCGACCGTTCTCTAGCGCTGCGATTTTAATCAAACCCCCTTAAACGATGACTCTGTTGAGTCACCAGCTGGAGGAGTCAGGGGCAATGTTTTTTCTTCATATCTGGTATAGACTGTGTTAATCACCTGTTGCCCGTGGCCGCGGGACGCGGAGCTCGGAGAGGGTCAGACCCCGGGGACTGCCCGCCCGATGCCTATTTCCTCTTTCTCCCTCGTCAAGAAGTTCCTGGTCTCATTTGAGATGGCAGAAAGGCCAGCTAAAGCAGGGTGCTCGTCGCCACAGAGCTGGGCGCAGCTGCGTGACGGGGTCTGGCCGACGTGTCCCCACAGCAGGCTCGCCCCTCGCCGGGCCCCTGCGGACGTGGGAGAGTCCACAGCCTCACGGTCAGCACACGGTCCGTGTGGCCTTCTCCCCGCGTCACAGCCGTTCACCTTATGAATCAGTCTGTGTGGGCCACAGGTGCCCAGGCATTTGGTCACTTTATTCTGCGTCTCTGCCAGGAGGTGTGGATGAGATCAATGTGCTAATCGGTACAGTGCCTTCCACGCGGGTGGGCCTCGTCCGATCAGTTGAAGGTCTGAAGAGAATAGACTGACCCTCCCCTAAGTGAGAGAAAATTCTCCATCACGGTGCCTGTGGACTGTATCTTCCGCCTAACAGATACACATCAGGAATTAAGGATTCTGAAGGGAAAGGGGACACACTCGGGGTTCTCCAAGGAAACTATATATAAGAGTGAGTGTGTGTGTGTAACAGGATAAGTTATATCGAGACACTTTGCACCTGGATCACATTATTTTGCCATTTGTCAAGCTATGCTTTAGCATTTGCTCATCAGCGCACACAGCGGAAACCTCTAAGAAAAGTTCTAGAATGCTCGTTGCTTGCCCTCGAGTGAGGACAAAAGCCAACACAGTCAAAGCCGCCTCCAGCCCGGGGCTTCTCCTCGCTGTGAAATCGCTCCCCGAATTCTCCTGACCAAAGCTCCTCAGGGGTAGTTTCTAAGCTGAATCCTTTAACCGTTTCATCGACTTCTAAGAAACAAAATATAAATTCCTGTGAGCCGGTAGGACACGAACTCATAAATGATGTCCGCCCGGTTTTTTCAAGCCTTAGTATTTTTTCCCAAGTTCACTTGCTACTCAGTTCAGCCTCGTTCTGCTATAGAGGGAAACATACATACTTTTCCATAAAACCCCTCTGAAACAAAACCACTTTTAAAGGTAAATTATAAAGAGGATAATAATTAGTCCAAAGGAATAATTATCAAAACCGTACGTTAGTTATCGAATAGAGGAATAAGGGAAGAGAATGGTCCCCACGTCTCATAAACGCGCATCTCGCTAATCGGAGTGTGAACAGTTAGACGTTCTCTCCGTTGGCAGCGAATTCTGATGTCCAGCAGCATCGACGTCACGTGAGAACCTGACAGAACCTCAGGAGCAGGAACCTCACTGTGAGACCTACAGACTCTGAACCAAACCTGGGCCACGAACTACTCCCAGGCGCCGAGAATCGCCTGGTCCGCCCTGCGCTTGCCGGCGCTTCTGATCGCGCGATAAAAACCACGACCAAGGGACAGAACGTTTTCACCGCTGCAAACATGTCCACGTGTGCAGACATCAGCCAGAGGTTAGATGAAGTGGCGAAGTGTACCAAACGCACGAAATAGTGCAAAGGGAAGACACAATGAACTCTACGTAGCTAATAGCCCATTGTTTGCAGTGTATACGTACTATTTTATGTGTTTTACAGGTTTTATTTCATTGACTCTTTCTATAGTGGTATGCGTTAGATTTCATAAATATCCTCCATTTTTATGAAAGGAAAAGAAAAACAGAGAGATCAAGCGCCTGGTCTTGAGATTATACAATTTGCGGAACTTCAATTCAGGGGCACTGAGCACCTGACCAGAGTACGGGAAAGACGCGCTGCCTCTTCTTAACGGGGAGAGACAAGTGGATTTTTATCACAGATGCCTCTACTCGGCTTATGGTGAAACGGGATCTTACTAATACGCAAAATGTTAGTTTAAAGAATATGTGTATGTTTCAGAAATTGAATGTATATCCTTTACATATTTTGAGGTTAAGAATCAAAAGTTTTGGGTCTACTTACATTACAAATTTACTTTGTGTTTTGGGCTGTTATTAACATTTTTTTTTTTTTTGGACAGACACCTGCTTAACTTTTTTTTCTTGAGCTGTCAGAATAGATATTGTGACCTAAGACCCACGCCTCTCTAAATATCTGCATGTCTGTGAGGTGCTATACTAACTAGGGCTTTATACCTCCATTATTCGGTTTAATCTTTGCTTCTGTCAGTAGTTAATATCTTTTATGGAATGATGGAAATAATCTCCCCTTCCCCATCTTATAAATCAAAACTGAATTTGACAGGGCAAGGGGCACTAAAGTTATTCAAATCTAGCATAATACATCCAAAAATATATTCAGGTCTTTTTGAGAAATGTCTCTAAAACCAGCCTTGTAAAAGGCACATAAATTCCAACACGAGTCAGTATTAATATATTGAGTAGCAGCTGTGTGTACATGATGCTTATTTTAATTTCATGTATTACATGGTCTCAGGGCATTTTATTACAGACATATGATGTAGCTTTTTTTCCCTTTTTATTTGCCATTTACATTGAGCTGCTATTATTATAAATACTCTTGATGTTAAAATTTGGTTCACATTCTTATTTACATCCTTGGGTTGATTTTTTAAAGTGGAATCACGGCATAAATAGCATGTACATTTCTAAGCTTTTCAATACCCAGCTAAGTCAACCTTTAGCAATAGCGCATGAACTGTCACTTCTACCTACAGTGCATCTTGGAGATTCAGCCTCCGCCGACAATTGCTACTGAGAGCTAGTACTGTTTTTTAGATTTTGGACAATTTGATGGGAAAAAAAAAATGCAACTCATTTGAATTTGCATTTCTTTGGTTTCTAATGAGGTCATCCTAGCTGACACATTTTTGGGCATATTTATATGTCCTTTCCCGAATTGCTGGAGATATCAGAGCGTCCCATTTTACCGTCTCCCTTTCTAAAGCTGTTACTCAGAAACGCAGCTCTTCGTTTCTAGCGGCCGTGGGCGGAGCTCCCCATCACGTCTCCTCCCTTCCTGCCGTGCAAATTCCTAGGCACGACGAGCTCCGCGAGGCACAAGTAAACTGCATGCGACTACACAGCTGAGGTCACGCGTCCAGACAGACCATTGTACGTTTTGGCGAAGGACATATAAATGTTAATCATCGCATGCCGTTTGCCAAGCAAATAGATCAAAATAGTTAGAGAACAATTACATATTTGTGCGTTAGATAACACCACAGCAGTCTCTCCTAAATTGGTGAAGGTAAATGTGGCCAATCTATGTTTATTTCTGCCAATGTTTATCTGTTGCTTGATTCTCTGGCAGTCACTAAATAATTGGCATAAAATCAGGGGAGAGAGAGAGAGAGAGAGAGAGAGAGAGAGAGAGAGAGAGAGAGAGAGATGCCAAAACCCATATCTCTAGCATGCCGAGTAAATTAAAGCACCAGAAAAAAAAACCTCAGAGGAATAAGAAAAGCCGACTGGCTGGCTATGTTCCACCTGCCGCGGACGGCACACGCCGGGCTGCCTCCCTGGTCATAGAACTGTCCCTTCCGCTCCTACGCCTGGCTGGCCTGGCACTCAGAGCAGCAGCCATTTCCCATGGAATGGGAATGACCTCACCTGTCACATCGAGACCATCCGGAAGAGAATCAACAAGAGGACGTGTAATCTTTGCTGGTGGTTGGACTGACTGACGCGTGGCTGGACGCCTCCGTGGGAGCTGAAAACACAGCGAGGTGGCTCAGGGAGGACCCCCACACCTGCAGTGAGGAGGTCTTGGAAGCTGGGGCGGAGGAGGGGCCGGGGCAGAGGCAGACATCTGTCCTGGTCCACACTGACACAGGACACGGTGAAGGCAGCGAGCCCTGTCGAGGCTGCACGAACGGCGAGGGCAAATACCGCCCTCAACCACTGAACCTGTCCCGATAGGAAAAAAAATTCTCTTTCGCTGGAGGCATAAATAAAATTTTGGGACACACAGGGGTTCGGAATTCTAAATGGAATAAAAGTACGGGACTGTGCAAACTGGCAGATACCTGAATTCCAGCTGTACAGTATCTGCATCTACCCGACAGAGTGGCAGGCTTTTAAACGGTGGTCTTTGGCAAAAAGATTCTAATGGCCCGCCGGAACTATGTCATGAAGACTTCGAAGCAAAATTTGGGATTAATGAGGACACAGAGAGCCTATGGATGATAACCTGAAATAAAAACAGGTCCTCTCCTCTGTTAGATCTAGCCTTCTAGATCAGTTTAAGTCGCCAAATAGAAAAAAAAAAAAGAAAGATAGATTGAAACGACCAATAAAACCAACATGCGAAGGAACACTTGCACCTGTTTTAAAAATTCTCTTTTGATGCACAGAGAACTCAGTCAAAGTAGTCAAAAAAAAATCCACCAAACCGAACCAAAAACACACCAAAAAACAACAACAATCAAAACTCCTACTCGCAGTAGTCTATAGTATATGATATTTGGTCAAAGAGGTGTAGGTGTTGCTGTGAAAATAGTTTTCAATGAGATTAATGTTTAAATAGGGAGAGTCTGAGTCAAGCAGACTGTCTCCCCATGACGTCTGTGGGCTTGTCCACTCAGTTAAAGGCCGTGAGGAAAGCAGACGTCCCTAAGGAAGAGGAGGAGGACATTTCGCAAGCAGACAACCTTCAGGGTCTGGATGCATCGGATGCTCCCCAGGGTCCTGGCCTGCTGGGCCGCCCTGTAGAGTTTGGACTTACACCTCCCTTTTCTCTCTCTCTGTCTTTCTCTCTGTGTGTGAGCGTGAGTGCGTGCACACACACACGTACACGCATTTTATTGTTTTTTTTTCCTCTGGGGAAATATGACAAATAATATATATATATATATGATTTCTAATGTAATCGATCTATAGACTTAGCATAATTCCAATAAAAATATTGCCGAGATGCATGTGTATATATGGTGTGTGCATTTTATATAAATTGAAAAGCATATATTAAAATTTATGTGAAGGTTCAGAGGACTTAGAATAAAAGAACAAGGTGAAGGAATTTTTCTTGATCTATATCAAGAATTAACGTGTCATTTTTTATAAATTAAGATAATGCGATACTAGGACAGAGATAGGCGAATGGATGAAGAAATAAAGAGGCCCTAAAGGGACAAATCCCAAATTGAAATTTGATTAATGGCAAAGCTGGGTTTGGAAGTGAGTAGGGAAATGTGGTCTGTATAATGGATGGTATTAGGTCAATTCAGAACTCACATGGAAAACTGAAATTGGACTTAACGCGTATGCCAAAATTAATGCCCGGTGTATTAAAATTCCATTACAAAAAGAACATTTTCAAAGATAATACAGAAACGCATCTCTATGACTTATGATAGGAGAGGACTTCTAAAGTAAGAAATAGTAAATATAATCCATAGGAAGACATTAAAATAAATTCACCTACGTTAAAATCTAGGGCGTTAGCGTCTCAGGAACCCAGAAATAACATCATCTCATAGAACTGTCGTGATCGTCAACGAACACAATCCACACTGCGCCCGACGAGTGGAGAAATGGCAGTGTGTCCTTCTACGCGACATCCGTCCCTTCCTCTTGCCCAGTCCTCGCGTACCAGCCCCTCACAGGAGACCGTGAGGAAGAGGCGGGCCCCGCAGGACAGCGACGGCCTTCCTTCCAGGCGCCCCCCTGCCTCGGGGGGCGGGGGGTTGAGGGTGAAGGGGCGATGACTTTTGAAGCAGACGTAAGAGCAACATTCTGAAATACACTGAATCCAGTTTCTAAATCCTGAAATGGAAAAGGAAGCTTTACTTCTGGTAGATTAACTGGAAACGATTATAGAAAACTGGAGAGGCGCTCCGCTGATAGGTGGAGGTCTGCCCCATCTAACGGTCTCACACGTACTGACCATCACCGTCGCCGTGATCTCCAGGGACAGGAAGTCCAGGGACTCGGCAGAGGGGGCGCCACACCCCCACACACGCGAACGACGTGAAACTGCCTGAGCTCCAGGGGGTCCGCAGCACGACCGCGGGCGTCTAATCAGTCAGCGGAGGACACCGTTCCTCTAAAGGCACGCGCTGAGTACGCCAGGAGTTGGGTGTTAGGAGATTTAAAAGTTATCAAACTAAAATCTTCATCAACACTGGCCTAGGGGGATTCATGCTTTCAAAGACCGGTCTGCTTTTCGTGTTTTTGCCGTTGCAGAGTTTGTCCCGGTTTACAGAAACAGAACAAAGCCTGACGTCGGGCTGACTCCCAGCGGAAGTCCTTTTGTGCTATCACTGGTCCTGGGCGGGACCCGGTTGCCACCGGGACACCGGACGGAGCCCGCATGGCCTCTGCTGCTCTGGTTTAAGTAGGAAACCTTCGCTCAGAACTTAGCCAAAGGCAGCTGAACGTCGGCCAAAGCAGGGAATTCTGTAAGCACGTTTACGAGGCTGCCCATACACACACTCAGATGCACACACTCAGACGCACACACTCAGACACACACACACCCTCACACACACTCAGACACTCACACACCCTCACACACACTCATATATATATCAACAAAGGACACACATACAGCAGCTAACCGTAAGAAATTAACTGGCAAACACACGTGACTGCTGTTAGGCGCATTCGGCCCGTCCGTGCGTCCGTCACACACTCGTCTGGGCTGGCACTACCAGAGCCGGTGTCCCTGCCCTGTCCGCTCCCGCACCGGGCGGCAGGGGTGGCATTAAGCACTGCTGTGTGTCACTCCCACTGCTTATGGTCCTGATCTCTGCCCAGCAGCAAACCGTGACCTCGGCATCTCAGAGGGCTCATGGCCTTCGTGCCTCATTCCCTAGTCGGAGAACTGCTGACCTAAAAGATGAAATTATTATTTGTTAAAAATGTCTTTCAACAGGAAATCACCATTAAAATAACTTTGAACTTATAAAATGTCTTATTTTATCAAAAAAAAAAAAAACAAATTTTCAAACATTCTCAAAGACTTCGCGTCTCATCCTTCGGCCAACAGCAGTATCCGGCCACCAATCCCCGGGGATTAGGGCCCACTTTCCACTTTCTATCTGTTGCAAAGGTGAGTATTTCAGTCCATAACTGCTTCATTATAAATTAAAGGGTATATTTTTGGTACTAATGAAAGGCTCGATTTTAATTCATCTAATAGTCTCCTTAATGACATCTAATTAGGACCTCTGTTAAGGGTTCATGATGTTACATTCCTCATTTGGTTTTTCCCATTAAATTAGCATTAAGGTTATTTCACTCTTTTATTAAAAGTTCACTATTAATAGCTATATATATATATATGTAATTTACTCATGTGTGTATAACCTTTATGATGCTGGACTATGCTTCCTGAGTAGGCCGAATGCACCTGTTCTCTTCTCTAGTTAATAACTGAATTAATCTTGTTAAGGATTTAGGATCTCCTTTTCCCCTTTCTCAGAAAAATCTCAAAACTGGAGTATCTCCATAGAAGTTCTATCATTAACTAGATATATTGGGTGAAAGTGACTCAATGATCAAAGTGATTTTATAATGAGGACACAAATGTCTGATATCCTTTTTTTTAAGATTTCTATTCTGCATTAGTATTACAGTAATGTGGCTTTGAAATAGCCTCTTTAAAAAAATCATTTTATGGCCAGCTTATAAATTTATAGGACCCCAAGTCTCATTATTAATCGTACCTAATGGATTTTTCAAAATATCAATGGAAAACTCTCGAAGGTAACAACATATGAGTTTGGTTCTCTTAGCGATTTTCTTTGGTCTTATAAATTGTTACAAAATAAGAGGACTCAAAGTGAGGTTCTGATTTTTTTCATATGAAACTGCCATATTGATATTTTCACTTCTAACACTATACCTGACTTCAGTGTGTATCTAGTTTTAACAAGGAACATTCATTATAAGTCAGCCACAATCCGTTGAACATGTATCTAATGCTTCAAAATTATTACTTTCTGTTAAGTATCCCCCAGTGTAAATTAAGTTCACTGGGAAATTGTAAACTTATTCTTCTCACTGACTTATCAGCTTCTTTGAATTAATATTATTATACAAATATCATGTAATCCTATATTATCAATTTCTACATCAAACTATAGAAAAAACAAAACAAAACACAAAATCTCAACAAGAATGATGAGAGAGATGGTATTTGTTGAACTATCTTTGGCATATCTCCTTTTTCTAAAATATGACAAATAGCTTTAGGGACTATATGATCATATCCCAAAGAATCAAAACACAGAGACCTAACAAACATAAGATCCAATATATGGCAGATTTTAATTATTTGCAGTTGCATGAAAATGTCCACATTTATCCATGATCCGTGCTATGTCCATCAATAATTAATCTTTGCAAAAATGATTTTTTTCTACTGAAATAGAACAACTGATTAGAATCTTTCTGAGAAGTGAAAAGATTTCCCCATTAGAAATTTATTGTAAAAATATGAAGATGAATCTGGAGAAACCGATTATAAAAGGATCGATCTTCTACAGAAGGCAAAATACTATACAGAATAATAAAAATATTTTTTCTACTGTAGAATATAATCTATTGTACATAAAATAACATAAGATTCCAGGATAAATGAGACACTTCAGAAAAATCAATGAACTTGACAACTTTTGAAGGTATTCAAAGAACTGTTATTTTTCAACTTGACAGAAAGTTTCTTACAAAGTGATAAAATCAACGAACTTCTAGCCAAATGCAGAAGTCTCCTATATATGTCCTAAGGAATACAATGTGCATAATGAATTATTTTTAAGGGACTAGGCATGGTGATTATCTTTATGACCTAAAAATTGCAATCATTGTTGATGTGATACAGAGGCTATAACTCAAATTACATGAATTTTCTTTATGTGTCTGGGAAATAAAAGTTGTTAAGTATGAGCTAGAAGGAGAAAAGCTGATCGGCTCTTCAGGCAGGTACACAGTGCCGGAAAAACGAAAATCAGAATTCATGGCCCCTAAGGCAGACGGCCTGGAGCGTCGAGGCGCCGAGGAAAGGCAGAACAGAGAAGGAAGCCCAAGTTTGGTTTCCCTTTGCCCTCGATATATTCGCAAACCCCCGGGGCCTGGAGGCTGAGGGGTGCAGGAAAGAGCAGCAGCTAGGAGTTCCGGCTGCCAGCAGGCTCGCGGGGGAGGGGGCGGGGGAGGCAAGGACATTCGGCAACTGCAAAGGCATAACTGACGAAGAGTAGAGCACAAAGGAAATGCTTCCGAAGGGCGGAAGCGACCCGTGCAACGTCGTGTAAGTTTGGAGCGAACACGAGAGAACGGAGAGACACACTCACTACCTGACGTGTTCTGATTGGTAATTTTCCAAAACCGATGAACGGCATCGAGCCCCAGGCCCCGACGTGCCCCCCGCCACGGCAGGGTCGGCAGGTCCGTGAGGGTAGAAAACCGGGCCGACGGTCGCCCAGGACCGGGGTCAGCGATGCGGACGGCCTGTCACGAGCGCTCTCCCCGACGTGACGACGACACCCCGAACCGAGCCGTGAGCCCGGCTGCTGAGCAACGGAAGTCCGCGGCCTGCCAGCACGCTGCACACTCACGGCCAGCGAACGTCATGGTGCGCACGTTACACCCGGGTAAACCTGTCCAAAGTACACGAAGGCCGGATGAACACGGAGGAGAAACGCGCCCGAAAAACGAGGGCCGCGTGACACGGCGAGGAGCAGAGCAGATGGTAACAGCACGTGGATGAAAGAGGTGATGCTGTCAAGTTAAAAAAAGGGCTGCGCTATGAACATGTAAGTAAAGACATTAGTAGAATAAAGGAACCGGTTTTTGAATTACTTAAAATTAATTATCTATGAGAGAGAAAGAGAATGTGAGAAAAGAGTGTGAGGACATTAAAATTAAATATTAGACGGCAGATTTAAATCCACAAGAGTAGTTATTACACTACATATGAATGGCGAAATGCTTTAATTAAAAGACAAAGACTGTCAGATTGGATTTTAAAAACAGATATGTACTACAGTTACATACTTCTTAAAAGAAGAATACAAAAAAATGAATAGTAAGATAGGAATACTAAACACCAAGCAAGCCGTAGCTAACACTAATTAATGTATCTGACATTTTTATCAGAGTAAACTTGAATGTAAAAGATACACAAAAGAAAGGTAGTAAATGCTAACAATTTTTAAAAAAGGACTAAATAGTTAATTAATCCTAAGAGAATCCTAAGAGATAAGCTATTAGATTTCCATTTTCTTGATTCATTGTACGCCTGATATTATTGTTTCTCTCTGAAGTAACATTTAATAACAGGCCCTCGAATCTTACTCAGGGCTGATAAAATAAATGGCCGTGTAAAAACGCTTCTGCTCTTTTTTCACCAAAATACAACTTAATGTTTTGCTCATTCTTTATATCCCAGTAAGGACTCTTTCCGAATGCTGTAGCAAAGGGGAAGCTTGTTTTCCCTTCGGAAAGGGGGAGCGATCTTTCCTTTCAAGGTCGGGGCATGATCCGCTGGACGTGACGTATCGCGTGTGCTTTCTGACAAAGCGTCTGCTTCGATCCCCGCCTCCCGCCTCCCCTGGGGAGTCCCGCGTCCGCCTTCCGACCCGAATGCCAGCCGTCCTATGGCCCGTGCGTTTTCACCGCGCAGCAACTCGAAGAGCGCTAGCCGTTCAGTCAAGAGCTGGCGGGGAGCGGGGAGCGGGCAGGGGGTTTGGACGGGAGACGCTCTAAACACAACGCGAGGCTTCTCGTGGTCTTCAGGGTGGGGGAGAGGAGACTTAGAAAAACGATGGGAAAGGGTGCTGTGAAGGCCGTTAACAGAAGTGGCAACAACATAAACCACGTACGCATGGAAATGCGAATAATGCACGAAGCAGATAAACTACTCTGCAGGTTACATGGCTCACGCTTAATTATTTCTTCTCTATCCTACACGGTTTAATGCTCCCCATGAGTCCAACGACATGTAAAATAACTGAGTAAAACATTAGCGTGTTCTTTTGAATTAACGCTAAGTTTAGTTAGAACCATTCACGTCCAATAACATTAAAACACATAAATTTGTTGTCGCTGGCTATTAACGCTTTATTTTTCACTGTGTAATAATGTGTATATTGAGTTAGGTTTCATCAATTTCCTGTGAACTGTAATTTCAAAGCATGCAAACTACGTGAATTGAGAGCAGTCACCATATTATTTACGAACAAATTCCTCCATCCTGTTCTATCGACTTAATAAAATATTCTTAAGAGCTCAAAGAGAATATAGATACTGTTGCCATGTTATTGGAGTTTATCTTATCTGAATAAAAAGAATGATATTTTTCGTTTTTCATATTTCATATTTTTCCTCTTATTAAAAACCAATTAAGAAATCCCTACAGAAACTTCACATTTAAATGACTTCTTTGGAGAGACATCTGAGTCAGGCCGAATTAAGCCGTGAAGCGCAATATTCATAGCCCTAAGAACTATGCAATCGATGGTTCCCAAATTTGTGATTAACAGAAAATATAATAATTCTCTAAGGAGCATAAATTATTCAAAACCAATTTTCAATTCTCTAAATGTGTTATTTAAAAAAGACCCAATGAGCCATGTTGCATATTTGAATTAATTATTATCATAAAGAGCACAGTTACGATGCACCCCGAGATCGTTCAAAGAGGAGTTTTACCTTTCAGATGGAATAAAATTGCCATTCATTCAATCTCTAGATGTGTAAATAGCGTCATTAAGTCAATTTATCAAATGATTAGACAGCATCATGTGGCAGTGTGGTAAGTGGAAAAATTAAATGTAGAGAGTTAAATTGTGCTTTGAACATTGAAATTGCTATCACTTTGGGACCGGTGTAATTAAGATTTGGTGGTCTAAAAAAAAAAAAAAATCATCTAGTAAGAGGATAATGGAGGCTGAGTCCCAAACTCACGGCCCTAGCGAGTCTGCTGTCAGCTCAGAGGAAGGCTCTGGCTCACCTACATTCGCGTCTGTATGGTAAAATGCTCCGTCTCTAGGAGTTTATGGGATGCAATGCCGTCTAGGGTGCGTGCGGGGTAAGGCCAACGGCTGTGCTCGTGCAGACAGACCCCAGGCGAAGCCAGTGCCGGCTGTGCGAGCCTCGCCCCTTCTTGCTCGGCTGCTCGTGTCATTGAACGTTCTGACTCTTAGCGCTGCGCACCAGCATTTTGAGACAGACATCCTCTATGAGACGTTTTCGCAGCATGAAATGATTTTTACCTGAAAACATTTTATCCTCCAAAACTACTTACCCAATTGAATGTGTATTCCAAAATTCAATAAACCTTTTTTTGAAAAATCCGTGTGCTAGGTATAAATAATACAAGGTAAGGAAGACATGTGCTCAGCTCTAAAACATGACATTATCGTCACGCACACGGCTTCCCAGAGCAGATGTTTTCTGAGGATGGCCTGACTCACTGCAGGGACTCGAGGGACATCTACGGCCTCTGCCCATGAAATGCCAGTAGCACCCTCCGCCCCCAGCTGTGATCGACAAAAACGTTCCTGGACATTGTCAAACGTTCCCTGGGGGCAGAGCAGCCTACGACTGAGAACCTCTGAGGGAGAAGCAAACCATTACAATACGAAAAGTCATAAGTGTGCAACAGAGACGCTTTTAAGGGCTACAGGAAGGTGGGCGAGGGTCAGAGAGGACGTGTCTAGACAGCTCAGGGCCCTGCGGGGGGATCAGAAGCGGTGGCTGGAATTCTGACAGGGGGAAAGGCGGCAGGGCGGGCACTTGGTTCCCCCCCCCCCCCCCGTCACACAGAGCACAGAGTCTTAGGTCAGTATACGCAAATGTTTTATCCTACATCCTAATTCGCTGTGCTGTTGTTTCTGTCTCTCCTTTTGTAACCATGTCACAGAAACATTTCTTCAGCTCAATCTGTGCTTCCCAATCTGGTTCTAGTTCTGTATTAATAGTTATTTATAATGCAGTAACAATACTTACTATGTATCTACCATAGTTACAAGCACTCTCTACGATTTAATGCTTATAACAGTTATACGTGGGAAGTACTAAGATTACCTCCATCTCATTGACAAGAGAAATAAATCACAAATCCTTACATTCAAATTGTCCACATAGCTAATGAGTACAGAGCCGGGATTTGAGCTCAGGTGACCCAGCTCTACCACCTCCATCCTCGACCGCTGCCGATACCCGGCCAAACGAACGTTTCTTCTTTGTTTGTCTTTGTCACTGATCAGCCCAAGGTTAATCCAGCCTCATGCCCACCCGCTAGAGTGGCTTCAGGTCTATGACTGAATATCCCATTAAATCAATTTGTAAAGGCAAACAGATTTCAAACAATATTATTTAGAATCAATATAACGAATCCATTCATCTAAAATTCCCTGTGAAGCGTTTCATTGACCTCTATAAGTTTTGTGCGTCAGGACATGGCGAGCGTCACTGGCCCCGTTTCGCATCCGGCCACAGTAACAAACAGGGCTGTGAGCTCCCGCCCCCACCCGCAGACGCCACGCGCTGGGGGGCGGGGTGGGGTGGCCCCCGCCCGTCTAGTGACACCTGCACAATTAGCTCGGGGCCCCGCGTGGCCGCCTGCGTGCGCCAAATGCGGTTCTGTCTCCTGAGGACGTTGGCACCCAGCACAGACCCCACGGGTCTGGATTTCCTCATTTTGTCCTGCAATTGTCTGTTCTTTCGCCACATCTTACTTTAGTCATTGGCTTTGTTTCCTCGTTTCAGTCATAAAATTCCTGTCCCAGCAAAACAATCTCCTTTCGACATCTCCTAAGTTCCCAGTTAGACTCTCTTTTCTAGGTTTTACTCCTGTTTTTTGAAGAACACTACCTTTGAAGACCTCGATTCCAGTACATCTTGGAAGTCTTATTTCTGAAACATTTTAAAGAGCCACAGGCTTCAATTTTTGTTGACATTATATTCTGTAATTATATTTTATCTTAAATGGGGAAAATGCCAGCAATGCTGAAGTTGCCTAAGTAACTAATACTTAAAATTCCATTTCTCATATTTCTTGATCTGTTTTTTCCCTACCAGACACCCGAGCTAGACGTGAAGCAAGTCCTTGTGAATTTTTCCACAATTTCATCCAAAAGCCCAAGAAACATTTTCACTGGTGTGGTGTGAAACCACACATCCATATTACAAGTATTTGTGTCTAATGTCTAAATATATGTTATATTTTATATTATACATGAAATTATTCTCATAAAATTGCTTAAAAATTAATTTGCCCCCGAGTGTTTTCCATTTGAACTGACGCCGCCCACGTCTGTAAAAGCGAGCGAGCGAGCCGACCTCAGTGTGGCCGGGCAAGCCGGGGGAGGCAGGCTCGCAGGTGACAGCCAAGTCCACCGGAGCCCGCGCGGGGCCGTGCGCAAGCCGGGCCCACCGCGGCCTCCCGCGGCTGGGGCAACGATCCTGGCTGCCACACGGGGAACGGGCCAGGACGCCTCGGAGGCCGGGCGCCGGGGCCGGTGAGGACGGCTCCCTGCTTCGCTGCCGTGTGCCGGACGGCGGGGTGGAGACGCGTCTGATCACAGCAGCGGAGCCACGCGCGAGCCAAGTGCTGCGGAGGCGGAGGGACGCCATTAGCTCACAGGCGGAGCTCACACACGGTGGGGACAGACAGGTCAACCGGGCAGGCGCAGAGGAAAATCGCGAGAGTCATCCCGACGTCTCTGAAATGCATCTGTCAGGCTCGCTCCTTACTGCTCCTGAGAGACACACCGGGGACATGATGCCATTCTTGGAATTCGGAAGGTGACCTGCAAGAGTCACCGGAAACTTCCGGTAACCATGACCGTGATGGCCGGTCGCCCGCGACGCAGCCCCCGGGGGCCGCCGCCCTGTACGCGCCCGGCGCAAGGAGCACGTGACTGAACTCTTGGTCCGTTGCGCTTCTTAAGGAAAAAGACACATTTATAAAATGCGACGGGCCCTGAGACTTCAGGAGAAAGGAACTGGCCTCAGAGTCGCCTGGCCCGGGGTCACGTTCAGGGTCTTGGCAGGTTACCTGGCGCCTCTGAGCCGCGGTTCCTTCTGTGGCCACCGCGTTGTAGCCGTTGTGAAGAATGAACTCGTTCTCTGCTGGGCAAAGGCCATCGGTGACTGTGTGTCCTGCGGAAAAGCAGACCGGAGATGGAATGGCGTGACGTCCCCTCCTCGTCGGCCTGTGTTCGTCCGGCAGCACCTTCCTGCTCGTCGCTCTTTCGAAGCTGGCATTCCGCCCGCCTGGGACACAGCTCTGCGGATGCCGGCACGCACTCGCGTGTTCCTAGGCGGTCTCCGCGCGCCGTTCGCGACCGTGGGTGCAGACTTCTCCGCGGGAGCGAGCCGCGTCTCCGCGAAGGCTCCGCAGTGACGTGTGGACGCGTGGGGTGGGGGCGTGAGGAGGAAGGAAAGCTACCTGAAGTAGTTGTATATAACTGGACGCTTACTTGAAGCTTCTGCGATAATATACAACGTTTCTGAGCATTTAGTATATGCTGAGCACATGTTCTGTGTTTTTTTATAACTTAACTCGGATCTTTCTAGATCACGGCAGTAACATCATGAGACAGTTCCTACAGCAGGCGTTTCACATTTTACAGACAAGGACGGGTCCGCACTCACAGAGCTGGTGGCGGAGCGTGGCCGTGACTGCCAGCTCGGCTCCCGGCCCACGCTTCGCGTCAAAGGAACACGAAGCCCACGTGAGAGGAAGAGGTGAGCTGCATCTTCACAGCGTGTTTACGCACGGACACGGCGGGCTCACGAGGTGATGTTGCGAGGATCGTCCCCCGTCCGCTGCCCCTTTCTCAGGCGTTTAGCACCTAAACCATTCCGGGCCGTTCCCTCAGGGGAGGGCCGCTTTAAGGACAAAGCGGGGAGTGGCTTCTCGGGTTCTGTGCTGCGGGAGGAGGGGGCTTGTCTCGGACGGTGTGGATTACGCCACAGCCTACTTCCTGCCGAAGATTTCTGCAAGGCCTGGCACGGCAGAGATGCTGCGGCTATGAAGGGGGGGGAGGGGGAGGAGGAGGAGGAGGACGAGGACGAGGACGAGGAGGAAGAAGAAGAAGAAATTTCTGTAAACTGATATAGAATAATTTCTTGGATATATTATTCTGTGGAAAGGAACAAAGCAAAATTGTATTTCCTTTATATAAGTAAAAAGAAATGTAAACATGCTTGAGAGAGAGAGAGGAGAGGAGAAGGCAAGGGAGAGAGAGAGAGAGAGACAGAGAGAGAAGATTCAGAGTTTGCTAAGCTCCTTTCTGAACATACCGAGAAATTGATACCCTGAGTCTGGAATAAAGAAAAACGAGTCCGTTCACCTCCAGGTCAGTAGTTTGAAGCCACCTCCGCACGGCGCTAGCTCTAAGTATGAAATATGGGCTGTTTGGTCGGCTCCGGAATAAGGACAGAACGGCTGCCCTGTCCGGGGCTGAAAGCCGTTCGTACTCCCCAAATCAGCAGCCCTCTCCCCACGACGACTGAGACCGCAACGGGGTGCCGTAAGGCGGCCTCACGCGGCCCCTGCTCAGCAGTGCATAAATGCGTTCCGAATCTCTCCGAGACGCGTTCTATTCACAATGGGAATCAAGTAGTTCCCACTTCGGTCACACATCGGCAGTGGGACATGCGATCTATGCCTTACTAAGATTACAGAATTCAGGGCCAAGACCTTATTTCGGCTACAAGCTGTGCTGTTAAGTGTCGGGCCTTCTCAGGGATGAAGGCGGCACCCTGAAATCTGATGCCTCTTTCCTGACTTATGATTACACGTCCCTATAATTACATTCTACCGCGGCACCACGATGCCTTCCTTCACTGCAGACACTCCCTGGTGTTTTTAATGGACGGGCGGGTGGATGGATGAAGAGTGTTTGAGCTAAAAACGGAACCAGAATCCATGGTACAGCCGGTTACTTTCGTGTAGCTTAAAATTTCATTGAAAACCGTCTGAATGACCAAGGACACGCCAGCTTGGACAGCGCCCGGAGGGGGCGCGGAGGCGGAGAACGACGGCGCCAGGCCCCGGGCTGCCCTCTTGCCCAGAAGACGCCGCTCTCCTTTCTGCTGCCTGCACTGAAACTGGAAGCAACGGCATCGGTCCGATCCAGATTCGCTCCGCCCTTCTACCTGCTCCATCTTAGTTTGCAACCCTGTCCCCGGGTCTGACGGATTCAGCCTCGGGAGGCACCGAGAGGCAGGGAGGCGGTCCGGGCGCTGGACACACGCGTGCTGGGAAGTGCCCGTCCCCTCGTGCCGACGTGACGGAAGAGCCTCGGGCACGCCACACACCGACACGGCGCCAATCAAAACCGACACCAGCCCCCGCCTGGGCCGCGCGGGTCACAGGAGACGACAACCGCGAACGTGCGAGGTCTTGAGCGGGGCCCCGAAGGGCTTGTGTGGCCTGTGGCCCGGGACGGGACCTCTGCGGTTCTGGATAGCAAGGCCAGAGGACGTGTCCCTGATGACGGCCCATCTGAACGGAGACCAGAACCTGGCAAGGAGCTGGCAACGAGTTACCAGGACGGGGATTCCAGGCAGCGCTCCCAGCAGGGCAAAGGGGGGCCGCGCTGGCGAGCACGGGGACCGCGGGGCGGTTCGTGCGGCCGGGGCCGTCACTGAGGGGGGGCCGTGTACGACGAGCCAACGGCACCCCGAAAGTCGGGGAAACTGGCTCGTACTCGGAGCGCGACTGGAAGCCATCAAAAGCTGCTGCGCAGAGAAACGTCATGGGCCGGCTGACATTTCTGCGAGACGCTGTCGTGTTGAGCAGGGACTCAGCGGGACCACCGCGGGAGCAGGAAGCGAGGACGGTACCGCTGTCGGGATCCTGAGCGAGCGTGTCACTGCTGAGACCCGGACGGGCAACGTGTGGCCGGCAGTGGAGACCGCGAAAGGCGAAAGGGGATCGGAATCTGAATGCATCTGAAAGGAGACTCGACAACGATTATCAGCTGGTAGGTATTTCAGAGAGGGAGAGAGAGAGAAGGAGGGAGGGAGGGAGGGAGGGAGGGAGGGAGGGAGAGAGAAGGAGGGAGGGAGGGAGGGAGGGAGGGAGAGAAAGAGAGAGAGAGGGAGAGAGAGAGAAGGAGGGAGGGAGGGAGGGAGGAAAGTATCGACATCGATCCTGGAGCAGAGATCCCTATCTGTATCTATTATTCTTTTGGAGATGTACTGAGTAGTTGCAATGATCAGCACCAGTTGAGTTTCCTGTCTAACGTATGTTTTTACATATCCAAGTGCTCAGAAACCATTAAAAAAATCAGTTTTTTTTTTCAATCATATTCACAGCTGGTGATTCTAAGTTTGACCTTTGTAATGACCCTATAATTTCATATATTTGATTGTCATATTTATTGCAAACATTTGGCTTTCATTCTTGTCCTTAGCAAATTAACTTTTCAGAAGTTAATCTCAAACACAGTTGTTAGCAAGAGCCTTTCCTTGGTTCAGCAGTTTGCTAGTACAAAATATTAACGATAAGCCTCGAGAATTCTTCTTAATCTAAAACAAAACAAAATTAAGTGGTCTGGGAAAAATACGCTGTTATCCCGTGATAGTTGCTATAGATACTAAGCTCCTTCCCAGACCCAAGCTGTGTCTGGGAGCATAAAATATTAGGCATTTGATTAACTTGTGATTAACTTTATTCACAAGTAATTCACGTTTTATATGTTCTTCCATAGATTAATGTGTTTACATTCACAGATAAGAGAACTTTGAGAAGAAAACCCTCTCTGATTTCCAGTTTCTTTAGAAGAATGATTAAAAATACATCAGAACATGTGGAACCTTTTACTGATAGCCTCCATCGTTTTCAAGCTTTTTATTCTTCTTCAGACTTTTAGCATCCACTCATTTCATGTCATTTTAGGTCAAAACACATTATCCATATAACTTAGAAAATTATGATTTCTTTGTTCATTTTTGTGTTTAAAATTTCTAAATAAAAAATAAATTTCTATTATTACCTTTTTACTTTTATTGTTACCCCTTTAAAATATTTTTTTAATGTTTAAAAGTAGAATCCTTGAATAGGCCTCAGAGCTGTGACTGAGAAATAATTAGCTTGGAAAAAAAATAAATTATTTAGTGTTAAATAACTTTGTACATATAATTATATTAAATAAATATTTTAAAATAAGCTCTTCTTATTTTCATGTATATTTATTGGCATATTGAAATACATAAGAAAGCAGTATGTTAGGTCTGGTATAAAACTGAAATTGTTTAAAAATAATTTAGATACAAATCAACAATCTACGAAACTGTCGGAGACATCATCAAAACGTAAATGCAAATTGTGTTTCTATATGTAATCGTCATGAACATAAAATCGAGAAGCTCCTATATTTAATTACCCCTCTTTAATGAAATCGTGATAAAGGAAACACGTGCGTGAACGCTTCGGTTCGTTTCTTGCCGTTTTACTAAAGCGGGTCATTTTAAGTCGTAAAATCCGATCTGTGCCCAGTAGTGTGGAGCGCCTGCACGGTCGCCTGTTCCCACTCAGGAACGAACGAGCGGGCCGTGGCCGGCGTCCACGCAGCGCCCCGCGGAGGCATGCGCGCTTTCCGGGATCTGCCACGTTCAGCGATCGAGAATTACGACCTTTCGTAAATGGAGCTAAGACAGCTAAAGCCAGGAAGCTGCGAAGAGAACGACGTTCTCTGCTTCCACGACCGTCGGTGGGCGAGAGCGACGGGGAAATGGCACACGCGGGGGCGCGGTCAGGACGGGGACCCAGGCGTCATTTCGGGGTAATCGCCGTCGCGGGCGCTGCCGGCGCGTGTCCTCGGGGCGAACAAGCCTCACCCCTGGCCAGGTCACAGCGAGAACACAGGGCCCTGGGTGCCACGCCCCTCGTTTTCTCGCCATGACCCCGAAGAGCTGTCACGTCGGGCATCTGACGAGACAAAGAGCGTGTTGGGGTCTCAGGACGGGTGGAAGGACAGGAGCCCAGAAGTTTTGCACTTCGGAGTGTCTTGGCCCGAGTTATACAGAATGAACAGGAGGAAACATGCTGAAGACGAGACGCGGTTCCCAGAGGTGAATATGCAGCCGCGAGACCCTCGCCGCTCCGACAGAGCAGGCCGAACGGCTGCTTTCCCTGCAAGCGGACGAAGAGCGGACCCGATGGACCACGACTGCGGGCCACAGAGGCGGCAGGAACATTTCATAAGGACTGTGTTTTTAGAACAATAAGGCCTCGGAATTTCTTTTGTGTTCTATGTAAATAATAAATCTTACATTTAATGTATCTCATGATATCCCACTGAAAGACGTAAAAATATCGCTTGTCGGGAATTGTGGATCTGTGATGGGAGAGGGACTATGACTATGGCTAACCTGCTAGGAAACAGGATTTCTGAGTGTTTTCTTAGAATTGTGTTCACATAATTCATTACTCAGCCCACATGTAGGCAGCGCGTCAGAATTTAACTCAAAAGCAATGGGAAATAATAAAGATTTCAGGGACGGTAGTCGTATGAGTGAACGAGTATTTAACAGAAATTATTCAGTTGGTGAGCACGGACCTGCGGTATGAGAGGCGAGGAGGTATGAGAGAGAGAGTCACATGGGAAAAGAACCGGTCTTGGCCACGAGCGGCGAAGCTGGAGAGGAAGGATGGGGCTCAGAAACATCTGGAATGCTAGCAGCAGAACTCCTGTGAGGCACGTGCCCAGGGAGGCCCCACGGCGCTGTTGCGGTAACGGTCTGGCCGGTGGGAGGGCCGTCGCCGGCCCTACAGGAGGCCACCGAGGAGGGCCAGCGCGGGGTGGGCGGTCAGGGGCGGAGGCGGCGCGGGCGGCATCTGCGGCAGGTCGGCCGTGGTGAGTGAGAGCCCCCGGGCCCCGCCATCGGCCTGCGGAAGACGGAAGGTCTGAGAGCGAGGCCAGCCGCCGCCCGGGACACCAGTGTCCACAGAGCGAAGGCAAGGGCGGGGCAGATGGTGGCGCGGACATCAGGGAGGAAGCCAAGTGTGAAACACGGCGAATCGGCACGGCCGCTCGGGGCCTGGCGGACGGAAGCGGGGACGGAGCGTCCGGCGGACGCGCTGAGGGCCGCCCCTGCAGCATCTCCCCTGTCCGGAGCCAGCGTGCCCGGAGTCCCTCAGCTCTCGCCCCCTTTTACGTGCCAGCGAGTGCTCCCGAAGGCTGCGTCCACAGCTACATGTGTTCTGGATTCTTCCGGCGTTATCTCAATGAGAAGCCACAACCTGCCACGAAACGTGTCCCCGTGGAGGGCTCCGCGAGGCCAGGTGTCAGCGCTGGCCTGCGGCTCGGAGGAGGGGAAGTAGCTTCGCTCTGGGGAAACTAGGGCAATAAGGCTGTGAAGACCTCGCTAGTAATACACACGCTTAGAAAGAAGGCGGAGCCCACCCACAGGTACTTCTTAATTCCCTCGTCAGACATTTGCCCGCTACCGTTCTTCTAATTTATTCATCAAACAAAATCCCTTGCTCCTTATTAATTAGCGACTCCAACTTAGAACCATGCTGGTTCCTATCAGACCATCTGTCAACGCGACGATTTCGTTTGCGAAGCAGACCGCTGTCTTTGAGAGCAGAGTAGCTTCCCCGTCCCACGCATGACACCAAAGCCTTCGTTAAACCCTTTGGTTTTCTGTTGTCTGCTGTCGCTCGAGTCACCTGAAGTACGGAGAAAGCGGGAAGGTTTGGCGACGTGCGCAGGTGACCAGGAACTGGCCGCGGCGTTCCCGCTGGCGCCCGGGGGACGGGCCGAGGCGGACACTGGCGCGTGCGGGCCTCGAGCCAGCGACCGCCCTCGGGAGCGCGTTTCACGGTCTGCCGCGCCGACGGGAAAGCCAGGCCGCCCTCCGTCTCCAGGCCCCCGAGCGGGCACGGCGAGAGCTGCGGGGCGCACGGCCACGGGGGCCTGCCAAGTTCCCGGGCGGACACCGCGCCCCGACGGACGAAGGGTGGGGCGCGGCCCGCTCCCCGGCGTGAGAGGCCCCGGCCCGCGTCGTTCCCCACGGCTGAGCCAAAGGCCTGCGGCTGCTGCTCTAGCAGACGGAGCCGAACCTTATCCTAAGTAAGACCCCCCGACAGAACGGTCCCAACGCGAGAATTCCGGAACACGGGCCCACCCCTCAAACGCTGGACAAGAGGGGCGAGGTGCGGTGTCTAAGGCGACCGAAACATGGCATTAGCATGTTGTCGCTCCTTGTTTTACGTTGGGGAGAGAGACCGGATGTTTACTCCTCTTCGTTACACAGGACGAATGCGGCTCGGGAGAGGGGTCCGCGTGTGGCCTCCGGGCTCCCCCACTGCGCTGCTGCTTCCCCTCAGCCCCGGCTCTCGACAACAAACGGCCAGGACACCGGCCGGGCACCACGGCCACCCTGCTGAAGGCCTTTCATCGCCTCCTCAAGAGAGGGTTCTGCTCTGCTGGTGATGTTTTCTGATACGTAGGCCGAGATTCTTTCCTTCTTATGCTGCCTGGTTTTTACATCGTAATCTCACTTTATATTTTGCGTTTATGTTTTAATTAAATTCACATAGAAGGCACCTAACTGGGCCCGAGCAGACTTCAGTGTCGGGGAAGGCAGCAGCCTGAAGGGCGATGGGACGGAGAGTGACCGCAGGGGCGACGAGGGGGTTCGCGCGAGGGGAACCCCGGGCCCCAAGGGGGCGGCTCCCCCGGCAGCAGGAGGCTCGCGGCACCGGGATGCTCAGGGACCGTAAACAGGTGGAAAGGGGCGAGACAGGCCAATGGGACACTTCGGGGGGAGGCAGGAGAAGTGAAGTTACTAACTCAGAGTTTTGGTAAAGTTAGATGAGGTAACAGTGGTTAGCAAGCAGATAGCGGTCGGCACTGTTCACAACGCTTCACACTAACTCACCGAACCACCCCAACAATCCCATGCGATGGAGACTATCGTCTCCCTCTTTAGAGCAGAGACACAGTGAAGGTGACTCGCTAGGCTGAGGTCACACCTGTTGACAGAGCGGCCGGAATTCCGACCCCAGAGCTGAGGCCTCGGAACGCCATTACATCGCTCAATACGTTCATGGGTTCTCACTGTCGCAGACAGAGTGAGATCTGTCCTAGACTTGGAAGCACTTTTTAATATAAAGGGTCAGAAGAAAGATATACACAGTCACGCTTTAACGTACATACCTGCATCTTCGGTCTATGAAATCTGACGTGTACTTTTGGTAAATAAAATTGTAACCATACCTTAAAATATTTTTTTTTCAAATGTTCGTCGTTTTTAAACAGATCTTTGCCCACATAAATGACGTCTGGAGGCCCAACCCCTACGGAGCAGGCGTCGCGGGGAGAGTCACGGGGAGGGACACAGGTCGGCTCTGAGCACAGAACCTCCGGACACGGCTCTTCCGCTCGACCACGTGCGGGAAGCGCTCAAGCTGCCAATGCGGAACCGCAGAGCACACGACATTCACGAGCTCGTCCCGCTGCGCTCGGGGGTGACACTCGGAACCACGGGACACCCCAGAGGCCCTGGCCACGGGCCCCTGGAGCACGGGTTACTGTTCCTCCCGCTGCCGTTTTAAGACTGGGTTTCAAGTCTACTTCCTCTTGGCCGCCCCCAGCTCAAAACCATCCTTACGCCGGGGCGGCGTACTTCGGGGCGGCGCGTCTCGGGGCGGCGCGTCTCGGGGCGGCGCGTCTCGGGGCGGCGCGTCTCGGGGCGGCGCGTCTCGGGGCGGCGCGTCTCGGGGCGGCGCGTTTCGGGGCGGCGTCTTCCGAGCTCCTGCGCACCAGTGCCATCCGTGGACGTGACGTGGATTCGCTGATACCGAACACATCGCAGCCGCCTTCGCCACCCCGCTCTGATCTCCATCCACAAAGGTGTGCGGCACGAACGCTCCGCCGCCTTCCCCAGACGAGGGCCCTCCCGCAGGGGACAGGCGTGCGGGGCACAGAGCACCAGCTGCCAGCGCTCGGCTTTTACCAGCTCTGACGATGGAGATGAAATCGCTTTTTGATAAGTCACATTTCACAGCGAAAGGAAAAAGAAAAAAAAAAGCCACAAGTAAATGGAAAAGCTATCTTTTGGTTTCTGCTCAGTTACTACAACCCATAATGCTGAATGCAGCATCTCCCTCGATATGATGTTAGCACAAGGACCCTCTAAATATTTTATGAGCTCGTCGGAGCCGTACAGAAAATCTCATTTCCGGGTTATCACGAACAGCACATTCTGGCTCTGACGCCGTCTCTCCTCCCTAAGAAGATGCTAACTTCAAAGCGCATCTCTGCTCTCTATCTCAGCAACATGTGGACGGACGCTTTGGCCAAGATAAGGTATTAGGAACAACAAAATCATTTTCGAGCCAACCCAATGTCTAGGATACTTACACCAATGAAAGTAATAGGGGGCGTGGTCCACGAAACGCAGAACCAGCCGGAAAAAAACAGGCAGCTCTTCTCTCTTTAGTTCTGGTTCCAATATAAAGAGAACTTCAGAGGATCTTTATCCGAATGTCATTTTCAATATAACGCTAGATATTTAATTTCATATATACACATATGCTTATATTCCTTTTGAAAAATTTGAAAGCACAGAATCATTTAGATTTTGATTAAAATAAGTCCAAGACACAGGTAATTCTTTCGAGCAAGCAGTGACTCAACCTTCCTTTCTGACGAGAACAGAGAGACCCGATAAACAGAACACTTGAGGGCACTGGGCGGCGAGAGGCATTTGATTAATTCTTTCGCTCTTTCAAATACCACGACTGAGCCACAGTTTCTTTTCATCATAAAAATATGATGAAAAGAAACGTCATTCTTTCTCTCAAAAGCCCACAGCGGGAAGGCAAATGTCCATGAGAATAAACGCACGTGCTGGGGTTCAGCTGGACGCCAGCTGGCGCGGACGCGGAGGAAAGACGGGGGGCAGAGACGAATCCCTAACACAGGGAGACTGAGCTAAGTTCTCCAGTTATTTTTCGGTGAAAGGATTTTTAGGGGGAAGGTTGGTCTAAGAAAACGGAGCACGCGGGAGGGACACCGGGGAGCCGTGAACATTCGGGACGGACGGGCGGATTCTAGGATCTGGGAGAAAGGTGAGTGAGATGAGGTTTGAGATCGTCTTACGTATAACGTGAATGTGTTTACTTTTTGAGGAAGAGCGAGTTACTCGAAGATTTTAAAGAGTGCGGTCACATGATTCGATATGCATTTGGAAGTACAATCTTGAAGACAGCTGTGTTGCCGCAGACAGACTTAGTTAATGAAAATGAGGTCCTACTGGAGAGCGGGCTGGCCATACAGAAAAACGGGCAGTCTGGACATCGACACACGCGTGAACGCGGAGGCAGAGATCGGGGTGACGCGTCTGCAGGCCAAGGACCGGCAAAGGCGGCCGGCAAAGCAGCGCCGCGAGCCAGCCAAGGGCCCTGGGGCCAGCTCCCCCTCACGAACCTCCGCAGGGTCTGGCCCTGCCGACACCCCGAGTTTGGACCCCTGGCCTCCAGGACCAGAAGACGGGAACCTTTTGCGTGGAAGCCGTCCTGTCCGTGGTCCGTCGTCCCTGCAGGCAGAGCAGAGCACCGCGTCCTCCGCACCGTGAGTCGGCGACACGTCTCCCAGTGCGTTCCCCTAGTGCTAAGGTTAGTTCTCAGAGTCCGTGGAGCTGTTGCCTTTGGCTGCCTCCCCAGCGCCGGGTTAATGGGCTCTAACCCCGAATTCTGGTTTCTTCTCATCTCAGCAGAAACTGACTGTTTACATGTGTGGCACGTACCACTTCTCAGAGAGAAAACGCCCGCTCACTCACCGCTCTCCGTGCTTAACACAAAGCTCTCTCTAGGACGGGCTTCATTTATTATCAATGAAGTTCCCCTCTTATACCCTTTTGCTGTCATTAATAATTTATCCCAGTATTAGAGACGGTTATGGCCTCTATGGCTTGACCCGCCACGGCTTTTATTTCAGTACGTGCCCAGCACCAGCGTGAGCGGGTCCGTGACGGCCAGCGCCCCTTCCCTTTGACCGTGGCCCTCGCGTAATGCCAGGCTGGGTAGCAACATCAACGCCTAGGACCACGGAAGGCTCCCCGCCCCACCCCCCCACCAGAGATGTCCCGTCTTATGAAAGGAAACTGGCAAGAGCAGTTACTACGACAAGACATCAAAGGCCTCGAATGTGGCAAAGGACACTTTTTACATGGGCAGACTGGATGGCATAAGAATAACTTGTGTTTATTTTATGGATGAAAAATTTTATGAGTATTAATGGACAAAAAATCTAATTCTTCCCAGACAGCTTATTTCAGTGGTAGCTACTACACCACTGTGAATTACATGAATTTACTTTAGCTAGAATTAAATGCAGTCAAAATCAAATTGATTTTTCTGTGCACGTGTGCCTTAGAGAGCTCTCGTAACCATAATTTTGTTGACACACATGCATATGATACTTTATGGCTTTAAGTTCTTACATGTTCTGAGTAACTATTTGTCTCTCGTCATCCTTGTGGCTGCATTTTTTTCCACAGGTTTTGTAGACTTTCATCCACATCTTACCACTTCTTCGAGGTCTGTATTAAACACCAATTCTTCAATAAGTACTTCTCCAACACTAACAGATATTAAAAATAGTAATGGCCTCTCCTTAGGTAGCTGACAAATTATTTTCTTACCTATATTGTATTTCGTCATTTTTCTTTTAAAATGTATTTTTGGTTGTGTGCAAGACCATTGAATATAGAGATCAGCAGCTCCTTAAATGGAGGTGGTATAAAGTAGAAGAGAAATGTAAATTTTCTAATTAATTTACCATTTCAGTCTTGTTTCATATATATTTTTAAAGGTGCTACTTCACAAAATGGAGTTTTTAGAAGAGTTCTTTTGTTTTTAAAAATATAAAATCCCAAAGGAAAGTTAAAATTCCATATTAAATTACATATTCAGTTGCACGATAGCAGAAAAAATTATGAACATAAAACATTGTATGATAGCATCAAAAACATGTTTTTCTATAATTTTCATATTTTTACATTTCTTAAAATATGAACTCTGTAAAAGCACTTTAGCATAAAAACTGGTATCTGTTAGTCTGTCGAGAAATATTTATTGAACATCTACAGGAGAAGCAAGAATGTTATAAACCATTTTAGTATTCTCCACAATAATTTTCTTGAAATGATACTTTCCCATGAGGATCAATGGCAAGGCCCTTCTGAAATCAGGCAGCCCTCATACGTGTGGCTGGAGCCATGGTTTTATTGAGGCATAAATGCTTAATCAAACGGTGACACGTTTAGCGTGAAATTGAAATAGTAATTCTCTAAGTCCACAGATAATTCTATAGAACTGTTTTTACACAAATATAGTCATTTTCCGCTTACGTAAGACAAAAACGAGTTGAATGTGAAAAGTGTTATTAGCATCCCATCAGTCACGCTTATCATCAGACTGTCATTTGCGAAGAATAAATGCGAAAGTACGTCAAGTGGAAGAGACTGGCATGTGCCAATTACCGACGGCAACTGCAGAGGTAAAGGGAGAAGGCGGAGTCTTGGCAAGAAGCGATTGTTAGCCCTGGAAAGTAAATTTTTACTTCAGAGTGACTACAATAGGGTTTGACGGTGTTAATTTTATCAGCTAACGTGACTGATGGTAGACATAGAGCTTTGTCAAAACATCAGCAAGCATTCACGGTTCAACATGTTTGACTATTGACACAATGCAAAATAGAACAAATCAAAAACGGCGGCCAGAGAGCTTCCTTTTCAGGGAGAAAAAGGAACAGACAAGATAACAGCAGATTATATGTGTTTTATGTTTTATGTAACAAATTAAAAACATATAGCTTCACACCTAGTAATCCGTCTCTGACAAACTACTGTCATCCCCATATTTAATGTTATAGAAGTCATTTAAATTCAAGTTGCACCTCAAAATCTCAGTACGTTTGTTTCCAGCATTACTGAGGTATAACTGACAAATCGAAATTGTGCATATTTAAGGTGTACGAAACGATTTTCTGAAATACGCACGGGGCGCAGAGTCATGGCCACGGTCGAGCTAATTGGCACCTCCATGACCTCGGGCGGTTGCCATTCCCTTCCTTCTGCTTCTCCCCCCTTCCTCTTTCTCTCCGCCCGTTTTCCTTCCTTCGGACATGTTGATAAAACAGGTGTCCCTATATAGCAAGGAAACTTGGACACCGTCGCACACGGGGGAACTCACAGATACAGCGATTGCAAGCGGCGCCCGGCAGACGTCTGCTGACGGGCCGCAAGGTGAACGCATCGGGAGCACCCTGGGCGCCGGGGCAGAGCGGGGCAGGCGCCAGGGTCACGATCGCAGAGCCCGTTCTAGATTTCGTGCTGTCACCGAAGTGCTGGTTTTACTCCTAAGCCGGCCACTCAATAACACGTATCACTGAATTACTCACAAGAGCCAAAATAAGGAACCAACTCGAATAAACACCGATGGACGAACGGGCCAAGAAGATGCAGCATCTATGTGTACTACATTTGACTATATATATGAATGTGTAAATATAAGAACATAAATTTATTAAAAGATATATATACAAGGAAATACCACTTAGCACCATAAAAGGAAATTGCACCATTTGGGACGACACAGGTAAACGCGGAGGACGATACGCCAAGTGGAACGAGCCAGGTGCAGAAGGACAACATTCTGAACGCCGTCACGCACGTGCACATGCAAAGCAAACCACCGCCTCGTACGCCTTAAACATATGCACCTTTTGTCAGTTATAACGCAACAAAACGGGAAAAAAACATGCACTATCGAGTAAACTATTTAAGTGTTCTATATCCTTTGGTTTAAGGAGATGTGAAAAGTCGGAAATATTTTCTAAATGCCTATCTCATTATTGTAATTCTTTGTCACCACCAAATATACAGCAATTTCAAAGATAGAAAGCAAGCTAATACATAAAGAATGAACTTTTTTTAGTATGAACGATACTTCTTACAGAAAGCTTACAATTAGCGCTCTGCTCTAATAGGGCTGACAGCAACTAAATGAAAAATTGATCTGGTATTTCAGAACTGAACTTAAGATTTGAACCATGGATGTCCTTGACAAGTCACCTGGAGCCATTGTTTAAACAAGGGATTCTTGGTTTCTTATGATATAAAATGTAATGATGATGAGTATTTTGTCAAGTTTTTGAGGAAAAATAAAGGTAATTTATTAAAGCTTTCGCATAGTACAGGACAAGGTAAACACACCCTGCCTATTAGCCATTAGGACTGTTGTTCCTTACCTGGATTATGTTCCTTATGATTTTCTTCTAGATAACTGCTTTCCATAGAACGTTCTGTGACTATGAAAATGTTCTCTATCCACGCTGTTCAACACGGTAGCCGCAGAGCATGCGTGACTCCTGCACACGTGCTGTACATATAGCTAGTGTGACTGACGAAGCTTTTATTTCATTAACATCCATAGAACAGGCCACGAACGGCTAGTAATGACTGCGTCTGACTTTGCAGTTCCGGAGTCTCCTGTCATTCTGCGCTCTCTACCGAGGTGAGCCCACTACATCTGCATGACCTCCTACATCCTGGCACTCGCCCGCCCTTCCCCAGGGGCCCCGGATTAGGTGCCGGGCGTTACTCTCAGAGTCTGCTCCCCACTCCCCAGCAGCCCTGCGACCAGAACACGATCATCCTGGTGATGCCGCGGGTGAGAAGAGCAAGAGCCGGCGGGTTCACGCCTGAACTCGAAGGTAAAATGACCTTCGCAGCGAGCGGGGGAGCCTGGCACAGGAGCGCGAGCTGAACGCTTTTCCTAAGGGCACGGCTGTTTCTGTCAGAGCCGGTGTGAGCTCCGAGTCCCCGCCCCCCACGCAGTGCCGAGTCCCCCTCTGCCCCACGCAGCACAGCGCCTCCGGCACCAGCAACAAGGCAAAACACCCACCAAGAAACTACAGATGCAGGTGAACTTCACGGAGGAAAGAGGGTGGATGTGAGAACAAAGATGCTGAGAAAATAAATCCCCCTTTGTTTAGGAAATTTCTAGTAGAGGCAATTCTATGTGACCCAGTCTGAGTCTACAGAGGGTGAAACTCTGTCTCCCTCTCCCTCTGCCTTTCTCCCTCCTCCGTCCCATCCCCCCCCCCGCCATGCACACAGATTTTACATAATAATAAAACGAGACTTTTTAATACGAACTTAAGGGAGTCAGGTTAGAAACCAGTCTTTTCTAGATTGTCTAAACGTGGGTGGAGTGCTAGCTAGTCCACGGGACCTCTGAGGACTCCTAGCTCCCTGACCGTATGGGATGGCAGACATTGGTTTGACTCTAATCTGAATAGTTCAAAGAACATCTTTGAAAAGAAGTCCAAGAAATTCAAAGTGAGCCATCAGAGAGAGAGAGAGAGACAGAGAGAGACAGACAGACTGACAGACAACAGGATGTTTACGCTTCCTTTTGTTCAATTTTAGAAAATCGAATATCTTTTGAAGCTATTAGAAAAAAATAGGTAAAAGGTCATCTCTCAGCCAGTATGACAAGAATATATCTCATCTCAAAAACGGCAGAGGATATGATTTTCTTCTAAGAGCCATGCCTCTTAGTCTAACCCTGGAGCACTCTTATGCTCATTGTAATAACAGTGACCAGACATTCTGCCAGTGGTTAGATGTAGCAGCATTGTGATCTAAAATACTCAAAGAAGCAATTTAATTGGCTGAATTTATCAACGGAAAAACACTGGCATTCATTTCTGGCAAACTAGTATTTTAATATTTGGTCGAATGTTATCAAATCTCTTAATTAGTTATTTAACATAAAAATTTTCAGTTGTTAATAAACCCGAGGTAAAATTTGACAGCTCTGCCTAGAAATAGTTCCTCAGAAAGAGAGAAAACATTCTGGTTAGGAAAACACCTCTTGCAACCACAGCAAAAATAACCGTTGTCTGGTATTCACACAAATTTACAAACCTGTTTATAGTGCCTACACGCTTTCAAAGTATCACATCATATTTTGCATTTTCGCAAACATATTAGCCAAAACGAGCCATAATCTCTATTCCCTTTGAAGGAGGTGTGTCTCTTCTACAGACTCCAAAGCTGTCCATACCCAGTGCTCGGCCCGGACCGACTCCCGAGGCTCGGCCAGCAGCACCGAGGCGCAAAGCCCACGGGCTCCGGGACCCAGGCTTCGTTTCCCCATGGCCGGGGCTCGCTGCCGGAGGGCGTGCCTGACAGCTCGGGGCACGCGCTGCTACCACGTGGAGAGCCTGGAAGGCTCGCAGTTAGCCGACCTGGTGCCTCTGCCCGCACGTCGTCGCCCCGGGGGCATCTCCCCGGTGCGGAGCCAGCACGCCAGTGCCGCCTGTGCCATTTTCTTTCCGGAAGCTTCCCTGACCACATCCCCATTAGGGGAAGGCGACCGTCCGTACGCTCTTACAACGCACTGTCCCCGTCTCGATCGCCGCCCGGAGTAAGTCACCTTCATCTCATCATCTACGTGTCTGCACCTCTCACCGAGGTCGGGGGCCTCACGGCAGAGGCTGAGTGCTGCCCATCTTCTCATTCCTGATGCCTAAAAACTACTGTGACACTTAGTAAGCGCTTCGTTAAACTGTGCTACAAAAAACAATGCGGAGATGGAAGAATGAATACAAATTTGACTGGCCTAACCACTAATGTAACTCCCGCTTTGTGTGGCCAGACTAGAAACCAAAATATTTCAGAATCTGACTTCAGATCCTCCTGACAGAGAGTTCTGAAATTTAAATGTGTTTGCGTTTTCAACTTTGGTTTTAGAAAATGGATTTACTCCATTAAAAATGATTATTATTCCTTTCGCTAATCTCCACTCCGTGTGGAAGAGGAGGGTTGTCAGGACTTCTCCAACGCTGATCAATAAATTCCCGTTTGCTTGGTCCATCGTCTGCGCTGGGGAGACAGCTAGGGCGTCGCTCGGCATGGGGGTGCTGAGCCGCGGGGGCGGCAGCGAGCGTCTGATTCCGGGAGAGAAGCCGGTAAGGAGGCAGGAGGCGGCTGCCGGAGGGCGGCAACGGGCAGTGCAGGAGCAGAGGGGGAAGCCCGCGCCGCGCCTGCGGGAAAGACGGGGGGACGCCCGCCTCCCCCGCACCTGCTGCTTGGCTTCGCTCAGGACGCTCGAGGCGCGCGGAGCCGAGTGAACCCCGCAGTTTGTCTCGCTGTCGAGCACCCCGCCCACCCACGGCCGCGCGGTCGCGGGATCCCCCGTTCGAAGTTCACACGGGCTCCTGTGGTACCACGGGGGACGTGTCTGCGACATTAGCGCGCTGCGCATTAAAAGACAGTTGTTAAGGGACGCAAACCGAAGGTGACGTGTCGGGAGGTGGGGATGACGTCCTACGCATGGGTCCACGCAAACGGACTCGACCACGTTTTAACTTTGCAGTGCCGGAAATGATCGCAAACTTACAGAGAGAAGTGGGAGAGATGTAACTCATAGCAGTATGATTGCCAGACGCTTGCGAACGGAGTTAGAAAACCAGCAAAAGCGGTGCGTGGTCTGCTCGTCGCACTTGGCGGTCCCGCCTGCGGCCTGGCCCTGGCCCTGGCCCTGGCCGTGGCCGGAGCGTCAGCATGGCCCTGGCCCTGGCCCTGGCCGTGGCCGGAGCGTCAGCGTGGCCCTGGCCGTGGCCGTGGCCGTGGCCGGAGCGTCAGCGTGGCCCTGCTCCGGCCGTGCCCGCGGCGCGCTGTCCACGGTGCTGACGGGCGCTGCCCAGGCGGCTGCGCCCTGCGCCTCGCCGCGACTGCGCCCCTGCGACTCAGCCCGGGGCCCCGCGGCCGGGACGGGGGCCACAGCAGGCGGGTCCCGCGTCCCGCCGCGGCTTCCGCATCCTCTGCGGGGCGCACGTCGCCCGGGGCCTCTCCGTCTGCAGCGGCGCCTCGGGGCGCACGGAGGCCCCGGGCCGGCTGTCCCCTGGCGACGAGGCCTCTCCCTCCCCTGCGACAGCGCGGAGCGCGGGGCCAGCAGCTGCCCCGCGCCGCGGCAGAGCAGAGCCGGGCTCGGGGCCAGGCCGGAGCACGGGGGCCAGGACGAGGTCGCTGGTGTCCAGGGCGCGGTGCCTCCCACAACCAGCCTGCGCCCTGGGCTCCTGCTGGCCGGCCCTGCCCACGCGGCTCTGCGCCCGCACGTGGGGGGCGAGTCCCGCCCCGCCTGGTCGCCCCCCGCCTAAGGCCGATGGCACAGCAGCACCGACCTGGGGCTCTCCTGAGTGCTGCCGCCTCCTGCCCCCGTACTGCATGCGCCCCGAACCCCAGAGGACAGCCTGCATAGCCAGCTCGCCCCGCATCTGCTCTCTGGGGAGCTGGCAGGCGAAATCTAGCACCGCGGAGGGCGAATAATAAGAACTTAAGGGCATTTGTGGCCTGCATAAGTCAGAACCACGAAAACCACAGTTAAAAATAACAGTGCAAAGAAATTCACAGAAGAAACATGTTCGACCTCACTAGGAATCCAAATAATATAACTTTGAAACAACCAATATAGCAAAATTGTAAAGAAAGCCCCCACCGCTCTCCGGGAGCAGAGGCGGGCTCAGCTGTCATTCAGCAGGCACGGCTGCTTGTCATACGGCAGAGCACGACTCCACGCAAGATGTGCTCACAGGCTCAGACGCCGGGCTGGCGGGTGCTCAGGCAGTGAGAGCCACCGAGGCCCCTCTGTCCGTCCGTCTGTCCTCGGCCTCTGTCTCCTCCTAAGTCTCTCTCTCTCTCTCTCTCTCTCTCTCTCTCTCTCTCTCTCTCTCTTTCTCTCTGTCTCTGTGTCTGCCTCTCAGCATTTTTTTTGGCACTATGTATTTAGTCTTGCAGTTTAAAAACAAAACAGACCAAAAATCTTTATAAACAAAAAAATATCTTAAACTGTACATTTCTTTCAACGTTTAAGACTAAGCGTCGAAATTCATTGAAACAATGTCCTTAATTTTAAAGTTCTCCTCGAAAGGCTCTAGGTAGGTAAATCCTCTAAGTAGACAACTCTGAAGGAAATGTCCCCCTCCCCCGTCCCCAACATAGGGGACACCCACTTCACCTTCCTTGGCTTCAGCCACATGAAGGAGTTAAGGGGTCTCTCTGAGAATCTTAGTAGATTCCATAGTAAGAAAATCTTATTTCAAAACTAGAAGGAGCTTAGAAAACTCAGATCTATTATTTAAGTAATCATGACTCCCTGCGCCTGCCTCATGCCATTTTAAAGCGAGTCTGAGTAAGAGTATGCATCTCACAGAAACATCGTGAGCTCACATGGGACAGCCTGACAGACGATAAAATGTGGTAAAATGTCAGCTTACAGATCATAGATTTGACAATTTCCACTCAATTTAAAGTGGCTGTTTTAAAGCAATATTGTAAGATTGATCTTCAAGCTTCTTGCTGTCTTTAATTTTTAATTATTTATGCACTAGTAATTCAGTGATCTTAAAATATGATGATGGATGTCCTGATATTATCGACAATGACTTGATTTCTTAACGTCCTTAATTTTTTCAGGTACTATGCAGTTAGCCTCGCAGTTTAAAAACAAAACAAAACAAAGAAAGAATAATCCTTGATGAGAACTAAAAAGAAATATTTAACTGTAAATTTTAAAAATGTTTTTGATATAAAAGCCATCACTATCTTTTAAAGTAAAAAAAAATTAACAATCTTTAGTGGATTTTTTAAAAAACTTTCAAACAAGTCAATTTTGGGGGTAATTTTATGATGCCATTGACTCCTGTTATTTACGTTACATATCGTATTTATCAAAAATGTGTGTGATATATATGAAAATTAGTATATATAATATGCCATTTGAAAACATGAAGGTGATTTATATCATTATTGTGTGCTATTCCTATATGGACACTTAAAAATAAATTTGGGTTTTATTTTATTATTCTTATAAAATTTAATATGGATTTTAAATTAACTTTTATAAAATATTATTGATTATGATTACAATTTAGTTTAGATCAATTATTTGTCAGACATGAAAAACAAAATGATAGCCCTGACAAAGTGAAATTTATCTAATTTAAAGTTATAGCAAATTTGAGGCGTTCTCCACTCAGGCATCGCGGTGGGTAAGTGGGTGTGTGTGGGTGTGTGTGTGTGTGTGTGTACACATGTGTGTTGGCGGATGTAGATGTGTTGCTAAGAATATACTGTCTTCAGCATAGGCTGCTACAACAAGCTACCACAGACTAGGTACTTAACTGTTACAAGGGTCCCCCATGAACTATGTGTCTCCCTTACGGCTCCATCTCTAAATACCATCTGAACCTTCAACATCTGAACCGTGGGGGACGCAATTCGGTCCACAGCAATATATGTACCTTTTATTTTAAAAAGTCCCCCAAATAAGTGATTCAGATTGTCTAAATGGATGATTTACAAATCCAGATGAAAGTCATGCTGTATGAAATATTACCATGAAATATATTAAAATAAAAGTTAACTTAATAGCTAATAAGTCTATTAATAATGTTTATAAAAGAGAACTGGGACTATGAATGCATTGTTACTTGAATATAAAATGTTTTTGTGCTCAGTATTTTTCAGAAGAATAATAGGTGCCTGCTTTTTCAGGAAACAATAGGTCTTTTGTTACTGATTCAAAAAGGCATTTGTAGAAAATGTCTATAATCATAAAAACAATATTGTAAGAAATTATATGACACTCTAGAATTTCACATTTTCCTTTGTCAGGTGTTTGCTTGATGTTCTCAATGACATTCCCATTACATCATTCCCGTTTTTAATATCAATTGTTAATATCTTAAATGAAATTTAGAATATGTGTTTTTAATTATGTTTCTAATTAAAATCAAATTTTCTAACACCACTTTCTTAAAAGAAATGCTACTTTCTTATAAAGGACTCCCTTTGTTATTTAAACTCAAACACTCAATATTATCTATTTTTTTACAAATGTTAATCTATAGAATTTATATCCATCTTAGCATTTTATTTTCTTTGTATATCTGGGAATGACAAATCAGCAACTTCACAATACCGAATTCATTATTATGTAAGATATTTGAACAATGCATTCTAAGTAAAAATCCTACCCTAGAAGTTGAAGAACTAAACCTACACATAACCTCTAAATAGTTTATGAGCAAGTTCTGCCAAGTGTTCAAAGAACAGATAATTCCCTTCTTATACAAAATATTCCAGAGCAAACAATGGAAAAACACCCGAATCATTTCCTGAAGCCTAAGTAACCATGGTATTGTGCCAGAAAATGACAGCGAAAGAAAGATTACAAACTGGTATTAGTAATAAGCACAGACGCACGACCGGACGTAATATTTTACCAAAATGCACTCAAATGTCTTAACATAAAAAACTCCACCATCGACTAGGATTTAGCTCTGGAATCCAAGATAGCCCGAATCAGATAACCCATTTACTGTAATTATCTACACTAATAATCAGAAAAAATCCACAATCGTTTTATGTGCCAAGCAAAAGAAAGAGAACATTCAAAATTCAATATATACCACCTCTATAAAGGATTGTTTAGGGAATGTGGCAAAATAAATTTTAAAACTTTACGAGAGAATAAAAGTTTATAAAAATTTGAATAAAGAACAAAGGATGAGGTTATGTCTTTCCACATACTGAAAAACATACTTAAATCTGTATGACTTAAATAATAATTAAATTATCGCGGTGTTATATAGGAACAAACAACATGATCGGAACAGATAAGCTAGAAACAGAATTTCATGATTATGTTGGAATTCTGTTTATGTTTCTAATAGTTAAAAGTGCATTTGGTCACATTTAAAGGAAAACTCAAATAACACGAGAACAGATAAATCACGATTAGTATTCCGGCATCGAAAACAGTGGTTTAGCGGTGTCGTCAGAGACCCAGCTCTTGTCCTGTTCCACTACTCAGAACCTATCCGTAAAATGCCAAGTAAAAATGGGACATAATTTTTCTCAACTGCCACACTGGAACAATTAAGAAGCTTGAAAAAAAAAATCTGTGGTGAAGATACAATAAATGCTGCTAAAAGTTTTAATTGTTACGTATGTTTGCTTAGTCTCTTGAAGGGTTCTCAAAACAAAATATCATCGACATATCTCTCCAGGGTACAAAAATTATAAAATTTTGTACTGACTTGGAAAAAAAGCAGTTGTGCAGATATAAAAGGTGCTTATAATGATGTACAGTGCATGAACGTTTGAAGCAGAATACCTGTGCATTACCCACATTCCTACCAAGAGTGGCAGACGGACACATAGAACTAGAAAAGATCTCTGCCGTTATCTGTTAAATAAAAATGAGCAGGATACAACATCACTTATATTTAAAATTAAAACACGATGGATTTCATAGGTAGACAGATGATTGACAGACACAAAAATATCTGATGTTATGTATATATTTAAATATCTAAATATTATATATATGTTTTATATACATGTATATTTTTAAGAACTAGGAAGGTCATAATTCAACATGATAATAGTGGCTCTTTCCAGAAAGGAGAGTGAGATTAGGAGAGATGATTGAGCATCACCTTGATCGCTGACTTTTTCTCAATGAAAATATATCTACTTGTCTAAAAGAGCCAAGTTAAAAAGTGTAAAAGAAGCAAGCACGAACACGTAGTCTAAAGACAGCATTTTCTCTGGGGCTTCCATAACGAAAGGTGAATGACGATTTACCATTTTCATCCCGACACTGGGCGACAGTCATCACTGCAGACCTATGAGATTCAGGGCCTGACACTTGACAGAAACGCAAAATGCCACGGGTATTACACAAGGGCGACTTCGCTTCTCAAAAGCAGCCTACATCAAAGAGCAAAATGCTGAGGATATTTCTGCCCATATAAGAAAAAAAAAAGCAACTTTTTCTTCACATTATAAACGTTCATGTGCTGAGAGAGTCAAACAGAAACAAGGGCAAACAGCTTGGATCATGGGCCTACGGAGTCGAGGTGCTCTGGAAATGAGGTTAGGACGCAGAGCTGTCGGAACACGGCGTGGAGTCGCTGGAGTTTCGGCACAGCCTTCAGCTGGTGCACCCCGCGGCCCAGCTGGGTGAGAAACGGGGAACGGAAACCACGCGCCAGGTGTTCCCAGAACCATTAAAAGGGTGAAAATAATGTTTTAAATCCTGCTTTTGTGATTGCAGGAGTAACAGGGAAGACATGTAACCGCCCATACTGAGTAAAACCGAAGCGCGGTGAGTGACCGCGGCAAGCAAGCAGGATTTTGTAGCGTTTTCGTAATTACTCCCAGTTGATGATAGCAAGGTCAGTTTTTCACACGTGCCCACAACACAGGTAAAACTGGCGCGGATATTCGAGTGGCTGACACTGCCTGGAGCATCACGAGACGTAAAAGTATGAGAAAAGCAAAGAAAGGTGGCATGGCTAGGTGCTTAAAAGGCGCGCGCCCCGGGCCGGGGCCAGGCGAGTCCCGCGGCCCTTCCAGTGCGTCTCGTTTCTGCTGGGTCCACCTCGCTTAGCTCTGTCTTGGCGTTGGCAGCCTGCTGTCGGCTGACTGCAAACACTTGCTCCCGCTCCAGAACGCTGCCTTTTCACGCTGTGCACTGGGTCCTTCCACGCACAGACTTTTTAAAGTTTGATGTAGCCCCATTTATCTATTTTTCCTTTTTTTATCTGGCTTTTGAGGTCATATCCAAGGAGTCGCTGCTGAAGATAGTTGTCATGTTGCTTTTTCCTACGTTTTCTTCTAGGAGTTTTATAGCTTTAGGTCCTATGTTTACGTCTCTGATCCGTTTTTTTTTTTTTTAATTTTTGCATATGATGTAAGACTTAGGCAAAACTTCATCGTTTTGCATATGAATATCTAGTTTTCCCAGTTCTATTCGTGGAAGAAGCTGTTCTTTACCCATCGAATGGCCTTGGCGCCCTGGCCGAAGGTCGTTTGATTATATGTGCGATTTACTTCCGGGCTCTCTACGTGATTCCACTACACGAGACACCTACAGCTGTCGCGTTTGTAGAACTGGGAATTGGAGTAGCGGTCACCAGGGGCTGGGAGGAGAAAACGAACTTGTCCAGGGAGTGGACCGTTTCAGCTTCGTGGGGTGAAGAAGTTCTGGAGAACTTGCAACAACACGCACATGTACTTACACCATGGAACTGCACACTCGAAAATGGGCACGACAGTAAAGTTTCCGTCATGTGTTTCTTGTCATAATGGGAAATCAAAACAAAACCGAAAAAGAAATGTGCAAAATAGTACGTATGAGTTTTACAACAGCGAGCTAACACTATGTGTGTGCGTGCGTAAACATGCTCACGCGTGGAGTGAACCGGAAGTGAGGGGGCGGAGCTAAGACAGACGGACGGCAGACAGAAAGAGAGACTATGAGAAAGGAGCCTGGGATGAGCACAAAACGCAGGACACCTGGCTGTCAACACAAGGAACACCTACGAGGATGTTTATTGCATTAACTTTTAAATAGAGAATGTCCTGGAATTACTTAAACGTTCATTAATCTAGAAACAATTACATAAATTGGCGGTATATATTTTTTAAATGAATCAGATCTATAACATCATAATATATCTCAAGAATGTGATGACTAGTGAAAAAGCCAATTATCAAGTAAGGACAAGGCATATGGCAGATACCCTTCAGGTCGTCTGAATGGTCACTCTCTCTCCAAACTTTATCCGATGTTTTTATTGTCCTTGATTCCGCTTGTGCTCATGGAGTCTCTGGATCGTCTCATTAGGAGCAGAGACCGCAACGTGACTAACACGAGGCGGCTGAAGGCCAAAGTCCCGGCACGAAGCGCTGCGGCCTGTTTCTCTGAAGCTCGTGGGCAGGTAAGTGCAGAAGTCGGTCCCCGCACCGAGCGCGTGGCCCAGAGCCGTTTTCCGAAGAGAAAATTCCCTTCTGCATCTCTCACGTTAAATACCTGCTATTAATTCTTTAGTTTTACTTTTTAGGAGGATTTACTGTGTTTTATACTTGTATAAGCTTAAGAAGTTTATTTCTTTTTATATTAACCTATATTTAAGTTTATAATAAAAATATTTCTGCGCTGAGTGTCAACGAAGCTATTTCCCTTATTAAAATGGGGATGATTTTGTAATAATACTGGTATGAGAAGTAAATTCATTGAACATTTAGCCCGAAGGAGGCCACTCGATGAAGGGCTTAACGGGCGCACGAGCCGTCGCCACACCCTGCGCTGCTCCCGAGAGGCGGCTGCAGCCCAGGCCGGCCGTGGCGCATAGCCCCACCGCCCGCTCCGTGTGCCGGACTCGTTCCCACACGGTCCTCGCTTAGAATTAGCCCAGAGGTGCACTTCTGCGGGAGGTGGGCTCGTTTGCTCCCAGTTCACTGTTTTTAATGTAGTACATTACCTAAATAATAAAAACGAGAGTTTTCTGAATGTCCTTTCATGCATGCCTCTAAGAGGCGGAAAACCCCAGGTGCCTCGCACCCAGCTGAGGAGGGGGTGGGCGGCGGCCCTCGGCGCTGCTGGGGTTGGTTAAGTGGGCCCGGCGCAGGCAGACGAGTGTGGCCTCTGCCCTGCTGCGACCAAGCGCCCGGCCTTCCCAGTGTGGTTTCTGCCCTCTGACGTGGAACACAGCTACCATGATATTATCTTCTCTGTGTTTATTTCTTATTATTTACCTGAGTAATGCTTCTGCCTGATCACAGCATCATACCTTAGTCTCCATATAGATGCATTTTGTTACCAACTTGAAGCTGGAAAATACCAGGTGCTCAATAAATATTTGCGACACATTCGTTTCGTTCATTGGGAGGTCATGTGACACTTGAGAGGACAGATCACGTGCATCTGATCAGACCGGAATGCAGTTACTTGGCCGTTATGTTGCAGAACTCCTTAGATAAATGAAGAGCCAGGCGCCCAGGGCGGCATCCCTGATTCTTACTTATGAAAACACCCTGGCTCGTCGTCCTCGGTCACCTTCCGACGCCTCTGTCTGCTTCCTGGCAAAACGGCACCTCTCACCTCTGACACGTCAGCAGAGCTTCGTATTTTAAGAGAGGATTACGGTTTCACGGCTCCAGGATCTGGCCCGCATCAGTATGCTGCTTGCTTTCCGGCTAAATCTCTAACACTCCTGGCTTTGAGCCGTGACGTCGGCAGGACCAGTAAAGTGTTTACTTAAAGGAAATTGCTTTATCAAGTATATAAGGAGTGTTAATGTCAACATTTTCAAGCATGCTAAAATATACTCTAATAGAAAGGCTTTGTTTGGGCTTAGCATTCTAACACGAGTAAGGGCTATGAAATCGTATGCCTGAGATTTTAGGGAACAGATCGACTTGTGTGTACATAAGCCTGTTTACCTCCGAGAGGTCCAGAGAGTCTGAGATGCGTCCTTATTCCACTATGAAAAACCAATTTTAAAACCCTTTGGCTCCGGAATGACCCTGCTGAGCCCTCGGTGACAGCCGGCGACCTCTGCCGTGATCTGGGGCTGGCTCTCTCTCTAACTCTCCACAGCGGCTGCTCTAAAGCCATGCCACTTTCTCCGGCCGCCCGAGTGTGTTTCCACTGGTTCTCTTTCAAATGACCTTGCTTCCTACTTTACCAAATTTTAAAAAATCTCTATACACGCAATTTCTGTCACCTTCTCTCTGTTTCGGCATAACATGCTCTAGTAAGTCACCACCTGTTGAGTCGGGATCGCACTGAGACTCTGATGAAAACCTCTACAGAAAAGCTGCGTGTGTAAGGTCAACCCACAGCGTCAGAGCCCGTGGCTCCAGGGTCCCCTTCGTGTCACCCTCCCTCGTCTGTCTGAAAGAACGAAGCCCTGCTCAAAAGTTCAGAGCCACGGTCCCTGTGCCACGGACCTAACCCGCACTCGGAAATCAAGGCACCCAACCGATGCCCGCGACCTCCACACTCCCACCGGCCCTCTTCCGACCCTGCCCTGATCTTGACGCTGACTTTTGAGGCCCGTGGAAGGCCGGGTCTCGCCGGGCTCCCCCGCTTCCCGCCCGCCTCCTGCACCTCGGGGACCAGCTCACCGTGGGGGCGATGCGGGGGCCACCTGAAGCCCACCTGCCCTCCGCCGTAGACATCCAGCCACACCAAGCCCATGATGCCAGCGACGCGGGGCCCCGCCTTCCCCGGGCCCTGACGTTTCCGTGGCGGGCTTTGCTCGGCACTGGGTGACGCTGAGCATGCTCCCCGCAAGGGCGACCTCGCTGAGACGCGCCATTCATGGGGCTCGCTCAGCTTCAACCCCCGGCGCATCGGCGCCACGAGGATCAAACCCCAGCGCCTGGCTCGTTAACCGTTTAAGCCGTTCGCGGTCCGGCCCTTGCCGGCTGTTCAGACCACTTTTAGGTAAGTTTTTATCACTTTTGAATTGCCGTATAATTGAAGCAGAAAATGCATGTGACTTTAGATGCATTTCTACGCGTCTTGACAAATGACCGTGCGCCCATGTACCCACCGTCCCGGTGAAGAGCGAGAACGTCCATCATTCTAGAGAGTTCTTCATCTTTCTTTCCAATCACTGCCTGTCTCGCTAGCCAGCATTAGCGACCCCCAGCGCAGGACAACTACGGTTCTAATTTCTGCCCCTAGAGGTGAGATTCATTGTTTCCAGTCTCATTCGTACGTGCTGGGCTCTCATCCCCGACACACTGCCAGACGGGAGCCGACCGGCAGAGGCCTCGTGGGAGCTGCATGTCTGATGCACACCTGGGCAGGCAGGCCCGAGCAGCCACGGCCGCGGTCAGCAGGTGCCTGCCCCGCCCAGGACAGTGGCGGCTGGATCCGCCAGCAGCGTAAACGCCAGCGGATCCCGGTCCCCGCATGCCAGCTGGCCCAGTGTCCCCATCCTTCCCGCCGACAGCAGAGAACGAGGGCGGGCCAGCATCTCCTGACTCGCATCCGCCCTCGGAACGCAAGGCGGCGTTTCCTGAGCCTCCGCCCCCACACCACAGAGACGGAAAGCGAAGCTCAGGGGACGAGCGACGAAGCACAGCGAACGGCCCTGCGACCCTGCAGCGGACGCCGCAGGACGCGGAGCCGGAGCCCCGCAGGACGCGGAGCCGGAGCCCCGCAGCACGCCAGGCCTGCAGGCTGCTCCGGGTGGAGATGCGCGTGGATGGAGAGTCTCCCACGTCTCACCCAGAACGAACCGAAAGGCGGATGCCACGCCCAGAACCAGAACTGCACAACGAGAACGAGAAGCCACCCAACGCTGCCCACGTCCAGACGGGACAGACGCAGCAGGCACCTGACCAGGGTCCGCAGTGGACATCAGGGAAACCCTTCAACGAGCGACTGAGGATCCTCTTGAAACAAAAGAAAAGATGGAAAATCTCCATGAAAAAATTAAATACAAAAAGGGTTCGAAGGTCTGACCTAACAGGCTCAGTGAGCCAGGTGACGTCTTGTCAATCTCGGGACGAAGCCCAGCGACAGGGAGGCCAAGGCCACGGGCGTTCGGCATCGCATCCTCTCTAGGACCGGGGGCTGGAGCAGCGGTAGGAGAGCCGCTCGGAGCCGGCTGTCTCATCGGCGAGTGAGGACTTCCTGCCAGGTGACGGGTTGAAATCCACCCGCCCCACCTTGCCAGGTGACAGGCTGGGAACTCCCGGCCCTGTCTGTGTGGACAGTGACCTGGTCACAGAGGTGGCCGAGGCCTTGGGGAGAAGGCCTGGCCTCGAGTCTCGCGTCGTCTCCTGGGCCTCGTCCCCCAGTGTGACCCACGGCGTGGGGACACATCGGGTCTGAGGGTCTCCGCCCACCCCCAGTGAAACAAAGGGCTGGCCCTGAGCTGAGCGGCACACAAACATTGCACCTTCAGGAGTGGGCAGGTCCTGAAGTCCGAACGTCCAAGGGCCAGTGAAACGCCACAGGGGTCACTGCCAAAGGCTCCTGCGGGGTTTCAACTGCTCGCAGCCCCTTAGCGCCCCCAGAAAGCTCAAGGAGACAACGTGCTGTGCAGTGACGTGGCTTTGTCGTACGTCTGAGCTTTGTGGCATGGTTCTTTTCCCTAATTCTTTAAATTGTCTTTTAGAACTACAAGTGAGAATATGCTATACTTATATTAATTACTTCAAGAGGACATTTTAACTCTATGTTTATATTGTCAAGTCCTTACATGTTAATCATTTTATAAATAAGCTATAATTTGCAAATTTATCCTCTTGGATATTTGTCAACATAACTATGAGGTATTGATTAAGTCGTTCATTGTCATTAATGGTAGATGATTAAAGGATTTAATTTGGAATTAATTTTAGTAAAATTCTAGAATCATTTTTTTCACCAGGCTCCTATTACAGGTGAAATTGTCACAGTCATAATGAAGACCGCAGTGGTACGAGCAGCCCGTTCCCACTGGGCGCTATCTGCTCCGGCATTTTCTTCAGAAAATACTCTCCCGTTTTCAGCATTTTCCAGTCCTAAGACAAAAATTTGAGGAGAAAATAGCCTTGATTTCTACTGTATCTCACTTGGTTTTAGGCGTGATCAAAGTCAGAAATTTAAGTCTAACGAAACTCTATCTTCCTAACTTAAGAAAAAAATTACCCCCCGAAGCTTTCATAACCAGGCTGCTCAAGCGGCCACCTCCCCGCAGCCGGCGTCCGCACGTCGCCCCACTGAGAGCACGGAGGGTGTGAGGGCGCCTCATCGTCCCAGCACCGAGGCCGGCCCCGCCACAGCCGGGGTGTTACCCGTGACCCTGAGCAGGACGCCCAGCGAGACCCCTGCGAATTTGCTTCCCCCAAATTCATACGCCAAATCCTGATGTCCTCTGTGAGGCGTGAGGAGGAGGAGGAGGCGGGGCCTTAGGAAGGTGATCGGGTCACAAGGGCAGAGCCCCCACGAATGGGGCTAGTGCCCCTCTGAGAGGGACCCCAGGGTCCCCGTGTCCCTCTGCCATGTGGGTCGCAGTGGGGAGGCAGCTGTCTGCTCGCCAGGGAGTGGCCCTCGCCGGACACCCGACCCACTGCCGCCTTGACCCTGGCTTCCCACCTCCAGAGCTGCGAGAAAGAAGCTTCTGTTGTTTATCAGCCCCCCGGTCTGCGGGCCGAGGCGAGGACTGTCTAAGAAGGACATCCTCTGCCAGTGACCATTTTAAATGCACTGCCCTAGCACGTAAAGGGAAGGCAGGCCGCACCGTCGTACGTCAACCCACATTAATATTTATTGAGCAAATGCTTCGCGGAGCTCATTTCTCATTAAGCTCATCAAGCGTCAAAACGGATCGTGTCATAAAAATGAAATAAATTGCCCTAATCTAAAATCTAGCTCTTAAATTTTCCTACCAGCCATTTGAAAAGCTAAACTATCCGCTTTGGGGGAGGATGAAGCCAGAATTTTAAGTGTCACCTAATGAACTCGAGTTGAGTTCATAAAGAAATTTTCCACATCATAAAACAAAAAAATTTTATTCCATTCATTGCTGCTGACAGGACAATCAAATGTCACTGCTTTCCTGTGCTGACGTATTTCACTTCAACGCGGGGGTCCTCCGTTAGAGGACTCTTAATCGCTTCTTGAGATGGCTCAGCAAAGAGGTAATTAGTGCCAAATTCAGACGTGCTTTGAGTGATAAGTAATCAAAAATGACATGAGAAATTAGGTTAAAATTAACTCAGAGAAAACATAAAAAATACAAGTTGCTGAAAGTCTTCTCTTCTGTGTTTATGGTACGTCCTAGAAATGGTTCAGCTCATAAACATTCAGGCAGGACCAGTAGAAAACCTGACATGCCAAGAATCATATTTAAATGCGGTTTAAGTGAAAAGTCATCAAACTCCGACGTCGGACGAAGCCACGACGAAAGGACGACGAGCCGGACTCGCATGCCCGGGGAGCGGCAGCAGGAGGCCCCGTGCGCTCGGCGCTGCCAGCACGCCTGGCGCGACACTCAGATCCGCGCGCGTCCTGGCCCAGAGCGCGGGTGCGGCCAGGGTGGAGGGCAGGCCTCCCGTCATACAGATCGGAGCGTGTGACCGCGCTCGATTCCGCGACGTCCCGGTGCTGCCGGAGGGCGGACGGACATTCGCGCCATCGCAGAGTCCTCCCGGGGTTTATTTATCTTGTGATGATAGGACGTGACATCGAGCACAGGTCAGGGGCTCGAACCCTGCCCCCCAGGCAACACACACCCCAATGCGTGCCAAACACCGAGTGCCCGCCCGCCAGGCTCTGCTCAGTCCCCGAGGAAGCCACGGTGACGAGAAGGTACAGACCCTCTCCCACCGGAATTCCGCAGGTCACACAAGTCATTATCCCAAAGCGCCTTTGCCCTTCTGCGCACGTGTCTGTATTTATAACAATTCATGGGTAATTCTAGTTCCAGTTGGCCTACAGCCTGGGCCAAGTCTCCAAACCTGTCTGAGCCTTAATGGGGTTACTATCAATCAATAATAGTGCCCCCAGTTGTTGCAAAGATTAAATGGAGAAAAACTGTGTGTAGCGCCATACACTAGCCTGGACACCGAGCAGTTTTTCAGCAAATGTTGTCACCACTCTATAATAATGACTGTATTTCCCTAGTTATAAAAATAAAATACTGTTCTTACATAAGAGGGATTTAAAGTAACGTGTAAAACAGTTATAGAGGAAAATGCACATTCATTCAAATTTAGAACATAGTTTCATGTAAATTTCTCAGTGGACGGTGTTTCTAAATTCCAAAGGTTCTTTAGAGTGCCTGAGGGGAGGGGAGTCACGTGCTGAGTGAAAACGGTGAAGGATGAAGGATGAGCAGCTACTCAGCAGTCACGGGACAGCGGGGACAGCCGGGGGACGCAGCCGGCCCTGTCCTGATGGCTGCTGCGGAGCCCGGCGCGTGACCTCCGTGCGCAGCACACGTGTGTAGCCACAGCACGCAGACCTGAAGCTAAGCACGAAGAAGGAGTCTCAGGATAAAAAGGGAAGTCATGCTAAGCTAGATCGGCCAGACAGGAAAAGGCTGGAAGTCACACGATATCCCTCACAGGTGGGATATGAGCCTAAGAGCAGCAAACGAACGGGACAAACGAACAGAGCCTCGTGGACAAGGACAATGGACTAGTGGTGACCAGAGGGGAGGGGGGAGGTGGACGGGGTGAAGGGGTCAAAGACCTGGCGACAGAAAGAAAACTATGGGAGGTGAGCGCACAGTCTAAATATGTCGTGCTCCTTACCGTGACAGTGTGCGGCTGAAACTTAACGGGTTTGTTAACCAACAGCGCCGTAAATAAGTAAATAAACAGACAGAAAGACTCGCCGCCAGGCCACTGAACGATATCGAGCTTGATCTGAGAGGCGAGAGGAACTGCGTAGCGCACGGGCGCCGTCCTCACTGCAGGCGGCCTGGACGCGGAACGGGGGCCGCGGAGGGGGGAGGGGGCCGCGGGCCGCGTCCCGCGAGCCGCTGGTGTCGCCTTCGCCAGCGGTCGCCACGCCCCTCGTTTCCCGGGCGCGCCGCGGACGGACAGCGGGCCTGGCGGACGCACAGCGGGCCTGGCGGACGGACAGCGGGCCTGGCGGACGGACAGCGGGCCTGGCGGACGCACAGCGGGCCTGGCGGACGGACAGCGGGCCTGGCGGACGGACAGCGGGCCTGGCGGACGCACAGCGGGCCTGGCGGCCGGACAGCGGGCCTGGCGGCCGGACAGCGGGCCTGGCGGACGGACAGCGGGCCTGGCGGACGCACAGCGGGCCTGGCCGACGCGGAAGCCCGGCCGGCGGCAGCGTGGCGCGTGCGCGGAGCACGTGTCCCCACGCGCGGCCCGGTAGGTGACGCCCCGGGCTTCTCGAGGGGCGCACACTGCGCGGCGCCTCCGCGGCACCCGCGGGTGTCCCCGCAGATGCGGCAAAACCATGCGCCAAGAGCGCGAACGCGAGCCGGGCATGGCACCAGCCAGGCCGAGGAAAGACACGCGCTCGCCGGGCAGGGGCCGAAGCCAGAGGCGGGGGAGCCCGGGGCCGCTGCAGCCTGGCTCGTGGCCAGTCGGGCGACCTCCATCTGTCACCACTCCGAGCCGCCCGCGAGTGCCGGCTCGGGGCTACAGGCACGTCTTCCCAGGGAGGCGATTTCACAAACACAGAATCTGTGACGTGAGGATCGATGTGCTTTGTCACGTTGGTTTTTCTCCAGGGGAAGTTTGGAGAAATCAGAAAGCTTAGGATTTCACAAGAATCCACTGGGTGCCGGAGGATTCTTGTCCCAGAGGGACCATACAAAACCGCAATGCTAACAGTAAAACACCGTACATGAAAACTAGTTTCTATGCGTCCTTAAACTGGGGTTGACGGCCACAATCACCTGGTTAGCGTTTTGAAAATGTAAGTTACAAGACTCTCCTCCATTCTGCTGAAGTGTATCTTTAAGCATAATGGGAAAAGAGACGTTTTCCTTTGCAAAAACGCAGGCAGATCTGGAGGTGGGTTTCTTTTTCTCATTAATTACAAAAGCAGCTCAGTATCTCATAAAGCACCGCTGTCATCAGTAAGTACATCAATCATAATTACGGATGGCCGAAGACTGGCTCCTTGTCCGTGGCGCTCTCAGCACTGAATTAAATGCTCAGCACTGAATAACGGATTCCGGCCTGCACTGAAGTCACAGGTCGCACCGTCCCACACTATCAGAGTTGAAAGATTCATAAAGCGATTCATTCATCTTTAGCAAGACGCGACACCTGCGTAATATTGCGAAAACAATGCTGCTTCCTGAGAAGGGGGTTCGAGCCTTCCACTGGACCGATTTATGCATCACTGGCTATTTGTGCATTTCGGAGTCTCCTCTGTGATATTTACCTACGCTGACTTACAAAAATCGAGCTGTATTTAAGTTCTATGTTAAAACCTGAGCAATATCTCCCATTCTTGAATTATTTGCTCATTTTACTCCTTGTACAATTGTTTTTCTTTTCTTTTTTCTCTTTCTTTCGTTTTTCTTTCTTTGTATGTTAAATTCCTTTGAAACAAAATGAATCATCCTGGCATAATATAAAAAAATCAAAATGTGCATGTGCACGTGCATGTGTTTGTGCGCGTGCACGCGCATTTCTGTCCCTAACGGAAACCTGTGAGGCGTGACCTCGCGTCTCTGAGTTCCTGTTGCACCCCGGCGTTGCTCTGCTGGCCAGCGCTGCTTACAACACTTCATTGCTTTTCCATCTGACGGGGCCGATACGAACAACTGAGAAATGGTAGGTCAGGTTGGTTTCATCCAATAAGTGATTTACAATCAAACTAAAATCTCTGTTCACGGTTGCATCCTCTCTGTATATCAACATTTAACAAGAATGTTCTCAGTAACAGCTGCCTCAAAACACGGTCCGACTAAGTCGACCTGCGGGCAGCGGAGAGGAGGAGCCGCCGCCGCGTCCACGTGCCTCTCGCCCCGGAGGACATGGCGGCCATTCCCCCCTCCACCCCCCCGCCACCAGAACGCAACACCCACCCCAAGTGCTTCTGCAAACGCCTGCGCGGCCGAGAACACGGTCAGACACTAAGGGCACGTGCGGGGTGGTGATTCTCCGAGGTGGCGGCTTCCCATTCATTTCTGCCAGTGAAATGTGCCCTTCGTTGACGTGAAAGAAGGTCTGTCTGTGGAACGCAGCTGGCTGTGCACAGCCAACCAAGCGCCGGCCCGGTCACCCTGCCACCCGCCCCCCCGCACGGCTGAAGCACTGAACCCGGCGAACGGCGCGCCGCTGGGAGCTGGGCCACGTGGCGTGGGGCCGGGCGGCCGACGTGGGGCCGGCCAGGCCCTGCGTCCTCTGCACTCTGTCCCAGCAACTCCGCCCTCCCCCCCGTCCCCCAACGAAGGTTTTTCTCGCTTAGGACACAGCAATCCACAAACTACAACTGTAAACACTGAGATCTGCAAATGCACTCAAGGTTCACGACCACTTTTGAATGACACAGGGTCCTGTCCTTGAAGGACAAGACGCACGCTCGGGAACCGGATGTGTAAGTCGCAAACATGGAAGTATCGTGACGCTCACGGCCGCGCAGGGAGCAGCGGCGCGACTCGGCTGTCCTCACGACGCGCTGAGCGCCCGCTGTGCGGCGGGCCGGGGGACGGAGCCTGGCCTCCTCTTCCATTTAATCGTCACGGTGGCATCTCGTGATAGATACCGCTATCCCTGTTTTTACCAAAACAACGACAGCAATAACAGATGCCTGTACAAAGAACAGTGAGATCAGCGGACACAGGGGCACGGGGGGTGGGGGGGGCGGAGACGGGCCCCCAGGGGTTTGTCACCTGAACCCGCGCCTGCAGTGCACACGGCGCCCACACGCGTGCGCTCGGACCCGCCCTCCGGCAGGCCGTCGCTCCCATGTGCGGATTTAAGAACTCAGGTGCACCGAGGTTGGTGATTGTCCAATGTTATTTTGAGCAGTTAGAATTACCCAACTATTAGCCACTTTCTTTTTTTTTAACCCAGAGCTCCTATCAAGTCAAGTTTCGTCAGTTTGAAGTGGATCCTTCAGGCTCCTCAGTATTCAGGACAAGCCTTCCCCATCCTCCTCTGCTCACCCCCAGTCTCTCACGAAGACGATATTAGATCTGCCTTCATCTGCATGCCCCTCACTCCACCTAATATAATTTTTCATTATTCTGTCTTCTCCTGTTTCTCCTTGGGCAATTTCTTTTGATCTGCTCACGTTCCACTAATTCTCTTTTCAGACATGTCTAATATATTTTTTTAAACTCTCATGTTCAGTTTTCAGTTGGAGCCTTGCGTTATTTCTTAACATTTTATCTGAAATCACTTTAATCTACATTGTCACTGTTCATAATTTTCATTTTACATACATTCACTTTTAATTTCCTTTAACATATGCTTTGTGAGTTTATTTTCCTTATTTTTTGCTGTTTTTCATTCGAAATTTCTAGATTGCTTATGTGCCTTGTTATTTTTGATTATGTGTTAGGCAAAATCATAAAAAAATATATTTGTAGAAATAATGTGAGGCTCACGATAAACTACGTTGCTCCGGAGATGACTGGAGTCTTGTTGCTATCGGTTACCCAGGGATATGGTTCAGGACGACCCCAGGCCACATTCAAGATCTGAGGTTCTCTAGACTTTCCGAGGCACACAAATCAATGCTGGGTGGGGGCGGGGGGGGGGAGGAAACAAAAATTTAAAAAAGCCTCTATAAAAGGGGATCGTTTAACGCCAGTCTGCCCTCACCCAAAGTAGAACCTCTCTGGGGTATCTGATGGAGCTGGGTGCGCTATTACCAGCTTCCCTCATGGGGCGCTCACCTGCAGCCCAGGTAGGCTGCCCCAAACCTCCACTCACAGGCAAACGCCCTGAGGGAAAAGGCCTTTGAATTTCATCTCACCTTTCTCACCTTTTTTTTTGTTTGTTTGTTTTTGGCCATGAAATTCCTCCCTATCTTATTAGCTCAGAGAAACTGTTGAGAACGTTGACACATTTTATCTAGATTTATAATTGTTCTTAGCAAAAATATTTTTCTTAGTTTTCCTAGCCCACTAAGTTGAAGTAGATATTCACTGTATTTCTCTAACACATGGTCAAGTATATTTCATGTTTTTCTCTCAATTTTATCAAATCATTTGAAGAGAAGTAGGATCTTTGGATATTTCTGAAACTAAGCGTGCCCAGACTCACCTCCAGGTATTCTGATCCACGTGGTCTGTGGTCGAGGCTGGACATCTGTAACTTTTAAAGATTCCCAGGTGACTCTAACCTGAGCTCCCTGACCCCAATCCCCACCCCCGCCCCACACCAGCAGTTTGAGGACCCCTAATTCACATCGCGAAGGACGTCGACGTTTTCAAATACAAATGCTGGATGCGCTAGCCATACCCGCGGTGGCTCACGGCTACCAAGACCTTCCCCGGAGCCAGAACCGCAGGGGGAGGCAATTCGGTTTGAAGCGCGCAGCGATGCCTTTCCCACGTGGTCTTGCTCTGAACATCAGCTCCATCCATGTCTTTCCATGACAGCAAACTGCACTTTGCGGGTAGACTGCACTTTTAGAAAGCAGTGAAACAAACATTAACGCTAGCTTCCGTCGGCGCAGATGACTGGCTGCCTGCCCCGCCCCTCCCCCGTCAGCATTCTTTGCCCATCGTATTGACCATTCGTTCTGTTCCTTTCCTTTCACATGGTGACAGGTGCATGCGGAAGGCAGAGGAGGTCTTTAGAGTCCGTATCTTCCCGCAGCCTGTCGACGTCCCACTTGAAAACAGCTTCGCATGGTGAAGGGGAGAAGCAGAGAGTTCGTGTCACGTTCCCCGGTTGGCTGCTGTCGGCGGGGGGGAGAGGCCACACACATCGAAGGGTGACTGACGAGAGGCACCGGATACCCCGATGTCACTAACGCACAGTGTTTCCAACAGATCCGTTACCATCTGTCAAGAGCAGAAAATGACAGCGAAACGTCCCCAGACGGCGAGGGAGGACGAGCCGCCGCACACCCTGTGGCCGGCACCGTCTCCTTACTCGCTCGGGCAGTTCGAGAGGAGGACAGGCGCTCACACCGGGCACTTCGCCCCCCGGGACCCACCCTTCGCCCCGACTCTCGTCTAGGAAGCACAGGAGACGCCCAGGTGCGCACTGGAGACGCCCCGGCGGGCGCCGAGTCGGAATTCCCCTGCCGTCCCTGCAGCGCGTGCCAGCACCGCGGGCCCCTCATCCCTGACGACGCGTCCCCGCTCCGAGGGCCACCTCGCCAGCGTCTGCTCGGCACGCAGCACCCGCGACGCAGGATGCCGATGGCACCTCTACCCACGGCCACCGGCCTCGCCCACGGCGTTAAGGACTTAAGGACGGTGTGTTACTTTGGATAATGCTGATCACGGCTCCAAATGCACCTCGCCTTCCAGACACGTGGCAAGACTGTTTCACACCGTTTTGTCTCAGGAAGTCAATATATCATGATGCACTTAACATGACGTCACGCTCAAAGCTTTGAAATGCGCTCTTTAAGAACACCTGCAGATGCACCCCAAGTTGACGCGCCCCCGACGCGTGCAAACTGCAAGCGGGCGCGCTCAAGGTGACACGGCGAGTGAGGCCCCGGCTGCGCCCCCGGCAGGACTCAGCGAGCTCGCTGCCAGCCGGGAGACGCCGGGGGCGTTAGGGCCCGGGGGTCCCCGCGGAGGCTCCGCGCCCGCTGCTGCCTCTCCTCGCGGCGGGAGGGCTTCCTGGCCGCCGTGGCCGTGAGTTCCGGTCGCCCCGCGGCGGGGACCGGTCCTGACACGCTCCCCGGGGAGCAGCACAGGCCACCTCTTCCCAGGCCTCAGGCGCAGGGACCCACGCTGCCAGCGAGCAGAAGGCGGGGGGGGGGGGGGGGGGGGGGCCCCGGCCGCGTTTGGCCGGAGCAGGACAGGCTGCGGCACGTGCTACTGGCTAAGGACGAACGACAACGCCACTCTCCAGCTCACGCCAAGGCCCAACTGCCCAAGGCGATGGCGTCGGCAGGCGGAGCCGGATGCCCAAGGGGCAGAGGCTTCGAGACCGGGGTTAGTGGTCTCAGAAGAGCCGCCCCAGGGAGCTCCCTGGCGCCCTCTGCCCTGGGAGGTGACGGCGGAAGGAGGGCCACCTGCGCACCGCGAAGAGCGCCGTCCGGAGACTAGGAAGACGAGCCACAGACCGGGAGGAAACACTTGCAAGGGACACGTCTGATAAAAGAAACGACTATCCCAAATATGCAAAGAAATCTAAAACTCAGCAATTAGGAAGCAAGCGCCCTGAATGGTCCAAACATTAACAAACACCTCAAAAGTAAAGGCATATGGATGGCGAATCAGCGAAAAGGCGCTCACATCACACGTCATCAGGGAATGTGAATGAGAGCAACCGTGCGATGCCGCGACACGCCTGCGAGAAGAGCCGAACCCCAGAAAACCGGGGGCGCCGCACGTGGGTGAGGATGCGCCGCGCAGCGCCTGGACCCCGCCCCCACAGCCGGCGGGGGCGCGCGGCGGGGGGCGCGCGGTGGGGGGGCGCGCGCGGTGGGGGGGCGCGCGCGGTGGGGGGGGCGCGCGGCGGGGGGGGGGGGCGCGCGGCGGGGGCGCCACTTTGGAACGCGGCCTGGCGGCTTCTTATAAAACCAAACGGACTCTTAGCACACGATCCAGCAAGCGTGCTCTTCGGTATTTACCCAAAGGCGCTGAAAGCTCATATCCATGAAAAATCTGCAAATGGATGTTTATGGCAGCGTCATTCATAACCAAAACTCGGAAGCGACTGAGACGCCCTTCAGTGGGTGAGGGATAAACTGCGGTGCGTCCAGACTCTGCGCTAAAAAGAGACGCGCTATTAAGCCATAAAAACACAGGGAGGAATCTTTGAATGCACGATTCTAAGGAAAGAAGCCGGTCTGAAAAGGCTAGTGGATCATTCCAACTACACAACATTCTCGAAAAGGCCAAACGACGGAGACAGGAACAGACCGGTGGTCGCCAGGAGTTGGGGCGCAGCAGGAGGTGAGCGGTCGGAGGACCGCAGATTTTTAGGGTGGCAAAAACGCGCTGTGAGTCCACAAGGAGGCTCACATGTCGTCACCCACGTGTCCAGCCACACTGAGGGTGAACCCGCACGTACTGCAGAGGCCGGGTGACCGTGCGTGCGGCGCCCCTGGGGCTTCGGCTGTGACAAACCGGATGTGACAACTGCTGGCAGCGGGGCGGCTGTGCGCGTGCGGGGTGCGGGGCCTGTCGCCACCTGCCTCTCGGTCGTGCTGCCAACCCTAGAACTTCTCTACAAAAGATGCAGATTCACATCATTTCGGCCCACCGCTGTCTGAACACTTTGCAGCTAATGACCAATAACGACGAAAGAACCCAGGTCAGGATACCACAGAGTCACGTCCACTGGAACGCGCTGACACAGGGCAGGGGTTGGGACGAGTCAGAGTGTCGCCCTGCTGGCGAGAGTAATGCACGCGATGCTTTTTTCTTTCATAAAAGACATCTGTCTGCTTACTTGCTCAGCTAAAGGTGCCATTTCCAAATGAACACCACCGCGGAATTTGAGCAAACGCAGGAGGATGCAACCTTCTGGATTTCAGGAGTCACATCGATCCCGCTGTATGTGGAGTAAAGCCTAAGTCACTAGGCTGTTACTGCGGATGAAACCGAACACGCGAAGCTCTGTTATAAGCTGACAAATAAATGTACAGCACGATGTCAATTTCTTGGCTATATCTGTTACTTCCAGGTTGGTAAATAAAACTACTCATATCGAAAAAATAAGGTTGAAGATATATTCCTGAATTTTGATCTATACAGACTTTCTACATGAATCGGACTCAGGGTATTAGCCTGTTGCTGGAAATTACACATCGCATATCTATTTGCCCTCAACTTCAGTAGGGAGAAAAACATTACAGGCCTCACAAAAAATATGCACGAGCGAATGTCCTTTTTTATTAAATGTTCGATCAAGTGAGTTCAAACTGTCGGAAGTGATGGATGGCAAACAGCAGCTCACCACGGGCCGCGGAGTCACCGGGCAACACAGACAGGGGAATAAAACGCGGAAAGAGAGTGAGCGATCCTGCTCGTCACGTTCACACCCAAACCATGTTGCGCTCTGCTCCTCAGCAGCCGCTTGTTTCTGTTTCTTGCCGACACAGTGGGAGAGTCGCTACCTTGATTTAAGGAAGACGACGACGGAAAGACGGCATTCCGTAACACCCCAACGGCGGCTGTCCCAGGGCCACGGAACGCCGCGGCTGATGTCACACCCCGGATACCAGGGCAGATGCCAGGCGGAGAGGTGGCTCTAGTGATGGAGCCATAACTCGCTGCGCCTCGGTCGGGGCGGCCAGATTTAGCAACTATGAGTATGTGACGCCTGATTAATTCAAATTTCATATTTTTTTTTTTTTAGTAAAACCATGTCCAAATATTGCAAAAATAGCCCGTGTAATATTTAAGTCATAGTTCTGCCAAAAAAATACACCTACTAATATGTGTATCTGAAATTCAGATTGAATTGGGTTTCCGCTACCTCATCTGACGACCCTAACCCCAGCGAACTCCAAGTGTTAACTCAGCAGCGCTGAGAAGACACAAACGGTCCACGGAATGAGGCGAGCCCAGAGCACGTGAACGAGGCGACCCGAGCGGAACCTCCCGCGGCGGGACTCTGCGTGGGCGTGGGGGCACGCAGGGCGGAACCCAGTGTTAGGAGGGCGCATGGCAGCCAAACACCTGAAGGTCATGCTCTCTGCTCCACACCGTCCGGATTACACAGGGTGATAACGATCTTTCTTAGCCTGTTATACCATCTTCAATGTGGGAATATGACAATAATAATAATAATAATTTATCTTTGTTATTACCATAAAATTGTCCAGTGAAAACAGGTGTGATATAAATTGTTGTTCCACTTTTCTTTGCATTTCGATGAGGACTCGTAGCCCCCAGTGATTCTAAAATATATTTGCCTATTGTTAACTTCCATTTAAATTTACATCATCAGAACCTTGATTGGCTATAAAAGCGTTAGTCCCTTTGAAAACGCAAGTACTAAACATAACATGGGAACTCCTAAAGGTGCCTACCTGCAGGGGGATGAGAAGGCCAGATGATTCAGTCCTCCCTGGGAGAAGCCCCAGCCTCACTGCCTCCTCAGAGGGGCCGCAGAGCTCAGATGCAGAGCTCAGATGCAGAGCTGAGGTGCGAGAAAGATGCACCTGAGCTAGCTTCTGATTTCTGTGTGGTCCGGTCTTTTGGCGATCCCTGGGGTGTGTGTATAGACAGCGAAGTGATTTCTCAGCACGACTTTCTTCTGCGACAGATCGACCCATTGAAACCAGAGATGTATCAAGAGGTTCGGCCTGGCCGGGCGAAGACCTCAAATTTTATTTTATTTTTTTATGTGAGATGAATGATTGTATTTTTTATTAAAAACTACTGGGGCGACATTGATTAATAAAAATGAATAAGTCTGAAGTGTGTGATTCACAGTGTGTTGTGTATGTGTTAGAGGGTGATCCTGTGCCTTCACATTGATTTGAGGTCAGGCTGAGACTTCGTTCACGTATATCAGACTTCACAGGACCGTGGCGCTGGGTCTCCAGCAAGGTTTCCAGGGTGTCTGAGAAGGGAGCCCACTGGGCTACTCTCACAAAACCAGAGCACTGAGGAAAAGACAAAAGACTTTAAAGAAATAAAGATATGGGTTATGACATGGATCACCTTAAGATTCCTCCTGAGGTTTAAGTACAATACTGGGATGCCTTTCCTTAATACTTCTGGCTTCCGGAGTGTGTGTGTGTGTGTGTGTGTGTGTGTGTGCGTGTGTGTGTGTGTGTGTATGAGAGAGAGAGAGAGAGAGAGAGAGAGAGAGAGAGAGAGAAAGAAAGAGAGAGAGAGAGAGAGAGAGAATATGAATCTTGACGATATGGGGGCAATGGTCCCATGTGTATAACATTCCCAAACCAAAGGTTTCTGCTCAGACAGCATAAAGTAGCCAGAACTAAAAAATAAAAGCTGAGGCCTTTGATTTTGTTTTCCAAAAGTCTGAAGACCCCAGCATAAAACTCTAAAATGTTATGTTTCTATAAGTAAGACGATGAGTATAATTTTTATTTTTTGGTCTTTAATATTTGTGAAGCTTTAGAAGGTTTTTTAACCGATATCAATCTACATATGAATTTGGAGAAAATATACTGAAATGGGTCGTACTGGTTTGAATGTTTTAATAAGAGCAGCCTTGTTGTTAAATGATGCGGAAATTAATTGGTATACATCTAATTGAGAACAGAAAAAAAGCTTAAACAAAGGTAGTTACTTAGTCACAAAGATATCTTGGTTTCTCACCATTGACTGTCAGTGCTACATCCTCGGAGAGGCATTATGTTTACCATGGCAGCTAACAAATATTCCAGGACTTAGATGAAAGGAAAATGAATAGACATTTCACCAAGGAAGACACACAACAGGCATATAAACAGGCGCTCGGATCACTAATCGTCAGGGAAATGCAGATCAAAACCTTGACGAGACGCCACCTCGCCCGTCCGGGTGGCTGTCATCAAAAAGACAGATGACGAGACTGGCAGCAACATCGAGAAAGCCCACCCCCGCCCCCGGCACCGCCAGTGGGAAGGCACACCGGCCTGGCCTCTGTGAACAGCCTGGAGCGCCCTCAGGAAGTCAAAAACAGCCACCTCATGACCCCGCAAGCCCACTCTGGGCGCTCGTCTAAGGGGACGGGATCGAGGTCTCCACAAGATACTGCGCCCACGGGATGCTGCAGCGTTATTCACTGCGGCCAAGACATGACCGGACAAAGCGAGTGTCACACGCGCACGCGCGCGCGCGCGCGCGCACACACACACACACACACACACACACACACCAGGACATTATTCGACTTTGGGAAGAAAGAAGACGTCCTGCCATTTGCAACCACATTGATGAACCCGAAGAACGTGGCGGCGAGTGGAATAAGCTGGACACAGACGGACAAACGGGTGTGATCTCACCGAGACGTGGGTCTGAACAGTCAGAGCCACAGACGCAGAGAGCGGAAGGGAGGCGGGCAGGGTGCGGGGTGCGGGTGGGGAGGTACTGGTCACAGGGTTCAAAGTTCCAGTCATGCAAGATGAACGAACTCCGGAGATCTAACGCAGGGGTCCCCAATCCCTAGGCCACCGGCTGGTACGGGTCCCCAGCCTGTTAGGAACTGCATCACACAGCAGGAGGTGACCTACGGGAAGGCCAGCGAAGCTTCACCTGCACCTGCAGCCGCCCCCCAGCGCCAGCATCGCCGCCTCCGCTCCGCCTCAGACCATCGGGCATTGGAGTCTCAGGAGCCCTGGTCCCTGGTGCCAAAAAGGCTGGGGACCGCTGGTAATGTTCGTGGTGCACTGCACACCTGGAATTTGCTAAGAGGGCAGATCCCACGTGTTCTGAACACGGAGAGAGAGAAGGAGCGTGGGCGGGGGAAAGGGAGGCTGTGTGAGTAACGGGCGTGTTCGTCAGCTGGACTGCGGGGATCATTTCTCACCGCATATCGATTTCAATACACGTTGCACCTCCTAAATATATGCATTTATTTAATTGTCAATTATTCCTCAATAAAGGGAGAAAAAGTAGATAAATATACAGAGTTTCGAGCTGAAACTTGAATTTAAATGAATTCAACAACATTAAATGCTGGGGTGACAGCAATTTGTCAGAAACATATTACTAGACGTGAAGCAACAATCTGTTAATTTGTGAGTTAAATATACATACATAGAATCTACTCTCATCTTGTCTGTTCTAACTGGACCGTAGCACCACAGAGGACTGGTGACTTAGCGCATGCTTGCGTTCACACTGGGCTCCTTACGTGAGTCATTTAATCCTTGGAAAATTACTCCTTTGACTTTTAAAGTAATTAATTAGGTAGATTTTTTAATAACATATAATTTTTCAGTTTATAGGCAAACGGTTACGGATTCCAACTGGGAATCTCCTTTAAAACAAATTGTCTCTACAAGGTAACATGAATGCATGTTTTATTAGGTAGAAAATATTTAACAGTGTATTATGGAAAATACTTGTGGCATGCATACAATTAGTTATACTTCTATAAAAAAAAAGTTATGTCTTAAAAAACTAGCTAATGAGAAATGAGCATTTCTTTACTAAGAAACATAATTTTTTAAATCTTATATAAATAGGGGATGTTCTTTCATAACTAGTTGGGTTAGTCAACATAGAAGTTCCAAGAAAATGTCCCCTTGCATAAAAAATAGGACAGCTAGTCAATTTCCTCCAGAAATCACACCTTTTATTCAGAGCATCCAGTTCAGAGATAATTTGAGCTTCTGTAAACAGAAAGTCACAGCAAGGCTGGGTGGTGGATGCCCTCTGATTAACAATAATTCGTGCCGAATTCCTGTTCACTATTGTTAAAGCAAAATGGCATTATCTTTTTCCCTTTTCTAGCTCAGTCTAACCCATTTATTACTATATTATTTCTGAAAAATTCAATTCACACCCTTTTAAAAAATCAGCTTATCACACAGCCTTGGTTAAAAGGATGAAATAAAAAGTGCTTTTTTTGTCCTAGCAAAGGTGTCTGCCTTAGCAGATTAAATGGCGACGGGCGACTTGTGTGCCCGAGAAGGATTTCACTACAGCGTGGAGGTAATCTGCAGTAACCTTAACAGCAAACTGCCTTCTCAAGTGCAGTGCAGTAATCGTTTGACTACTTTTTAAAAAACTCTTTCAAGACTACTTTTGTTGGTAATTCAACAAGGTTTTACATGACTATATTATTTGAAAAATATATCTAATAACAGATAAGATTTTGGAGATTTTGTTAACATATCCCAAATACACTTTGTGTTTAAAAGAAAATTATTATTAAGTTTGTCACATTTTAAATAAATTTTGAGAGCATTTGCTGAAAGTTAACATCCAAATTGAAAGTCAGACAATGTTATTACTTTTCGAATCTATTAATTACATCTTCCGTTCTCTAAGATTCTTCAGATAGTATATGGGGCATTTCAGTGAAACTAAGTATCAGTTTTCTTCTTGGCTAGGATAGTGCTCTGCCCAAGCTCACCCCCTAAGGGTGTGGCATGGTGCGGCCCCTCACCAGACAGCCCCTGACGGTGGGACGCCAGGGGGTGAACTTGCACTCAGGATGGAGTGTTGCCTCAGACCCTCCCCTCCCCCACCCCCGCAGACGCTGTCATTCGGAAACACGATTTTATCTAAACATGCATCAAACTCACAGAACTAAGGTTTTTCAGCACGCTGTGCAGTTTCTGTCGCACAATAGAAAATATTTATGAATGACAAGTGGATACTTTAATAAACATGACGAAACGCTAATGCCTGTGAGTTCCGCCTGGAGAATCCCGCGTGTATCATCAACAGGCTCACTGAGGAACTCGGGGTGCTGGCTTTGCACACGGCACCCCCCTGGGTGCTGGGGCGATCGCTGCCTTAGGCGGCAAGGAGTTTATTTTATCTTAAGCAAAATATTTTGCTTCAGAAACCCTGTGTTGTCTGCAGACTGTGGCCCTCTGAGTTTCTTTTTTTTCCCTTCACAATTACTTCCAATTTCCCTATTTTAGTGTAGATGAGCAAAACTATTGATAAATGAGATTAAATGATTTTACTATGCGTGACTTACAATTGCTAATTTTTCCTCCATTTTCTACTCTCGGCCTTGCTAATCAGGCATTACTAATGTAAAGATCAGAGGATGTATTTGACCCAATTAGAATGAAATGAGGGGTTTTGGGTAAGAACAGCCATTCGTCCCTGCAGTGGGCTCACCGGCTAAGGTACAGGGCGGAAGAGGAAATGATAAATGAGCCATCGGGTGGAGACAGTACAGCGTGTTTTCTGCTCCTTGGAAAAGCCTCTCCTCAATGCCATGATGCGTCGTGATTCATAGGAACTTTCTCTTCTCCCCAAGGTTATCCTTAGAAGGTGTATTCATCACAAAATTAAAGTTATCATCATTATTTTTCCAATAAAATTGAGTTAACACCTAGGGAGAATAGTTATTAAAAATATAAAATGCATTAATAATGTGACTCTCCAATAAAAATTAGAAACAACGGTTATGTTTATTTACAAAAATATCTAGGTTAAATGTTTTAATAGTTGGTAATTACGCTATAATTACGCTTCAATGATTTTTTTCACAATAATGTCTCCTTAATTTTGAACCTCACGAATCCTAAAGTATAGTTTAATAAAGTGTAAATATGTTTTTTATCTTTAGACGGTTATAGAAAAGAAATTGGCATATAAAACAGATGATGACATTTAAATATCAAAAATAAGGCACAAATTTTAATATAATAATTTAACTTCCTTGGCTAACTAAGTCTAATTTATTTCCACTGGGAGACACAAATCTCATGAATACATATTTTAAGCTCAGTTTGGGTGACCCTTTAGGTGAGTCTACGGGAGGGAAATGCAGTGGAGAGCCTTGGCTAGCCAATAAATTGTTACAAGCTTGAATCATAGTGATAATTTTAATTTTTTAAAAAAGTAACACTACACTTTAGTTTCAAGAAAATGGATTTTGCCTGTCACTTATATTTACCTTAATTTTAAAAACTTGTTCTAATCTCTATAGAACAAAAAAATTCTCATTCTAAAGTATGTCAATTCAATTCTAAGATTCATGGATTTGGAAAAACTCAGAAAAGGACCGAGTTCAACAATATTGACCCCGCGTTTGACTCTTCAAAATGCACAGCCTTGCGATTCCGTTTCTGCCAGGGATGCCCAAAGGTAGGGCCTCCCTCATGCTAACGGTAAGAAGCCGTAAGTTTCCTGGCTCTTATCAAAAAGGTGAGGCTTCGGAGCAACCGAGCAGCCTGCGATTCAGAGGACAGATCCCTGTGGAGAGATGTGGGACCGCGGGCTGTCCGCGCTGGGGAGGACGCGGCGGTCAGCCCGCCTGTGTGAAAGGAGCCGGCCACGCGTGAACGAGCTGCTACAAGCAGAGTGTGGGCTCCAGGAACAGCACAGGAAGCGTGGGCACCCCAAACACCAGGGGGGCCCCCACTTACTCTCGGACTCCGGCCAGTGCTCGGGGGGATCACAATACACGACAATTCTTTTTTGGATGAGGTTGTGGAAGCACAAAAAAGATCTGTTAAAATTGTTCAGTCAGGAGTTAAAAGTTTTACAGAAAATTCTGTGGATTCTGTAAGGGTGTAAGACAGACATGCTTCGGCACTTGGTAGTTAAGGCTGCGCAGAGGGTGACACAGAATGCCAGTTGTTCCACAAAATCTGTTCTTTTTCTCTCTCTAAATAAGCAGCGAATCCTGACGTGCAGCCAAACACGTGACTGTGCAAAACAGACCTATTTTCCAGCTTCCTTTGCACCTACGTGGAGCCACGTGATGAAGTCCTGACCAATTGGAGCCCTCTCCTCTCCATGGCAACCGGAACGGCGGCGCTGGATGAGCCGCGCTGAGTCACGTGGTGGAGAGCATCACGTGAGGATGGACCAGTGAGACAGAAAGGGCCTGGGCTCCTGGCTCCTGACAACCGTCTAGAGCTGAGCCACCGCACCAGGCTGGGAAATCACAGCCATGTTTCCTTCCCTTCAGACGGTTACGTGTGGGCTCCACCATGTTCATCCAAACGCATGTCCTGAATAAGCGAACACGTCAGTGTTTTTACTGAAGAGCTTTGCGCTTCTACCTGTCATTTCAGCCACTAAAAACAGGGCTGGTGATATGTTGTTCGTCAGCATCACACAACTATGTTCTCTTTTTATTAAGCGTACCCTGACCTTCTGTTTAGACGGTGATTAAGAGTGAAGATGATACAGTGGTTTGTGCAGTGTTCCACGGAACTGCAGGTCTAACCCAGAACCTCGGAACCTCAGAATATGGCACTGTTGGGAAACAGGGTCTTTGGAAATGGAGGTAAAGATCTCAAAATGTAACCACGCTACACCTAGGGGCGGCACTAAATCCAACAACTGCTGCCTTTATCAGGGAAAGGACAGGAGGCTGCCACATGCAAACAGGAAGGCCACATGGAGACAGAGGCAGGGATCAGAATGAGGCTGCTCTGTGGATTGGAGCCACCGGGAGCCACGGGAAGCTGCAGACGAGCAAGGATTCCCCCCTTGAGCCTTCAGAGGAAGTGTGACGCTGCTGATGCCTTGATTCTGGACTCGTGGCCACCAGAACTATCCGTGGTCTTAAGCCACCAAATTTGGGCTAATTCATTACGATATACCCAAGAAACTCATATAAAAGATGAACTAGACTTTCTGACAGGCCGCTTTTAGTCCTAGGCTCTGACCTGTCAGTGAGTCCGAGCAAAAAAGGAACGGCACACTCAAGTGCTTCACTGAAGAAAGTCAAGCTCGAGAAAATCAACAAAGGCCCGCGAGGAACGAGCAGCAGCAAAACCACCTCAGCCCTAGGGCTGAAGACGCAGGGAGAATGTGTCTTTGGAGAGTAGCTGTCAGGACCTGATCAGCAGGCGGCCTCGGAGGCACACAGCAGGACAGAAAGGGGCCGAGAAAGGCTCTGGGCGCCGACGCAAATGGCCAAGAAACAGCAGAGGTTTCATGAGATGATTTACGGGAATATGCAGCCATTCAAAGGGGAAGACTAGAGAGTGCACTCCAGGGGGACAGATTTAGTCATTCTTGCAAACCCCAAAGCTCGGCAAAGGAGAGGCAGCATGAATCTACGTCGGTAGACAACCCAATTACAGCAGTAAACACTATGCCGATTATACTTACTTAAAGCCAGAATACACGTTGTCTACAATTTTACACACTCAAGGCTAGGCACAAGGTATGTGAAATGTGACTGTCAAGTAAAATGGATTGGTTATATGTGTGAGGACTACCTGACAGTCTCAGTTCATACACAGCGTGTGAACACATGGCTGAATGGATGGAGATTTCTCAACGCTGTGTTATAAACTCTTGTAGGTATTAGGAAAATATTAGGCCCAGTTTGCTCCTGGCCTATCTGATCTACTTGAAGAATGCTCTGTAGTTTCTTATAAGAACTATTTTCAAAGCACAGAGAGACATTATACATTCACGATTCTCGGAGACTCAGGCTTTGAGTTTATCAATGAAATGAAATGAAATGGGCATGAGCCCTGCGAAAGGTGGAATCCCAATCGTGCAAGGCCTTCCGCTTCAGAAATAATTTAGCCCTATTTCCAAGCGACATCTACTTCTAGTTGATCAGTGAAGCAGTGTGTGCTCTGTAGGTTTAAGCAGAATGTATCATACACAGAATTTAGGTGAAAATTAACATGTGAAGAGAAATTTAGGGGGAAATGAATTAGAAAATTTGTCAAACATTGAAAGAAAGAGAGAGGGAGGGAGGGAGGGAGGGAGGGACAGGGTAGTACTTTCACTTATTTCACCAAATTGAAAAAAAAAAAAAAGGAAGTCATTTAGATGGATTCAGCCTTGACCATCAAGTTCTAGAGGACAGAGAAGTAATGAAAATATTCACACATCTTCATGTATTAAGCAGCTTCCCCTTCCTCTCCCTGGAGGATTTTATCATGAGGAGCCTAGGAAATTAGATGAAAAAGTGTAGCAAAAACTCCTAATGATTAATAGTTTACTGGGAAGCCCTGCAGTCTGTGGAAGAACACTTGAGTGTGAGGAGGCTCACTGCTTTCCTGCGATGAGGTCATTCATGAGTTAGCGCACTGTCTCCTGGATGCTAAGCACCTGTGAAGTGGAAAAACTGAACCTGAACGTTCAGCTCTGACCCTGAAGGATGTCTAGCCTATGAATTAAAAAGCGGAACATTTAACGCAGTTTCTATGTTATCCTAACATCTTTGGAGTGACATAGGAATTTAGAAGCCTAATGCCACTTCCAGAAGTGAGGTACACTTCCACGAAGGGGCGGAGCTAGAGGTGAGATGCATAGACTTATGGAGGTTCAGCAGAAATCAGATATCTCTGGTGGAGAAATCAGCACAAACAATGACAAGGCAGCACAAAGGGGCCTGTTGCTTAAAGGCGGCTCAAACACGTAAAGGGCTGTAATGAAGGGCGTGGCTGCGGAGAGGTCAGTGGTAATGGTGAGCGGGTGGGGCTCAGTCAAGGTGTGTGAGGGGCGTGGCTTAGCCGGGGCACGATGATGAGGGGCGTGGCTTAGCCAGGGCATGGTGATAATGAGGGGCGTGGCTAAGCCGGGTCTGGATGTAATGGATGGGCGAGGCTGCAGCGAAAAGTGTGTTTGGAAAGGATGAAAGAAGATCAGGCTAAAGTAGATGGAATATGAAGCATGTCATGGAATACGTGAAACAGACAAATGAAACAAAGACGACAGCCGGAAGGGAAGGAGCCCGGAAGCTGCTGCAGACGCCGGAAAAGGAAGAGAAGAGCACGAGCTAAAACAGCAGCAGCGGGACGGAGGGCAGGGCACGGGGCCTCATAACAGAACAATGTCGGGGGGCAGCGTCACTCAGCACCACACTGTGCTCAGGAAGCCACGCCGCGGCCACAGCCGCTCCCGAGTCATCTCTCAAGAGCTTCGCTTCCGGAATCTTTAGCGCCATTAAACGGCCCCTTGCATAAATTATTAATCCTCAAAATCTCTTCCGTTACCTGACTTTGTCGGACCACCTACACCTTTGCCTTTTCTTCCGAACCCCCTTCCGTGGTGCACTCATTTCACTGTGCCCCCATCGGCTTGCACGGGCCACCGCCCTTCGGTGCTGACCTAGCAGTCTTTCAGGAATGCCCCAGGTCATCCCAGGGGACACACCTGCCTGTCTCCTCCAACACCAAGTGTGCTAAGCACTGTTGGAGAAAATCATCATCATTCCCGCCTCCTGACCCCCAGGGCGTGCCTGACCCCCTGCCTCCTGGGTCTCCACTCCAGTCCACAGATTCCCGCCATTAGCTCACCAGCTGGACCAAAGTCCACTCATTCCAAAGACTCTCATCTCACCGGTCAAGTCCCCATGCCAGGAACGGGCTCAAGCCCTCCCTTTTTATCGCCACCTATATTTGCATGGTGACTAAGTTCTACTGATGAGTGGAAATTAAAGGAATGTGTGCTTTATTTTCTCTAGTTTGTGAAAGTAGGTTTTGAGATGAAATTCTAGGAGTCAGAGAAACAGGTATAAAATAATTGGACAGTTCATTTAAATCTGGAAGTTCCTTCTTTAGCTATAAAACAAGAGGTTGGAAGTAAAATGATCCCTTCGGTTTAGATATAATTAATGAACCCTGAGTGCAATCATTTCAAAAATATATATTTTCAGCGTATTTTAAAAATACATCTCTTTCTAGTTTTACACCACAGATGCCTCATTATTGAAGTCTCTCCACACTTAAAATTCCATCCCACTTTCTGTCATAAAGAAATTATGTTTTCATAAAATTTTCTAAGTCCATAAATATATGTAAAAAGATACAGGCAAGTACAAGAAGTATAAACCTAAATTCCCAAGCTAAAATATACCAAAAATAAAAAGCACTTAGCAATATGAATTTAAAAATATAAAACATAAATGGCCTGAATTAAGGCAGCTGTATGGGAATTAGTGCATTTGTGTAAAACACATTAATGCAAAATATTCCAAAAGTTATATTTTAACCGGAATAGAAGGAAGCACGTAAATTCTCTCACAATGACTTTTCAATGACTAAATTATACCGAGCTGTGACTCATAAATAAGAAGGACAAAAAGGGTGATCAAAAAGCCTTGTTGTATTCTACACGGCGATTCTTGGAACTCAATGATTTACCCATTAAATAACCGCTCCTCTTTCAGCAATGATATTCAAATGTACCAATATTAAAGAAGAGCTATGTTTTCAAAGGCAGGATACAACTGGCATTGCAAGTTAGATGTGCATATATTTCATTAAAAAGCCCTTCATGAATTTCAAACTCTCCTACATCCTTATTTGGTCTTACCACCTCTCACATATATTAATCCTCAATTTTCAGGTTGGCTGCAAAACCTTATAAATTGAAAGGACAGTGTATTGTGGTTCCTGAGACATGGCTTGCTCCTCTGTGAAACTGTGATATATACACTGCTCAGAATTATTGTGAAAACCAAACAATAGAGTATATGTAAACTGCTCACCACTGGCCTGGAATAGTAAAACTAGCTCAGTTCATCGCAGCTATGCTGCTGATGAGGTAGAGGCGGAGGCTAAGTTGCCTTCAAGCCAGAGGGGGACACACACAACGATAAATAAAGTCGGGGGCAGAGCGGGAGGAGCAGGCGGTAATAACGGTGGGGCGGGGACGGGGGGCGGGGCGGATGGGGGCGGGGCGGGGACGGGGTGGAGGGCAGGTCGGGCCGCAGTGTTGCTCCTGTCCCCAGACTGTCTAACTAGGTGGCCATTACCGAGAGCCGTGAGCGTGGAATTCGGGGTGAAGAGGAAATAACCAAGGTTTTAAGTGAAGGAAAAATACTAATATTAAATAAATGAAAAGCATGACTTGTCAACAAGAAAGAAAAAAATATTTCATTGATTAAATTTTTCATAAGAATACTTGATCAGCTAATCTTTTGGATCACAAGGTAAAACAGGACAAGTTATTTTCTAGGCCTCTTTACAGAGCCAGCCCTGGGTGCCTGTCGTTAAGACACACGGCTCATTAACGGAGTAAGTGACAGATGTGCACCCTTTTGTGTCTTAACACTGGCTGCAGCCTTAGGAAGGCCCATGGGTGACGGGACGAAGATGGAGTTACATTTCCCACACCTTCTGATGAGCTGTGATGGCTCCCGGGCCCCAGTGACTGCACGGAAACTACGAATGCTACCCAGAGTTGAAGGTTTATAAATAAAAAATCTAGGAAGTGTCAGAGGACACAAATCAAAGCTATGAAAAGGTTTCTCTCTATCCTTTTTCAGCCTAATTCACACTTTCAGCCAAAGGTTCGACAATAACCACAAGAATGAATTTTTCCTTTTTAAGATACCATCCCTATAACCAAGAATGGGTCCTCACTTCAGTGTGCTCTGTGTGTGTGCATATGTGTGTGTGGTAACTTCCATGTCATGATATTTAGCATCAGACTGTTAGGATTCAAACGCCATAATTTACTTGTTGAGGGGCTTTGTGAAAATTAACCCCTTTGAGCTCAGTTTGCTTTTGAGTAAAATTGGATAGCAGTAATGCCTACAGAAATTATATACACGTCTGTCATATATTAAGCACTCCATAAATGATAGTGCTATCAGTGTTTGCACATATACCTGTTTAATAAAGACACGACTGTAACTCATTAATTTTTATATCATAAATGTTCAACTCAACAGAAAAAATACCAGGAAAAGAAAATAAATAGTATAAGAAAAATGTGATATGTATATATGCACATATAATATATACATACATTTTTATATAACACATATAAATTACATATATACATGTATAAAATGTAAACATATTTATCATAAATAAAATGTTTATATTTCTATATTTATATATAATTACATAGCCATAAAATACATGTGGTGATTTATAGATATAGAAATGTATATTGTACTATGGTGATTTATAGATATAGAAATGTATATTGTACTATGAATTAAAAGGAATACACACAAAATGAAAATTGGAGTCTTAAGAATTGAAAAATAGTGTTTTTCCAAATAGAAATGAGATCTTTTCTAACAAACAACTATCAAATATAATTTCTTTTTTTCCTTTTAATGTGGCATAGCATTACGAACTTCTAATTCTTAAAAAAAGATCAAATGCTTTAATCAGAAGATGTCGAAAATGCAAGTGAGCGCTTTTCAAACTCCATGATCAAGTTAATCTAACAAAAAATAATTCTGAATTCTACCAACTTCATTCCAGTTGACTGCAGAAATCGCAATAAAACTCTGATTAAAATGCTCAAAATGTTTAAACTTCCTTATTAGGGGAGAGCATAACCCTTTATCCCAATCTTAAGTCAGAAAAAGAAAGACATGTGATTAGTTTTAAGCAGGAAGCACGTTCTTTACTTCAGACGGGCATCTACCTAGTCCCGCACGAGCTGACACCTCCGTGCACTGGGCACTTGGCTCCACGCGAGAACAGACGTGTGGGGGTGGCATCCGCCCTCCACGGGGCCTGAGGTAACGGGCGAGAGGAAAAGTCACAAGAATAATGAAAACGTGAAACTACATTCTCATCTATGAGTTCTCAAAATGTCTTCCAAGACAGACAAGAGTTTATTCAACAACCTAGAAAGAGTATAATTAAAATCATTCTTAAAGCATTATAGTGGAATGTTTTTCATAATTTTTTTTCCTCAAAAATGTCAATATTGTCCATTTTTCCCCTCTGGGTAAGGAGTGTAAGTGGCTGCAGAAGGAGGGAAGCCGGGACAAAGCGCGGGCCCGCTGCCACATGGTCACGTCATCACTGCATGCCTCCTTCCCAGGCACTGTCACCCCTACAGACGACAGCAGACGTCAGCAGGAGCTTTTACATAAACATCGGAATAATCTTTTTGTTGTTGCTTTAAAAAAAAAGTTCAGATAACAAACCTAAAAAGAATTTAATAACCTATTATTATGCTAATGACAACAGACTAACAGTCACTTCTCCCACCCCCAGGATACTGCCCGGCATGGTGACTGTGGCCGTCCCCAGCCCCAGGCCCGCCACGGCCCAGCCGCTGGCGTCCCAGCCCTCAGCTCCGCGGGCTGTGAACACGGCAGCGCCCCCCTGGCTTAGCAATGTGGGCACCGGGAGGCCGCCTCCTCCCTGGCCCCTAAGCCTGCCCTCCGCCCCCTGACTCCTGCTCCACCTCCTAACCTAAGGAGGAAGGGAGAGGAGAGATTTCTTCAGAAGCCTTCCCAACCCTCTCATTCTCCTAATTCCCCTCCTTTCGTGTGGGATTATTTTTCATGTTTAATTCCTAATCAAAACCCCACAGAACAAGCCTGTAGGACAATACGGTTTAGGTCCTCATGGGACCACGATGTCACCCATGGCCTCTTTGCTGTTGTCTAGGGAACAATGGGACTGTGTCTAAGATGATTTGTAGGATTTTCCATCTTCCTACCTCAGCTCCTGCAAGGATTTTTTTTTTTTTTTGCAATACTGGAGAGGCGACACTTGCCAATAATTGCCAAACGCCAGATCTCTATCAGAAAAAACGTTCATGAAAAACAATTTCATATAAAACACTTAGAAAGAGAATAAACACAAACGAAAGGTCAAGGTTAACAGTCTGCAAGTTGCTACGATATATTCAGTCCCAGAAGAGGATTAAAATCCTGGGGTAAATAAACTATTTGTATTAGAAATAACGGTCCTTAATCCGCAGCTTGCATGATGTAACTGCATCAAATCTCTTGTTTGTCATTTTACCTGCTGTCAGGAGAACTGAATAGCATACAGATTGGTAACTTAATCATGAAGCTAGAAAAAATCAGAAAGCATTTTATTGCATAATGAATCGTCTGTAGGAAGAATGACAATCAGAGGAATGCATAAACTTTCTCAGCGGGGAGGTACTCAGAATAACAAGCCCCTCATCACAGATGAATTCCTGGTGCTTACTTTTAATAAAGCCCATTGAAAAAGTGTTCCTTTACCACTGAAGACACAGGTACAAACACACAGGTAAATCATTTCCAGTTTCTACCAGGAAAATTGGACTAAGAAAATGCTCTCTCTCCTCTGCTTTGTCTTCAGCTGTCTCTTCCTAGTGGTGACCTCTCCGCGGTCTGTACGCGCACGCGAGGCTGGCACATCTGGAAACAGGAACGTCCTCCCTACCGCCCAGCCCCTTCCCGCTATCATTTTTCATTTATTCATTTGAGAAACGGTCGCTGAGCGCCTTCGGGTTCCAGCCACGGTTCTGAACACGGAGGAGAGTCGGCGTCCCGGTGGAGGCGGCCGGCCGGCCCTCTCCCTGGAGCGAACACGGCTCCCCGGTCAGGGGGCCGGCTGCTCGCCTTCCCTCCGCGCCCCAAACGCCCTCATGGCTGCCTGGCGGGTGCCACCTACCCGCCCCCTGCCGCCCTCGCTCCACACACACCCCGCAGGCCGGACCTTAACCACCCAGGTGCCAACCAGGGGTCAGTTTATATCCCCGCGTAGACTGTGCAAGAGAAGGCTGGGTTCTTGGGTAGAAGCAAGAAAGTTTGAGAACTGGAGAACTTCTCTTTCTCGTCAAAGGTTCTCAGCCCGCGTCTCACTCCCGGTCTTTCCCAGAGAGTGGACCAGAGATCTCGTGCGGTCGCGTGCTTTTCTGGCTTCAAAACTCTGTGACACCTAAAAGCAATGATCGGATTCAACCCTCAGCCACACCGAGTACAGGAGTTATGCTGAGTTAATCCTCCGATCTGTGATCACAGGAAATAAGACATTCCACTACAGTCATCGAAAAGCCTTAATGACTCTTCATTCACATGAGACGGGAATTCAAGATTGTCCATTTGTGTTCATTTGTTCGTTGTCCATGGAAATATGTAGATTTTCAAGGATAATCAGAAAAAAAAACCAGCTATTTCATATTCTTTGTGATCACTATTGTGGCATGCGATGACTTAAAATGTGTCCACACACGTTTTGCCACACTCGTTAAGAGGCGGGACCAAATCCCCCTCCTGCCGGGGGCAGACTGGGCGAGCGACTGGCCTGTCGGGAGCAGAACTGGGTGGAGGTGACGGCCTGTAGCTGCCACACAGCACACTCCCACGGGACGGCCTCGTGGCTTCCTCCTGCCCTCTGCCTCAACCGCCCACGCAAGGGGACGACGGCCACACGCCACCGCCCCTCTGAAGAGGCTGAGCGGAGAGGAGCCGAGCCACCCCGATCACAGTGCAAAGTGCAAGTTTAAAGGAAAAAGAACATGAGTACCCAGGACAAAGTGTTTCCTCGAACCGTGTTGTTATTTATGAGTACTCCACAGCAGTCACTGGCACTATCTAAGCCATCCACAGACACAAAGTTAAAACCCTCGAAATTAACCATTTCTCAACTTTTATTGAAATCGGAGGAATTAAAGTACATTTCTCGTAAAATATTTTTGTCTTCTTTGGTATCCTGAAGATCTGCACCCTCTATAAAGGACTGGGGGGTTTTAAATTCTGGCTCCTGGAGAACCAGCAACAGGTGTGTCCTGGATGTGGGACCCGTCCTCACGCCCCATTCCAACTCCCGCAAGCCCTGGGCTGTACATAAACCATCACGAAATCACCCCAAGAGAAAAATCAGACTCTAAAGCATCAGAAAGTCTTTTTGATCTAGAAAATACTTCTGTAGCATGACACATAACACATTTAACTGCCTAAAGGGTGAGAGGTAACCAAAGGCAATGCGGAATGGCTTAAAAATGCCCAGTCTCGTTAAGGGGCTGTTAGATTGCAATTTCTTCTGGTACTTCGCCAACACCAGATGGCAAACCGAAGTGTTCAGAAGATGAAAATCTACAGATAACCAAGGAACAGTCGCGTAATCTTTAGCCGACAGCAGAAGTGTTTACCAGGAAGACTGGCCCCGGGCGAAATCGAGATGGTGAATTTAGGTTTTGATTTCCACACTGTTTGCAGAATCTCGTCCTTTTCAACCCACACTTTCTTCACTTACACAGACTTCCAGACCTCCCTGTGGACGCTCAGCGCTCCCAACTCACACCCACAGAGAACCAGGGGCCCAAGGTCAGGCTGCGCGCGGTGACGGCGGCGGCGCCGGGAAGGGCAGCGTGGTGGGAAGAGGGCGAGAGGCGCGCGCCGCGTGGCAGGACAGTGGCCCCACGCCGAGGGCGCCGCGGGCACACGGAGGGGGCGGCGGGAGGCCACCGTCCTGAAGGCGAAATGAGCCACCTGCCCGCCTCCTGAGCAGCCACATCCTACTGAATTTGCTGACTGCGCGTGACCATTTTGCTCCTCACAGCGACCCTGCGTGGTGGGGAGCGGCACACCTCACGGGCGGGGACACGGAGCCCCAAATGATTCCTCCAGCACCCTGCCCAAAGGTGTCACGCCAGTACTCGGCTGAGGGTCCCGCTGGGGCGGGGAGGGCATGTGTTTTAAGGAAACAAACCAAGGGAGGGACTGTGACAGGAAGTGAGGTGTGAAAGCGGAAATCTGTACGCTTTCTAGGCCTTGAACTTCACTGTGGATAAAGACAAAGAAGTCGAAAATGAGAGCTCAGCTGAACTTTCCGGAGTCTACGCTGGACTTCAGAGCTGATCCTCCTGGGCCGTGCGATCTTGACGCGGACGGGGACAGGGACGGGTTTCTACCTGGCGGGCCCTGAACCGGACCTCGGGGGTCCGCTCAGTGTTCTCAGTCAACGAAAGACAGTGAGCTGTTCGTGTATTTCAGGAACTCTACTAGGTACTGAACACTAAAGTCACATCAAGACGAAGTCCTGGCATGAGACACTAATTCATGCAAAATTATATCCGTTAGTTCGTGCCTCTACCTCCTCTTCCTGCCGACGCACGTTTAAACCTCGGCTCCCCGCAGACAGACCTTGCCCGTTCAGCCTACCCACAGGAGTGACTCTGATGACAGGAAGTGAAGGTCAGGTCAGGGCAAGGGTGGGGAATTTATTGTAAAGGCTCGCGGTGTGGGCACGTCAGGCAGCTGAGGCCACCGAGTGACCTTAGGGCACAACTTTGACATGCTGCCCTCATCTGCTGCTCAGTATATGAGTTTCCCAAGGCTGCGGCGACAAAGGGCCACAGACCAGCTGGCTTAAAACGACCGTGCGGGAGGCCAGAGGTCTAAAGCAAGGCGTCCCCGGCCGTGGTCTCTCCGCGGGCTCTAAGGGACAGCCCTTCCTGGTCAGTCCCACTTCCTGCTGGTCGCCTGCTACCTTCGGCAAACCCTGACCGGGAGGCGCCCCACGCCACTCTCCGCCCTGCTGACACATGACCTTCTCGCTGTGCCTCTGCCTTCGCATGGCCACCGCCTTGAAGGACACTAACCCTACTGAATGAGGAGCCCACATGATCCCACATGACCGCGGGGTTTTCTGCGCGCTGTGTTAAGTGGCTTCTCGAGCTGCCCAGCACCTGTGCCCTGGCCACCCCAGCCCAACCAGCACGGGCTGCATCCGCTCTCATGCCTCATGTCAACTGAACAGAAACGTTGAAAGAGCCAAGAGCCCATCTCCATGTCCAAACGTTATGACCCTGACGGGAACTCTGAAACCAAGGCGGTAGACGTCATCGGGAAAGCGGCCAAACAAAGGTCGCAGTGTTAACTCCGGGGCCAGTGCCCTAAACAGTGAGAAACGACGGAGCGGCTCGGAGGCGCGGACGCGCGTGAAAGCTGCTGAGAGCGGCGCTGTGCCCAGCGTAACGACGCAGTGAGGCGCCTCCCCTGCGGGCAGGAGGCCCTGCCCCACGGCTGCAGGGGCAGCGATGCGACCGGCAAACGAAGTCAGCCGCAGTTATGACGTTGTCAAATGCACCGACTCCTTTGCCAGCCTGGCCGTTCCTCCTCTGTGCCCGCCCGCACCGACCCAAACGCTGGCGACAGCCATCATCACCCAGTGGACACAGCGACGAAACGCCTCTGCCCCGGCGGCAGCCTGGCCCGTGCACGTCTGCTTCACGCGCTTCGTTCATCCGGGCGGCATCGCGGTCCCGCTCGTAGAGCTCTTTCCTTTAATGCTAAGGGATTTAGCAGTTTATTGTAGTAAACGTCTCGTCAGAAGCTACTAATAAAATATTAAACTCTGGAGAGGCTTATCGATTGATATGGGTGAGTTTTTTTAAAAATAGACATACAAAGTCTATGGCCACGCCACCCTGAACATGCCCGATTCCGTCTGATCTTGGAAGCTAAGCAGGGTTGGGTCTGGTTAGTACTTGGATGGGAGACCACCTAGGAAGACCACGCGCTATAGTTGTAAAAAGTAAAAAAAAAAAAAAAGAAAAAAGAAGGGATTGTAAGCTGACAAGGTCCTTGTAGTGTGTGAGGTCAACCAAGGGTTGCCTCATCTAAAACAACTAAAAAATGAAAATAAAAATAGATAAACATACAGAAAAAGTCTATGAAATATTACATCATCTAATTCGATATTTTGTTTTTGATTGGCTGTGTTGCAAAAAGAATATCAATTTCTCAGTGTCATTTTTTTCTAGCTCCTCAGCTGTAGACGTCGAGTATGGCATTAGGTGCCATCTGCATAGTAATCATCTCCTTGAAAGTATCTGAAGTTCCCACCGGAATTGTATCTAGAATCACACTTCGCTCCCTTATCTGCTTCAGGCAGAAAAGACCTCGCTAGGATTCACGCATCGTATGTTAGTACAAGTAAATAATATTCCTTCTCGACGAACCCCTAGTGCATCAGGCAGCGCGCTAAACAGAAAAGGGGCCGCGCTCCAGCTGCTACGTTGATCCCCTTGCTCACGCATGGAGAGGAACAGAGCGCACTGCTCTCGACAGTCAACGTCAAGCTTGTACCCCGTCTGCCTCCGGCGGAACACGCGACGTCAGATAAGTCGTGTGCCTGAGCATTTGTATCGGAAGACATCATCTGAACAGACAGATAATGCTAGAACCAGTGAAGATGAACATATTGGGTCTGGAAAGGGAAAAAGGGGGCTCGTTTTTTACTCCAAACAAAGAATGTTTGGATTCTTTTGGGTTGTTTGTGACCGAAAGCTTCATTCTGACACAGAATTCTCGATGTCTATATTCGTGGTAGATTACACACGGTGCACGCGCATCTCAGCTCCTCCTGAGAAGCAGTGAGATCTATTCCCCCCCCCCGAACGTGGGCCGGCCCTGTGACACGCTTTGACAAAGAGAACGTGGCAGACACCACGTGTCTCCCAAGCGCTGGCCTCAGAAGGCCCTTCCGCTACGTGCTCACCTTCTTGTGGCACTGCCGGCCGCGACGGGAACTGGGCCGGGTAGTCTCAACGAGCACGAGGCACCAGTGGAGAGAAAGGTCTCCTGGGGAAGGTTCCCAGGAGTCCCAGCCCCTCCCGACAGCAGGGACGGCATCCTAGACCAGCTCTCCTGCATCTACACCCTGGGTGACTGCAAATGCACGAGTTGGCACGGCCACTGTCACCAGGAACAGGAAATACACCCAGCCGAACCCAGAATTGTGAACAACAAAATGCTGGTGGTTTTAAGGCAGGGTCCTGAGTGGTTCCTCCCATAATCACAGTAACTAATACGATGTTTCGCAACATCAATGCCGATGTGCACGTAAAATGCTTCGAACATGCCAAGGCGTGCATGCACACGCCCCAACGACGGCGCTTGAAATTGAAAGGTGACCATGCCTGTGCATGTCGTCCGTACTGCTTACTTCGGATTCAAACTGGGACTATGAGTGTCAGACATGTATAGCTGTAAGTAACGAGCTTATGAAAAATGACCGGGGTGCAGTAAAATCACCTTTAAAATGAATCAAACACTTGCTAAGCGGATATGTGAAAGAGGGTAACTTCGTGAACTGAAAAGTCTAGGACTTAGAGGGGGAATCACCCAGAGGCCCAGTAACAGCGCGTACTGGTCTGCGAGCTCGCTGCTGCCGGGCTGCTGCTTACTGTCTCTGTCCCCTCACGTGCAAAGGTGCAGACCAGCGAGCCTCCTGCGGAGAGCCAGCAGAAGACGCAGGCGTGCGGCGTGCAGCACAGGCCTCCCACGGCGCGCACACGCAGCGAGCATCGGCTCCCGCCCCAGGGCCTGCTGTCATCCGTAAAGCCGAGAAATCCCAGGAGCTGCCTCTACATGACCCGTTAACACCCTTCCAAAATCTGAGAAGAGACACTGAAAATACACAAAATAAAAATATAACACAATACAAAATGCATACGGTATAAACGAAACTGCAATGCACATTAAAGATAAATAAACATAAACACTGGCCGTGGGATAGGTCTGCCGCCTTTCGCAACACCTTGGAGACGCTGTCGGAACAGCGCACGCCTTTAAGGTCGGCACTGGCTCAGGAGCAGGCTGGCTCCAGTGTGGGTGGCGTTCCCGGACCCGCCCAGCCCCCCACGGGGGGCAGGGAAGCCCATGTCTTCTCCCCTTAAGACACACAAGAGCAAAAGGTAAATACAGAAGTCCCGGAGTTCAAGGGCAAGTTCTGAAACATCTACCTGTGCGCCTAATTCATGCTCGTGCAGTCACCTTGGCCAAATGTCACCTACCCGCTGGGGAGCATACTAAGGAAAGACAGCCAGCCACCCCTATGAAGAGGGAGAGCTCTTCGGGGCGCTGAGACTGCATTCAGCACCAACCACCACAAGCATGCACGGATCGGCTCCGAACTGTGAAAAGATGCCCCCGTGACGGCAAGCCCTCCACTCCAGACGGGCTGTGCCGACCGACGGCCCCTGCCAGCTTTCACTCCAACGTCCAGACAGGCCTCGTCTTGTTTACAGAACTGAGCGAATGCGAGGTCTAGATAGTTTTTATAGTTTTATATCTACATGATGGGTCATAATTACAGAGAAATGTGCAGAATATCATTCTACAGAAGGAACAAAATTAAAGAGATTTTTCCAATTTTATTTAATCAGTTCCTCAGGATTGTTAATAAACACTATTATACTCTATGAATAACTGCAATCAATACTTATTGGACAAACATTATTTATATCATAAAATCTAATATGGAAATGATCTATTTACAAACATTAAACTCCTTCTTAGCTAACAGTAAACTCTGCGAGCTATTCTTAGCTTTTAAAGCACTTTCACATATAGTGTAGACATATAGCCATATCTATGCTAATTTATGCATATTTTAGAAATGCAAAAATACTAATTAGCATGAAGATTACCATGAACGGAGATGGGAAATATATTTTATAATAAGAATTTAGATGTAGCACGAGTTGATAAATGTGTTACCTATTTAAACATCCCATTTGAGCAGAGAGACATGCATATATATTGCACGATTTATATCATTAAAACAGTTTATCTATCCAAATTTGGTTTGTACTTTATAAATTATTATTTACAAAGCCAATATATATATTTTCCCCACTAAGTCATCACCATATGTATACTAAATGCTTTATAAGTGATCAGATAGTCATTTATTTCATCTTAACTGTTAAGGTAGTCCTTTTCATTATTTTTTGTTGCCTTTGACAACAGAAGGGAAAGTAAATAGAACTAACTGTATTTTTCTTATGGGAATATTATATTTTAAGATCTGCTCACTGGTTAGGAAATGAGATAACAGCATTTAAAGCAGCAATCAAACAAAGTTTACACACAGAGCTTTTTTTATTGCTCTAATAAAACATCTGTCTTCTCTTTTTTAAAATAGTTCCCTACTTAGAGTACTTACAACTTTTGAGACATGCTTAAATTTAAAAAATGCAGCATCGTTTTAAGATGTTTAATAAGTAAGTTGCAGACTTTTAATTTAAACACATGTCATTTCATTGCTCCAGGCTATCTATAAAGAAATGATGTTGAATTTCTCACGGCTAAAAAGCAGGAGAAAAAACGCTTCCAAACTCTGCTCCGCTGCCCTCGGAGTCATTTCAGCGATCGGCTCTCCGGCTCTCTGAGGCATTCTCGCGAACTCTTATTTTCTTCCTTGGCCTCTGCCATCCCTCTTTTCCTAGTTTCGAAACCCTGAAAGCGATCAGACTGACCCGGTCTCTTTATCTGCGAGGCAGGTGGCCTGCAAAGCCTGCAGGTTGTTCACGCAGCTCGGGCCCAGCCCACAGCGACCAGCTGAGGCCCAGGGAGGACACGCCGCCCTCCGCGCACAGCACGCGCTCTGACCCTGAGCTCTGGCCCCGCGGGCGCCGCTTCAGGCACCCACCCGCCCACACCCAGGGCGGGAGGCCCCAGGGAAGGGGCGTGAGCACGGGGGGTGGGGGGGGGGCAGCCATGGCCCAGAGCACCGCTGGTCTGTTTTCTCAAAGTTGACTGTTTAAGCAAACGCACCTAAGAGGATCTCAGCGGCTGTATGACCGATTTTAACACCATTGGTCCCCACAAAACAATTTTTAGTTTTAGAAGGCTCTTGGAAAGAAATCATGGAAGAAAAGACTAAAAGTGGACGCCAAGGAGAGCCGATTCCCTCGGGGGGCAGGTCTCCTGGGCCGTCTGACATCCGTCCCCAAACGCTGGGCGTCAGTTTGATTATTAGAAACGCACCGTGGGCAGGCAGGGCCCTCCTGCTCTATCGGGTCAGAACCTCCCTCGGCTCCGCAGTGAGGGTGAACGAGGTGACAAGCTAGTCTTTGCCGGATCTGGTAAAGAATCAGCCAAAACGTTATTGTCACTGATTGAAACATGGGTTAACTCCGGGAGTGTCAGCAACGATGGGCCCTCAAGCGTGCGTGGCCCGGGAGACAGTCTCACCTCGTGACTGCTAGAGCCACCGCAGTTGGCACACAGAGGACAAACCTCTACAGGGTTTTAGGCCATGTTAACAAAATTCTGCGAATCTTAATGTTCAGTGTTTGTGAGTGCCTCTTTCAAAGGTATTATTATGGCCTTATATGCATATTACTTGCAAATATCAAAAGGACAATATCACAGGAAATCCAAAGAAACACATGATAAATAATGCTTAGAGACGCTGCCCTATACCAACGACGATCAAACACTGGTGTAAACAAGGTGCCCTTGTTAAAAATAAAGATTTCCGACCTAGTGCTAAGGAACTCTGGAGCAAAGTAGCAGAAGATCCCACTCTGAGAAACGCTCTCCTTGAGAGCCCCGAGTGGTCGCTTCGCAGCATGTTTGCTTTTGGAAACAGCAGAGGTGTTTCTATGCCACTTTTCTATTCAAAGTCATAAAAGTAGGACAGGGGATATTTACAGTAAGATGAAGACGCGTGTCCTCAAAGAGATCTAACTGGGGCGACGGAGTGGGAGACGCAACACAAGCAAGGGTCCCAAAGGGACGTCTCGCCCTTACGCAAGCAGGGTGACCTTGCCCCTTACGCAAGCAGAGCGACCTTGCCCGAGACTCCGCGCCCTCGGTGGGGCAGTCGCAGTATGGGTTAAGGAGGTCTCCGCAGCAGATTAGAGCTACCTGCACAGGATGCAGAGCCACCACACCCACGAGCACATGGAACAGCCCGAGGTCGTGCCTGGCTTTGGCTGCTTCCCATTGGAAGACGGTTTGAAAATGATCACTTCCTTTCCACGCGCAGGAGGAAGTACTTGCATCACAGCTGTGGGTTTTAAAGGTAATATTTACTATTTAAAAGTTCACTGAGAGCCATTGCTGTACTAAGAGTTCTGATCCATCATGCGCCTCCCGCCGCTGTCAAAATGGAAATGGCCTTGGGCAGTTATGTGAAATCAGTTTCAGGTTGAAGTTAGCAAATAGCTTATAGATTTCAAAAACTATTTTTAAGGCAATCGGACTGATTAGAAAAACTAAATTTGAGACCAATTGCACAGCTATTGAAACAATACAGGATCACCGAAAAAACCATTATGATATAAAAAGGTTTATGTCTATATTTCTCAGCGTTATTGTATAAACATCTTTCTGAATCTGATTTCCCCTGAGAGGCTGCGTGAGTTTGGTGACTCATTGGGCTCGGTTTGCTCGTTTTTTATGTCAAGGACTCAGCAGAGAGCCGCTGCTGTGGGAGAATCAGAGAACGTGTATATAAAATGTCCCTGTGCCAGGCTCCCCAGCTCCGCGACCAGCTACCAGCTGCCGGGGGAACGCAGTCGCCACCACTGTGGTGGGCAGGGGGCGGGCCAGGGGAGGGAGGGAGCAACTGGGGGTTCATTTTATCAACTATATAAATGTCTAGCCAATGTAGCGTATATTCAAAACTAATTTAAATAATTTCTTAAAAAATCGTCAAAATAAAAATCCCTAAAACTTTTACCAGTCACTGAGAGGACAGGTAGGGTGGCCCCTGAAAAGCGGCAGATTCGAGAAGAGGCACTGGGGTGAGCAGCTCCAGCGCTGTCCCAGGCTGAGGGGTCAGTGGGAGGCAAGGGACGGCCCGCGCAGGGACGGGCAGGAGCTGCTGCGTGACCTCGCAGAGGAGGGAGCCGCGGCGTCACGGCCGAGGGGCCGGGGCAGCTCTGCGGACGCCGAGGGCACGCGCTGCTCGACCCTCTTCCCCGAGGAGGAGGCTCGGGAGCACTGTCCCCGGGGAGCAGGCGATGGCAAAGGGACAAAAGGGCAGGAAAGCGAGCGGGGAGAAAGGCAGCTCCACGTGGCGGCGGGCAGCTGAGGGGCCGAGAGGCGGCTGCTGTGCGGGAACAAAGCGCACGCCGAGGATGCTCGCGGGGAGTCGCCGGGCGCGGGGAGGCCGCCGCTGTCGCCCTCCTGCTCCGTCCTGCGCTCCGCTCCTTCTCGCCTCTCGGCAGGGCCACCATCGTGGACGTCTCCCTCCTCCGGGACCGCCTTCCCCCGTGAATCGCGCTCCTTCCCTCTCTGCCCGCCCCCTCCACCTGTTAGTCCACCACGGTCTCTGAGACATCACGGTCCCTTACGCGCTGGAAGCTTTGTAAACCTGTCCTTGTCCCGCAGGGCCCCAGCCACCCCGACGGCCCCATGTTCCTTCCAAATGCGGACATGACGGTGGGCCCGCAGCGGCCACGCTGCAGCCACGAGGAAAGCCCACGCGATCGTACAGACGCGGATCTAGCATCACCGAACTGTTATTTGCCCACTGCCAGGGGACACGAACCTTGGAGAAACACGAACTCTTATTTCATAACAGCCTTGCAGGTTGGCTGCGTCTCTACGTGAAGGCGAGGGCATCCCTAACTGATACGCACAGTGAACGGGAACGGAGGGAATACCGAGAAGCAAAGTCCGCCCCGTAAGTAAAGCACTTCCACAGTGGGCTAATTACGGTCACCACGAGCAACAGAAATTTCATGCCCACAGCTTTAGCTATCAGCCAAACTATCACTCGAGTGCGTAGGGATCTAATTTAAGCTCCATGCTAAAGCCACAGGGAGGGCGGCTGCAGGTCGGTGATCTGGGAACAAAAGAAGAAATCCGACCCGAAGGAAGGTTTCCTAAGGTCTGAGCGCAAAGCGGGTGGCGAGAGAGGAGGAAGACTCTGCAGCGACAGAAAAGACAAGGCTGGTGTAAAAGGTCAACTCCTGTGTTACTTACAGTGAGCCACGATTATATGAAAGTCCCCTCACAAAAGATGAAAACTGTCAAACAGATAAATGCGTAGACGCGACCCACGGACAAACAGAAGGCTGTGGCGGACGCGGCCGTTATGCCTCCCCCCTTCCCCTGATGGGAGTCGCGCGCGCTCGGCCCAAACGCTGGACTTCCAGGGGCGGCTGCTGTCTCAGGAGCAAGCCCATGTGTGGTCACAGTCAGGGTCTACCCAGGACAAACAGAACTCACTCTCCGTGTTTCCACAAGGGGAATTTAATGGGAGAAAAAAGGAAGTCGGGCACAGAGATGGAGCACGTGGAATGAGGCCCCTACGCAGAGAGAAGCAGGGAGCAGGTGTTGCTGGGACCCCAGGCAGAAGGAAGCCCAAGGGGGCCAGTGCTGGAACTTTTCCTGAGACAGACAGGGTGGGGGGCGGGGCTACCCTCTCACTGTCCAATCACCTTCCAGAGCCGGGGAAGGAGCAGGAAGGAGTCTTCCCGAGACCCCGATGGTGACAAGTAGAGCAGGTGGATCCTACTGGTAACCTGGTAACGGCATGGCTGCCAAAGAGGAGAGACACCCCTACAGCAGACAGCATGGTTTTGAAGTGTCCCCCAAAATGACAGAAATAACTGTGTTCCTAGTTAACAATGCAACATTTTGACAAACATAAAGGCTCGAGTAACCTACTTAACTTTGTTTTAATAAATGTATCCACAAAATCATATACACTAAACTAAAAGTGCCCATAGTTTTCAAATATTTATGAATGTGAAGCAAATTAAGCATTAGGCCATGAAAAAATTAAATGCCAAACAGTAGAAATCAAGTCGATCACATTCACTTTATGATCTGTGATCACTATGTACCAAAGACAGAGAGGAAATTCACAAAATCAAAATGGAAACATAGTCATTGAGAGTTAAATGCCAGTGACCACAGAACCTGCATTATGCAGAGAACATTTACAACCTCAAATGCGCTTTTGCTAGAAAACAGGAAACACTGAAAATAACACTGTTAGTCATTCACCCCTGAATTTCTTTCACAGAAAAAGAACTAAAAATAATTAGTTATAGAGAAGAATGGAATTATGAAAGATGGTGATATAAAGTAATGGGAAATTTGAAAAACGGTGTTTATCAAAAGCTAGTCTTGAAACCAATAAAATGAACACTAATTACTTCTGATTGCAGACTGTGAGAGAGGGTAGGTAGAATAAACATTAGAATGGCAAAAAGAAGCCAGAACTAAAAATGCAAAGGAGATTTTTAAAAGGAAAAGAAGCTTTATTAGAAAACTTAAAAAGTGTATCTTTTCTAGAAAAGCATATGTCACAAAAACTGCCTCAGGTTGGAAAACTTGAGACTAATTCTCATCAAATTGAAAACATAATTTTCAATTTTTACAAATTTCCTTGAAAACTTGAAAATTCATTTTCCTATCAAGCCTAACAAATCTTTATGGAAGAAATATTTCTGTGCCATCTAAAGTGTTCCCAACACGCTGCCTTAGCGTGCCCACACCACGACGAATGTCGTCCTCCACAACACATGCCGGCACCCGGCTTATAGCTCGGAGGCCCCGCCCACTGTCCCCGAGGCGGGAGGCTGGGTCCTGGCGAGGACCTGGGTCTGGCTTCCGACCTGGGTCCGGCCTGCGGACACAGCCTTCCTGCTCGGTCCACCCATGACCTGCCTTGGTGCACGTGCACGCAGGGGACCCTGCCAAGCCCCCCGGCGTCTCTTCCATAAGGACACCAAGTCCCCTGTGATCAGTCCCCGCCCCACCCCCAGCCCCAGCCCCCCACCCTCCCCACCCCCACACCCAGACCCCACCTCCCCACCCTCACCCCCAGCCCCCCAACCCCCACACCCCCACGAGCTCCTTTAAGTTCTTCCTTAGGGGCTCCGACTGCAAACGTGGCCACGCCGTGGGCTAAGGCTGCAACCACACACTCTTCGACATACACAATGTATCCACGAGGCGTTTAGAGGAGGGGCAGATTTTCCCAACTCATCCCATAAAGATATCTGAGACATTAGACATCTAATCAGATCCAAACCACCCAATTACATAGTAGCAAATCAACTCCAGTGTTACAATAAAAGATTAAGCAAAGTTTATTTTAGGATTGCTAAACATTAAGAAATTTACAACTCTAGACTGTGCAAAAATTGTATTTTGCATTTCTCCAAAAGAGAAAGTTTCTTAATCTTTGGACGACAGCAGATACAGGATTATAGATAAACCAGGGCGGTGGGGGTCGAGCGCAGGGACCACCCTGCATCGCTTGAGCCTTGGCGCATGCGCAGCTGCCGGCGGTGGGCGTCATAGAGCGGCGGCCGCGCCAGGAGCATCTGTCCTCTCGGGGGACCCGTGTCCTTCCCGCTGACTCCACTCCCGAGCGAGTGCCTGGACCCGCTCCAGCACATGGCTGCTCTGTTCCCCTTAAACGCTTAAAGGGCACACTTCATCCCCTATCGCGATAAATTTAGCAGGTGGCACATTAGTTATTAAGCAAGAATCTGTCATTTCTAATAAAAGAAGGTAAAGGCCAGTCAATTGCAGACTAAATGACTTAGCAACAACTCGCTTGACATGGAATTTGAGATTTCTCAGTTAAAATGGAATTTAGTATTCTGTAGGAAGTGTCATTCTCAAGGTGACTGGAATATTCTCTATCGAAAATTTTTTTCTATTAATGATCAAAGGCCTTCATTTATTCTTTATCCCTGCAGGCCAAACAGTGATCTCGCATTAATCATCTTCACCCTGGATTCCTTTGGCACATTCTGTACGACAAAACCAAGTTTTGTTTTTTTCACCATTAAATGCTGCCTGTTTATTTTTTCATTTGGACATGTCATTAAACTTTAAAAACAATGTTTTTCCATGACAAATCTTATCTAAATCTACTCAGAGCTTTTTGTTCACACCAAATATTATTTTTCTGAAGAGTGAGCAATAACTCTACTAATAACATTTTTTTCTTTACTTCCTTTTCATCTGAAATAAAACAGCATCAAACACTAGAGAAATAGAATGGAAGAATTAGTTTTTCAACTAGTTCCCCCTAAAAGTCACAAAAGAATTTGACAGGTTTATTTGCAAATTTTAAAAATAAAATCAGCACTTGGAAGACAGCACTATAAATAACGAACGTTTATGAAGTGAGCGCTGCATGCCGGCCATCACGTTACACGTCAGGTCATTTCATCCTCAGAGCGCCCCTTGGAGTTTGGGTGGGTTGATGCCCTTTTCGCCTCCATAAATCTATAAAAGTGTAGATGACATGCGGAGTGGTATGGGCTTTGTCTAAGTTTTCAGATTTAGAAAGCGAAGGGCCTGTGACTCGGAGGTGGGCCGTGTGAATCCTCAGCTGAAGCCCGCAGCTCGAGTCCACACGCTGAACTCACCCTGACTCGAGGGGTGCTTCCTTCTCGTCCCCGCCCGCTGCACCCACGGAACCAGGGGCCTCGGAGGCGGTCAAGGCCGGCCTAGCAGACAGCACAGGAATTCATCTGTCGTCTTTTAAAAAGATGCCTGATAACGAACTTCAGAGGTTTGATCCCTTAAGTCTGTAAGGCCAGACGCCTTTTCCAGAGATGGAAACGAGCTGTGAATCTGTCGCCTGTAGGAAGCAAATGCGCCTGTAAAGCCGGCTTATTACAGGGTGTGAAACCCCAGCCCCCCGGGCGGCGGCAAGGAGAGACGCGGAGGCCATGTGCGCAGACAAACGCTGTGTGGACAGCGATGCTTTGCGTGCATCCGCGTGCCACAGATCCAAACTGATTAGCTAGAGCCTATCGATAAAGTGAACTGAACAAATCAGTCCGTCACGAGAAGAGCTGATGATGCCAGCGTCGATGAGGGCACAGCCCATTACGGGAGTTAATAAAAGCTCGCACGTCACGGCAGATCAGTCGGGAATGGGACCGCGTCTTTGCTAACGGCCTTTCTGGACACTGGTGTCATTTGCTAAAGCGTACCAAAAACATAGACCATTCAGTGAGGGCTAACGAGACATCAACTGTCATTAAGACGCAACTAGACTGATTAGTAAATAAGTCATTGTCAACATTATAATGATTTAAACCATCAAAACAAAATATATGCTTGGTAAAAAATTATTCTACGATCATGCCTGACTGAATTAAAAAATGTCGGAAAATGTGCACAAATTCATTCACTGTCCTGGAGTCACAGAGTTTGCATGGAGGTCTCGAATTTAGGAGAAAGATGCAGGAAAAACTCAAATAGCACCCGAGGCCCTGGGTGGCTGCAGTTCTAAAGAGATTTGGGGAGAGGACGTTTTCGAGTTAAGGTCGATATGAATTTATACCCAGCCAGAAAACGCAGATTGAGGAGGGATGTAAAGCCACACCGTTGGGACACGAGAGAGCTTGATCCGGCGGGAGACGGCAAGCTGGCCTTCTCCGAGGCCATGTCGGCGACAGGATGTCCTGGGACACAGAGCTGCATCTGATCTGTCCGTAATGAAGAGCGAATGACAGCTCACGCGCAGCGATGTCTGCATCAGTGCTCTGACACTTTTAAAGGCATGCACTAAAAAAAAAGACACGCTGACTCTGGTTTCTGCAAGCTACAACAGCCACCCTTTCTATTGCAACTTACTTTGCACGAATAAAGGTTTCTTAAATTTAGAAATTTTCACTCTTTTGAAATGTTCTGAAAAGCCACTGATCGATGTTAATTCAGAGGACATAGTGGGTAATCAAGGATGTGATTCTCCCAGTGTCTGGGAAGGCACCGTGGACCCCAGCAGGTCCGGAGGCTTGGTCTGGTCTCAGAAGTAAAGATAAATGTTACTTGTTCTGAGGTTGTTTATTTGGGAGGAGAGAACTTGGACAAAGTTTAAAGTAAACTATTTGAAAGAACTCTTCTAACAGCATTACTAACACAGGCTGAGTTAAAGAAAAATCTCACACACTGCCCAAATTAAGCCAAAAAAAATGATTCAGCAAGTTTGATGCCAAGAGTATAAATGGCTTTACATAATTTGATGAAATTTAAATACAGCGAAAGGGTAAAGCTTTGTTACTGAGATGCCTTTTCCAACATTTTGAGCTGCTAAGTGAGAAAAAATAATCCACAATGACCTTGCTTAGGTATCAGTCTTAATAGGATTTTCCCATTAAACTGCTGGGCGACTGTCCTTTATTTGCATTGGGAAGTATGTGGCATGTTAATACTTTCCTCAATGACTATAAAGAAAAAGTATGTATTAAACAATTACTGGTTCTCCCTAATTTGAATATCATAGTCTCATCTCATCTCCCTCATTCCATTTCTCGGTTTATGCCTGTGTTGAGAGAGTGAGGTAACCAACGATTTGTACTCTTAAAATAATACAAGTAGAAAAACCACACGACATAAATTTCCCCCATAAACACTCTGCGGATTAGTGCAGGGGACTCTGGCAGAGGAAAGAGATTTTCCTTTTTGCGTCATGTAAAAATGTTATGTTAAAACATTTATTTAACATTTAATTTAAAAACTACCTTGTGTTCGTTACTTAAAGAATAAAATACAGATGTGCAAAGGGAATAAAAGCAGGGAAGGAAGAGGAAGTCACCCGTCATCCACCAGCCCAGAGGAAACCACTTCCTCAATGACTAGATAGATAGACAGATAGATAGATAGATAGATAGATAGATAGATAGACAGACAGACAGACAGACAGACAGACAGACCGCCCACACTATGCAGTGATCTGTCTTTCTATTGAACAGTAGACTGCGAACATCTCGCCAGGGCGGAAAGCGCCCCCCACCGCCGGACTAACGGGCACACTGAGCGCGTGTGCCGCGACCTCCTAAGCACACAGCCACTGCTGATGCTGAGATCACGCCCATCCGGCTCTATCCTCAAAATGCGACGCTTTCTTTGTAGCTGCCTCGTCATGTGAACACCCTCAATGATTTCCTTAAGATAATTTCCGAAGAACAAGGGGTAGAAGCTTTGGATAATAACAAATTGCTTTCGGAAAGTTCGTGCAAACTTACACGGTTGCCCAGAGCACATGAGGTCCCCATATCCATATTGCCATTATTAGTAGTATTCTCAACGTTCACCAGGTTGTGAGTGAATATATCTCTTACAGTTAGTTTTCTTTTCTCAAAGGTGAGCCTGAACGACTGTCTACATTAGCCATTTGCATTCAATACAATCGTGCGGCGTAAGTTCGCTCAACAGCACTAATCACCAGGGAAATGCAAGTCAAAGCCACAATGAGATCTCCCTCCTATCTGTTAGAATGGTATCATGAATAAATCAACAAAGAGCCAAGGACGTGGAGAAAAGGGAACCATCACGCAGTACTGATGGAACTGAAAATGCGTGCAGCCACTCTGGAAAACAGCGTGGAGGTTCCGCAAAACGTTAAAAATAGCGCCAGTGATGCCACTTCTGGGCATTTATCTGAAGAAAACAAAAACGCTCATTTGAAAAAATATATGCACCCCTATGTTTACTGCAGCATCACTTGTAACAGCAAAGATACAAAAGCAACCTAGACGTCCATCGCCAGACGATGGATGAAAACCAAGATACAATGGAATATTACCCACGATAAGAACAGAATGGCATCTTGCCACTTTCAACAACATGGGTGGACCCAGGGGGTATGGTGCTGAGCGGAGTAAGTCAGAGAAAGACAAATACGATATGATCTCCCTTAATTCTAGAATCCAAATAAAAAAAATAAATAAGTAAACGAAACAGAAACAGGCTCATAGATATAGAGAATAAGCTGATGGTTGCCAAAGGGTGGGGAAATGAGAAAAATAAGTTAATTCTTTTAAAAAAGAATTCCACAGGGTGTATCTGGGTGACTGTTCTCTAACAGTAGGTAAAATGTCTGTAACACGTGGAGCATCTGTTTGCCAACAACGAATAAAAGGATAAAAAGCCTACGCTTTTATTAGGTAACGAAAGACGGTAAAATATAAGTATTTAATTTTAGCAACAGACATATAGACATTTTCTACACACGTATAGCAGGTCAAGGTACTTGGTTTCAAAGAAGAAGAATAAATGAACGGATGAGCGAAATATGATTATTCTTCCTCTAGACAGATTTACAAATTGAAAACCAGCGCATGGTGGCCGGGGAACAGACACCTGCTAGACGGGGTGCTGGGAGACCGGGCCGTCCCGAGGCTGGGGCCGCCCCAGGCGCGTCCACTGGCACCTGCAGAAGCTTAATGGTTCTTAGCGCTACCTTTCGGGATTCGTAACCGATGGACGAAAAGCAGCAGACTGAGATCGAAAGATCACACCAGGCACACGATGGAGAACTTAAGAAGCGTGCAGCACGCCAGCCATGACAACCCGCCCTTGTCACAGGGAGTGGCCTGGAGGACAGAGGGCCAGCTGAGGCAGGCCTCGCACCACCGGCGACTGGGAAGACAGCGTCGAAGGGAAACCGAGCCCCCTCGTGAACCGGGGTGCCAGGGACAACCCAGCTCACCTTCGCCTTTGGGAAGGAGAAGGGATGGAGGAAGAGCAGAGCCAAGGGAGGGCGTCAGGGAACTGGAAAGCCTAGAACGGTCTAAATGAACGGTCTCGAAAATAAGGAGGGGTGAGAGCCGACCATAATGGTTTCTATACAGTTTAATTAGTTAGTAAGGACTTTGTCCAACAGGACGCTTTATGCATCTAGAACACACTCTCCCGGGGGAAATAAACGCAGTCCTTCCTGAGGACTGCAGAGCAGCTGCCTGTCATCTCTGCATTAAGTGAAGCTCTAAGAGCCAAAATGTAAGGTAAAATGACAAATCAAAATAAATATGTGCCTTGGAAGACAATTCTGGGACACTGTCCCACAGGACAACTATGAAAAGGTGCAGGTTCGCCTTGTGTTTCTCTCTGTTTCTGTGTTTGCCTCTGTTGACGTGAGCAGCCCGAGGAACCGGGAGGGTTCCTGAGCGTCGCTGGGTCCCCCGGGGCATCCGGAAGGAAAGTTCCACATCATGGGAAGCTTTAGAAACGTTAAGCTACCAAAGGCCTGGAAATCTACAGGTTTCTAAAAAGAACAACGGATTAAATCTCGTAATACTGAATTGTAAAGTGCTTCCGTGTCCATGACCTGTCAGTGGGGCATTTCACCGCCACTTCTGAGTCTGAGGAACTGAGGCACAGCATCGCCAGGCGACTCCGCAGAGCCTGGGAATTTAGACTCACGTATTCGACTCCCTCAGTGCAATTTTATTTTCATTGTATCTCAGCCAATTCACATTCACGGTGAAATGCATCGTGTAACGAGCTGCACCCTCTTTCCTTCCGCCCTCAGCCATCTTAGAAGTCTTACCGACGTGCTTGTGAATATCCCAATTTTTTTCTGACTGCTTAAAAAGCAATAATTTACTTTTATCTAACCCCAACTATTTGGAGGCAAAGAACTGGAATTTGACCGTCAGGAATTTTCTAAGACGACAAGTGTAAAGCGCCAAGTGCCACTTTTTTCTTTCTTTCTTTTTTTTTTTTTTTTTTTGGCATCTTCCTCAGGAGTAGAGGTGACATTACTGTAACTGCTGACTATATTAGGTGACTAACGGAAGAAATAAGAAATCAATTCTGAAAATAAGATTTACCTTATTGATGAATTCCAAAAATGAGAACATCGTCTCGTGTGATCAGTGCTAGCTGGGCACGATGTGTCATTCCGTGAATAACGTAAATTGCATCTGATTGGACTAAAATGAAACTCCTATCACCCAGCACTCCGGCAGAGCGTAAGCACAGCCAGATTTTTAAAAGGAGAGATTCTGTTTCTGCTTTAACAGAAAGAAAAAAAAATCAATTTCCACTTTTATAGCCATCTCCTGGGGCTTTCATAAGAATGTAATAATTACTACATAAGAATGAGTCTGAGCCAAATGATTTGTAACTAATTAAGACATTTTGAAGAGATGATGAATAAAGGGAACTCTCGGGAGGATCTCAAGCACGTTGGGGAAAGAGCAGTTCGGTCTCAGGATCCCGAGACGGAGATGCTCCTAAGAGGCCCCTGGGAAACCCTCCGTGCGCACGGAAGGAAAACAGAGACGCAGCAGCACTCCGAGCAGAAGTCCCAGCCGGAGAACAAAGTGGGCAGGCTCTGGACGGCAGCGACCGCGGCTACGGCTGTCCGCGAGGCCGCCCGGGGAGAGGGTCGAAGCGGCAGCAAGCGCAGCCCGGATCTGAATCCGGGGCGACACCGACGCTTACAAGGCGGACGGCAGGGGGGCAGGCCGTGCGGAACGGGGGCCGGCCGCAGACGGAGGGGAGGACGCGACAGAGGACAGGCTCGGGAGAGCCGGGGCGCCGCCCGTGCCGGAGGTCGGGTCAGCGGCGAGTGCAGCTGCCCTGGCCCCGGCAGCACGGGGCGACGGGCCCCCGGAGCACCGGTGAGCGGTGGCCGAGCCGGGAGAGATGACGGCACTGGAGAGCGAGTGGGAAGCGGAGGCAGCGAGCTGGTGATACAGCTGCTGACAGATGCAGTGCCCAGATCCATCGCCGCCTCTGATGTGATGCCAGTACTGTCACCCTGCGGCATCCAGACCGAGCTCTCTCCGTCTCATCCTCTCTGGAACACTGGAGAGACGGAACCATGCTTCAGTACTGATGGGACGAGCGAGTGGGAGCGAAAAGCCGAGACCGCAGACCGAAGGTGACCGCGGGGCAGGCCGTGAGAGCAGGAATGAGCAGTTGCCAGAGGACACACTGACTTTCACTACGTGCCACTGGAGGGGGGGCGGGCACCGAGCACTCCCATGCGTCCGTAGACGCAGGAAAGTTGATGGAGCGCCTCTCTTATCACTTGTTTTCGTGGTTAAGCAGCAAGAGCAGCCATTTGCTGAGATGCAGACGAAGCAGGAAGGGTGGAGGCTGGAACTGGATTTGTAACAGCTGAAATGAGTATTTCAGAGACGGGGCGGGCAGGCCCCCCAGCGGGGACAGGAGACCAGTGAGTTCAGTGGCTGTGCGTTACGGAGCTGAGCTGCCAGCTTGCCAGGCGGCGTAAACATGAACCCACTGTTCCCCGTGTGAAGGGTTTTGATTACGCAGGAGTGGACGAGTTAGCAAGAATTCATGACCCGGTGTTCAAGAAGGAATTTTGGGATTTCACGAAGTTGGCCCCAGAAAACCACAGGACACCTGACAAATTGAAACAGGTTCGGTTCAAAGCATCCACCTAGCACCAAACATAGTTATTACTGATAAAATAACATAAATGAAAACAAAGGTCTGCATTCGAGTAGCAGAAAAATGCAGCAACAAAAGAAAATATTATACCCCAGGGGACTAAATTCAAATTACAGCGCAAAGGAAGCACTCTTATTAAACAGACAGACGAGACGGGAACAGAGAGGTTTACGTGCACAGCTGAACGTGCAGACACACTGTGTGCCTCCACGTCACACTAAGTGGCCTCCTCCAACCACACGGTCACGCCCAGCAGACCTGTGAGAGCCGTGGCTGAGCAGGCGTGGGGGGCTGGAGTGAGAATTCTGCTAAGAAAATACGCCGCCTTCTCCTCTGCCTCCCCCCCCCCCGGATTGTTCTGAATATAATTTTGGACACCATATCGTTTCATCCTTAAATATTCCAGGTGCATCTCCGAAAGATAAGGACTCAAAAGTAACTGTATTATTATTATCCTCCTAAAATTATTATTCACTAACTCATACTATCCTCAAATATCCATTCACTCTTCACATTTTTCCAAGTGCAAAAAAATTATCTGTTTAGTTCGAGATCCAAATAACGTCTATTGTTCGATATATTTACTTTCGATCTGTAGTATTGCTCTCCTCTTCTGTTTTATTTTGTTTTTGCTCACAACGTCTTGTTGGACAAATCAGAGTGTTCGTTCCACAGCATGGTCCCCGGCGCGGTCCCGGCCCATCGGGTGGCTGGTTTAATTTCACCGGTCCCCCGCTCTCTGCGCTTCCCGCGTCCTGGCGGAGGACAGAGACTCGGCCGTGACCTTCTGGCGCCGCCGCCGCACAGAGCGCACAGCGCACTCTCACCAGTGCCACGGTGTTCGAATGTTTTACCTTTCACGAGACTGGCGGCCACGTGATCTCTGTGCGGGGTCATTGCTTCATGAGGGGTTGTAAAAAAAAGTGACTTCTACTTGCGCCATTTCTTCTTCATTTGTCATGAAGAACAATTCCATTTCATAAAGTGAAACTCTTGCTTGTCCCGATGTGCAATTCACATAGGAAGAAAAAAAAAGCCACACGTACTTGATGTGCTTCGACCCGCTGTGGTCATATTCTTGTCGATGGCCAAGTCCGACCGACACGACGCGGTCGCTGCGCCCTGGCGGGCTCTCCTGGCTGCCCTGACCTCTGGTGTGACAAGCCGTCCGGGCGCGCCCTGTCCGCAGGCCTGAGGCCGGCCGTCCCCCGGGGGGCTCTTCCTCTGGACGTGAAGCGACGGGCAGAGATGGCCCCTGCGCGACTGGGGCTGACGGGCCGGCGCCCTCCGCTCCAGCTTGCTTGATGCTTCTCCAAACACCTTTGGCCGCACGCGATCTTCCTCCTTCCTTTTGCCCTTGACTGTGACCACAGGACAGTGCTTCCCAAAGTACATGGCACTTTCTCCGGCTGAGAACCAGCAACGCAGTCGGGCTGAGCCCCCCGGGGAGGCTCGGGGGAGATGCCGCAGGGTACCGAGGTGAAGTGCGGCTTGGCTGCGACGACAGGCGGTCTCCCCCTGGCGGGCTCGGCCGCAGTTACACCACGGCGTCTGGATACCACTGTCACTCTTTATAAAAGTCATGGCCACTCTACAGGAGGCCCTCGGCCCAGCCTCCCTCTGGGAAGCACGTCGGCGGCTCCGGCAGGAGCCCTGGGCCCCGCTGCTGAAGGGGCTGTGGAGCCGGCCCGCCTTCGCACGCGGCCCGTCGAGTCGAGGTGGTCCCCACGCACGACACAGGGCTACCCGGCGGCAGGGGAGAGCGAACTCGCACCGTCTGCAATGACGTGGGTGCACCTAGAGGGGACCGTGCCAAGGGAAATAAGTCAGGCTGAGAAAGAAATTCCACGTGATCGCACTTACATGCGGAATCTAAGAAACAAAACGCGTGAACAAGCAAAGCGGCCACAGACTCAGGCGCGGAGAGAACTAACGGGTGGCTGGTTGCAAGGTGGGGGGCGGCTAGGAGGCTGGCGAGGAGGGGGCGGGACGAGGACGCGTGAACTGGTGGCTGTGAAGTAGTCGCGGGGACGCAAAGCACAGCGCAGGCGGGGACTGGACCCGCCGGGGGGCCGCTGCATGTACTACCTGAGTGTCTAGCACTATGCTGTGCACCTGAAACTAATGTACGACAATACTGAACGTCAACGTACTTAAAAAGAGAAGAGAAAGAGAATCAGCCGAATCAAGAGTTTGAAAACCGCGAGAAGGGCCTGACCTGCTGTTCCTCGGCGAGATTTCACCCACAGCATCAACGCCACCCGGCCTTGACTGGCAGCCGGGCCCGGCCAGGATGATGATCCTGGGGATAAGAAATGCTTTCCTCTCTCTACAAGTTCGTCTATACTTAAGAAACACGACATACAGGTTCAGAGTAATCACAACCGCTTTTTAAAAACAGCAGGGATTTCCCCTTTGAACAAAGAAACACGAGGCTTCTTCACGTGAGGTGCCCTCAGCCTGTGATGCCCATTTGGTACATTATCCGGTAACAGAGGAATGCGCAAGTTTGCTTGAGAGATGTCTGTATAAAGCGGTTATTTAACACTTTAACATAAAGTTAAAGGCCTAAATTAGAAGACAGAGCCTCATCTTTTGAGCCCTGAAGCCACGGATGTCCTCTGTCTCGGAAGAAGCTGTTTCTCTAGCTGCCTCTGACGCAACGATCCCAGCCCGCTGGGCACGCCTGACTCGCTATTTCACTCGGCCTCTCGGTGACGTTCGACACGTCGAAGCCTTCGCCCTTCCTCGACGCTCCTTTAGGGCCAGCGAAGCCGATCTGAGTTTCCGTCTGTGTCTCCTTCCCGGCGTGTGTCTGCCACGCCTGCCCTCCGGACATCGGTGTTCGCCCAGGGCGCCTGCGCAGTCTTTCTCTTCGTCTTCATCTCGAGGACCACAGGTCATCTCTGACCCACCTGCTCTTCTTCCTCAGCCTCTGTATCGCTGCATGACCGCACTGAACCTGCTGCCCACGCGGGAAGTGGCGGTCGCCTGGACCCCTTCCTCTCGCTAAAAATCCCTTTAACACGGCCTCTCGTAGCGAGTCCCACCGACACCGACTGGAGTCACGCCTTCGTCGCCCGCGGCCGGCTTCGCGCATCGGCTACCTCGTCGGTTTCTCAGCCTCGTGGCGGGCCAACCTCCAGTCCGGTGCAGTCCCGTACAGTAGCCACTAGTCACGCATGGCCTTTGATATGCTAATTAATTAAAACTTCAGCCCCTGAGTCACGCTAGCCACGTTTCAAATGCTCGCTAGCCACACGGGGCAAGCGGCTACTGCACTGGACAGTACAAATTCAAACCGTTTTCATGAGCACAGCGCTCTGTGGCAAGCCACACCGGCTAACTAAACAAAACGCTGTCTGCCCTCGCCTAACACCCGGATCCCTCGGGCAGTCTCGCCCCCCGGGAAGTTCCCTCTGGCCCTCGGCGGGACGCCGGATGCCCCATGCCGGCACCTCTGCGACGTCCTGGGCTGCTCTTTCTCAAAGCGCTGACCGTGACACTCTCATTAAGGCCACGAGGATGTGGTGCGTGCTGCTAGGGACTGTATGGCAGTGAGTAGGGGCAACTCACACGTCCCGTGTGTCCACACTCTGGGTGCACAGCGCGTGCTTGCCGAGTAAGTAAATCCTGACTGATTCCAGGGGTCCAGGCCCATACATCAGCCGACACATTTTCTGACAGAATACATTTGGCAGTGCTGTCATAAACAGACTGTTCAATTGCAAAAAAACGAACAAAGAAACAAAAAAAACCACAAAACAAAACATATGTTTACCAGATAAAGATTGCTTTGCTTTCTTTCCATGAAAGAACAGATTGGGGAAGGGGGCATCATCATATAATTGACTATAATCTTCAGGGGAAACAGAGTCTATTTCTCTTTTGCTCCAATTTTTATCAACTTTTTACCCTGGAAAGTGCCAAAAATAGAGCAGGTCCTCAGGAAACCCCTGTGGAGTAAATGTTAAATGAACACAGGTATCGGTTAGTGTCCCGAGTTCTTTAGTCATAAATCAAAAACATTCTTGAAAAGGTCTTCTCTTAATGCATGTCAAATGTCTTAAAAGCTTTGTTTTTGAAACTAAATTAATTTTTAAATACTTAAAAGACACAAAAAACATTTGGAAAAGTGAAAAGTTACATAATAATAAAGAAAAATAAAATGCACCTTTTAAAAAATACTTTAGAATTACTCTGCTGGAAAAAGCGCCAGTGACATCGCCCGTTTCGTTAAACTGGGTGGTTTTCACCGTAAGATTCGCCTTTCGCTCTGCATCCTTACAGAGGAGAACGAGCTGCGGTGGTGAGAGCGGAGGTGCACCCGGCAGCCAGGACCGCATCGCGCTCGTTCTCGGAGCGATGGGAGAAGCGCACACGGTGCCATCAACTTAAAAGATACCGAGGGAGCAAAGTGTGATAGAAGATTGCGGATCAGGTGTCTCATGTCATTGCTTGAACTAATAATTCTCATAAAAAGCACATGCTTTCAACTGAAAAGATTTATGGCCCACAACAGGCAATACGAAACTGAATATTTTGCGTGAATGATGGATCTAGTTCACTGAGACATCTAAAACTCAGCTTTTCCTGTGGAACTTATAAACTTCACATTGTTCAACTAATTTAAAATAGTCTAAATATGAATGTTCTTGCATTTAACAAAATAAGTAAATCATTATATTACATAAAGTACTGCATATTATTTGTTAACCATGAGTAAACTCAGAAGTTGTCAACGAATCACTGATATTCTAAATGTTGGCGGAATACAATAGACACTTGAGTTATTTAAACTCTTTTATGGTATTTATAAGGTCTCAACTTCTTAAACTATTGTTTACTCATTTCAAATTATCGAATTCTTATTTACTTTATACCATTTGTTCAATATTAGACCAAACATTATTTCCTTGGCAACACTCACAATGTTTTGAAATCCATAAACCAGGTGGGTCAACAAGGCTGAGAAGTTTTTGCTATTTGGCCTTTATCCAAACCGCTCTCCTCTATCTAATCTAAGTATGGCAGACGATGCTTGCAAATAATGAACTCGGAAAAAAACTGCACAGACCATATGGCTTCAATTGATTCAGTTCCAAAATAGTACCATAAGGTTTTTGTTAAAATAAAAAAGATATTATAGAATATAAACACAGTAAAATTTCCTTTTTTAAGTAAATGAAAGGAGATTAAACTAAAGGAAAATCATTTGTTAAAAATATTTGGTCCTTTACACAGTCTCCGAAGTTTATAATCAGGTTGCTTTTGGTCAAATGCACATAGTTCTAGATATATGTACAAGTAAATGCACGCACATGCACACGCAAACACATACAACACGCACGTTCTAATTGCTGTTTAAGATATTAGAACCATAAAATATATGTGTCTGCTTCTCAGACTGGGCTTCCTATAAACTTAGGACATACAGGGCTGTGTCTTTCCATGTTACGTAAATTAATGCGCTATTTCTATTAACACAATGCAAAATTCGTGCACACTTCTGGCACCAACTTCCGACTTCCGCTAGGTAATTAGCCACCATTTGTTACAGCCTCCTCCATTTTTCTTGTGACTCGCTTTCCTGTCTCTCCCCGGGGGCCAGACGTCACCATGCTGCTGCCTCAAATGAGCCATATTTCCTCTGCTGATTTGTACTTGATGGAGCTTTCTCCGCTCACATCCTGCTTGTTTTACACATGAAAGACGTGAGTGCAGAGAGGCCGTGAGCCTTGGTCACTGTACAGCTGGGATTTAGCTCGTGCAAATGAACCTCGAAAGGTCTACATAAATCCCATAAATTAGTAGCGTGACACTTGAGGTACTGAAACACCGAGAGAACAAGTCGTCGCATGGTGAAGTAGAAGGCAGGTCAGCTTTAACTCGGTTACCGTAAATTACCAACTGTCAGTACAGCTCAATGAATAAAAACGTTCAGCGCTAATGAAAATTCCTGTTGACACGCACACGTTTAATCCAACTTTACTTCTCCCAAAGCCAAAGTCTCTACAAATTAACCTTCCCATCACTGAGTGAGAGGGTCAACCGGAACGCTACACGTTGGTGTAAGAAATGCCGTCCTCTCTCTCTGCTGAGATGATCCTTACCGTACGCAAGGACCCCAGCCCCTCGCTGGGCGGAGGGTGGACTAAAATGTCAGGGTTATTCTAGTGTCTTCTGGCTTAGTGTCTCACACATTACAGTCATTTCTGAACTGACAGTCAAGTTCCATGTTCAAAATTCATCACCAGGGCTGTTTCTTCTCAAACATGCGCCTCCCCTCCGCGCCCACCTGAGCCAAGCAGGGCTCCCCACACGGGGGCAGGTGTTCCAGGGAGGTGGGCAGGGGACCAGGCTGCAGCGGAGTCCGGGACGGCCTTCGGGTCTGCCGTCACCGCACACCTGCACGACCCACACGCTGTCACCTGCTGCTGCAAACGACAGCTACTGCATGACATGCCCCCAGCCTCCCGTGGGCTGGAAAGTCAGAGGGTCCATCGCTGCTCCACGGCGTCGGAGGCTCCGTGAGGCTTGTGATTACAGGATCGCTAGGGGAAGCTCGTCGGGAAGACGGCTCGCCCCGGCGTCCGGTTCCCTGGCCGCAGCGAGGGGCAGGCAGGCTCAGCCGCTGCGCTGGCCTGGCCCTCCGCAGCGACGTGGCCAGCCATGCCAGCTGCACCCCGACGGGGCCTGCAGAATCGGGTCCCCCAGAAGAGCCCAGAAGAAGCTGCAGAGCCTGTACTGACCTACCCTGGGAGGTCGCACGGTGTCACACCTGCTACACTGTCCTGGTACAGGGGTCACATAGGCCGACCCCGGTTCACAGGGCAGGGGATAGGGGTGCACCGACTGAGATGGAGCATGGTCACGTGACATGAGAACCTGTGGAACGGGAGAGGTCACTGTAGCTGAGTTTGAAAATACAATTCATGTAAAAAAAAAAACAAAAGCTAAAAAAAAAAAAAAAAACTAAGACCACCTTCTTACAGCGTGTACTAGACTCGAAATGGATTAAAGACTTAAATGTAAGACCCGAAACCATAAAACTTCTCGAAGAAAACAGAGGCAGTAAACGGTCTGATCCTGCTACCATTAATTCCTGTTCAGATATATCTCCTTGGGCAAGGGAAACAAAAGAGAAGATTAACGAATGGGACTACATCAAATTAAAAAGGTTTTGTACAGCAAGGGAAACGATCAACAAAACAAAAAGACAACCGAATGTTTGGAAGAAGATATGCCCTGCTGATACGTGTGATAAGGGGTTAATGTCCAAGATTTATAAAGAACTTATACAACTCAACAATAAAAAAAAAAACCAATTAAAAAGTGGGCAGAAGACCTGAATAGACACTTCTCCAAAGCGGAAATACAGATGTCCAGCAGACATATGAAAAGGTGCTCAAGGTCACTCAGCATCAGAGAAATGCAGATTAAAACCACAATGAGGTATCACCTTACACCCGTCAAAATGGCCATCATCAATAAATCAAAGAACAAGTGTTGGTGAGGTTGCGGAAAAAAGGGGACCCTCATATATTGTTGGTGGGACTGCAAATTGGTACAGCCACTATGGAAAGCAGTATGGAAGTTTCTCAATAAATTAAAAATGGTTCTACCTTTTGACCCGGCAATTGCACTTCTGGGTATTTATCCAGAGAAAACTAAAACAATCATTTGCAGAGATCTATGCGCCTCAATATCCACAGAAGCACAACTTACAACAGCCAAGATAAGTAAGCACCCTATATGCCCATTGAGAGATGATTGGATAAAGAAATTATGGTTCATATATACAATGGAATATTACTAAGCTGTAAAAAATGAAATCCTACAATTTGCAATGATACATATGGACCTAGAGGTTATTATGCTGAGTGAAATAAGTCAGACAGAGAAAGACTAAATATGACATGATTTCACTTATGTGCAGAATCTAAGAGACAAAAAGAACAACTCGCCGAAAACAGACTCATAAATATAGAGGATAATTTGGTGACAGCCAGAGGGGCTGGGAGTGGGGAGGCTGGGAGAATGGGGTGAAGGGTTAAAGAAGTACAGCTCAGTAGTTGACAGGTGGTCACGGGGATGGGGAGCGCGGCATGGGGAATGCGGTCAGCAGTACGTGCGGCCGGGTGGAGAGGCAGAGAGAAGGCGATTAGGGGGATCATTTTATAAACTATGTAAATGTCTAACCAATGTGCTGTGTACTTGAAACTAGTAAAATAAAATTTAAAAAATAAAAGAAAACACGGCTTGGGGACACGTCATCTGTCTCTGAAGTCCATGGCTATTTTCCCGGCCAAGCCAGCCCCAGGTCTGTGTAACTGTGGCCCCTTAAGCCTATGTTACATCAGAAACTGTAAGTCAATACCTACATTTTAAGTGCTGATTTTTGGATAGTTAATTTTCTCAGGTAATTATTACTATTCCTAAGTGAAGATCTGAATCATTCATTCTTTACTTTTTACCCTGCGGATACCTCCACCTGGGGCAATTTATGTTCTGGAAGGCACATGGTGAGAAGGTGCGGGCGTGAGAATGTAGCAGCAGAACCAGGAAGGAGCCGAGCCGCAGGGACACATGGACGTGGCCAGCGCCGTGGGCTTCGGACGCACCTCAGACGCGCCTGCACCCCGGATGCGGGTGACGGCACGTGGCCTGGCTCAGCCCGGCCGACACAGTCCCTTCTGGGGCAAGTGGACATTTCCAGGTCCCTTCCTGCCAGTGACAGCGGCATGACCGCACCTGAGGGCTGGGACGGCTGTCGTCACCCGCGCTCAAATCACGCTTCCCAGCCGCTTCTAAACTACTGCTTGGAAGTCAAATACTTTCAAGCCCATTAATAAATAAGCTTTATTACTACATGTCTTTTTACTACAATATGCAGAATATAAATCACTAAGTTATATGTGGATTAGAAATCACTTTTACATGATACGGCAGAAGCTCCTCCTTACTCATCTCTGCGTGTCCAGCAGCGAAGATGTTCCGGGACATTCTTCGCAGGCGATTTGGCTCCAGTGCTCCCCCAAAGCATCCCCAACTCCTAGGTACAGCCACCAACTTCTCAGGACATGTCACAAGTTGACTTGAACTTTTGCAAACCAGTTAGGAATCTTTCTATCTCTCTCTGTAGTGAGCCCACGAGACAAGAAAGACACTTGAACCTGTTAAGGGGACTCAAAACACCAAATCATGATAAATTTCACCAAATCTATCACGATTATGCAGGAACATCTGGACACTGGCTCGTCTCCTCTGTCCCCCGTGGTTCCACACACACACGGTGCTTTCTGGGAGGTTTACTGTCAAGCCCACTCACGCTCAAGGTGACAGTGCACAGGCCAGAAAACGCCAGGCCAGCCTCCTTCCCCTGCCCGCGACCATGACAGACTGGTGGAAAAACGGGGTTCATTCTGCAGCGTTTAGTCAGGATTCACACTAATTGCTTATCCTGACCCTCAGAGTTTTGGAAACTAAGACTTCCGAATCCTTCATAAAAAATCTCCCACCTTATTTCAGGTGACATGATGTTCCTCAAGGGTGTTCACTTAACCATAATGACAAATGCACACAGGCAAGAATGAGGTTGTAAAGAAATTATGAAAATTATGGAGAAATGAATGGAATTTATTATTCCTCAGAATATTTCTGAACGCACTGATGGCACACAGTAGGGCTGACTCTTGGCTCTCGGCTTGCACACCACACGAGAGGACACACGGCAGCGTGTGGCTCTCTGACGTGAGCCCGTCGCGTGAACACGTGTGTGACATGCCGGGCAGCCCTGTGACAGAGACTTCCTTTTCCCTTGCTTTACACAGTGGAGGCGATTCGCGGTTTATTTTCACAAAGCACATAAAATCGTCTGAATCCCATACTCTTATCAATTACAATTTTGAAATGCAGGCCCATAAATAGTAAGTGTCTACTGCAACGTCATTTGAGAGATTAAGAGAAAAAAAGGTTACAGAAAGAGTCGTTGGAATCAGGATATTTTACAAAAAAGTTCTCTCCTCTCTTCCCTGAGATGGGCGTCGCTTTTGAAAATAGCTGTTAGGCTACACTGTCCTTAAGAGTCAGTATCCACAGGAAGAGAGCGGTGGCAGGGAGTCGGCTCGTACCTGGGAGCCGCCCGCCCTGTGTGACCGGGCTCGTGGCTCCCCGGCGAGCGCTTCGCGCTCGGTGCTGTGTCCACGCTGCTGCCGCCAGCGGCACCGCTGTCACGGCCGGCGCCACGGCTTCCTTCCGTCAGACGGCAAGCCCACGTCACGGCACAGGACTTAAAACCCTAACACTCTGAGCGCAATTATTCTCACCACACCGAATTCATTTCCCAAAGTAGATCCAGCAACTATACACAGCAGAAAGTAAAACCAAAAAAAACAAACAAAACAGGACCAAACGCGTGGATGGCGCCGTGCGCACACAGGGCCGCGTTTCCGCGCTGACGAGGACCGAGTGAAGCGGGCGCGTGCCGCCCCCCGCGCGGTGCCCCGCGGCGCGGGAGGCGCGAAGGCACTCCTCCGTCGCGAGGTCGGCCGGGGACACTACCGAGGCTCGTGATGGCGGAAGCGAATGCCAACGCCAGGAAGTCGAGACAGCCGCTGAGTCCTAAAATGACGTCTAGAAGAGGTCCATTAGTTCTTAATAAGACGTGAGAAAACTGAACATGATCCACACGTGTTAACGAAGAAAAGTCTGGGAGCGGGAGAAGGGCGAGGGAAGGCGCCGTCTCCGCGCAGACTCGGGGGAGGCGCCATCGGGAGGTTTCTGCACCACCTGGAGTGACGCAAGTCAGCGTCGGTAAACGTGCCAGCAGGTTCGGGGAACGACTTTATGGCAATGCTGTGCACAGCTTTAAAAGCTTTCTAAATCCTCTTTGGTAGAGTTTGCAGTGACATGAAAACAATTTCTACCTGTAAGATGGAGTATGAAACTTTTTAGAGTCAAATGTTTGCATTTTAGTTTAGCCAAAACATATTTACTATTACTTACCAAATATAAGACCATGTGAGTTACAGATTTCACATTGAAATGGCGATATTCTGTATGCCCTTTGTTTCCGTATTTTTCACACTGCTTTCTGGGTCACGCCCCACTGGGCCATGGTGACACAGGTCATGCCCCACGGGGCCATGGTGACAGGGGTCACGCCCAGCTGGGCCACACTGACAGGGGTCACGCCCAGCTGGGCCACACTGACAGGGGTCACGCCCAGCTGGGCCACACTGACAGGGGTCACGCCCCACGGGGCCACGGTGACATAGGTCACGCCCCACTGGCACAGTCACACCGTACTGGGGTTGAAAGGTCACGTGACAGGGCCGACAAGACACACTGTAGCTGCCAAGTCACTTTCGTGCAGTCGGGACGGCTGTGTGACGTGACACTGTGGGCATCGGCTGCGTGACATCCCTGACCACCGCCACAGGAACCGAAGGAGGCGACGCATTCCAGACACAGGCGAGCAGCCAGGCACCATGTGGCGTCTGGTGACGTGAGCCACATCTCCTAGGTCTCGACCGCGCCTGAGTGCAGTTATGACCTGGACTGCGTGTCGCTGAAGGGACCCCCGACATGCTTGTGGCTCCCACGTGCCGTCAGCACCCACCACTGACACTGTCACACAGAGAAGAGGCTTTCGTCTGACGACACATCCCTTCGCGGTCACCGGACCTCTGTCCCTGGCGGAGCTGGACTCTGACATGCTCCTGCCACACAGACATCGTCCTGGTATCAACTCCTAGAATGCGCTTTGAAGTCAGGGTTCCAGAAGACACACTGACGCTGCCGATGGGTAAACTGTCCTTACTTAGGGGCTACGCTACGAACGGCATCCGGAAACGCTCCTCCGTCCGGCCGAGGCTGCCCTTCCAGCCGTGCCGAGCGCGGCGGCCCCGCCTGTCACTGGCGCTCGTGTCAGCCGAGCGCCTTGCTGCCGCTGAGAACATCAAGCCCTGAATCCAAACGACAACGTCATCTAACCTTCCTGCCAGTCTCAGGCTATGCAAAACAAACAAACAAAAAAACATAAAATGTAATCTAAATGCCATTCATCTGAATAAAGCCTTCGAGGTTTAAAGACGCATTTTAGCCTCTGCTCATTCACGTAGTTGAGACGCACTAATTGAAAACCTTGCAGCTGCTGTGGAATTTGAAACGCAAAAGTAGTGGCCAAGAAAGACAAAATCATCGCCCTCGAGGGGCTCACTTACACGCCCGTCGAGCCAGCCAGAGGTCAGCCGCCTGCGAAAGCCATCGGCCAAGGCTGCTGGACATCACCACCTCGCGTCACGACGGTCCTGAAACAGCACGGGATCGGCCAGGGCGGCGCGGGCGAGGCTGGCCCGCACCCGGGGGCTCATCTGTCCTGCTGTTCCCGCCACGTCACTCTGGTCGCTCGTAAGGGCCTCAGGTTTACTCCCAAGTACAGTCACATGCTGTCGGGGGATTTTAAGCAGGAGCATCGATGAATTAATTCAGCATTTAAAAGCATCATTTTAGCATGTCATTTTCATAATGTGCATTGTAATCAAAACTGCAGGAGGTAATTCACTGACGCCCCTAAAACGAGAGGAAACTTCGGCTCGAGGGTCAGGACTTGTCCGAGGAAATTCAACTAGTCAGAGAGACAGACAGACAGCACCAAGCCTGAGTTCTCACTGGCTAGTTTCTCTCTTCAGTGGGCTCCCTCACGTCTGCCTCTAACCAAGTTATGTGCCACAAAATCAAATGTCAAATATAAGCATTTTCTTCAAATGTCCGCATATCTAAAATTATTTCTGGCTATACTGGTACCATTAGGTTGAGCTGATGATAAATGAAAGCATGGCTGAAAATGCACTTTGAGAGTTAAGAGTAATGAAACGGTTTTAAATAAAAAGACTTAATCTGATTGACTGAAATAAGTTGCATGTGACCAGGCGAACAAGGTTCTGTTTAAATATTCCACTTTAAATCACTTCTTTCCATTTCTTTCTGGAGATATGAACTAATCTGTCTGGAGCACCCCGCACCTCGGCCTGCAGCCTCCTTTGCTGGGATCGACTCTGCTCAAGGTCAGCCATGCGTACATCAAGGTCACTCCACGCTGTGCGCCCCTCTTGCTCTTCACACGCCCTCCAGCTTCTACCGCAGCACCTGCCATGAAGAAAGAAGGCAACGAGCATGTTTACAACTGATGCCATCGCTCTGAACGCACTGAAAACGCAAGGACATGAGCAGTCGACACGCTGAGACAGGAATTGCTAGCGGACTGTCCGGAAAAACAGAAATAATTGAGGAAATAAAAATTAGTAAAGCAGGTCCTCAAGCACCTTAAGAATTTGATGAATCCTACCGCTAAATAAGAAAGAAGCCTTTGTTTCTGTTGGTATCAAGGTCTCGATACCCTGACCATCCTTTGGCTAAAAATGACTAAAACTGTTAAGTAAAATGGGAAAATCTATTTAAATACCCTTAATTTTCTGTCGAGAAATTAACAGTCATAACCCCAAAACAAAGTAAAACTTTGACTTCACAGGGCTGGGCACAGCATGGAGCCGAGTTTGCCCTTGAAGACGCTGACTGAACTGGAGGCGTTTTTAAACCTGGGTTGGGCAGCTGGCAGGTCGTGGTGTCAGGAGACAAGCTGAGGTTTGCTCGAGGATGGGGCAAAACAGGAAATCTCCCTGCAAAAAACAAGCCCCAGCTCTGAAGGCGGCGACCATCACAACCGTGCGGAGCCCGTGGGGAGCGTGGTGGGTCTCGAACCTTGGCTTAGAGGGGAGGGTTGAAAAGTAAAGAACCAAGAAGACCGACAGAGGCCCGTAACCCCCGCCGAGTCTTCATCAGCAGGTAAACGCGTCCTCAAAGGAAACGCCAGGCCCATCCAGTTTACAGAAAGTCCCATCAAATAGTCAAGGGTCAAATGCATCCCGCACAAACCATTTCATGGTACAGAAAAAGTGACGCTACAGGTGCGTTCGGGCTAAGCTTATGATGTGGCAGGTGGGCTCGGTGCACGGAGGAGAAATGAGAGGCCAGCCTCGTTTGTGAGCCCTGATGAAAACCCAGTCAGCACTGCAAACCGAGCCCCACCACGTCTGAAAAGGATAAAACGGCAGGAACGTTTTAATAGAAAAATTTACAGACAAATCAATTAATTCATTGCATCACATGAACAAATAAAAGAAGTCGAACCCCATGTCGAACCCCATGATTATCTCATTAGAGATGGGAAATTTATTTAAGAAAATATAACGTCCATTCAGAAGAAAAATCTATAGAACTGGAAAAGGGAAACAATGACTCATTAATAAAATCTACAGTGATTTTAAGTCTTAACGGTTAAATAATTATGATCAGGAATAAGTTAAGAATCTCCTGTAATAGCAATTCTAGTCAACCTTGCCCTGAAGGATTTTGTCACTGCAATGCGGCAAAAAATATATTTTTTTGAAAGAAAAATAAAAAGTATCACTATTTCCATGTATGGATTATTGGAATTAGTAAGGATGAAGCTGCAAGTTATCTGGAGCAGCGGTACCGCTACATTCTCACCAGCAGTGCGTGAGAGAGTCAGTTTCTTCTCATCCTCACTAGCATGTGGAATTTTTCATTTTTCGCCATTCTGAGTGTTCAGTCGTATCTCGTTGTGATGTTTATTTGTACTTCTCTGATGCTGAGAATATCAAACGTCTTTTCCTGTGCTCATGTTCTATGTGTAAATCCTCTCCAGGGGAATGACTGCTCAAGACTTTTGCCCATTTTGTGAGGTATTTGATATTTTATTCTTGAGCACTGAGAGATATTTATATATTCTAGATACCAGTCCTTTGTCAGATGCATGGTTTGCAAGTATTTTCTTCTCATCTGTAGCTTCTCTTTGCCTCTTTTCACATGATTTTCACAAATGGAAACTTTAATTTTGATGAGGTCCAATTTGTCAATTATTCCTTTTGATGGATCTTGATTTTCATGTCAAGTCTACAAGCTCTTTGCCTAGGCCTACACGTAAGATTTTATATGATTTTTTTTCCCAAAGGATTTAGTTTTGCCTTACATTTCCCTTCACGGCCCATTCCGAGATGATTTATATATGATACATGTCTCTGGCTGAGGTCCACTGTTTTTGCTGTGAAGTCCGGCTGCTACAGCATCATTTGTTGAAAAGCAATCCTTTCCCCTGGAAACTGAATCTGTCAAAAGTCAGTTAAGCATATTTTCGTGAGTCTATTTCTGGGTTCTCCAAGTTGTGTCATGAATCTAGATGAAGGTCCCTCAACCAATGCCACACTGTCTGGGTTACCACAGTCACAGCAGACCTTAAAATGGTGTGGAGTCTCTCACTTTATGCTTCTTTGCCAAGAACATTTTTACTTTTCTAGGGTGTAAGCTTGTCTTTATCTAAAAAATACTTTGCTGGGATTTTGACAGGAAATTCGTTAAAACTATAGACCATTTTTGGATCAACTGATGTCTTAACTATGTTGATCATGTTGGGGTGGGGATATTGACAACTCTGCTATACTGAGTCTTCCAATCCATGAACATAGTACGTCTCTCAGTTCTTTGGATGTTGTCTGATCTCTGTCATCGGTTCCTTGTAATTTTCATCACACAGGTTCTACACATGTATTTTTACGTGTGTATCAGGTATTTCATTTTCATTGAGTTGATTGTAAATTATTTATCAAATGAATTTATTATGCTTCTTATTATTTTAGCATGCAAACCTATATATTTTCTCAAAAATATTTAGACATGCCAACTTGCAACAAACAAATTTTTTTTTTCAAAAATAATCCTTCTCTATGTCCTCTTTCTGACACTAATAACCACTGGTACTTATAATCATTTCTTGATTCCTCTATGCAAGATTTGTATTATTTATTTACAATCTTTTCTGACATGTGGAGATTAAATTTTAAGAAAGCTGATTGTAAATAACTCTTTCTAAATTGTTGACAAGAGGTGTGAAAACTGAACTGTGGCATGCAGAACCCGAAGATCACCCCACTTGAAGATTCTGGCTCCTGGTACGCACACATCTCCCACATATTCAGTCAACAACCCATATGGACACTGCTATGAAGAGACTTTACAGACCAAGGTCCCACACCAATTTACATTAAGATATAGGAAGATAATCTGAGTGGTCCTAACTTAATCACAAGTTGGCTATTTGATAAACAAGTTATTCAGCTAATTGGTCATGTGGATCAGATTAACTTTTATATAGTTAAGAATAAGGCAAAATAAAAACAAGAAAACTTTAACATAGTTCAGTAAAACCTGCTGATATGACATAGTAAGATCTACAGTTCTCCAGAATAGCTATTGTGTGGAATTCTAGTCTTTATATGTCCAAAATTAACCAGAGAGAGAGAGAGAGAGAGAGAAGAATCAAGAATTTTTATGACTTTTAATATCATAGTGTATCTCTAAGTGACATTAAGAAAACCTAGAGTCTAATTCTTGCTATACATAGAACCATATGTGACTGATAATACTATTTTAATAATTTTCAGTTATTTAGCACGGAGTGTATGTCGAGAGCCCATGCAGCTCAGCCACTGTGCATTAAAGATCGGGCCATGTTTGCTGTCTCTAACCCCTACTTGTCCAGCCCTCACCTCCTCTCTGGCGTCTGGCTGTCGCCCCGCACGGCACTGTGATCACTGGCAGCGGGTGGCACCGACGTCCACATCACGAACCTGAGGGCTCGGCCGTCTCCTGCCGTGGCCCCTGTGCTTGCGCAGGACACCGACGTCTCTTTCTACGGTCTAATGTCCCTGGCCCCTGGTCTCCCCCTGCCCGGCCTACTCCCCGGGGTCCGTGATAGGCGCTTGAAGGCCCTCGCCTCTTGCTGGTGGCGCCCCTGAGTGCCCGCTCCTGCTCCGCTGCCCTCGCTATGCCAGACTCTGGGGACGACCAAGGAGGGTCTCAGGGTCTCGCCCTGCTGGCTGGTGTCGCCTCCCCCAGCCACTGTGCAATCCGCAGCCCCTCCACGCTCCTCGGCTTTCGTGTCCCTCAAGTTACACCTGAAAGGCATTCAATCCCGCCGTCCGGAGTGATTACGGAGGCCCTGCGGTGGCCACTGACTCCTCGGAGATGCTTTTTCTTACTTCCGAGTTCTTGGCCACGTTCTAGCCACAGCTGAGCCTGCTGGGAAGTCTGACTACGAGGAGGACGGGACTCACAGTCACGAAAGACGACTTGTTGAGAATCGGAAATACCGTGAATAGAAAATTACTTTGTTTCCCGATGTGGACAAAATAAGCTTAATGGTCTCTGAAAACACCAAAGAGGGAAATAATTGCTTCATCTTGTTGTGGGTAGTGATCTCTGAAATTGGATAAAATAAAACAGAGGATTCAGCTGGTTTTACCATCATCATCGTGTTGAAAATTAACAAAAGGATACCGACAAAGGCATGGGACACTCGTAACCTATGGAACCCAGCCTACTGATGTCAGACAGAAATACTCCTTATACACTCATCGATTAATATTAATATCGTTTATTAATATTATTTTTAAATAAAATTGATTTCAATATGTCTGTGAACGACCTAACACATCACATTGGACTACTGATTAATTATAGCACAAGTAGGAGAATGTAAGGATTTATAATCATGTGAACAAATAAAAAGGAGAAAAAAATCGAGGGAGTAAATGCTCCCTTAATGGCTGCAACTGCATCCCACCACAATGAACAGCTTTAATTGTGGTAAATTACTTGCAGTATCACACTCTAATCATGGGTCTGCTCAAAAGTAAATCAATTTACTACTGACACTGCCGAGGAAAAAACCCTCTAAACTACTTGAGACAATATCTTTGAAACTTTAATTTTTTTAAAAAAGCCAAAAAATTTCCAAATCTCTATAGATCAACTAGAAAAATTACCAAACTCATCACGCGGGCTCAATATTTCATTGACTAAACACAATGTTCTTTCGCTGACAGAAGTCCAGATTACACCGTATTCATTGGTTTTATACCCTAGTTTTCCAAACGAGCTTAGAAGCGCTCTCTGGGAATAAAGTCTGTCTTCTCTTTATTTTTATTGCCAAACTATATTCATTACAATCATCTCTAGCACAATGCTTCAGGCACTGAATAGTTTGCAAACTAGTAAAAAATGAAATTAGACTTTGCTTTGTATTGCATGAGTTTTCTACCCAGAAAGACCTCCTGATTTTGCTCAAATAAACCTTTAAAAAAATTTCATGAGAACAAATTAGCGTCACGAATACACATAGATTGAACGTCAAATCAGCTGTCTGTGGAGACATCATTTTCACAGGCACATAATTAATCACAGCCATGGAATACAATATAAATAATGCGCGTTCACATCTTTCGCATTTTGAAATGAAAGTACCGACATATTTGATTCATTCCACCTGACAACCCTGAACCATCCGAATCCAAGACAAGCCTTTTCATCACAGAGAATCCCGTCTCTCATTAGGCCTGGCGCTTCCTCTCTCATCTTCCTATCGTCACCGCTGCAGCTTGTGCCTTTGACAGCCAGAAAAAAAAGCTGGATGCGAAAAGTAACAGGGAGAAAAATGGCTATTAAAAAAAAAGAAAGAAAGAAAGAAAAGAAGAACTGTGGGAAAAGTGCGATCGAACCAAAAAGTTCTAAAAGATTACATAAATTTTGAAAGACAAACATATATGGTTAACTACAAATAAAATAATTTTTTAAAGAGGGAAACGTGCACATCTTAACCCGAACACAGCGGTCATGGCCAGTCACCCGCTTTAACTATTACCTTATGGAGTAACTGGCCCGCCAGTGCCAGCCCGGATCAGAGCTCGCCCCTCAACTTCGCCCGCACTTCCGATGACTCCTGAACATCCGTACTGACCTGTTTCTTCAACACCTGGAAGTCAGCATGCCCAGACAGCAGTCACGCTGGCCTCTCTTGGTTAAGAAAGGGCCCTGCCTCATGGCCACACGCCACTCTGGGGATTTCAGACTCCACTGTCATCCATCCTTTAGGACCTAACCTCAGGGCATCCGCCCTCAAAGCCGTTTGCTGTTTGCTGTCCTCTGCCCACGCCCCTGACAACACCCGTTACATGTCCTCATCACCCATCCTCCGGACTAGCAACGCTTCTTGGTGAAGGAAGATGGGGGTGAAGCGCCCCTCGCCACCGTCGACCCTGTGAAAACGGGATCCCTCGCTGAACGTTGCGGGTCCTCCCCTGCGCCCTGAGGTGGGGCTTCGGAAACCATCCCACGCAGGAAAACCAAGCACGGACATATTTAAGGAGCAAACAAGGAAGGGGCGGGTCTCGGTCGCACACTGGAAGACCGTCACGACGGCCACGGACCGTCCGCTCTGCCACAGGCCTCCGGGGTCTGGGAGGCGCCACGGGCACGGGCAGCCTCCCGGGAGGAGGGACGGCGTGCTCCCTGAGCTCCATCCGACCACGGCATCTGTTTCAAGCACAGTGAGTGGTGTTTAGAGGAATATAACGTGGGGTAGATTGGCTTATAAGACTTACTCTAAACTCCTTAATTTAAATTTGTTCTCTTGAATCACACGGAATTTGAGATGGGTCAGGGAGGAAGGAAGGAAGGAAGGAAGGAAGGAAGGAAGGAAGGAAGGAAGGAAGGAAGGAAGGAAGGAAGGATGGATTCGGGGAAGAGGGCGGCGCAGAGGTGGAAGGCCGGGCCGGACGTGGCGGCGGCCCGTGTGAAGGACGCGTTCGCGGTCAGCACGGGGCTTCACGACCTCTGTGCCTGACGTTTAGATTGCAGAGTTTTTTCTTTTGAATCACAGAAAATAGAAGCAGGCTTCAGAGGAAGGTAAAGATCTGGGCCAGTTCTTCCAAACTGAATTGGCTCATCTCCACCACTAGGTTCAAGTAAAAATTTTGAAACAGTTCGAGTGGATGCGGGACTCTAGCGGCGGAATGCCCTGGAGACCAGGACTCTGGCGGCGGAATGCCCTGGAGACCAGGACTCCGGCGGCGGAATGCCCTGGAGACCAGGACTCTGGCGGCGGAATGCCCTGGAGACCTACTCCGTGATGTGAAACGTGCACACGCCGCTGCTGAGGCTGGCCGCAGCCATCGCGACAGGATCGACCGAAGCGCGAAGCCGTAGCACCCCGCCCCGTGCGCCGCCGGCACCCCTCGCCCGCCACCTCGGACCGTCCCGACCTGACCCGTCCCGGGAGCAACCCCACCAGGGCGGCCGAGCACACGCCCCAAACGCACAGAAATAGAGAGTGGGTGGCGGCCGCCGGGCCCGGGGGAGGGGTGCAGGGAGCCTCGTTCTGCATCAGGGCAGGAGGAGGTCCGCGGTTCGCCTGTGACTGTCGTTCCCAGCGCTGCGTGGTGCACCTGACGCCTCGTGAAGAGGCCGATCTCACGTGACATGTTCTCACCAAAACGAAACCACGTAAAACTTAAGAGCTGAAATCATTTTTGCATTTACTCAAATTCAAAACAGTTCTATGTCCACATGACAAAGTCACTTTCAACAGTACTTACGAAAACAAAACAACAAAAAACAGGAACTCGGTCTTGGTAAAGACTGAGAAGCTGAATTGACTCACTTCAGTTTTGTCGTCCTCTGTGGCCACTTGGAGATTTTCACTGGTGTGTAAATTGTGATACTGTGAAACAGCTGTAGTAGTTACGCTTAGTGAGTGCGAATTTCAGTTTAAACATAAACTATGCGGAAGGCATGTAACCTCATTCGACTATTGTCTTTAAAATCAAAAGTCTTTTTTTTTTTTTAATAATTGTTCATCTTTGTTTTGAGACCACAGAATAAACCAAGAAGATGAGAGGCGTCGTCAGCGGCTGGCTCGCGGCCGCGCGAACCGCTGGGGCAAGCGCCAGTCGGACCGGGGCCTGCGCTGGGGGCCGGGCGCCAGGGCCCGCCGTCTTCAGAGGCTCTCCACTGCTCGGGCGTGACAGGCGGATCTCTGTCACTGAGGGAAAACCTCCACCTGATCGTGGCGGATTAACCTGCAGGGACGCGGAGCCTTCGCGCTAATGCAATTTGACATTAAATTTCCAAAACGATTTCTGCAAACACGACATCCGTCCACAGCAGGAAGGCCTCGTGGCAATGCGGCCCTGAGCGTGACCTGGGCAGGTCGTCCTGACCCCCTCGCGGCACCCGCCTCACGCCAGGCTCCGTTACACACCACAGGAGCTCGGCGACGGCGCCCGGAGTCGCCAGCTACGCACACGTCGCCAAGTCCCCCGGCGCCCACGTCCCCGCCCACAACACAGGGACAGGAAGTGCCTCACTACCGTGCCTAGGATGGCAGCGAGAGTTCAAGGACAAGCGTCTCTGAACTGATGCTGGGATGTTCAAACGTGACGCGTGTGCGTGTTCACCAGTCGAACTGCGGAGCTTACGGAAAACAGTTCCTCAGAAAGGGGTGGGTGTGAAAGAAACACGACCCCTCGCTCCTTCGGCTGTCCGCACGCGTGGGACGCCGCACACTCAGTACACCCAGGTTTCGCTTCTGGAGGGATCGGGAGTGTAACATGAAGTTTAATCTCATAAAAGGCAACACGTTAAAACGCGTTTCACCCTTGATCTTCTGCTCGCATGATGCCACACGCTCTTCCTGGAAAATGCTGAGGACTCCAGCCATCGACTGTATGCGGAGGGCTCTTAGAGCTCTCCCCCGACCCCGCCGCGTCCATTCTAGGTGCACGTGTGGCCCCTCCCCCGTCACACGCACGTGTCCCCGGGCGTCTCCTGGCTGGCCGCGGGCACCGAGGCCGGCCCCGCACAGGCTGGGTCCCCTTCCTCTGCACGTCCCGTCTGGCGATTTGCTCCTCAGTTTCCGAGACCAGCTGGCCCAGCCCCCAGGACGGGACCTGGGACTCAGGCCGAGCCCTTCCCCGCCCCCTGCCCCTTCCACCCGGTGGGCCAGTATCTGAGAGCCTCACCTCAGCAGGGTCAGCTGTCTCCAGACCCTTCCCTCCCTCCCTCCCTTCCCCCTACCCCCGTGCTCGCTCTGCGTCTGAGCAATGTCTCCCCAGATCACAGCAACAGTCACAGGGCTGCCGGGCCCTCATTTCGTGCTTTCCCAGCTCAGCTCAAAAGCGACCCCGAGTCCAGCGATGGGGGTCCCCTGCTCCCCGCTCTTCATGGAGGTGGCACCTGGGTTCGGAAACGTGAGTGAACCTGTGGCCATCACAGCGACGGGGGCGGGGGGCTGCGGCATTTCATAGTGAAGCCGGGGGGGGGGGCGGATGTCCCGCGACGCGCGAGTTCTCTGCCCCTGAACACGAAGCGCTCGTGCGCGTCTAGCTGACGCGGACCTGTTCAGTAATGCGCCCACCTCGCCTCCGCTTTAGCTGGAGAGGTAGCGAGTGTCACCGAACACGCCACGTCCTCGCGGCGGCTGCGTCACCGGTGCGTACGCCTGCAGCGGCCTGCGTCTGGGCCTGTCACAGGGGCCGCTATTCTGTTAAATTTAAGCACCTCGCTATTTAATGATGTTCTTAATGAGGTCACAGTCAGGCATTTTCATCGCTGAATATGTATTATTTTATAAGTTAATTTTCTGTTATACTGTCTTCAGATTGCAGTAAAAGCATGTTGATTTTTAATATTAAGGTTGCAAGTAGGTCATAGAAACTGCAGATTTCAAGACAGTTAAAAAGAGTGTTTAACACGCGTTGTAAGTAGCTGGGCACCGATGAAAACGTGCCGTCCAGGATGACGTGCGAGCCGCTTACAAAGACGCGCACAGCCCTCCGCGACGGCCGCCTGCTCCCCAGACCCTCTCCCACCCCCCCCGCCCCCGCGGCCCATCCTCCCGCAGGGTCAGACGCCCACAGTGCCGGCCGCTGACGAGTCTCCGGGCTGTGCCCTCGCCTACGCCTCTCACCGCCTGCGAGGCCCTGCTCCGCGACCTCGGCGGGCTGACTTCCCTTCTCCGTGGAGCCTTCACTTCACGGGGGCGCCAGCAGGCTGGGGGCGCCACCCCCCTAACCTTTTGGGAGCCCATTGGGCGTGGTGCCTTGTGGTCGCCGGTGCTCAGGTGTTGAACGTTTGCAGGGATGCACTTGCACATGAGTGTTTGTGAGTGAGCAAATACGTGAGCACGTGTGAACTGCTGCTGGGGAGAACAGCATAACAAGGAAGGCTCACGCAGTAAAGTCCCCTCGCGATGCTCCACTGGTAGCACCCGTCGCCCGAGAGCCAGCCACGGCCTTTTAGGAGTTCGGGGGGAAAATGCCACACTAGCATGGTTTTGCTCAATGAGTTCCCAGTCTCGGCTGCAACGGATAACCCTGAACTCGCCCAACGCCCTGGACCACACGAGGCAGGGTTTGCCCGGCGGAGAGCAACTCCAGCCCTCACCCCCCGCGCCCTCCGCTGGCCACGCTCTTTGCTCTTCAACTTAAAAAGCCACTGCTGCCCCGACAGCTGCCTTATCAGCTCTCACGTGGCCAAGCTCCACGTCGGCATGCTCACCGTCACCTCGTCTGTGGAGGCAGACAGTTGACCGTGGATTTTAAAAGACAGAGCAGGGTTTCTCGTCCTCAGCACTGTTGAAATTTCCGGCCGGATCATTCTTTTTTGGGAAAATTTTCCAGCGCATCATCCCTGGCCTCTACCCACTAAATCCCAGTAGCATCTCCAACTCAGACAACCAAAAAAGCCTCCAGACAGTGCCAAATGTCCTCTGGGTAACGAAACTGCTCCCCAACTGAAAACCCCTGCAGCACAGGAAGATACATACAGCAGAAAAGGGAGAGATTTTCTCGCGTCATGATCTGAAAAAATGACATCAAACAGGTGAAAGGCAGAGAGTCACCAAGCAACAGATGTCATCATACAGATATTCTGCTTTTTCGTACCTCCATAAAAGCAAATTATGAGGCTGGAGGAAATAATGACATCACATGGGCCCAGGCAAGCACCTGGCGCCTCTGACCCGCGGCAGAGCTAAGCACAGAATGGAGGAGCGCACCACAGCTTGCTGACTCACTGCTCTCGAGTCCCTGTGCTTCACAGGAAAAAAAACACTCAAACTCATGCACTTCGGAGTCATAATAAACCTGGACTAGCCCAGTCGTACAGTTATCCCATGCTTTATGATGTTATTGCACTGAAAGCTTTGAAGACTTAAATGCACAGCCAATGCACTTACAGTTCTTCATAGTACTGAAACAGAAACATTGCAAATTTTGCTTCTACTTCATGATCTTAAATGACTTCCAAGGTTTCAAACTTCGGGCAAAGATCCCAGGTGGCTGCTGCCAGGGCTCAGAGCGCCTTAGTGCACTGCAGAGCAGGCTTTCCTAGTGCAGCCGGTCTCATTCCCTTGCAGGGGCAACTTGAAAGCTGGGGGGCAAACTCAGCCACCTCCTACAAGTCCCTGGGGCCACCGCTTTGGGGCTCACTTTCCGGGGAAACTCTTGCGTCACTCCCTCCCCGCAACGGCCGAGTTCTTTGCGACAATTAGCTCTAAGGCGTAGTCTGTGATTTCCAGCTGTGAGATTCGAATGATGTGTGTCAAACACTCAAAGCTTATGATCAGGACCAGCTACAAAAGCCGTGTGGCCCAGTGCCAATGAAACGTATGCGGCCCCTTGCTCAAAAAATGTTACACCTTCGAGAGGGTGAGGGCAGAGAGCCGGACCGAGCACACAACCCTTCCCCATGCGGCGGGCCCTGCGCCCAGGTCGCCGGGCCCAAATTCGCTGAGCCAGCTCTGCCCCCGACTTTCCAAGTGGCTTTCACGGGGTCCCTTGACCTCTGCTCCACACATTATCTTGCCCAAATGAAGGCACAGAAAATGGTGTTTTCTGAACCCAGTGTGATGGGTATGACTACAACCGGCTACTTTAAGCCTCTCATACTGCTCCGTCCAAAAGCCTGACCGAGAACATACAGCCTTGTAAATGTATTCGAGTCGTTATCATTTCTGCCCTAATCCACTCCTACCCGGCTCACATTTGCCTTCTGAATAAAAGATGACTGAACTGTAACACACACATTACACTATAAACACATTAGCCCCACAAGGGAAGGAGAGCGGATTTCACAGGCCACAGAAACTAGTCTCGCTATCGTGCAGTGGTTACACGACATGAAGATTTTGTTTTTTAAGGGTGCGTATACATTGTGAAATAATTACCACAATCAAGCTGATTCGCAGACTTATCACCTCACATAATTACCATTTTTTTGTGGTGAGAATTTTTAGGATATTTTGTCCTAGCAAATTTCAGGTGCATGATACACTATCGTTAATTACAGTCACTGCATTAGAAACAATGATTAGACCCTCAGAACTTATTCGCCTGGTAACTGGGAGTTTGTACTGGCTGACGTCCCGCATTCCCCGCACGCCCCGGCCCTTGGCGACCGCCACTCTACCCCCTTCTAACAAATTCAACCTTCATAGATGCCACGTGGCAGTGAGATCACACAGCATCTGTCCTCCTGCGCCCGGCTTATTTCACTTATAATGGCCACGTTGTTGCGAACGGCAGGACTTTCTTTATTTTTTATTGGTGAATAATATTCCATTACACACACACACACACACACACACACACATAACCAATCCTTGCCATCTCTTGTCTTTTTGATAACAGGCAGTCAGTCTAACAGATGTGAGGTAACTTCTCATTGCGGTTAGGAAGTAGTACTTTCCATTGAAATTAAAGTTTTCTGTGCATGTTAATACGCACAATCTAGGCGTCTGTATTTTGTTTCAGCCCCATTTTCAGACAGTTACAAGCAGAGAATTAAATTTTCCGCTAGACACTAGCAAGAAATCTCAGAAGGAAATCATAATAGAAGAGCAATTTTATGGCATCAAAGAGTTCACCGTCTTTATGATATCGGCTCTTTCTTTCAGTTCAAGTGAGCAAGAAAGCCATTTTACCAAAGGGTAATTACACAGTGAATTTCCTATCATTGTCCTATACTTCGCCACTTTTGATAATCGCACATAAAAATACCTTTTAGCAATAACGGAAGGATAAAAGTAACAAAGGGTTTCATGTTCGGGGCAATTACTTTTCCAAGGCTTTTCTGGAATCAATGCGGACCTTCGATTCTTCCGCCTTTTCCATTCAGGTGGCAAAATAAAGCGCAGGGCGATGATCGAATACCTCCCCGCGGCCTTTCGCACCTCCTTTCACACGTTCTGTCACTCCTCGCACGCGGGCCGGCGTGCGCCAGAGATCACGCGCGACCCGGGGGGGCGGTGAGTCTGGTGAGCGAGGGAAGCTCACGCCGTTCTCGGAAGCGGCGACGCAGAAGTGAGCGCGACACGGGCGGCAAAACGGCTCGGCGTCCAGAAACGTCTGGAAATTAAAGACAGCACAGGGGTCGTGCACGCGAAATGCCGTGAATGACTCTACTTTAAAAAATCATTTTCGAAACCTGCATAAGGTATTCTTAAATGAACCCTAAGTGCTATGTTCTTTGTGAATTGAGCGCGAAGAATCAACACACAGGAAATTAAGAATGGGCTTAAGGACCCATCCAGGCATCTGCTAGAACTTTGACACTCAAGCTTCGGAGAAAGGCGAAACCAAGACGAGCGGCAGAAATTCCCACGGGAGAAACCCGCTGAGAAAGGGAGGACTTCAGAGCCAGGCATGCCCTCTGCCTCTCGTTTCTGTAGGAGCCAAACCTGCAGTGATCCCAAGCAGGTGAGCGGCCTGCGGCCGATCTGCGGAGCAGCGGAGAACAACTCTAGGGAAAAAAACTTAGTGGCCAGAGTCTCAACACTGCAAAGAAGGAATAAGCTATGGAAGGAAGATGTAAGCCAAGAAAAATTCAGCTCAATCTCTTCCAGCCTGTAAAACACAGGCCGAGTCTGGGAATAAATGGGTCAAACATGTCAAGAGAGGTTAATACGATGTCTAATTTTATTTGTATAATTTTATTTCTTTAAAGTCCATTCCGAATACCACTGTATTCTTACAGATAACAACTTCAATATGACTTGATGTCTAAAAATTTTATTTTTGTCACTTTCATCGGCTAAAGCGTCTTACTGCTAATTATTATACTATATAAACTATAATTCCTTGTGTATTTGAAACTGATCTCTTTTTCACTGTCAGGTGGGAGGTGCCATCCTTCAAACCACAGCAGACAGACGTCTGGAGTAAGAGGTAAAGCCAGTGCGTGAGGCAGCGTGTTCACGTGCGAATGAGGGTGTGTGAGTGTGTGTGCGTGTTGTGTGTGTGTTTCCGCACTTCGCTTATCTACAGAGACTCCCCTTTCCTATCCAGCATGGGCTCATCATTTGTGGTTGTTTTCTTCCTACGCACTAGTAGTCGCAATTCCTCTCTCTTTGGCAAGTAGAGGCAAAAATGCACAAGCCAACAGCAAGACACCTATCCGCTACGACTGCACGTGCTTGCTGGGGACGTGTGAGGCAGGCATGGACGAACGGGATGAAGCTACGTGGCGAGGGCTTCCGAGGGGTCCAGCCCGCGGGGGCCTGCAGAGGACGGGTTCCCTGAGTGCGTGTGCAGCCACACCCCAGGGGGCCCGGCCTGGCCCAAAAGCCCCGGCACAGGAGTGACCTTTAAACTTGGCCAAAAGTTAGGTCTGCTGCACCAGGGCTGTCACTGCAAACTCCTCTCCCAAAATAATCTGGCAAAACAGAAATGAATGCAAATCGGCCTGTTACCGCAGCTATTAAACAGCTTCCCACCCACCCCCGCGTGCTATTTCAGAGCTCGGAGGCAGAGGGAGGGTTACGTAACGCTAATTGTGCACGCAGGCTGTAATTCCTGAAGTTTCTGCCTTCAACCTAGAAGCAATCTCCACAGTCAGCCTGTGAGAAAGCAATCAAGTGGTCCATAAATAACAAGGGATACGACTACTTCTTAAAGGAAAAAACAAGAGAGAGAGGCTTTCATTTACTCTTATACATTTTGTTTGTTCCAAAGTCACACAAGTAACTTAAGAAAACTCATACTGACTCAGATGACAGTGGCATCGATTAGAGCGTGGCCGCAGCTCCTGTGTGGGGTCACTGTCACCGAGCTCCGCCCTTCACTCACGCTCAATGCCAAAGTTATCACCCCCACTCGCTGAAGGACACGCTCACGGCCGCCCCCTCAACACCTAAAAGCGGACCGCTGGGACCCTACCCACCTGACAACCTGTGTACTTAACCCCGGGCCCTCCCAGGAGGGACCAGATCCTCAATCCCTTCGTATCCACTTTGAGTATATAACACCTTAGACCATCACGGTAAACAAATACTGCCATAAACTAGTGACAGCATGAATCCAGAGAGAAGCAAAGCCGAGCCTATCTGTCTATGAGAATTTCAAGATGAACATGTCGACGCCAACCAGGTAATCAAATGTATCCAAGACAAAGCTCCCTTCCTCCCCACGTGGCCAGAAAGTTAACGCCGACTTCAAAAAGTCAAAACTGGGTTAGAAATCCAGGTGCAGTTCTGCATTTCCACAGGCGCCTTTTTTAAGCACAAGGGAACCTGCAGGGAACAAGACAGACGAGGTCCTTCGTGGATCACATGCTCAGGCACTGGGGGCAAGAAGAGAGACGGTCAGCAGAAAACACGGCCCGTCGCTGCGGAGTGGGAGGGCAGACGACGGCAACTCTGACGACAGTAAAAGCCGGGGCGAGGGACGGAGACGGCCTGGGGGCCGGCTGGTGGGCAGGGGAAGCCCTTCAGAGACGCCGGCCAGTCGTCTGGGGACACCGCTGAGAGCTGAGGCGCGGCGAGGGCTGAGGCTGTGACGAGGGGCGCGCCCGGAGGGCCGGCGGGATGCAGCGGCCAGGCGAAGTCGGCGGCGGTGTGCGCTGGAGCCCGGGCCGAGCCCAGTGCCCTGCAGGGCCCTGCACGCCCCGGCGAACGGCTGGGCTTCCTCCCAGGCGCAAAGCCCCCTGAGGCTTTTAAGCAGCGGAATGATGAGATCTGCTGTGAGTCTTGGAAAGTCGATCTCACTGCTGCGCAGGAGGCTAAAGTGGGGGCAGGGGACGGGTACGACCAGGTGCATGACTGGGCACCCTGTACAAGCACACCTGGCTTGGGGAGGAGGGGACACAGAGCCAGCCTGGCCCAGTCAGAGCGAGCCGGAGCCCAGGGGCCCAGGAAACGCGCCTTTTCCTAGTGCCCACGAGAACGCCTCATGGGTGGCGGGAGCTGTAGCTCCCTGGGGCCACCTAACAGGCGACCACGGACTGGCGGCTTAAGCAGGAAATCCATTTTCTCACAGTTCTGGAGGCCGGAAGTCTGTGAGCAAGGCACGGCAAGGTGCGCCTCTTCTGGGGCCTCTCCGCCTTCCCCCCTGTCCCCACGGGGTCCTCTTTCCGTGTGTCTGCGTCCTCATCTCTTCTTACCAGAGAACCAGATGTGGCGGGTTGGGACCCCCTTGGTGACCTCGTTTGGCATCATCACCTCTTAAAGGTCTTCTCTCCAAGCACAGCATGGCCTGAGGTCCTGGGGTGCAGGACAAGAGCGCCAGGACTCTGAGGGCAAACAACGCAGGCCATCCCAGGGGAGCTGCTACGCCAGGCCTGAGCGCAGGGGGCTGGCGGGGGGTGCTGGAGGGCCTCAGAGTGGGCTCGGAAGGGAACTGGACACGACGCGCGAGGGAAGCAGGGGACGGCGAGGCCAGGGGAGTGGCGACTACACCGCCGGGCGCTGCGGCCCGGGGCAGACGGCTGGGGGGAGGGAGGGGACACTGGAGGATGTTGGGGCGGAGCTCTGCACCTGTGAGTCGCGCTGGGGCCGCGGGCCACGTGAGGCCACTCCGGGAGTCACGGGAGCTGGAGGAGGGGCTGTGCGCTGCTGGCCTTGAGGCCCCCGTGCTGGAGAGCGGGGTCTGCCCAGCAAGGGGGAGGAAAGCACGGGGGGCTCTGTGGTGTCCTGGAGGCTAGCTGGCGAGAACGGGGAATGAAGACCTGGGTCCGAGGCGGCTGGCAGGAGCGGGGGGAGAGAGGTCCGTCTGGGCGGCCGCCCAGCTTCATGGGGGCGGGAAGGGGGCCCGTGCGAGGGCGCAGCCCAGAGAGGGGGGACGCCTGTGGGGGCCCCGGCACGCAGGGCCCACAGCGCACAGCGCAGCTACGCGGAGGACAGGCGGCGAGTCCCTCACCGAGCCCCGGGGGCTCCCAGGGGACGCGGACGCCCCCCGGGGCGCGGGCAGGAAAGGAAGGGAAGCCGTCGTCTGCGGGCGCGTTTCCAAGCGCAGACCCCAGGGACCAGGGCCGCGTCCCACGCCCGTCCCGAACCTGGACGTGCGAGGCGGCCCCGTACCTCCTGCCGGGGCAGCGCCCACAGCGGGTCCCTCACCCAAACCCGACAACAAAGCAGCTCAAGGAGCAAAACGCTCCATCACGCTTCCTGGGACTCGCGCGGGAGGAACGGGAGCGTTTTCCTAGACCCTCCTCCAAGCAAACGGTGTCGGCAGCAGAAGCCGTGTTTCAACGCTCTATTCTGACTTTTTCTTTTATAGACAGGAGACTGCAAAGAAACGTGCAGGGCCGTCCTGTCCACCATCTCTACAAGCATGTTATTTCATGACTGTTACGCGACGAAGTCGGGTAGTATGCATCCTTTCGAGGTCTATTTTTCCATTTAGCATAATTTCCTTGCATTTCATCTAAGCAAGGATCAATAGTGCAGCCTTCCTCCTTATTACTGAGTAATATTCCATGGTTCGTTTCATCACTTTTCCATTGGGCATTTGGATGGTTTCCAACAGATGGAAGAAAAAAAAAAAAGATGGAAATAAATGAGCAGGATGTGGAAAAAAACGTGCACCAGATTTTGAAGATTTAGTAATAAAAAAGAATGTTTCTGTGATAACATCGTTGGATATGTAGAATTCAATAAAATATTTGATTAAAATTACTTTCACCTGTTCCTCTTTAGCTTTTTGTTAACGTGGCTACTGGAAACTTTGAACACACGCGGCTCACGACGTGGCTCTGCCGCAGCACGAGCCGACGCGCCGACTCCTCTTCAGGATGCGCGCACGCTGCCCTTCGCCAGTGCGTGTCCTGCACACGAAACAGCCCCTGGCGCTACTAAATATGGGGAAAGGGAAGGGAGAAAGGGAGGGAAGGAGGAAGGGAGAGAAAGGAGAGCGGGAAAGGCAGGAGCGACGAGGAGGACAGGAAGGTCCCACACGGCGTAACCTGTAAGACCAGAAAGGCGCCTACGCATTTAAGTTGAACTTGTCACGTGCGGAGTGAGGATGCTTCCGTCTTTCACCTTTCTGCCCAACTAAACTGACAAGCGGTTGATTTTTTTCAGGAAACGGAACATGACGAGGCTGATACGTTCGCACTGTGCAGCCAGGAAAATCTAGACACGAGCCCCTCATGAAAGAACCCGGGAGGGCGTCACAGAGCGGGGCGGTGAAGCTGCCCGCGGCTCTCGTCCCCACCCCTGGTCCCCTCACAGGCGGCGGTCTCCGAGGAGACGCCCCCGGCCGGCCGGGAGCGCGGGGCGAGGCCCGAGGTGGGCTCCTCTCAGCGGTGCCCACCTCTCCCGGGCTATTTTTACTGACTAATGAACCCGGATGACTCACCCACAGCCCTGCAGGAAGGGAACAAACCTAAGTGGCAGTAATGTATGGTTTGCAGAGCTGGCTTTGGAGAAAAATCAACCCGCCCTGCTTCTCCGCCCCCTGAGGAGACTCTCCCTCCGCCTCGCAGCCAAGGCCAGGCGGGGCCCAGCCCGTCCACGTCCATGATGGGGGGGGGGGAGGACGAGGGACTCACACGAACTTCCTCGCATTTCTCTGCGGCTTGTGATCTCCCCAGCGACTACTTGCCATTCCTCCTCCTCTAGCCCCATCTCGCTCCATCTGCTCTATCTTCCTAACTCGGGGTCGGCAGGTGCACTTCTGAACGGCTACCGTGGGCATCTGCTGCCGCCTGGGGCTGAGACGGCTCTGTGCTCATGGAAACCCGCTCCCCTGTTCACATTGCTGGGACCTGCCGAGCTCGGCCACCGCATGGCACGCGAGCCGGGCTCTGCCGTGCCCACCACCCCTCCCGAGCGCCCCCTGTCCAGGGCGGGGGCACAGCGGGCTGCTGTTCGGCAGCACAAGCTCGACGACTCGCACCGTGTCCACGGTGCAGCAGGCTGCGCTTCATAAACTAAAAACAAGCATGTACACTGAAATGTGCCTTAACTTTGGCGCTGGCCCATGTCTCCTTTAATTTATTACTGAGAAGACAGCACAAAACCCCCTTTTTCCAGCCAGGAAAGACGGACCGGTGCCCTGCTGGCCTTTCGTTTGCAAAAATGAAGAGACTCCCCTAGCATTCGGAGACGCCTTCGGCGCGTGGAGCGTTGGGCGTCACACGTCTCGGCCAACTCAGCACCTAACCTGCCATTCCGCCTCCCCGCAAAGTGGAGGGGGTGTTTCCTTCACTCATACAGGGAGCTCGGGGACTTCTCCTCAGGTGTCCCTTTGCTATCGAAGGGTTTCGAGTCTTGTTTTCAGGACAAGCTCTTTTTAATCAACAGACTGGGCAAAGCAGCACGAAAACAGAGAGAGTCGTGAGGGAAGAGCAGTTCTTCCAATTTCCTGGTAAAGGAGTCGTAAGACTGATTCATGGTGACAAAGGCGCCTGCGCCCGAAACATCCCCACACACAGCGTCCAGGCGGAGGTGGCGGCGGGTCAGCGGCTTCCGCCCGCAGGTCCGTCAGGCCTCGGGAGCGAAGCAGGGAGATGCCCTGGCATGCCCGGGGTGTGCCCAGGAGTGTGCCCGGGATGTGCCCGGGGTGTGCCGGGGTGTGCCGAGGTGTGCCCAGGGTGTGCTGAAAGTTCTGGAAACCACTCCATGAGAAGAATGAAGGAAACAGGAATGGAGCATGCAGCTGTCTTCAAATATTACGATCGCATAAAGGGTGAGCAAATGAGCTTTCAAAATTCAAGTCTAGGACGTGGCTCCACAGTGCAGCGGTCAGCACATCTGCTTTATGCACAGAAGGTCCTGGGTTCGCGCCCCAGTGGAGCCACGGTCCATGGCCACGCCACCCTGAACGAGCCCGACGTCTGATCTCGGGAGCTAAGCAGGGTCGGGCCTGGTTGGTATTTGGATGGGGGGCCACCTAGGATGATCAGGTGCTGTAGGCATAAATAATAAAAAATAATAAAAAAAATAAAAATAAAATAAGATTCTAGTGTGTCACTGTCCTGCATAAAATCCCTCAAAAGTCACTGACCTCGCTTAACGTGGAAACGCCTTTCCTCGTCTTCTAAGAGCTCTCTGGCTGTGACCTCCCAGCCTCTATGCTGTTCCCCACTGCCCCCCAACTCCCCGGCCGCCGTCCCCACACTGAGCGGTCACCAGCCCCACTGCGGCTCATCCGGCTCCTCAGAACCCGCCTGCTCCAGCTCCCAGGCTTCTGGGCTGCTGCCCCCCGTGTGGGGCGCCCTCGCTTACTCGCTTTCCGGGCTGAGGGGTGCATGCTGCAGGCCTCAGCCTGACCACTGTCCCCCGGGAGCCCGGCCTGGCCCCTCATCCTTCTGCTCTCAGAACCTGTTACACTGCATTCGAGCGGCGTGAGGTCCCCTCGCACACACCGGGCCCACACACCCACGCAAACACGGGTCCAGGCCTCTCCCATTTTTCAACTGAGGTCAGATTTAAGATCGATGTGGAAAAGTTGCACTAACAATGTTTTGGTCCACTTCAGAAGGACCGTCCTGAGCTCTCCGCCGCAACCTCCTGGGCGGAGATGCCCTCCCTGAGCTCTGGCTGGGGCGTCCACGGCCACCCGCCGCCCACGCGAGGAAGGGAGGCGGCTCCGGCTCCCTGAACGCGGCTCCCGCCAGGTGCCTGCTCGCCCGCGGGGAGCTTCTGCATCAACGCGGCTTCATTTCACTCCTGAGACGGCTCCTCAGAGAAGAGCTGGCACTTTACATTCTGAACCCAAACGTTTCCCCAGTTACAGGGTTTTTGGGGTTAGTAAACCCACTTGCGGCATGATATTTAGCGTAGCAATGAGGAAAGAAAGTTATTTGTTAAGAACTAATAACATCTTCAAAACTATACACTTCCACTCTGTAAGAGCCTCGAGTGGCGACGGAGTGTGCTAATTAAGTGCACAGGTCTGAGAACCTTTATTTTTACCCTTGCAGTAAGAAGCCAGCAGGAATTATTTACATGAATCAGCAATTAGTCATCTCTTGATCTATATTAATATAATAATGAGCAGGCATTTGATTTATATTTCATGCTGCCCAAGTGTACGTGAAGTCGGGTATCACAAAGCCCCAGTGTGGGTGCTCCCTTTCAAAAGCAACTTGTTAAGAGATGTGTGTGCATGTATGAGTGCAGTTGATTTATGTCAACACCAACTGAGAAACTTCCCATGACAATTTTTTCCAAAAAATGAGCAGAATTATCCTTCGCCTTTTGCCTTTCCACCTGCTTGAAACACAAAGTGTTAATTCTGACCTGGATCCCAAAGGCAAGCACGGCTGGGGAAGCGCGTTTAAGAGTTTCCGTTTTCGGCGAGTCTGCAGAAAATCCAGCTCCTCCTGGTACCGTCACTTATGCGTTCTGACTCCAATGCAGCCCGCCAATGTCCCCGTGGGGGGCGTTCTGAGGCAAGGGTCGGGCAGCATTAAGGAGCTTAAAGGAAGGAGAAGATAATTACCAAAAGTCCAGTCCGCTTTATCAAAGCCGAGTGAAGTCTAGTAATAAAATGTCCGGATTATAAACCGTGGGATTATCTTTTACAGCAAATTATATTCCAGGCAATGCAGGGAGAATGAGCTGCCTGGTCTGCATTTAATCCCTACACAGCACACACTTTCCAATTCCCTTGAAAGTGCACAGCCGATTGTTTTCTGGAAAAGAGCATTTTCTGAATAAACTACGTCCATAAATTGCTGTGCGTTTTGAGTCTTCACATGCTGTAATGCGGGGGGCGTGACCTCCTAATCAATCTGTAACGTCCGCAGTGCCAGAAGCTGACCTGCCTTTGATCTGAGTTCAAATTGTGCAGGCGACCCAGAAGTCGACCTGTTTATTAAGGACAATCACATACCTACACAAGTTTTGGAAGCCACTTTTAGTATCTCTTCTCGATATTAGAACTTTTATTTCTTGTACATGCAAAAAGCACGGCAAAGTCAGAAATTCCCCACCAAACGGCACGCTCCTGCTGCTGTCCAAGGTCCTTAAAATAAGGACGTGTGGGACTCCTCTGAAACCGAGTGACCGCCACGAGAACAACCAGAGAGGTAGGAAAACACCTGCCAGGTGCACGTCACACGACTCGCACACAACCCTGCTCGGCCCTGGCTCCCCCTCCCGGCACATGGTGTAAGACCACGTGGAAGAGTTTCTCCACGTGATGTATGTTTCCGAGCAGGCGCTACCCTACGGAATGCCCACGGCGGAAGCTGTACGATTATTTGAATGAGGCTACCATTGATTGTCCCAGATTATGTAAAAATTGACTGAAAATTTCCTTTAAGAAATAGTCTACAAAACACATAATATAAAATCAATTTCATTACTTTTACTTGCCTGGGCTTGCTAGTCAAAAACAAACAAACAAACAAACTATGCCATTTGGTTTGCTTGTTCTCATTAATCAGGGCAGAGGTCTTAATGTTATTCTTATTGAGTCTTCCCAGATCTCGAATTCACTCTCTGAGGAGGAAAGCGCACTGTCTCTGTGAGCGCGGGGCAGAAGTGCTGATGTTCTGAGGGTCATCGGGACCTCCTACAAGTCACGCTCTGGCCTGAAACAGCTTCGGAGGAGAGGACAGCCTCCCGAGGGGGCTGCTTTTAGAGGGGTGCCGCGTAGTTGGAAGTGTAATTAGAGCAGGTTATTAAGGAACTCATTTGCCCAAATATATAAAGGTAACTAAGTTGCAGTACTGAGTGAGGCTGGATGACATTTCTGGAAATATTTTCAAGTTGCTGAACTGTGCTTACTGCGTATCCCTTAACAGGTCTGTCTCACATAGTATGGAGAGTAGCCCCAACCATGTGGTGATGCTTAATTATTCTGGAAACTGATGTTTAAGATATTGGACAGTACTAGGCAAAAAAACTACAGTGTAAGAAATTTTTCCTGACACAATGTTAAATTGCTTTAGTTTGAACAAGAGTGGTGAATAAAATCAAACCAGCGAAGAACAGAGCGCCATCAAAGCTTTCTTTTTCTCATAAACTGATCAGCCAAGGAGTGCACAGCTGTGAAAATGCCCTCTTTCATTTTTTCAAACCACTCGATCTAAGAAAATATTCTTTGTTCTTAAATTACCAGTATCTTTCTTCTCATCTGAAGCGAAGAAAAACTGCATTGGAAGAAAAGGCAGAATTAGGTTGTAAAAAAGATGTTGGAAGATGCAGGTAGAGGAAATACTTTTTTTTCCACGCTGGAAAGAGAGGGATGGAGAGGCGCACGGGTGGTGGGGGCGGCCGCGCACGCCTCGCCCCGGCCCCTGGCTGCCTGGCTCCACATCTGGTCCATCTGGTCCGGAGCCTCCGGGTGGCTCCGCTTGCTCCTGGCAACTGAGCCCCGCCTGCCGCGCCACCGGAGTTAGAAATGTTCCTACACAGCCATCCATTCTGCTGCCGGCCCCAGCTGCTGCTGTGTTGGCTCCGAGCACTAGCCTTGGCAGTCGTACCCCAAAATTATATTTATATACCATACGATTTTTCTGAGACTTTGTTTTTGAGGAAAAGTGCATACCTAAGTAGAGCTAAAGTTTGATCTGGCCAATAAATCATATCAAATGTGTATGAGAACTTGGCTGGTGGGCCCGTGGAAGGGTAGTGACGAATCCAGGAAACTAACTGAAGAGGTGTTTGGTCAAGATCCAAGTAACTTTCTAGACACAAAATTAATCTCCTCATGATGTGGAGAAAAACGGGCTGAAGGTGGCAAGAAGCGGAAAAGGAGACAGAGCGGGGGGAATGGGGGGAGGGAGGGGAGAGCCCGGGGAAGAAGCAAGAACGGGAACGCGAGTCGGCTGCCAAGCTCTCGACGGTCTTGCCTGCTGCGTAACTGTGCCGGGTATAAAAGTCACCTGCCCACGGTGCTGAGGGCAAGTTCGCAGTTCGAGTTTCATTTAAGAAACCCAGTTTTTTGAGCAAACCTTTTCCTAAGAAACTGAGATCACAATCCAGTAAGTCACTACTGATATATGTGTGTGTGTGTGTGTGTGTGTGTGTGTAATATGACAGATATTAGGAAATATACCCTCCTACCATTCTATAAATAATAAGAATATGGAGGAAAAATAAGGAAGAAATAAGGGAGAAATATTCAGGCAAATAAAAACTGGTAGATTTCACCCAGGTAGACCATCACAGACCAGCTGAAAATCAATGAACTAATGAAAATACGTCCAAGAAAGTTACATAACGGGCAACAAAGTACATTCAAAAAGCAGCAGGAAAAAAATAGTAAAAGATAAAAAATATAAATTGTAAACAAATTACAACAGAGAGGAATAACAAAACCACACTTGGCCTCTTTGAAAACACCAATGAAACCAATCCACTTCTAATAGCAATGATCGGGAGAAAAACGATAGGAACTCAAATAATCATGTTGTAAATGAAACGAGGAGCTTCTTAATAGGAACTGAATGTTACCAAGATTTTTAAAGACTATTTTGAACAAATTTATGCCAATGAATATTCAAATTTAGGTGAAATTGGCCAATTTCTAGTAAAATCAATTTACCAAAGCTAAATTGCGAAGAAGTAGAAAATCAAAAGAGTTCTAAAATGCACAGCATTCCTTCCAGAGAAAAATATAAGATGTTATGGGAAAAATCAAAGAATATGTAAATGAACAAAACTGAAAGACTCAAAGTTTTAAATACAGCAAGTTTCCTCAAATTGATTTATGTATTTAAGACTATCCCGATAAGAGTTCCAACAGATACGCGTGTGTGTGTGTTCGTGGCTTGACGAGGTCGTTTTCATGAAGACGGGTAACAAGCACTCAGGACGCCTGTCCTGAAGGAGGACAAGGACAGCCCTGCTGCGGTCGATATCGAAATTTACTAGCAGAGCGTGTGTCGATGCAGAACGGAAGGAGTGTGAGGAAAAGAACCAGCTACGTCACGATCACGAAACGCTGAGGACTGTGGGCTCAGATGCCTCCACCCACGGGTGAGCGCAGCGCGGGGCAGAATCTGTCACTTGTGCGAACGATGAACCTGCGGATGACGAGGGCTGACTCCTCGGTTGAATCGAGCCTACGGTGGGGGACAGGTTTCTCCCGGGCAAAGGCACGCAGGGCATGCTCAGGGCCTCAGACAAGACAGGACTTGTCACCGTCGGGCAAGGGAGGCTGGGTCTCAGGACGTCAGGTGTTGAGTATCTGTGTTCCCAGCTGGTGAGCTGAAAACGTTGAGTTAAACGAATCAGGCACCGAGCGCCGTTTCCATCCGGTGAGCCTCTGCTTTGACAGGGCTGGCGGCCCGCTCCCAGGGAGCCCGGAGGCAGCGGGCTCGGCCCTGCCCGTCCTCGCTCAGACAGCGCCACAAGTGCAAGTGTCCGGGAAGCAGCCCTGGCCACCGGGCGCGCTGTGCCCGACACCCCACGGCATCTGCTGACGTCCGCATCTTCCTGGTCTCCCTCCCGCCAAACCTGAACCCCTGCGCAAGCTCCCACGCACCCCCCCCCCCCACCGAGAGGCAGGGTGTACAAAAAGAAGACTCTCTGTTTCAGTTCCAAAGCAAATGTTGTTTAGAACTTCGCCACTATCCAGAAGTGAAAAGTGCTTTTCCCGTTTTAGACAGAGAGGATGAACTCCCCTGTTCGCAGTAAATCCCAAAATAGAGGCGCATCCTTGCCCCAGCTTACCTTCTGCTGGCTGGTGACTGGCACGTAAACAGACGGCGTGACTGTCCTCGGGTCTGATGTCCAGCAGACACTCACATCGGCACCCCAGGTAGAGGGGATAAACACAGGCTGTCTGTCGCTGCCCTCCTGACGACGGCCCTCGCCTCCAGTGAACACGGGCCTCCTGCTGGGGAAGTAAAGGAGGCCTGCCCACGTATACTCTGCTCGTGTTTACGGGGAAATCGAAGACAGTAGTTTGAAGTAATAAAAGTCCAACCCTTTGTGAAAGGTCTAAATTCAACAAGGGAGAAAGAAGTATGTTCTTCCTGAGGAAAAAAATCAATTTTAACACAGCATTAAAGCTGTGCCTCAAAATCTGTGTCAAGATCATATCTAGACTGTTCTGTAATTAACAACTAGAATTCGCTTTAAATCGTGGGCTCTTTCGTACATTTCGGTGATTCTTTGAAATCTGGATCCAGGAGTCCTCCTGACTCACAGCTTTTGTGGCCTCACTGTGGCCTTGTCCTGAAGCCCCTGAGGCGCCGATGCTCTGGGCCGGGCCTGGTGGCAGACCGGGGGCTTGCGGTCCCCTGAGCATCTCCCCTGGCCGCGCGCCTTCCTTCCCCCTCATGACTGCCCGTGAGGTCCTCCAGGCGGCGAGCTCCGAGAGGCAGCCCACAAGTCAATAAGTATCCCTGAAGCGCAGTGGCGATAGGAGACCATCCTTCAGGACTTGCTGGTTTGACCGTTCCTGGACATCACTGTTCGACACGGTCCAACGCAGAGTCGTCTCTCCCAGACCCTACGGTGGGGCGCGGCGCCGACGTGCTGACCAAGTAACTGCTCGTGTGGCCAGCTCCGTCAGGCTTCTCCTGAGGTTTGAGAAAGGCTGGGTTGCTACCTTAGACTTTATTTTTATCAACGTATGTTTCATTTAAAGTTTTATTTGCAAATAGTTTTAAACATTAAATAGTTCTAAGAAGCTTGTAACGAAAACTAAAACAAGAAAACAACACTCCTGTCTCCTGATCGGCTTCATTCTTTTCCCCAGAGGAAATGACATTCGACCCCTCTAGCTGCGTCTCCCTTCCTCCATATTTTTTCCAAACCTTCCCCAGGAAGGATTTCTTAAACAAGACATGGAACAGCACTAAGTACACAGAACAAACGTGAGGTGCTTTGCTACATAAAAATTAAGAATGTCTGTCCTTGTGTTTGTTGTCATCCGGGCTCTCCAGTTGCCGATACCTGTAGATCTTTTTTGGGGGGGCAGGGGGCAGGGGGCTCAATTTCTCCAGAGGAAGATCGGCCCATCTCACCTGGAGGGGCATCACGCTGGCTGTAATCTGACACCGGGTAGAGAATGGCGGCTGCGCCATCTGAAACGCAGACTGTGCGTGCCCAGCCTCGTGGAGTGCGGCGCCCCGCCCACCTCCTCCGCGCCCCGCCCACCTCACGCCATGTGCCTGGTGCCTGCCATTCTCGAGGCCTTCCCAGGCGTACGGCAAACCGGCCTTTCTCACCCTAACCCTCCCACGCCCTGCCCGTAACTGTTAGCTCCTCAGTTTCATTGAAGGCGGGCTTCGTGTCTTCTGTTTCTCTTTCTTCTTGTATATGGGATGACTTTTAAGAAAAGGAGAGAATTATCTTCACTAGGCCACACTGAAACCTTAAGGTATAGGAATTTTTATTTAATTTTATCTTTTTAAGCTAGTATAAAACTTGTTATTAATTCTATTCTAGTAATGTGTGTTCTTCGAAAGCAGCAAATACACCGCATTCTTGGTGTAAACACTGATTACATCTAAACAGGTGCAGGTCTGGGCTGTGAACCATTTGCTAATTGGAGCTACAGGAACAATTCGTGGACACTTGGTCTCTCAGGCAGGTCATCACCAAGAGAATGAAAACGGAACATGTACTAGTTTTCTAGTGAGATTTTCATAATGAGTGTCCAGAAACGATCATTTCCAACTGACCACTTAAACGGTGTGAATAATTTGATATCGGACCTACCTCAATGTCTCTTTAAAATAACCCATGTCTGTAATAATATTTCCACTTCCATTACGTCAGACCCTCTGCCCATGTATCTCCACACGTCTGAAGTGTGCCTTCTGCTGAGCCCGGGTAAGAGGTCCCACAACATGGCCCGGATGGGCACCGTGACCAAAGGACTTACACTGACAGTCGGGCTTGTGTCTTTCTGTTGGGGTTTTAAGACTAGGAGCAAAGAGTTTTAATCATATGCTTTATTTGAAAGTCTGAGATATAACCACAGATTCGTATTTCAGATTACAATATACATTTCTTAGGCATGACATATTTTTTAAATCTTAAATCTTCCATGTACCTCCAACTCGTAACGGCAATGCTGCGCTGTCGGGTCAGGAAAAGACAGTCAGACATGACTGATGTTGACGAAGAGAGAGAGAGAAGCGAGGAGGAGTCCCTGCAGCAAGTTACACAGAGCTTTCTGAGCTTTGCTGCAGGAATCTCGACAAAATAACTCCCGTCTCAGCATTTCGCGGGGAACGTACAGGTTCCTGACTCCTCTCCTGCCAGCCAGAAATCTGTGCAGCTCCAAACACAGGAAAGAGTTTACTTGGGAAACATTTGCCACTTTTTACCTGTGTCAGTGTGAATTGAACACTGGGATAACTGTGCGACTCCTCTTCAGATCTCTCTGTCACTGGGCACTGACTGAGCCGACGCAGGGTGAAGGGCGCGCTGCCCGTGCGGCTTCGTTCGTGCCGCATCGTCCCGACGTGCCTCTCCGTTCGCTGAGATGTGCGAGGAGACGTCACGAGGCGCAGGAGCAGGAGGACGCCGAGGAGGCATCCAACAGTCCAACAGTCTCTGCGCGACAAGTTCAGACGTGTGTTTTGACCCATATCCTGCAGTTTCCCACCAAGCTTGTTCCCTCGATACAGTGTTTTTATCGACCCCGCCTCCCACGTGAAACTACCGCCAGAGAAGCCGAACGAGGGACCAGGGAAACGGGGGGCTCTCCTCCAGACGGGGCGGACACATGGCCAGGGTCAGACGCCCCGCAGCCGCCCTCCCAGGACTCGAGGCGTTAGACTCTCCTCTCGGCTACACGCCCACAAAAAGGGTACAGCGGGCCACTGTCACCCCCCGACAAAACATTTCCACGAGCAGACGGGACGCACACAGGTAAATGCGGGTCTGCGACAGCGGGTGTGCAGATACAAGAACCTACGTCTGTAACAGGCTCCCAAAGAGGGCTTCGTGCACATGGCCCGAGAGCCGCCTCTGGAGAGCACGGGCCAGAGCACGCGCAGCGTGGGAGGAGAGAAGGGGTCAGAGGGGACAAAAGAGGGATGACATGGCCGGACACACGCGCAGCAGGAGGAAAGCAGTGGGGGAAGAGACGCAGGTGACAGCTGCTGAGAGTTCGGGTACAGAGAAGCGGGTGCTCACGGGTGGGGGGCGTCCTGCGTGAGGGCGCAGAGGACGGCCCTGGCGGAGTGCCGCACCCCTGCAGCTGCATGGGGCACATCTGTCCGGCATCTGGAAAAGGCCAGGAAGTCCCCCGCCAAGCCCTGAGTCACCTAACTGGAGGCATTAACACACGCACAACGACGTGCCCATCAGACAGAATGCCACCTAGTGACAGAAAATGCGTCAGAGGACGAAGACCGTCCAGGCACCGCCACACCAGCCCTGAGCGACCAACGAGGTCGCAAGCAGGGCTCCCTGTGTGGGGATAGAGCCGCCCGCTTGATGACTCCTGCCTTCGGGGAGAACCCAGTCAAATGTGACTCTGTTCCCATCTGGTAGCCTTGGAATTCCAGCATGGCCCCTTAAGGGGACCTGTCCCAAGTGAGAGAAGGTGTCACCAAGCAGACTTGCAGAAGTCTTCACAAGGAAATTCACCACCAGAACCCAGCAAACTAGCATCCTCATTTTACCCCCCTCTGTGTAAGTGTGGTCAGTGGGGGTCCCCTCTGAAGGGTAGGCCGTCACCCGTGTGGGGTGAGGCTGACCTCAACACCCTGAGTTTCCTTTACGTTGCAACAGCAATGTCACCCAGCTGAGGCCAATGCAGCAAACTCATTTTTCCGCAGGGACTAATCAGATTGCCCCAAATGTTCTTGTTGGAGTTTGAACTGTGATAACCTTTTCCAAAATTCAAGAAACAATTAAGAAATTGTTACAGGAGTTGGAGAACAAAATGTCAGCTCATCTGCAGCAATGCTGGGTGGGAGAATGAAGCTCAACTCTGATGCCAAAACAGGAGGGGGTCACAGCCTCGGGGTGACCTCGCTGGCCCAGGCACAGAGTCCGTGGGGACGGGGCCGGCCCTGGAGCGAGGTACGGGGCAGAGCGCCAGGAGAGAGCAGTGGTGAGCGGGGGACGGGGGGGGGGGGGGGGGGGTGGCGATAGTCCTTGTCCCGTGGGGGCTGACGGAGGGGGCGGAGACAAGAAGCGCTGAGGACAGACGTCCCCTTGGAGCCACCCAGAGAGGCAGTCGAGACCCCTCTGTGTGGCCCAAGGCGGGACAGTGGACAAGAGAAAATACTGTCGTGGGGCAATTACCAGCGCGGCAGGTTGCCCGCACGTGCTAACTTACAACGAAAACACATACTGTCATTTTTGCAATGATTCGGAAGGTAGTTCGTGCCTGTGCCGTCTCTAAAAGGGCTTAAAATCTCAGCAATGTGTAAGTTCAACAGTTCTAGATCTTCGCCTCAACTTTACAGCTTTTACAGTTATTAGACCTTTAGGGAGTCCTAAATCTTTTTAAGTTCTGAAAGTTCTCAATCTTTGCCAATAACAGGCAATCCTCTGGCTATAACTGAAGGGGGGTGGATCCCCAAGTTCCAACGTAGCGCAAAGGCGAGGGGTTCGCCTTCTGTTGCCTGAACCATGAAGAGCCTTTGTGGGACCACTGAGGAAAACTGGCCATCGACTTAGCTCGGCTTACACACTGCACCTGGAAACGCCCGCCTGCGGCGGCTCCCACCCCGAGCTGCAGAGAGGGGCCCCGGGCCCAGCCAGGGCCGGGGGAGGGAGGGGAGTGGAAACGGCTTACGTCAAGCAGAGAGACCTGCTGTCCTAAGACGCGGTAACGACGATGGGAGGAAATCAACATTCTGCCAAATCGGGGAGAGGAGGTTCAGCCACCACGTCCCTTGGACGATGTCCCACACGGCCCCAGCCTGTCTTTCTTGACTTGTCATAACAGACAGGGGCTCATGGTAAGAGACTCCTCCTTCCTTCACGCCAAGAAAGAAATCAAGATGTGATCAGGATGATCCTTAGGTTCTTAATTGCTGCCTGAGAAAATAATTTCATCCATTCATTCCTTCAAACATTCAGCCCTAACATCCTGCAAATGAAGTTTGAAGAGAAAGTAAACTAGAGGAAAGCAAAATATTGATTTTCAAAGCTGGGCTGATCCCAAGAAAATCATCAAACGGGTGAGGCCTGCCTTCGGCCCCACGTCCCCTGCCTGGTCTTCCAAGACGGAGGTGTGCCCTGGCCAGCGGCCACTGCCCGGTGCCTTCGCACCTTTTCCGTAGCAAACCCTGGTTCTGGAGCCGGTCTGGTTAAATCATTGACTTTCACGTCAGGCGTTTTATGACGAGGGGTGAGTAAAACACATCCGCCAGCCTCGGCGGGAGCATTTGCTTTCTAACCAGGGCAAAGCCTCACGGGAAGGAAAGTGCAAACGGGGGCTTTCGGGGCGCAGGTGGAGGGGCAGGGACCCCGTACCAGAAAGACGCACAGAAACCTCGGGACGCAGACTCCAGCAAGCACTCGATCCTGAGGATGTAGATAATATTCATTAATGAAGCTGTCTATTCAAACCGCAGAATATGAAAACGGGCTTCTCTAATTAAAGGCTGAAGGTCAATAAACAACTCTGCATTCATAAGGTGTTGCTATTCCCCTCCAAGATACTTTCTTCTGGAAAAAAAGCACAGCAAAATAACTTTCCCCCTAGAAGCCACTGTGATTCACTCCTAGCATGAGGACATCTGCTATCGATCATGTGTGGACAGTTTTGTGATGTTAACATGGTCAGAAATAACCAAAAGGCACAGAAGCAGAGGCAGACTTGTTATTTTCACGTCAAATAATTTAACTCCAGGAGAACGAATAAACGACGACAATGACAGCGGCCGGTGTTCATGTGGACCGACGACAGGCTCGTTGGTAGAAATCAGGAAATGAAAAAGATGAGCCAGCAGACGAACTAGGTTCATAACGATAATGCCTTTGGGGGAGGCTTGGGGGAGGTTGGGGAGAGATGGTTAAATGGCATTTGGTATCAACCTTAAAATAACTATTGCCTCCCCCCTTAAAAGCCTTAAACTCAATGACTTAACGGCACATGGAAATTCTGCCTCTCTCTGCCAGGTCTGAGTAATATCCCTTTTAACCTCCGCAGGACTGATGGCTCAGCGCAAAGAGTTATGGGCATAAAAGCTCAGAAGTCGGTTCGCCCTGCACGCGATGGCAGCCCTGGGGGCCCCACCAGGATGCTGCGCAGGTACGCACGGCATCCCGCCCCAATGCGCTGGGTTGATAACGGCGCTTCTCTACCCACCTGAGTCCCCGCCCGTGATTTTATTATTTCAGAGAACTATCAGAAAGATGTCAAGATTTACACTTTCGGCTGATTTAAGAATTTAAGAGTAAGTCAATAGAAAGGAAAAGATGACTGAGGGTTAATGCAGTATTTTTGATAAGCTGCTACTATAAAACCTCACAACACTCGGGCAATAGAATGAGAAAATGAGGATACAAAATTCAATCTGCTTCAGATTCTCTGAGATACCAGATTTCCCAGACTCTATTCCCATCAATGGATGTAAAGATTGCTCTTATTACTAGAGCTTGCGTACCTATTTAAATGACTAAACTATTCAGGATTGAATGAGAAAATTGTATCCCTGTTGATATGCTGGCCCCCTTTCCTTTACAATTTGATAAATAAGAATCTCAATGTCTTAAGGATAAGTATAGATTTCATATTCATATAGGATAAAGGTCATTAATTAACAAATGTCATTCCAAGATTCTCCCTCAAGCAAAAGGCCCAGGCACCCATGCATCACATTCTATATATAATTCACTTCCAACATATTTTTAACATCACATATTGATGGGCAAATTCTTCTTCTTCTCCTTACTTTTACTTTGATTAGATCATGGCCACCTGGGTGATCCAGAATAATGTCCTGTTTTCAAGACCAGAAGTCCATTTGGAAAGTCCCTCTTGCTAGTAACGTACCATATTCACAGGTCCCTAATGTGAGTGTGGATGTCTTTGGAGGGCCATTCTGCCTACCGCAACCTGCAGTCTGGACCACAGATCCATCTCATGAGACATGAGGAAGACAAAAGTAAAATGGCATGCATAAACTCAATTATGCCAATAATCACAATAAATATGAATGAATCGATCCAATCAGACTGGGCGGCCAAACATGGTTCAACTCTATGCTGTTTATAGGAGACACACAATCGACTTAAAGCTACACACAGGCTGAAAGTAAAAGGATGTAAAAGAGATACGTCACATGAACAGCAAGTACAGGAAACTCGGAATGGCTATACTAATATCAAATGACAAAGACTTTAAACAAAAAATGTTTCTAGAGATATTTTAAAGAGGTCGATTCATCAGGGAGTTGTAAGAATTACAGTGCACCAAAACTCACGACACAAAAGCTAACAGAATTGAGGGTAGCAACAGACAATAATAATAACTGAAGACTACAGCATCCTGCTTTCAATGATGGGTAGAATAATTAGGCAGATAATCAACAAGGACGTAGAAAACCTGAACCACACACAAACTAGACCTAACGGACATCCATCTATAAACACTTTACTCAACAAAAGAAGATACATTCTTCCGAAGAGCATATATAATATTCTTCAGGAATAGACCATAACCTAAGCCATAAAATAAGCCTCAATAAATTTAAAAGAACTGAAATTATACATCTTCTAGTCACAATGGAGTGAAACTGGAAATTAATAACAGAAAGACATTGGGGGAATTTACAAATATGTGGAAATTAAACCCACTACTAAGTAACCAATGGGTCAAGAAGATATCACAAGAGGAATTTTAAAAATACTCTGAAAATGAAAGTGAAAATGAAAATAATAATTGTCTGGTTATCAACGTGAGCATGATCTGGCCGCTGGTCTTGGTGGTACATCACCCCCATCTGTTTGGGAAGCTACCCATGGATGGAAAACCTCAGTGTAACTCAAAGTCCCAATGGGCCAGACAGATAACCCGCTGCTCCTCTCCACAATTTACTCCTGGTCAGTGCAAGGAAGATGCTTTAAACATCGCTCCTTTGAGGAGATTGCACTTCTTTACTTTTCTGATTAGAGCCTCATGTCTACAAAACTTTCCACCTCAAGTAACGTTTGATCGCTTTGATGCTAGTATTGGCTGCGCTTCTCCCGGCATTAGCTTCCTTAGACTGTCTAAGCGATAAAAACTGAAAGCCAGTCACCTAGAAACCTGAGTGTTTTGTCCACCTACATCACCCACTTAGACTGGCTTTGGTAACTCTAAATACCTGGAAGGGTCCACACTTTTATGATTACTTCTTCACCGGCCAGCATGGGTCACATGGGCCACCGGGCAAATCCGGCCTCCGCACGTCACCTGGCCACGGCGCAGGGCCTCCTGCTTCCTGTGCTCTCCCGGCCCCCGTTCACCCTCGGGCGCTGTCTCCCTGGACAGTGCAAACGCACCATCGCCGAACCCAAAACAGAGACAAGATGCGTTCTCCTACTGTAAAGGTCGTTTTTCTCAGGACGGATTTTTCTTTTTTAGTCTTTGATGCTATCAGGTAAACATTTAGGAACACTGTGTGACTTCCCTGAAGACAGTTCCTATACGGCCTACAGCAGTCCCAGCCAACACATGCGATGCAAGCGACATCGGTACCGTTAAATCTTCTAGTCGCTACATCATAAAGGTGACGTATAAGAAAAAGGTAAAATTAACTTTAATGATACAACCTATGTGCAACCACATAGACCGTGTTAGTAAGATACTTTACATTCTTTTTTCATAGTCAGTTGTGAAGATCCAATGCATGTCTGACACCTAAAGCACACTTCGATTCCGGCCAGCCGCCTGCTCCGTCGCCGCCGAGGGCCGGCGGCCACCACGGCGGGCAGCGCGGCTCCGGAGTGGCAGGTTTCCTCAAGGAGACTGGAAACTCGGCTGCGGCGGTGCTGTGGGGTGTGGCCCCGAGCCCCACCGGGCAGAGTCCAGGTGCGGTGCACAGTAAGCACCTTTCCCGTCGTCCGCCTCCAATCCTCTGAGGGTAGCTGGGGGCCTGCTGTAACCGTTCTCCTGGCAGGAAGCGAAGACCTACATGTTTCTAAAAACCAACATTTAGAAACATGAGCCTGCTTACGTTTCAGGGCAGAGGCCCAAAAAACCTGAGGCAAACATTCTGACACCATTCAGGGTCAGAGCTGAGAAGACAGAAGAACGGAAGGACGGAAGGACAGGGAAGGAGGTGGAGACCGTGGACGTTCCAAGTCCCACGGGCCACGTCAACTCCAGCGCTCTCCACCTTCCAGGGGCTAAAACATCACCTTTATGCACACAGGATCTGTATGATGTGCATCCTATACAAATGAGAATAATTTTTCAAGCACCTCAACTTTCCACTACACACTCAGCACCTGGCCAAAGGCCTGGAAGGTCACCTCAAGACTTTGATGAACTGTCACTCGGTTTCTGCGGATGGCCATTTAGTCCAGACTGAAGCATTCTGAAATCCTACTGCAGATCAGGGGCCGGCTTCCTCCTGCTTTAAGACAGCTGTTGGGAGCTCTCGCCGTCATTGAAGAGGAAGAAACCAGAAGGTCAGTTCCGGGAGCCCCAGGTAACACAGAAAGCCACCTGACACAAAGCAGGTGTGACTGCCCACGAGATGGCTGGGGGGCGAAGCAGAGAGAGGAGGGTGAGCAGACTTGCACTCAGACGAAGCCCGGCTCTGATAGAACATTCCGGAAACTCCACTGTCTTAAAGCCAAAATTACCTTTAAAATTTCTTTTTTCCTTACTTTTTTTATCATTTCTTGCAACATGATTTACTAGGACCATCACATAACCAGACCTTTTGGTTAAATACTTTTGATAAGTAGCTGTCCATAAGTCTGTAATACTGAAAAGTCTGCATCAGTATTACAGTCCATACCATTGAGAGATATCAAATTAGGCATTTGTAACAGACTGTAGTTGTACAACTTTCAAAACATGAGATTTCACTGAGAGAAAAACTGAGTTCTCCTATATCCAGCAGACTTGATTACCGGGACTAAAGCTCCTGTTTTCCCAGCTGCTATGATACCGGGGGGCTTTCTTAAACCTCACCTGGACCCACCTTTCAACTCAGTTCCCGAGTCAAACTAACTTCACCTACGTTTGTCCTATACGCCCCTTCGATTCACAGCCTTAGCTGTCACTTCTCTCCAGCTCCCTCCTGGACTCAGAGACGACCTTTGCACCATTGAAGACAACACGCTCCGAAACGATGCTTGTGCCTCCCACGTCCGCCTGAAGTTCGGCTCGTTATGTAATTAGACCGCCTCTGTAGTCCCTAATTAAATGGAAGGACAGTGACGAAGACGGAGCACGGCAGCTGGAAAGTACCTTCGCCTCGCTGACGGCGGTGGGGACTTGCCAGCCATAAATGCCAAATCTGGGAAGTCACTTAAAATAAATGGTCTCAAGGTCTCGGATCAATGTAGAGAAAATGAAAATGACCACTTCACCAATTACCCTGCTCTCTCCCGCTACCTGGAATGCTGACGACAGAGAGCAGAGAGGGAGCAGCCACAGCAATCACCTAATTACACGAGGACAGGCTGCCCGTCGTGAGCGCGCTGCGCCGTGCCCGGACAGGCGGCTCATCCCGAACCCCGCTGAGCCCCCCGCTCGCGCTGGCCGGGCCAGGCACGAGAATGCAGAGCCGGCATTTTGCCTTCGGGAAGTGCTACAGAATCCAGAAGCCTCTCGGCCTCAGGCCCACCATGAGCCCAGCACCTAGCGCCTACAGCTTCCGGTGCCAACGCCCTTCCCGCCCCCCATCACGAGAGGGCAGTGGTGGTCCATCCCAGCCACTCCGTCACCCCCGAAGCTTTACTTGGCGGCCACGGGGGAGACGGCGCCCTGAGGCCAGGCCTGTCTTCCTGAGTGGCAGCCAGCTGCCCACAGGGCTGCAGGCTCCCGACGCCGTCACGGTCCCCGTGGGTGACACACCTAACCCTCACAACCGCCTGGCTAGCATCACCCCCCTTTCACAGGCGGGGGGCCGAGGCCAGGGCCGGGGAGCACGCTGCTCGAAAGCGCCCGCTTGAGGCAGGGCCTGGACCGAGGCCGCCCGGCTGCAGACCTCAGGTGTGTAGGAAAGGGCCCGCCGACACTCGCTGGCCCTCGCTGGGGCTCGGCCGGGGGCGGAGGGCCTGGAGGTCACACGCTGCAGCTCAGAAGGCAGCTGGGGTCTGGGCGCTGCGGAAGGGGTGCCGGGGCCACCACAGCGCAGCACCCGCCTCCCGGGACGGCCGCCTCCTGCCGTGGGAACTGGACGGGAGGGGTCCCTGCCCCCGGCAGCAGCGGCGGCACGCTTCCTCCCGCACTTCCGCCCTCCGCGACGCGAGCTCCGCCACCCTGAGACTTACCGGAGGGATGGCTCACGCTGCAGCTGTTGGCACCAACACGTTTCTGGTCTCTCCCGCCCCCTCTCATCTGCACAGCAGAAGACAACACTAAAATTCGCGTTGTCCAGCGCTGCTTTTAACAGTATGACCCTCACTACGCTACTCGGCCGATTTTTCTTTGTAACTAAAAAGCAGAGCCAACAGACAGATGTCTGTTCGTTTAAAGGTGTATCATAATGAACTGTTTACCCAACACGTAAACAGCTATTGTACTTCGAGAGTTTCCAGTAAATTATATATTTACACACTAGATGTTCTGAGACTTTTAAGATCATTATGCTTCCCACCCGATCTCCTCCGAAATTCAACACTTCTACCCTGGACAAATATTCACAGTAAACTCCAATCTATCAATCAATCGATCATCAATCTCTCTCCCTCTCTCTCTCTCTCACACACACACACACACGCATATGGATGCAAATACACACGTATGCACGTGTGCAAACATGCACACGTGCACACACACACACAAACACATACACTCAAGTTACTCTTCAGCTCTGCAGAATTCACAAGATGATTTCTGCTTGTTACACAAGTAAAGGTGAAAGGCCCTCACCATCCTGTAAATACAGATGATCCGCATGAGACCAGCACCGAGCCACTGCCCCACAGTCCCTTGCCCTGGAGGAGGGTGGGGGACGGGGCTGCGAGAGACCCCCCGAGTCGGGCCCTGTGCACTGAGGGCGCCTGCGCTGTCCTGGCTCCTGGGTGCTGGACGGGACAGTCTGCAGAATGACAGTGAGTTCCACCCCCGGGCCAGGATAGGGTCTCTACTCTCAGCTATTTATTAGGGGACAATATCAGCTGGTGGTCATCTGATTACCTTCTCATGTCAGCACTGCTTTAGACGGAATTTGTCTTAAATAACTGCATTTAAAATTTATACTATTTGTGGTTACCTACGAGTCTGCGGTATCGTTCATGTTTGTTTAGCCAGAACCACAGGTTAGTTTTTTTATTTATTTAACGTGATGGTCTTAAGCACAGTTTCCATCGTCCAGTCGGCCACAGTCCTCGCCACTTCCCACAGCCAGAGACCGGGCCCTCATGGCCAAGGACTTAGTTTCCAGTGCCTGTCCCTGCCGAGCCCCGTAGACATATAAGTCTGTGACCCGTTCACTTATGAGTACCTCTCTTCAACAAATGTAGATCCTGGCGAATGCTTTAGTTTACACTACTTTATGCCATTTTTAACTATTTGTGCCTCCGAAGCTCTTAAGCAATTTTCCAAGCATATACATCTTAACTGGCAACGATTATAGAACAATTCCAGGATTTAAATTTTAAAAAATTGGTAGAGGTAGATTATTATTTAGAAAGTTATAATGAAGCAAAATGTCTATATTAAATTTTTCTTTAATAGAAATTAGGCATTAGGAATTAGGCACTTTTAAGAATTCTAACAAAAATACATCACTACATCACTACATTACGGGGGTGCCTTTCTTTCGGCTCTAAATTAAACATCTATGCGATCCACAAACAGCATCTGAGCAATGTTTGTGAAGCTGCTTTTGGGAAGAGTATGCTCTGAAATGTGCACCAAGGCACCTACTAAAAAAGAGCATATTGGCTGTAAAACCTTTATAAAAAAGTCACATCCTTCTGATAGTGTTATATACTTATCTGCTCTTGGAGAGAGAATCAATGAGATGAAAGGCAGGAAATAGAGAAGATAAAATCCCCTTATGACATTTTCCAAAGAACTTTGAAGAGCAAATTATATAAAGGGAAAGGAGAAATAATATTATGGGATATATTGAATTTTGGCAGTGCTTCGGGTAAGGTCTTCAAGATCCATGGGGGGGAAATGGCTTAAATAAAATTGCAGTGATCTGACCTTGCTATTGATCAGGGGTCCTCAATGCCCTGGGCCGCAGACTGGCACCGGTCCATGGCCTGTTAGGACCGGGCCGCACAGCAGGAGGTGAGCAGCGGGCGAGCGAAGCTTCCTCTGCACCTGCAGCCGCCCCCAGCGCCAGCATCGCCGCCTCAGCTCCGCCTCAGATCCTCAGGCATCAGATTCTCCCAGGAGCCCCGGTCCCTGGTGCCAACTGGGGACTGCTGTTATATAGAGTCCTAGGCTACAGATTTTTAATTACGTTTGGACTCCATCCATTTAAATTACACCATGTTAAAGAGAAAACTGCAGGACCAGAAAGGAGCCGGGGGAGCTAACGCCCGTGACGCCGAACTTGGCCTGCTGCCTGGCCGGGCTGCGGTTTCAGCCCCTTCCAGGAGCCTGGCTGGCCGAGCCGCCTCGTCTGACCTGTCCACCCTGCCCCGAAAGAAGGCGCCCTTGCCTGGAATGATCCTTTCTTTACTTTTGCTAATAGCTTTCTCATCCTGCCCATTTTCTACCTGCAGAAAACCTTCCATTCCGTACACCTGCTCAGAGCACCTTTCCATTTACTAGATGGGATGCTGCTCGGTTTCATAAACCTTCGATAACAGCCAATTCGATCCTCGTCTATTCTCCATTCAGCTTTGCTTCTTAACACCTATAAATGATCTAAAACATGTCATATCGTATGATAGAGCACTATATGTCACATGTAAGTATGTGCAATGCATAGTACAACTATACTACACCTACATGTACACTTACGCTGCACACTCATTAAAAGGCTCTGGTCACCAACTTCCAATGTGGGGGACGGAGTTCTCCCCAAACCACACATCTGCGACACCAGCTGGGCCTCCTACAACCCAACTCCATGTCGACACTAGCTACCTGCAGACCATGTCAGACCCCGCAGGTGAGGGGTCCGTCCTCCGAGCCTGCCCCCAGCACCTCCGACTCCAGGGGAAAGTGCAGATTCTCACCTGCGATTCTGACCCACAAGTATAAATCAGAGGTCCCCCAAAACCCCTCCTCAGGTGTGACTTATTTGCTCGAGCGACTCGCAGAACTCAGAAATGCTTTGTTTACTGGATTACATTTATCACACAAGGACACAACTCAGGAACAGCCAGATGGAAGAGGTCCACAAGACAGGGAATGTGGGAAGGGGCGCTGAGCTCCCAGGCCCTCTCCAGGGGTGCCGCACTCCCCAGATCCCGGAAGCTCTCTGAACCCCATTCTGTGGGGTTTTATGGAGATGTCACGACATAGGCAGAAACGACTGAATCACCGGCCATTGGCGACCGCTCAACCTCCAGTCCCTCTTCCCTCCCTGGACTGAAAGAGCCAACCCTCTACCCCTGGTTGGTCACCCCAGAGACCAGTGCCACCCACGCCCCATACTTGGGGGCTTCCGAAACATAAACCCAGAGCGGCGGCCAGGGTCTTGCTGTGAATCCCGAGATGCCCTCTCACCTCCGTGGCTCTGAAGGGACTGCAGGGACTGAGAACCAGGGACCGACTACTGTAACGAAAGACGTCCCCATCACCCTCACCACGCAGGACCTCGGGCCAGGAACTGCTGCCACGAACCAGGTACGGCCGACCCGTGACCCACGCACTGACCCCCGCAAACTCCCCCGAAACTTAACTGACAGCTCGCTGTTGACGGAAGCCTTACCGACGAGCTGAACGGCCGATGAGCACACGTTTTGTATATGACATGGATCACACCCCACAGTCTCACACTACAGCAAGCTGGAGAAAAGGGCATCCGATGAAGGGAATCATAAGGAAAATACATTTACAGCGTTTACTGGAAAAAATCCGCTTATATATACGTGGACTCGCACAGTTCAAACCTGTGTTGTTCAAGGGTCAATTTATATATTTCTTATGAATCACAACATCACACGCATATTAATGACAGCATCTGTAAGTATGTATTAATAAACATGTATATAGACTTACATTACATGTATACTTACATGAGCACAGTATTACTTTCCAGTATAAGTAGTTTGTGAGGCTTTTCTTAAACTTAAAACGTAAATGTCTGTAAAAATGTACAAACAGATGAAGGGGAGCGAACTAACCAGCCCAAATTATGCCTCTGGCATATTGTTTGTTTGGGGCTGATTATTTTTGAGGGGCTGCAGACACAGAACAATCTTTGATAACAGAATAGAAGTTGCCCTTTTTTGAGGAAAGTTTCCATTTATAAGAAAAATGTCCATTAGTAAGGGTGTCTTCTACTCTGTATCAGGAAGAGAAGGATGACTAAATCACAAGAAACGCTTCTCAATGAAGAAGGCGGGGACTTAAACCTGCGTAACAATCTTACCTTATTTACTGTACTTTTCCTGGTCACCCACCCCCTTAAATGTCCCCATCTTCCTGAACATGGTAGTTAAGGTGGTGGTTTGGGCCATTCTGGGGAGGTCCTCAGCGTTGCTAGGTCTCTCCCATGTACACAGGAGGTATATTACTACCCTTCCGCTTGATTTTTCCCCAGTTAATCTGTCTTTTATTACAGGGAGCTCTCAGCCAAGAACCTAAAAGGGCCGAGGGGAAGTCCTCTTTCCTCCTCTGCACACCTGCACACACGAGTGTGTGCGCGGCCTGACCGTGCCACAGCTTCTGTCTTTGCCAAGCTGTAAGTGCAGCTGTCACATTCTTCTCATCACTGCTGGACGGCACCTCACGACTTCATTAAGGCACATTTGTAAATGCAACTCAGACTCTCTGAATGAAATGAAGCTGCCTTTTCTCACCCCGACAATGAAATATAAGCTCCACAAGAAACGACGGAAATTATCAGGATCAGAAAGACACTTTCAGAATGAATGACTCCTTGTTTTCATCTTGATGGCAGGTGTGTTACAGAATGGCAATGACTGGACAACAGCCATTTAAAAATGGCGAATTTATTAATGCCTAAATGCCTAACTCCCGGAGCTACAAAAATCAGTGCATTTTTTCTATAGGTAATATCACAAACCTGATGTCAAGGTTGTACCAAAGGCATATCGAAAACCTATCATAAGCACTAGTAATTTAATTACTCAACAGATGGATGTGCCCTTTCAGTGCATTAACGATAGACTTTTAAGGACAGCAAAAGTATGACATTGTAAATGCCTAATCTTATCAGTAAATAACAGTCAACATTTTTCCTCATTTTAGCAAACATACAAATGTCTTAGGAATAACTCCTATAGATGTACTCAGCCTTCACTACTATTAGCTGGAAACCAGATCCAGTCCATCCTCCAAGAGGATGAGCCCAGGGAGGACGCAGCGCAGGGCTGGGAGAGCGACCCCATCAGGCCCCTGGAATCCAAGGCTGGAGCTGAGGTCAGCCACAGGAGACTGCCTTAAAGGGACCCTCCACGCTTCATGACTGGGACCTGGGGATGGGACCCCCAGTGATTTATAAACTGGTCTCACAGAGACAAGCACTTCAGGAGTCTAATTTTTCGATCACACCAAATAGAGTAGAAGCATAGTCCTCTTTTTTAATGTGCTTCAGGGTTTTGGTGAGACTGAAGTATAATATAGAAAAAGTCATCTTAAATTATAAAACTCCAAATGATAATTATTTCTATTAGAATTATTAGAATCAACATGAACTGGGGGAAAAAATTAGTCTCTTTTTTAATCTTCCCAGCCCGTCAGTGAGTATTTTCGATGAGGCTGATTTTAAGGCAGGAGTCAATAACCAGATAGCAGCAGCGGCAGTAACAACTACAACAGTAACGCTGAAGACGTGGCATCCCACATCCGTGGGAAGTCAGGGCCCATCGGCATCTGGTTTCACAGACGACAGCACTGAGATTCGACCAGGTTTTTAAAAACACTAAATAAGTCTTAGTAAGAACCAGAGCCAACTCTTTCATCTGCCCACGCTGCCCACGTGTGACGTCATTAGACACAATTACAGTTCCCTGGCTCAGCGTGGAGGAGAGAAACCCTTTCCTAGCAATACCTGTAAGCGTCTGCAGAGGGGCACCATCCTGACCACCGGGGACTCCCAGCCACAGCAGGGCAGGAGCAGGACCGGCCTGGCACCCCTGGGAGTGTCGCTTCCCCTCGGGCACCCGGGTCCTCTGCGTTCACATGAGAGTTATCTCCACTCCGAACTTCGTGTATACTCAGTCAATGTTTGCTGAATAAATCTAGCATTTTGAGAGTGGGGGTAATTTCAAACATTTTTTCTCTATGATTTTATCATACTCGAGAAATCACTTAAAGGACATCTGATGCATGACTCACATCTGTGCCTTTGAGACTAAGTTTTTCATCAACAAAGTAGGGATAATGACGCTTACGGCGAGAGGCTCTGAACAGCAAGTGCTCGGGATGAGCCAGCAAGCATCGCCACCATTGTTCCCTTCTGTCTTTGTCTTGTTATCTCAGAGTCTCATGTTAGATGGGATTTTTCCAGGGAAAAAAGAGAGAAAGAAGTCTACAAGTTGTCAAGACAGAATCCATTCCTTTGAGCCTCATTACTGCAGAACGCAATTTTGATTCACATTATTGGAAGCAAACAGCACAAACCAAAAGCTCTCCTTTAACCATTCAGTTCATCACAATGTCCCTTCCAAAAGCAGCCAATATCACGTTCACATGCAGCACCTGCAAAGAAGTAAAACTCCAAAGTTCATTTGCTCCTTCTTCATTTAAGGAGAGAGTTCAGTTTTTCTTGTGAAAAGCAATCTTTTCCAACTTTTCTTCGACGAGCGTCCTCCAGTTTGACTAGGGCGAGGCGAGTGAGTGCTCCCTCCCCCGACTGCTGGATGTTCCGGCGCCTGCCTCAAACTCTGCCTCAGGCAACGGCCTCGCTGTCTTCGCCCAGGGGCCAGCGCAGTGCTCACAGGCATTAGTGATCATTGTCATTGCCGAGTTCGTCCTGCACCGCCCTGTCTCAGCGTCTGAGACAGACCTCCAGCAGTTGCCCAAGACATGCCTAGAGGTTTAGTTTGAGAAGGATGATGACTGTGGTAGCACCCAGGTTTTCTATTTCAAAATTAATAAAAATATGATATTTAAAAACTGGTTTAGCTATTCCTAATTCTGAGTCTATCTAAATGACCTTACAAGAATAAGATTTTATGTCACTCATTCACACACTTCTAGATTTTATAGGCCTTAAGATAAAGGTGAGTATTTTTTAATTTCGAATTATATAAAAACTAAATAATATTCAGATTTGGAATGTCTATGGCTTTGGGATATATGGATCACAGATCATTCTCAGAATATCACACAAACTCTATTTGGTTAATTAATATAGATTTGAAATGGCAGATTGTAAAAAAAAAGATACATTCTATAAAAAGCATTTGTAAATACTATAATTCGTATATGTTAATATTAAAAGTTCACATTTCTTATTATTCCTCAATTGCATTATGAAAATTGGAAGAGTAGCTATTATAAAGACACAGAAGTTTTTGGATATTTGTAAATTTTAGAAATATAGATTTTTCCAAAAAAAATCTCATGTCTCTTAAGCATCTGTTTTACCTTCTTGCAAGGAAAGCGGTTTAGACATAGAAAGGGCATAAAAAAGACTGCCCAGCAGGTTGCAAGTCACTGTAGACATACAAAGCGTAAGAGAAAAGTGTGTGTTCCGTTCCTATTTCAGTCCCTCTGCCATCTGATCCGACTTCCTTCAGCACAAAATTCTTGGTGCCTACTTGAATTTTAAATAAAAAGCCATTTCCTTCTGCTCTTCTTTCCACTTCTCTCTCCCAGTCTGGTGGCCATGCCAAGTAACAATCAAAACCATCCCTAATGGGAACGATTTACTTTGTAGTAAAACCTGTGTGTGTGTGGCGGGGGGGGGGGGGGGGGGCGGGGGGGTGGGTGGGTACAGAGCAGACGTTTGCAAAACAAAAACAAGCCTTCTTCAAGAAATAATAAATCTACAGATTTAAACAAATGTAAACAAATTTTATACAAAACAAGCAACAAAAATGCCACTGAATTTGCTCGATGACTCCGGTAAACGCGCATACGCCCTGAGAACTGAGGACAGCCCTTCTCATCACGAGCACTGATAAGACAGGTGTGGGCCAGCATCTCACGCTGTAACTCAGGCGGTTATTATTGCTCATTATTTAGTCACGGTCAGCAGGGGATGGAGAGTGAAATGACCTCCCCCTGGACCTCTGATGGCTGGAAATGTCAGGGAGGTGTTACAGAGTGAAGAATTACAGGCGGTTTCCACTCCTGATACAGAGAAAGCAAAAGGTCAAGAGCACGAAAGTACTACAGTAAGAGCAGTTACGCCCCGATCGCTCACTCTGATGGTAAGGTCAAGCCATTAAGTAAAAGAAGACACTCCCTTTTATCCTGTTCCCATGGGGACACACACTTGCAACGTGCCCTGCCTGACACTTGAGATTTCTGTTACCCTGACTTCAGCCAATGTGTCTTACGAATATAAAGACAAAATATCTTAAATAAAATATTAGCAAATAGAATATGTAAAAGGCTTCTCTGAAATTCCACGGGGAAAGGAACATCTTTTCAGTAAATGGCATGTAATCCTTCAGATATTCCCGTGGGGCAAAAAAGGAACTTGACTCACAAAATGCAAGAGTTAATTTGAGATGAAAGATCTAAATGTGAAGGCTAAAACAATCAGGTGCCTACGGAGACTATCAGAGACTGTCATGAGCTGGGACTGAAAAAGATTCGTTGAACAGCATATAAAAATCATTAACCACATGACAAAAAAAAAAAGATAAGTAACCTTTGTTGCAATTAAGAATTTCTGTTCATTTTAAGACATTATTTAAAAAGTGAAAAGGAAAGTCACAATTTAGAAGATATTTATAATACATATATCCTAAAAGGCTTGCTTCTAAGATATAAAAAGGACTTCTACAAAGCGATAAGACATAAAACATCATTTTTAAATGGTTAAATAAAAACTTCAAAAAACACATTTAAAAGGGGATATCAAAAGTGTTAATGAACATACAAAAAGGTGCTTAACACCATTAGTCATCACAGAAATGCAAATTAAAGCCACGATGAAATACTAATACACACCCGGCAGAACGGATAAGACGAAAGGCACCGTCAACACCAGTTGTCAGAAGTGGTCTGGAGCAACTGGAATGCGCTGAGTGCGCACTGTCCAGCCTGTCCTGTGGGGACCTCTGGCTACCGTCTGTCCCAGCCCAGCTTTTCCAAAATGTTCCCATGGAACGGCCTTGGACAGGTCGCCCCGCTCCAGAGCCAACCGTGGGCATGCTTCCTGTCCCGTGTAAAGCGCCCAGGCCTCCTGAGCTCAGACTGCCTCTCTCAGACGGCCAACCAGTGGAGGTCGGGCGCCACCTGCCCCCTCCACTCTGCCGCACAGAGACTGGGAGGACAACGCTGAGACTCCACGGCCGCTGCCCTGGGAGAATGCCCTCATCACTGCCCCGCTGGCCGTGAGGCTGCACCTGGCAGGCGGACGCGTCGGCTCGCGCCCAGGTGAGGCTGCAGGTCCCTGGCAGTTCTTGGCAACATGGACCTAGAAGAACGTTCTGGTGGTACCTTCAAGCGAAGCATCACGGCCAGGCCCTCTGGGTTTGGGCCCCACCGAAAAGAACTCTTCTGTGCACCAAAGGACGTGCACGAAAACGCTCATGGCGGCTTCGCTCGAAGGTGCCCGACTGCAAACAGTCAAAACGCCCGCCAACGCAGGAGCACAAACCGCAGTGCGGCCACGCAGCGAAGCGCCACACGGCAGGGAAAAGGAGCTGCTGGTGCGGGGTCACGGGGGTGTCTCTCGCAGGCTCGGGGAGAGAAACGGCCTTACACAGAAGAGGAGACACTCTGCGGTCCTGACTAAATACAGTTTAAAATAAAAGCAGCCCGACGCGTGCCGACGGCGCTCCGGGCCCGTCACACGCTGACGACGCACCTGCTGGAAGGCTCCGTGCTGCACCGCGCGGCGATCTCCTGGCGTGTGCGTGTGCGAGCATCACGTGGCTGTAGAGTCTGGATCTGTGTATTTCATGCTGGAAATACCTCAATTTTTAAAAATCTAAAATGCAAAATAAATGAATGAGGATTCAAAGAATCCCCTTAATACCTTTTCTCACCTGTCTGACAGCCTGCAACCGACAGGCCTGTGAGGAGGGAGAGGCTCACACACCTGTGACGGAAACGCGACTCGACGGCCTGGCAACGTCTGCCATGACCACGAAAGCACGCGCGCAGCCCCGCGCCCACGCGCCCTCGTCTGCGAACTCGTCACACAGGAAAGGACGTGTGGAGTGGGTCACCTGCTGCTGCACTGTTAGTAAGAACCGGAAAGAGCCTGGCGAGGACCCGAAGGCCCCTCCAGGAGGAAACTGGTTAGGTCGCCTGCCAACTTCCTGCAGCAAGACATCCCCCGCCCCCCTCCCCACAGTGTGTGGTCCATGAAGGAAGCTCCAGGATAAATAGCTCAGGGAGAAAAACAAAGCTCAAGGTACCACAGGTAAACGCGGCACTCGCATTTAAGGAAAGAACTATAAGAACACTTTCTGCCCCACAGAGGCACAGAGCAACGCAGAAGACCTGGTCACCTGCGTGAAGATGGTGCAGGGAGAGAATCGAGACCCTCAGTGTGCGTTTCGTGACCTTGCTCTGATGTGTTACCTGTTCAAAAAACTAAATTAAATTTTAAAACATGGTGCTGGCCCAATGGCTATATAAATTCAAAATAAGATGAAATTAGATCCCTTTCTCCTATGGAAAAAAAATCAAACTCATAGACAGCAAACTTTAAATTTTAAGAGGAAATGTAGGAGAACATTTAATAGCATCAGAGCAAAGACTAATTTCTTCCAAATATACAGACACAAATCCAACATGAAGGAAAATGCTGCATTAAATTTAAAACGGAAAAAGGGCAGCATAAATAAATTGAAAAGAAAACCACAGACTGAGATGTTTTCAATATAAATAAACCACGAAGTATTTTTATAGAGTTCATAAAGAGTTCCTTCAAACCAATAAGAAATAGATGAACAATCCAGAGAAAAACAGGCCAAAAAAATGAACAAGCAATTCAGAAGGGAAAAATAAAGCTGAATAACCAGTAAACACTCGGGGAAGGGACGGCAGCGCTAATAATCTGGGAAGCGCGAGATGAAACAAGGTGAGACACAGGCGCCTGTCAGGCGGGGAGAAATCTAACTGCGAGAACCGGGAACAGCGACCAGGATGCGGGGGACGGACTCCCGACCCCGCGAAAAATGCCGCCGGCTGTTCCAGGCAGCCTGACAGAGCTGGCGGGGTTGAGGTCGCCGTGACTCCCGGCCCAGCGCTCCACAAAGCCGAGAGTCCCGGGCGCGTGTGTTGGGGGCTGGGGGGGCACACAGTAACTGACAAGGGTGCCGAGGCCTCGGCTGTTTATGAACCCGGCGCAGAGACCAGAGCGCGGAGCGGCGAGGCAGGCACCTCGGGGTGGGCGCGGCGCCTGTGGGATGACCCAGGGTGGGGAGACAGGCCGGGAGCAGGGGCCTGAGTGAAGGGAGCAGGAAGGCCAGCGAGGGTCTGGAAGAACCATCCGGATGGAAGGTGGAGGATGCCGGCGCAGTAATGAGCGTGATGTGCTGGTGCTCGGGGAGCCGCTGGAGGCCGGGCTGCGGCTTCGGGGGGCGGGGAGGGGGCCCACCGCCCAGGCTGTGCTGGGCCCGGCGGCTCCCGTGAGGCGCAGGTGTCCGTAGGGTCTCAGTCCAGCTGGGCTGCCCTAACAAAGCGCTGCAGCCTGGGCTCATCCGTGACAGAAGTTAACGTCTCACACTTCTGGAAGCTGGAAGCCCAAGATCAGGGAACTGGCAGATTCAAGGTCAGGGAATCCCTCCCTCCCTCCCTCCCTTCCTTCCTTTTCTCCCCTTCACTCTTTTTCAGTAAATACTTCTCAGTTGCTAGCCGGGGGCCTGGATTGCACTAGGTGCTAAGTACTGGGTGACGGCCCCAGTGGGCTCCCTCCTGGGCCCCCGCTGGCCCGTGCGGGTTGTCCTAGCAACACCCTGGCCTGCCGGGCTGGGGCAGGGGCCGTGAGGAAAGTCACTGTATTTGCCTCCAGAACCGAAGAGAAAGCGCCTACATCACAGTCCTTTTGTCAGCAGGAAAAAGCTGACAACTGCTACCTTTCCTTAAGATATCTTCTTTTTTAAAAGCAGGTGAAGAAATATTTGAACGAACAACAAAGGAGCAAAGTGGACCAGTAGACAGGCTCTGCACGGCGGGGCAGGCCTGGCGCACGTGGCCACCCAGGGGTCACTTCGCCTGGAGCAGCTGGCTGGGCGCAGGGCCCTAGGGGACGAGAGATCTGAAACGGCTCGGGAAATAGTTTTTGCCTCTGAGACGCCACTGCTAATAAAGAAGGAAGGATTCCATCAAACCAAGCGTTTCCTGGAGAACACCACAAACAAATGAAAAGGAAAACATGAGATCCTAACGTGAGAAAAGCGAGACAAACGGGCGCGCAGGCAGGCAGCCCGCCCCGGCTGCGGCAACCGAAAAGCCCACGTGGATCACTGAAAGGCCTGGGAGACGGACGCTGCCCTGGAAACGCTTCTCGCCTCAGTCCAGGGCTCCCGTGAACGCACACGCGAGCCCGCGGCTGCCCGCAGCAGGGGCTGGAAACGCACGGGGTGAGCGGCCAGGAGGCCGAATCAGATCCCAGGACACTCGCACGGTGCGTGCCCAGAGTCTGCTCGAGTCCGCAGCAAGAAGCAGGAAGCCACTCAGGGTCCAGAACTGGAGTCGGGGGGCCCAACTCTGGGGACCCAGGAGCCCGCAGACACCGAAACCACTGCCACCTCAAGGAGCTAACCAGGTCCGCACCGCTGCTGAGGTATCAGGCGGGGAGATGAGACGACCTGGCTCCGGGACCAGCTGCGTGAATGTGCCTGGACTGGTCTCTAAGTGCTCTCTGTCCCCACCTCCTCAGTAACACGGGCCTGACAGCAGCACTCCATCCCGGGTCGGCCATGAGGCCCACGCAGAGCCACTTCTGCACAAAGCCACTGCTACCACCCCCTGCTGTCCCCGGTCATCACTGCCGCCGCCGCGAGGCCTTCGGAGCTGAGGCTGGACGGTATCCAGCCCAAGCAGCAAGCTTAGCGACCCCGCGGGCCTGTGTCCACGGCCCGCCCCACCGCAGAGCCCGGCCTCCCCACTGGCACGCTCGTGCCCAGCCTCTCGGCAGAGCAGACAGACTGTGGTGGCCCCCACCGGGGCACAGCCTGCCCCCCGGGGCTGGCCCTCGAGAGAGGGTGCCATGGCACTTGGCTGGTGGCAGCTGGGCCTGCTGTCAGGGCGGCGTCTGAACCCCTGGGAGGCCAGGGAGCCCAGGCTGAAAGCCCGTGGGGGGCGCCTGGGAGAAACAGAGCAGGGGAAAGAAAGAAGAGCGCCACACGGCCGTGTGTCCGAGCTCTTCCCCCGCGACATGGGCTAAATCCCGCCGGGCCCCCGAGGACGACGTGTGACGGACGAGCCTTGGAGTTGCTCAGAAGAGGAGGGCGTTGACTCACCAGCTGGGACTTCCTTTGTCAGTGGTGACCTGATAGGTGTGAACCCCTACCACCGCCAGGTGTGCACCTGAGCCCCACACCTCAGCCTCAGAGAAGCCCCGGAGCGGAGTGAAACCACACGGAACGCAGTCAGGTTACGGCCGCGCTGTTCCCAAGATGCGAATGGGAAAGAAAACAGGCAGAAGGGGCGTGAGGCGCGAGCCGCGGCGGATCGCGAGCACGGGGCTGCGCAGACAGGACGCCGGGGAGCCCACGGCCGGCGGTGGCTTCCCAGGGTGTCCGGCCCACGGCAGAGCGAGCCTCGTCGTGGGTCCGATGCGACAGCCCACCCCCGTGGCCATGGACATTTGGGTGATGTGACTGACTCTCCTGGCTCTGAGTTCCAAGGTCATCAAGTGACCAGCTAAATATAATTGGCTTCTGTACAGCTCAGCCTCAGGAAGAGAACGTAGCAGAGAGAACGTGAACCTCTTTGTCCTTATGGCAATTATGGGCTTCATTATAAATTAATTAGGGCAATAGAGTTTGATCCGTCAGGCTCTCGTGGACTGTGAGACTGAGTCAGCAGTGCTAGGCCAAGAGAGCAAGCGAGACTGAGTTTTCAGACTTTTGCTCTGAGTGGGGAGGGAAGTGAGAAAAGAATTTTCAGGGATCCACGTCACTGAGGTCCTGATGAGCCCGGGAGATAGGGGCCCGTAAAACTGTATTATTTGACTTAATTTGTTCCAACAGACTGTTAAGTATTGGAAAACTTCAAATTATAACATCCGGATATAGTGACTCAGTTTGTCACTAGCTAAAGCCTCCTTTTAACCCTGGAGGCAAGAGGCAGGGTCCAAGAGAGATGGCGAGAAATGCCTCCAGATGACCACTCTGCCCCCGCGCCCCCGGGAGGTGTGGTCAGAACACGGAACGTGAGGTCCACCCTCTTCACAAACGCGCACGTGCGCAGGCACGGCGCCTGAGCTCACCTCTAGCACCTGCTCACCTCGCTAACTGGAGCTTCACCAGTGAACGAACGGCAACCCGCACGTCCCCGCCTCCCAGCCCCTGGGGACCACCGTTCCATATTCTACGAGTGCGACTATTGTCGGTACCTCATGTAAGTGGATCTGTGCAGTATTTGTCCTTTCGTGACAGGCTTATTTCACTTAGCATAATGTCTCAAAAGGTTCATCCACGTCGTTGCAAATAGCAGAATTTCTTCTTTAATGGTGAATACCATTCAGCTGTATGTACACACCACAGTTTCTTGATCCATCTTTCTGTTGATGGACATTTAGGTTGTTTCTACATCTTAGCTATAGTGACTAATGCTGCAATTAACATGGGAGTGATAATTCCTCTTCAATATCCTGATTTCAAGTCTTCTGGAAAAATCCTCGGACATGGGATTGTTGGGCCACACGGTGTTGCATTTAGCTTGTCGAGGCACCTCCACACCGTTTCACTACAGGCTGCAGCCGTTTACACCCCCACCCGTGGCAGGGAGAGCCGTGCCCGCTCCGCGCCCCCACCAGCACTTGCCCTTCATGTTGTGTAGCGGCCGCCCTGACAGGTGTGAGCTGCTGTCTCACTGTGGTTTTGATCTGCATTTTCCTGATGACTAGGGATACTGACCATCTTTTCATGTATATGTTGGTCATTTGTATATTTTCTTTAAAAAAATGTCTATTCAAGTCCTTTATCCATTTTTAAATGGGGTTTTTACTTTTGAATTGTTGATTGTTAACCCATCGTCAGATAAATATGGTGCGGAAAATATTTCCCATTCTGCAGGTTACTTTTTCACTCTGCTGGCTGTTTCCTTGGCTGTGCAGAAGCATTTTTACCTGATGCAGTCCCATCTTTTTGTTTGTTTGTTTGTTTTTGTTTTTGTTGCTAGTTTTTGATGATGTATCCAAAAAACCATTGCCTAGACCAATGTCATGAAGCTTTTCCCCCAAGTTTTCTTCAGGAGTTTTACAGATTCATGTCTTATATTTAAACCTTCGATCCATTTTGTGTTGACTTTTGTGTGTGGTGTGAGATAACGGCCCGATTTCATTCTTTTGCACATAGCTATCCAGTTTTCCCAACACCGCGTGTTCAAGACAGAGGGCGGCGAGGCTGTAAGTTTCCGGAAGAACCTGTGAGCAGTCGGAGAGGCGGCTCAGAGCCCTCCGTGCATTTGAGTGACCAGCCCGGCAACCTTGGACGGCTCGGCAAGTCCGCGTCCCTCACACCATCCTGCAGCAGGCCCTGGACTCAACACCACGGCGACGTCAGTGACGCGTCCTTCTGCAGAGGTGGCGGGTGACGCGTCCATCAGGTCGCTTTTTCAGCCGGTTCCCAGGAGAGAGGCTCTGGAGCGCTACGCTGGAAACCAAGCCACTGCCCGAGCCCGTTAGGCTTCTGTCCCCCCGCGAGGCAGCAGCTGGCACCATGCGCAGGAAATGGGGTGCAGGTGCACGGCACATACCTGCGGCAGAGGCGTCAGAGCACAGAGAAGAGAAGGGCCTTCTCGGCTCCTGATACTAAAGAATTCAAACTCCGCCCTGAGCCACTTCAGTGTCAAGTCCATGGAGGCCACCAACACTTGGAATGTTGATGCTGAATTTTAGAGTAACCCAGACATGTGAACCTACATCATTTAAAAAAAAAAAAAAAGGAACACAAAAGGGAGAGGAAAGTGTATTTCACTCCCTTCCTCCAGCTCCACTTCTGAAGGGAAGCTACCGACTCCTTGTGCGTTTTCCACATTTCTCTATGTTGTCCAAGTGCGCACCCAGACATGTATCTGTGTAACTGATGGATCTGTTTTATACAAAGGGTACCATGTCATGAAAGGTCGGTCTACATTTTTTCAGTCAATAATTTCTGAATATTGAGATATCCCAGTATTTGGGTGACACCGATCAACATGCCCACGCGACCGATCCCTCTGAATCGCCACATTTCCCTGTGCGGATACGCCCGCATCTGTTCAATCGGTCCCCTAGTGGTGGACAGTTCGGTGGTTTCTAGGCTGTTCGTCTCAGAAACGATGCTGCAGGAAACAACCTTCACATGCACGCCTCTGATGCTTTGCACGCGCATGCATGTAGCTTAAGTTTCTATGCTGGAGTCACTGGATCTAAGGATGTATGCATTACGAACACTGCTGCATTTGCCACGCTGCTCTCCAAAGGTGTCGCACGTACTCATGCCTGTGCTCCCCGTCTAGGCGACGCTGCTTCTGCAGCCAATGCGAAGTCCGTACCAAGAAAATGCAAAACGAGAGCACCGAGAAAGTTCACGAACACGTTCTAACCAGCAGCACCTGGCTACGTGGCTGAGTCAAAGCTTGGACCAGACAAGCTCTAACCAGAAAGCGTCTCCAGCAAATGTGATACTTCGTAGGTGAGAGAGAGCGGTGAGCGCAGGGCTCAAGACGGCGGTCCAGCGGCTGCTGCAGCGTGTGGCCGTCCCACTGGGCTCCCGTGGAGATCCATGCTTTGTCTTTCAGGAGCTGCGTGCCACCGGCTAGGTGACCGACGTGATACGCCCTGAAGGATGATTGTTTGAGGGAAGATGACGAGGCTACACACTGAGTATGTACCCGGCAACACAAACACACTCACGCTACTCGTTGCTTCCACTGCCAGACAGATAACATCTCACATGAGAAGTCTGTACAACCCCAGGCTGAAGATCAAATGGGATAGAGACCCCAGGGGGAAGGTCACGTTCATACATATGGGATAGAGACCCCAGGGGGAAGGTCACGTTCATACGTATGAAGGACAACAGAGAATTTGTTTTTCATTCTCTTTCTTAGCTTTTTGTTTTTGCCTTCAAAAAAGTAGGATCACTCTAAATTGAAAAAAGTAAATAAATAAAACTTATGCCTAAATGTTTATCTCCTTCCAATATGCTTAACTAGAAATGTAACCGATTTTATATGGACAGATAGGAAACTGTCAAGTAGATATTTCATTCCCAAGACCTCTACCAAAGTTATCGAAAACGCAGAGTCATTGCTTTATGCACACACCCATCGAGAGCCCCACCGCTTACATCTCCGATCATTTCAAAAGCTGAGCGCAAACGTGGTCCCCCGCTGCTCCCCCTAGCGGACCGTGTCGGCCACGGCAGTTCCCACTGCTCCCTCTGAGGCGAAGCCAAGCACCAGAGAGAGACCTTCATCGGTGTAATAATTAATGACATCGCTTGTTTAATTTTGATAAATATTTAATAACAAAACTTACAAGCTCAGGTCGAAATAACACCCACCATGAAGATGTGCTGGCATCTCCCCTGGAGAGGAGAGAAACGCTGTCAGGACCGTGTGAAAGAAGCCGGACTGCCAAAGCTTGTGTGGTGACCGGAGTTCCCCAAAGAATCGAGCAAGACTGGCACCAGGACATAGTGCAAGAGAGTTGGCATGGTAACTGGGATCTGAGGAGCTCTCTGCTGTCTGTATTCACGCGCATTCAGACCTCGCGAATCACCATCCCAAGCAAGCAGGGGAAATGCTAATTAATCAAATGCTATCCAAATATCATGTATTCCGCGACCACATGGTTCGTGCTGGCGCCACAAATGGTGACTGGATAACTGCCCCGATGGTGTTACCACTGCTGCAGTCCGCGACCAACGCGTGACCCATCGTCTCAGCAACAAAATGGGGGAGTTTGACACACTCGGGCTACCCGGAAGCAGCAACGGGCACCTTCAGCTCGGAACTCCGGACACAGTGGACCACCTGTCCCCGCCCCGTGAGCTTGACACGAGCAGGGGAGTCACGAGGGGTCACAGGTTAAAACGCTCATAGGCTGGCACCAGAGGGCACTCTCCACGCCTCGACAACGGTCCCTCCTCATGGGGACCAGACTCCAGGATCAAGGGCTGGAGAAACGACCTGCCTCTTCCGCCCACCGGTGCCCACAGAGATGCCTCTGCCGTCTCCACTAGCCGAAAACACCTCCCAGCGGCTCTGTCCACGCCGACACCCCTTCTTCTAATAAAATCATGTCCACGTGAAATGGGGGGCATGTTAGTTTGCCCCCCACTATAGGACATTCAAATAAAATAACCACTTTCAAAACGAATCTGCGCCTTAAATTTAACAAAAACATATACAGTATTTTTAAAGCCGGACATTGCGAACAAGGTGCAATGGGAATAATTAAGGGTGACCTTACCCGAAACCCTGTGATCTGGAGGAGCAGTAATGAGAAAAACGCAAAAACTCATCACAAAGGACCAAAGACGACTCAAAGCTCTCGAACTGCGTGGCCAGGGAAACGCGGTCTTCCAGGGACAAACACCGGGACCGAAAGCGAAGCCCGTGCTGCTGGACAGGGCGGACGGAACGCTCGCCATCGGCGAGGCTGAGCCTCGGTCCAGCGGGGACTTTCACAGGGGTCTGGAGAAGAGCTGTCCGGGACCGGGCAGAAGGGAGCAGGGCAGGAGCCTGAAGGGTACCTAGTTTTAAGATGAAAATTACAGAGAAAGAGTTGTCAGAGAGTGAGAAGAACCAGTAAAATCCTGAGCCGCGGGGTCCGTGAAGGAGAGAGCTCCAGAGGGAGACAGAGCGGGCACCCATGGCCGGCGGGCGACATCGGGGGACAGCCACTGATTAGGGGCCCTCGGTGCGCACGAGACCCCGGCGCAGGGCTGCTGCCAGGAGCCGCCGCCAGGGGCGCACTCGGCACTAGCGAGGAGCCAGGCAGAGACCGCCGCAGGCCACGCCGCACCCGCGCCGACAGCGCTCGCCCCGGGAACCTCGCACGTCACAGCGAAACAGTGAGAAGATGATGCACTTGGGGCACTTGTTACTTTTGTTTGTTTTTAATATACTTTTAACTGTAGGTTTACATTATTTAACGTGTGATAATTGCTATATTTAAAAACCAGCTCCCAAAATGGCTGAAAATGTAACAACTGGTTCAAGAGCCAAGGAGCTGCTCCCAGCACACCACAGAGCACGACTGGGCCTGGGCCGCCTGCGACATGGTCACGTCTCCTTCCTGGTGGGTAAACGCTCCCTGCCCGCGCGCTCCCTGCCCGCACGCTCCCTGCCCCGTGGCCTGGCCGAGCCCAGCCTCAGGCCCGGTGCGTCGGTCACACCTGTCGCCTACGCTGAAAGACTGGCTCTTCCGATGGCACCCTCGCACAAGCAGCGCCATGTTTATGACGCGTGCTAATCGCACATGTAAAAACGCTGTGTGTCTTCGTCGCTCAGCAGCCCCCTCTCTCCTCCTGTCCCGTTTCCTCTAATGTGACATGCGGAACACCCCTGGAAGCATCCAGGGCCATTACTGTCCAAAGGCCACTGAGTTCAATGCAGTCTGTCACCTGACTGCTAAGACCGGCTCTTGAAAGTCATAGAGAGAAGAAATCATTTTGAAAGGTCTACTCGGAAATTCTAAACCGCCACAAAATCTACATAAGGTGAGATGCAAGAAAACTGTCTTGAGACCCAATATCCTTGGGCCACCCTTAGTTCTGGCCTCAAAGAGAGTGAAAAATGGGGCTTGCCTCCTAGTCCTCGGGGTTCCTGTTTTGTGGCCAAACGTCAGAGATTACAGAACAAACCGGCCAAAGAGCAGATGAAAAGCCGGTGGTGAAAATAATTAACGTTCTTGGTAAAGAAGAACTCAGCTATCAAGGGACATGAGCCAGTGGTAAGCTGAAGCCAAAAATAAACTAAAATAAAATGCCTTGGGGCATTACTGGAATTCTTGCTTACTTCAGGAAAGTTCCCTTGCCAAAGAACATCTCGAATCTGTAAAAACCTGAACCAGGAAACAGTGAAAAGATAGATTTGCAGGAATCTCTACAAAACTATAGCATCAGCATCCCAGTTCAGAAGCAAGTCAGTGCGTGAGTGAGAGGGTTGTCGGTGGCAGGTTAGAAGACGTGGCTCTTGTCCCGTTTTACCATGAGCCAGCTGAGCGGCCTTATGACAATGACTCTGCACCTCAGGGCCCCGTTCTCTTTAACATCAAGAAGGAAAAGTAAAGGCCCCTAACACGTTGCACTTTGAACCACTTTTCAGTATCTTTCGGCTCTGTCCCCAAATCTCCGAGATGAGTGGTGTCACAGCTCACTTAGGGCCACTGGGAAGCTAAACAATGAACTGAACAGAGTGGATCGCGAATGTGCGCAGGTGTGTTTCCTGGTGACCGGCTGCACCCTGGCGGCCACCTGGGAAGCCCCGTATGTCTGAACTGCTCCGATGTGAAGCCTCCGCCACCACAGCTGCAGGACAGAACACAGAGCAGGCCGGGGCTGCTCCTCCCGCTCCCCGAGCCCTGCTCGACGGGCCTGCGCCAGAACACCCCACGTCGTCCACGGCTGCCTCGCCTGCTCCGAACTACGGCGACAAGGACGTGCCTTTGAACCTCGGGGTCTGGAGGCATTCTCCCCACTCTGCAAAGCTTGAATGTACCGCAGGAGACGTGGTCCTACTTGGGTTTCGTTGTTGCGTTCCCCTCGCGTCATAAATAATTGGGTCGTCTCTTCAGGCCACGGAGGGATGGTCCTGCTAAGATCCCGCTCTCGTTCAGAGAAAGCCGATTTTTGCCAAGTAGACTTTTAAGAGTCCCTTTGTATGCACTTAATTTTAAAAATAAAAATTAAATTATAAAATAAAAATGGTCTGTACATCCACAACGCCTTCCCCAGGCCCAGCCTGGCGGCAGGCGCGAAGGCGTAACCTGCAATGCTAATGCTAGTTCCCACGTCTTGGGGTCCGTTCCCTTCAATGTCCACCCCCCACACACACACCGGCTCAAGGTCACGCCAGGTCTTCCTGCTCCCACCTCAAGGAGGTCTGGGATGACCGTCCCAGCTATGCAAGATGCAGGCGGGTGACCCTGATGCCCCTCTGGCTGGAGAAGTGGGACTGACATATGACTGGGAAGGGGCCCTCGGAGGGCCGTCTTCATGAAGTGCCCCTGAGGAAGCTACGCAGGAAACCCCTCTCTGCTGCAGTGTCCTCAAAGAGGCAGGTGGGAGAAAAGAAAGAGAAAATTCGTCTCCATGTACGAAAGCCAACTAAATACAGGTTAAAATTCAAAGCTCATATTTAAAACATATGACTTTTGACATGAAATTTCTGCTGATAATTCATTACTGGCCAAAAGCTGTGCAAATTAGTTGTTTTCAAAGGAACATTTTTTTGAAGTCTGAGTGACTGCAAAGTGATTAATATGATCCCATCCACATTTTTCTTACCATTAATTTTCCTTAGATCTTCCCCTTGAAATCAGGTTTTTGAAAGACTGTTAACTCTCACAGATCACAGGCAGCCTCCATTCTAAACGGACTGTCAGCCAGAAACCGAAAGTTCTAGAATATGGACTTTCCCCTACATTCTGCCTGGAGGACCAGCACCGGAACCCAGGGAAACGCTCCAAGTCTTCCGGAGCTCTAAGCAAGCAAACGGCATCCACTTTAACAGCACATAAACAGCAGGGTCCTGGCCACTGCCAGAAATTAAACTGGCCCCGTCCGTGGACCAGGCCAGGATGAGACACAGAAGTACATTGCGGCTGCACGCAGGGCTCACGCGCGTCACCCAGGGACAGACCCGAGGTTGTGCGGTAAGTCCTCTGGCGTGAAATTCCCAAAGGTCTTTAAAAAATAAAAATTAAAAACTTTTATGAAGAGCGTGTTGGGCTTCAGAAGTTCCAGTGAGTGTCACGTTAATCCGGGACTAAATGCCAGCACCGGCCTCCCGGGGGACCTGGAGGCGGCCCCGGCAGGCGGACACCTGGAGGCTCAGCACGGAGCCGGGCATGGGGGAGGGAAGAGTGTCACCCGGCACGTCTGCAGCACTCCGTGGAGTCGCCAGGCCACAGCGCAGTAGGAAATGCCCGCGGAACCACCTCTCAAAACGTGCAGCCTGAGAGATCAGTAGAATGCCGAACCCATCTGAGGAAACTGAGGCTCAGAAAGACCGAAACGCTCCCCCAAACCATGCGGAACCGGGGTGTGCCCGGCCCAGAAGGCCGGTTCCGCATGGTTTGGGGCCGGGCACCCCGTGGGGCTGTCCGCGCCCCCTGCCTCGCCGAGGTGGAAGGCAGGACGCCAGGGCTGACAGGCCAGCACCAGGACGTGGGCCTCGGAGCTGCCACGTGCCAACTCACCACCCCCGCGAGAACGGGGCTTCTCGAGCTGAGGATTCCTCACGCAGGGCGGAGGTGGCGCGCGGTGGGAGAGACGCAGGAGCGGCTGGCACGGGGCGCACGCTCGGCGTGCTTAGGGCTGCTGAAGCCCGCGCTCGTCCAGTCCGTTGGGTGGGGACATGGGGCACTGGACTGGGAGAGGTGGCAGCTGACAGACTCTTCCTTCAAAGTGTCTCCCAGGTACAGGCATCAGTGGAGCTGCCAGGTGAGGAAACTGAGGCACAGAGAAGACACTTGCCAGAGGTCACGCAGGCCATCAGTGGGAACCCAGGACTCCCATCTGCGCGGCCGGCTACCGCCCTTGACCGTCACATGCAACAGATGACGTCGAGGAGACTAGGATGGACACTCGCTGCCCAGTACTCGTGACTCACTGTCGCTATAACGGTTTTATTTCTAGATACACTAACTTGCGAATGGTAACTTGAGGGCAGATGGGAGTTTTCATGGAAGTGAGTGGGAGAAACACGGTCTGATGCAGTTTGGGGTCTTTGGATAACTAGGTGTTCGCAGGAATCTTTTCCTGGGGGTTAGCGGTTCAGGTAATCGTCCTGCCCCTTTGCCCACAGAGGGCTGTGGAGACGCTATGACAGGGGGCGGGCGGGGGGGCGGTCTATGTGTCCTGTCACCCTCAGGACACACGCTTTGCGTGATGCGGTGTTAACTTTATGTGTCAACCCAACTGGGTCACAGGGTGCCCAGGTATTGCTTCAACATGACTTCAGGTGTGTCTGCAGGTGGTTCCCAACGGCATCAGGACTCGAATGGGCGGATTAAGCAGAGCAATCGCCCGCCCCGCTGGATGGGCACCTCCCGGTCCCTATGGGCCCAGACAGAGCAGGAAGGCGGAGGGGAGGAGAACTCGCCCCCTCTGCCGACTGCCCACGCTGGACATTCGTGTCCTGCCCTTGGGCTGGGGCTCCCACCGCCAGCTCTCCTGGTCTCCAGCTTGCAGATGACAGACTGTGGAAGCACCCAGCCTCCACGAGCACGTGAGCCAATACCTCATACTAAATCTCCTGACAGAGCGATAGATTGATAGATGATGGACGATAGACAGGTGATAGACAGGTGAAAGACAGACAGAAAAACAGACATGGAAAGGTTTTGTTACCCTGAGTAATGCACGTGGCCCTCCATTCTCTCCCTCCATACACGCCCCTTCCCCTGCCCATCCATAAAAGGACTTCAGGACGCGAGTGCATTCGTTAACTACGATTCCTGAGTGGGGGCGGGGGGAATAAAGAAAACAAAGTTCCTGATAATCAGTCATTCTGATGTACAATAAAGGCGCTGTCACGAGGTTCACCTTGATTGAGGCTCTTCCTGAACCGACCTCCGCCTGGCAGGGTGGCCATCTCCCCGGGCCCCGCTCTTCACCCAGTCACCCACGTGTCTGCCATTTCCCAACACACCCTGGCCTCAGTGACCCTCCTGCTGGCCTCCCTGAAACCCCCGTCCTGCCGGTAACTAATTCATAACCAGGAGCAGAGCTTGCCAATACCAGTTTCAGGAAAAAAGCAATTTTCTATCCACATGCCTAGAATAACTCAATTCGTTTCATTTCGGGTATAGTTACCTGTTGTCACGAGCTCTGTCAGAAAAGCCAAAGTCATTTATGTCGTGGGACTTTGCAGAAACGCCAGGGGGAAATGGGAGCGATCAACACATGTCCCTTAACTACTGCGCATGCCTCTTCCGATAACCCCAAGTTCATTCTGTGCTGTACCCAGAGCCTCTTCCTCGGAGCAGTTCCAGGGGTGGCCCCACCAACACTCCCACTCAAGGGGACCTGCACACACTCTCCACCCACCTACCCCTGGTCGGCTGGCTGCCTCCGGCTACTCTAGCCTCCCCCTTCTCATGTGAAAAATCTAGGGCTAGGAGAGGTCTGTGAAGACAGAATTCCTTCTCCTGGGTGCAGTCCTGGTATTGTCTCTCATCGACAGAGACTTCAGGCCAGTCCCTAACGATGCTGTCCTGGAGACACGTGGCACCCCGGCCTCCCACAGAGGACAGACGCTCGCAAGTCCAGCAGCAGGCGGAATGGCTTGTCCGGCCCTGCCTTGCCAGCGACTGATCCCCAAGCCTCGACATGAAATTGGCATTGACCTGAGAGCACTGACCTGACGTCTGCCATTTACAAGAGAGGAACGCCTTGTTCCACGAGACAGACCGCAGTCTGCTCTGCTCGAATGAGAGCAAAACTTAGCAGGTGCAATGAAAGATTTGTTCTCTTTTCTAAATAAAAATAGCACAGGGCTCTGCATTCTGTCTAGAACCACCCTTACCAGAAAAAGAAAAAGATAAAAAAAGAAGGACGGATCGTCTAGGTGTGCCTTGCGGACTGCACGGGGGACAGCCCAAGAGGCCATTTGGACAAGATAAACATCACAGGCTGAGCAGAACAGCCTGATGCCAAAGGGCTGTGTCAGCAGGAAGCCCCGCCCACTCCAGGAAGACCCCGCCCCACACGCCAAGCCGGGCTCTGCTCTGTCAATTCTGTAAGTGGGCTGAGGGTAGTGTTATCGACGCTTTTATCAATCTTCCCTTAGCTTTTCTCTAGATCATCAATTTCTTTGGATTACCAATGACACAGATGATAATCAGCTGTGACGCTAAGGTGACGTCCCAAGCCCGCATCGGGCTGTGGCAGCTTGTCAGTGCTCCGCCTCTGCCGGGTCCCTTCCAGGCCTCACCCTCCAGCTTTTCTGTAATTGTGAGGATGACCAGACAGCCTTCCAAGACGTCACTTTCATTCTTGCAACGACGGCTGGCATTGAATTATTCTACACTGGTTCACTTGTACCAGTTGTTAAAATACCGAACTAAACCTACATGAGTTAAATACCCTGAATCGCCATAAGGCACGTCCACCCCTATGGCCACCACCCCCGCCGGCACGGTGCTCACTGCTACCCAGAAACCCTGACACACAGAGACCCCTGCGAGAGACGCGCCGGCTCACAGAGTCCCTGCTTACTGCTCGGCATCTGTGTACTTCCTGTTGGCAAATATTTTAATATCACCCCACCTGCAACCAGCAGTGCTGATTCACACCGCTCCTGAGCTGACGTGTAACTGCTCTTGAACCGTCTGCAGCACGTAATGTGGAGAAAACAGTGTCTCTTTCTTCATTTTGTAAACGAAACGGAGATGCATCCTCGGTAGTCACCCACCGGATGGATACATTACATTTCCCTTCTTGCAACTCAAGAGTCCACAGGCGAAGCCTACTGTAGCCCCAGCCAAAGCTGAAGCCCCAAACCAGGGGAACCCCAGGCATCACCAGGGTTCAGTTACCACTCCCCCAAGATGACTACGAGCCACACTTCACAAGTAAAGTCCCGAGCTCGGTTTCCAGCCAGGCCATCTGCTGAGAACCTGGCAGGTCACAACTGCTTCCAGATCTGCAGAGTGGAGATTCTGACGTCCAGCCTAGCAAGTAACAGCCAGGGTTCAGAGAAAGCAAACCATGACAGCATTTTTTTTCAACTGGAAAATACAGCATTCAGTTAAGACAATGAGTGTTCTTATTTTATTTTTTTTAAGCAGGGCTTTTGATTTTTTTAAGCTTATTTTTTAAGTGAGTCTTTTGAAATTACTCAAATCAAACTGTACTAGTAGCCTTTGCCATGATAAGAATCTCGAAATCTTAGCTGCTTACAGCATAACGTTTACTCTCCTGCTCAGAGGTTGATCTACTCGTGACCACGCGAGCTCCGGTCTCCACGCCACTGCTGTCCCCTCAGTCCAGGGAGCAGCCTGCAGGGTGTCACCTCTATCTCCGGCAGAGGGAAGAGCAGCTGCATGTAAAGGTTCCGCCGTGACCGAGCATGTGTTAATTTGCTCATGCTCCATCACCAAAGAAGTCACACAACCAAACCTGACAAAGAGACAGGGGGATGTACCCCACCTATGGAGCAATGACGACAGTCATGTGGCCACAAGTGGGACACATGACCCGCCCGCGGGACGTGGCGTAAAGAGCTGGAGGCCACGATGCAACCTGTGGCTCCGATGCTGCCCCCTGGTTCTCCACTTCACCAGCCTCCCCGCTGCCCAGGCGTGTGGCCTCCATCAACATCGAGCTCCGAGTCCGAACATCCGGCGACTCCCCCGAGCCAGCCTGCTTGGTCCTCGCCATCCTCACTCACAGGCCCCTCTGCTTTTTCTGGATTTGAAAAAGGAAAAGACAAGCAGAACGTGGAGATTCTCCAGTCGCTGCTCACGTGACCCTAGGGGGACTCGGGAGTGGGAGGGAGGCAAATGGAATGTCCTACGAAACACCAAAGCTGTCGGAAGACCTGGGGAACGTTCTCAAGGGGTTTCTGAGCCAGGACCTGCTCTTGCCCCACCCTACGTCAGTGCCCAATGAACACCCCATGAGCTCTGGCCAGGCAGGGGCCTGGCACTGGGGATGAAAACGACCCAGAACCTTCCCCAGAGACGCGGTCTGATGGACGAAGCTACCGCACGCGCGAGCGTTTGCCACACACTGCGGTGGGCGATGTCATAAAGGACCGCTGCCCATGCCAGGCCCACCCAGGGGGCTGCAGCCAGGCGCCCTCTGCACCGCGCCCGAGTGCCCCTGCTCCAGCTGGGCCCACACGTCTGGGCCTGTGCTCGATGTTCACCCCGCCGTGTCCTCTGAGACACCCCCGTTCGTCCGCTTCAGCCGCGCCCATCTCTGAGGTCCCACACGGATGCGTCGACCTGCACTGGGCCAGTGTCCACGGGGAACACGCAGAGTTTCAACGGTCTTCACAGGGACGTCCCTGAGAACTACCGTTTCCTCAGCGATGGAATCGTGGTGACGCGTTTTAGGGACGGTGGCCGATAAGCTGCCATCCCCGCCTCACTCCCAGACTGCTCCTGGCAGCGGCCGGGGTGCAGTGATCAGGCGGGCGGAGCCCACACGAGGGGAGGGGTGGCCTCGGAGAGCCCGGGCCTCCCCTGGGCGCTGCATTAAGCAGTGGGGTCCATCTGTCAGGAGCAGCTGGAGAAGTCTTATTAGGAATTAGTGAAAATGTCTGAGTTGGTATTAGCCTTCAAAATGATTTATTTTCGAGGCTCTTGCTCAAAGTGTTTCCTTATATTTTCTTCGGTTTATAAATGGAGATCACGGTAGGTTGACTGGTGTCCCCAAAAAATTCACATCCATCTGGAACCTCAGATGTGATGTTATTTGGAAATACGAGTCTTTGTGGACGTAGTTAGTTGAGACGAAGTCATGCGAGACTAAGATGACCCCCAATCCCAGGACTGGCGTCATTACGAGAAAGAGGAGGAAGAATCAGACACACCGGGAAGAGGCCAGATGAAGACAGAGGAGAGACGGGGGATGGAGCTGCAAGATGTGGGTGGCCCGGGGTGGCCGGCAACCACGGAGGCCAGTGCGAGGCAAGGAAGAGCCCCCAAAGCCGGCCGAGGGAGCGCATCCCTCTCGGAAGCTTCCTGCCGGGGTCCTGGCATTTCAAACTGCAGGAGGAGAGATTTATGGATCTTTAAAAAAAAATTACTGTTTCTGAAGCCAATATCAGTCACTCTGGAGTGAGTCCTATGTCCAATGCTCCTCTCTCGAGTGCATTCGTCTGCAGGAGGCCATGGATAAGGCCCCAGAATCCCTCCCCACTGCCCGGGGTGCCATCGGTTCAAACAAAGCAGATGCAGAAGCCCGCTGAAACGCCCCGCCCTCTCTGGGAGAGCTATCCTCGAAGCTCACGGTTACCCGAGGAAACGCTGTGAGTTCTGACGCACGGTGTCAGCCTCGCTGTGTCCAGCTCAAGTATTAAAAAATGGAAATGATGATTTCAGGCTTTAGAATTTGATTTTCCTCAGAGTCAAGTGACAGGAACTCTAATTTCAAGCAATCAAAAGTCATAATTAAGTGTTTGCGCTTCCAGGTCCAGGGGAGAAAGGCGCATGGAGTCTTGATGCAGCGGCAGGAGCCAGCAAGGTGGGCTCGCAGCTCGCCCGAGGGGGAGCTGACGGCAGCAGCACACTGGTCCACAAGTCGGAGGGACGCACAACCGTCCGCGTCCGCCCCCACGGCGCCTGGTCAGGGGCCAGGCAGCGTCTCCAGGATCCATCTCTTTTTGCACAAAAGAGGGTGATTCTGAGGATTAAATTTTACAAATGCAGGTGATTTTTTTTTTTTTTTGTAAAAACACAAGCACTCTCCTAAATGCTTTATTCTGACTCGATTCATGAAGAGACCATTCGCACGGCACCTTCCCAGACACTAACTCATCGGGCCTCACAGCCACTGTGCAAGGACGGTCCATTAATTACAGCTCGCCCGAGAAAATCAAAGCTCAGATTAATTACATCCTTCACCCAGATTCAGTTCATGGAAGAGAAGAAATCAAATCTAAGTGCTCTCGCTTCGCATTTCAAGTTTTCCAGTCTCCAGGCTGCTTCTCACCCAATCAAGCGTTTTGTTGTTGTTGTTCTAATTGCTAATATTTGGGGCAAGGGGGGCTGGGGGCTGCTGACTGCAAGGAGGGTGCGACCTCAACATGAAAGGACAGGAGCTCGTTTTCCGCGGCCGTCACCCCCCAGTGACCTGCCCGCGGAAACAAACCTGAGTGCACTGCTAATGCACGGGTCCCGAGAGCACGTTGGTACACGTCAGATAAGAGATGGATGTGAAATACACACTAGTCTTGGGGACAGGGTGGGGTGACGCAGCAACGACACAGGCCGTGGAGGCGAGGGCTGCTCTGGACAGCTGGGGAGGGTCGGACCTGCAGGACCGGCTCCGTTCTGCGGATGGAACGTCCCGCGGCCACAGGGCACGCAGCCTCCAGCTGGCCGGCATGGCTCGGGACATTTCTTTAGATCGTTCAGCTCCTTTGCTCTAATTTTCTGCTCATCAAGCAATCTTCAGATCTGTAATTCGGTCTCTTGAGTGAAGTCTGGAAAAGGGCCTTGCAAATGTCTGATCATTTTTATCCTTGATCAAAACTCCTCGACGTTTCCCCGTCGCCCTGCATGGCAAACCACGTCTGTCTCCTGTCAAAGCCCATACGATAAACCCCTCCTTGTCCAGGACTGCTCGACACCCCCACTGCGAGACATCTGTGTTCCAGACACGAGGAGCCCTGCGGTCCCTCCAGACACCCGCGCGGCTTCCCCTCCAGGCCCGCGGACGCTGTGCTCTCTGCCAGGAACTGCTCCCCAGCGGCTCCCGGGGAACTCGCCTGAGTGCCCGTTCCCCAGGAAGGCTGGAACCAGGACCCTCGGACACGCTGGCACGGCACCTGGCCTTAACTCCAGCACAGCCCGTTTATCTGCTCCTCGGTCCCGCCAGCGCGTGCTCGACTTGAGGGGAGGAGGGTCACATTTGTCACCGCGTCCCCCACAGGGTTCAGCGCCAGGGGCTTAACGGACGCGCCACCGCATCTGCGGACAAGTGAAGAGTGGAGTCCTGGGTCCTGACCCGACGCTCTCCCCGTGACCACCACCAGGCCTGAGCCCAGAGCGCGATCTCTGGCGCGTTCATGCTTCTGCCACTGCAAAACCTGGGAGCCCTTCCGTCAGGGCGTCAAAACCACAGCCTGAGACCGGAGCCGACTGAAAACGTCTCCCGAGGTGACCGCGCCGGAGCGGTGGACCGGCTCCCTGCGGGCACGCTGGCTGTGGCGGGGGCGGGGCCTGCCCGGAGGGGGCGGGGCCTGCCCGGAGGGCGTGAGGGCGCTCCCCCCACCCCGCCCGCAGGGCCGGTGCCCCCGGGTCACGCGGAACGGAGCGCGGGCGACACAGCCCCGCTTTCCAGCTCGTCACACACCTGGGTTCACGCGCAGGACCTGCCACAGAAGGACGTTAGGGAAGTGACGAGTGGAACGAGTGATTCCTCACTCTCCAAGGCGCCTTTGAGGTTGAAGAATCGATGTAACTTAAAAGTCTACGGGGCCATGCTGTCACTCAACTGGACCAAAAACAAAACAAAAAACTCTAAAAAGAAACAGTTCAAGAACTTTCTACTGATTCAAAACGTCCTTGAGCCCTGGGAAAGGCCAGAAGCAGAACTGGAAACAGGCGGGGCACGGAGCGCTGCCGCCCCCGACGAGAGCCGGGTCCCCCGCGCGGCCCTGCGCTGGCGCCCGGCGAGGCCCCCGCGCGCGCCGTGTCCTGCTGGCAGCTTCCCGGAGCGCGCCGCAAAGCCACTCGGCCTCTCCCAGGGGACGGGGGAGGCGCGCAGGGCTCCGCCCGCTGGTGCGGGGTCTCGCGCCCAGGACCCCTCGCCCTGGGCAGGCCCTCGCCAGTGCACACAGTGAGCACCTGCCCCGCGCCGGGCAACTCACAGTCTCTCACCCTCACAGCCGACAGTGTCCCCACTTTACCAGCGAGGGACGGGGGGTCGGGGGCCCGGGTGACTTGTGGACGAGGACCTCACACTGGGCTCTCAGCAGCACCACCTGCCCGCGAGGTGCCTGCCCCGACCGGCCCTCGGCGGCCTTCACAGTCTCACTCCCCAGAGCAAACGCCACGGCGCGCTCATCAGACCCTGCTCCCTGCCGAATGCACACGCACACGCGCGCACACACACACTGGCACGTGTGTGCTCCAGTGTGCCTTCCTTTTGTATCTTAACTATTTTTATCATCTTGTATTTGTTTGTTATAAATATATATTTAACTTAATGTTAAACATATATTAAATAATGGCCGCAATTTAACATAATAAAGATTATATTTATCGCTGTGTCATATTTTATGTTAACTCTATTTTTAGAAACTACAGGCTATAGATAAGTGTAAAGTCCAGCTCCTGGAATCAAGAGTCATCTGACAGGAGATGTGACTAAGGAGGAACATGAAAAGATTCCGCAGTGCCAGTCAGCTCGGTGCTCAAGACGAGTCGACAACATGAGGCCATGATGGGCAGACCGGCGTGGGTCAGAGTTCACTGGCAGGAACGCAGTGACTCACAAAGCAAGAGCAGTCCAGTCTCGCCTGACTGGACTGGCCCCGCCCAGGGGCACAGCATGACGGGCACGAGGGGCACCCGCCACCTGGGGCACATCCGGGGCTGGCCATCAGGAGTGTGACGAGTCTAGAGGCCATTTATTAAGAAATGACTGACAATAAGAAGAAGAATTTTATACCAACAAGTCAATGTAGACCTTGTTAAAATACAGAATTGTGAGAATTGTGAGAACATCGTATATATGGGTTTGTGGGAAACAAAAATGTGCTAATAGGAGTTTCCTGAAATATCAAAAAACGAGGTAGCTGAAAACAATTTCAACCAAACTCCCTGCTTTGAAGACCCTCCTTCCAGAAAAGACTGATCGGATGCCAGACATCTCCAGAACAGTAATTTCAGAAGACATTATGCACCCAAAGTTCTTTGAGCCTGGGGCAGCAAAATCACTGATGTAAACAGCAGACCCACAAATTACTCACCCCAAGAAAAGTGCCAATACCACACCCACCGAGCATCTCCACGCTGAAGGAAGTGCGTGGGCATCCCAGATGGCGCGTGGAAGACTCATTAAGTAACTACTTTTCTCAAGAACCTGTCACTGGAACTGCAACTGATTTTGATTCTTGTTTCATCTCTTATTTCTTACCAAGCAAAAGCATTTGTGTGTGTGTGTGTGTGTGTGTGTGTGTGTGTTAGAGAGAGAACACCATTGAGGATTATCTAAATTTATCATCTCTTCCTCAGTACACACTTCCATTCCATTTTCCTTTGCTTGATGAGAAGTGTCATCTTCTTCAATCTCCCCAGTGAATTCTGATGGTCACTCGAGACTCCTCCATCTCCTTTGCCATTCCCAAGTCCAATTGATGATAAATCTTTCCAAATTTACTCTCCTAAATACCATTCTAAGTTGCTACCTCTTACGCCTACGCAGCCAGCATCTTAGCTTAGGTTTTTCAACACATGTCACCTGGATCCTCAGTGGCCTTCTAAGTAGTCCCTGGCTTCCAGGATGGACCCCGTTCAGTCCACTGTCCTTTCTATCACCAAAGTAATTCTTCTAAAAGTCAAACCTAAACACACCATAACTCTTATTAAAATCCATCAACAACTCTCTATAATGACAAAACCCAAGTTTCTCACAACAGCAAACAGGGCCCCGTCTGACTTATCTCTAGATCACCTCCAGACTGCTGACCCCTTTCCCTACCCGTGGAAGCTTCCGCCCACACCCCCACTCCGGGCACATGTCCCTAAGTGTTCAGACGTGCGTCCTTCTGCCAGCCCCGCCAGCCCCACGCCCCCCGGCTCTGCCACCTCCTCCTCACACCCTACGTACAGCGTCTCCACGCTGAGCACCTGCTCTGGAGCGTGGGCTCTCACAGGAGTCTGATCAGGAGAGACTGGAGACTTGGTCCAATCGTGTTCCAGAGGTTAGAACTATAGCTACCTGGAAGTGTATATGGGCATGAAGTTGAAACAAAATCATGCCTTCAGAGGGAGTCATCGCCTGAGGAGAGAAGAAGCCAGGGAGGAGCGTGGGGGATGCCTGCACCTGACAGGCCGAGACCCCGGCCGCCCCTCTGAAGGCGGGACGTGGACTGAGGAGGGGCGCAGGGGTGCGCACAGCTCTCAAAAGCAACATCAATGGTACTGGAGGGAGGAGGTCTTAACGTTTTACTTATCTTCCCTTAACAATATCGTGATTAACGTTCCTTGTGTCCCTGAGTAGCCCATTTCTGCTATTTCTCATGTGCCACTGAAACCTGCTATCAAAGATATTCCCAAATCGCCATAAGATTTCTTTTCAGCTCAATAAGAATCACATTTTCAACTTGGATTTGTGAGTCTTGACTTGGGATCATTGACTCAAAGATGTCTTCCTCGCCACCAAGATCACACACGACTCCCTTTTTATCGCAGACAGCGTCATCTACTCTCCACCACTGAAACATCTCATCCATTATATTCAGATGATTTCTTGAGCTGTTTTTTCTGTATTAGTTGCAACCTTTTATCCTCTAAATAAAATAAATGCAACTGATAGTTGCTAACCACACCTTCCCTTGCCAGGGTTTGGGTTCACATTTCTGCTCCAAAATTCCCAACTCTGTAGTCACTTTGCAAGACAGTTGACTCTTTGCACGCATTTCCACAACAGGCCGTCATTCCCGGGGCCACCACCCCCATTCGGAGGCAGTGGCCAGCATCACTTTGCCAACTGGGTGGGGTCACCACTGGCTTCCTCCGGCAGGGCTAGCCGCTCTCCAGCTAGTTCTTCAGACATAAGCTAAAGCATAATACACACATCTTTTCATAAACTCGAAGTGGCAGACGCATGTCTCGGATTTATAGCGTGGACTCATGCAGGGCACAGGCACATTCTGTCTTGCTGGACAGCGCCTCACACACGCGATGAAATTAGAAGGACCCTTCAGTCGAGAGCCTTCTCTCTCATGTCAACACAGTGTCTGTTTCGTTCCTTTGTTCCCTTTTCTCGTGCCTCGATCCCCTCATCATGATCCTACTCCCGCCCCTCCCCACAGTGCCCGGAGCCGGCAGTCTGGGGGCCACGTCCCGGCGCCCTCGCGGCTGCTGCTGTCCTGCTTCCCCGGTCTCTGCTTTCCCCTAGGACCTCCACTGCCTCTCCCCGCTCACACCTCACGTGGCAGGCGCCCTCCCGCGTTCCCAGGGCGTCTGCCTTGCTCCGAGGGTCTGCGCACACGTGAGATTTCAGCCGCCGCACAGGGTGACTGTTCCTCCACGCTCCCCCTCCTCCCTGAGGTCCAGCCTTGCGCACTGGCCGAGTTCGGGAGCTTGGAGCCAGTGCACGTTCATAAATTTTAAATGGAACTCTCAGGGGTTCTTCCAAGATGCTGCCGAACTTGCCTGTGGAAAGTCGTCTCTTTAAAAACTGCTTTAAATTCAGTTTTCTCCATATTGTTGTTTGTTGCCTCAAACTATCTTTCAGCAAAAGCATTTTTCTTCCACGAATAAAAATTTCAAACACTGTAACGGGAACATTAAACCCGGCTTCACCTGGCTCTCCCTCTGCCACAGGCCTTGCATCAAAAGCCCTGACGGCAGCACGAACCTTTTTTTTATCTTTTTATAAGAAACTTGTTTACAGAAATCTATGAAATGAAGGGTTCTGCCCCCCACACTTGGGTCATGTGGCCAAGAGTGATTTGCATCTAACTACTGTGACTCAGGTTTCACTAGCTGGTGGCTCTGTGGACAGCAACGTGAATTCTGCAGTGAATTGGTCACGCGAGGTGTGAGGGGACGGGGTTCCTCATACCGTGGGGCTTTATGTTCTTTTATTCATTTTGGTTGTGCATGCAGAAAATTAACATTATTTTCACTTCTTAAAAAAGTAAATAGCTTGTCGTTTTTCTTTTAGAATTCATGCTTGTCACCATTAAAACTTCTTGTAATTCCAAAACGTTAGCGATGTCACCTCCAAGTCAACGTTAAGTGAAAGGTCACAGTTACTGGAAGAAAAACCTAAAACTTCCTGGACTTCTCCTGAGAACAGCCAAGGTAGGAAGTTTCCTTAAGCGCCATTTCTGATGGCGAGCGCCCATCCCGCTCCTCGCACGGCCCCAAACTAGGAAGAGCTTGAGGCTGCAGGTGGCGCTTCCACACATCGGCGCAGGGAGCAACTTAAATCCCCCAGTGTCCCATGAAAGGGACGCTGCACTTGGCCTTCCTGGGCCTATGGTGGCCACGTGGTTTTCTGCAATAGACAATGATACCAAACGAGGCCACAAAGTCACAACGAGCCAATGCTGTGACTAGAGAAATGTGTCTCATGTCCTTCGTTCAAAATCGTTAATAGCGAATTGGGTCCAGAACTTAATGATTTAGAGAAGCACACACACGACTTTTGGTTGACTTTGCGGGTCCGCCTCCAGGATTCCCCTTCAGGATCTGTTTGGGTGAATTTCTTTCCTGTCCCTTCTCAGTCCGCACCTGCCCCTCTCGTCATCTGCCCCACCCTCACTCCATTTTGCCGACGCCATGAGCTCCCCCTGGAGCCAGGGCCCCCGGTGCGGAGCTTCTCGTGCAAGGCCTGAGAGCACTGCTGATGCGGAACCGCCTCCTGTGCACGCCCCTGGGGACCCGCACCCCGGAGCACGGGTCCCCGGAGGCCGTGGCAGAGCCTGTACTACACCCACGGCGCAGGATGGGACGGGCCACTGGCAGAATCTCCATAACGTCTGTATCACTTGAGGCATGCTTTTTCCAGGAACCATGTAAAGAAATCCCCAAACTGCCCAGTTTTAAGTCACTCACTTTAGAGCTCGAAAAGTAAGTGTTTTCCCTTCCCCCTCTTGCCTCATCTCCCCAGCACGACGGCCGAAGTGAGCCTGTCCACTAAATCCTGATGTGAGGCAAGAACGAATGTCTGTGACTGTGACAGCTGGCAGAGTTTAATGCTGTTCCGAAAACGCAGTGTGGCGTTCCAGGTGTGGCGGTGATCACGGCCTTGAAAGAACGTTCGCTCACTTCCTGTTGGAAGAGCCAACTCCATCGGCTCTGGCTCTCTTCCACTGTGTCAGCTGCGCAAATGCACAAAAATAAATAAAACTTTCCACGGTCTCTCAGCAAAGACAGCAATGGATTAAAGCTACCTGCCAGCAGAATAATGCAGCAATATCAGAGGACACGCCATAACGGTTAATAACACCGAAAATGAATCAGAATGTGTGAGAGTGTTCCCACTGCAAGCAGATGGCACTCATCCATTTTAAGGAAATTCTCAGGGATTCATAATTGCCTGGAAAAAGACGCAGCGAGATCATGTCGTAACTGGAGTAGAATCTTGTTTGAAACAGAGTTGAGAGGACAGCTAATTCAGGTCTCTCGGTGCCATCACGTTGCACGGCTCATACTGGGGAATGCAACTTAACCGATGCTTTAGATGCAACAGGATGCTCGGCAGTTCGCGGTAAGTTGTTCTGGACGTTTACTTTTTCGACTGAATGTTCGTGTTACTTACGATGGAAGCTGAACACGTTCTCTTGGGGGAAAAGTCCGTCTGGATGCTCCAGAGTGTGAAAGCTTCACCTCCATCAGGAAAGAGTGGACCACAAACATTCCTCTCCCAGGGGCCATGTGGTCTATTCCCTTTCCAGCTCTCCACTGGAAAAAGGACAGTCTTCTATTGCACGGGAGTGTGACCTGGAGGTCCCCAGGGGCCACACGCAAGGGCCTCATGCGGGCCAAGCATGAGCTGATGGAGTGAGACCTGGAAAGACGCTTTACCCCCTGCTCTGCCTAGCTGGCCAGCAACCCCACGTCCTGCCCCATCTAGCAGGTTCACGGTCTGAGTCCACGCACCTCAAACCACGGCGGGGCGCGTCCTAAGGAGAACGCACACTGTCGCGCCCACTGGCTCGAAGCGGTGTTCCCCAAGGCAGGTGGCACGCACGGAATGTCACACACGGGACGCGAACCGCTGCTGCTTGGGGAAAACGCTCCTAAGAAACGCTGCAGGGTGCAAGCACTGAGGGCACAGAGCCTGTCTGGTCCACGGCCGCGTCCCCGGCTCCAGGAACGGACTGCTGGTGCACATTTACTCAACAGGGAAGTAACTGGTGTGTGTGTGCACGCACGTCACATGTGTCTCTCTTCCAGGGTCGCTCATGCTGGCAATTACTTTGTTTCCTGGCAAACAGTTCTGACATATGTTGGTTAATGAAAGGCGTGCAAGTAAAAACACACTTGCCATGAAAAAACAGAGGTAACATGCCGGCCGTTCAAAAGCACGTCATCACCACGGCCCAAGGAGCCTCGAGAACATGGCCAGTGGGGAAAAATAAAACGGTAACGACCAGTCAGCAGTAGGGACTGGTGAATTGGTAAAGTCCTTGGACTATATAAAAGGCACAGAAGCCCACTCAGGCCGGGGCCTGATGGCGGCTGGAAGAAGGGGTGACCATGAGAAGGGTCAAAGCACAACCGGGGAGAGATCGAGCCTCTGTGGGTGAGGCTGCCCCCGCTTCCGCCATGCGCTGGCTCGGACACCAGTCCCAGTGGCAAACCAACTGGGCAGTTTCGCCAAATCGTGCCCCGAGCTGATCCCACACGCCCAGGTCATACGGCGGACGTGGACAGTGTCGCGGTAAGTGGCTCTCGGTGTCCCCTCTCACACGCCGGCTCCGGCTTCCCCCACGCGCGAGGAAGGGCTCGCGGGGTTTACCTTCCCGCCCACTTTACCACCTGCTGCACAGACGCGGGCTTCCGGCCGTTTTCCAACACCTTAGCCTGATGCACACGGCCAGCCCAGGTGATTACAGGACTGAAGAACACAAATATGAGATCAAAATGCGCCTTAGGAATATGAGCGCAGGAAAGTCTGTCTTTATGAACTTATCTGTGAGAAAAACTCTAGCAAAAGGTTTTTCTGAGCAAAGACATTAACATGAAAGGGAAAGACGTTAGCTCATAGGGTAAGCTTTCTGGTCTATTAAACTGCTCCACTGTAAATAAGTAACATATAAATATAGTACCTTGGCATATGAGTATTTAAAAGTCGGTATTAAAAATCCTATCAACTTAAAGGGCAATCACACTCCGTTACAGTCGATGAAGATGAACAGGCAGTGAATCAGCAACTGGACATTATTAAAGGCTAGAGAATGGCACTCACGATGACGCAAGAGACAAAGAGAGCCTTGAGGAAGGGCACACTGACAGATGTCATGAGCAGCTGGTTCAACACTGCGCGGGCCACGCGGTCACGGGAACAAGCCGGCAGGGGCTGCGACAGGAGATTGTGCCCAGTGGAAAAGACCGCGTGAGAAGCTAGGCTGGTACCCGGGCCACTGTCTCCATGAAGCAGAATAAGAAAATTCCAGCAACACAACGAACCAGTCACAGCTGGTGATAGTCAGCCTGTTCCAAGAAAATGTGCTGACTTACCCTGGAGTCATCATATGATCCGGTCCCAAAGCCGCCAGGTGATCTTCCAGTGACAGTCCATAACCTGCACTCCAATAAGCATGTTTTCCAGAAACACACTCTTTTACGAGGGTCACATAGCCAGATACCTGGATTTCTCCCAGTCCCTATCTAAGTTTTGTAAAATTTATGTATAGTACAATAAGCAGCAATTTATAATTATTTCTACTTCACTATTGTAGTAAAGAGATCTTCATTTCAAAGCAAATCAAATGGCAGAAATGTGGCTGCCACACTGTGAAGATCACACTAATGCATCACGGTGAAGCTGGCTGGTCACACCCTCCAATGGCCCTGACCCCCAGGAGCAAGCAGGAGCTCAGGACCAGGGGTTAGCCACACGGCCACAGGGCCCGAGAGCCCCCAGGACGGGGACGGGACGGGCTGCCCGAGCAGGCGCGGTGCTCACCATCCTGATGGAAGTTCTGACCTCGCAGACCCTGCGAGGGGCTCGGACAGGACCATGAAGACAACTGCTATTAGACACAAGGTGCCTGCAGCAAGGACTGTGCCAAAGTCATCATCCGGTCCCCAGACACCAGGGCCGCACAGCAGGCATCCAATAAGTACCTGCTGAAAACGGGTAGGCCAATGGTTTTAGCAGCTGGAAGCATTTTTCATTAAAAACGAACAATATAATTTCATCTGATCTTTTAAAAAGTTTAGTACCAAAATCATAACCACTGATATAAATCACGACGCTGTGATTAATTACTCTGTTTCACTCCACTGTCCCTAATGAGCCATCAAAATAAATAAAATAAATCACATCTCTTCCACTCCCTCACTAAATGGCCACATCCGTGATAAGTCAAAGGCACGTCCCCTTAACTCTCTGAACAGAGTACGTGCCTGGGAACAAAAAGCTGTGTCCTGTTTTCAAGGGATTGCCTGACTTCCTTCAAAATTATCTACCTGAAGAAAAACGAGAGCCATTTCTGCAACGAAGACCGCGTCGGGCCGTGTCTGAGGAGGCCCCTGGGCGGCGGCGGCGGCTCGCCTCTCCTGCCGAGGTCACACGCCGTTCTGAGGAGCGCGCAGATCACCAGCTGAGCGATGGAATTCGTTTTTTACTCATGGAAAACCACTTATAAAAAATTCAGAACTATCTTCAGCTAATTCAAATTCATAGGACTGGCACAGTTCATGTTTTTAAAAATAAATAAGTGAACTCCAAGAGGAGAATACCCATTATCCGTACTTACAACAGAGCCTTGATGATGATGACGCGGACTCGCTTCGCCGAGTCGCAGCCATATCAAAGGCAGCGGCACGGAGCACCCCCAGCAACGCACGCTGCTGTGTGATTGCGAACTGGAAAATGGTACCCTAATAGTGCCCTAAAGGGCACCCCGTAAGAGCGGAGCCAGGACACCCCCGAACATTCCAGCACAGTGACGCTGAAGGGGGTGAACGTCGCGGTCGCGTGAGCCCGCGCTCCCTCCCCCCGGGCCTCTGCTGACGCTCCAGCACCCACGGCCCCCGCGGGGGGCCCTGCGCGAGCCGCTCGCTGACCCGCACCCCGCCCCGGAACGCGGGCGCGAGGGGAGCCGGCCCGGAAAAGGCGCCTAAATCCTGTCAGCAGTGGGTGACAGCGGAAATCGCTGACCTCGTGACCCCCCTCCCCGTCGGCCACGCCCAGGCCACCCCCTCTCGCCTTTCCCACCTGCTCCGGAAGCCTCCAGCCCCGACTCTGATGAAGCACCTGCCTCGTCGCGCTGTGATGAGCTGAAAACATCCTACGTCCTGAAGGCACCACGCAGAACGGGAACCGCCAGGACCCCTGCTGTGCTGAGTGCCCCGCCGAAGCTCGTGAAGCCAATCACGCGGCGGGTCCTGCCTCGCCCTCCGGGTGTGCGAGCCAGTGTGCGAGCGGATGACGGCCTTGTGCTCACATCCGCTCCCCCAGCCTTAGAATTTAACTTATTATAGGGTTATTTTTAACATTTGTTCTTTAAAATTATATTCTATGAAATCATTTGAATAAGCAATTTCCAAAAATTGGTTATAAGATTACTATCTAAAGAGTCATTTACCCTCTAAAGTTTTTTCCTTTATTTTCCAAGCGATTGACTTCGACTTTGCGTTCTCCCAACCACCTTCCTCTTCCCGAGCGTTCACTGACTCCGTCTGCGGCTGCATGTTGCTCCTCGGCCACCTCCAAGTTCACCGTGCTGGCTGTCTCCGGTGCGCCACCTCCCAAGGCCACAGCCCAGCTTTCTCTGCCACCTGAGGCGCAGCAAGCGGCTTCTCGCAGGTAGAGACTGAGGATGGCGACAGTGCCGCAACTCAGCGCTCGCGTTCAGGCCTTACCTTCTGCAAGTGGCAGGTTTGCTGGGAACCCGCTTGCACGGCACAGACAGGAAGGACGGCTGTGTCACCTGCCCAGTGGCCGACGGGGGCCAGGACATCACGTGGTCCCCTCTTCTATATAATTAATCTCAGGTGGATTAATTCTCACACATCTTTCGAGGCTCCCAGAGGACTCGATCTGCAGGTGCCCACGGCGACCAGCTTGGTAGGGACACCTGGACGGTCTTTCCCGCCTTCCCCGTCCCCTCTTCCAGACTCTGCGTCTGTTCCCAGGCATCACTCCCCCAGGAAGCCTCCGGCACGCCCGCCCTTGCGTCGGCTCCCACGGAGAAGCTGGGCCAGGATCCTCGTAAGCAGTGAGCGGGGTCGCACCAGGGGTCAGTGTCAGTCGGGACACAAGTTTTCAGTGCCTTCCTTTCAGTTAACAACTTCAGGGCGAGTTTTTCATTATAAATATCCTTCCAGTAATTTCTCAAGCTTCTTTCTTCCCGTCCGTCCTCAGGCATCTGAAGTCCCGGTGTAAATTATTCATGACAGAGGGACAAAACTATATTGCTATCATTTAGTTAAAAAGTTGGGGGTTGGGAAGAGAGAAATTATGCTTTGTAGGTGATAAAGAATCGGATCTCACAATTCAGTCTTAGAAAAATAATGGAAGTTGAGGATTAAAAAAAAATCGCACAGGCCTTTCAATCACCCCGTTATTTCATTCCTGTTAGGGAGCGGCAGTGAGCAGTGAGGGAAGGACATGCAGGCACAGGAGGTGTCCTGCTGTACACTGGACAGGGACCTGGAAAAACCCCTCGCCTGCATAAACGAGTTCTTCGTTAAAATGAGCCAGGCGGGCTAACAAACGTCGCCCCGCGTGCTCTGCCAGTAGCACTCCGAGCCTGCGACCCCGCGTCCGCCCGGGGCGGAGAAACGAAGGCGCGGGGACAAAGAGGCAGCTGAGACGGGTCAGACGGCGTGCGAAGGTCGAGCGGTGGCGGCGGCACTGTGGCAAGGTGCCCCCTGCAGAGTGGAAGCCCAAGGCCAGTAACACCCCCACCCGGAACACGCCCGCAGCCTGCGCGTCTCCTCAGGCTTCTTCCCGGGGCCGGGGGGCATCCAGTCAAACCTCTGAAGTAGAAGCGGCAGCTCAGAGTCACGGACCCCAGCAACAGGTCAGCCCTGCTGGCATCAGGGACACCGGGGGCGCTCGACGTGGCATCGGGGGCATCGGGGACCACACCAGCCAGGACACTGCTGCGCGGGACCCAGGACTGCAGTTATCAGTACCTGGTGTGGGAACAGTTCAGGCGAGCCCCATGGAGGAGAAACTACACGTATAGCTAATTTCTGTATTTAAAGGACTCATTCTCAAAGAAATTTTATAAAATATGGCAGTTTTACAAAAGCCTGAACGTTCTTTTTTTAACTTCAGTAAATATGTAGTTTTATCTATCTTTTTCAGAACATTTTCTTGACACAGGATCAATAGATGTGGATTTATCACTCGCAGAAACAATTATATACTTTGCGTATAAAGGATGCCACAGCAATAATAAAACTACAGGCTCATCCAAGTGGCTCTACTGTTTAGCCAACCCTTCGACTAAGAAAAGGAAAGAATCCCAGGTACCGTCCATTTGTTTCCCCACAAATCTGAGGAAAACAGAACCATTTCATAAGCTGAGACACAGCTGTCTCAACAGAGCCATCCATTTTCCTTCCTTTCTGGTACTAAAATTCCATAAATGGTAGTATGATGCTATAAAGAATTCAGAAGACTAAGTGATGGTATTTCTATTTATCACCAATTTTCATAACTGAGTTGGGAAGCAGAAAACAAGCAAACATTCTTATGCCTTTGCATTTTACTCCACTGCTGTTCTTACTATTCGAGTATCGTTTGATGATAAAGAAAATTATACATAATCTTCTTTGTTCTTTGCAAAATGATGACAATATTATAAATTTATACTGTAGTAGTTTTTAAAGTGTTTTCTACTACTCCTGTTTTCCTTAAAACCGAATACATTTTTCAAAACTATCTTTAATCTGGGACCTGATCACTAATACAAATATCCTAATTTTTCTGAATGACGGTCTTTGATTTCAATACTCAGAATCTGCTGCTTTAATTAACGAACAGGGAATAGAAACAAGCTTGTTAATGGGAGTCCCTTGTTCAAGGAAATGATGGCAGAGGCCACCAGCAGGAGACATGCAGGAGTTAAAATTCACTGCGTCCCAACATGGACCACGCCTTGCACTGAGACAGGCAGAGCGAGAACCAGCAAGGAGTTTATACTCAAGCAGGAAAAAAGGACATAAACAATCAGGTACAATAAAAATGTGATGGCTATCATGTAATAGAAATTTTTTTTATTGCTACGAATTTCTAACAAATTCCAACTGCCAATGGCCAAAGGGCCTGTTTAATACAGGTACCAGGGGTATCAAGGGCCTCAGTGACTTCTGCGTTGTAGAAAACCTATTCCCACGCCACAGCACCCTCCTGGTAAAAATCAGAGCAGACACGTGAGCTCCTCCATCCCCTGAAGCTGGAGAAAGGACCCCCAGGGACAGAGATACCACCCCGCACAGATGGAGACTCACTCTCTGGAATAAGCAATTAGAGGCCAACTGGTTGCCAATGCCCGAATTCGAGCAAGGAATTACTCAGGAATAAAATTGCTCTGCACAGGAGAGAGATTAATGCAGACCATGGAGCCCAGAGGACGAAGAGAAATCAACTGGTTCTGGACTCAGATGGACGGTTTTCCCCAGTTTGTGCTGGGAGGAGGAGGAATCAGCATCAGAGCCGCAGGGCAGGTCAAGCCCTTTCTAGCGCACCACACGCCAGTGCTTTCCTAAGAGACAAGTCCGTGCATCCTTAGATACCCACACAGATGCATCGCACCCGCTTAACTGAGCGATACGTGCACGTCTCCCCAGATCCACGGTGGGGTTTCAGTCAATCACAGTAAACAACGTCCTGGCCACCTCCACAACATCCCAACGTAAGGAATCGCGGTCAGTCTCTGCTTTAGCCCTTTCTGTGAACTTCACAGACAGATGAACATCAGTAACAATGGTTCTCACAAACAGTGGCACCTTCACAGGTGTGAACGCAAAGATGTTCCACCTCTGAGCATCCTGCTGTACCGGCCCGAGGACAGGACAACCGCAATCACGCGGGTTCACAAAGATGGGACTGAAAACCCCAAGGTGTGGGCTCCTGTCTGTCTGGAGTCGGGAAGTCGGACCCGAGGCTGCCTTCAAGCCCCGTTCATCTTACAACTGCTGAGGGTTCCTGTCCCTGTCCCTCACCAACTCTCCATGGCACCTTTGCGAGCTCAGGAAGCCTCCCTGCCAAATCTGGGAAGCAAATATCAATGAAGACTTACGACATTACAATCCCCTAATGTCCTGGATAGGAAATATTTGATCGAAGTTCCCCCTCAGCCTAATAACCTGAAATTATAGAAAATGATGGAATTGCTATCACAATTTTAACTAAAGCAGGGAAAACACACAATATACCATCGTCTTCCTGAGGGGTTACTGGTTTTCTGGAGGGCAGCTAGTGCCTTTCAGCACCCTAAAAAAAAATGACAGAGTACCTTGGATGCCATCCCTGCAATCTGTCCCTTTGTCCTGTGACGCATGTATTCGTAAGCCAGGAGCCCCAAGACGTCCACGAGCAGCAACTGGGGAGATGTTGCTGCCATCAGCGAGGAGAGAATGAAAGATACAAATACACACGTCAGAGCCCGAAGACATAGCACACTGCCATATTCGTGATGCTGCCGGACCCCGGGCTTCTGTCTGAAACCTTAGTTCAATATCGATAACACGGCAGAAGGGACGGGTTATTTTTTAAGCAGAGCCGGTCTCATGCAAACACTGGAATGCCGGAGATCTTGGTGGTCTAATGACCACAATCGTCTTCCAAGCAGGACATGGGTTCTTGTTTATTCTCTCGGTATAAAAATTTTCTTACTGGATATATAAGTTGAACCTAATCATGGAAAAATTTTTAAGCAATACATAAAAGTTTAAATAGGACAAGTCACCTAAAATACTACTACCCTAAAAGAACCATCATTAAAGTTGTTGAATATATTTCATACACTGCTCTAGAGATGCACGGGCATATACAGAAAAAACAATGGAATTACGTCACATATAACAACTTTATTTCTATCTTGCTCTTTTCCCCTAAAACTCAGTTGTTTGTATTTTAAAGAAAGAACGTGCTTTGCGGATGTCTTTCTAAGCCATGATCTGTCCACTTGTGCTGTTTACATGGGATCTCTCTTTCGCAGCTTCTAGATTTGTCTTCTGTACAGAGGGGTCCTCAATTCCCAGTTATCTAAATTACCTTTTAATATTTAAGTATTTTTTATTTTCATTTAGGTTTTGAATTTATCTAAAATTTTTGTACATAAGGTAAGAGTCTGGTTTTATTTTCTTCTTGAATTTCTATTTGTGCTAGCAACATTAAAGAAATACCATATATAACAACTGAATTTAAAAACTAACCTTGTCACATATTAAATTCCCATACATCTGGAATCTATATATGGTTCTCTATAACTTTTATTCAATTTGAGGCTGTGTAGTACATTTTAGTAACATTATTTTCTTATTCTCAGATATTTATCTGCTATAGGGAGTTTTATCTAATAAAAATGTAATCCTATTTAGGATTTTGTTATCTATAATAAATAAATTTTAGAAGATTTAATTCACAATTTTAATAATTAAACATTTCCATGCACAGTCAAGTATATCTTTATGCTCCTTAAAATTTTTTTCAACACTCAAAAACATGTTTATAATTATTTATCATGTGGATTCCTTATTAAAGCAATTTCTGAATACTTCATAGCTTTTGTTATTACTGTGAATTAAATTTTCCATGTGTCCATGTTTAAGTGGTAATTGCTAACAGTTAAGAAACTATTGATTTTTATATGTTAACCTTATAATTGTCTTTTAAAGTCAAGCTTTCTGGGTTTTCCTTTTATAATATCATATCTCTGGCCTGGTGAAATATTTTGCTTTACTTTCCATTATTCAAGAAGTAAGCGTGTCCAAAATGGACCCCGAGGCTCACTCCGGGGTGTCACCTGCTCCCTGGCCTGAGGAGCTGCGCTCACTCGGGCGTGCACACATCTCCCTCTCACAGACTCTGGTCTTTGAGTTTGCTCTTTTATCAGCAAAACCAATTCCTTATTTAATGCCGTGTGACACTGTGGAATTCACCCTGACTTCCTCCATGACAGGAGGCGGCCCAGAGGGGTCCTGCTGTAAAGATGCTTTACTTTCCAACCTGTACCAATTAATTCTTTTCTCTTGTGAAATTTAATAGAATTAGCAAAAGAATTTTAATAATATTTTAATATGTTCATTTATTTTCAATTATTCGTTGAAAAATGAATAATTTTGTCTCTGATTATAAATCTCGAATTTACATCTTAGTTATTAACAATTATTTTTGGAGATTTTTAATATATGCAAGTAGTTTCTATTTACTTGTAACTTGCTGTTTTTATTCTATCAATACAATAAAATGTATTTTTATTGTGTTGTATCAAATATTTTGATGCCTCCTGATAGGAATATCTTGGTTTTCAATGTATTACATTGATATAATTCCTGCTATTGAACCTTTCTTGCATTCCTTTAATAAACCTAACTTGGTTGGTATGTTATTCTTTTTATTCTATTTGTTAATATTTTATTTAAAATGTTCGTATCTATTCATAAGTGAGATCAATCTACATTATTTTCTTTGTACTACCTCTACATGTTTTTAAATTTAACTTTTATGGGCTTCGAAAAATAAATTGGGGATATTTCCATCTTTACAGACAATCTGGGTTAATGCAAATGACTTAGGAATTACCTTTAAGTATTATGTAAAACTCAGATTTAAAATTATCAATTCTTGGGCCTTTTTTAATAATAGGTTTTAATTCCATTTCTAATATCTTCTACAGTCTATTCAAATTTCCTATGCTTCATTCCAACTTTGATAATTTATCATTTACTATAAAACAATCACTTCCCTCTAGGTTTTCAAATTTTTTTGCCAAGGAGTACATATAGTAATCTCTTATAATTATCTTCATCTCTTGTTTCTCCTTCCTTTTTCTTAATCCTGCATAATTTTGGTATTTTTCCTTAAAGGGCTTATGTTTTATTGGGCTTTTCAAAATATAAGACATTTTTCATATATTTATCTTTAGTACAATCTTTTTCATATATTCCAACTTTTATTTTTGCTAATTTTGTTTTCCTACTTTCTTGTTAACTCTGTTCTATTATAATCTCTCAAACAAACATTAATTCGTATGTTCTTAGTCTATATTCTTTTATTAAACAAGGCATTTAGGGAAAATACTTTGGCTGCACCCCAAATATTTTTGTGTGATATGTTCTTCTCATTCTTTTTCACATCTTCCATCTGTGTCATTTAAGAGTGTTTCACATTTTGTTATCAATTTATAAATACATTTGATTATTAATAAATAATGTGCCCTATAAAGCATCTTATCTATATTAGTAAGGTTTTCCTTGTGGTCAACGCATGACCAATTTTTTAATATTTCTCTTGACATAAGGAAAACTATATTCTTAATCCAAAGATACATATTACATACTCAAATTTGTTCATTACATTATTCAATTTCTCTGTCCTTACTTAATCTTGACTTATTAAACCTGATTCTCTAAGAAGTACATTAAAATTTCCCACTATTTTAATCAAGTTCTTGTTTCATTTCTGGAAGTTTTCATTATTTAACTATTATGCTGATTGGTGTGTATAAGTTCATAACATTTATTTCTAATGAATGGGTATTTTGTCACTGTAAGTGCCGCCCTTTGTCATGGTTTGTACTTTTATCCCTAACTTTCACCCGGTCTGATATAAATACCATCACTCTTGATTTGTTTCCATCGTATTCCTAGAATTCTTTTCCCATCCTTTTATTTCTAATTTCCACTTTATTCTTTCTGTCTTATATTCATTTTACTTTCTGGTTTTCTCTTTTTCTTTTTTTCTTCTGTCACTGGCGTGACCAAATACTCATGTGGTATCTACTGTTAACTTAAAAAGTTCTGTCTTCTGCCACTTTCTTACTAGTAACCTCTCTCAAAGCTCATCATCAAACACACGCTGGTTGTGCATTACGTAAAAACCAGCCATCAAACACTTCCCTTTGCCCGACATTTTACTCTCCACTTTCTTCTGCCCCTTCCCCTACTGTTGTATCAGACAAAGTCTTTGGAATATTATCACTTCCTTCTTAACGGAGAACTTTTAGATATTCTTTCTTCCTACCCCATCGCTCCCAACACCAACTCCTAAGTTTTGATGATATAATTTAATATTTGTAATGCTTTTGTTTCTGAAGTGTTATTGGATTTTTTTAAAATTAGACTGTTCCTTCTGTTTCAGAACCCCTGCTTCAAACGTCAGGACCCAGTCACCCTCTGTAATCCACTGAGCTCTCACAGACCGGATGTAACTGCTGAAGGGCTTCTTGCTGACTCCTTCTGCTCCTCGTCCTTTGAGTCCCCTCCCACATGAATTCTCTACAGTGACTCATCCATTGTTTAATTAGAGTCTATTTTTGAGTAGTGTCTACAGATGGGGTTTGCGGATGATACAATCTCTGAATCCTGAATATCTGGACATTTCTTTCACCCTGGCAGGTGATGATATACTGGCCGCAGACAGGATTCTTGGAACAGGAGCTTTTTCTTGCAAATCTATACATATCTGATGAGCTTCCAGAGCTGCAGATAAGCAGTTCCTTGTCTTTTTTGTCCCCCTTGTAAGTAACCTGTTCATTGTCTTAAAATATAAAAATTTCATTTCCTCTATTATTGGGCATCAGAAATTAACTAGAATATGTCCAGGTGTGTGTCCTTTTTATTAGTCTTGACTGAACTCCAGTAACACATTTCACTCTGCAGGCTCAAGTCTTACTTCAGCTGAAATACTCCTCAATTGATACTTCATTTCCTCCAGAAGGTCCTGCTACAACTGACATTATTTGTGTGTTGTATTTCCAGGATCTGCCCTCCTCACCTCTCTCTGTATTTGTGTTCTGTGTTTTGAGATATTTCTTCCTCTTAATCTTCCCAGTATTAATTCCATTCTCAACAGTTTATCTTTACCAGTAATGCTTTTAGTTACAAAAGTCTTTTGTGCTATCATAAATCTCCTTACACATTCCAATTATTTCACTTGTCATCTCTGTTTCTTTTCCCTACTTATTTTTTAGTCATTTTTTCTCTAATCATTAGGGTTCATATAAAGCTGTCAAGGGACTTCAAGCCGGAACAATCACGAGAGAGAGAGAGAGGAGAGAGAGAGGGGAGAGAGAGGAGAGAGGAGAGAGAGAGAGAGAGAGAGAGAGAGAGAGCGAGCCTGCAGAGTGGATGAAGAGATTCAGCCCATATACAGAAATTCTGCTTTCTAGAAGTGTAGCAGATCCTTCTAGGGATTCTTGCATATGGGAAAGTTCTAGCTATTCTGTGAGATATTCACAATCCTCAAAAGCAAAGGCTCCCATAAGCCACCAAAGCCCCATTCCAGCAAGCTGTTTTCCAACCTCCAGACCCAGTGTGGGGACATCTGGGCCCTAGCAGCCAAAGCCTCACGTATATCTTTTGGGCCACTCCTTCAGATAGACACAGCTCCTATGTGACTTGGAAACGGTGCTGAATTGTGAAGAGAAAAGAGGGCATTACAGATACATTCAAACTCCCATCTTCCCAGAATCCTCTAGGTGCATGCTTCTGAAAATAGTTGTGTACTCCACAGTCAGAGACAGACAGAGAATGTAAACCAACATGGCGGATTCCAGGAACAGAATCTATAAATGTTGGACTAAAAAGAGACTCTTTAAAAAGAGAGAGTAAAGATAAAGATAAACCCCTCATGACTTACCCAGAGCAACTATGGAGAAAATGTTCATCTTAAACAATGCAGACTTTGCATTATTGTCACATCTGTACAGGTTCCAATAAGTCATTTATAATCTGACTATGACAGAACTATTGCCTATATGTCATGCCTCGGTTTAGTGTTTTTATGCTGCGTGTGGTTTCCAATTTAGATCTACAAAGTCACTTAATTTCTGCGAAGGCTAACACGTGGCTAATAATTGCTAGCACAACATTCTAAGTTACCTATTTGTAAGAAAACAGAAAAATCAGAAATATTGTCAGAGAGCTTGTTTTTGCTAAGAGATCTTACTTCCCCTTTAGTTCCATGCATCATGTCCAAGTGCTTCTTCATGAGATGGGAGAGTCAACACTTACCTAGAACTGACTCACAGCCTGCAATTTTCTTCTGGAATCGAAGAAGTCATTTGTCATGAAGAATAAGTGAAATTTAATCAACTTGCGATCCCTCACATTGTTAAGGTTTAGCTGACACTTTTCCTGCACATCTACGGAATAAAACCCTAGACATACTGGTTGCAAATACTTTATGACTCAGAATCGAATGTACAACCTTAAAAGACAACAGGTTGCTAAAGTGACCTGTTTCAGCATCCATGGTGATGATGATGAGAGCTGGCAATCAAAAGCCAGAAAGCTTTTTTCAGATCTTCATTTACAGTAGAAAAAACTGAAGACGTTTTCTTTGTTCTCAATAGCACGGGGCTCTCTTTTTACTGGAAAGGAAGACCTAGGGCATTTGATGGGGGCCCAAGCAGAAAAATGTGGCCTCCTGAACTCACAGGGCAGCAAGATTCAGTCAGAGAGAGAAAGTGTGTGTGGGCAGCAAAGCAAGGAGCTGCAAAGATCAAGATGATGACTTAGCCAACATCATCAGTGGCTGACCAGAGTGATGGGGGTGGAGCCGTGCTCCTGATCAAGGTGAAAGCAAGGTGGCTTGCAGCTAGGTGGAGCGCGAAACCCAAGAGGGAAGAGCTGACCAGGCAGTCACGGGCTGAGCACCATGGACAGCTCCAACGAGCCAGCCTCCCAAGCCTGCTGCTCCGTCCTCAACAGCAAAGCTGCAGAGAGAATTAGTTCAAGTCTCTCAGCAGCAAGCACCGGTCCACAATGAAGGGCCTGCTCCTAGTCCACGAGGAGTCCTCAGTGGACAAACTGGGTGGCTGATTTTCAGGCCCAAGAGCTGATGCCCTTGGCTCCGTCCCTGTCTACCCTACAGCATGGGTCTCTGAGTGAGGCCCTGCTCTCTGTTCTTCACTTGAGTAACAAAGGCGGTTCTCCAAATAAGGAATGCACAGCAAATTCTGAAAAACTGCAGAAGCGATAGGAAATTGAAGGAATCAAAACTGTGAATGACAGACAATAAAGGAAGCCGGGAAGAAAAAATATATACCAAGCCTTTCTCCTCCTTTAAAATCAGGTCTCTGAGGCAACAGGGCGCTCTCTTCTCATTCATCATGATCCAAGGCCTTTTTAAGGTCAAGGGCAGAGGGGACCCAGGGGCTGCCCCGTTGTCACTCTGCAGTGCCGCAATCCTGAGGCCTTGTTTGCCTCCTCCCATCTGGCACAAGAGCAAAAGCCAGCCATGACTCACCCGGGCGCATGTAGGAGCCTGCGCCTCCAGAGGGGTCCTGCCCTGGGCCCTTTATTTTGTGGCCCAGACGAGTGGCTATCGCTTCCCAGACAGCATCAGACTCCAAGTGTTTGCATGCAGTGCTGCCGCTGCATGAGTCACCCTTCCTTCCTCAGCGAACTCCCCACCGTCCTGGGCAGAGTCTTACCGGCGTAGGAGCCACCACCCCAGGTGGCCCTGTTCTGCACTCCGCCTCTGAGCACAGGTGGCATGCATTATGCATAATATGCAATCGCTCTTTGACTGGTCAATCTCCCCCATTCGACTGTACACTCCTTGAAAGAATTACACCTCGTTCACTGCTCTCTTCCAAGCACCTTCCACTGTACCTGGCCAACAGGTGTTTACATTTATTGATGGAAGGCACCTTTCTGTATACCAAGGGTAGCCTTCCTTTTTAGTGTAAACATAATCTCTTTACTTTTCAGACCCCATCAGTACGCCATAGGCAGAAAACACCAGTAAATGTGTCTTAGAGTCCAAGTGGGGTCTGGGGGAGTAACTAATAATGGCACTACTGCACATGTGACAGCGATGCAAAGTCCATTCTGCAGGCGAAGTGAATCGGTCGCCACGGCCGCCAGGCGCCATCATGAGGAGCTCTCCGCCTGGCACGTGCCACCGCTGTAAAAACTCCCGTCCCACATCCGGTCTGCGCGTCACCTCGGCCCCTCTGAGCTGTCCCACACGTCTCTGGAGGATTACACACCATGAGCAAAGCCAAGACAATCTCTAAATACGATGGATCTTTCGAGAAGCTCTGACTTTGGAAAGGTGATGTTTCATGTACTCAAGTGTTTTTTAATACAAGTAAACTTTCATTTCAGGTAAGTGTGACACAGATTTATTGTCTCCAGTAACACCTGCCAGGCGTCTGCGGGATTCTGTCGCCTGAGGCGCACTGCCAGGCTAAATGGTTCGGCGTGACCCTCCGAGATGCACCGCGCCCCCTCGCTCATCCCACGTTCACTCCGACCTTTGACCCGCCTTCAGGTGGACAGAGCTTTCTGGAGAAACTGTGACTCACACGTGACAAATCCCTGGATCACCTGTCACTGCCATCTTCAGAGCCTAATAAACTCTCCCGGACTGGTCGACACATGGGTGTTAAACAGAGAAAAGCAAATGACACATCGTAGATGCCGAATCTGCCGCAGACTTTCTTTGCATCACAAGTGGGGACACCCTGGAAAGCCAGGACTCGAGGTGAGAGAGAAGAGGGTTCACAGCAAGCGGCTTTATCTTTAGTAAATGGTCAGAGCGCGGACAGTTATAGGTACAGGCTTTATTTAGAATTGTCCTTGCCATAAACACAAGTCCAAGATGAGGTGAAATCGAATGAATTTGTTTAAAATGACACTCGTTTACATGGACATGGACATTTATATGGGCATAACTCAAGGCCCTATTTTCTCAGATTCTGGGAAAAAGAGCCTCAGCATGATAATGACTTTGCTTCCTGTAAATGAACTCTGCTACTTGTAAAAACAACCACCGTTCTTTGTGAGGCTTCCTTTATGCTTAGAGTCTCAGTAAGTGATAAGACCCAGCCTTGTCTGCCCTCACTATGTTTTGGTACTTTTCAGACTGATTTCGGTCAAGGGGGAGGTGTCAGTCGGCGTGCCCGAAGTCGCAGCTACGCAGGATGAGCTCTTCTAGAGAACGACGCACAGTGCGACGACTACAGCTACGGTTCATAATCCAGCATCGAACACTGGACGTCTGCTAAAAGGGGGGATTTCAGGTGTTCTCACCACACGCACTGAAAAGAAATGGTAACTATCTGGAAAGATGGTTTAATTCACTTGCTTGTAATCATTTCACTATGTGCATGTATATTAAATCGTCACGTTGTATGCCTCAAACATATACAATCTTTATTTTTAAAATAAAATAAAAAAGGAGAATGGACAGATATTTCTGTAATAAGAAAATCGAGATTAAAAGTAAGCAAATAGAAGAGACTGGAAAAGCTTTCATGCGCACACATGCCCAAAATGTGTTTCAGTCTCCAGAAGTATACTACTTGCTCACCGTGTACTGGACAAGGCACGTGGCACTATTCCCACGCAGAGCACAGGACTCTGAGGCTAAAAGACCGGTGACGTGGTCAAGAACAGTGCAACCAGCAGTGTGGAGTGGGGACCGGTGGTATTCCCACCGGGGCTGCTGAGAGGGAAGCGGGGAGACCAGAGCCATGATCTCCGAGAGGCCCCTGGCCCTTCCAGTCTACGGCCCTGTACGGGTCTGCACTGGGACCAGCCCAGCCTCCCAGACCTGTCTGTCCATGGCTCTTTCATCACACAGAAGACCCTACGGGTTGCCCTCCCTTCTGAGCTGGGTTTAAATTCTAGATGCCAAAAGCGGATATTCCAGACCACATCCGCCCGTACCCGGTAACGGGTGCTCCCCAGGGCCGGCTCTGAGCATTCCCTCTGCAGGGTCCTGACGCACCGTCTCTCGCTGCGCACGTCCCCGTTCGCCAGAGCTCGGCCGCCAGTCCCCTAACACGGCGGACCCAGGCCTGTCCGGGATGTCGCTGCGTTACACAGACTCGCCTCGGAGCAGCAAGCTGGCAGGGGTGTGAGATGCGCCCGGAGGCCGGCACGGGACCACGGAGGTGCGTGCACTGTTCTACTGTGATCAGCAGAGGTGCCGACCTCAGTTGTCAACCTTTGCCTCTGAGCTCCAAAAGAGCATTTGAAGATCAATTTAAACACCAAAGGCAGATAACATGAATATAATGCTTTCAACTTCTGCCAAATATTCTGATTTTTTTAAAATCTGAACCAAGTGATTCAACTGCTCCCTCTCAAATTCTTTAAAGCTCTGTTAGAATGTGCTAAGCTGTCTAAACCTTTACATCAAAACTCTGTTGACTTCTAAATACCTGCAGCTAAAATAAGCTCTGAAGAATTTAGAAAAACCTCTGGCAGCACATAGCTTATGCTTACTTTTCAGTAAATCTTCCAAAGTTTTCAGTAAATTATCTTTGTAATACATTCACTGGATAAAAGCCTAAAACTTAAATTCAAATTTACTGAAACTTGTACATAATTCTCCAACAAATACACACACACACAAACGCACAGAGGAGTCCAGAACTGTGTTCAAATGTTTAGCTCACAGTTTTAATAAAAAATCTGGGCCTTAATTCTACTGTATTTGTGTACACATTCAATATTCTTAAATGTAGTATATAATTTGGCACACATTCAAGTGTGGGCAAGAAATACTGCTTTAACTTTAGTTTCGGTCATCCCTGTCATAATAAGATTATAAAACAATTTACGAGAATGGAATGTTTCTTTCCTCAGATAATCTCTAGGATAACTACATTATTTCATCTTGTAATTTAATCTTCTTTTATTCCTAGGCATCTGGCTTAAACTATTTCTTTGATGACAAAGAAATTATTCCATTTTTTCTGTTCTCAAAAGCAGGACTGTATTAAGCACCTCTCTGTATCCAATCACCTAAAGCTGCCCAGCTTTGAGTTCAATAAATAAACGTTTGAGAGTTGAATAAACAATTTTAAAACGCTGTTTTGTTTTGTTTTGAGAAAATAAGAAGCTCTTTCAACCAAAACTATACAATAAAAAAGCATCAACTCATTTTCCTGATGCATATACATGGGACGCTACATCCTTAACGTGAAATATTTAGATATGAAACATATGCCAACTTCTCTATCTTACATATTTGTATATACCTATAAATAAGAAAATGTCTTTTGAGTATTAAATATTTTGCCTCAAACTTCAAAATCTGCAAACTTCAAACAAGCAAAAGCAGTGCATGGAGATGGAGAATCTGCATTATCTGAAACATCGCGCTTGCGGAGTGGATGTGTGGTGATCACAAAGAAAACTGCTCTTTCTGAAATAAAAACGCAATCCCAGAAAACAACAGCAGCACTGAGCTTTGGAAGTGAAGGCTGTCCTTACACGGTCTGGCTTTTGTATTGTAACGTTTGTCCACGAAGAGGGATATGCACACGCTTTTTCCTCCCAGTCGCGGGACGGCACAGTGGTCTCTCCCCCCGGTAGAGAGGAACAGGAAACTTCCGGGAACACTGGCCCTAACAGTGACCTTGTCCCACCCCAGAGGCCGCAGCACGCAGCGCGCTGGCGCTCCAGGTCTGGGCTGCTGTGGCTAAGTGTGCGTCGCAGGGGCATTTTCAAAAGCAGCTTTTACTGTCAACTACGGCGTGAAAGTGCTGGTGGTCGCTGAGGCCCGGTTTCTTCACTGAAGTGTGTGACTGGTCAACCTGTCCTCCCTCTCACACTGCTGAGCTCAGATCCTGAAAGATGATGACCCTTTCACTTCACTCTGGAATGATGTCACTGGTCACCCACAAAAAAGATGACGTGTTCCAGGAGAGGGCGGCGGCTCCTCTCGAGGAGACGGAGAGCCCCCCCAGGGCCGCCCCGGACCCCGCATCCCCACGCCTCCTCGCTCCATCCCATGCCCTCCGCAGAGGACACACAGTGCAGCGCAGCTGTCACACCTTCCCCCTGACCTCGCGGCAGCCGTCAACCTCGGAGCCATGTGGTCCACGCCCACCAGCCTGGCCAGGACCCACCAAAGCCAGCCTGTCACCTGCTTTCCTCCACGGAGACATTCGAAAATTGTAGCCAAACCGTGATGGCGCCAGACAGGTATGAACCTCCTGGCACAGCGCCTGGCAGGAAATGTATGCTCAGCAAGTGGCGGCTGGTATCTAACCTGTGTCCCCGATGTGGGCAAGACAGCACCACGGTTGTCCCTGAGAAAGAAAGGGACAGCACGTCCACCCGGGAGAAGGCTGCATCCTCATCTCACTGGCGTCTCTGAGAGAAGTGCTGGCGACGAGGCAGGCAGCCAGGCCTGACGGCCGGAGCGAGGTCAGCAGCAGGTGGGGGGCCGCGGCCAGCTCTGCCCAGTGGAACGCTACTCAGCCTTAAGAAAGGACAAAACACTGTCGTAGGGGACGACATGGATGGATCCTGAGAAGACCACGCTGAGCAAAATCAGTCAGACAGGAAAGGCAAGAACCACATGATTTCACTGTTACGTGTGACCTAAAACGGAAAGCAACAAATGAACACAACGAACGAAACCTCGCAGGCACAGAAAACAGTTGCCAGAGGGGAAGGGCCGGGGGAGGACGAGGAGGGAACCGGCTCAGACACGGCGACGGGAGGAGACGGAACTCTGGGTGGTGGCACACGGTGCACTACCCAGACGACGCGTTATAAAAGTGTACGCCTGAAACTGTGCAACCTTCCTAACCGCTGTCACACCAGTAAACTTAAGAAAGAGAAGAAGAAACCTAAAGGGCAGACTTGACAGCTGCGGTCCTGGGTGACCAGCTGTGAGCACGGCCACCCCCACGAGATGCACCGAATCCTCTAGAAATGTGTGTAGAAGTCCCTCGCCGGGGGTCCAGGGAGCCTTCACAGACCGCGTCCTCTGAGAGGATGCCACAGGCAACATGCCTCACCAGCTCTGCTGTGCCACATCGAGAACTCCGAGCTGTCCCCCTCAAGGGGCCACCTGAGAGAGCATTTCCCAAAGGGCGCCCTGGCTTCACGGTGTTCCCTCTGAAAGGAGGCAGGTGGCACTGGGCACCGCCGTCAGGGAGCAGCCCCCTGGAGACGCAGAGCGGATCTGGATGTCAGAGCTCCGCGTCGACAGCTGGTTTCAGCTGGTTCGGAGCGTGTCCCACGTGTCTTTAACGGCAGAGCTCGGTGACATGCGAAGGCCTCCCGGCAGCCCACAGCACGCCCGTTCTGGAAACCTCCGGGAGGCCGCAGACGGAGCGCATCGGGCCCTGGCAGGGAGAAACCGCGTCGTCCCCTTCACGCAGTGCTGAGACGGACGCTCCCTCCATCGCGACGCGGGCAGCGCGCCGCACGGGGCGAGCGGCGCCTGCGCCCTTGTCGCCGGAGGGACCCATCGCACCCTCACTTGGCGGTACGACTGGTGCGGAGTGTCCACGTTCGCCCCCACCTGCAGGTGGCCTTGGGCGCCGATGCTTGGCCGGATGGCAATTAATTCATTAATAAAGCACATGCGTTTATTTTTAATAGTTAGATAATTGCGGGTTAGCATGATGCGCTTCCCTTGTAAACGCAGTGTTTCGTGCGTTTAGAAGCAACATCACCCTGAGGGCCCGGCGCACAGACCAGAACCGGCCTCGCCTGTCTGCGATCAGCTGGCGGGGCCGGCGCTGCTTTCCTGGAAGTGCGAGGCCGGACCCAAAGCTGCCCGTGGGGACACGACAGCTGCCTGAGGCACGTCACACGGACACCGCAGTGTGCAAAGGGCTGGGACGGCCCCGTGAGCAGGCGAGTGGCAGGCGCGACATCGGCTGGGGCTGCGTCCCCACGCCACCCCCTCCGCCCCCACGGCGCACACCGGAGCCACAGCGCCGTGGCGACCGACCGCAGCCCGCACGGGTAAGGAAGGGGGCAGAACGGAGACAGAGACGGGCAGGTGCCCCCTGGGCTGGATTCTTCCACGACTAATTCTGCGTTCATCAGGACGGCCAACCCCTCGCACATTCATACGAGGGGAAACCATCATAAATGCAACTGAAACACCAAGTGGAAAGTCACCAAAGCGTCGTGTCAGCGCAGGACAGACAACTGTAGCACACGTAATTGTTGAGAAGTAATTGCAGAGGGCGGAGGACACAGCCTGGCAACAAAGACAGTGACTGCGTCAAGTGTCCCCACTGCAAGGAGGGCAGGGTCCTCACCCCAAGGGAGCGGTTTTCCTTTTCAAAGCCGGCGTCTGAAACCCCCGCCGTCTGGTCACGGCCGCAGCGCGGCTGACCGGGAATGGAGCCCGGCCTCTCCCGCCTCGCAGCTCCCAGGAAGTCAGGCCGAGCCCTAACATCAGCTCCGCCCGCCCACTGTCTGCAAGGCTTTCAGTTCAGAGGCGCCGAGGGCCAGGATGCCACAGGAGCCAACCGGCCCTCTGGGTAGCGCCAGCATTTAACCCAGCATAACCCAGCAACCGGCTAGTGGCCGTGGTGCCTGTCTGAGTAGGACCAGCCCAACGAGTTAACTCCTCCCACCTTCGCCGTGCCAGTGACAGCGCAGGACTCGGCCCCTGGCACATTAGCCGAATAAGAAAGCATCCTGCTCTAAGCAGCCTGGACAAGGGGACCACTGGAAAGGCGTGGGCCTGTGTCCAGAGAACCAGGTCCAAACATAGTTTAGTTACGGTACCTTTGACCAAATTACTTAACTTCTCAGGGCCTACTTCATTTATAAAACAAGATGATGAAAACTACAGTATTGGCTTATGAGGATTAAATGCAACTATGTGAATAAACTCACTTGGCATCTAGTAAGTAAATCATGAGAGATCGTTTTTCTAGTAAGCTCTTCCATACCTGTATGTTTTCATTATAATTGAAGCCGATTTCAATGTAATTTATATTTTCTGAAAACTGAGACTACATCAACCTATAATTTTGAAGTTCTGTGAATCAGGGACCAAATCACCGTTCTCCAGGGAAAGGAGGTGAGGTCCAGGGACAGAGAGATGCCCCTCAGCCAGGCAACCTTCCTCTACCCAGCATCACTCACAACACAGTCCTAAGGAGACTTTCGTCTTGAGTTTTTATCATTTACTTATCGTCACAGGTCCCTAAAGTGTAACATGATGGGGTTTTACAATATAATTACTCAAGTTGGAAAAACAAAGACGAAAGCGGCATTTAAAAAAACAGTTTCATACTGTCATTTGGTATGTTTCATTTCTCCCTAATTATATTCACTTAGTGACTTAGAGCAAAATAATTTCCTTGACAAATAGAATTTTTTCTCTAACTATATCTGTATGTAATGAGACTAGAATAAAAATAAAAGTTCTCTTCCAATTTATTCTATTATTATCAAATGCTAATTGAGAAAGATATAATTTGCATATTTTAGAAGGCTGTTAAATGAATTAGGTAACGATTAAGTACTTTTGAATTTAAAAACTAAATAATGTGAGTAGGAAGAAGAAAGAACTTTAACAATTCTCCATTTCATATTGTCAACCAAAGAGGAGGACAATAGGCGAAAAAATAGCATGACGATTACATGCTAGAAACAGGAGCAATGGCGATGTCACAAAGGGTTCCTGACGTTTGCATTTTCTCTGCTTACAGAAATCATGCTAATGACCTAAATTAGTGACGTAAGAGGGTAAATAATCAATGAGTGAATTGCTTTACCTTCAAAAACAATTTTGTTCCAGTTGTTTATTGCCATGTACAAACTATCCCCAAACTGAGGGACTTAAAACAACCATTTTCTTTTGCTCATGACTTTGGGGGCCGGGCACTCATCTCTGGTCAACTCAGCTTCATCTGGGACAACTGGGACTGGAGAGGCCACTTCTTAGACGGCATCTTACTGTTCCTTGGTGTCTGTCTCTCCGTCTGTCCGTCTCTCCCCTCACTCTCCCTCCTCCCTCTCCTCCCTCTCTCTCTCTCTCACACTCACACACACACACACCCCTTCCAGGGTCTCTCCACATGCCTTGGGTCCTCATGACATGGCACCCGCAGGTCACTTTCTTACATGCGGGCCAAGAGTTCCCAAGGTCGAGTGTGCTCGTGGCCCTGGGCTTGAAGGCTGGCAGGGCGTGACTCCTACTGTGTGCTTTCGGTTAAAATGACCAGAGAGCCCACCCGATGTGTCACACGGTCTCACGTCGCAACAGAATGGAGCATGAAAGAACGTGTGACCATATTTAATCTACCACAAATCTTTAAGGCAGTTGTTCTCGACCAAAGCAACTTTGCCCATAGGGTACAGTTGGTGACATCTGGGGATGTTTCTGTTTATCACAACTAGGGAGGCGGGTGCTACTGGCATCCAGTGGACAGAGACCAAGAATGTTATTAAGTACCCTACGACTCGCAGGACAGTCCTCCAACCACAAAGAACCATCTGGCCCCAAATGCCAATAGTACCAAGGCTGAGAGGCACAACTTCCAAGTGTTTCTTCATGGCAGAAACAAAAATTTGCTATTATGCATTGCTCTCTCTCCAAATGCTCCTTGGAGGTATAGGCTGGGTTTCAGAACACGATCCATACGAAAGGCAACAGGGTCTCGCTGACCTATTTTCCTTTGCAAGGAACTTAATCAAAACTAAATAAAATTCACATTTTTAATATCAGTAATGTCTTAGTATCATAAAATGGCTGTCTTTCTAAGACTGCAAATAATCCATCTGGGGATATTTTGGCCTTTATTTCTAATTAGACACAATGTTGAGAACTCATTGACCCGATGCCTCAAAAAACTTAAACTTGCCATTAAGTTACTGAAATGAGTCATGTGTTAGAGAATTCTCCTTTACGTCTGTTCAATCTGAAAAACAGGGAAAACCATCTCCACATCTTTCCTGCTTCATAAGGATTAACTGGATAATCAGTGAACAGCAAGAATTAAGGATACTGCATTCTAGCGTTAGTGAAGTGAGCAAATGCTGTGTCTGAAGAAGGCCCTCAGGAGGCCCCCGTGCAGAAGCCAGTGAGGAGGTGGCCGCTCCAGCTCCTGCCCTCATCGGGGACCGAAAACATAAAGCTAGGCACCCCACTACACGGTATGCTGACCTAAAGCCAGCCCCGTAACAGGCCATGTCTCATTTTTTTAAGCACCTTTCACCCCTTGCTTGTGATCCTATGGGTTCGAGAGACACCAGCCTCACTTAAAACCAGTGAACATCACAATGGGAGGACCAAACCGAGAGAAATAAAGGAAAAATCGCAAAAAGCTGACTTCTGGCAACATGAAATGGAAAATGTCTATTAAACTCCTCCTGGCACTAGTCTAAGGCATACTTCCTGCCTGCAGAGAGCTTGCCGTTTTGCCAAATGTGTGTAGTTCTGAGAGAGGGAGAGGGAGAGATGGAAAGGGAGGATCTCTAGTACCTGGGCCAGAGGAGGGAGCACGTCCTCACTCAGTATCGGCCCCGTTCTCCAGGTCTACCACAAAAGACAGAAAGATGCAAGGAACAGTTTTCTGCTAATATACTTTGCCCAACCATGCAGAAGAATTAAGTGGATTTAAAATGCACATGCATGCAAACACACATTCTATAGGCAATACACAAAAGGCCAAAAGAGGAACAAGTTATCTGGTTTTAAATTTATATTTTCTTTGTTTCCTTAATGCTCTGTGACTTGCTAACTGCAAATATATGAAAGGGAATGTCTATTTCAAAAAAAACTATGACTTCAATCTATCATTTATTACATTTCAATAAACAGAAAGCCATGTAAACCTTTTGAATTTTAATACATTTTTATGGCCTCTATTATTTATATTCTTCCAAACTGCCTTCACACTTATGTAATAGAATGAACTACCCACCTGATCCAAATTCTTCAGTGCCTAGTTAGAGCTGGAATTTGAGTTAGGAGACCAGCTGGATAGAATAATAGCAGCTGTTGTAAATTCAAACACATTTTTGTAGAAAAAGATACAAACTTCACACTAGATAGTTTACTATGCTGTTTACTGCACACCTGGGGAGTCAGTTTCATTGCCGGCCCATTCTGGTCAGACCCGGAATGAAATGGCCATGAATCAACCTAAGTGAAAGAGACATTTAATTTGTATCTGGATTGGGGAGATCCAGTTATTTGTAAAATTAATTCAGTCCAAACAACGAGGTAAAAGGCTGGCTGAAGCGGAGCCACTCCCTAATCAGGCAGCACCAATTCCCCAAAGCGAAGCCACCATGAAGGAGCGGGTGGGGTGCGGGACACACCAACACCCCCAGGGCTGAGTCTCTTGGCCAAATGAGAAGCTGTGTTTGGTTCTGTGGGGGAGGAACAAACTTTCCTCAACCTAGGTTCTTTCGGCTGGTCTAATGATTAAATTTACATGAGACAGATTAATGAGAGAAAATAACCAAATTTAATTACATACGTAAGTATGGGGACCCCACAAACATGAGCCACTCAGAGACAGTTAAAATGAGGTCTATAGGACATTCTGAGCTAAGGATTAGGTGGAGCACCCTGGGGCTTCAGAGGGGAGGAAGGTCATTCGCAGGTTGATAAGAACAGATACACAGTTATCAGAAGTTTGTCTTGTCATGTAGATAGGCCGTGAAAAGTTATCTTTGCTGATAACTCTTCTTATGAGCAAAGTGCCAAATTTAAATTCTTTAAGGGAGAGGTAAAAGCTTTCATAAGCCCACAAAGTCTCAACTGCCTTCAGCTCAAAATAATCCACACACCAAAGTGTCACATCCTGGGGAGGCCTGTTGTGAACCCCTACAGTTCCAATAATAGAAAGAATATCACAGAGTCTCTAAAAGAGATCACGACAGCATTTCCTGAAATCACTTGGTCGGTGACTCGTACACGTCTGGAGTGTATTTTAAGAATATGCTGAGAGCTGAGAGGGCCTCTCTTGCTGCTATCCAAGGACACTCTGAAGGGAGTCGTGACCCAAATGAAGCTCTGGCATGAAAGGCAGACGGTCACCTCTAAGGTGTCCATGAATTCCCTCTGCCCTCATTATTCAGTGGAGAAACTGAATAAAGACAGCACTGTAGCCCAGAAATACATATCTTTCCACCTTCTGAAATTTCCTCACGCTATCCATTCAACGGGTATTCCTACAAACAGTTCGGAATCATGGGCACTGAGCAGACAGGGGGGTTCCACATCTGTCCAGGACACACAGCTAATCAACAGCAGAAACGAGCTTCTGCCCCAGAACCTGGGTCGGGCGTCACCCCCCACTGCGGATGTAGTGGAGGGTGAATTCTGACCTACGTGGAGAAGGAACAGTTCAGTGAATCCGTTAACAAAGTAACGGCCCCACGTACACAAAAGCCTTAGCCCGCTGCGCCCTCTGGGGCTGAGAAGGTGTGTAGAATGAGCCACCATCTCGGGACGTCCCCAGCAGGGCACGCAGGACCCTACATCGCCAGCAGACTGCGGCGCTGGACAACAAACCCCAGTCACATCTTTATGGCGTGACTAATCCAGTCCTCGATCTCTGGGCCATCCATTTAAAAGGGAGTGGGAAGAAAGATGCCATTTTTCCCAGTGCTTTGGGACAAAATCATACAGGATTATCAGTTATTTTGCACGAATAACCAAATCCATCACATCTTATTTACATATGCCCTGTCATGGGCCAGAAATAACAGAAAGCAACAGCCCAGATTTACTAAGTCAACCCCTGGAAAGATTTCTGTGAGTTTATTTTTATTAACCAGTTTGGCACTGTCTACAGCCTAAATTTATAGGAGTTTTATGCTTCCTCATTCAGTGTGTATTGTGTAAGCTTACAGCCTGAAAATGAAACAAGTATCTACATAATTGATGGGAGCAAAGAGAAGTTGCCAAGAGCGCGTGTGAGTCAGGGCTGAGGTGTCAGGCAGTGCGCACGGCGGGCTTGCCGACTCCAGCCCTGGCAAGCACACACGCTCCAACACGGGGACACATGTCCAGTCGTGTGTGTGCACTGCATACGTATGCATTAGTTATGCTCCTTCAGTCTGCAGGGCCAAGGCGCAGAGTTCTCAATGGAAAATGGAATTTATTTGAAAAATACATAAAAATAAGGACGCATGGGCAATCTGCCCCCGGTGGATAAGGAGGCCCTGGAGACACAGGATTAGTATGGACACGCGGCATTCTCCTGTCGCCCTTGCCTTTTCGGCCTCTGTGACTCTACTTCCTCCCTGGTACTGTGTCTGCCATGTCTCCAAGTCTGTGTTGCTCTCCACGCCATCTCCCCTCCCCTTGACTGGATCAGTCACCAGGCGTTCGGGCTACTCTTCACCCTGGGGCCTCCTACTCTGTCCATAGCCAGCTGTGTGCAGGGCAGGGAGGCCACCGTCTACATGGTGGTGACCGTGACATGAAGAACTGTCTGAAGCCTGTTTCCTCCAGGGGATCCCCATCAGGCTCTCCTGACATGCAGCAGTCAGTTACGAGGACACTGGGCCCAAATTTAAGAGCCACTGAGGATCAAGGCAAGCCTCTCTCTGAGCTTTAATGGCACCTCTGTGGTTTCTGGCTGTGACGTTCTGACTGGGCAAAGGTCTTTGCCTTCCTTGACCTAAATGCCAGAGACAACAGCACGGTCAGCTAATCAGGCCGAGCTATCCTCACCGGCCCAACTCAAAACTGCCAGGATGCAAATGGACCAAGAGCACGCTGAACTGTGCTATCAGCAAGGCCCTGCCCTGCCCACCACAGTCTGGCCGTGTGCAGAGGCCCTGGAGGCCCGGGCCGTCCTCTCCCCACCGCTGGCCCCGCCACCGAGCAAGGCCCGCAGGGCCAGGCGCTCTGGGGCGCAGAAGTTCCACACTCCCCGCCTCGGCTCCGTCCGGCCGCCGCCCTCGCGGTCTCCCGCCTGTCCCTGCCCGCGTGCCCCGCGTGCACAGAGGAGCGAACCCGTGGCAGCACCTCTGCGGCCCTCCCAGACCGCCGTCCCCACGCTCACGTCTCCGGCGGGGGGACGCACCGTCACTCTGAGGAAACAGACTCAGGGACTCAGCGACCAATGTAAGCCAGTTACTCACCGTACTTGCCTTCCCCGGGGCGTCCCCTGGCTTCTCCCGCGTCACCCCGCCACCGAGTCACCGGGCCAAACTTCGAAGACACACCTGTGCGTTCCCGCCCGGAAGTCCGGCCACGGGCTTCCGGCCCCCGGGTCGCCCCGCCTAGGAAGCCCGGAGGCCCCGCCCCAGAAGCCCAGAAGCCCCGCCCCAGAAGCCCAGAAGCCCCGCCCCAGAAGCCCGGAAGCCCCGCCCAGAAGCCCAGAAGCCCCGCCCCAGAAGCCCAGAAGCCCCGCCCCAGAAGCCAGAAGCCCCGCCCCAGAAGCCCGGAAGCCCCGCCCGGGAAGCCGAGGCGGACGAGTGATTTTTCTGAGTCCGTTGGTGTAGTGAGCTCATGTCGGTCCTTCCCTGTCCTCACCGACGCCCGCGTTCACCTGCGGAAGAGCAGGTGACCGTGCCTAAACTCCATGCCCCCAACTTGGGAGTGCGCCGTTGGGCAGACACGTCCCTCCACGGGGCCCGCCACACTCCAGGACCAGGTGGCCAGCAGGGCTGCAGAGCGGGCAGAGTGCGGCCTCGCCTCGCCCTGGCCGGGGCCCCGGGTCCAGGCCGCAGCCGTCCACGCTTCGGTGAGGAGGGCTGGGGCGCGAATCCAGGCCCGTGGTGCTCCTGGGAGGAAGCCGTTGTGTGCAATGGTAGGCTGACGCCAGGCTGGCGCCTCATCATGGCCCCTGTGTCCCCAACTGGCCGTATTGGGACACAGAGCCCCACTACAAAGATTCACCCCGATAGAGAATCCCTAGCCATACTTACTGTTTTAAAGGCTCTTACAGGGTTAAAATAATTACAATTCACTATAGACCTCAGTCCGTTTGTACTGCTCTGACAAATATTATAGGTCAGGTAGCTTAAAAACAATAGGAATTTCTCACAGTTCTGGAGCTGGAAGTCTGAGATCAAGGTGCCATCGGCAGATCCCGTATCTGCTAAGGGCCTGAGTCATAGACTGTTGGCTTTTTGCTGTGACTGTCACAAGGCCAGGAGTTAGTGGGCTCTCTTTTGCAAGGGCACTTGTCGCATCGATATGGGCTCCATCCTCAGGACCTAATCACCTCCCTCAGGTCCCCTTTCCAAACACTATCACATTGGGGGTCAGGATTTCAACATATGAATTTAGAGAGGACACAGACATTCAGACCACAGCACTGCATTACAAGTTGACCATTTTTGCTTCTACATTCAAACCATTTGTCCTTCAGCACAGATACAACTTCCAATAAAGTTAAGGTATTTAACTTATATTCACCATGCATCTTTTTAACTTTCATCAGGTTTTTCTTCCAGGTTTGAACACTGGGCATCTACTTATTATTTGTGCGATTCATTCCCAGAGGGGCACGTGGTAGACAGAATTTGCTTTTTCTTTCAGTCAAGGGGGACCTGGCTGCCTACCCTTAGGAGTGTGGAAGTACATTTGCACAAGGAAAAGGACACAGCAAAGTAAGAAAGTCTGCACTCAGGGTGTAGACAGTATGGCCATCAGTGCAGAGAAATCAGAAAGGGCTGAAGTGAGACTTCTTAGAGGTGCTGTCGGGACCTTTCAGGAAAAGCCGGCGCTGGAAAGGCAATGGAAGGACAAGAGGACGTGGTGCACGGCACGGGAGCTTCGCTCAGCAAACATAACTCAGGGTGCAGATGGAGAAGACGGCGTGGCACAGGATTCACACTGGGAGCACCGGGAGCTAAATTTGGAAAGTGAGTTGGGAACCAGATTGTAACTTGCCGTGAATACCAGGTTTAGGCTACTGCCGAAGATTTCTGAGCAACGGCTTTATAAAATGCAAGAAGCATTCTCATGAACGCAATCTGTCATTCTGACGATGTGACGTTAGAGACCAGGAGGACAAGTAGAAGACACTGTAACGCTGTAGGAGTGGCGAAAAAGGCCTTGATTAGTGTGAGATTTTCATGCCGAGTTTTGAAGAAAGAGTAATTGTTCTTGCTGTTATTCCTGCCCGCCCCCCACTCCCACCCCAGGTGAGTCACGTGGTCCTATCTCTGGGCACCACAGGCAATGCTCACAGGTCTGTTGTCACTTTTGTCACAGTGTTTTGCAACTGCTTTGGTTGTCCGTATTTGTGAAAATCCCGGCCCCTTCCCTGAGTCCTTAGGAGGAGAGGAGCCAAGCCTTTAGCCATGCGTTGGCCACACACTGGAGCCACTGGGACATGTCTGAAACGCACCCTGACGGGGCATCTCCCCGTCCCAGCCACAGAGATTCGGGCTCCACTGGTGGGCAAGACGCGACTCAGAGAGGACCCTGAAGCTCCCCAGGCGGTGACAAAGTGCCACTGGAGCCAAGAACCAGCGTGGGAAGCAGGGACTCACTGGCAGGGCTTCTTCCGCTGAAGAGGAACTTAGAAAATGTGAGCCGAGCGAGGGGAAGAAGCAGGAGGACACCCGCCCTCGCGCACCAGGTGAGCAACGACCTCTCAGTCCCCGCGATCTGGCAGCGCTGGAGGGCGAGCGGGCTGCAGATGCTGCTAAGCCTCTGAGGGCTGGGATTGGCCTGGACGTGCCCTCGAGCCAGGCGGAGAAATCGGATCTCCTTAGATCTCACGCTTCTCCGGATCGGCCTGCAGGGCGTGCAGGGTGTGCGAAGTGCACTGCACACTAAGCCTCGAGAGGCTACGTTGTTCTCAGCCTTCGAGGTGCTCTGGTGGCGTCCCCGAGTGCTTTAGGGCGAGCCCCTCGCCCGCAGGGAAGGGAGGCACGGGCCCAGAGACGCTCACGCACAAGGGCCCCACAGCGGGCCGCGCCGCCAGCTCTCAGCGCCCGGGGCCCTCACACTGTCCCTCTGGCCTGGGAGTTTATTCCCACTGATTCTTGCTGCCTCTGCATCTGCCAAAGCGGAAGGGAACCTATCTATGGGTAAGCAGTGACTTCGCTCCCCCGCCCCGGCTGAAACAGCCCCAGGCCCAGGCCCAAGTGCAGCACCCACAGGCAGACGGTCAGCCAGCCCGGCCCGGCCCACCCCCCCCCCACCCCAGCCCGGTCGGGCACTGGCGCACTAGCCACCGAGACACCCGGGGGAAGGGCGCAGTGAGGAGAGGATGACATTTGGGAGAGAACAAAATAGCACAACATGTAGGCAGTTGCGAGAGGATTATTTCATCTTCCAAGAGGCTGGCCTGTCTCCAGCAGCAGCAAGCAGAAGGCCGGTTTAGAGAGGGAACCAGGCTGAATGCTGGGGGGCAGGGGGCTGCCGTCGGGACGGCCCAGCAAACTCACACATAGCCACGCGAGTGGGGGACAGCGGAACATTCCCATGAAAATGAACATGGTGCACAGAAAGAGATCAAACTGGATCTCTCTCCACAAGTCGTTGAACGACCCATATTTATGCCCCATGTGGGAGAGAAACAATTACGTAATCAAAAGGAAGTTAAAAGCGTAAGGCTTCACTTCAAAGCCTTACAAAAGACATCTCCCTCCATCCTGGGTGCCAGATGCCATTTCAACTAGCTCCAGCTTGTGTGGTCTGCGCCCCAGCCTTTTCTAAATGATGCTGCAGCTGAAGTCAGCTTCCAAAGGTATATTCTTTCATCACAGCCGAAGCTAACAAGGAATACTTTAAACAGGCCCTCAGGTGGCAGACATCATGTCGTCACGGCCCTGCACCTGGGAGGCAGACTCCGTGCACCTGTGCCCGGCCAGCTCGCCTGTCCCCGAAGCACCCACCCCGCCCCTGCGCCTCCTTCAGAAGTGCCATGGCCACAAGGAACACAGGGCTTGGGTCTGGCCACTTGGCTGTGATGCTGTTGAGTGCTCTTCTTAGATTAAGGAGGAGGAGGCGGGTTTGGACAAGCGAGGAGGCCAGGCTCACGGCCCCTGGAGTCGGGAAGAGCAGCTGGGGGCCCCGCGGAGAGAAGCGGGCCAGCGTGAACCCGCACAACCAATCCAGTTTAACTGCCGGGGCAGGCCTCTCCTCCCTCTCCACTGCTTTAGAACAAAAATACTGTTTTAGAACTAAAATAGCTCACTGCCTCAGCACCCCAGTCATAAAATGACGGGTGCTATGTAAATGAAATACACAGAAATTATCTGTGTTCAGAAAAAAAAGACTCAAAAATCATCAAACTGAAAAAAAAAAAATTCACAGGATTAGGTTTTCTAGATCCGGATGCTGGGTCCACAAGTCGATTTTGCTAAAGCCAAATTTTGCTCCCAGGGGGACCATCAGGGCAGCAGGGGGCGTTCCCAGTACTGCCACGGCAGCCGCACAACACTTGGCAGGAAGTCCTGAGGCACAGAGAGGCGACTCCCTAAGGTCAGGGCCACATGGCCAGCAAATGCCGGATCTGGGGCAGACAGCCAGGCAGCCCAGGGCCGAGCCCAGGCGTGTGGCGGCCCACCGTGCCGGCCTTCGCGAGCGCCTCTGGAGCCAAACGCTGTCCTACAGTTTGGCAGACATGGTCACATCTGGTCCACACTCGGCACGACTTTCTAGGGTGCATGTTTGTCACCCCCAGGTCGCACTGAGGGAAACAAGGACCCGTGCGTGGACACCGGGGAGCCCAGAGGCGAGCCGGCTGTCGCCAAGCACCTCGCGGGGCCTCTCACGGCTGACTGACACTCAGAGCAACGGGCGAGGCCTGCCGGTCCTGCCCCGCGCATCACCGAGCGAGCTGCATTGTGTCCCCTTAGCGTAACTGCTGTAAAGGGGACATTTTTCTTTTAGGAGACTCTTGTTAATCCGGTTATTCCAGTGAAATGCGTCAGGCTTACTTTGGGGGCTTTCTCTCCCAGAATGTCGTCAGCTACTGCTCGCAGGATTCTTACTGATAAACGCTCACTATGCTTATTGCTTCTTCACTCAGACACATTTAATTAACACTCCCAGGCACCATCGGCGTTTGGTCCACTTCCAATGGCCGCTGCGCGCCGTCCTGTGGATTAAGGCCGCCTCTTTGTTTGCTTTCTCCGTTAGCCACCTGAGAGCGGGCGGAAGCGTAGACACCCACCCGGAAGAAAACAAATTCCTTCTGCACATTACGGTCTCCGTTTCTCTGCCATTTTCTTGTCCTCCCTTCATTCGTCACTTATTCTGCCTTTCAAAATACCCGTGTCTGTTTACCGCAAAAGAGAAATAACTTCATAAACCTTAATCTATTTTCTAAAGCCTCCTCCCCACACACCTGCCCTGAAATCTCTCCCCACCCAGAAACGCAACTTCCTCCACCGACATCTTCAGAACTAAAACATGGCCTCCTTTTCCTTTTTCTTCCTTTTACCTTTTTTTTTTTTTTGTCCTAGACTGAGCACAGATTCCTAAATAGAAGTAAGAAAATATATTCACTAGAGAACATCAAAACCAAAATATATAACTTATAATGTAAGGCTGGCCACTAAATCGAGAAGTAATTTGGCCATAAACAGAAATCACGAATATCTTTTCCAAATGGAAAGGCCCCAACAGAGAGGCTATAAAAGCTACATTACTATTGTTACATATGCATGTGACGAGAAACGCATCAATAAATAGATGTGCGAGAGGCCAGAGATTCTGTACATATGGAGACCATATGCCTCAGTTTTTCTGGGACAGAAATATTATGTCCTGTGTACCCATATGTATAGTCGTCCCGGCTGGACCATGTGTCCCCAGTTTGGGCTGAGAAAACATGGCCACGATAGCTTACTTACACAGTCAGCGCAAAACCCAAGCAACGGAACAAGTGAGGAGTGGCTACGGTTGCCGCGGCCCAGTGTGTTGCTGGAGAGCGCGGCTCTGGCAGCCACTCCGGGGAGGAAGGACAGAGACTCTCGCAATGAGCACATGACGCGGAGGAGCCAACATTATGTTTTATAAACTTTACAACTACAGCAGTGCAGAAAAGGAACAATTGGAAGCAGTCACAGGCGTTTTCCAGAAAGATGTTTTGCAGCAAGCCTTTTCCACTACATTTGCATTAGAGAGAAGTCTCACCCTGGCATTGTGGAATTAGCAATTAAAAAAAAAAAAACAGAACTAGCTAAAGCATTTAGACAGCGAAGTTAATGAAGATTTCAAGGCTGAACGCTGAGCGAGGGCAGACACAAGCAGCATGGAGTCGCAGACTGGCAATTCCGATGATCCATGGGGGTGACAAGGAACGACCTTGGCCAAATGGACAAGAACGAGAACCAGGCTTCCCTAGCTACTCCAGGGACCACAGGGCTGCTCGTTCATACTGGAACATTGCTGCAGGCTTGTCTATGATTCATTTGACACCGTGCATGGTTATGTCTAAATTAACTGTCAAGGAGAGATGATCCTTTTAAGCAAATACCTTCGTAAGAAACTGCAGTTAAGATTCGGCCTCTAGAGTCACATCCATGGCTTCAAGACCCGGCTTCACCAACGACGACATGTTACTCAGCTGCCCGAAGCTGTAGTTTCCTCATCTGTAACATGGGAAATAATTATAGTAGCTTCCTACATAGGAAATATTTTTTCCTGGCCCAGAGCAGGGTCTGGCCTTTGCCCTCAGCCCGAGGAGGTGACCTGTAGGCCCTGGGGATGTCCGGCCTGACAGAGCATTTTGCAGGTGGTCTAAGAAAAGCATGACAATGCTGAAAAAAAGGCACAGCTGGGCGAACTGCTAGCCAGACCAGAAGAAATGCCACTGATGAAATCTGTGTATTTTAGGGGGGAAATGCTCCATAACTTAAAGACTAAACTTGGAACAGCTGCAGGTGGAAGACCGGGAATTCTATAAGCAGAAAGCCAATCACAAGGAACGTGCAATAAAGAACGTGTCGTGGTTGAACAGGTTCGAGGACAGCCGGGTCCCCACCGCGTCTTCCCCGGGGGAGACCACTGCGCATGCGCAGTCCAGCTCCTGGCCCGCGGCCTGTCCGCAGGCGGTCACACGGGTTCCGCCCGGCAGGCCGCACGGCGGGTTTGGAGCGCGGCCTGGGCCCCGCCCTCTCCGGAGGCCGTGGCCTTCAAGGACCCGGCCCCCAGGCCAGCCACTCTTCCAGGAGTCTAACCGATGTGAGTCTGAATAACAAGTAGTTTCTTTCATTCATTCATTCATTCATTCGTTCGTTCGTCGTTCAGCGAGCACTCATGCGGCAGGCGGCAGGGGCCCTGTGGCAAGCAGCTCGGACTTAGTTCTTGGTGTAGTCATTTCCCGTTGCTGCTGTAAAAAATGATCATAAAGTCGGTGGTGGCTAAAGTGACATAAATTTATTATCTTGCCGTTCTGTAGGTCATACGTCCAAAAGAGATCTCACTGGACAAAATCGAAGTGTCTGCAAGTCTGCATTCCTCCCCGGGGGCTCCCAGGGACAATCCGTGCCCTTGTCTTCGCCAGCGTCCCGAAGCCACCTGCGTTCCTTGGGGCTCACGGTCCCCTCCGTCCCCAAAGCCAGCAGCAGCCTGAGTCCTCCGCGCGCACCCCTCCCGCCTCCCTTTCCCAGTTTTAACAACTCTTGTGACGACACTGGTCCCAGCCCGATAAGCCAGGGCAATGTCATCTCAGAATCCCTGACCTAATCGCAGCAGCAGAATCCCCTTCCCCACGCCGAGCGCCATATTCGCGGGTTCAGAGGTCAGGGCGCGGACGTGATCGAGGGGACATCACTCTGCCTGCCGCACCTGGCCTCGTGCGACTTCGCGTTCGTGGGGGATCTGCGACCCACCGTCTCCAGGCCGGTGCTGCCGGCCGATGGTCCCTGACCCGATACCGCAGGAGCCTTGGGACTTCTGTCACTCGTCATCACAGAGGGGCCGCAAGCGGTTTCCTCTTAGGGGCGGAAGGGAGGGCAGAGCTGCTTGTCTGACGGCTACGAGTGAGCTCACATCCTTCCTTCGTTGGAAGAGACCTCGGTAAGTTAAAACACAAACACTGAGTCATCGCTCTTTATCCGTTTGATCACTTGGCATAAACGGACTTCATAACGGGCGGGAATTTAACCTCAGGGCCCTAATTAACACTCACGAATGAACTCTACGGGGTTAATTCGTTCTGTAAAATATTAACTCCTTGAGGTTCTCTTGCTACTTCGATGGTCATCGGGTATAAACTGTGTTATTGCGGATTTATTAGTTGATCATTCAGTGTTCTCCAGCTCGAGCCAAAGTCATCACCATCGACCTAACGTCAGGCGCCAGGGTTTTCCGTGCGGTGTTTGACTCACGGCCATGTCCGCCCCTCCTGTCCCCTCTCTCACAATCAACAAGTGAAGTTCCTAGAATAAAAATGATCGTTATCTGACCCCAAAAGTCAGCGTGTAGGACTAAAAGAGCATAAACAAAGTCTAAATTTTAAATGAACCGCCGTTGCTGGCCGCCAGCTCGGGTCCACCTTGCCATCAACGGCGGGTGTGCCCGCCCGGCGCACTGCGCTCTGGGCAGTGCCCAGCACGAGTCTGTCCCCTGCCTCTCCTTCCCGAAGGGGAGCGAGGGGGTTCTTACGGCGGCCTCCAGATGACCAGGGACCAGAGCCGGACAGCGGGAGACGACGTCCGGGAGCCGCACGGGCTTCCTTCAACCACGCCTTCAAACACGGCCGCCCGAGCGCGCGAAAGCCGGCCGGCCTCTGCCTGCCGAGGCGTGCGAGGACGAAAACAGGAGTTTCCCCCTCGGCATGGGGGCTCCCGCCGGGCACGAGCAGCGAGGACGGCGGGCAGCTGCCCAGGGCGGCGCTGGCCGGGGCCACTGCACCACGGCACGTCCGGCCGGGTTCGAGAAGCCACTGCGGGGCGCGGGGCGCCTCCGACCCGCCCGTGGCCGGTTCTTCTGGCTCATGGGCCGCCTGAGCCAAGCAACCACACCACGTAGCAGCTGGGTTTGCTCATATAACGAAGCGATAATTACAAAATTAGCAAAACAAAACAAAACAAAAACTAAGAAATAGGCATTGCGGAAAAGTCACTGTGTGTGTGTGGCGGTTCCGAAGCTTGATGCGCCCAACCTTGGTCCACCTGGCAAACTGGGGTGCTGTGCCAGGCGGCCCGGAAGAGGACTGCGGAGAGCAAGGGCCCTGCCCTTGGGGGGCTCTGCACCCCTGAGCTTACCAACCAAGTAATTTTCCATTTATTAATGAGATGAGTCGGCTATAAATGCACATTCATCCGCATTCCTAACTCGTAGATGTACCAACGGCATGCTTATTAAAACCATCTGTCTCCGTTTGTGCCAGCATCCATTAAAGTTATAATTAATCTCCTCAGTATTATTTCTCAGAATTCGTCCTAAGAAAGGACATGTAATCGTTTCTACCACGACACAGTTTCCGGCTACCCGCACGTCCCTCCCTGTTCCTCTGTGAGGGCCCATTCTCCAAGGCCCAAACGCCACCTCTTCTCCGAAGCTGCCTCAGACCAGTCCAGATGGTCTTTCTCTCCAAACTCTAATAACCTAGGTTTTTTTTTTGGTAATTAATTTACTAGTCATGTGATTATATCTTACCACACCTATTAGAGTATAAAATTCTTAATGCAGAAAGCGTCAAATACATCCATCCACAGGACCTACTACGATATTTTACGGGCTGAACATTCGTTCCCTGAAAAACTCCACGCGTGGAAGCCCCGCCCCCAATGTGATGGTGTTAGGACGTGGGACCTTCGATGAGGTGCCGAGGTGCCGAGGTGCTGAGGTTGGCCCCATCACGGGATCGGTGCCCGTACAAGAGGCCAGAAAGCTTCTCTCCCAGCCCCACCCCACCTGCCTACCCCATCCCACCCCGGCACCCTCTGCCAGCCCGGAAGAGGGTTCTCGCCAGAATGTGACCATGCTGGTACCCTCAACTCAATTTCCTCTTCAACAGTGAGAAATCAATTCCCGTTGCTTAAGCCGCACGGTCTACGTATTTCGTCATAAGAGCCCAAGAGACTGGAACAGGGTACTCGGAGAGAGAGCTCTCAGGGGACTGAATTAATTAATTAAGAGGTGTCGAGGGCCATGAGCGAGTGTGCGTGACTGTCAGCGATAACAGGGCAGAGCTGAGGGCGTCAGAGCCCGTCCCGGCTGTGACCTGGGCAGCTCAACCCCCCGACCCACGTCTGCTGCGAGGATGCGGCAGTGTCTACGTAAGGGGCGGTTTTGAAGGCCGCGCAGAGGCTGCCACGTTTGAGGGCGCCAGCAGTAACCCACTCGGGGTTCATCCTCTCCTTCTTTCCTGCTGGTTAAATCCCAATTTTGTTCAATGTCGCAAGACACTCGGTTAAAATGCCCACCCTCCCAGACTCGGTCTGGCCAGTGACACACAGGCAGAGGTCTGTGGGTATCCCAGGTTTTTTTTTTTTTTTTCCCCTGAAATAAACACACTTTCTTGTTTCTTCTCCCTCCTCTCCCGGCCCCTCCTGGTCTCCTCCAACCCTCTCATGCTTCATCGTTTCGTTTTCACCATCTTTCTTTGCCTGCCTGAAGTCGAAGGAGGTGGAGCTGTTCTGTGGCCATGAGAGAAACGTGACCGCGGATCCAGCAGGCACGTCTGAGAGGTACTGTCCTCATGCCTCGGGGAGCACAGGCCCCCCGCATGCAGCCACGCCGTGGGGGGCGGGGGCGGCAACGGTGAACAAACACGAATCATAACCGCTAAACGCTGTGGTGGGGGCAGGAAAAGAGACCGCAAGTTTGGGCAGTGACAGCAGCAGTTACAACTGGTGCGATAAAGTGGGCCTCGCGGAGAAGGTGACTTGAGGGCAGCTCTGGAGGAGGAGAGGGGGCCACACGAGAGCCAGGCACGGCCCGGGGCGGGAGAAGGCGGATGCTCCCCGAGAACATCGGGGAGGCTCGGGGAGGGGGAGGAGACGGGGTCGGAGGGGGGTGAGGACCGGATCCCGCAGGGGTGGGGGGCCACAGACGTGACTTCGGTTTTCGCTCGGCGCGAATCGAGGCACCTCTGAAGGTTCCTGAGCCAGGCAGTGGCATATGCGACGTACGTTTCCGAAAGATCCTTTCGGCGACTGCGTTTCGAATGACCTGTCATGAGGCGAGAGCAGGGGGGAAAGGCTCTTGCGATATTCGGACAAAAACGCCGGTGGACTGGATGGCGCGTGGTGGAGCCAACGGGGAAGCCGAGGCGTGACTGGACACCAGGTCGATTTTGAAAACCAAGTGGACAGGCTTCGCAGGGAGACAGGTGCGCGCAGCGAGCGGGAACTCAAGGACAACTGTCCTGACGCCGCGGCCCTGAAAGCCGTGACGATGAGGTGAAGATAAGGTGGCTTTATGAACATTGGGAGCGCGCGGCTTCCTGGCCCTCAGAGGGGCATCGGGGCTCGCCAGCACCTGCAAAGCCCTGCGGCGTCGGGGAGGGCGGGGCTCAGACCGGGCACAGCGCTTCCCGCCGCGGCAGCTCCGTCCACCATGGGCACCGTCCACCAGCGGCGCCGTCCACCACGGGCTCCGTCCACTACAGGCTCCGTCCACCACGGGCTCCGTCCACCACGGGCTCCGTCCACCACCGGCTCCGTCCACCACGGGCTCCGTCCACCACGGGCTCCGTCCACCACGGGCTCCGTCCACCACCGGCTCCGTCCACCACGGGCTCCGTCCACCACGGGCTCCGTCCACCACCGGCTCCGTCCACCACCGGCGCCGTCCACCACGGGCTCCGTCCACCACGGGCACCGTCCACCACGGGCTCCGTCCACCACGGGCTCCGTCCACCACGGGCTCCGTCCACCACGGGCACCGTCCACCACGGGCTCCGTCCACCACTGGCTCCGTCCACCACCGGCTCCGTCCACCACGGGCACCGTCCACCACGGGCTCCGTCCACCACCGGCTCCGTCCACCACGGGCACCGTCCACCACGGGCTCCGTCCACCACCGGCGCCGTCCACCATCGCCCCCGCCAGGCGCAGCTCTGATGGAGTCACGGGCGGGGGAGAGAGGCGAGGAGAGGAAGTGCCCACGGCGAGGCCGGCGACGCTTTCGCGGAGTTTCCCTGCAAAGGAGAGAAGGAGGGCCCGCAGCTGGCGGGGGAGCTCGGTCAAGGGTTCCGCGGGTGTTTGTGGTGTTAAGAAGGGAGGAATATCACGTTTGTCTGTCGATGGCCATGATCAATTACGGAAGGAGCCTGATAAGTTGGACAGAGCAGAGAATTCGGGGGGGACACATTCCGGTAGCCGGGAGGGCGGACTCCCTGCGGGGGGCAGAACAGACTTCGCTAAGAGCATCGACAGTCCAGGGGCAGCCGTGGTCCCCCAGCTGTCCCCCACCAGAGGGCGAGCGGCAGCCCTGACGCTGGCCCCGCCTCCCGAGTCTCCGATTCATTCATTCTGGGGTGGGGCCCTCGGCTTTGCATTTCAAACAAGCTTTAGGTGATGGAGCTGCAGCGTGTCCACGGACCCCCCACCGGAGAAGCACACACAGCAGTAGATCAGAAGACGGTGTTCGGCTGTGTCTGAGGGCTCGTCTTCGCAGTTCTTTGCTTTCCACGTGAATTAAGAAGCAACGTCCTGATCTAAGAGCAGGCAGGGTCGCAGGCGTCAGGAGTCCGAGGAGGAAGGACAGGGCATGAGAGGAACCGCCGGAGCCGTCAGCTGCTGGCCCCAGACTCCTTGTTCATGCAAGAAAAGTAAACTCTCGTCTGGCCGATCGCTTCCCGTTGCACACAGCCCAGTGACCTCACTTACACTGCCACGGAAGTTTCCAGCACAGCGCCCGCCGTGCCCCATCAGGAGAGGAGGTGAGTGCTGGACGCACATCTTCGCTGGGGATCCCGATACTGTTAACGCGGACCGCCACAGGAGCGCAGCATCGCCGCGGTTCTAACGAGGACAAGTCACTTAACGGAAAACGGAAGGGTCTGGGAAACGAGAAGCTGACTCGTCGCTATCTCATGGAGGCCGAGAGAGACACAAGACCCCTGGGTCAGAGAGAGGGGACTTCATTGCTCAGTGCGGCAGCCAGGGCTTCCTGTTCCCATTGTTTCCTCAGGTCCCCGTGTCCCACGCAGGTGACACAGCAGGCCGAGACAAACGCCTGTCCCTAGAGCAGCTGCATCACAGGCGAGAAGGCCCAAGGCCCAGCACTTTCCGAACAGACAACAAACGAGCCTGTCGCCCGCCCCTGCGGAGCAAGTGACACTGTGGTCACCTCCGGCCCCTCGGGGACCAGCTCCGGACACAGATGAAGCAGCCTTGTATTATAACGTTAATAACTAGTTATAATACATTATTCACAGACAGTAAGCAGAGTCATACGCAAGTGTTACACTGTTAAGCAAAATCACATATACTTTATGATTCCATTTATATGAAACTTCAGAATTAGACAAACTAAGCTATCGTGATAAAAATCTAAACAGTAGTTGCTTCGGGGTGAGGTGTCAATTGGCTGGAAAGAAACATAAGAGAACTTTCTGGGTGATGGAAATATTTTATATGTTGAAGAATCTGTGTGTTCTGTTATGTACAAATCACACTTACACTAAAAATAAAAATTGCTATAGCACTTTTGTATTTTGCAGGTTTGATTGATGATCTTTGGCTTGCCCACGATCTGACTTAAAACTTAAAAGTCACACACAGAAAACATTGAGAAGTCCGCAGACCAGCGACCTTGTTGGTATTTATAGATCCCTTTCTCATTTTTAGAACAGCATGTTTTTGTTCTAGCTGCTCGTTATGTGAGGAGGGAAATTTATTAAATGTCAGATTTGTGGGGAGGCTGAGTCTCTATTAACATGACACATCGATTATTCATAGACCACACAGTATACATAATGTGGCTATTCAAATTTCTTCTGAAAGGATGATGCCATTAGCCCACCACCAGCGGGACGTGTCACTTCGACGACGATACCCATTATTCTCTCGCATTCGTAGGAAGCCGCATGCACGGCAAGTGTGAGCGTAACCGACGAGGCTTGCCGCATGGCGACGACACACATTCTGGCTCTTCCTTCTGCCTCCGGAGAGTCACCTGCAGATGACGGTTCAATGTCCAGATGATCACATTTTCTCTCTCTCTCTTTCAGGTTCTCAGACTGCAGAGACCGCGTCAATAGAATCGCTTTTCCTGGGCGAGCCGGCCCTCTCCATCGCTGTACCCAAAGACTCGGCCGGGCGCGTCCCTCACACGCGTGGGGCAACTTCCTCGCTCTCGCGCGCCTTTGACTTGTGAAAGGTCAGCAGGCGTCAGCAGCTGTTACACTGTGTTATTTTTGCAAGCGTTAGCAGTCAGTCCTCGCGTGACACACTAGTTCTAGGTACTGGGGCAGCGTGTTACTCTGTCAATGTGGAGGGTATACGCTAAAATTTTATTGAGAATTGTTACCTCTGTGTTCCTATGTATATTGGACATAGGATTTTCCTTTGATTGCTTTTTATTTCTTCCTGTCATGTTTTAGGGTCCAAATTATTTAAAAAACTAAATTTCACCAAACCTGCCCAGGCTATGAGCATAATAAGGTGACATTTGTCATTAATATCCAGAAACATTGGACCCTTGGCCTCTATCAGTACAATTTCCCCCACTGAACTCTCTCGGCTGTTTCTGGGAATCCTTGGGAAGGGCCCTCGCCCGCATGGGCCATGGCAGAAAAGGGTGCCCCGACCGGAAATGCTGCTTCCAGCACCTTCCGAGACAATGCTGCCAGCCCAGAACTTGCCCCCAGCAGTCCCCAAACTGCACCATCGTCGGGGTGCTCCTTCTGGAACTAGGGAGAATGTCCCCTTCCCAATGAGCTGCCATCCTTTGTCACCCAAGGTCAGCTACTGGCCTCACCGAGCCCACGTGATGGTGACCCTTCAGCGGCCCCATGCAGCCCCTCGTCCCATGGCACTGACTTTGGGTCATGGAAGCTCCGTCAGCCTAGTGAGCGGGTTCCTGGTCTGACCCTCGCACTGTGGCCCACACTCTCTGACGGGAGAGGCGGACTCTCTGCAAAGGCCCCAACTCACGAGAGGACTGGGGGCTGCAACACACCGCCCCGGTCCATGGAACACTGCGCCACAAGGCGAGACCATGGCCCTCTGCTCACCACGATCTTCTGACCAGGAAAGGGGCCAGAGACGCAGTTAAAGGCCCTTGAATCAGGGACCGAAGTCTCTGCAGTTAGGACCTCGGCTACGGGGCTCAGGTCTTCACCTTGGCCAGAGCGTCCAGCACACCTGCCTCGTACCGCCCTGCTGGGGCGCACTCAAGGTTCAGCTGTGGGTCAGACCTCTCTGATCCTGGCCTGGCTGCCCACATCCTTTCTTAGAAGACAGAGAGGAACAGAGCCCGGAGGTTCATGACCCACTGGCTTCCTGGAAGAGCTTGTCGCCAAATGTCCAGGCATCGCCGACTTGTGTGAACTTTAACATGCCTGACCCAGTGAGCCATGCGCATATAGCAAGACTCTGCAAGCTCGGGGGGCGAGCTGTTCTCCAGATGTGCCCGTGCTGGAGCCAAGGGGACAGCCTGGTCCTGCCCAGCCAGGCACCGTGCCAGCCGGGCCCTGAGCACCGCTCTTCCCCGCTCCCGGGGCTGCCGAGTTCAGCCGTGGGGCCTGCAACTCCATTTCCTCCCCCATCTCTCCAGCCTGGAAACGTAGTGGCGTTCCGCCACGGCTCATTTCTGGGATGCCCCACCACCTCCTGGTCCAGGTAGCAGCATCTCCGTTTCCTCGGCAACAAGTTCATCCCGTTAGGTCTCCTCTACTGTGAATCCTTGAAACGGTGTCTTGGTTGGTAACCAAAATTTTTAAAGTGGTTTCCTGGTTATGACCACCCCGGACACCTGTATGTTTAGGTCATAAACGACATGAGCAATTACCAACTTTCCCAAAGATGTTTCAAATGATTATTTTAATAATAACTAAATTTTCCAGTGAATTTATCAAGTCTGTACAGTATTCTTGTTATTCTTGTGACTTTTTTTATTTTGCTTTAGTTGCTAATTCATGAATATCTGCATTTCTCATCATGTCAATATTAAAAGATTTTTTTAAGTAAATTGTATTTATGATGCCAGCTAGTAATCGAATTAATTATCCCACCATCATGCTCTTCTCATTCCTAATTTTATGTTTACTCTTTTATTAGTCTAATAAAATCTTATCACTTTCATTAATTTTTCCTAAAATAGATAGATTTTGTTCACCAGTTGTTTATTTCTTGTTATTCACTTCTGCTATCCTTTTTTAACCTGATTTACTTCTCTTTGTTTTTGTTTTTTAGCAAATGCAAGTATTTATGATAAATATACTTTTCTGAGTACTGTTTTGGTGGCATTCCTTTAGCGCTGACATGTGACATTGATATTCTACGATTAAATACTCCCTCACTCTACTGAATGTTCTAAGCATAATTCGTTTTGCCTTCCTGCATGCAAGACGTGTTGAGGTCCGACACCCTGTGCCAGGAACCGCGCCGGGTGGTGAACAAACAGACAATAATGCAGAATTCTGTTCTGATGACTCCAAAGCTGAATGAACGGCCACAGCGAATGAGCCCAGAGCTCACGGCGAATGCGCTAAGAGCTCCGGGGGGCCCCGTGGGGGTCCAGGGGGGCCGCTGGCATGAGAACCATCGCTGGCACCATGTCCTGCAGGGTTTTGTGTGGCAGGCGAACCGGAAGCACAGGTCCTGGCCTCAGACTGGACTGAGTTCAAAACCGAGCTCACCACCTCGGCTTCCTCGTCTGTAAAACGGGGGCGAGAGTGGACTATCCCTCCGAGAGCTTTCGTGAGAATAAAACAGTCACAGCCAGTTATTTGGGGGGCATGTTATTTATCACTTATGGATGGGCTGACCCAAAACAAACGTACTCTTTCACATTTGGTAACAGGAAATAGTTTGTCTCCTTTGAACTTGGGCATTCTTCACACCAGCCGAAGTTACGGAACTCACCTGTGCTCAGTCGTGGTAACCAGGTACCACACGTCAGCTCAGGGTGAAGAGCTTCCTCTGCTTCCCACGTCGTTCTGATTTTCTATTTTAATGGTTTCCCCCAAATAGCGCTTTATACCAAATTGCCTCAAATCCTTTTTTGGAAGCCAATGTAATATAAATATTAAAAAAAAATAAAATTAACTGATGGAAAACAACTTCGTGATATAAAAAAGAATACAAAATGTTCTGCAATGCCTGTTTGCAAAAAATTCAAACAAAATTGGATTCCTTATTTCGAAAGTGGTGCTCTAGCCATGCAGAAGGAACCTGCCCCTCCCGGCTGGCCTGACACCGTGCTCCCCTGTGAACCCCCCCACCTGCCGGCACCTCCGTCGTCCTGTTCGTTTACATGTTTATTACCTCTCTTCCCCTCTAAAAGGTACACACGGGGACGGACGGCGTGTCTTCTTCACCAGTGTGACCGCGGTGCGCAGTACAACTCGCTGGATGAAGTGAGTCTGAGTCTCTTATGAACAGAAATATTTCGTATTTTATATATTCCCGTATAGTCCTTAACATATGCAGGGAGATTTTTAAAAAGAAAGACACACGTTTATATTTAAATTCTGGAGAAAATAAGATTTAAAAAAAAGAAAAAGTTTTGGACGAGTTTTGAGATGGCGGAGAAACTGATGCCGAGCCCGAAGCTACAGACCTGTGACTCGTCCACGCGAAGGCAGGCCAGAAGCGTCCGGCTCGCACTACGAACGTGGCGGCTGGGGGGTCGCCCCACCCCCCGCGAGTACCGGCCGGTCACACACCACACGCCCCGCCAGGCCCCCAGGACAGCGCTCTGCGTGCGACGTCCTTTCTCGGGGAAAATAGCTGAATCCCCACACAGCCAGGCTCCGGGCGCCTCTGCTCCCGATCACCGTCACCCTCTGAGTGGCATCTCGGGAAGAGCGGGACCAGGATGGATGGGGGGCCGCCTGTGTGTCCAGGCACACTGGCCTCACATGCCCCTGCCCCCCAGCTTTTCCAGCACTTTCCATGCTGATGTTCACCCAGAAGACTGGCAGGTTTAGAACCACACCGCAAGGATGCTTCAATCAGGTGAAAGAGAGCATGCTACCTCCTGGAGGCCATCGGAAATGAGAATGACAGAGATTATCGAAGCTCAAGTTCCCCCCAACTGGGGACAACACTCAAGTCTTCTACCAGAACTAGGCAACCAGTGAACCAGCGCCGAGCCGGACCGCCGGTCAGTGTTGATAAAAGGCTCCTTGAGGAATGACGAAAAGCCCAGAGTTTACCCAGCTCTGCCCACCCGGGGACCTTAATTAAGTCCCTTTCATCACAGGCGCCCTCGAGGGCACACGATGAACGCGCCGGCCCTTCCTCCTGTCGAGGCGAATCTAAGCGGAGTCCCGGAGCCCCCACGGCTCCTCGAACCCCGTTTCAGAACTCGAAGCCCAGATGAAGCACAGGACAGAGGGACCGGGGGGTCGGTCCGAGACCCGGGGGAACGAAGGCGTGAGAAGCGGGGCGGCCGGGGGTGACGAACCAGCGCCTCTCGCCCTCGCCCTGCCCAGGCACGCAGGGGGGCCCCGGGGCGGCCACCTCACTTCCCAGCACCTCGTCTTTTCCCATCTGTAAAATAACGGCAGCTGGAATGGATGACTGCACCACCCCTTCCGGCCCCCAAACGCGACGACGGCCTGCAGTCTGGACTTGCTGAAATTTCTTGTCAAGCCACCATCAAGCTGACAAAGTTCTCCAGGAACAACAACAACAAAAAAAAGTCACTAAAATCTCTTACCCTTTTAGGAAAAAAAAAAAACATTTCCAAAAATAAGGTGTCCCCTTAAATAGACTCCCGCCTCCCCGTAGGGAGCTGGAGCTGTCTCCCGAGAGCAGGCACAGAGGCATCGATCACGGGGTGCAGGCCGCACCCTGCCCCCCGTCTCCACGAGGCTCACGTCCCAGCCGGCGGCACTTCCCGTGCCCCCATGGCCGCCCCTCCCCAGGGGCCGCCTCTCCCCTTGGTCCAGGGCCACTCTGGGCCGGAGGCCCCGCGGGGCCGGCCTCGCAGGGCCGTCCTTTGCTTCAGGGACGTTAAGGACTTTCCATTAACAGAAGCAGACGGAGGCGGGCATCGTCTTTCCAGGATGAAGAGGAAGTGTCAGGGGCCAGATAAATACCCAGAGCGGGATGGCTGGACCGCGGGACGGTCCAAGCTTTAACCTTCCGCAGAAGCCAGATTCCGCTCACGCGAGGGGTCTACACTGCTTAGCAGGCCTGACGTCTCCGCTCCACCAGGTGCCCCTCGAGACTGTCCCTATCGTCAACAGTAACGGATAAACGTGTTCTTACCCAAATAAAGGGAAATTTAAAGAAAAAAAAAAAGCAAGGATTTGACAACTAATTCACACCAAGGCGTTAGTGCTGCTAACGGCAAAGCAACTTACCACGTAGCCGTGTTTGCATTAATACTAAGGAAGGTTCTCAAAGAGCATTACGTCGGGCTCCGGGCTCCTGGTGTGGGCTCGTGGGCTCGTGGGCTCCTGCTGCTGCTCCAAACGCCCTGTGAAACATCCCCCTCCTGCCGCAGAAGCCGTCCCCCGCAGGGGCTCTCTGTGAATCCCGGTCCCCTGCTTCCCGGCCTCTCACGGGGCATTCGTCTGAAGTCTGAAGTCTTTTCTGACGTGTGTCAGTCAGCGGGCCAGCAGGTTCAGCTGGTCGGGCACCTCTACTGACCACCCGCTCGCTCTGTGACGCAGGCGTTACCAGACGTGGTTTTTGACGAGTGGCCTGAACGTGGAATCCACCGAAGTTCGTGGTGAATTTCAAGATCCCACGCTGGACCCGCGTTCTGTGAATGAAACCACTTGCACGCAGTGTACAGAACGTCTAAGTGAGTCATTCATCCGACTTCTAAGAGCCGTTACAAGGAAACAAAACACGTCTGAAGGCAGAGGGCTCGGATCTAGCGGTAATTTATTCAGACTTCACACTCTCTGAGGATAATAAAAGGTGGTAAATCCTCGAATAAACAAACTCAGCGGCAGGGAGCCTCGAATTCATTCTATTCTAGATCGGCAATGATTAAACCACACCGAGATCTATTTTAAAACACAGTGATTTTCAGTACTGCATATGTTTAAAACATCCAGTTTTCGCCTTCAGCCTAAAACGAAGAATACAATCTCTTCCTTTTCTTCGACAGTAGTTCTTAGATTGTTCTTCTCCTCCACCGCTGAGAAAGAGCTTTCCCACCTGGAATACAACTTCCGTCTCCATAAAGCAAGTAAATTTACTCTTTAACTATACTGTGTGAGAATGTACATGACCAGGCACACGAGAGACCTTCCAAAAACGGAACGAGAATGCGAAGAGTCATCTGCGTAGGTAAAGCTGAGAGGTGAATTATTATTATTTTATTACGTTTACTGGGGTAACATTGGTTAATACGATCACATAATTTTCAGGCGCACATTATCATTTGACATCTGTGTATTCCATTGTGTTTACCACCCAAAGTCCAGTTTCCTTCAGCTACCACATGTTTGGCCCCCGTTACCCTGTCTACCTCCCCCCTCCCTCCCCACCCTCTGGTGACCACTAGTCCATTGTCCATGTCCCTGAGTCGCTGTTTGTCCTGCTCATTTGTTGCATTTAGGTTTATATCCCACGTATAAGTGATACCATGTGATTTTTGACTTTTTCTGTCTGGTTTATTTCGCTTAGCACGATTATCTCGAGGTCCATGCGTGTTGTTGCACATGGCAACGTAGACCAAACTAGAGAAGTGGGGTACGGCCCCTTCGTCCCCGCTTCGCCTCGTCCCTGCTTTTCTACAGGCCGACGTCATCCTCCAAGCACAGGCGTGAGAGGAGAGGACGGCGAGAGGGGAGTCGGGGCCCGGCCCAGACGGAGCAGGGCCGGGACAGGCTCTGAGCGCGAGACCAGGGTGACAAGCAGGCGGCGTGCGGGTCAGTGGGGACGTTTAGAACAGAGACCGGCGCCCGGCGCCCCGAGGCCGGCCCCTCTGTTAGATGATGCCAGCTCCCTTGGTCACCATTAGCCTTCGATTCTTGCTCAAAAGAAACGGCTTTTATGCACTTCATCTGCGCTTCTTGACATGAACTTAAACTTGAAGAATCAACATGTTAGAGCTCGTAGGAAGCTTTAGAAAACACTCTAGGCCAATCTCTCTCATCTTAAATATGTGAAAAACGAAGCAGAGGAAATGGCGTTCCTAAAGCCACAGAGCTGTCTGCTACAGGACTAAAGGAAGGACCCAGACCGTGACTCCGAGGCCTGGGCCACCTGTACGGTTCCCTCCAGGGACAGAGCAGCCCGACATCGACAGGTAACACCTATAAGAGAAAACCCCAGGTCTCCGGGCAGGTCCACATACACCTGAGTAACCACAACTTAAATGGTGAGATTGAAGAATTTCTCTTTGGGAAGAAATATATTACCAGACACATTTTTTTCTGGTTGGGCAAAGAAACCCGCGAGCAGAGAAGCCCACGCCCGACCACCAGCGAAGCCCAGTCAAGCTAGAGAGTCATGGGAAATAACAAACTGCTGTTGTCTTTCCGGGATAGATAAATAACTGAGACCTCAACGAAGACCCCGTCCTCAGACGCACTGTCTGCGTGGGCGTGTGTCTGCACACCTGACCGAACCTATGTTGTGCTCTGCGTAGAAGCACTTTTCATCTTCACTCGCTGGTCACATTCTTCCGCAGCGTGGTTTCCGTCGGCCACACGGCATCTCCCCACGTGGCTGCGTCGCGGTTCTTGTGGTGGTTCCTGTGGCGCGGGGTGGTCGGGGGACCCCCACGAGACCCCCCACGAGTCACCATCACACTTAACAGCCAGCGAGCATTCGCATTCACGAATCCGTCCACGAATCTCTCTCCACACTCTTTGGCTGAGTCGTGAACACGTAATTAGGACATCCGAGGGTCGCTTTCTGCGGTTCCGGTCCAGGTGCCGCGCAGAAAAGCCGTCCCTGTTGCCCAGCTGTGGGAGGGGGAAGCCGACCTCCGCACCTGCGACCACCACCTCCAGGTGCTGATCTTACTCACCCCCATTTAGGGGGATGAGAAACGGTTTCTAATCGTTTTCACTCACAGTTAAACCTTTCTTGTGAGTGGGACAGGCTCATGGTCATGTTGCTTTGCTGCCTCCGCCATGTGACAATGTCGTACACAATGTCGTCTGACAGACAAGGTTAAGTGGACGGTGCCACGAGGAAAATTACGTGGAATGGACATTTTTTAACACGAGGACGACGGGAATAACTTTGTAATGGGCCCTAAAGAGTCACGATCAATTTTCCTGACAGAAGAGCTTCACGAACCATCGATTTAAAATCACGCGGATGGATGAGGAAATTTCTAGAGCATTTGTACCTGCCACTTACATTTGTTACCGATGTTTACAGGAAATAGTGAATCATTTCCTGAGCAAACTGTTAGTTGGGAAAATAAATTTCAACCTGATCGAACTTGTAAAACAATTATTTTATACCATGAACTTTTAATAATAGGAACTAATTCTCAAATTCCTCTTCTGTACAAGTTAATCTTTAATTAAATAAAATATCTCTAGCTCTCAACAGATATTAGAGGCGAAAAGTTGCTCTTGGCTCCAAAGCAAGCAATGTCATAAAATAAAAAGCAGATGTGAACGAACATCATTTACAGTGTGACGTGCTGTACAAACAGAATTTTTAAAATTACAACTCCATAAAAAATATTTCTTTAACTTTACCTCATTTGAAATATAATAAACTGAGAATAAGAAAATGGTTTAAAAGATTAAAATACTTGAATTCGACTTGAAGTTATTGTTTAGGAGAACGTCATAAATATAATTTTAGATTTAAGTCGCATTTTCACATTATTATTAAGAAGAAGAGCGACTGCGTTTTGCTCACTTCCCTGGCCCCTGTTTCTTTTCTCATACCCCCAGCAATTCACTGTTTCCTCTGGGTTCCACCGCCGCCCCTTCCTCCGCTACCATTTATAATTTGTGTACTCCGTGCTGGTTGTCAGGCCGAGCTCCCTGTAGACATCGGTCTGGACAGATGTGTCATAATCGCGACAGCCGGAGGCGGCCATCTTTCGCCCCAGCTGACAAATGAGGAAGCCGAAAGTGAAAGAGGTTAAGAAACGTCCCCGAGTCACAAAAATACTGTCTCCTTGAGTCACACCACAGGCTAGGTGCTTCGGCTCGTTCCAAGACGTGATGCCAGATGCCAGCGAAGTCTTTCTGTGGCGGGGACCCAGAGGAGAGCGTCCGGTCAGGGACAGGGCGGAATGCCGGGTCCTCCCACCTGGTCTGCAGCATGGTGTGCTTCACGGTGCCAGCTCAAGACCAAGTTTTAACCCAAGTGAGACGTCGGTTGCTTAGTGACTAATATAATGCAGGAAGCAGAGGGAGAGGAATGTTCCAGAACGGACAGACGATGGCCTTTGGAGTCGGAGGACCTGAGTGTCACGCACAGCCTCTGTTTTCATCGGCTGTCTCATTTGTAAAAGGGGACAAAGCGATATCCACTTTCCAGGGACGTGGTGAGGAAAGCCGAAGTAATCGCGTGGTTTGGAGGCGTCTGCCCGCAATCGGTGGGGGCTTCTGCTCCTTTCCACTAAGCTCTACGTTGCGCTAATAAAAAATACAGCTTTCAAAAGTCGCACAGTCGTTCCAAATAGCAAGTTGCTGTACAGGCTTCAGAGAGAACAAAGGGGCAGTGTCTGACTCCCACGTCATTTACGACGGAGTGGGCGCGTTTTCAAAAGCATCGACTGTGTCAGAAATGGGGGAAAACTGAATCATCTCTCGATCGCAGACTCTGATGCAATTTCTAATTGTTCTAATCACTCGCTTTTATGGAGCAATCAAGTTATCATCACAGAAATGATATCCTGTTAATGTCTTCTTAATAACAATTGCATTCTTCAGAAATTGATGTGTAAGGCAGAATTCAATTGGTTCAAAAAGATCCAACTTCGACTGTATCATTTGGTTGGAAATGTTCTGGTCACAAAATGTCCTTAATTACTGTAATTCTCTTCCTTGTTTGAGTCTGAAATTACACCGCTGACATCCCTTGAAGTGACAAAAGCCCTTTCGACAGCCAGAAAGTTTTGGATCTGGCTCGGAAGCGTCTTGATTGGGAGCCGCTGACGGCAGCTGCCCACGTCCGCGCGAAGCTACGTTCTCACACTCTCCTTCCGGCTGGAACACCGCGCTCGCTGCTGCTGATTGCGACATTGTCCCCCGGGCTGGGTGCATGATGAATTCGGGTTATTAAGATGACTAACGCTCCTTTCAGACGGCAGTTGAACATCCAGGGCAGGAACAGCCTTGGAAGTGATTCGCCTGCAGATTCGAGGAGAGCGGTGGTTCTGTACTTTTCCGTATTGTTCGGCAAGGCTTCGGCAGGGTACATCTGCTATCCTACAGGCCGCTGTGGTTTTTCGAGGACCCATGGAGTGGCGTGGCGAAGGGTCACTGCCGTGCTCCCAGGCGGAGGACATGAACTCCTGGACAGTCACCGAGGGGACCAGCCGCCTGGAGGCGCGGGCGGAAGTCAGCAGAAGCACTCCTGCAGGACACGGCCTCTTCAGATCGCCTCCGCATTCTGCATGGGGGTGGCCCTGGGGGATGCCCAGCAGCGTGCCAGAGTGGGCACTTGCACCAAGGGGGGCCCAGAGGGTTGTTTGCACAGTAAGAGTTTGAATTAAAAGTTAAAACAAACAAACAAACTGAAGGTCCACCGAGATGAGCTAGCGCTGGGTACTGGCTACGTAAGGGCAGAGGTGAGGACACACATTGCGCCCCAAACCCAGCCGTTGGCTGAGGCTGTGACGGGGCAAGAGCTGAAAAGCCGCAGGGAAACCAGCCCACGAAGGTCGCATAAAGGCACCTGACAAACGGGGACAGAGCGCACGGGACACTCGGCGACAAGCCCGAGGTCCACGTCCCGAGCTAGGAGCTCCGAGATGGTTACACTGGCGCTGCACCTCCTCACCCTCCTCGAGGCCAGCGCCACTGCGGACACGACCGCCAGCGCCACGGGCCACTCTGGCCACCACGACCACAGGGGCCGTGCCGATGAGCCCGGGGCAGCCGAAGGGACCTCAGCTCACCTCAGTCTCCAGCCTGCCAACCACAGATCTCGGGCCATCTCCGCCTTCACAATCAACTGAGTCAATTCCATATATATATATATATATATAAATCTCTTTCTCTATATATGCACGCCCATTCCATTTCTCTGAAAAAGCCTGATACAGAGAATCGCATTACAATTCCCTGGGTACACTGTTTTTTTCCATCGGACTATGCAGGAGTTAGTTCCAATGCGTCTGTGTAAGCATAACGTAGCGCAGCATCTGGCCCAATGTGAGTGCTCAATGCACATCGAACGCACGGATGGCCACCTTTCAGACGGGCGTGGCGGCTGTTGGGAGGGGTAAATAAAACACGTGCGAGCACTTCGAAAACAGCACAGCTCTATACAGAGACAGACATTCCTCCGTCTCAGTCCCGAACTCCAGTCTTACTGCAGAAAACCAAATCAAATTAGGACTCGAATATGTCTAACCTCTCTGTTTTCCACTAATCTTGATTCACTCAAAATAGAATCATCGTCCCTCACGTGTGCAGCATCATTCTTGGGTCTGAGGGCAAATAATATAGACGAGGTCCCCGAACCCCCTATTCCAGTGGGCGGGGCTGACTTTAAGGAAGTAAACGTGTAAACAAGCGAGATGCTCGCCACTGAGGACGAGGGCCAGGAAGAAGGCAGCGCAGTCATCCGGGTGCAGGGGTTGCTTTAATTGCGCCATCTTCCCCGCTGAGAGATCTCTTTTCTTGTGTGTTTTTCCAGTATCTTCTTAGCTCATTTTCAGTTTCTCCCACCTCGAGGAGGAGCTTTAAGCAAACTCTGAATTCATTCAAATTAATTGCCCTAAAATAGGATTATGATCATGATTCTCATGTTAAAAATCTGCCTCGATCTCCCTTTTCCCTGCAACATAATGTACAAAAAACTTCCTGGCCTCCGAGACCCCGTGCAGTGGGGTCTAAACCTGTCCACGCCTTTCCGTTGAACCGTTAGATGTGCCTGCCCGCTTTCTGATTCATAAATACGCTACACCCCCCACTCGACCCCAGGACTTGGCTCACTCCACGCCCCTGAGAAGTCCCTTCCGACTTGCTCTGACCGTCATTTCCACCTGGCAGCATAGAGTCCATCTTTCAAGACCACATGGATGACAGGTCTTTGGTACATGTTGTCTGCTTAATAAATATCAGTTCCATCCGTCCCAGCTAGAAGAAAACGTCTGCTCCTCCAGGTCTCGGAGCACTTGGTCCAAAACTCCCTTATGGCTCTGCCTCGTGCTATCATTTTTAGGAACATGTCACATCCTCCATCTGGGTTATTATTTCTTTGGGGGAACAAATTGTTTTATTCAACTGTTTTTTCCTGTAGTCCAGTACAAAACAGTATCCAATGAATGGTTGCTAAATGAATGAGTTTGGTGAATAAACAAATGACCCAGCAAGTAAAAATGAAGCGTTCCAAACTTTTTTCATATTTATCTACTTCAACTGCTGATGTCATGTTTATAATAAGTCTGATATAGATACATTCATCACTCCTTGTGCAGTTGGATAATAAGCAGTCACCACAGACGTTCTGAAAGTGAGAATAATTTCTTTTTACCAAGAGTGACCATTTTGGTGACAATTCAGAAAATGATGTGCTGGGTGTAATCATGAGCCATTTCAACAACAAAAATAAGTGATTTTGCAGTTCTCTTTTACAGGAAATTCTAAGTTTTTGCCTCTGGTGATTCTACTACACAATTATCATGATGATAACTTCCTGGCAACAGGAAACCTGAGGCCCCAAGGAGCATCCGGGTTTAAACGTCCTGCTAGATGCTCTGACTGCGGCCCGGTGGACAGCCAGCAGGGAGCGAGCATCGCAGGTCATGCAGGCCAGACGAGCAACCAGACGACCGTGGCCACACCAGGAGCTCGGCTTTCCGGCTACTGTCCCACAGAATCATGCGCAAGTAAAACAGTTGTTTCAAGGCGAACTTTGCGGGTGTTTGGTTATCTAGCATCAGATAATGGCACAGGAAGGCAGCAGGTGAGCCAGGGGGCCGCGCTCGCAACACGTCCCTTTGATTCACCCATCGGCTGAAAGGACCTTGCGAACTGGTGCATAGTAACGAGGGGGCCCAGCGTGGCCAGAGGGCAGCAACTGCCTTAACGGGGTTTTGTAGTTCCCAGTCACATCCGGAAGTGACAGCAGAGAGCTCTGAGGACGAGAACCGAGCACAGAGCTGGCATCCCCGGTCTTCCTCACAACGAAGGGCACTCCTCGGCAGCCCCCGTTCTAAAGCCATAGAGAGCACTCTCCTCAAACCGAAGAATCAGGGGCCGTGACTAGCACGGTCTGACTTGTCGTCCCCTGACGCACAAGGGAGAACACATCAGAGTGCGTGACGGACGTGCTCGCGATCACGTTATTCTCTTGTCGGCCGAATGAATGTGCGTCTTAAAACTCAGACCGCAGGCTCTCCTTAAATCTGGTTTCCATGTTGAAGGCTTCACTTGTGCTCACGTGTTTGGACCCTCGGGTGTGAGACCGGCAAGCAAGGAGGGGATCGTGTGAAGGTCAGAGGGAGCCACTTTCATCCGCATTTTCTTCTTTCACTGTGTTCTTGAGAATTACCAATTGATGCAGTAAATGAGGTTATAGATGTACGTGTATTTCTAGGTTGCCAGGGTTTCTAAAAATGTAAAGAAACCCAAACTTTGTATATGTTAAAGTACAACCAAGAAATTACTAATATAAGTCTATGAAATCTGGCAGGTCCTTACCAAGGACCACTGGAGATCTTCAAAGTTAACACTGATAGACATGGAAAGATGGATGGATAGATGGTTGGATGGATAGACTGACGAAAGGACAGATGGACGAATGAGTGGGTAGATGGATAGAGGGGTGGGCGGGCGGATGGATGGATGAATGGGTGGATGGATAGATGAACAGACGGGCAGACGGACGGACACATGGATGGGGAGGTGAATGGACGGGGAAAGGAGAACACATGTCGATGACGATTTTAACTTCCATACAAAATATTTCAAACGTGGTCACTCAGTCACTTAATATTTTCCCCCGCTGGCATCGTAACACGTCTTGTGAAGTATTCTCAGTCCCTTCGCCTTGCCTCCCTGCCCCTCCAACCAAGTTTAACCACCCACTTGAATTGACATCTCTCCTTGTACATACATGCACGAATCTGCCACTGATAAATACTTAGAAATGGAATTGCTGGATTATAGAGTATGAAATTTTCAGCTTATTAGAGAACGCAAATTATTTCCCAAAATGTTTGTACCAAGCGCACCCCCACAAGCAAGGCATATGAGTTTCTAGGCTCCACATCCTGGCCAATAGTTGGAATTGTCAGATCTTTGCATTTTTGCCTACGGGAGAGTGTGAAATGGTTCCTCGGGCAGGCTTCCCCTTGAATGGCTCTGATGACGAGTGATGGGGATTGTCGTTCGTACGCGCGGTGCCCACCCGCGGCTCCTCTCCTGCGACCTGTCTGTCCACATCCTTTGTCCTTTTCCTGCCAAGTTTCTGAGCTTCGGTTTACTGCTCCACGGGCGTTGTGGTATATTCTGGATACCAATCATTGTCGGTTATGTTTTACAAATCTCTCCATCTGTGGTTCGTCTTATCGTTTGTTTATGAATGGAAGTGTCATTCATATATAATCAATTTGATCCGCATTTTCTTCTATCATTTGTGTTGTCTTTTTATTTCAGAATCCTTCCATATATGGAGGTTAGATGTTCTCCGATGTTTTCATATCAAATTTGAAATTTATGTCTTTAGCCTAACTAGAATGCATTTTTGTCCATAATGTGAAATAGGGAATCTAATTTTATATTTTGCATGCGGGTCTCCAATTGCCCCAGCATCATTTGTTAAATATCCCATTTCCCATCTCATTTATGATGCTACCTTGCCACAAACTGTTTCCATTATGCATGATTTTCAATTCTCAATTGTTTGTAAATCACTGTTTTACCCTTGAGCTCATTTCTCACTGCTTTAATTACCATAGGTACAAAAAAGTCCCTCTACCTTCTTCTTCAAAATTGTCTTCTCATTCTTAGTCTTGTAGTTTTCCACATGGGTTTTTTATTAGTATAACTGTAAAACTCTTTTTTTTGCATTTGACTGCAATGGTATTGAGTTTGTAGTTTAATTTATTGAGAACTGAAATTGTTAGTCTTTCTACCTATAAAAATAACTCCACTTATTTTCATTTTCATTAATGTCTTTGAGAAAGTTGTAAGTTTTCTCCATAATTTTTTTTTTCATTTTGGGTGGGTTTTTTGGGCAGTTACAAATAATACTTTATTTAATCAAACTTATTGATTGTTGCTTTTTAAAAGGAATTAAATTGACTTTTCACAAAGATGCTTTATGAAGAAGCTTTGCTGTAGTCTCTGATTTTAAAATTTTTCCAGTGGGTTAGTTTGGGGTTTTGATGTAGAAAATCAGATCACTTGCAAACAACAGTTTGATTACTTCTTTCTAATCCTTATTCATTTTCTACCCTTTTTCTAGTCTTAACGCACTGCCTCGGACCTCCATCCAAAACATTTGCAAAGTTCACAGACAAAACTATAGCATTTAGGAAAGCACACCTAGATTATTAAAGTATGAAGAAAAATAAGAATGTAATACCCTCGAAGTCAGGATAATGGTTATCTTTAGAGAAAAGGGAGAGAATTTTCATTGAAAGGCACCTGAGTACTCACGGGGTTATGGCGATATTGGGAGAGGGGTATGCAGGGTTTGGAATCATAGTAACTCATTAATCTGTGCATTTTCCTTCATGCAATTTTCTACTTACATAATTTACAATTTTAAAAAGATTTTTAAATTGTTTAAAATGAATTGGAGATGTTTTTTTCATATGCCCTAGATCAGTTGGTAAAATAATGGTATATCTGGTCCTTGAATACAATGTAAAAAATAAGCTTTAAATTCTTTGAACTTATGGGTTTTCTAATATATGGGTTTTTTATTATTAAGCGAATTTCTTTAATGAATATATTTCATTCAATTGTTCCATTTCTTGACTCCATTTTTGTTATATTTTTCTAAAATATTGTTTTCTGTTTTCTATTGAAATAGATTAGTTCATAATGTTCTCATATTTTTAAGTATCGAATAAGTACTTCTGTCCATTTTTAACTGCTAATGTTATTTACATCTACCCTTTTGAGGGTGATTTTTATTTTCTTTTGTACCTTGTTTTGCATTTTTTAAATTTATTACAAGAAGCGTGCGTTCTTTTTATAACCCATAACAATCTCAGAATTCTACCTCAATTTTTAGAGGGGAAAAAAAAGCCTCTGGAAATTCTTTCATAATGTGAAAAGGCTCTCAGAAAACAATAAAAAATCTCACCTTACTGCATCTAATGACCAATGAAACATTTCATGAATCAAATTTGTTTAAAATGTACTGCTGTACATGAAAGAGCCTGCCGCATGGTACTTCTTTAAGTAAAAACAATGCCTGTCGGGATGCTCGTGGAAGGAGACAGATTCGCCTCTACGCCTGCATCTTGCCTGCATCTTCTCGAGGACACTGTGTTTCTTTGTTTCCATGACCACTGGCTCTGGCACCATCTGGGTATTAAATGAAATTTTTGGCAAGACACAGAAAGGTCAACTTCCCTCAATGGAAAGGAATCGATTAAACCGTTTTCACTAAACCCTAATATTCTGAGGCTGTGGGAATGCACAGGCGCAGAAAAATTATTCCATGTGCTTTCAGCAGGAGTCACTTACCAGTGACTTGAATTCGTGTTTGTCACACCCCTTAGCTGCATCTCAGTTTTCATTTTAAACAGAATTACCATGTGCTCTCAATGTATCTTCATCTTGTTTTTTAAGCTATAGAGCTAATAAGCGACAATGTTGCCCTCACAGGTCAGTATTTAACTGCCAGGTTCTTTTCTTCTTCTGGGAGACAGAGAGGCTCTCCGGCTCTCCATCTCCCCTTCCCTACTCCATGTGCTCCCCAGAGTAGGGAGTGTGGAGGTAATTCTCCGAGCGACAGGAGTGGTGATTTATCACCCGCAAGGTTCACAGATGCTAAAAGATGCATCTCAATGTTTCTTAGCTAAACTTCATCCCAGTTGAATACATCTGCCAGAGATTGGCTCTGGCTGAGGAATTTCACAAAAGCTACGTTCCCAAAATGAAGCTATTAACTTCTCCGGACACAAACAGCCCTAACAGCTGCTGTGAGCAGAGCCTTGGGCACAATTTCTCGTCTCCATTTGCCTCTAAAACAACCTGCCTAATCACCTAAGCAGAAGACCACTTTCTAATGGATAGCGGCACTTGAATTATTCAAGTCAGGAAAAGACTTGTAGTTATACCCAGGTCAACAGAAGCACTTGGGGTGGACTTGCGTTGTTGCCTCCTGTGTGAAGGGGCACATCAGCTCGCACCTGTAATTTCTTCCCGCAGGCAAACTTTAAGGAAGGATGAAGCTTTATGGATTCGGCACATTCTCTCTGTGGGCTCTATTGAGCACACGATTTTGGTCAGTAAGACTCTCTCTTCTAAATGGCACCCTAGAGGTCATTCCGAAAGCGACCCTATAAATCAGAACCAGCGTGCCACATCCCCAAGTCCCGCCTCAGTGCCTGGACAGTCACAGTAGACGCTGTGACCTCCACACAACCGCAGGACCCTTCACTTTCCAAGACAACGTTTTCAGCAGCGCCCCGCCAGCCTCACCCGCACCCCTCATGTCTTCCTTTAGAGGGACTCAGTGTAGCTGCCGAGGAGGGAGGATCACGCCCAGCGCTCAGCGACACGTGCAGCTGCGCGTTATATATATCAGAGTTCTGATTCCAGGATGGGCAGAGCTGACTTCCACTCATGTGGAACAACTTCGCTGAGATCCAATTCAGCCCGCGGAAAGCAGAGCTGGAAACCTGTTTTCAATGCGTAGGGAGTTTCAATTTCATCAGTGCAAGTTGTCCAGGAGCTTGAATCTGAGCGCTGAAAATTCAGGCACATCTTTGCGTTAAATAGACATCGGACGTTGAAAACAGGAAAGTTACTGCTGAATCCCAGATCCGTGTCACCACAGGCCGTGGCGGAGTGAATGCTATAAAGAGACAGCTAATAACGTGCACCTACTTCGCACTCACGAAACATCTGTTGCATTAAATTTAGTGACTTGGGAGGGGCCCGATAAAGGCGGCGCTCTCTCTCTCTGGCCTCTGAATCTGGGGCCCCGTCCTCCACCCGAGCGCCCACGCGCGGACACGAGCTGCCCGGGGGGTTGCCGCGCTCACTGCCGCGCGCCCTGTCACGCCGTATGCTCGCGACACTGAGAACACAATCATCTGCCCGAGGGTGGAGTTCTGGCGGCCCTGATTTACGGTTCGGAACCTCCAGGGAGTCTTTGTCCAGAAAACTAACCCTGTTAAGTTGCTGCAGGAAAGAAGGCGGGGCGGGAACGCGCAGGCGCGACATGCGCTTGCGCACTGAGTGGCATCGTGCTTGTCACCGAAAGCCCCCAAATTCACGCCGACCTCCACCTCCCACGAACTCCCTCCAGGGACGACCTCCAGCAAGACGCCAGCGAACGGGTGATGCGCAGCTACTTAGAGACATGAAATCAGACGCTGGGATGCGCAACGCGTAAGGCAGAGTCCCCAACTGGAAGGCCACCGAGAGTCGTTATCGTAATTTAAAAACCTGAGTTTGACGAATATTAATACACTGCATTCCTCATTTAGCATATGGCCTACTTCGGCCAATTAATTACTTTAATCCCTCCCCTCTAAAAAAAATAGCTGAAGAATTACAGTTGGGGGCATAATCTTTCCCAGCATTCGGGGAAAAACCTGAAAAACAGGACAGGGACTTCTCGCTCAGTTTTATTAGCGGGCTGAACTGCCAGAAACTACGACTGGACGCATACATGGCATTAGAGGTGTCTGTGCCCAGCTGGAGGGTGAGGGGTCTGCCTCGTCCCTGCGCCCAGGCTTCGCGTCAAGCGTGTCGCTGCGGGGCGCACCCTGTCCGTGCGCGCGCAGCACCCCGCGCCCCGCAGCGGCGCACGGTGAGCGCGGGTCCCGTTATCGCGCGCTGCCCGCCGTTCGTGCCACGGAGGAACTGGCAGCCTCAGTGTCAAGTCGTGGCCGCAGCTCCTGGACAATGCCCCACGCGTAAGCCCCAGAGCGCGGGCCGAAGCCGGGTCAAGAACCGAACCTCGCCCGCCACGCGCGAACCACGCCGCCCCCGCAGAAACTCGAGCAGCTCCGCGCACCGAAGGCCACCGGCGGTCCCCGGTCCCCGAGGCCGCGGCCAGCTCCGGACACCGGCCCGAGCGGTCACCGAGATCGCGCGGACGCAGCGCTCGGCAGCCACGCGTGGTCGTACCGGACGCCCCCACTCCCCAGCACCCCAAGGGGTGAACGCGGACCTGACCCCGCGGGATTCCGCGGCCCCTGCCTCCACGGGGGCCCTGCGACCTTTCCCCATCGCCAGGGCAGCTTTTCCGGTTTTGTCCCTCCGTGAAACCGTTTGGCCATCTGGGGACTTTTTCCTGCAGAGAGCTTTGAGAAGCTCGTCTTTAAAAATAGTTGTTAAGGTCTCATTAGGCTCCTTGGGCGGGAGAGAAGCGCACAGGCGCGTCGGAGCCGCACAGGCGCGCGTGGGAACGCGCGTCCGCCTCTCGTGTGACCATTCGTTCCACTTCGGCAGAACTAATAACAGGGCAAGTCAGCGACTTAGCTGTGGAACGGTGGCCAACGATCTTACTGCAGAAAGAATTTTGTTCCTGGGAAAATCGGTGGCTGGGTTTTACAAACCTAGACACCAACCACTTAGTACCTGACTCCGTGACTTCTGCGATCTCACGCCCCGACGGCCAGGAATCAGTATGAGTTGGAAAAGGACAAGAACCGAGGACCACAGAGGGCTGCGGGAGACGGGGCTGCGGTGCTTCGTACGTAAATACAACATCCAGTCATTTTCATTGCGGGCTCCATGCTAGTCCCGTCAGAACTGACCGACACAGCTAATTCTATCGCAAACCAAATTTCAGATCGTTAAACATTTTAATTGCATTATAGCCGCATTAAGAGAACTACAAACAACACGTACTCTTAATCCCATGACGGCAAATCGAACTGCGCCTATTCGTCCTTTCTTCCTTCTCATCCCTGTTTTAAAAGTATCTAAGTTTTGCTCAGCTTAAAGCATACCACAGTTAAAAAGTCCTCGACGTTTAAAGTCAATACAGAGGATTTTAACCCCAACATTTTGACCCCAAGGATGCTTACTCTATTTATCAATAACATTTTCCTCCAAATCGTAACAACATTATATGCCATTCTTTGTGTAGTTTTCTAGACCACATAAGTAAACGGCATCTTTTTTTTTTCATTTTCACGAGGACCAAGCCCTTTCCGTGTAAATTTCACAACACAAATTTGATTGTTTTTTTTTTAGTCCCTATCAAATTTCACAAATTAACATTTTTGCCACCAAGCGTTTTCCTGGGTGCCCATTGGGTCTTCCACGCCTAATGCTCTTATGTGAAGTCGTAGCTACTATTCGTTGTATTGGGGACTCATCATTCCCACCAGTCTCGACACAGTCAAAACACCGCTGTAGCTGAAACACTTGAGTCCCAAACGTCTGCTTTGCATGCGGCATGTAACAGGACTTCCTCTTTGTGACTGGGATAGCTGCCCGCGGCTGAGTGAAGCTGTCGCCGGCCCCCTCCTCCTCCAGGGCGAACAGCACTTCGCCGGGCATGTGCGTCTCATTTTCTTGTCCTGCTCACCTGTCTGCCCACGGAGATGGGATTGTCTCCACACCTCGGCTACGTGAAGAGCGCTGCAGTGATGTAGGGATGCAGGTACCTCTTCCAGATCCCGCTTTCAGTTCTTTTGGATAAATACCCAGCAGCGGGACTGCTGGGTCGCACTGTAGTTTTTCATCCTTTGAGGAACCTCCATGCTGTTTTCCACGGTGGCTGCACTATTTCACATTCTCACCAACACCGCAGAAAGAGTACAATTTCTCCACATCCTCGCCGACACTCGCCATCGTTTGGTTTTTTATAACGGCCATCCAAAGAGCTGTGAAGTGGTCCCTCATTGGGTTCGATTTGCATTTCCCTGATTAGTGACATCGGGCATCTTTTTCACATACCTATAGGCCACCTGTAGGTCTCTTTTGAAGAAAGTCCATCAAGTCTTTCGCCCATTTTTTTTAATCAGAGTACTTGTTTTTTTGCTGTGGAGCTACAGGACACCATTCTGTCTCCCAAACGCTTCCTGCTTTTGCTTCTCACATTTAGGTCTCCCCACCGGGACGGCGTTTCCGGGCGTGGTGAGCAGGCCCGTCGCTCCTCCTTCCACACGGCCGATCGTGCCAACGGCGCCCATTAACGCCCATTCTCCCCCACGCTCTGACGCCGCCTTAATCATAACGCGTGTGCACAAAACACGGGCCTGCTTCCGAGCTCTGCATGCTGCTCCGCGTCTGTGCGGTCTCCTCACGTAAGGCACTGCCGTAGTTCCTGCGCTTGGATGGCAAGTCTTCCCATGTGGCAGGGCCGGCCCGGCCTCCCTGTGCTTCCGGCAAAGTAGCTCGGTGAGTCTCAGCTCCCTGCGTTGGTACATCCCGGTTTCGTTGATTTGAGGCATAATTCTTTTGAGCGGTTTGAGCTCTGTCAGGCAGAACCGGCTTCATCACACTTCTTACCTGTGTCTATTTACACTGTGCTATACACCCACTTGATGACATTTTCTCTCGTGAGGGTCCTTCGGCCTCCCGGGACCACAGAGCATGTGGCAGGATGCACGTTAGGCGCGGGCTTCGGAAGCAGGCGAGCCTGGCTGACTGTAGCCAGGTGTGCGTCTCTGAGCCGCGCCCCTCACCGTAAACTGTCACCACCACACCGTGCAGCCCGCGGGGGCAGCGAAGGGTTCTAAGGGATACAGGGAGAGCTCGTTGCACAGAGCCCGGCACTCGATAAGCTCCCAATTTTGAAAAACTGAAATTCTTATTTCATGGCGAACTTCTCAGTTTCTCTCCAGCCAACATGAAGTCAGAGAGGCCACAGGAGTCCCTGGGCACTCTTCTGAATTAGACCCATAAAAAGAAATGTATTTTTTACACTCTCTTCACTGTGACTCAATCGTAAACCCAGCGGCCTTTGGGACAATTCTCAGAATCCCTTTATAAGCCCCCAGAGGCCAGGAGGTGCAGTGGAGGTGAGCTACAGCCAGCAGCTGCCCAGGCTGAGGCTGAGCAGCTCGATGAGACCCTAAAACCTGACATTCCTTCATGCTTCCTCAAGGGAGGCACTCAGCCTGCTCATTCTCAGGAACATAATTTCAGGCCCACCTGAAATGATGGATGTGCGACCCCGAGTCGCTGCCTCAGTTTCTTGTTTCCCACGTTTCGCTGAAGGTGGGTCCTGTCGCTGTTTGGGGCTGGGCTGTCCTTGTAATCCACTTGGGCCTCAGATCAGCTTTTTCTTCCCCAGCGGCCTGGTGGACCTCGTACCATTCAGCGCCCCGAAACGTGTGTCCTGTTTCTCCGCTGCAGCTCCTGTTTCTCCGGACCCCCTGCTGTCCCCTTCTCCCCTTTGCTGATTCTTCTGAGCTCCGTGAGCGTGGCTTCCAGCGCCCCTGGCTCCCGCAGCCTGGGCCTGGTCTGGTAGGAGCTCACAGACAATCCGCGTTAGTCTTGGCAGCAGAGGACACCACGAAGGACCTCCCACGCTGAAGCTGGGCGCCGCGGTCTTCCACGCGGAAAGCGCGCCCACGCGTTTACGGCGGGGCTCTAAAGGCGTGTTTCTTTACAAGCGTTGGAAAAACATTCTGCAGAGTGGTTTTCTCACGAGATCATTTTCCTGTTACAATCGTTAGACTTATAAGGAGGCGTCAATGACAGTGAGAGACAATTATCAGGTCACACAGAAAAACCCCCCTTGCGAAGGCTGGTCAGATCTGAGGTCTGGTTTTAAATCAGACAAGATATTACATCTGGAGTACGCATGAAATAAAAAATGTGCCTTTATCCTACACTAGCGGTAGGTACATTTTTCTGTAATTCACAGTTTCTTTGCCAACTGCATAATTACAAGTTTGCACCTGTTACTTTTCTTGAATGGATTCAACTCAATGAGCCCTGCTTCTCAATCCTCCAGACGTATTATTTAAGAAACCCCAGCACAATCTTTCCTCTTGCTTGGCAGATAATAGGCTTCCTTCGGACCAAGGACTGTGATTAGAAATGCTGTTACTTCATATGTCTGACAACTTAATTTCAGTGCAAACAATACTAAGATGGTCAGTGTCCCCCAAAGGGCCTTTGTGTTGAGTATATGTGAAGATTTATGATGCACAGAATATTATTTGTATTTCACCCTTGAGAAGTGCCTCCGTTCCCCTACTGTTGACCCCCACGACCGCGAAGTGGGAGGAGCAGTGAGGGTGGGGTGAGGGGGGCTCCCGGTTTCCCACAGCCTGGTGTGACAGGCAGGGCCCAGGAGGGGGGTGAGGACGCACAGAGGTGGCTGTCATGTGATGAGGTTTGTTTTGGTTGGGGAGTTTTAAATGCTGTGTTGAGCCGGCTGGAGGCAGCTCAGTCCTCCTCCTTAGCCAGCTAAGTCCACACGCCACCAGCCCGCTGGGTGGGCTCTCACCCTTAGGAGTCACTAAGCGCTTGCTCTAATGGCCCCAGGCCCAGGTGCCCCCAAACGGGGGACAGCCCCTATGCCATGGGCCCAGGGAGTTATTCAAGCTTTCCAATCCACAGGGAGCTCCCGAAACCTAGCTAATGCACACACAAGTGCCCCCGACAGCGCCGGCTGGCTGTTGCCCCTCCCCTGGGCACAACCCCTGCGTGGCCTTGCCTGGGGGCCCTCTCCCCTTCAGAGCTGCCTGTCACCCATCCGCGTGTCAGGGCGCTGCATGTGGCATCGAGAGCATCTTTCAGTCACATGAAACGGTGGCCTAGTGGGATGCTTCCAGGCCCGAGCGAGGAGGCCGCACTAGCAGGAGCCGGGGCACCGAGGCGGGGAGGGGGAGGTCCCTGTGGCGCAGCATCTAATGACAGAAAAGATAGAGACTTGAGGATCAATCTAGAAAGAATGACAGTAGATTAATAAACAGAACAGGAAGAAAAAAAAAAAGCAGAAAATACTGACAGATTTTTTAAAAGTCCAGAACTGAAGTACTCAAGTTCTTAAATTAAAATAACCTATAATGAATGATAAAAACCTCCTGCAATGCACATCGTTTTGAAATTTCCGAACATCAAGAAAGAGTAAATCTAAGAGCTTCCAGAGAGAGAAAGGACGAGAACAGGTCGCACACAGGAGAACCATCGAAACGGCATCATGCACATCAACAGCAATGGGGTGAACACTCGCCAAGAGAGTGTTCGAAGCCTAAGAGGAAATGCTTTCATCCTACAATCTGCAGCCAACTAAACTATCCGTCAGACATTTCCAGAAATTCATGGCTCCAAAGTCTGTCTCCTATGTCACTCTGTCACTCTCGCAGAAGCTCCAGGAGAAGGTGTGTCACTGCGAAAAGGCTGTAAATCGAGAAGGAGTAAAACAAGATGCCATGAGACAGGCTATTGGCAAAAGAAAGTTCCCAAGGGTGACAGGTGTCCGGCAGGGCTAGAGAGGGGACCTTTAAAAAACAAAAATAGAGGCAGAACTCTGGGAATGAAAACAGAATTCATACCTTATGGGGTATGTATAAGCATTGGGCGGGGGGAGGGGGATACTAACTTTAACATATAAGAAAGATCGAACAGAACTGTAAGGAAATTTTTAGGTTTCCTTGAAAATCATACAAGTAAAAAGGGAAGGCAATTCTTCATCTCAGAAAATATAAAAGTTGTAGAAGAGAAAAGCACCACACCACTCTATGTAACCCTGCAGGGGACGATATTAGTCATCATAATATCCACAGCAACATATTTAAGACTGCAACAATCACTCGGCGTGTGCAGTAGGGGAGGTGAATGGCCTACAGCAGCTTATCTGCCGTACGTGGGCAGACGTCTAAAATCAGTGAGTCAAGAAACATAGAACGTTATTTAGGAACGTGAAGGCAAACACGAGAAGAGCCTTTAAAAAGCCGAACGCCATCCCAGACCTGGGGAAGGTGCGTGGGGGCGGGAGAGTCTTCCAGCTCTGCCGACCCAGGCATGCCAGGCCTGTGCATGCCTCTCCCCTCCCCCGGCACTGCCCAGCACCCCCTGCTCCAAAGCCAGCTCAGCCGCACAGAGCACAGCCCCACCTCCCGCAGACTCCCGCAGCGTGGGGAATTCCTTTCTGTAGTTTCCACCAATTCAACAGATAGCTATGTGTATGGATGAGCCGGGAGCCCCGCCGGGCGCTGGGCAGAGCACTCGGCAGGACACCACGGTGCCACTCGCGGGCCTTGCAGTCCGACAGGACCGTGGATGCTAGGCCCACACCGGCCTGGGCATGGACAGGCATCAGGACAGAAAGCCCGGCCTATGCATCCCCGTCGACGGCCGTCACAGAAGCGCCAGGCTCCCCATGCCATCCGAACGTTGTTAAACTGGGGGCAAGAGAACAGCACGCTTTCTCCGGCTCTGCCTTGCTTCCTGGATTTTCGGGACACCTAGTCCCTCCACGAGCTCGCCCGCTGAGTGCAACGAGTCACTACACATTCAACCCAGTCTCGCAGGTGACAAGTAGTGACTGCCAGCTGCCTCCTGAACCGTGTTCTCTTCCATCTCGGCCTGCTGCTCAAGGCACTCACTGGCTCTGCATCTCCCGACTCTCGCCAGGCGGGGCAGGTGCCCCACAGCCCCCTCCGGTGACATCATGAAAATAGCATCACCCTGTGTCTCCCTTGGGCTCTGCCCAAGCCCTGGGCGTTGGGAGGGCGAGGACAGTGGCAGGAATACCTTTTATTCTCCAATTTCTTGGCCAAGAACCTAGTATCTGTCCCAAATCTTTTATTGCTGTCTTCGAGTTCCTCATTCTACACTCACGCCACACGCACAGCTCAGAAGAGAAAACTGACGGCTCATTCGACGTGAGAAGAATGAGGACCAGAGAGGAGGGGAGTCTCAAGTGTGGGCGCCCAGCTGGAGCGACTTCGAAACGCGCCTCCGAGAATAACTTAGAGTGGGAGATAAAAATATAATAAAAACCTAATCGGTACAATCTAAAACCCAGATCCCTAAAGAAGCGTGCACTCGGATATGTGCTCCCTCTACGTGAACCCCTCGCGTCTGTCAGCTCCCTCAAGCGCTTCTGCAGAGGACGCGCCCGGTACTCACCCATCTGTCCCCATTAACGCAGACGCGGTGCCTCGGCCGCATTTGTACCACTCTCGTCAAAGCAGCAACATGCCTTCTGATGATTTCAGGTACATATTTCCTTCTGAAGCAAGACATATGTCTCTTTACTTTGTTTTATTAAATACTAAATGAATACCATGAAGTTCATATTCAAATATATTTTCTCATTTGGGGTCCTAACCAATAAAGGAAAAAAGAACCTATCTATACAGACACACGATGATCACATGCTTAAAGCAGAATTTCTTGTTTTCTTTTCAATTTTAAGGGCAGAAGTAAGTACCTTTTTCCTTTTCATTTTATACGACTTTTCATCAGGATGTGCTATGTTCATGTTTTTTAAATGTAACTTAACCCTCTAAACATTAACTTTAAAATAACTCAAGAATCATAATTTCTAATGTGAAATAAGGCAACGGACAGACTACTGCTTTATTTTAACTTCCAACACCAACAACAAAACTGGTAAGTCCAAAATAAACAAATGGCGACAGTAACATTCCACCTACGGCTAACGGTTAGTATCGAGTCCCAAACCGGTGGTGTATCCTTGCTGTGCTGAGGTAAAGGACCAGGCTGACAATGAAGTATTCTTCTGTCTCTTCGATCCACACCAGCTCCATGTGCACTTGTCCTGTCGAGTCCATGTAGTCAACACAGTATGTCTGTCCCAAGAAATTAGGACCGTCAGAGGGGCTGGGAGAAGAGCTCATGGAAACCGGGGAACTGAAACACCAACGGGGTTTCCCATGTTCATCCAAAAGAGTTATGTCCATTATAGAACAACTCTACAAAATAAGCACAGACATTCATGAGTGTCAGGACAGGACGGCCGATTCGACCTGGCTTTCGAGTCTAGCTAACACATGCGCGAATGTATAAACGAAGCCTGTCATGACGATGAGTAAGAGGGCAGAGGAGAGGGAACGGGAAAGGGAACACACACCAAGAGGGCCAGAGGAGCGCGGCACGGTCCGTCACCGCCAGGAACGGAGGGCAGGACGCGTCCTGCGCAGATCGGTCGGCCCGGTCCGTCCCCGCGTCTCCGCCAGCCCCGCGCGGTGACCGGTACCAGCAGAGGCGCGTGGCATATCGGTGACTGTTGCCCACTGGTGAAGAGATGGTACAGCCTTCAATGGTCAGTGCTACCAGCTCACAGGAAGGGAGCGAGGGAAGAAAGCGGAGCAGAAGCCAGAGCCTGGGGGCAGCAGGCAGGGCCGAGGGTCCAACCTCCTCCCTCCCCGTCACAGGAGACCATCTGGGGAGAAGCAGCGTGTCAGGTTCAGACACTGCTGTATGCGACTTGACTCGGGGTGGGGGAGACAGTCTGACATACTAATAATTATTAATACTACTACTGAGCTATATTTTAGAATTTATTTTTAATTTTGGCAAAATACACATAACCTAAAACTTACCATCTCGCGCATTTTTAGGGGACAGTTCGGTGGCATTAAGCACGTTCACGCTGCTGTGCAGCTGTCACCACTGTCATCTCCAGAACTCTCTCTCTCTCACAAACCTGAAATTCCTGACTCACTGAAGAACAGCACCTCGCCCCCGTCCACAGGCCCCGGCGCCCGTCCTCCTACCTCTTGTCTCTGAATCTGATTCCTCCAGAGACACCCCCCCCCCCCTGCGAGGGGAATCTGACAGGGTGTGTCCTCCTGTGCCTGGCTCATTTCAGAGAACGTGTCCTCGCGGCTCACCGTGGTACAGCCTGCGTCGGAACATCGTCCCTTCTCAAGGAGGAACACTAGTCCGCTGTCTGGGTGCCCCCACCGTGCTCGCCTGCCCACCCGCTCGCTGATGGACACCTTGCCGGCTCCACCTTCTCGTGCTGTGGAAAGATGCTGCGACCTGTGCTTCTCAACATGTCACACACGCCAAGCAGGCTGACAAGGCCAACCTCCAACGCTTACCTTTCCAGACACGGCTGTTACTGCCCTGGCCTGCGCCCTACACTAGTGGGGGGCAGGGGGGGCGGGGGGTCCTTACCTGCGCCCCCTCTCCGGGTCCACGGCTCGGCGTCCGGGCAGTGCCCACCACGTGCGCACGGGCCTGCCAGGCTCCTGAAGGCGCCATCGGCTTCAGTCACCCACCCCACTGCCCTGCTCGCCAGCGAGTTCGCCAAAGCACCTTTCCTGGGTGTGGGGGCCTCACAGCCCGTCAACCCTGAGCTGCGCCCACAGGTGGGTCCTGCTGAACTCAGCCACTCCAGCGCAAAGCGGAACCAGAGTCGTCTGCACTGAAATATCCAGCTTAAACTAAAATGGACGCCAAACTCCACATGGACTTAGAAGTAACATTAAAGTAACGCGAGGTCCCTTCTCTGCTGCAACTAAGAAATGCCAAGGCCTGAGAGAAAAAAGTAAAAGGCACGAGGACAAGAAAGGCTGACCGAAGGGGGGAGCAGCAGCCGGCGCTTGTGCCCGGTCGGGAGGGGACACGGCGGGAGCGCGCTCTGCCCTGAGTCAGCGTGGAGACTGCGGCGCGCGCCTCCCACGGGCGCCCGGCCACTCCCGACCACCCTGTCAGACGGCGCGGCGACCAGTCACGCGGCAACCGTCCCGTGCGGGTTCCTGACGACGCGCCAGCCACCGTAAGCGTCTCTGAATGTGTTTGATATCATAATCTGGCTTAGGAAAAAAAGGAAGAATCTGATCTGCTTACAATGACGTTTTTAAAGCTGAATGACGTCTCATATAAAAAACTACGCGCTGCTGAAACTGAAGTCCGGGTGCTCCAGCTACGGCTGCCTTGTACGTGAACGGCCCCGCGCCCGCACGTCGGCTCGAGGGCCCCACACTCGTGTGCACCCCTGACGAGCGTCTTCTGGGGCAGTGAGCTAGGTGGGCCTCTGAGACGCCCTCCGCGAGCTCATGTCCCTTCCGACAATGCGGTGCTGCAGGAAGTTCCTCTCCATCTGTCATCGTCAATATTCCTGTTTCGTTTTCTGTCCTTGTCACCAGAACCGCAGGTCTGGATGACACACTGTCTTCCTGGCCTGGGCTCTGCTGAGCACTGTAAATGACAGTGTCAGGAGGCTCCTTCTGGGGAGGCTGCTGCTACAGTTTCCAGGAAAAGCAGGGGGGTTGCTGGTTTTTAATAATTATATGTTCCTAAGAAAATTTTCTATCATGTGTCCTTGCTTACAAAGAATTTTTAACTCCTTGAACCTGATTTCTCAAAGTCCGTTTTATGGTCTCAGTATGGTTAGGGCTTGAGGAGCCTGGGGGAAATTCATGATCCGCAGGGCAGAGACAAGATTTGACACCCAGCCCGACCTCTGTTCTCTGCAAACACTGAACACGCTTTGGTCCTGATGCTGAACCCAAACAAGGAGCACAGTGCAAACCGACCGCGGCCACCTGCAGGCCCGGGGGCGGGGCGAGCCCCGCGGCACCGCCAGGCTTCTCTCAAGGCCCCCCTGTGAGGACGAACTGCGCGGAAAGCTGTCCAGGGGACACGCAGTCCATTCCCGACTTTCGGGACTCAAAATCCCGTGTTGAGATCAAGCCTTTCTGCTCGAAGCCTGCACGCATTAGTCACAGTCACACTGGTTAGGTGGCCTACAGAGGGGTCCCCAAGCCTGGGGCTGTGGACCAGTCCCAGGCCCTGGCCTGTTAGGAACCAGGCCACACAGCAGGAGGTGAGCAGCGGGCCGGCCAGTGGAGCTTCATCTGTATCTGCAGCCACTCCCCGGCGCCAGCATCACCACCTCAGCTCCACCTCAGGTCATCAGGCCTTAGAGTCTGATAGGAGCACAGGTCCCCGGTGCCGACAAGGGTGGGGACCGCTGACCAAAGACCCAGTGCCTGGAGCTCATTCTGAAGCCATACCCGCAGCTTCTCCAAGAGCTGCTGCGAGAAATCTGTCGCTGCATTTCCGCTAACATGCTACAGGACTGCCCAGACAGCGCCGCGTCCGCCCCAGAGTCCGCCCACGGGGGACCGTGTTTAATGAGCAGAGCCCGGATGAAGCTCGCTTCTCGGCGCAGTGACTGCACTGCCCTTTGAGAACTCAGTAACGGCTCTCGTCCTGCGCTCAACTCCCAGAGAGACCGGACAAGTATTTTCAAAATGATGCCGACTCTCTACGTCTGCCATATTTCTATTCTGCATTTCCTGGTCCTCAAAGTCTATTTTCATTTCAATATTTTATTTTAGTACATATTTTTATAAGACCCATCTGAATCCATTTTTAAAAAGTCAGGCCTGTGGTCTTAACATTCTTTTGTGCGTGATAAACATAATCTTTACCAAAGTTTAAATATCTGTTTACAAATAGAATTAATAAAGTATCTCATCATACCAATTAGCAAGTGACCCTAGAGATGATGCAGCTGACCCCCGAACAACAGGTTTGAACTGCACAAGTACACTTACAGGCGGGTTTTATCAGTACATACTGTAAATGTGTTTTCTCTTCCTTATGATTTTCTTCATAGCCCGTTCTTTTCTCCAGCTTACTTTAGTGTAAGACTGCAGTATGTGTACATACAATATGCAAAATATGTGTTAATCGACTTTCTGGTATCAACGAGGCTTCCGTCAACAGCACGCTATTAGCAGTTAAGTTTTTGGAGACTCAAAAGTTAAACATGGATTTTCAACTACACTGCGGTCAGAGCCCCTAACCTCTGCGTTGTTCAAGGGTCAACTGCACTGAATGCTGATTAAGCCCTCTTGACGCTCAGTGTTAACACCGCTCTTGGGCGCAGCCGTCATCGTTAGTAGTTCTGACGCGGTGCCCATGCACTCATGTCATGACAAAGCCACAACGCGGGAGGCCCATGGGAGCTCGAGCCCACTGAACATGAGAATCCTGCTCATCCCACAGAACAAAGCGGGAGAGTCATGCGAGCCCAGGCGCCCACAGGCACAGGGGCCCGAGAAGGACATGAAACCGTGAGGACGCCCCTCCGCCCGCCTTCCCTGCCCGCTCCCAACCGCGAATTCAACTCCCCACCCATGCAGCTAATTTCTGATAGAGACATAAATTGATTTAACTGTCCAAGGAAACGTCTGTGTCCTGAAGTCATAACTGCAATAAATTTTAAATGGGTGGACGAGTAATTAAGACGCTTTGAGCAAACGCTACTTGCCTGGTCCACCTACAGGCCCTCTCTTTCTCCACAAACCAGACAATGGGGGGGCTTCGAGGGAGTGCAGGGGTGCCGCCAACACTGTTCAGAATGCTGCTGCGTGCCACCTGCCTGTCCTCTCCACTACGCCCCGCCACAAACAGAAGGTGCTCACGAAGCATCTGACGAATGAATCGACTGGCTGCCGATGGCTGAGGACGTGCTTAACTCTTCAGACACCAGACTAATAATTCCAGGACTTTAAAAACAGTACATACATATACATCGACAGGCATGTTTTTTAAAATTATTATTATACAAAGACCAGGTTACTTTAAGAAAAGAAAACAAGTTACCTTTACATAGCCGTCAAAAATATCAGTTCTCCAGGAGAAGCCAACTTTTCCAATAAGAGGTAGGTGTTCTGTGTTATTATTAAACCTTATCGCAATGAGCTTCACATATCCATTTTCAATACATCCTGAAAAGATTTAATATTTTTTAGATTACTATATACCAATGCTGGGCAACAAGTCAAGATTCCTCAAGTTTGCTGTACCATGAAGAATGCCTCACATGGCAACTACTAGTCTCGGATGGAGGAACGAGCTGCCACAGCTAACAGGGCCGGCGGGGAGGCTGGGGCAGTGTGTCTGCAGTCCAGAGACAGAGGAGTGAGCCGGTGCTCCGGGAAAGTGACCTTAAAGGTGAGCCGGGAGCTGTGGGGGTGAGCTGTACCCACCCCGTCACAGGGGCAGGGGGTCCTCTGATCTGCTGAAGCTGACCTCAGTGAACACGGGAAACCACAACTGTGGAACCTAAGAAAGCGGACCGCAGAGATGGCCCAGAAAGGACAATGAGTGTGAGGGAGCGACAGGGGTGTGAGGGCCGCTGCACACGGACGCACACCTAAAGTAAACACTTCTGCACACGTGTGTAAACAAGTCAAAGCCCTTGCACGTGCTTGAGACCGGAGGCCGGCCCCTCGTCGGAGCAGCTCGAGCTGAGGGCGGCCTGGCCACCAGCGGCCAGCCGAGCCCGCAGTGAGCGCCCGGCGCCCGGGAGGGGCCTTCGTGCAGCAGAGCTCCACGTGCCCACCATCGCGCGGCAGCGTAACCGCACCTCCACTGGTTCGGAAGCCTTCGGAGAGCGGCACCCGGACAGAAGTCAGGCGTGAGTCCCAGGCTGGGCAGACAGAAGGAGAAAGGAGAAGAGCCAGCGTCCTTTGACCCCAGGGTGGCACATTCACGGGCCGAGGTAACACCGAGGCCGCGCGGCCGTGGGAGCCGGAGCCCCGTTCCGAACCGGGCGGTGTTCGCGCGTGCAGCCGAGGGGGAAGCCAGGGCGCCGCTGGCCCGGGCTGCACGCGGCCGGATGCCCACAGTCTGACTTTCGTTCCAAGGACAGAGGCTGCTGAGTCATTAGCAAGAACTGTGCAGCTGCCCCCGCCCTCCAGGTGTGGGAGCCAGTGCCAGTGACACTGACCCTTCCCAGGCAGCGGGGCGGGGCTCGCCAGAGGCGGGAGGGGCTGAGCCGGGGAGGGAGGAGGCGCGGCAATGGCAGGTAATGGTGCCGGCACCGGCACAGCTCTGCCCTGCTCCCCTTCACGGCGCAGCCACGTGCAGCAGCCAGGCCTCCGACCGGCCGCCTGCGTGCGTGCTGGCGGCGACGGCGCCAGACAGAACATTCTCCATGTGGCTGTCCTCCGGGCGCCGCGGGAAATGGATCCCGAAGTACAACAGCCAATAGCATCTCAGTGGCAGCGGTCCGGGCTAATAAACACGGCGGCTCTGCAGGAAGCAAGGGCTGCCGCTATTCTGTCATCGCTGGAAATCATCCCCTTTACAACAAGTTCTGTAGCATTTGCAGCATCTTAAAAGGTCAGCCTTTCCGCCAACCTTTTGTAACCGCTTGTTTCCCCGAGACAAAAGAGCCCTTCCCACACGTAAACAATGTGCGCGCCGAACGTATGTGTGGAAATGTGTGTGTATAAAATATATAATTTCTTTGAGTACTTATTGTACACGAAGCATTGTGTGAAGCACTTTATGCACGGTAGCTAAAAAAACTACTTTAAAAAAACACCTTAAAATAGCCCTGCTAATTAGGTATTACGGCTTTCTGAATCCGCAGGTGAGAAAACTATGCACAGAGAGGTTGACAGCTCCTTGCCCAAAGCCACACTGCAGGTAAGTAAGTGGCAAAGACACAATGGAAACCTTGTTCTGCATCTAGACTCCGTGTCACAACAGACAAAAACATACAGAAGGGGCAGCGCAATCGCCTGCTAGTTTGACCACGAGCCGGGAGTTTACCATGTGGCCTTCTATTCTCATGAGGCTGCACTTTCGTTTCACTGCCAACAGAGAAAAATCCAGATGTTAGCAGGCAAAATGTGCTGGCGAACCATTTATAGCTCCCCAAAGTGCTTGGTGATTCCTCCACCTGGGGGTCCCATGCTCAGGATCGCCCATTCCAACCTGCTCTATGACCAGGTCATGAGTGACCTGGGTTCCTTCACCATGAGCTAGCATACCCTTATTGAATTCCTGTGCTTCTTAAACCATTCGGAATAAATCCTAACCTTAACCCAACGCGTAAGACCATCCCCAAAACGCAGGGAAATGCCATTCAAGGCTCCAGGGACATGCACTTACAAGCACAGCCTTGAGAGTCATAAGGATCTCATACCAATCCTGCTGGCCATTCAACTAGCTGTGTAGCCATAGTCAAACTCCAAGCTGAGTAAAATAAGGATACAAATAGAAGGTACTTTATAAGGCTTTGTGAAGATTAATGGAATTAGTAATAAATATTAACATGACAGGGCAGGTTATTATGTATGTCGGGCTAAGTGTGTTAAGCATCTTACATGCATCATCTCAACAATCACATTTTATCGAAAGAGCCATCCACTGCCAGGCAGAAAGGAGACAGGCTATGTCCATGGACTGCAAGGCTCAACATTGTTAAGATGGCCACTTACCAAAACTGAACCACAGATTGAATGCAATCGCAAGCATAACCCCAGCAGGCATTTAAATAATTTATAATCAGTATTAATGAATAAATATTAAAGTTTGGCATGATGATTCTATGCTAAGAACCTGAAACAGCTACATGATCTTGAAGAAAAAAGTTGACTTCGACTTACTACACATCAGCGATTTAGAAGAGAAGGTAGCAAAAATCACCCAATCAGAATAGCAATGAGAAAAAAAAATAAAACAATGAGGATAATTTAAAGGGCCTGTGGGACAACATCAAGAATACCAATATTCACAGCATAGGGGTATCGATAGGAGAGGAGAGAGAATAAGGAATTGAAAGCCTATTTAAAGAAATAATGATGGGAAACTTCCCTAACCTAGTGAAGGAAACAGACATACATGCCCAGGAAGCATAGAAAATCCCAAACGATATGAACCAAAGAGGCCCGCACCAAGACACGTCATAATTAAAATGCCAAAGGTTAAAGACAAAGAGAATCTTAGAAGCAGCAAGAGAAAAGCAATGAGTTACCTACAAGGGAGCTCCCACAGACTGTCAGCTGACTCCTCAACAGAAACCATGCAGGCCAGAAGGGCTTGGCACAAAATATTCAAAGTGATGAAAAGCCAGGACCTACAACCAAGATGACTTTACTCAGCAAGGCTAACATTTAGAATCAAAGGACAGATAAAGAGCTTCCAAGGCAAGAAAAGATAAAGGAGTTCATGACCATCAAACCAGTATTACAAGAAATGTTAAAGGGGTTTCTTTATGAAGAAGAAAAACAGGTCGAAATATGAATAATAAATTGACGGTAACTACATATCTATCAATAATTACTTTAAATGTAAATGGATTAAATGCTCCAATCAAAAGATAGGGTGGCTGAATAGCTAAGCAAACAAAACCCTTACATATGCTGCCTGAGAGAGAATCACTTCAGATCGAAAGACACACACAGACTGAAAGTAAAGGGATGGAAAGATATTTTATGAAAATGGGAATAAAAAAAATCTGGGGTAGCAATACTTATACCAGACAAAATAGACTTTAAACAATGGCTCTAACAAGAGACAAAGAAGGACCCAGCAATCCCACTTCTGGGTATTTATCCAAAGAAACACTGCGTCAAAGGGACGTGTGCGTCCATATGTTCACTGCGGCATTATTTACAGTAGCCAAGATATGGAGGCCGCCTGGGTGTCCAGCAACGGCTGAACAGATAAAGAGGTGGCACATACATACGACGGACTATTACTCAGCCATCTGAAAAAAAAAAGAAAAAAGGTTGAAATCTTGCCATCTGCAACAACGTGGGTGGACCTAGAGGGTACTGTGCTGAGTGGAGTAAGTCAGGCAGAGAAAGACAAATGTCACATGATTTCACTTACATGCGAATCTAGAGAACAGGATAAACAAAACAAAAACAAGCTCTTAGATACAAAGAGCATTTTGATGACTGCCAGATGGAGGAGTTGGGGGGATGGGGGAGGGGATTAAGAGGTACAAATGGGTAGTTACCAAATAGTCATGGGAATGTAGAGTATGGCATGGAGAATATAGTCAGTAGTATTGTAGGAACTATGTGTGGTATCAGATGGGCACTGGATTTATCAGGGTGATCACTTCCAGTTATATAAATGTCTAATCACCATGGTGTGCACCTGAAACTAATATAATATTGTATGTTAACTGTAACTGAAGAATAAAAGAATATTTTTTTAAAAGACTTACAATAGAGCTACCGCAATGGTATTGCTGTAAAGACACACAAATAGATCAACAGTGGAACGACGGGATCCAGGAAGACACCGACGCTTACAAGTGACTTTTGACACAGACATCGGAATAACTCAACGAGAACAGAAAGTCTTCACTATCCACATGGGAAAATAAAATGAACCTCAACCCTTACCTCATACTTTACACAAAATTAATTAAGGATGGATCGTAGACCTACAATGTAAAAGCTAAAATCATAAACAGCTGGAAAAGAGAATATCTCTGCTCTGTAACCTGGCACGTGGAAAGTTTTTAAGACATAAAAAGAGAAAATAACCATGAAATAAAAAAAACTGATAAATTAGATTTCATCAAAATGAGAAACTTCTGATCATTAAAAGATGCCACTAAGAACGTGAGTAAGCAAGCCCTAGACCAGGAAAAAATATTTGCAAAGCATGTATCTGCCACAGGACCGGTATCCAGAAGGAACGTAAAGAACTCCTACAGTTCAGGAATAGAGAGACAAACAACTTCTTTTTACAAAGGCAAAAGAATTAAGAGATGCTTTAAAAAGATATGCAAATGACTGGTAATAAGCACATTAAGTGTTTAATATTAATGCCCATCAGGGAAGCGAATCAAAGCCACCATGAGCTACCACAACCGCCACACGGGAGATCATTTAGAATGTAAAAGGCTAATCACATCGAACGCTGGTCAGGAAATGGGGCGACCAGAACACTCACACAGTGCTGATGGGAGTATAAAATGTCACAACCCCTCTAAAAACAGTTTGGCAATTTCTTATGCATAAATTTTTCTTATACATGAAAAAACATTGGCAATTTTTAATACACAGACCTACCCTAAGACCCAACACTTCATCCTAGGTATTTAGCCAAGAGAAATGAAAACATGTGTCCACAAAATGGACTTCAAAAGAATTCCAAAGCAGCTTTATTCACAATAGTCTGAAACAGAAAACAACCCAAATTTCCTGTCCATCAACAGGAAAATGAGTGAGCAAAGTATAGCACGTTCAGTTGATGGAACCAACTCCTCAATAATGAGGAACGACTGACAATACCTGCAACAGTACAGATGAAACTCAAGGGCAGTTTGCTGAAAGAATCTGGACACCAAAGAGTGCAGGGAAGAATCCAGAAACAAGAGTACACGCTGCATGATCCCATGTGTGTGATGTTCTAGGACAAGTGACACTAATCCAGGGTGAAAAAAGCAGGAAAATGTATGCAGAAGTTCTTGTACCATTCGTGAATTTTGTCTAAGTTGGAAACTACATCAAAATAAAAGGTTACAGAAGCAGCAGCACTCAATAAAGGTGAGCAGGTGGCAGTGGCGACCTCCCTCCGAAGCCCCCTCTGCTTCCCGCGCCAGCTGCTCCCTCCTATGCGCCCCGTAACTCTGGGCGAGCCCCAGTCCGTGTCCTCGCACTCTGTCACCTTCGTGGCTGACAGCACGCTTCTACCTCCACTAACCTCTCCCTTTCCTGAACCCCTTTGCACCACCTCCACGTTTAGTCACATGAGTTGTTCCTGCTTGTTAGAGCTGTGACCCCGAGTGACCTGTGGCCTTTGGGAACCGAGGTCACGTCTTCCGCAATGTATCAACAGCACTACTGAAGACAGCATTTCTCACTTCTCAGCTACGATGAGAGTTGGGTTTCTTTTGTTTTGTTTTGTTTTGGTTTTTTTTGGCCTAATAAAGAGAACACAGAAAAGGTGGGAGGTAAGGAATGCAGGAAGGAGAGGCGGGTTGAATGCGTGAATGACTGACTTTCCCAAGGCAAAGAAAAAGAAGAGTGAAGAGTGTCGAGTCAGGTCACAAGTGCCTGAAGCAGGAAAAACACCACAACCTGATGAGGGTTGGGACAGAGCCCTGGATCGCGTCTGAGAGACCAGCTCAGTAACCTAATGAAGAAATGGGGCGGCCAGAGCAGCGACCCCAGGTGGATGTGTAAATCTTCAGTAAAGTGGCAGGGAGACCCAATGAACTCGACAATATTTGCCACAGAGTATTAATATTTTAAAGCTGCAGAGACCTGATACTACAGAGGAATAATTAATAAAAAGATGGTATAATCATTAGACTCTAATGATCAAACAGAATTGGCACTAACTCTTAAGGACAGAAAATCTTTAGTATTTCCCATTCTCTCTTAGGTATCTAACACGAATCTCAAGGCATATACATGGCTTTTCTCTTTTTCTCAGCTAATTATTTTCAGATATCTGTTATTTTCCAAATCTCTGACCTACATGCAACTTAAGTAGCTATATATAGACATAGATCACGGAATATCAAAAGAGAGAAGGTCTCTGAACACGATAAGGATCAGAATTCTCTCCCCCATTTTTGTTTGTTATATAGGTTGCAAAAGTCACACGAGCTGGAGTTGTACGTAAGAGACTGGAAAATGGAAGCGTCCGTCCCCAGTTCAGGATGTGATGACATCGCTAAAATCTCCTATAATCTTTGGAGCCGCTGGGTCTCTACTTTTCTCACGTTAACCAGGACCCGAACGAGCTGCCTTTGTGGTGGCACCTTTTCTGATATTGACGACAATTAACTTGATTTTAAAAAGAATAAAGTATGTACTTAGACTTTAAAAATTCACTGTTCATTAATTCAACAGTGTTTGAAAGTAGCTTTTCCATTGATGCATTTAAAGGTTCAGGCTGGTGTTTTCACAAGACCCAGTGCTACTTTGCATGCCTCTGCACCGACTTTCCATCAGTCCAGTCCATTTGAGTATAAATTATTTTTCCAGACCAGTCCTTCCGAAGAAGTTTAAGGAGACAGTACGCGGCTATTTGTTTTGGGCCCTCCAACACCCAGCCTGCTTCTCTTGCTCAGTATTTTCTGGGATTACTCTGAGAAACACACCCACGTCAGTCCCTGTGCCTCAGGTAGTAGAAGCCGAGCTCAGCTCTGCATCACCCATCCATCTGGCCACAGGACTGAGTTAGGGACGAGTTCATGACCCGGCCAGGGCCAACGGGACGCAAGGAGACTCGTGCGTGGGATGGGGGTGGGGGGGCTGACTTGGAAAGGACAGCCCCAGCGGACGCGCGTTTGTAATCCCCACCAAGGACCTGCTGATCCTTCAAGCAGTGAGAAGAGCAACATCAGGGTGAGCAGCGTTCCAGTTTCCAGGAGAGGGAGGCCGCGGGGGGACAGGGACAGGGATTCTGGGGGGCTACGGAGGACGAGGCGGCTGGCAGTGCGGCGCAGGCTGTGCACCCAGCAAGTCAAGCTGGGAAGGGAACAAAGAGCCGGAAGACCGCGAAGAAACCCGAACGGCTCGGCAGGAGGAAGGCGCGGGACCCCTGGCTGCTGAGAGGCGGGGGATCTGAGCTCTACGTGCAGGACAGACAGCTGGAGTCCAAACACCAGCAAACTCACACCAAAGCTTTTTTAGTGAAACTCACATTTTTTTAGTGAAAACTAGGAAACCTCTTACTTGTGTTTCTTATTAGACTTATCTTCCTCAAGCTACGTGTTTTAAGAGATTCTACTTCCACAATTGCCTTAATACCTCTGAAAAAGTCACAACAGCTTATTTAAATGATGTCTTTGAAAACAAAAATCTAAACAAAATGAAGAACTCAGATCCTCCCTTTTAAATGATTAAAAGAATTCAAATCACCAAAGAGAAAGAACCAATCGAAATGTGAGGTCACATCTCAAACGGAAGCCAGAGTCCAGAGAGGCGAGAGAGATGCCGAGGGCCCAGCCAGCGCTGCCCGCAGCCGCGGGGCTCCCCTCACGCGTCCTGTGCCACGGCGGGGCCAGCTTCGGGGCACGGCCTGTGCGGCTGCAAGGGCCTCGGCCTAGCGCTCCGCTGCCACCACCGTGAAGGTCTACACGATGTTCGCACGAGCCCCCCCCCCCCCCCGTCGCGTCACGGTCTTGTCGCTGTCCTGCCTATGCGTGAAGTGCCACCCACTCCTGGTGAGCTCTGCCAGGACATCCTGCAGGCGGAGCGGGGCCTCCCGCCCTGCGAACGGTCACTTGTAATGCCAACTTTTCACGGGTCACCAGAGGCACAGGGCAGGAAAATGTGCTAACAGCCACTGATGAAGATGCTGCAAGGAATTAGCTGTCCTAATTTTTCTAGGAAATCACCACCCAGATGGGACTGTACTATTCCTAATGTCTTCCTGTTATGATAAATGCTTAGAGAGAATAAGCTGACCCAGAAACACAGAAAGCAATTAGTATCAAGGAACGAAAAAAGTCATCTATTTCCAGAACCGCAACAATAAAAATGAGATAATAAGCTATAAGTGAAAATATCTAAAACAAACAATAAGAACTTTAAAAGAATTTCTTAGAGAGGTTGTCTGGGCTCATCGGGCTCTGCTGCTGACGAGGTGAGCCCTACATCTCTGGTAGGAAGAAGTAAGTTTCTAAGGCCCATAACTCCTTTTTATCCCCTCAACATTTTCTATTATACCTTACAGAGTAAGCGCTGAATGTTTATTATTTAGTCCACATTTTAATGAAAACAGATTGCAAAAACTCTACAGTATATAGAACAGATCTAACAGATAATAGAAACAATCTAAAAGAATCTACTCACTATGGCAACTCGAAAGCGAAGTACCGACGAGTGGAGAAAGCTCCAGGATCCTCCGCTTCCCCCAAAGACAGCGAGGAAACGAACAAACGGAGAGATTGTCCCAAACCCTAAATAAAAAGGTAGCGAGTCCTTCTAAATGAATGCATGCATTTAATACAAATCTGATCAAACTCCAAATGAAATATTTTAAAATCTGGCCAAGAACTTATTAAATACATCTAAAAGAATAAGTGGGTGACAATAACTGAGAAATCTTTGATAAAAGTTCACGAGTAAGAAATTTTATATTAGGGAAGGGACATACATTTTCATAACAAAATACACAACTAAAGCCTGAAACCTCTGGTCTGGTGTGGAGACATGCAAAAGCAGCACCGAGCCTCGAAAGAGAGAACGGACCCTCAGAGGGCAGGGTCTGGGGCCCTCCAGGCTGTGCAGAATTTTTACACTAATCAAAGGAAGAATGGGCTTATGCACGATTCAAAAAAGCCTTGCAAGATCCAAAACAATATGTACCAAATTAAAAGGCAAAAGATAAAATGGAGAAAATATTTGCAAAGACTATAATGCATATAAATCCTGCAAACGTTTAAAACAATGGAACCCATCAAACAGAAACTAGAAATTCAGTTCAAAAAGAAAGGTAAAAATAACGACGACAGCAGCAGCAGGTGACGAGCATCGCAGAGGCACTCCTCACTGCCTCGCCTGAATCCTCCAGGGACCGCGGGAGACAGGCCATGCGGTTACCGCATTCTGCAAGCGAGGTCACTAACTGCCCAGCGTCACACACCCATGAGAGGCAACACTGAGGCTGGACCCTAGGAAGATGCCCCTTGAACAGCCGGCCTGATGGTGGCTAAAATAACCATAAACCTCTGCTGCAGTCAACAGTTTTTTAAATAGTCAACCTCACATTCAAAGACATCTGCAAATTTAAAACACTTTTGCCTCTGAAATCATCATCAAAGATTTTTCAAAGTAATGCTCATGATAATAGTGCTATAACCATGAAAAATGGAACCCCACAAGTCCAACATTAGGAGAGAGGGTCAATAAATCATGATCGAACCAAACAACAAAATATACGACTTTCAGAATCGAATTTTGAAAGCCACTTTGGTGAACAGGAAAACGCTCGCAGTGCAAGGGCAGGGCGAGCGGGCGCGGTTCCCGTACACTGGTCCACACAGACCCAGAACGGGACTAGCTGATGCGCAACAGTGGTCCTCGGGTGGTTTTTATTTGCTTCTTTATAAACTCCTATATATTCAGATTCAAACCATGTAATAAGAAAAAGACATTAGTTTTTAAATGCATTTTTATAACATAAAAAGTCAAAGGCAGAAGCAGCACATTTTTACTTAAAAATCCTTTCTCTTTGCTTCTCTATCACTCTCCTTCTCAATCCTGATAAAAAGACTAAACGCGCAGTACTTTCTCCTTCCGCTGCTGAAATTAGTAATAATTAGCTTGATACAAAGATCAAAAAATACACCTTCCTTCGTATTTTGCATTGCTGATCACACCCTTTTTCAAGCTGCATTTACACTTCAAAGACACGGCTGGGCTATCTCCTGTCTGCTCTTTCTCTAGGCTGCACGGTTCCCACCAACGTTCTTCAGGGACACTGGGCGGAGGGGCGGCGCAGCAGGCCTGGGACCCCCGCTGGCAAGGCCACCCGCTGGCGCCTGGGCCCCTGGGGCCGCTAACTGGCGCGAGCTCGCACGGCGCCTGCGCGGTTCGTGCCCGCTCGGCGGCCCGCACCACTGGCGTCCGTGTGGCGTTCCGCAGCGCCAGGCGGAGGGTGCTACGTGACCAGCCCCGGTACAAACCCAGGGCGCTGCGTCTCTGACGAGCCGAGAACGCTTGGCACACGGGTCCTCACAACTCCTTCCGGGAGAAGCAGCGCGCTCTGTGTGACCGCGCCGGGAGCGGGCTCTGGGGAGCTGGCTCCTGACTCCTCCCGCATCGCCCCCTGCACCCACCCCTCCCTTTGCTGATGTTGCCCTGTGCCCTCTCCGTAATAAATCTCAGCCACTGACACAACCCCGTCCGGAGTCCTGTGTGGATCCTAGTGGATCGCTGAGCCTGGGGTCGGTCTTGGGGACCCAATGCCAACAGTCTGTTCACATTTCCAAAAGAAGAGAAACAAAATGGAGACAGAAAAGCCCGCCATGCACTCTCTACAAGCTTTCCTCAGGTTTCCACTCGCGAATCACCCTTTCAGTATTCCCTTGTCTGCTTACCCTCCCCTCCTCCTCTCTCGTAAATCCAGTTCAGGTGACAAAATATTTCTTCATCCCAACTTCCTTTTTAGCGTAATTTTAGTGGCAATACACAAAGGAGCCAGTAGTGAACGTGTGCACATTCAGGGAGTCATAATTCTCCTTTGAAAAGAGATCACTGGGACCCTTTCACGAAGACTCTGGCCACAGTGGCAGGACTCACGAAAACAGCGAGACAGAGAACTTCCCAGGTCTTGGGGGAGGACTCTGACAAAGGTCCAAGGAGAAACAGTCAAATGAACCTTCAGGGAAGAGAAGACAAGACAGCGATGCTTCTAATTCACTGTCGGGTGGTGCTGAGGGCGGACAGTGCTGTCCTCGACACAGCGGCTGGCTGGCCCGGATGACGCCGGGAGCTCGAGCAATCTGCTATAGAATGCGGACCTCGGCTACTCATGACACCCCACGGACCTGCTGTGACCTTAAAGGGCACTGCAGGCAGTCACGCCCGGGAACTGAGCCCACCAGATCGATGCTGGGGTCCAAAGACAAGAGCCTCAGCTGTGGCCTCAAGTGGACAAGGACGGCACTGCCGGGTGCAGGGACGCGTATCCCCAAGTGTCCACCCTTCGGCTCAGGCATGATCCTCCCCTCTGGGACTCGAGAACCTCACTCCAGGCACCAACGGCTAACTCAGGTCTCCTGGCTTGTTTCCAATAATATGTATTTTTTAAAAAATCCAAAGAACCTTATAGCAAAGCACATGACAGAGTTAAAAAGACAGGACAAAACGGGTATTTTGTTCAGAGAAAATGTTGTGGCCAAGAGGCAGAGAGCATCAACGGCCACACTCATCTGAACGATTTGCTGGGGCTGCTCTGTCTGAAGATGAACAGCGTGGCTCTCCTACCTGCATCCCCTGCAGAGTCCACCCGGGAACTTCGGTCAGTCTCAGGTGGCTTCCGTCCAGCACATGCTACACCCCTCCCCACAGACTGCCCGCCTTCAGTCAGGCCAAGTTTCTCACTGATGACGTCAGCAGACAGAGCCACCTCAGTTCTAGGGACATGATAAAACGGCTTACCCTTGATGCAGAGAAAGTGTTCTTTAAAAACAGGGGCAAGGTGCTACCATGCTCGACCGCAATGACACAGCTGGAATTTACTAAATATACCACACGGCGTGGACCACAGAGAGTTTCTCAAAAACTGCAGAGGACGTTGGAGTTTGTACTTTTTTAAATGTGAGAACGACTCTGATGGCAACAGCGCCCTCTGCTGATCCTAACCACGGAACCGCAGGCAGAGGACCTGCATCTGAGTTGTGCATCCTGCTCATGGTGAAAATTTGTTTTCTCATTGTGAAACAACAGACGCAAGGTGACTTATTCCCAGTCCAGTTCCTGTTACGCTCCATTTTCCTTAGCCTCTTGCACATTGTAGCAACCTTCTCAGGGGGCTTCCGGCACTGGCAGAAAATTGCTTTAAAGGCTGCTCCAGCAGGCCAGCAGAGAAGGGCCCTGCCTGACCTCCCTTCTGATGCCTAAACTTTAAACAGACAGACAGACTCACGCACTCGAGAAGATACACTCCAGAAGCATATCACTGAAAAGTACAAATATACAGATCACAGAGCCAGGTGCTAAGACGCTCGGGTCTGGGGTCCGCCCGCCTGGGTGCAGACGGGGCCTGGCCGTGTGTGAGCCGTACAGAACCAGAGCCAACCTACTCGGTCGGCTTAGGCCGCCTCTTCACTGACGCCGTGGGAGAGATAACACTACCCAACTCACAGGCTTGCTATGAAGATTAAGTTAAATAATTAATACAAACATAAAACATTCAGCAAGAACCTGTAATGAGTGCCCATAAATGTTCTCTGTCGCTGTAACCGTCATTATTAAGGGCACAGCTTCAGTATGAGGAATGCACACAGAGCTCAATCAACATTAGGCTGTGTTTGTTCAGAACCAGGAGAGACAAGGCCATCTGTTCGAGATGCCCTTGAGACAGACCTAACCCCTTAGAGAACAGAAAGACAGGCTCTCGAGACTGTAGATCGCATCATAAGAAACACTGGAGGTGAGAGGCACCTGAGGACATAGGGTCGGAGCCCTAGAGAAGCGAGAGACCAAGATCTCTGCCGACGCCAGTGCAGAGGGCACAGGTATCGCACCCTGGGTACAGGCCGGGGTGCGCCAGGAGCACCCTCAGCAGTGTGTGCCAGGAAGAGGGATGAGATTTTTCTCACTTAAATACCAGAATAAAGGTAAATGGACTGAGGTACAGAGAAACTAATTTGGGGGCTGCTCCCAGGGCAGGCCCCGGTCAGAAGCTGCAGTGCAAATCCAAGCCCAAGAGAGGTCATCATCCAGATCACCTTACAGCTCCTTCCTAATGAGCAGAGTCCAAGACCCTGGGTGCAGCAGAAAGGGCAATGAGCAAAACTAGAAAATACAAAAATTAAACAGTCTAAGCAGTCGAAAAGCTAGAAAAAAAGATCAAAAAAGATCAAAATGAACCTAAAAAAACACAAATGACTTTCTGGAGGGTCAAGGGTCAAGGCTAGAAGTAAACCTTTCTCAACTCCCTTCTTATATTTCCAACTTTGGAACCACATAACTGTGGTTGTTTTTTAATGTACAAAAAAAGCAAAGCAATCTTGAAAAACGAAAAAATCAGCTGAAGCAAATCATAATTGTACATCGGAGTGGTAGCATAACCACACAGAGGAAGATTATTTTAGGTGACTTAATTTTATGTCTCTAGCATGATGTCTTTAGCACAAAAAGAAACACAAGGAAATTCTTAATTAAGAGAGTATTCAATAGGTTCATTATTAATATCAGTTTTGTTATTTTGAAATTATTACATATTGTGATGTTTAGAACAAAGACTTTCAGCCTAAAAATATACAAATATATAATCAAAGAAGTTAATTAAAAACCCTAGGATCATTAATTTAAATGAATGCATGATTTATTTCTTCACATAAAATCTACAAACCTCTAAGCTTTGTCCTCTGAAAACTCTAAAGACAATGAAAACCCAAGAACAATGTGCATCACTAGAGCCCTGGGAACTACAAGGAACCAAACCTGGGGAAAATGTTTAGTCCCAGGGCTGGGCACGAGTAGGCAAGGCGAGCCTGAACTGCCTCGCCATGCTAGAGCACAAATAAGCTACCAAAGACGACTAGAGCCAAAAGCACACAGGAGCAGGTGACCAGTGACATGACAATCTGAGTATCACAACAACAATAAAAAGAATGACTGCAAATAGAATAAAGTTCTTAAGCTGTATTTTTAATCAATGATTTCATAACATTCCCAAAAACCTTACAAGTCATCTCTAAAAACTGTTAGAGCACTAACTCGCTAGTCTGGAAATTAATAAAGAGAAAGAATCAAGCATATACCCACTTTCCTGTACTAACTATATTTCATGGTAAATCAATAGTTAATAGGAGAAAAATCTTCTTTACAGAAGAGTTCTACTAATAGATGTAGAGGGAATGACAGAACTAGGGAATCAACATTTTACAATCGCTAATAAAAATAAGGGAAATAAACACCCATCATTTGGTGAACCATTTGGTAAACATTCATGGAGAAGTTAATAAAATAAGCAGGCTGAAAAATCCCTGATCAATCTTAATATAATTAATATTTAGAAAAGCAGATGCTACATCATTCTGGTAAACACAAGAGTAAGTACAGGACTATGAAGCATTCTTGTCAAAAAAAAAGTAAAACCTGAATCTCATCAAGCCACACGTTTTGAGATTAGCAGTGGACTAAGACCAAAATATACGAAGACATTACAAAACAATTAGAAGATACAAAGGAAGAAAAGTAACAAAGATGAGATACTAAAAAAATCTTAAGAAACTGCAAAAGTAGTATAAAGAAAATTCTGAAACAATCCTAAAGGACATAAAAGACTTTTTTTTTTCTTTTTAGGACCATTCAAACAAATTGAAAGACAATTCATATTCCTGGGTAGGACAATTCAACAAGATGTCAACTCACCCCAGGTTAATATATACATTTGACACATTCTAATAAAAATACCAACAAGCACAGAAAAAGCCTGAAATGTTCCTGAGCCAAAAAGCAAAGAAGGTTCAAAGACTAATTCAGGTGTATCAAAGGGCACAAAAGCCAGCTTGAAGCAGACCCCACGGGCTGAACTGGGGACAACTTCAACTCCAAAAAGAATGTCTGTAATTGACGGTAAATCATTGACGGTAAATTGATGATAAAAACCCAAGAGTCCAAAGTAACACTCAACAGGAGAGAAGTGAGCGGGGCGGGCAGAGCGAGAGCACACGCTCAAAACCATTCCCACCAAGAAGGGGTGACGTGTTGATTTCTTAATCTGAAAATCGGTGCTTAAAGGGTTAAAGCATTCACACTGTCATTATAGAAGTTCACCCAGTTGATGCGGAAAAGTTTTTTACAGAAGTTCAGCTAATAAATGTAGAAGTAATTAGAAACCATTTCCTAAGTTCAAACAAAACACTGACTTACAGAGATTGTTAATGGATATCAAATCCATCAGATGAAAGAAGTGTGGGGAACAGGATATTAGGAAATAAAGTATACAATTTCCCCTATAAAATATTATCACCGAAAACATTAAACTGGAATCTATGCGAGGCCTCGCACCAAGCCTGGCGTCTGCGGGACCAGAGGGATGGCGCCGAGAACAAGCAGTCAGACGGGCCGGAGGGGGTGCTCCACATCCCTTCCTTGACTCCCTGCACTTGGCTGCGTTCCCCTCCCTTCCCCCAGGTCTCCGTGTCAGCTTTCCTGATGGTGACACACCCTGCTGGCTTGTACTCTTATCCTATTGCCAGATTCACCACATTCCTTTGGGAAAGAAGGGAAGAGGCTGGGGAGGGGGCGTGACGGGCAAAACAAGAAGGCGAGAGTCAGTGGCAAAGGAGAGCGGAGAACATGCCCATGGGAGAGACGTGGTGGCGGAGGAGTCAGCTCTGGCCGAGGGATTTCAGGAGTCCTGGGGCGACACGGGCGCCTGGGAGCTGGGGCGCCCAACAGTGACCAGTGTGCAGGAGACTTAACTCGGAGATGAAAACTGGTCCCCCGTCCTCTCTAACCTTTTGGTTTCATGCTGAAACAAACACTCAATTAGTGTCACCTTTCTTGGTAAAGAGATTGTGAAACGTGCTGCACAGGTAGGAAGTCCCGCCGCTGTGCATGTCCACGTGGAGCTGGAAGCCATGCAGGCCGTGCTCCAGGCTGTCATCCAAAGGGGGAGTGTGGGCGGGCGGCTCGGAGGGGCTGAAAAGCAAAACAAAACACGCACACAATGGGTCAGCACTGGAGGGAAAGGGCTTGAATTGAAAATACTCTTTACAAACGCCACATCCACTCGAAGCACCAGCCGCTATCGACCCTAGTCTAAAGGTCTCCCGGTGACCTTCGACACCAGGAACCCGCTGCTCTGTGTTCCCTTGTCAACGTCCTTTAAAACAGGCACAGGTGTGCGCTTCGCGGGTTTCCACGAGACCACACGGCATGTGTGGTTCTGAGGTCCGCCCCGCACAGCAGCTCTACAAAGGTAGCTCTGCTGCTCGGTGGCCTCAGTGTCCATGGGACAGGAGAGCCCGGCAGGAAAAGGCACCTACAGACCCACTGCTACAGCTACGACAGACCTACAGGTGAGGCACCTGGGCAGAAGACCAAAAGCCACGATGAACAATGTTTTACTCACTAAGAAACACCTTAGTACACGAGGTAACAAACAAAAGCATTGGGGAGCCGCTCGGGGTATTTACAAAGTGAGCGGGAGCTGCGGTAGAAAGGCGAGCCTGTTCCCAGCCCCTCGCACCGCCACCGCCCGAGGGCCCTCAAATCCAGGAAGAGACATGCTCCGCACAGACCAGGCGAACGCGCGTCTGCGGGCCAGGCTCAGCCCAGAGGCCCTGCGCCCACGTGCCTTCCTCAAAGAACTTGGGTGCCGTGATGTACCAGGACCCTGTAGGCGTGACGGACTCCTGACCCCAGGAATAATATTCTGCTGGCACATAATCCTTAACCCCGAAGAAACAAAGCAAATATGTACTCGCAAACAATCCAATTACTTTAGCAACGGCTAAGCAATCACGCCTGTTGGCTTGTGCCTACTGATTGAACACAGAATGTCTCTGTAGCCATTCTCAGGATCTCAAGATGGTACCAAGTTCTGATTGTTGAGACAGACTTTACGAAAATCGAATACACAACACACAAATACATACACAGCGGCCGAGCCCAACGTGCTCCTCTCCACAAGGTGATGGAAATGAAGAGTTGCCATGACAAAAGCCAGTTCTTCCTCCCTCTGCAAAGTTAAGTAAAAAGAATAAAAGAATACGTTTTTGAAGTGAAACATCTCCCCTGTTCACACGGTCGCCGGGAAGATGGCAGCGCATTTCGCCTCGCGGACGGATGCAGTCTCCAACTCCGGGGACACCAGCACGTCGCTGTGACCTAAGGCGCGCGTGGCCCACTGGCAGCAGGGCCGCCACCCGCCCAGGTGCGCGGCGCGTGCGGGGCCAGACGGGCTAGCACCTGGTTCCTGTGAGCTATCGGAACGCCAAGCTGTACACGGTCACTGTGAAAACATGTCTTGGTAGGTCCAGGTTGTTTCAAACTCTTTTCGAAGATAATTCTGGAAGAGCTCCACAGAGACTTAACATCCAGGGCACGGAGTTCCTCTCCCGGGTACCTGCGCACCGTGGCGAAGCCAGAGGGAACGACTGGAGTCCCGCTCTGTGCCTGTCCCCCGGTTTGATGGACACCGAAACCATGACGGCGCGGGAGCTGCCGCCCTCTCCTCCCGAGTTCCACACCTGACCCTGGTGCAGTCACCAGAACGGTACCTCTCAAGTGGCCAGACAGAGGACCATCAGATCTACCAGAGTCCTTGTCCCTATGCAGCCACCGGGGCGGGGCGGCCAGGCTGCTGCCAGGCCCACTGGTCACCTTCACACAGTGACTGCCGGGCCGGCCGCGAGAGGCCCGAGCGCGCGCTGCGGTCGATCCTGGTCCTGCCAGCGCAGGCGGCAGACACGAGCCGGCCTTCTCAGAGCCAGACTCGTGATTTGCTATCCTAAAGCATCCACGGGCCAAGGCCGCAGAGGAACCTGTGGAGTACACGGGAACATCACGCTTTTCGCTGAAGTGCCAGGGCAGACAACAACCCCAGAGGAGGGAGCTGGCTCTCAGCCTGACCCCATGAAAGCAGCAACCTCGTCTGGCGGGAAGGGATAAGTCCTCGGACACTCTGCCCTGAAGGGCAGGCCACGCTCGCTGTCACGTCCACAGGATCAGAAACGCATGTGAGAGACCGCTGGGTGGGACGTGAGGACGGAGCCTGGCAGAGAAGGCACGTGGAAAGAATAGGACCGAAACGTGGATCGATGGAAGGAGGGCAGGGAAAGTCCTGCGACGTTAAAGGAACGACGTGACGAGGGTGCCAGCCGGAACAGGTGGTCTGCCACCCGCAACAGCGGGGCGGCGGCGAGCCGCCACGGACGCCACGGTCGGTGCTGGTGGAACGGGACGGCGGGGACGCGGGACGCGGGCTGAGTGCGGAGGGGGCGCTGTCCCCGCGGGCCAAGGCTTACCTTCCACAGCCCCACCAGGAGGCCCGGGTCCAGGCGGAGGAGCCGGACGATCCCATCACAGCCCATCACGGTGGAGCCGGGCAGGTCCCCCAGGCTGTACTTGGCGATCAGAGAATGCCATCGAGGTCTTTGAAGGCGCATGTCAAAGACAGGAACGAGAGGGGTGAGCGCTCACGGCCGCGGTGCTGTCGGCTCTCTTCAGCTGACCTAGAAACACTTTTGAAGAACATGCTAACCACACGCAGGCTGAGGACGAGGGCACGACCACCCTGTACAAACCACAGGCAAATGGGCACAGCCGGCCTCTCGCCCCGCTGCCGTCCCCCGGCCCGCCCGCCCGCCCGCCCGCGCGCACTGCCGGCTCGAGGCCCGGGCAGAAGCTGAAGAACCGGGGGCGGGGAGGGGAGCCACCTTCCGCCCTTCCCCTCTGAGCCCAGCACAAGACTGCAACCACAGGAAGGGCTCGACGGGGCTCCCAATTGGGTGAAATAACGCGTAAGCAAAGAGGAAATGCTCTACATGACAGAAAAAGCAGGTTCTCCCTGTAGGCTACCTGGAAGTAAACATACCTTTTAAAGTTATTATCGATATAACTCAGATAGCAAAAACTGTAACGTTAGAAAATTCAAACCCAAATCATGAGTGCTTTCATGAAGGAGACGCACTGTGAGAATCGGTTACTAAAAGTAAGTGATTCGGTCGTGCAGGGAAAAACCACCCCGCTCTGCTCCTCGTCGTCAGACCCGAAGTCAACGGAGAGAGACACAGTGAGCGCTGCGTGGCGGGCAGGTGTCTGCCGCTCCCAGGAGCCTGGGGGAAGGTCAGGACACTACAAGGGAGGACGGACCCCAGCGGTCCCGCAGCCCCGTTCGGCATCGGGCGAACCCCTCAGGAGCGGGGCCGAGCTGCCTCCAGGGGTCCGCCTCCCGGACCTGGGGGACGAGCCAGCAGACGACAGGTATTCAAATGGACATCGAGTAAGAGAGCTCAGACACCGAGGAGTCCGCGGTGGCACTGTCTCCAAGCGAAGGGGCTGTGAGCATCGAAACCAGACCCGCGGCTGCCAACGACCCCGGGCACCTGTTCCACTTTCAGAGGACGCTTCCGCTGAGGTCCGCACTGCCTGGAAGAGGAGGGGGGTGGCCATGTGCCAAGGCCCCACCCGCCTTGTCCCCACTGGTTACTGGCACAGAAAGTAAGGCTGGCATTTACCCCGCATTCTCACACATCTGGGGAGCACTGGCAGAAACGGACAACGGAGACAGTGCGATGAGTCTGACCAGACGGGTACAAGCGACAGGGAAATTCAAGCGGCACACGACACACACACAGAAACGTGTCTGTACCCAGGGAAACCAGGAAAGAACGCCATCCCCGCATGAGGACAGCAGGCCCTGGGCGGGGCGATCGCCAACACCCTCCACAGCAAGGACCGGCGGAAACTGGGGTCCGGGAGGACTGCGGCCCGCAAGGCCAGCGAGAACAACGCCAGGCGAGCGGCACGCGGAGGACACTGAGTTGGTCGAGGGCCGGAAACCGGCGCTGGAGACGGGAGCTCTGAACCTGGCACGCTCCGGTCAGGGTGCTCCGCGCCCGAACTCCCGCTTCTCGCAGGAAAGCGCTAACGGTGAGAATGGTGAGCACGGAGACGCGCTGGGAAGAGCAAGGCGCAAGCCTCATGAGCACAGGCTCCGTGCACAGCCACCTCAAGACAGAACAATGAGCACTGGGTAGCACCAGCAGCGTAACGCACACGTATCTGAGCTGTGCAGCTGACAACGAAATCGTGATCTTCACCGCGGCCGTGCGTGCCCAGCACAACACTGGCACATTCTCTCCGTGTCACAGATAAGGAAATGGAGGCACAGAGAGAGTTACTTGTATAAGACCCGAATAAGGTCAACAGAAGAGCACATAAAAATTGCTGATAATTATGAATTTATGATCTAATATTTAATCATACCATTTACTAAAGAAGGAAAATACAAGTTTCATGTATCTTTGTGTTAAAAAGGTTAAAACTGAAAACTTCAAAAGGTTAGCCATCAATTATCCAAGGAATTCTGTTAACTAGAATACCATTCCCTAAACGATGCAGTTAACCAAGCTATAAGGAACCTAAATTTAAAGCTCATCGTAAATGTGATGAGCCCATTCTTTTCTTATTCTGTAGGGATCAGAATGAAAGAGAAGCCTTTAAGACATAATCGAATGAGAATGCATTGGTCATATTTTTAAATTACAGAGTAATGCCAAGTAGTATTTACATATGAGATGTTCTCACCCAAAGGTTCTGCCGAATTAGTACTTACCCGTTTTTGGTGGTGGTTTTGGACCGGCCCATAAAAACGGGCGTCACACCACACAAATCTAAGGCGGACAACGTGGCGAGCCGCGGCCAGTTTTTGCCGTACCACACGACCGTAACTGATGAGTCGTTTATGGAAAGGTCCACGTGCTCCATGATGTGTTCTTTTCCACCTTTTTCTCTCAATATAATTACCCAACCTAGACCAGATACTCTGGAGAAGAAAAGCAAGCCGAAAATGTTTACATTGCCGGGGGTAGAAAAACTAAACTCTGCTTCACAATCATCTCTGAAGCATCTAGTTCCCTAAAACCCAAGTCAAAGTTCCCAGACTGTGCCCAGCGTACGTTCCCACGTCACCAATGGCTTCCTCTCTAGACTGTTTCCCCGCAGCTGACAAGCACGCACTGACATCTACAAGTTCTTGGTCCCGGCCATGCACACGAAGACGAAGGGTACACCCAGGGGGAGAAATGCCTCGAGTGCTCTTGCCTCTCCACCAGAGCAGATTACAAGGCTACTTCTGCTTTTCACAAACACTTTAGACCATTTATACGGAATAGGAAAATACCATATACCTTTCACATGCGCAGAAACACACAGAAATATCGAGAGACGAGCCCTCGTAGTAGCGAGCGCATGTATGTCCTGGGTACACAACTGTCTGAGCTGACACCATCGTGCTTTTCAAGGTGATCCACATTTAAATGTTAAGAGCACTCAGGCAGCCACGGGGCCACTGTCCAGGGACACGTGCATACCTGAGGGCCTCTTTGGTCTTCGCTGGAAGGCCTGTGTAAGGGTCAACAGGTTTGAGAACTTGAGCAAGGGCTGCCTTTACAGAGGCTATCTGCTTTGTGATATATTCTTTCTTCCAATATCCAGCTTCTTTATCCTCAACTGACAGTAAGTTCATAGGCTCAGCTGTCTTCTCTACTGAACTAACTTTCCAATTAGATCTTTTAGGCGAAAAAGCAGTTGAGTAGATTCTGATCCAAATAAAACTGGGGGGAAAGAATAAATAAGTAAACTGTCTGAGACACTGTCATGTACCTATAGTTGCAACATATTAATTTGGTGAGGCGTGACAATTTTCAGTAGTCTAATTCCAGGAGTAAGTCAAGCTGAACACTCATGGTTCTTCTTGTTTAGGTGAACTGCAGTCTGAGGCAAGTGTTTTTGGGTCACCGACCTCACGAACACTATAAGGAAAGTCTTATCTCCCAGAGTCAGGTAAGCATGAGTGATCTCATGTGACTGGAGTCATCCAAACCACTGACTTCCACCCCCGATAACTGAACAGGAGATCTAGTGTAGAAAAAAAGCAAGTGTATGCAGTGTGATTCCTGTCTTGTCACTTTGAATATATTTACGTTTTTAGAAAGTCAGGAAGTAGATATGTACACAGAGAAATATCAACAGGAACTGAACTATATGCTCTTTTTGCTTTCTGTGTTCTAAGAGTTCAGCAACGAACATGCACTTCTCACAGCAAAAACACGAACTGTATTAATAACTACCACTTTTCGAGCAATGCGTGTTAGCATTGGTTCAGCACTTTGTATGCATTAGTTCACTCGATCCTTACGACAAACTGATGAAAGAGCTACTACTGTTCCCACTGAACACACGACGGAACCGAGGCCCAGGTGTGGCGTGACCGTGCCCAGGTCTGTGAAAATGGGCAAGTGGCAGCACCTGGACTATAGCCACCGGCCTCAACCAGTGCCCATGCCTCTTCAATAAAGACAGAAACAGACTCAAGAAATTGAATAGGTTATCCAGACACAGAGCCACAACGATGGAATTTAAATGTGGTCCCGGCCCGGGGGCTGGAGGCCTCCCACTCTGCAGTAAGAGGCCCCAGCAAGTGATGGGAGCAGCGTAGTCACCTGGGGCCAAGGCTGAGCCAGGGCGCCTCTCCCCAGCCATGCGAGACAGGTGAGCTTCTCTTGGGGAAAACGGAGGTGGACGTTAAAACCAATTTCCTAATGTGAGAGGTGAGGTTTACGTAAATAATTTGCTGGTTTATGTCTCCATATTCTTTTCAGTGCGGAAAGGGACGAAACAGACGATGGCCAAGAGGCATCAAGCAGAAGGCGAATGACTCCTCTTCGCTACCCTCAGCCACAAGCAGGGAACACCCTGAGCTGCAGATCTGCAGGAGACACCACTGAGCCTTGAGGGTCATGGCTGTCTCGGTCACTCAGCGATAACCCAGCAGAAAGGGGACACTTGTCAGAGGCACAACTGGGAAACCGGTCTCCTTGATGCAGGCCTTACATGGACTTCCCCACGGACCCACACACAGCCAGACCCCTCCCAACGGCTCATCCTAGTATAGGCTTTTCAAGTAACTTCTCGTCCCACAAAGTCGTTTCACGCCTAGCTTTGAGCCTTAAAGATTCTGTTTTCAGTTCAGAAATCTGACACTACTGGGTACATGCCCTAGCAGTCACAAACTACAGAAGTACACGTCACATGGAGAGAAGAAGCAGAGCGTGCAGCCTCCCTGGTGACGGCGCCCGCGCCCGACATCCACGATGAACCACGTTCGCACACGTGTCTTACTTAACTTACCAGACGTGCAGCCTGGAGAGAATGAGAGCATGTTACAGAACTGAAGCACTCTGTAGATTGTTCCCCTTGATTATTTATAAAATACAAATGTCAAGTTTAAGATGTTTCTATCAGCCTCCAAAACCCAAACACACTCAAATCTTGATCACGAATGCTCCTTCCCATTTAAAAACTAAGGTGGCTTTGAGGACAAGAGCTTATTTATCTAATCTATCAGCCAGGCACAGAAAACTTCAAACAACTTGTTCAGAAAACGGGGCCAATTTAATGTTCTGATAAACAGTGCTTCCCAGAGTGCTGGGAAACAAAAAGCCCCCCTGCTGATGCAGACCCAGCCCGTCCAGGCCTCCATCACCGCCCCCCCACACACACACAAAGCCCGGCTCACGCTGAGGGCCCAGGGCACCGCGGGGAGGCAGTGCCCACAGATGGAACGGGTGCCAGAGACATGCCCGCCCTTCAGATGCGTCCCCCGGGAGGCAGCAGTGTAACTGGCCACAATACGTGCTCCTGTCCTCTCTTCAGAAGCAATGCTGAGAAGATACCATTAACTTTCCAAAACCACGTCTCCCCATTCAGTTGTTAATACAGCCTTTTAATGAAGACTATGACACTTCAAAACACAATTCGACTTATACAATTAAGATGTATCCTTTGGAAAAAAAAAACAAACGTGAGGAAAATTTCATCAGAACCTCATACTTTTAAAGGACACACATTTAATAATAAAAGGGTGAAAGGAAAGCCACCAGAGCCCAAGTCCACAGAAGGGCCCAGTGCCTGAGCTGGACAGGCCTTGAGGTCGAGTCTGGACAGGTGATATTTAAAGAAACCGAGAATTTAGAATTTATCAGCTTATCTAAGTAACCTGAGTTCTAGCCTTAAAGAACACTCCAAAACACTAAGAGACACACAAAAAAATTGCTCTACATTCACTCCAGAACTATTGTGCAGAACATGATTCACTCGATGTGTGCATTTACTGACATAAACAAAGAGACAGAAAAAATATCTTTTCAAATTAAAAGAAAAACCACCCTTTCCAACCAGAGAATGGTTAACACCCCCTTCTGATTTTAAGACTTGACTGATCACTATGCCTGACCTAAACAGACTCTGAAACCCAGATTCCAGAGCACAGAAGTCTCGGGAAAGGCAGACGAGAGCTGCACCTTTTTACGCCTTCCCAGCTGGCCCTGGCGCTGCCGCCCCGGGGACAGGCGTCTGAGGACGGCCGCACCGGGCACCAGACGCCGTCCCCCGCCCACTGCGTCCCGGACTGACCGGCATCCGCGCCCTCCGGCCGTCACTCCCCAAGTCCTCACCTACCGAACCACCAGCGCGAGCTCTTCCCCGGCTGATATGTGGGTTCTGTGTGGGATCGGCACCTGTCTGACCTTCTGGTGCCAAAGGAGAGAGGGACCTAAACGCCAAGTCGATCGGCTGTAGGCCACGAAATCCTCACCACGAGTTAGGAGGTGCCCACCAGCTCGCCCCGGAGATAAAATTCTGAGTTGTGGACAAAATGCGAGCGACAACCGAGAACAAAGCTTTCGTCCCTTTTCTCACTGCTGCGGACTGGCCCAGGGGGGCCACGGGACCCCCATCTGTGGCCTCCTGCCCCCCGGGCAGTCAATGCCTGTGTGACAGCGCACTCTCAGCCTACCGCTTACCCTCCTCACGCCTCCCCGGAGCGAGGTGCAGGCTGGCGGGCTGGGGCTCCCCAGACGCCCCCGACAGAGCCCCCTCCTCCTCTCCTCTCTTCGGGATCTGCACACGTCGCGCTCTGCGAACAAGGGCCAGGCTCAGCCAGGGGCGGGCCCCCCAGTGCCCCGAGCCCATGGGGGTAAGCCTGCCTGCTCTCAGGGACAGAGCGAGTCCCCTGGCCAACAGACCGAAAGCCACCTTTCCCAACAGCTACACCAATAACAAGTTGGATGTTTTTCAGTTCATGAAAAGAATGTTCCTTCCTTTAAACATACAAATTCACATCTTTGAAAATGATATATAACTAATTAATGTATCAGACGTACTATATGTCGAAAAATTCTCTTGAAATTCTTTTAAATTTAAAAAAAAATGGTTAAAAGGTCTCATTAATTTTCACGACTTTCATCAAAACAAGACAGAGAAGTTCAGTTTTCTCCTTACTTGTCATTGGCCAGGTGATAAAAGCGCCTGTTCACACATCCAGCGCACAGCAGGGTCATGGCATCCAGGTAGGACAGTATCTTCAGCAAGATTTCTGAAGGCAAGCTGAGAGAGAAGGGGAGAAGTCGGAAAAGTGAGTGAGTTTAATCTACAAGCAAGCCAGAAAACAAGCAGCTGGTCATCCCCAAAGAGAAGGTGACAGACAGAGCCTTCCTGTATGAGGCCACCTGCACCCTGCCCTTCGGCTATGCGGACTGACGAGCTCTGCTCATTAGGATTCTCAGGACATAGCCCAAACCAACACAGACACGCCGGGGTACAGGGCGCTAACTTCCTTGGCATTTTAATCATGCTCTCACACTGAATCAAACAGGCAGGAGTTCACTGCCTCCCTGATGAAAGTATTATTATTTGATGAGATAAACGGAAATGAGACAGAATGCATTCTTAGCTATCAGTAAGAAAAATAGAATCTTCCCTCGAAACAAAAAACAAAAAAACATTGTAAGTGGAAGAGGAAGTATCCGCTCATCTTCCGCTGCCACTTGCCCTTCCTCTGGCTTCAAGCAGACACCGAGCCCTGCAAGGTTTTCTGAAGTACCTCTTTCTTTTTCTTTTTAATTTATGTGCCTAAGTAAGTGTGATGTTGAGATTCATTTTCAGTCTCCCATGTATTTCTACGATCTCAGAATTTTATAACATGCTGTAATAATCTGAATGTGTCTAGAAAGCATTAGTGGTGACAGGAAGTCAGGAAGGGGTGCATGGACCTTAAGCGAAAGGAGCCATGAAGAGGAAGCTGTAGAAGTTTGGGGGGGGGGGTCCTCTCTATGTACTTCTGGCAGAGGGAGAAAACCTCCACATTATAGTCAAAACAGCTGAGATCAAAGATGCTCTCAATGATTTTTCATAAGGTTTCCTCGAAGCCGGAGCAGTCAACGCCCGTGGGCAGGCCGGGCTACTTCCTGTTGGGGTCTAATTACCCCGCGCTGCACCAGGCGGGCTAGGGGAGGTGCCGGAGCACGAAAAGCTGCTGCAGGTGCACGTGCCTCCCTGAGAACACTGACGGTCATCCGTGCGCTCGTTTCGGCAGCATGGCGGGTCAGGCGTGAAACGGTCCCTGTCCCGTCCCCTGCTGTGGGTCCACTGGGACGTTCCCGCACTCGCAGCTTTCTGCTCCCTGTTCCAGGAGACAGCTCGATGCCCCCTGCCAGGTCCCCGTCGGGCCCGGGCTCCGGGTCCCCAGTGTCCTTCCATTCCTGCCTCCCTCTCCTCCACATCAGCCTCTAAACCACTCCTCCAAATCCTCACCCTAAAATGACACCCACCCTGATCCCCCACCTCCCTCCAACCACCACAGGACGATTTCTCTGCTCCCTTTACTGCTAAGCTTCCAGGGAAGAAGAGAACGAGAGAAAACAAAGCCTGCTGCCTCCCACTTCCTTTCTGTTTGTCACACTTTGGCGTGAAATAAGACACATGAAAGATATAAAAGTAAGTGTCCGGCCCATGCCCTCCCGCTTGGCTGACCAGCTCTGCGGCTGCCTCCCCCTCCCTCCCCCTCCCTCCCCCAGCAGTGCGGGGCTGACCACAGCCTCGCAGCCATCTCTCCAGCCGCTCCACGCCCCACCGGCTTTCCTGGACCTCACTGCTTTTCCCAGGCTCCTTGGGTGGTTCCAAATGTCCCAGCCCCTCCGAGCCTCGAGCCTCGCCTGAGCCCTGTCGCTCTCGCCTCTGCCCACTCCCCGAGACAGCTGGCCCAGGCCTCGGTTGCAGACGCCGCCCACACCTTATCCTGACCTAAACTCACACAGCCACTGTCCTTTGGGCCCCCTGGGTCAGGTGTCCCAGGCCGCGGTGACTCCTTCCTGTCCCCACCCCAGTGCTTTTCCATCCCAATGAGCAGCACAGCTTAAATGAGGTCCTTAATTAGATATTCCTTTTTCAGCTTTTTATTTCTTTTTAAAATCCCACTAAAAGCATGTACACTGTTAGCTGAGCTAGTTATGTTATAGTACTAAAAGCCCAAAACTTGGAATCAGGCAATCTATGTTTTAATCTGAATTTCGCAATCTGTAGGCCACATGAGCCCGCCTCCTCCACTGAAAAGTGTCTTAGACAACGCCAAGCTTTCGAGGCTGCCCACGGCGCTCAGCACAGAGCTAGTGCCCCGTCAGTATTTGCACGGAATGGATCCATAGGCACACTGACATCAATTTCAAATAGTAATTTTAAAAAAGAAAAGATTCTACAGGTCTTGCTGGCGAGGCCACAGTACAGAATCTCGCCATGACAAAATGGGTCCCCAAAATACTGAAAGCTAAAAAATTCAGAGACCTCCTGAGCTTTTAGAAGAAGACATTTAATCTCCTTTCTCCTTTTTCAAGGGTCTTTATCAAATGCAAAGTGAATAATTTTGAAGAACATTTTTAAAAAAGGAAAAATTTACTTATTACTCCTAGAACTTTAGCTTCGTAAAACTAGTCTAATAACGATGGAGGTGACAGGCTGATGACTCACGGCAGAGTCTCTGCGTTGTGCATCCTTCCTACACAGTCCTATTCTTAGGGAGCTCGAAATGGCAGCCTGGCATATGCGGCACCATAGCTTTCCCTGACAGCTCCATCCCTAGAGCCCCCGGGGAAGTGGCGGAAGACTCCTGCTACTGACCCATCCAGAGACACGGAGCGGTGAGCCGAGGACCTCTCACAGTTCCTTTCGTGCCTGGTAGACTGCTTCGGAGTTGTGCAGCCTGCAGCAAATTTGTCACCTGGCCCTTTTCTGAAAGTAAACATGGAAAATGCAAATTAGCATGATGAACGCTACAGTGGCCATTCTGCTCCAAAATTTTAAAAGATTTCCTAATTCCAAAGAGTATTCACTGCGAACCTCATCTCTGCAAAGGAAGGAAGGAAGGAAGGGAGGGAGGGAGGGGGAGGGGAGGGGAGGGGAGGGGAGGGGAGGGGAGGGGAGGGGAGGGGAGGGGAGGAGGTTGGTTGGGTGGGTGGGTGGGAGGAACTAGGAAATATTCACTGTCCTGAGTCAGTGAACCTGAAAACTGGACTTCACTCTGATGTGCTCTGAAACTAAAACTTAACACTTACTCTTATTATAGGCTATCAGCATCAAAGAGGAGCTGTAAAATACATTTAATGAAAACAAGTGAAAAGATGAGTGCAGTGATTGGCCAGTTTCAATAACACAACAGAAACCTAATGTAGAGTAAAAAAAAAAAAATTGCGAGCTAAGACTGCCAACACGATCACCAACCCTGCTGACCTCTGAGGGGTTATGACTGGTTCCAACTCTAGCTTTGGCAGTCATAGCCATAGAAGTACCAAACGCCCACAAGTGTCTCCTCATTTTAACACCTCACATTCAATGGAATATGCTTTAATTGTCCGTCTTTTTTCTATTTTAGTGATACATAATAGTGAATCTTATAATCAATGGCTTTTATGATTCGGTGAAATAGGGTATATAATATTTTAGGCAATTAGTCCTTCTCAGAAGTTTCTAAAATAATTTTTTCATTAAAATCAGTCCTCAATACCAGTAGCACTCAGTGGTGGCTACGTGGGGCTCTGAGGCACCCAGGGAGTCAGAGGCCACGGCCTCCACTTCTAGGCAGCAGCCTGCAGAGGCAGCTCCTGGTGGATGTGCTTTTCCCCTTGCAAAGGTTTGGAAGTGGCTTTGTTTTTACCACACACACATCAATTACTGACCCGCCTCCCACCCAGCACACTGTTTAAGGGACTAAGATCCAGAGTGCACTTATGCGCACGCTCAGTTCGCCAGCGCCATCACTATGAGTGTGTAATTTGTTCAACAAGAGTTTAACCAACATCCGTTTTTTCCATCACACTGATTCCCTGGACACATTTGGACTAACACTCAAAGAGGAAGGATATGGGCAATAATTGAGATCCCCAAAGTGGGAGGCCCCAAGAAGGTGGAAGGAAGGGCAGTGATTTCTCTGGAAGCTGAAGAATGAAATCCGCACAGGCAGATCTGCACACAGGATGGCCCTCAAACCCTGCACAACCAGCACTTAGCAGGAGCGGGGACTGTATCACACGGGACTCAGCACAGCCCGACGCCTACCGAGGAGGTGGGCACGGTGCACACGTGTCAGAAGGTGTTCTCGTTGTCCGACGTTGCCCATGTGCCGCCGAGCAGCCGATGAATTTCTCTTCCTTTGATAGGGTTTTCTTTTCAGAGACAAACGTAATGCCTGGCACAGGGCAAGCCCTCGCGCATTAGCACACTGGCATCCCAAGTCAGGAGGGTGAACACTGAAAACCTTTCCAGATGCTGAAGGGTGGCGGATTCACCAAGGTAGCTGCTGACTGCGTATGCCTCTCCATTCCAGATTCAGCAACGGGTACTCGACATGCCTTTGTCTTCTCCGCCTAAACAATGTGTACTTGGGAAATGCGAAGCAGTCAGGCTGACCCAGTGGTTTTCGGCCTGTGCTCTGCAGCACAGGAAGGAGAGGGAGAGAAGGCAGGAAGGTGCCAATTCGGGAAGTCAGTAATGCTCCTTCGATCAGAGACTTCCACCTGTGCCATACATTTGTGTGTTTCCGCTGAGAAACATGTTTCTGCAAAGACTGCCACAGCAGAGGAGCTGCAGCTCCACTGACCTCGCTGACAGTCATCGGAGGTGAACGCCACTCCCGACTCATATTAGTTTCCTAGGGCTGCCGGAACAAAGTTCCTCAAACTAGGTTGCTTAAAACAACAGAAATGTATGGCCTCACAGTCCCAGAGGCCCAAAGTCTAAAACCAAGGTGCAGATTTTGCGTAACTCCAGCACGATGCAACCCTGCCCCACCGTTCCACAGCCGTACTCCCTGGGTGCATGCACGTCTCTGCATCTCTTCTTACAAGGACGTCAGTCATAATTAATTTAGGACCAACTCTGATCCCGTATGACCTCATCTTACCTAATTACATCTGCGAAGACCCTATTTCCCAATAAAGTCACATCCTGTGGTTCTGGATGGACAAAGTTTGGGGGGATGGGGTACATCATTCAACACAATATGCAATTTGTAAGTACATATTTTTTAACTTTTATTTGAGCGCAGTTGGTATACAAGTGTACACTATAGTGATTCGACATTTTTATACCTTCCAATGTGATCACCCCACTAACTCCAGTGATCATCTGTCGCCGTGCGAACTCATCACGATGTCGCTGCCTGCATTCCCCTTCCCCGGTTCCCCCGCCCCCTCCCCCTCCCTTCTGGTGCCCATCCCTTTGGTTCGTTTCTGAATGTTTTTGTTTTGCTCATTCTGGTTTTTTAGAGTCCACATAAAAGTGAAAGCATATGGTACATTTTAAAATGATTAGAAGCACTTCATATTTTAAGTGATTATTCTTGTAGTTCTAAGTTGACATATGTCGCACATTCAAAGACAAAATACTTTCCGTTGACAGAGGCTCCTAACACTCACATGCGAAGGAATCTCTATTGCTCCCCCACCAAATCACAGCATCACTAAGGAGTTCCAGCCAGCGCCCTGTCGATCCCGATCCCGCCGGTGTGAAGGGTCACATCGACGAGTCTGTACCCATGCGCTGTGTGAAGCCTCGGGGCTGTCTCTCACTAACAGGTTTTTTAAACAATATTTTTAACTAATAAACTCTGCTGTGGTTAATCAAAAATCAGTTTATAAGCATTACTAAATTAATAACAGCTCTTTGCCATTATGTATTTAGTCAAAAGATGTCAAAAATAAAAAATTAAAAAAATTAAAACTATTACCCCAGGCCTTTCCAGGGGAACTGGTTTTGATCTAGCAAATTAGCGAAGAGCAAATAGCTGATTAGGACCAGTGAAGGCTGCTGCAGATAAAGAGGCACTCTCATTCACGGCTGGGAGCAAATCTGGGGCAAAAGCATGGAAAGCCAAATCTGGTAGTGTATATGTCAAGACCCTTAAAAGGCACATACATTTTTTAAGCCAGGGATTTCACTTCTAGAAATATAGCTTAAGGTGAGAAAGCGCGCCCTGTGACTTCACTCAAGAATACGTCTCAAAGTTGTCCCTTGGGGAAAAATACTAGAAGCAATGTAAGGATAGGTTGGGCTCCCTGGCCTGAGTAGTTAATAGTGTTCAGCCAGTTAAAATGTCGTCTCAACACAGGTGAAAGCGTTTGAGACAGAAACGAGTTCATGATGCTTCCCAGATGCCTGCATAAGGTTCTGCCTCACCTCCTTCGAGCGTTCACTCAAACACCACCGTCTGAGAACTTTGGGCCACGCTTTAAAACTCCAATCACATGCATACGCCCACGCACTTTGAGCCCCTTCCCTATTTTTCTCCTTAGCACACCTCACCATCCAACACTGCACGTTCTACTTATCTGCCTGGTTCACTACCACGGCATGTAAGCACCACATGGGCAGGTATCCTGCGTAGGTTTTGTTCACTGCCGATTCCTCAGCACCCACAACACACCTGGCATGCAGACGGCATTCAGTAACTATCCGCTAAATTCATAACATAGCAACTGAAAAAAGCAGGTCAAATCAGTAGAAACATATACAATCTTATATAGCCTGACTTTTGCATTTCTCAGGAGAAAAAGAACACATACATACAAAGAAAGGCCCAGAAGGAAAGATAACGAGATGTTAACCAGTAATTACATGTGATTACAAGGTTAGGGGTTTGGATGGTGGTTGCTTCTGAACGAGGGCTAGAGAACTAAAAGGACAGAATTCTATGTATTTTCTAATACTTAATATATTGACTTGTGGGGGGTTTTGTTGTTTTAATTTCAAAGCTGAGAATCCCATGCACAAAACGGTTCGAAATCAGTTTCATAGCGCAATCCTTTAGGCATTCCACAGTACTCCATGAAAGAACAATTCTTTTTTCTAGCAACAGATTTTGCCTGATCACTTCAAATAAGTTCGATATTTTAATAATCTACTTCCTGGGCATGACTTTTAATACCCGCTAAGTCAAAGAAAAAAGACCAAGTAGAAATCAAGCCAAATTGATATACTTTCTGCTATATTTCTTAGCATATATGATATTTATATATTTTCACAGTCTGTGCTAAAAAGGGAACCCCTGATTCCTTATTAAAATCTAATTTTTCTGCACTGAGACATTAAAAATAAACACCTACTTAGACCATAATTGATCATTCTTAGCATCTGACTTTTCTTTACCAAAAAGAATGTATATATCACCAAATCACAGGCTGACATGCAGGCTCCCATGCGAGGAGGCGTAATGACAGGCCCTGTAATTACATCATTTCACCAGGAAGTACAATCAACTTACGAAGTAATAGAAGACGCATCTTGCAAAAATCATTCTGCTTCTCACTCACAGAGGACTATATGTAAAGGCTAATTTTAGTAGTAGTGGCAAATAAGTTTAAAGTTCAAGCTTCCTATTTAAATTCCAGTCTTCCTCTCCTACTTAAGAGAATTTCTGCAGGCACTGTCTACACTTTGTCACAAGGCTTATGGTATGTTTAGCATTACAGATATTCACTCAAGAACCAACTACTACGGTAACACGAAAGGACAGGGCCCTGCTTCTGAAACCAGGGTGCGGTGATGGAACCCTAGAATGGACACGGGACAGTCTTGGAGATTGGGAAAACAAGAATAAAAAGTACTAAAGTGGTAGGTATTAGAACCCATATGCTTAAACATAGGCGTTTGATATATTAGAACGCATATGATATGCATAACCCTTTACACCTGTAAATCAAGACTTACAAGCAAAAAGATAATCCTCAAGACTGCAAACTGCCCTTCGCGTTATCCCGTCGCCTGGTGAACTACCTGGGATGCTGGGTACAGAGCTAGGAACAGCTCGTGATACAACGAAAGGGGCCTAATGCGGTACCGTGATGAGCGTGGATGCTTCGAACATGCTAGACCCTTCGCTTTGTGGGGAGTTGGGCTGACGACCCTTTCCCGGCCCCTCCCTGCCGCACTCGGCGGCCTGCCCGGGCTCTCGCGGAGCGCCCCTCGACCCCAGTGCTCCCCAGGAGACACGCAGGAGCCGAGCCTCTGGATCCCGGAGCGAGGATACCAGCGCTTGGGCATGGGGACGCGGTGCAGCCCGAGGGGTGGCCGTCCCAGGGTCGGCCTGCGTTTGCTCGGGGCGCAGCCTTGGCCCGGGCGCCGGCGCACCCTGAACCAGCCGCCTGCGGGGCGGCCGCTTAGGGGCGCTGTGGCCCCCGCTCACGGGCCATTGGCTGTGCGAAAACCACGACACGCCGCTGAGTACTCTCCTGCTCTAAGTGATAACGTCCTACAAGAACAAGGGTGACTCCTGGGCTCAGAGGGAGGGAGCAGCTTTGGGTGCGCGTCCCGGAAGCCGGGCCCCTTCGGGGCCTGAAGGTGGCGACCGCGATTGGCACCTGTCTCCGCAGGTGAAACTCGTGCACGCGGCAGGGCCTCCGCGAGGCGCTGCGCCAGGGGCGAGGGGCCCCCCACGTCCGCATCTCCTCATGGTGCCTTCTGCCTGAATGAACCTTAGGAGAAGGACTGCTTCCCGGGGAGCTACTCTCCTGCTACCATGACTTGGGGTAACCCCACGTTTCCAAGTTGAAGAGACCTCCGCCGTCCTTCTAGACCTTTCCTGCACTGAAAAGCGCGTCGAGCAGGTCACCTGAGCGGGACCAGGGAACGTGAAGGGGAAAGGGCGGTGAGGCCGGAGCAGCGAGGGGCTCTTATCACGGGGGCTCCCCGGGCGCGCACTCCCGCCGGGCGGACCCCACCTACGGCCCCCCGACCTTCACCTGAACCCGCCGCTCCCAGGGGCCGCTACGAGGCCGCCGAGAGGCAGGTGCAGCGCCTGAAGGCCGAGGCAGAGCTGCCGCAGGAGCCGGCCGCGTCCGGTCGCCATGGAGACCCGACGCGAAAGCCGGGGCGGCAGGACGTCGGGAGGGAAAAGCGCGCCGCACCAGGCCACGCCCCCTGACGCCAGCGCGCTCCCCGACACGCGTGCGCAGAGGCGGGCGGAGGGCCTGTCCACGCGCTCCGGGAGTGGTTTCAGGGCCTGCAGGGCCGGCCTTTTCTCACGCCAGGAGTCGAGGACGCGCCGCGGCAAGCGACCCCCTGGGGCGCTCTGGCAGCCGCGGCTCTCCCCACATGCTGGCTCTACGGTAGTTCGCGCTATGTCTCGTTTCCTCGGGAGGAAACAAACGCAAAGGCTACATCACTTGCCCGTGAGGAACAACAGAGCCGCAGTCAGAACTGAGAAGTTCCCAGTTTACCTAGTCCTCTCTAGCGGGCCAGGAAAACACGCGGCTTGCGATTGCCGATTTGACTTTTGCAAGTTCTTGAACTACTTTGCGCCCGCCCTCGCAGGCGGCCCCGCCTCCTTGCCATGCGCCAAATGTGCCGCGCGTGCGCAGGCGGCCCGCGCAGGGTCGTCTGGGAGGTGTCGCTCTGGCCGCTTTGCACTGTGGGAGAGGTAGTCTTGATGCCCGCCCCGCTGCGACAGATGTGTGAGAAGTGAGGTCTTCAAACTACTGTTCCCTGGACTCCCGGGGCTTCCCAGCTCGCTTTGCAAAGACATGGCGGGCAGAGAGTGGATGTCAATGTAGAAGGTAATCAAAGCACCTTAATTGAGTGAAAAGACCAAAGAGGAGGGGACGTGCACGGCGACTTCTTTCGGGAGACTTTGCGTGTTAATATAAACTGTTGGAGTTAGCGTCCTTGCAGAGCAGGACGTGCTGAATTACCAGCGTGAATGTGCCCACGAGTACACGTCCGGCCGGGTGTGTAGCGGGTGGCAAAGCTTTACTAACCGTCGTTGCCATCTTCCCTAAGCGGAGCGATTTTCTGTTAACATGATTTGTACTTTTCTGCGAGTTGTACAGTATACGGAGAAGCTGCACAGATCCGCGGGAAAGCGGTGGGTTTGGCCACCCTTTGTACTTAACAAAGCTTGCTTGAAGACTGAGCCCAGTTTGAGATGGGGGCCGTACGAGCACAGCAGAACGGTGCGACCGAGGCGTATCCTTGGAGTCACCCAGAAAACCATCTCGACGCGGGGACAGAGTCCCCAGAGAGCAAAGGAGGACAGCAGCAAGCAAGTGTCTGTGCACAGTCAGAGAGGGGAAACTGCCGTCTCCATGTCACAGAAAGGTAAAAGGGAATTCTCCAGGGATGGTCACTCTTTCGACAAACGTGGCAAGAGTGGCCAGTTCCCTTTTAAAGAAGTTCAGTGCTTAAGATGGGAAGACAGTTCACACAAATTAAAAGGTAGAACCGCTAAAGAACTTAGAATCTGAGAATGTAGATCTACAATTTTTGTACATTTGAACTGAAATTTGAAAGTTGATTTTGATATAACTGTTGAATTGTGTCGAGAAAAATTTTCTCAACTTTTATTCTGGTGTGGAGACAGCTATATAAAATTTAACCATTGTTTAATACTTTAAAATAGTCAAGCAAATGGCCTAGATGTTATTTCATCTATTTGAATCTCTTGTTCACGCTTTCAGACGTTAGTAACTCTGCGAGGCACACCTCCCCAGTTCTACACAACTGAAAGTTAAAAACAAAGTTCCCTAATCTCAGTCTTCTGAAATCCAGGCCACTGTTCTCTGGACAATGACTTGCAAGCATTTCTTGAGCTTCCATTTTTTTCTATTCTTAGCACTTGAGCAGATGTAACAGGTGTGCCAAAGAAATCCTAAATTCTTCGGGAAATTGGGAAGAAAACAGATAAAGAATGTGAAACAAACGGTGTGCTACAAAGAAAGGGTACTAGGGCGCATATGATTTAAAAAAATGATAGATTAAATAGAATTATAGAGTCATCATCCATAAGGATGAACTCATGTAGATAATTCAGTAAACACTTCTGTTGAGTGGCTGCTGTTGTGCGCACATACTGAGTTGGACTGTACATACGACAGGGTTGAAGGTGTCCCAAACATTCCTTCCTGTGGCACGTGCATAATAAGAACAATTATAAAGAACTTGCCTGTAAAATAGGAAAGGTGAAACGTAATGTCAGAGACAATCAGAAGTTTTCACAGATGAGATAAAGCATTTTTATTTATTAATGCTTCATTTCACAAATAATTTGTAGAAAAAATAAGTAAAAAGGAAGCAATTCAGAAACCCATGATTACACCACTCAAAGGTGACTATTGTTAATATTTTGGTTTATGTCACTTTAGCATATGTACTTTTTCCCAGTTTTAACAAAAAAAGAAAAAACTAGTTTTTGCAATCTGCTGAGTCACGCTAGCTCTGCCATCCGCTCCTAGATGCAGCACAGTTCTGATTGGGTTCTGAGTCCCAGGAGGTTGGAGGACAGATGCTCCAGAACACACACAGACCCACTCGCTGGGACCTGAGTCCACACCCCACCTGCTAGAAATACCGCAGGTTCCCACCTGTGCCCCGCACACCCGTGACTCGGTGGTGTTTTCTCTTTGCAGTGAAAGAAGCTGGAAGGGATTTTACCTACTTGGTAGTGGTGCTTATTGGAATCGGCATCACAGGTCAGAAACACAGCAAGTACGATGCCTTGAACACCTTTCACTTACCCCTGGTCTCGCTCTCGCTTTGATCGTTTTCTTTGACTTTCAGGTGGCTTGTTTTACGTGATTTTCAAAGAACTCTTTTCTTCATCCAGTCCAAATAAGATATATGGTAAAGCCTTAGAAAAATGCAGGTCACATCCTGAGGTGAGTTTATGTAATGCTACGTAATGCTTGAATTGTGATTGTTATTGGCCCCGTGTTCTGTACTCAAAACACCTCGATTAGGAGCACCCAAAGGCCCCTGTCTGGGTGTTTTCATCCTAAGTGTAAGAGAGTCGTCTTACTAGTCGTCATGGGTAGTAAGTTCTTAGATTATGCCAGAGCACTAAACCCATGTGATAAGTGTCTAGTCTTTTTTTAAAAACCAGATTCATGACCTCATGGTCACATAGTAATTCTTACTGAGGGCGTATCAGGAGCCGAGGCCCGTGCTTAGCATTTGAGCGGAGTGTCTTTATTAAATTGCACAGAAACCGTTTGTCTCAGGTCCTGCTGTTATCCCACTTACAGAAGGGGACACCAGCACTAAAGGGGTTAAAGTAAACGTGTAGGAGCACAATTAAATGTCAGGGCGCGTCTACCAAGAGATGAAAAGGTGCCCTGTCGTTCACAAACGCAGCCTCTTCTAGACCATCAGCGTTTTGAACAAAACGAAATACACAGAATAAACACGCAGAGCGGGCTGTTACTAAAGCCCTAACTTAGCCTGCCGTCTGGAGGAGCTCTGTGAGGAATGATCGACCTTTAACAACTCAGTGTCGTCCACTTTATAAAGGGCCTGTTCTTTGCCCAGCACTGGGCCCCGTGCAAAGGTAGAAAACCCCGAGGTTCTGATACCGACGCGCCCACTCGGTCAAGTTGTTTGAAAAGTTGGTCCATTCGTTTCAGCTGTACCATTCTTAAATATCTCTCATCTTATACATTTTTTTGATTTATGCCGGAAAAATGTGACACTAAAGATGCCCCGCACAAAATAAGAAGAATCGTATAGACTTTAGGCAGTGTTTTTGTTTGATATTAAATTTATTTTTTTGTTTAAGGTTCCAAAGTGTTTGCATTTTCAATTCAATAAAAATTACATTTCTACTTCATTATAGGTTTTACCATTAGAAATAATTGATTTCCAACTCTAGATCTAGTTTGTTTTTAAATTCTTTTCATAGCATTTAGTGTTAGACCCCCCCCACCCCCATTAGATAAAGTCCACTAAAAACGTTCAGACGTTTCACTGATTGAACGCTTTCTTTCATTGGAACGGGAGTGGGACCAGCTTCACTCAGCCTACACCGTTCCAAAACTACAAGTAGTACCATAAAGTTCTCGGATCAGTCCCTGCACAAGAAATATTTCAGTTATTTCTGGGATGACTTTTCCATAATAGCTTTCTTTTTTCATCATTGGAATTGTCATTTTGAAAAGGTCCCAGGCTTATTGATTTTTTCCTAAAATAAATCACTTGGTTTGTCAGAAAATATCTCCCTAGGAAATTTTTTTAAAAATGGCGGTCACTAAATAAGACATCGTCTTTATTCCACAGGTTATAGGTGTCTTTGGCGAGCCCGTTCGAGGCTTTGGGGAGGTGACAAGGCGTGGCCGAAGGCAGCACGTTAGGTACTGCACGTTGCCTGAATTTGGAAATCTCGGGGGTAATTTTTAAATGACAGGAATTTAGGCCTGTGTCCTCTCATTTTTTTGACAGTTTCATTGAATATGTAAAAGATGGGCTGAAACACATGCGTGTGAAGTTCTACATCCAGGGCTCCGAGCCCGGGAAGCAAGGCACGGTGCACCTCGAGGTGAAGGAGGTGAGCATCACGGGGGGCCCGGTGACAGTGCGCAGCCGCGGGAGACACCGGGAAGAAAGATGACACCGCGCAATACTTTCTTTTTTCCAGAACCCAGAAAGTGGCGAATATGAATTTCGCTATATATTCGTAGAACTTGACGCCTATCCTGGAAGAACTATTGTCATTGAAGATAATCGATCCTGAGGGAATGAACTCGCCGGCAAGCACGCCGTCTCCTGAGGCTGTCGCGTGGGGTCGGCCCTCCACGCGGCGCCTCACAGCTCTTCTGGTCGATTCCGAGTGAGACGGGAAAGCTCGTGAAAGCGAACGAGCCTGGCGGCTGCTGCGCAGAGACAGACAGGTTACAGACTTGCAGTGTGAAGAATCAGGAGCTAGAGCATGTTTTGTTATCTTACGGAATCGTCCCTCTTGGCAGTATTTCTGCGCTACTTAGCATCATCTTTCATCACGGGAGTTTCGTTCAAAATTTTACACCGTGCAAATAAGAAAGTAGAGTTCAGTATTTTGCGCCTTTTATGTTGTACAGCTGTACAAAATCAGTGAAATAAAACTAACGGAAAGGTGTGAGAAGCAGCTCCCTTCCGTACACCTTGGGATCTGACGCGAGACGATCGCGTGAAAACTCTGGGGAACCGCAGGGCCCCGGGGGCGCCGGTCGCGCGAGCGCCCACGGCCTCGCTTTCCTCCTGTTGCCGGCGAATCGGGGGTGTCGTGCGCAGCGGGAAGGGGAACGCGCTAGCGCCGGGGGCCCCGGAGCCCCATCCAGCCTTACTGCTGTGGCTTCGTTAGGACGGGTGAATGAGGTGCGGGCGCAAGTGCCTGGACCCCGGGGGCACCCGTGGCCGGTCCCAGCCCCTCCTCCTCCCACACGCAGCGTGGACGTGAATGAGTCGTGCGCGTACGTGATGCCGCCTTTGGCTCTGGACCCCCTGTTATATCTGAAGTATTTACAGGGCATTTGGAGAAAAGTGACCTTAAGTTACAAAGTGTGATGGCTTTGTCCTATCTGTCTGAAGTGCTGTACGTGCCAGGAAAGTTCTGGAAACGCCCTTATCGGTGGCAGCTTCGGCGGTGTCCCCCAGAAAACATTTCCTTCTCCCCCAGAACATTCTACGGAGCACTTTCTGATATGTACTTGACTTCTTAGCATATTTGGGGGAGATGGACCCCCGGGCGAGCTGTCTCCCCTTTTCAGTCCATCTCCCTGCGCGTTTGGCTCCTGCTTTAGTCTACCTGCTTATTTTAAATGTTTTTTATTTTAATTACAAAAACCTCAAACATTTAGGGAGTAGAAAAAATACTGCAGCGGACGCCCTTGTCTCCCTGCCGAGCACATTCCACGTGGCCAGGCGGACGCTCTGCTTGGGCTCTGTCCCCATCCGTCACTTCCTGCCCTGTCCAGCAGGCTGCCCCATGTCGGTGTGGTCGTCCTTGCCTGAAGCGTAGCGTCCGACAGCCTGAGACGGCCTGCTGCCCTCTGCTCAGAGCAGTCACGCTCAGGACCCGCTCAGACCCAGTGCAGCCTCCAAGCTGCTGGGGCATTTAGCCTTCCTCCTGACCCTGTTTTTGTGGGTTAAGGCCGTTTTCTTTTTTTATATTCATCTTTACGTACTTCCCATTTTATAATATATCCATGCAGCTTTAAAATATGAGCTTATCATTAAGACACTTTTATAGTCAGAAATCAAACAATCATTTTTTTCCAAAAGGAAAAACAGTCCCCGAGGGTCTTCTGCGCGACCATGAGGACACGGAACGGTGCGGTGTTCTGGAGAGCTCCGTTCTCCCTCCCTCTGATGTCACTTGATACTGCACGCTAGAATTCCTTTTCTAAAACGAGCTGCTTCAGTCAACTTCGGCGCCTCTGGTTCTGGCCCCTGTTCACGAGTTTACTCCCATCTTCGAAATCCTTTCCACCGTCCAGGGTCCACACGTAACTGTGCCGTATCCCCGTCTGTCATTTACGTGAATTTGAAAATAATAGTCATTTTCTTCCGAGGCTTATGTCACTTCATCATCCCCAGTGGTCTCTTCTGTCGGGAGTAAGTCTAGAGCAGCATCTCGGCTCTAGCTCCTTAATGAAGAAATGGTTGGTAAGACAAGGGTTTGTCAGAGGCCCTGCCTTTAGCAAAGCGGGCGCCCAGCCCGCGTGCCCCGCCCCGCAGCGGCGTGCCAGTGACCGTCGTCCGCTTAGAAACGTAGGGTGACATTTCTTCTGTTTCTCCTCATCCAAATGTGGGGCCACAGCTCCTATTTCCTGGCTTTCCACTTTGGGTCACACGTAATATACTACTGTTTAATGTACTTAGTACAGTATTGACATGTTCCACCTGTTAGATTTCATTCATTCAGCAAACATTCGAGGACACGCAGTATGTCAGACCCTGTGCTAGGTGCACAGAACCCTAAGACAAAAAGCAGGATGTCAGGGGGGCAAAGTAGAACAGCACGGTGACTCTAGGTCTGACCCAGAGGAGCGTGGCGCTCGGCAGTCGGTGGCTTCAGAGAGGGGGCGCCATTAGAGGTGCGGTCGGCGGGTGGTAGGTGTTTACCAGGCCACTGTGTGAGGAGGGGACAGTCTCCATCGCCAAAGGAAGAGCTGGTGCTGAGGCCCAGAAGCCCCTCCAAGCACCAGGTTACCGGCGTGGAGCACGGGACGGTGCTGAAGGCCCAGTGGTGAGCCACTGTGGACAGGCCGTCACCGGGCAGCCCGCGCTCAGCACTGGCGGTGCCGTGGAACCTGCTGGGGACCCACCCTGGCCCCATTCGGAAAAGCGGAGAACGCAGATCCTGCATAATCAGGACTTCTCCCGTAGGCGTCTCCCTGGCACACGCACCTGGAGCCAAGTACCAGGTACGTGAGAACAAAAACCTGGGGGAGAGATTGATACAAAACTCGGTAGTGCACAGCTTCGGTCGGCATGCTGCAGTCCGGCCCCCCCGGTGACAGGGTTGGGAGGTGGGCCCTCTGGGAGGTGACAGGGCTGTAAGGGAGTGGCACTCAGTGGGACCAGTGTCCTTAGAAAAGACGCTGCCTGCCCCTTCTGCCACAACCACAGCAGGAAGTCCGCAGCCCGAAAGGGCCCTCGCCGACCGAGCTGGCGGCCTGATCTCAGACGCCTGTGTCCAGAACTGAGAGACGAAGGTCCGGTGTTCATAAGCCACCCAGTGTGTGCTAAAACTCCCGTGACAGCAGCCAGAGCAGGTTAAGGTACCAGAGGACTGTTCCAGCAGCAGGAAATGTTCCCACATGCATGCACGTCACGGTCCTGGGCAAAGCGGGGACCTCCGCTAATGAGACGATGGGAGGGAAGGGGCCGGCGCCAGCTGCAGCCTTCGGTGCAGAGGAACCTCAAATGCTTAGAGCAAAAAAGGCGAAACGTGCGTTTCGACATTTGTATGGAGTCCAGAAATGTGCCAAAGTAAATACACATGTACACACGCGTGTATCATTTGAAGACGCGTACAAATGTGACCGAACACGAAGACGCAGCGAAAGCGAAGCCCACGTCCTGGCGAGTGACACTGGTGGGGGGCGAGCTTCCCGGGGCTCATCACGGGCAAGTTCTCGGCTGGACGGCAGGGTCCGTGGCTGTCCATCCTACCCACTCACGGGCGACCGATGACCCAGAAGGTAACGCAGCTATGGTTCAGGGCTCCTCCCGTCCCCACGCCCCAAAGCCCAGCACCTAATTTCGTATTCATCATCTTCTATGCCCTTTCTTACAGAAGACCCCAAACCCTGAAGCCTCGGGGTCCTCAAATCTCGGATCCCCACCCCTTGCATTCAGCGATAATTTTAAAATGCACCAAGTACTCTCAATCTTAAAATGAGAAAAATCTGGCCACTTACCCTACCCGGCTGTGTTCCAGGCCTGAGTGTATCCCTCAGCCCCTTGGTAATGCTGCACGCGCATCACCCCAAACTCTGCATCCGCGGATACTACACGAAAACCCTGGGTTTTGTTCTCCACTGTAACATCCTTATGTTACGTGTTTCTCTTACTGATGATGTTTTTTCTGTATCCTCAATTACATCTAATTTTGCAGTTTTGGCGACACTTTTGTCCTCCTTTCTCTTTAAGTTAGTTGTTAAGCCATGTCCTACCCCGGGTCCCCAGTGCCCCCCGCTGTGTCGGCTGCTCCCAGCGGCTGTCCCTAGGAGGTCAGAATCATCTCCTAAGCCACGTCTCTGCCCCCGGTCTCTCTGCATCTTCGTCCCGCCCAGCACAGAGCCCCTTCCGAAACGCAGATCTGACCCTGCCGCGGCCTTCAGTGGCTCCCCGCTGCCCTGAAAAGGTTCAACGCCCTCAGGAGAGCGCCGATTGCGGAGTCAAATCCCCGTGTCCTGCCTCAGTTTCCCCCTCCCCAACCATAGCCCAGCCAACCCGGGCAAGCTCTGACACCGAGGGCTTGGGCCTCCGTCCCGTCATGTTAAAAAGTTACCCTGATGGGTTGTTAACTCTCGTGCATGTTTTGCCGGAACATTCTCAGCCACTTGGCATGGTCTTAATACTTAACGTCAGGCCACGTGCGCACCTTCCTTTCCCATCAAGTCAGTCGTGGAAGCTACAGTTTTCCCGTGTAAGGTTTCTTCTCTCAGCGGCATTTTCAAAAGCCAGCTACAGAATTCCATAAAATCCCACATAAAAACTGGGGCCACAAGACATCTTCCACGGCCCAGCACAGTCACAGCGCATAAAAAGAGAGACGCCACTCACCCGCAGCCCAGGCCTCGTCCTTGCGAAACCGAAAGCGCACGGGACATGCTCGCTCGGCCCCCGGGCTCCCGCACTGCCGACGGGGGACGTGGCACTTCCCGGTCCTTGGGACCCGGAAACGGGATGGCTCGCACCCCGCTCTGCCCTTTGGCACCTTTCAGCGCCTCCCGGGTCCACCTGGTGAGGACCAGGAGCACGGGGCCGCCACCCGCGAGGGCACCGGAGGCCCTGCCGACGCCCGCTCGGGCTCGCCTCCCACCACGCCCCGTCATGGTACAGACACGGCACGTCAAACGAGAGACCGACGGCGGGGGGCCCCTCGGGAAGTCACTCACCGCTGCTTCCGGCTCGGGCGGCACGGCGCTGGCGGGCGCTGGGCTCGTCACGACAAAGCCACAGCGTAGGCGCGACGAAGTCGCAGCATGAGCACACGGCCGCCGCGGAACGGTGTCCCTCTCCCGAAACCGAGTCCTCCGCGGTGCCAGCGCCAGGCCGAACCGGAAGCCCAGGTGGACTCGCCCTCTCAAGGTCGTCGACTCACTCACATTGTAGCCCTCGGAGGTCACGCCACAGGGCCTGGGCATGAGAGCGTGGACATACCTTCTAGAACCCACCATTCAGGAGGCAAACAAGGGCGTGTGCTAGGGCAGTGACTGGCTCGAGGTCGTCCCCGTCGCGTGACCTCGGACCCAGGGATTCAACCCCAGGCCTGTCAGATCCTCACATGCTCGGTGTTTAACCATCCCTAACGCTGCCTCCAGCCTTCCTCTCTCTCTCTAGAGCTCGGTTTCTGCATCTCGGTTTTTAGAAGGCTCACACGAAGTGTGAACGCCTTTCGACCACAGGGGCACCGAGCCATAGTCCAACCATCAGCGCATCTCTTCCTTCCGTTTAGGCTGTCGCTAGCGAAGGTATCGGTTTCATTTTTGGGCCTCCAGTTCTTAGAGTATTTGGAAGATAGCAAGTTCTCAAAAAAGTTTATTAAAACTGAGCCTTCGAAACATCTCCAGTTCTAATACAGAGGCAACACATTGTGCAGAAAGTGACTTAAAACGCTGCCAAGTTCCTGGTGTGCCAGCGATAATAGAAGCCTGCCGAAATAATAGGCGCGGTCCTGTGGCATCCCAAAGCGGTCCCACATGAGCAAGCCAAAATAACAGCCAAACGACAGAAACCCGATGCCTGCAGAAGGTCGAAACGACCCCGGGAGCAGGGTTGGTGGAAAGAAAACATACACTGTCCTCAGGATATGCTTGTCGGGAACCAAAAACGGTTTACGGAACAACCAACTTGTACGTCCCACTTCGTCATCTGACAAAACAAAAATGCAAGGAAAATGTAATGCGACCGTTGCCATGGAACCTCTCGCCTTAGCAGCTCAGAGCGGCCATGCACGGTAATCAGATGCGATGGACATTCTGCGATTACTCATTGACTACCCGGAGTGGCATCTTGACCACATCTAGCTTTTCACCGTGTGACATGTGACACTCCTGGCAGTCGGTTACTTATGTGTAGCCAGTAAGAAACTTACTCCCCAAATTCCCCCAAGAGCCAACCTGCGTAAGGTGCTCGGCCCCATTTCCCGCCGGATTCCCCGCCCAACCCAGAGAAAGGTTCATCAGTGCTGCTCTGGTTCTCGGCATACAAAGATCTCTGACGAAATGTAAACACCTCGCCCTCTCCTTCTGTTCTCTCCCCTTTGTACTGGACTTCGTGATGAACTTCTGTTAAAAACAGCGAACGGAAATGCTAAAACCTTATTCGGTGTTGAACGTGTATCGACGCCATTGGTTACTCTGGGTCCGAGGAATTAAAAAGATGGTAAAAGAAAGCACACAGAGTGACCGCTTCACCCAAAAGGCCAGAGCCATGGAGTGGAGAATCCTGGGTCACCCCCGCAGTCGGCACCAGCAGCCGCGTGTGCGGCTCCCAGCAGCAACTGCCTCACTCGCGGGAGGGGCCGCAGGGCAATGAGTGAAGAGAAGGGCCGAGAAGGCTCTGCCCATGACCATGCGCGAGGCCACAGGGGAGTCTCACCTCTGAGGCCCCGCGGCTCGTACCCGCCCACTGCTCCCGCCGCACGCGCGGTCAGCAGTGAGGTGCTCATTTATTTAGGCAAAGTTGCCAATACTGTTTTGGAGAGAAGTAAATGCTATCAACAAATAAATGCTGAGTGAGCCGTGTGGCTCTCTGCCCACAGAGGAGACGCCAAAGGGATATGTATTGATTTCTCAGTGAACCAAACAGGACACCTTGTCTTTGGCACAGATGATGAAAGTCAGCTACGTTTTTGCTGGACGCTGCCGGCTGCTGTGTGTGATAGACCGCTGGTAAATGCTGCCAATTTTGTTTAGGGGCAATTTAGACAAAAACCATAAACTTATTAAGCTAAATGTCACAGTCATTGATATCAATTTGCATTTAGCCTATAGATACATAAAATGGACATAATGCATAAAAATAACTGGTTTCAAATAATATAATCGGATTGTAATAGGTTCATTATTTTTCGTGTCAGAGTTGGAAAAATACTCATTTTTGTCCTTATCAAGTGTGACCGCATCATTATTTGTGTGATTGTTAATGTCGATTGGTCTCGTTTCTGATTTATGTAATCCAGGAGCGCCGGGGCGCTGGAGGAAGCTCTCGCCGCCGGCGCCCCCTGGCACCCGGGGCTCTGTGGGTGCCTGTGTGGGGCCGAGGCGGGCCTGCGGCTGCAGCCCCGATGGCATTCCCACGCGGGCCGCGGGCATTCCTCCTACGCGACAGGGACCTGCCCCCTCGAGTCTGACAGAGACTTGGGATTCCAGGGTGTGGGGAGCTCCGCACAGTAGGCGCACAGGGGACAAACGCTTCGGTGTCCAGACGGCCTCACACCGAAGCTCATGCCACGTCCCCCCCAAATGGTAGGGCGCCATCTCTGCCTCTCGGTTCAAATCCCCCGACCCTCGGGTCCCCGCCCTGGCGCGTTTCTCCTCTGCTGCGTCCCAGCTCCTGCCTCTGCTCTCTCCAGCCTCCTTCCCGCCTCCTCCGCCTCCTCATCTCCCTCTTCCCTCCTTCGCAGACTGTGAGAAGGTTCACGCCTACCGACAGGCCGTCTCGATGCCCCTTCATGCTCCTCCTCCTCGAGTTCAGTCGGACAGGATAAACCCTGTGGGTCAGAAGCGATGAGCCCCATAGACTTGGAAACGAGCCATCCCAGCAAGTCAGCTGAAGACGCAGGGAAGCCCGCCGACCTCGCCGCTGCTCACACCAGGACCCCCCCGCCCCCGCCCCCACCCCTCGTTCTTAGGCCAGCTCCTCAAACGTTCGGCTTCTTTTTTTGCCATGAAGAGGTCCGGGGACGCGATCTGTTTTTCTTAAGAAGGAATACAGCTTTCGAATCAAGCATGTTCACTCAGGACTCAGACGGCCTTAGCGGAATTAAAGTCCGACCCTGCCTGCCACCAGGATAAGTGATTTACTCCACTTCCTGTAAAATGGGATCATAATAGTACCAACCTCGGCATTTTTTCCTGAGATTTAATTGCATGTAAAGTGCTTAGGAGATAGAACGACCAGGAAATAAATTATAAAGAAGCATGTAAGAACGTCATAAAGGACAACTCAACGTCCTACAGAGGGAGACCCAAAAAAGACTTGAATAAAGGAAAAGGCATACTCCGTTCTTGGGGAGATAGCTTAGTTTCTTATAGAGATCACCTTCCTGTTCCTTCGGACACGAAACACTCGATAAGTGAGAGAAATATGGGGAACAAGAGCGAGCTCTTCGCATGGGAGAGTCGGAGTTCCAGCTACGCCGGCCGCAAGCTCCAGCAGGTAGAAACAAAAACACAAAGTACCGGAAAAGAAGGCAGGCCGCCAGCAAACAAGCCTGTGAGCTACACGTCCTCAAGCCGAGCAGAGCGGTCAGAGCCTGGACGACGCCCGACCGGGCACTGTGAGGGACGCGGCTGCCGAGCAGCCGGTGGAAGGAGAACTGGCGGGAGGCCACACGAGAATCTTCAGGGGCTCGGCTCCGCCGCCGGTGACCCGAATCAGCACCCGGGGACGTGGCCCGGGCCTCTGTGTTTGGAAGCTCTCTGTGCAATTCGATGCACACGGGGTGCCAAGAACCAATGACCAATGACCCAGGCGGCACTTCTCAGACCCGTGCGCTCACCAGACTCGCTCTGCGGCTCTGTGAAACCGGACCTCGCCACAGCACAGCCTCTGCCCGCAGGCCCCTCTCCTGCGGCTGCTGAAACGAATGGCCGCCGCCTGGCTTACGACACCGGGAAAGGGGACCAGAAGTCCGAGGTCGAGGGGCGAGCGGGCCCTGCCCCACGGGGCCCTCGGTGCTCCTTGGCTCGTGGCCACATCACGCCGATCTCCGCCTCCCTCGTCACGCGGCCTCCTGCTCTGTCTCCCCCCTTCCCTCCCCTCCCCTCCTCTGCTCTGGACCCTGTCATCAGATTTAGAACCCACCTTATAATCCAGGACAGTCCTATCTCGAGATCCTTAATTTATCTACATCTGCAAGTGACTCTTTCCAAATGAGGCCACATTCACAGGGCGCAGATATTAGGATGCGGACATATCTTTCAGGGGACGGGCACCGTTCAATCCACAATGGGGCCCAAGAATCTATAATTTGTAAATGGATTCCCGAAGTCATACGGATGCATTGGGAGCTACCCACGCACGGCTCTAACTACTTAGCAAACTCCTCCTCCTCCGAGTTTCCCGAGTAAGTTCCCGTGGCCTCTCTCATCAGGCTGTCCTTGCTCCTGGGGCCAGGAGCTGTAGCGAGGATCCGGCAACGTACAATCGTGAAGTCGCATAGGGCTGTCCTCTGACCGTTGTCCCCAGGACCCAGGCATGGCCATTCTGTTCCTCGGCTCTGCCTCTCAGGGGCCTGCGCCCATCTGCTCACGTGACAGCTCTGGAAATTTAATAAAACCCGGCACCCAGAAGGTGACTCCCTCTCTGAAGGTGATTTAATGCGCTGCACCGGTTAGTCATGTGACTATGCCTGGGGAGAGCGGAGAACGTGGCCCTGGAGGCAGCTTCCATCGGGCTGCCCAGGTGCCCACAGGGAAGCGGGAAGCGGAGGGTCTGGCACGGTCTCCACGCCACCTGTCCCCCGCCTGAGACTTCCTGGTGCTCCAGGCGGAGAAAAAGCCGTTCGGGGCCGAGTGTCAGGAAGTAAAAGACAGTCAGCTACACCTAACAAAGCACTACAACAAATCTCGACTGTGATAGTGCTCTTCCCCGCCTCCCCCCCCCCAAAAAAAAAAAAAAAACATAAAAACACAGATGCTGTGTAATATGGCCAATCAGAGGTTAAGGGCCTTGGTTATAAAACACCACAGTCACCCATCTGTTCAAGGGTAAAACTGCAGTCATTTCTGGAGTTCAAAAAAGTAATTCAGGTCTTTTTACAGACGTCCCCATGAAGTCCTTGTGGCATGACTGCCGGAGGGGAAGATCACGCACGATTCTTCTGCTTACCTGTGACAGACTGTACAAGTACTCATTGGCCTTTTATGGAAATTATGACATTACGAAGTCGTTTTCATAGAAACCAACAGCATGTTACAATTCACGGGAGACCAGCCTTCCGATCCGAGCATATTTGCAAAAGGAGATTGAACTGTAAAACATGCTTAAAGGGTTTAGCTTCATCAAATTCTATCTTTGGGTCAAAAACTTACAAAGCAAAAAAGGAAATAAACCCTTCGCTCAGAAGCATTTTTAATCTGCCATTCGAACAACCTTATTTGAAATTATACCGAGCAGAACCGTTTGGGAAAACTATAAAAGCGATTTTACGTGTGTTTTAAAACCTTGTCACAGAGTTTGACTACAGTGTGAAACTACGGTCTGGAATTACCCCTGGAAAGGAGCAGTGACTTCTTCGCGCCAAGAGACCCCGTCTCCCGCGCGCCACTCGGCACAGAGCCGTCTCCCTCATCATCGCTGCCTCCTCCCAGCGCCCATGCTCGTTGTCACGATTCGGCTGCGGGAGTCCCGTTTTGTCCTGCCTTGGGATTATTTTCTGGGGAGGAAGGATGTCAGCCGCCCAATCACAGAAGCTCCAGGAGGAGGGGGGTGAGCTCCACGTCCCCCGGGAGGCGACGTCCCGTGGCGCGCGCCCACTCAGCGTTCTGGACGAGGCCGAGGCCGTCGGCTGGCTCCTCGGCGAGGCTTCCCTTCCACGTGGGGCTGCGCACACGTTGTAGAAATTAGAAATTATCAGATAACATGCCTTTCCATTCTTAAGGGAGAGAAATCTTCTGAAAACTCTGGACAGTACAGTAAAAATCAAGAGTATTAAACTGTAATTGTAAAATTATTAAATTTCTTATGGCCCGGTAGTTACGGGTACAGCTTTAGAGCTGGGTGAACCCAGGACTGAAATCCGCATTCTGCCACTGACTTGGCTGAGTGACGAGGGCAATTTCACGTTGCCTCTCTGAGTCTCGGTTTCTCCCCAGGTGGCATGGGGACCAAGAAGTGTGAGGGTCAGAGGCGAACATGCATTTCCAGCTGGGCGTGAGTCAGGGGTACAGGCAGCTCACGACGTCATCCAAAACTACCGCTAACATCCACTTGCCTTTGCTTGAAAACAGCTGTTCACGCCAACTAAGACTAGACGTTTCGGAACTTGATGCCAAGCTTTCCTATACAGTGGAAATGCATAACCATGGAAACTCGACTTTGTTTTCCAGGGCCAGTCTAACACACGTACCCAAGAATGCAGTGTGAAAATGGCCTCTAACCACCAAGTGCCACTACAAGCAGCCAGGAGGCCCTAGGCCAGCTCCCGGAACGGGAATCCCAGGCCTGGGGCAGGCGGGATGCGGGATGAGCCTGAAGCGCCTTCTGCCCAAACACAGGGAAGTGCGCCAGGAAGGATGGCGACGCATCGGAAGAGCGCGGAAGGCAGCCCGCAGGGGCTCCCCCTGCACCCCGAACCTGCACGGCTGTGCGCGGCAGTGGCGCGCCGCCTGCCGGATTGGACGGGAAGCCGCGCTGAGGCAGCGGAGACGCCGACGGCGTCGTGGGAAGCGGGGTTTGTAAAGTCTGAACGACCCGCCCAAAAAGCCAGGGTTTCCCAGCGGCACGGGGGGCAGGAGTGACCTTGCAGGGGAGAAGCCGGCAGACCCCACCTTCGTCAAGCGCTGCAGGGGACAGTGTCAGCGAGGGCACGAATGGACGGCCGCGAGGTCACGGCACCACTCCTGTGACGCTCCTGCCGCAGGTGGCGGGCGTTGGACACGCCCAGATTCAGGGACACTAAAGAACTGGCCTGCGACATTCGAAAGCACCGAACCCATAAGAGTCAGGAAAAATAAAACCCTGAGAAGCCGTGCCAGACTGTGACGGCCAGACGCACCACGCGACCCTGACGGTCGGTCCGTCACGCCAGGTGGCGCTGGGGCCCCGGCGGAAGGCGAGGGGGGCTGAGGGCCAGCGGCGGGAGCGAGTCGGGGCCACCCGGCGTGGACGTGGTGGCTGTGCGTCGCGGGCGTGGCGGGGCACAGCTTGCCGGGGCCGCCAGGACAAAGCTCCGCGGACCGCGTGGCCTAGAAGACAAAACCGTAACTTCTCATCGTCCCTGGGCCCGGCAGCCCGCGGTCGAGGGGCCACCAGGGCCGGGGTCTTCCGAGGCCTCTCTCCTGGGCTCGTAGTTGCCGCCTTCGCGTGGTCTGCCTCGTGCGGGTCCTTGCCCTGACCCCCTCGTCTTGCACGAACACCAGGCTGAGGGGCCCAGTCCCCAGCGCCCACTGCGACTTCGTTTTAACTCAGCTATGTCTTTCAAGACCCTGTCTCCAAACACAACCTCGTTCTGAGGACTGACGTCCTGGGGGTCAGGACTTCAACAGAGGAATTTCGAGGGGCTACAGTCCAGCCCCTAAAAGTAGGAGAATATCCTCGTTTGTAGGAAAGATAACACTAAAGGATTTGGAAATAATGTGACATTGCGTCAGCTGCTTATTCTCAGACGACGTCAGAAAAACATTCATTCTCTGTACTGCACTTATTTGCAACTTTTCTGTCAGTTGGAGATTTTTTCAAAAAAATTGGTGAAGAAAAATAGTGAGTGAGGGGCATTTAAAACTTTGTTAATACTTGGTGGGTCTACCCGAATGAGCTACACGATGCCACGGCACTTTGAAATCTCAGCTCTGAATTTATTCCAGCTCTTTCTTCCTATCCTTCACCAAGAAAAATGTCGCACTCAGCGAAACATCCTTCAGATACCCCATTATCAAATGTTGGCATGAATTCTTAATATTCTGAAAGAAAATGATCCTGGAAAGTATAAAATATTTATAGCCCGCTGCCTCACTCGAGGAGAACTCTGTACACACCTGCTCCTCAGCGTTTGGGAACAGATGGTGGAGACTAATAAAAAGACAGAAAAATTAGAGGCAGGAATCGAGCACGATGCCCAGCAGAGAGAAGCCATTTTTCATGGGGAGCAAGTGCCTTTACGCTCTTGAGATAAAGAGCATGACCTGGAATTGCAGTTTTAGTCCATCAGACTCTGTCCGTTATTCCTCTTAATTTTATATAAATCTCGCCCCACCCCCACCCCCGTCCCCTAAAAGGTGAGTTCTTACCCAGGGAAGGTGTCTGAGGGCGCATGAACGTTATCGTTCCACTGAGGCACCGCGACCCCGCTCCCCCCCGCAGGACAGCCGACTCTAATGAAGGGACCATATGTGCATCCCCGTTACGAACGATCCGTCCAAAAGGCAGTCGCCTTCTTCGCTCAGCTTCGTTCTTCTGGAAATTGCCGGCAGCCCCCACACTGCGACCGATGCCCTCTCACTTCCGTCGGGCCCACCGGAGGCCACCGGGACACTGTCATCGTACTTGGAACCTGCCGTCGGAGTTCCACCGTCACGTTCTGAGCTACGCGTGGGCCTTCGTCGATCCGTGCACCTCGGCAAGACTGTGCACCGAGAACGCATCCGGGCTTCGTAAACGGACACGGCCCTAAAAGAATCACCGCACGCGGGCACACGTCCGCCAGCTGCGCCCGGCGTCCTAAGGCCAGCAAAAATCAAGCGTGCCCGCCTGCATTCGCACTGCTTTTTGGTGATTTTGATCGAAACGTCTCCTTCCTGAGCATCGTTACGAACCTGCGGACCTTCAAACACCGATCTCATTTGGATTAAGAGCATCGTGGCCTTTTCGATGCCGAAAACTGTTGTAATTAGATTAGCAGAAAGCCCTTCGTGCTGGGCCCTTTGTCCCGATCCCACTGAGAACTCCAAACACAGAACACGTCACCTGGCCCGGAGCACTGGCCGGGGGGGATCACGCCAGAGACACTCACCTGGGCACCGAGTGGGCACACGGAAGTCGAGTGAGCAGAAGTGATGCACCTGCTGCCCTTATTGGGCCACTTTTCAAAATAAAACTGAAGAAAATATTTGTTGTCGAGGTCATAATTTTAGATTACATTAAATTAAATTTCACTTCATTAAAATTGAAATTGTTTAAATGATTATTTTTAAATTTTCAGAACCTTTTCTGAGCTTCTATTTCCTCTACAACCTACGTATTTTCATTGCAAGCCTTTTTCCAAACCTACAGTCATGCCCCCCCCCCCCCGCCTTAACCCGCCCTACGCGACTTGGCAGCGACCGCTCTGCAGTCAGCTCATTGGCAGCGCCTGTCACGAAACCTACCAAACCTGCGTTTGCGGAACTCGCACCTCAAACCAAAGGACGAGAGCCCAGTTTCCCCAAGTCCCCTGCCGTGGGGCCCTAATTGCTGAAGCAGATATATCCAGAATGTTCCCCCAAATTTGCTTGCACAGTGTGTCCGCTAGGATGCTTTTTAATGTAACTTAAAGTTTGAATCAAACTGCCTTAATAAAGGGAGATTCTTGGCTGACTTAACCGAGAAGCCCAGGAGTGAGTCGGGCTTTGGGTGGGGTGAAATCCAAGAGTCCAGCCTCAGCAGAGACCGCGTTTCTCCAGTCCCTCCACTGGGCCTGCCGAGAGGTCGGCTTGACCCCAGGTCTGGTCTTTCCCGGCCCGAAAGACACCTGCCAACAGCACCGGAGATGCCGGCCTCCCGTGTGCAGATGGGAGGACAAGGAACACCTTCCCCAGCGACTAGACCTTCGCTCTCTCCGCACCTGCTGGGACCATCCTCGCGTGTGCTCACTGAGCCCCGGGAAAACCTGGGGCCGAACGGTTCAGAAGGAGATTCTCGTCGACCCCTGGACCAACGACTGTCATTCTGCCCACAACTAGAGCTGGGATTGAGCCTACGTGAACTCAAACAGCATGGTCGCTACGTCGTAGGGAGGGGAAAGGGGGTCTCAGGGAGGCGAGCACAGTTTGCCAAGTTTCCCATCCAGCTATCTTCCCCCCGAACACACGTGGCATGCAGGACCGTAGGCTTTGGTCCTGCCTGTGCCGGCCAGAGGAAAAGGACGTTGGCGACCACGCAAAGCTTGATGTGGTGCTGGGGGAGGGTTGGTGCCCTCTAAAAACGCACGTCCCCCCGGAACCTCAGCATCCGATCTTATTCACAACTAAGGTCCCTGCAGATGTGATTAGTTACGAGGAGATCATACGGGACCAGGGTGGGCCTTGCACCAAATACGACCGGTGTCCTTGTAAGAGGAGGCAAGGACACACGGACTCGCAGCGAGAAAGGGCCACGGGACGCCTGGAGTCCAGGGCCGAGAGCGAATGAAGATCTAGTGCTTCAAGTCGCCAAGCTGAATAAATAGGGAAGAGAATAATATTTAGATTGAATAAAGATTTGGGAAATCTTTTCTTCCAAAATGATTTCGAAACGGCACGTAAATATTAGCAGCGTAGGAGCGGCTGAGAGAAATGAAAAGAGGAAAAAAGGTCAAAAAGACAGGGCGGAGGAGGCACGGCACGTACCTGGCATGAGGCGCTCCCTCACCTGCAGCTTCCGGGCTCAGGGAACACCTGCCTGGGCCGCCCGAGGGCCATCGGAGGGCCTCTTCCCAAGAAGGCGGTCGGGCCCCGCCTGTCCCAGAGTTCTGGTCGCGGCCCGCTCTCACCTCTACCTCGGCCCTGTCACTCCACTCCGCGCCTCAAGACGGCACGGAAGAAATCGGCGTGAACTTCCTCACCCTCTCCACACATGTTCTCGCAAAGCGACTCTTCGAAATCTGGTCCCGTCAAGCAAAGACGCAGGGCTGGGTCCACAGAAACAGCCCTCATAACACGTCCCGGGGTGTGGACAATAACTTCATCCGCTGGGATCCACCTGCAAATGTCGCACTCATCCCTAGTTGGTCCCCAAAATGAAGAATGCCTGACGGCTGCTGCCAGGTCCCTCCCCACTCCGTGTGTGCGCGCGTGTGTGTGTGCGCGCGTGCGTGCGTGTGTGCTTCCATTCTGGTCGCTGAAAACCGTGGCTGACATGCTGGGGCCCACCCACAAGCCCGCGTGGTCGCGCCTTCGGCACCGTCACCTGGTGCCGGCTGCTGGCACCTGCGGGTGCCGAGCGTGGTCCCGGCTTCTGCCACTGGGAAGCGGGGTCCATTTCCTACGGCTGCCGTGACAAACTGCTATCAACTCGACGGCCGAAAAGGACACGAACGGCCACCAGGCTAAGGCCGCGGCGTGGGCGGGAACGCCGTCCCTGCAGGGAAGGTCGGTTTCCTTGTCCGTCTCGGCTGCAGCTGCAGGACAAGGTCACCGTTCTCTTGCCAGCTGTCACGTGGGGGCCACTCCCACGCTAGGGCCCCCTCCCTCCATCTGCACAGCTCACAACAGTGGGTGGGTGTGTGGGTGGGTGGGTGCAGTCCTCGCACACCCGGAACCCGTTCTCCTCTCTCGGACCCAGTCAGGAGTGGGTCTCCCGCGAAGGGGTCACGTGGTGACCTCCGCCCAGTGTCCGGGAAGTAGCGGCTTCTGGTTTGAAACCCAGGCACTCGGGCCTCCGAGGCTGCGCCTGCAGCCACCCCGGGGCACCGCTTCCCTAGGGAAGGACCTGCATCCGGGCGACAGGAAACTCCGCCTTGCGGAGCCGCTGGCGGCGGGCGAGACTCGGCACTGCTGCTCCCGCTTACCTAAAATGTTGGCATTTTGTTTGTCATGGATATTCCGCACTAATTCTTATTTTTTAAAATATGTCTAAAATATTTTCTTTATCTCGATTACTGTTTCTGACAGAGCTGCCGTGTTTTTGTGTTTTGGGCGCAGCGATCAGAGCGTGTGCCTGAGGCGAGGGCCTTGCGCCCCTCAGGCCAGGCACACAAACGACCTGCCCAGGTCCGGGCTTCTGTGCGGCTCCGAGTCATAACGCGACCCCGCCGGACAGAAACCGAGGCCTGAGCCCCGCGCCGCCCCCGAGGTTCCGACGCCGCGGAGTGGCCCGTCGGACGCGGGTGCTCTGGCCTGCGCTTCGGCCGTCGCAGGTGCAGGTCGGGGGCCTTCGTTCCGATCTGCGCGAGCAGAGGAGCCAGAGGAGCCGTACTCAGGACTCCCGGCTGCCAGGCCGCGTTCCCGGGCAAGCTGACGCCACGGGCGCCGCCTGCAGCCTTTGTCTGCCGCCTGGTTCTGCCGGTCTCCATGCGGAGGGCAGGCCCCTTTAGCAGCCCCCTGAAGGCGCTCCGCCTCCTGAGCCTGGGAGCTTTACCCCGTCAGGGCCACAGAGGGCCCTTGTCACTCACTGCCATGAATTTCAGATTCATGGAATTTAGTAAACCAGTAATTATTTACTCCATAAAGGTATTGTTTTAAGACGGTCATTTCTTTAGCATAGTCTTTTAAAGATACTCATTTCTTTAGTATTCATATTAAACAGTGTTCATTTAAATTCTAAGATCCCCCAGTAAGTGCAGGTAAACTCAGAAGTCACTTCCACAGCCTCCCCGTGGTCCGCAAACAGGTATGAGCTGCCTTCTGCATTCTGCACGCGTCTGAGCTGGACGGCAGGGCCACAGGACGGAGAAAGACCGGATCCTCGTCTCCGAGAATCGGTGAATTAGAAGCATAACTAGTTCACGGCAATACTGGATGCTGAGGGTCAGAGAAGACACTTTTTAATTTTAGGAATGCTAAAAACAAAATGCATTTTCTCCAAAAGTCATGCCATGTCCCCTGGTCAGGGACCATCCCTCCCTTCCCGCCTCGAAACATGCCTGGTTGTCACCGTGTGCCCACCTGGCAAAGCGGGGTGTGTCTTCTCTTCTGCTTTGTATAAACAATGGGATCAGAGCATGAGCCCTGAAATCCCTGCCAGTCCAAAGGTCTGCCCTTTGTCCCCACTTTCCTCTGGCTCAGGTTTCAAGCCAGCTCAGATCAGAGAGCAGTCAAGGGCCTCCTGGAGTCCTTGGAAGCAATCCAGCCACCTCTGTGCCCAGAAGCCCCGGGGGCAGGAAACTGGAGGTGCAAGTCAGCAGGATGTAGAAACCAAGCCAGTAAAGAAACACCTGACACCCATCCCATTCTTGCTGTCAGCAGTCAAAGCCAGAGGGCTGAGGGGGCGTGCCCCACGGGGCTATACCCCCACACCCGCCCCCGTTCCTGGGATGGGATTTGGGGATTTGGGTGCAGAAGGAGTGTTTGCAGATGTAATCAACACGTAAATTAAGGTAGGTCTACTGGACTAGGGTGGGCCTTAAATCCAATAACCTGGGTCCTTATAAGAGGAAACTCAGGGAGGGACTGGAGGGGTGTGTCTGCCCTCTGAGGGCCCTCCCATGACCCCACGGGGCCGACCTGGGACCTCTGGCCTCCAGAACCAGCAGCCAGGAAGCTCTGTTTATTTTTAGCCACCCCGCCTTGTGGCCTTGTGCGTTAGCCCGAGAAACACACTCAGTAATAATCGTAGTTCACAGGCAGCTCGTGAGGATTCAGTGAGATTATGTAAGGAAAGGCTTATGAAGTATTAGATAGCTTCCCTTTCTTTCCTCTTCCCCAGGGACTGAGCACATAAGTGGATTTGAGGAGCAGGGCCTCTGACAGCCCTGCCATCACCTAAGAACTCAAGCATGAGAGCTCCCGGCTTTGATTAATCTGATTTAAAATGCTCACAGTCCACACAGCTGCGGCCTGCTTCTCCTGACATCCGGCCACCCAGGACGAGTTCGTGGTCTGAGCTGGTCCCTGGCGGCTTCCATCGGCCCACGTCCTGGCCAGGGTGGCACGGGAAGTTTGGTGATGAGTAGAGAAAAGCTACCAAGCTAAATGTCTGGATCTGGGATGGCAGAGGGACCTGCAGCCAGTCGCCTCCTGCCTCCAGTAATAGGTCTGTGAGAGACGCTGGCCAGATGATCCCCAAGTCTCCTCCCATCTCTGGCTTCCGAGGCAGTATGAGTCCAAGATTTGGGGACCCAGGAACCCCAAAGGCCAGCCGCAAGATGGTGGCACCTTACAAGTCACACAATTCTGACAAGAACAGCTCGAAACCATTTAAGAGTCGTCTGTGTTGTCCTCCGGGTTTTAAGACAAAAATGTCTAACTTATTTTAAAATGCAAACATATCCAAACATAAAAGGCACTAGTGAAAGCAAATGAATGTATCAGTGAGTAATTATAGTTTCTTATGATTGAGCAGTTTAACTTACAGCAGTGAAAGTCTCCCAGGAAGAAAGTGTCTCATGAACAAGAGTCATGAGCACGATGCACACAGTTAAGTGGCTGAAATTTAGGCAGAGGGCACGTCCCTTACAGATCCGACTGCCGAAGGGAAAGAGTTTTCGTGTTGAGTTTTTATTAAAAAGAATAAAAGAAAATAAAGAATACACCCAAATAAGTTGAAGCTTTAGATCCCTTTAAGCTCTGAAATTGTTTGGCCAAACGCGAGTGTCGCAGTGACTAGAAGTGCCTCAGGGGCACGCACGGCCGTGCCCTCGGAGCGCCCAGGCCCCTTCACACCGACACCTGCTCACCTTCTCATTGCTCCTCCAGTTTCGAGTCACACACAGCAGATACGCGTGTCTGTGTGCTGATCAGCAATAACTCAACGCAGCACCTAACAAATCTTGTGTAAAGAGGCTTTTTCACCTTAAGTGTTGGAAACCAGCTCTAGCAAATTTACGTGTAGACGAAATTCAAGAGGCCCTGGGACCCGAAACAGGCTTGAACAGCCCAGGGCTGGGCGGTCACAGACACACCTGGGCCTCAAGGACACCTGGGCCAGGCCTTGACACCGGCAGGAAGCGTCCCTGAAGGTCGGCCCTGCTCTCCCTGAGTGCGGCTGGCTTCCTCGGCTGCCTGAGAACAGCTGCACGGCCCCCTCCAGGCTCCTGCTGGGGCCTGGCCCCTCCTCGGCCCCACTGCAGAAGGGTCTAGGACGCCAGCACCCGGACAGACCACCAACTGTGCTCTTAGTAGGGGCCGGACAATTCCAGCAGAACCACGTGGTTGGCACCAGGAGTGGCGGGGGAGGGGACCCCAAAAGAGTGGCAGGCAACACCCGGACGCCCATCACCCCCTCCATGGCGCGGGTGGCTGGCGGAGCGGCACCCATCACTCCCCAAGGCCAGTCGCTTCCCAAGAAGCCGATTAGTGAGGCCACCGGTCTTAAGGACCAAAAACGCAGACCCCAGAGAAGCATGAAACCGACAGGGACTCGTACCACGAAGCCCGTCTGAAGCAGCTTTGCATCTTGTCAAGTTTCAACCAGACTGGACCAGTTTCACCTCCGCACCAAAACATGAGAAGCTCGTTTTTTGTTTGGTATCCGCATGATAAGTAAGCTCCCCTAGAAGGTTTTGTTTTGTTTTGTTTTGTTTTGTTTTGTTTTGTTTTGTTTTGTTTTGTTTTTTAAGACAACTTCCTGGGGTCAGAACAAACATAGCTCAGTCTTCTCTCCCTTTTCAATCAAGAATGCTGGATGCTGAGACCCGCTACCCAGAATCAGCATCCCCTCAACGGTTACCAAAGGCACATCCAGCATCGTCAGCTGTCACGACAAGTGCTGAGGACCCAGGGACCAGAGAGGCCAGGTCCTTCTTAGGGAGGCTCAGTCGCTGTGTGAGGTAGCCTCTCACAACCTCGGCTTCCTCATTGGAATAATCGAGATAATTAACACTCACCTTCCCTGCCGTAATGAGACATCTAGCCTACTTCCCACCACTCTTGAAAACATCCAAGCTTGGTTCAATTCGATTAACTTTTGTATGTTAAATATGTGATCGCTCTGATTTATTTTTGTTTTGGAAGTTCAATTATGGTAAATCTTGTTTACCTGCAGTTTTCCACAATCTTAAATTTGTAATAATTGTTATAAACTCAAATAATATTTTAAATGTGACTGACAGTTGGGACAGTTTATCTCGTTGAATTAGTTAATAGTTAACCAGCGATATCATGCCTCAGTTATTCTGAATAGAGGTTTAGAGTAATAATAGCGGGACCAGAACAATTAAGCCTTTGGAACAGAAGTGTTAAAAAAGGAGCGGTTTAAAATATTTTCAAGTTTTTTCATGTGAACAAGGTCACTCAGTATACCGAACTCTATGCGAGGTGCAACGGGGCAGATTTTGACCTTGTTGATATTGTATTTTTTTGGTCAAAACTTAGTAAGAAATGATTGGTCATGGTCTTCGTGTTTTAAGAGCACTTTTGAACTTCCCGGGAATTAAAAATCTGCACTAGTTAAGTCACCCGAGAGTAAGCGACTCATTTTCTGTCAGAGCCAGGAGATTAGTAGGAATTTTGTTGTTCATGGGCTAAGACTGAGCACCCAGGAACCGCTTCTAGAAAATTCTACTGTATCAAGAAAGATGGCGGTGATGGGGGATGGGAGTCGGAGGCAGTGGATAGTAGGGTTTCCTGCAGACGTTTAGACCCAGTACACCACCGGCAGGGACCAAGCTGTGGGACATTTAGTTTTTCTTTCCAAGGACCAAATGTTCTACGATCTTGAGTGCTGTCGACCAAAAATAAGCCAGTATGGAAGAATGAGAAATGGCGTTTTACCAGAAAAAAAACTATACTATTTGCGTGACATAGGAATATTACTTCTAAGCCCAGGACACATAATCGAAAGGGGGTGTACCATGTCATTCTAATGGTAGACACGAAAAAGCCCAGAAAAGGCGCGAGTGTTCGGTTCGGTAAATAGTGGATAGTGAGATTGGTCTTGTTCGTTTCGCTCAGTTCATCCCAGTGCTGGAAGCGAAGGCGGCATAGGAAAACAAATACCTACATTCGACGATAAAAATGCTGAGTATTCAACAATGACGTTACCTAGTTCCTTACAAGCATTCATCAGCAAGGCGACTGAACTGTATTATGCTGCATGCGTTCGGAATTAAAGATCTTTACAGGACACATAAGTAAAAGAATAGAATCATTGCCAAAATGTTTAATTTGAGCTAGTGCCTTCTGCGTAATTCACGTTACTTTTGAAAAGGCAATTGTGCATCAAAATAACCAGACATAGCTCTAACTGTGGGAAATGATGTTATTTTTAGATTTGAATGTCCAGTAATGGTCTTATTATTTCAATCTTGGTCAGTAATCCAGATTTAGAATACTTTCCACTCTCAAAATAGAGCATGTATTGCTGTGTGAACTACATCTCAACAGGGCTGTCAGAAAACTAAACAGGGCATTGACAATTGCAGATAAAGCAGACGCACCTTCAAGAAGTGTTCCCTAAACCATGGCTCATTATTTAGGTCTCATCGGTCGAAACATGCTAAAACTCCAGCACAGAATACGTACCTAGATAAACATCACCTTACTGCCAAAACCCTGGGAATAGCGGACATTTACTGAACGCTCATTGAACACCATGGAATGCTTCAAACCTTGTACACTGGGTGACTCACCGAATGCTCACGATGACTTTAAGGAGCAGATGCCATTCGTTCTCTATCTTACGAAAGAGGAGACCAAGACGCAGGAGCTCGTACAGATTGCCCAAGGTCAGCCAGCAGTCGAGGGACAGAGCCAGCATCTGAGCTCAGGCCGTGTGGCTGCAAGTGCGTGTGCCTGGTGCCAGTCTAGGTTAGGACAGCCCCGAGGGCCAGATATCACATGCCTGAGCTTGCTACTGCCCGATCGGAGCCCACCGGGAGGCCCCTCGGGGGACCTGTGACCACATTCCTACACACCTGCGCGTCCTTTCAAATGTCCACATACAGATGCCGTGGAAAGGTGCTGAACTGAGGTCAGAGTGAGGGGCCCTGGAAGAAAGTCACCGTGAGACACCGGCACTGGCCGGCAGGGACACCTCGCAGCGCCACCACCGCAGGCCCCTCCGGCCCTGGGGACTCCGCGGACTCCCTTCCCCCCAGGTCTGCAGCCGGACCGGGGACCCTGGAGGCAACGTGCTGCAAGGCAGGACGGCCCGACGGGCAGGTGGCCTGGTGCTGGACTGGCCCCTCCACAGGCTGAATCCTTACCGCCCACGCCAGACACTCCCCTGGGGCCCGGTGGATGGAGGCAGGGCCTGTCTCCTCCCCTTCCTGGACCCCAGAGAGCGAATTCAAGAAGCATCTCTGCACTCTCCTCCTCCCCAACAACCCGAGTGATCCACACAGTCCTGCTGCCCGGCGCTGTGGTGGGTGAAAGCTTTCCCTAGAGAGGTCACTCGCCTGGACCCCGAAAGATAGACCAATGTTTAGTGGGAAAGAGCCCTAACCAGCCCTGACCCTCCTTCAAAATTGTAACGTCAAACCGCATAAACCACCTGCTCCTTCCCGCTCCGCGCTGAATGCCCGGCTGCCCGGCCTGGCTGCTGCTTCCCCATTCCCATCCGACCCTCCTCGGGCGATGATTTATTAACAGTTTACCCAACTTCGATGCCCCCCCAGGTGGGCAAACATGGCAGCACCCCCCAAGCTTCCTGGTTGCTGAGGTCAGTAAGCGAAGTGTGAAACACCGCGCTCTGAGAAAGGTACGGTGAGCGGTGAACAAACTTCCACAGCCGGGGCTCCGGCACCTGCGCTGCGCCTGTCACCTTGTCCCCACACGGAAGCCACGTCATCGCCGCCGCCGCAGGCTGCGCCTGCCGCAAGGACCGGGGCAAGGCGGGCTCTCAGGCCGGCGGACGTGAACGAGGTGCACGTCATCTGCCACGTCTACGGAGTGTGTTTAAAACACACACCACACACACGCGCACATGCATGCACACACACCATACACACGCACGCACATGCACGCACATGCACACACGCACACGCACGCACATGCACACACGCACCACACACACATGCATGCACACACACCACGCACGCGCGCACACACCACACACGCACACGCCCTCTCTCCTCCTGGATAGACCCCGCACCTCTTGCTCTGAACTTTAATTTAGTACAAAGCCCTTTCACTTACATCCATAGTGATGCAGCTGTAAATATTTAACTTGCAAATACTCTTTGGCCATTAAAGTCTCCAGTATCTTCACCAAACAGAAAAAGATAAATTTCCAAGGACTATGGCCATTCTTATCAGTGACATTGATGTGAAATCTGTTCAGTGAAGAAATAATAATTTTTAAAAACACGTAGTTTGGGATGATTTTGGTTTGATCGAAGTCGGAATAAAACACAAGATGCCCTGCTTAATTTGAATTTCAGATAGACAACAGGGAACATTTTAGTAAAAGTCTCAAATATTGTATACTATACAAATATTGCCTGAGAAGTACTCGTACTAAAATAATTTATTCATTAATTACCTGCAGTTTCAATTAACTGGGAATGCTGTATTTTCACTTGCTGAATCTAAAAACTGTAGATTGTTTTTGTTTTGTCACAAAACATTCTTGACAGGTCAAAAGTACTACTAATAACCTTGAACACTAAATACTCGTATATGTAAGATTCATAAAGCACACACAAAAAACTTTTTTTGAGCTGAAAATATATTTTTACAAGCCAACAAGATGATACTTGCAAGTTAGACTTGGGAGATAATTCAACAAAAGTTTTCCAAGTCACTGTAGGTGAAAACCACCTAATTCTAATTGGGAAGCTACTTTAGCGTGGTTACAGAATCGGTGAATAATAAAATAGAATTTTTTTTATAAAGATTCTTGAAAGCGGATTTTGAGGAGAGCCAGATTTCCCTGATGAGGAAGCTGCAGACTTGGAAGAGGGCAGGGGACCGCGGGCATCCTCAAGGCCCCTTGACTCGCGGCCACACCGCGTCCTCGATAAAGAGATTGCAGCCTTCTCACAAGCGTGACAGTGTTCTCTCTCAAAAGAAACGAGAGATGAAAATCTAGCGCGTGAGCAGTTTTCCTACCAGGGTTGGTGGAGAGAGGGACGGAGGGAGCATCTGAAGTCCAGCCAGGAAACGCTGGTGTGAGGTCAAGGCCACGGGGCTTCCCCAGGGAAGGTGGCCGGGAGGGGACTGTCCTCGCACTGGCCACCAGATGGTGGGACAGCCCTGGACAAGTGGCTGTTGGGGCGTGGGGTTGGGGCAAGAACGGCCTTGCCCCAGGAATGGAAAATGGGATGGGATGAAATGTTCAGAGGCTAAATTCCCTCACCAGGAAGTTATCACGTCTCACGGCGCAGAGTCACGTCACGGAGCCTTTCCACCCTTTCAGAAACAGGCATCAAAGTTGGCCTTGACCGATAAAGAACGGTGGGTTTGAAAATCTAGCTAAAACAATTCGCTTTCTACATTCCTCTCAACTTGATTTTTCAAAAGATCGTGCTCTGTGTCCCAACCAATACATTTGGAATTTCAGTGTTATGGGGACAAGGTGAGCCTTGAATGGGTCTTGTCCGGCTTTCAATCTACTGGACTCGAGGTGAACTGGTTTATGGATGTCTCTGGCGCGAGGGTCTGAAGACCTGGGCCCTCCTCACACCTGGAATTAGCACCGTGGCCTCTACCTCCACTTCCTAACTATGGGAGAGAGCCATGAGACCGAGTGTCAGCCAAGGTCCGATCAGGAGAACAGAGGCCACGCGGAGTGCTGGAGAGAGGGAATTCAAAGCGAGGGGTTTTGCCAAGCAGGGGATAAACTCAGAAGCCACGCGGGGGTCCAGGAGGCCAGCCAGAGCCTGCAAGGAGACAGAGGGAAGGACGGGGGGAGAAGGAAGGGCGGTGGGTGGAACTAGAGGCCCAACTGGACTCCCCGCAGGCCTCAGGGGGAGGAGGGGAGTTAGGGCCACAGTGATACCTTCTGGGGCTGTCACAGCCGCCCACCCTGCTTGTCCCCTGCTTGTCCCCTGCTCTCCTGCCCAGTGCTTCCTGCTAACTGAACTTGGCCAGAGCAGCACAGCCAGTATGGAGCCTGCAAGAGTCACCCTCGAGTGATACAGAGCCAGACAGGGAACAGGTAAGGAACAGACCCAATAGGAAAAACTGCCACGGACCAGCCCCCTGGCGCCAGAATCCGCGCGGGCAGCACAGGCTGTGCTCGGAAGCTCGGCTCGGGTGCGCGCAGAGCTCAGCACTTGGGCGACGGCTTCGCACGGGCTCGTGAGACTCGTGTGTAGCTCTTCGGAATGTCGCAGGAACCATCGAACAAGCGGACGTCAGGCGCGGTGTCCGTGAACCCCAGCGCGACGCAGGGAGCTGAGCATGGACTCACTCTGGGTGGGGCTGGAGCAGGCAGGGGCCATCCCCACCCTTGCGTGCGCCCCGCCCGCCCCACAGGCCTCCGAGTTCATGGGTAGACTCAGAACGATACGAAGGTCAGCACAGGTCGCAGCACAGGTCGTAAAATGCCTCTTCTGTAACCTATGTGTATCATTTCAAGACAGATCGAGTATTTCAAAAGACGTCACATTAAACCCTAGCTACTCCCTGAGGCTGGAATGGTGGTGGCCAAACTTAGGAAGCTCAAGAGGTCTTAAGAGGAACCAACTGGTCCAATGAGCTGCCTCCATGCAACACACCAGCTAATTTCAGGGTAATGAATTCGCGAATATGACATTCTAAGGCAGAGGTGGTATTGCCATTCCTGATTATAAATTTACCACTTCTTCCCTTTCCTAGAGGACGCTTGTCAACCATGTTTTTCTTAAACTGGCTTTTGCACAACAAAATGTTGCTCATCACTGGTCCACTATTTTACGATCGAAGAAATTTCGACCCAAAGATGTGACATGACTTGTTGCCCAAGGTCACACAGTCGGTTTAAGGCGAAAGCCAAATTAATAACCTGCTTCTCCCGGCATCTAATCCAGGGCTCCGTTTCAACCAGCGGCACCTGCCAAGAAGGGCCGATGTGCTCCCCGCCCCGGGCAGCCCGGAGGCGACCGTGAGTGGAGCAACAGCACCCCCCTTCCACGCCGTCCCCGGGGGGCGGTCAGTCCTGCCAATCACTGCACCGGTCCAGCCTGTGTCACAAGACGTCTTGAAATAGCGATTAAAATTGCAACACACTGGACTTCAGATGAAAATGGCGTTTGAGAGAAGGCCAGACTTTGGATCCCTTTAGCTCTCATTTCGGGGAAAAGGCATGCGACGTTCGGGTTCTACACGTCGGGCATGTGGATCTTCCGTCCGCCTCTCTGTGCGGGCTCCCCCGGGACATGGGCACGCCACTGTCAACGCGCACACCCCACGCCGTCGCCTTGCGCCCTGCACGGCCCCCACCTGTGCCAGGTGCCGGTAGCTCTGTCTCTCCAGTGACCAACGGTCCCAACACACGGCAGCGCCTGAAACATGTTTGCTTCGTAAATGAAAGCATGAGTGAGTGAAAAATAATGACCAATTACCACTTTGTAGAGATTGACAGTTTCTCTAGCTTTAAAGATGGTGTGTCATGTGACGGACACACTTTGCTGATATTACCCATCGAATAGGCAATATCTGTTCATCAGTAACAAATTGGATCAACAGTCCTTAATGCAGAATTATAATAAATGAAGAGCTGACAAGTATAATTCCTAAAATATCTGTTGGAAGAATCTTTATAGATGGATTATATAATTAAGTGTACTATTATACATTAGCACTATATAAAGTGCTAATACGAACACTTGTTTTTAATGCAGAAATTTTCTTAAGTGGGTTAATATACCCTTCGATATCTTGTTTTCAGTTTAAGATTTTATTAAGAGTTGCTTATTGAGAATATTATTTCCAAGTGGGAAAATGAAAAGATGAACCCTGTGAGCATCAGCACTCACATGACCTGACGGAGCCCAAGTCCATGAGCTGAGCGGCTGCTAGAGAAGCCACAGACCGGGGTCTTCCGCAGTCGACCCTGGGGCAAGGCTCCGAGTGTGAACAGTTATGCGGGAGGTGACCTGGAGTGGGGAAAAGAGGCCGGGAAAGGAGGAGGGGCCGTGAAGTCTGTGATCGTGAGGCGGGGACATGGTCGCGGGCGGCTGGGGCTCAGCGGGAGCCGGGGACTGCAGAGCGTGCCTCGGCACAGTCCCCAGAGAGGGAGGAAGCCACTCACGCCTGCTCCTAGGACGCCTCCGCCCCACCCACTAGCGAGCCAGCCATGGTCCCCGGGCAGAGCAGGACAAGGCCTCCAGGCAGAGACGCAAGGAGCCAGCAGCTCCAACCAGAACTGACCCAAAGTGACTTCCTGCATTTGCTGGGAGGACGCCTCTGTGTCTGCTCTGCCCCAGGCAGACCTGGGCACCCCGGAGCACCTACAGAAACTCAGGTCCATGGAGCCTTCCTGACAGGCGAATGTTAGCTGCAGAAACTCCAGCCAACAGTTAGCCAAGCCAAGAGGGCCAGCGCCTCCGGCACCCGCACTGGCCAGCCAGACGCACAGGGAGGAGCCAGAGAGCAAACTCGCTGGGCGGGCGGCGTCGCAAGGGAGAAACGGGGACACAGTCGTCCCTGGAGGTGACTCTGGTCCGGCTGGTCTCCAGGTCCAGCTCCACCCGAGCCGCCAGACACTCTCCTACCTTTGCTTCACGACATCCTGGCTCATCGCCTGTGCTCAGAAATCAGCATGGTTCGAAATCTGCAGCCACAGGAAGTGTTGAGGTTTTCTGAAGGCGACCAGAAAGCCCCCTCTGCGGCCGGCGTGAGAAGCAAAGCCAACCGCAGAGGTGGGCACCAGCCGCGAGGGGCTGTCGCTGTCAGGTTGTCGTCAGTCATGAAAACTCAAAGCTGGGCTTTGGGCAAAATGTTTAAGACTGCGTGCATTCCAAGGCCGCTCCTTCCCACTCGAGGCTGGCAATCCGATCCCAGCTAACCGGTGGTAACCGTAGGGGAGGAGCCGCCTGACACACACCTCTGTGCAGCAGGCGCACTGGGTAGGACGGCCTCGATGCTGCCTCTTGGCAAAGCTCTGCTCCCAGCTCGGTGCTGAGCCACCTGCATGGGACTGCCAAGCAGGTAAGAGAGGGTTTCCACTGGGAAGGGACAGCAAAGCCTGAGGAAGTGCCCGGCGCCGGCGCCTGAACCGCCCAGGAAGGGGCCCGCGACGCAGAGGGGCGGGTTCCGCGCTGGGCCCCCCTTGCTCGTGCCTGGCGCCTATGTTCTGCCACGGCCGAGCGTCGTTTCCCCTTCCGCACTTCCCACCTGCCCTGCCCTCGGCTCACCTGGCTTGCCCAGGCACGCCCCCAGCAGAGGGGGGGACGCGGTCCAGCTGCGGGAAATACCCGCCCGCCCCGGCCCAGTACAACCCCCGATGCCTCCTTGCGCCCGAGGCCACCAGCACGTCAGGGGCCTCGCTCTCGCTCGTCCTCTGTCCTCAGACTTTTCCGAAAAAGTTGACTGGGACACGGGTCAACCTCGCAACAGCCCCAAAGCGTCTCACTCCGAACGCTTTGGGCTTGCAACACAGATTTCATAACCCATTAGTTATGCGATTATTGCGTGCTTTGTTATACTGCAGACTCATGGCTATTGGATAAGAAGTTTTCAGGTTGCCATTCCAGCTTGCGTGGTTGCAGAGAAGGTTTTCCAAAAGCGCTTTCTAGCACATTTTCTCGAAAAAGATTCCAGGCAATTACGTCCAGCCAGCAACAGGTGAGGTGTTTACATCATAGGAAATTATAATACCATTTTGAGGGCGTTATGCAGAAAATTACAATGTGAATCTCGTGTATAATCTAAGGGTTTGGCTGTTATTAGAACCAACTCTCAAAAGCAGGCGCACCTGGCACTCAAAGCATCGTCTTCCTTTTCTCCTGCCCACATGTCACCCTAGGGGCCTCGGGCAGGTGAGGCGCGGCGTCGGCCATGCAGCCTGCAGCCTCCACGGGGAAGCGGCTGCAGCGAGAACGTTTTTCTCACCTGCACAGCAAACGTTACCACGCCCCACATCCCGAGGCCCCGAACCCCCAAACTCAAGGCGCATGCCCCGGAAGCCGGAAGCCGACGCCCACTGCCAAAATCCTGATACGCGACCCTGGCCGCGCGCCCGCAGGAGGAGGACGACCCGAGACGACCCCAGACGACCCGAGCTCCGGCCCGGCGCGCGGCGGCTGCTTCGCGGGCCCGTGCCAGCCGGCGGGCCGCCCCCGCGGGTCCGAGCTCGGCGCGGAGCGCGGGAACTTTCGGGGGGGGGGGGGCAGAGTTTAGAAACAGAGGCCAGTGAGGGCGACAGAAAGGCGACCACGTGTCGCGGACACGCGGCGTCCCGTCGAAGCCCCCGCCTGACGGACATGCGGGGTCCGCGCTCCGAAGCCGAGCCGCAGCGCGCGGTCCCGCGAGAGTCGCCTGGGGCGGGGGAAGCACCGGAGCGGGGCGCCACCCTCGGGGGCCGGGGCGAGCCCGGCTGCGCCTCCTTCGCGCGCCCCCCCTGGGGCCGCCCCCACCCCGGCATGGCGGGCGGCTGCGGGGGGACTGTGGGGGGGGGCGGTGGGGGGCGGGCGCGGGTGGGGGGAGCAGGGGGGCGGGGGGCCTGCTCTCCCGGGCCTGCTCTCCCACCCGCCCACGAACTCCCCCCGGGGACGGATGAGGAAACAAACAGCCTGTGCACGGAACCGGATGATTTCTCTTCCCTGGACGAGCAAATGCCCCAGGAGACCCCTGATGACACGGGGCGGGCTCAGCCCGCAGCCGCAGCCCCGGTTTGCTCTGCGCCCCCGGGCGACGTGAGCAGGAGGACTGGGCACTCGCGACCGGCGAGCTCCACCCTGGGACCCTCCTCCAGCCCGCAACACCGCACGGTCTGACTTCGTCGCCCCGCCGAAATCCCTCTGGCGAGTCCCGAATAGTCGCTTAAAGGAAAAATCGCACGCAGCTGCGTGGATCGTGAGGTCCCCTTTCTCAACGCGTCTGTGGAAAGGCGGTCGTTGGCCATGACCACGGTGACCATGGAAGAGCATCCTCGGCAGAGACGGCCAACTCTCCGCCCCCCAGCTCCCTGTGCACGCCGACCTTCTCCCCGCAAAGGGGTCCCCCAGCGTTAACCCGCTCCCACTGCTGACCTGGGCCCCACTTCCGCAGGGCCGGGAGTCACCAGGAAGAGCCTTCCTCTGGGCCCCTCTCATCCAGAGACCCGGCGGCTCCCTGACACGCGTTGAGGAGAGAATGCACGTGACCCCAACTCGGACTGTGAACGGAGACCCCCAAGCTGAGCGGGGGATGGGCGAGAACGAGCCGGCAGGCTGGACCCGACAGTACAAATCATCCCGGGGGACCTGTCACCCCATCTCTGCCCAACCCAGTCACCGGACTACACGCCTCTCTCGCGTCCTCCGAAATACGTCAGGATCGCCCCCTCGGGTGCCCGCACGCCCCTGCGCAAACGCGTGGGTGTTCAACACGTGTTTGTTCCCAGCCTGTTGGTTTTACCTTTACCTGTCATTGCATTTGCACTATTTAATTGAATATTACATAACTTGAAAAAAATACATCGTGCAAAAGGTTGAGATGTCCCCGGAACGATGGTAAAGGACTGGCTGGATGCCTCCGAAAGCTCAGATAAAGGGGTGGTCAGAAGGACCGCTTAGGGGTGGACGAGACAGCCATACGAGACCAGGCGGAAAGTTCTGAAACCCTAGGGATGCTAGAAGCTTCTCCAGGTTCACATTCCACCTCGAAGCAAGAGAAAGGCATTTTAAATGACGCCTTGTTGACTTACAAAGAAAGGCTCTTGACGAATGAACATTGAATGAACAAAATAAGTTTAAAGAAAATGATGATTTTTCTGTCTCACCTACTTTAAGTAATCAACCATTCAACCATACTGTTAAGAGGGCTTCTAGTACCTTCTGAAAACAGGGAGAGAGGCGAGAGCCCACCTGAAGTCTCAAGGGTAAGGGAAGCCCCATAAGCATCAAGCCTTGCGGAACCCATTTTCAAGATGACGTGGTGCACCAGCCCCGCCCCCCCCCCCGCCCCAGCGGGGGAGGGACGTGGGGGAGGGGCGTGGGGGAGGGCCGCGGGGAGAGCTGGGGGAGGGGAGGGGCGAAAGGGTGTGGGGTCCGGTCTGAACCTGAAACGCACGGGGAAGCAGCCCAGAAAGGAGGTGACACTCCGTAGTGATGAGTCCGAAAAGTAACTCTACTCTGTGACTTCCCTAAAAGCACAATTTTCTCTAATGGATGAAAACGTCAACCAAAAACGCTGCTCTAAATCATATCTGCTGGGAATTGGGTGAGTTTCTCAGTGTCTAGTGGTAAACAAGCAACCCAGCTCACACAGAGAGGAAAAGGGGAAATGCTTTCTCTAGTTTTGGCCAGGTCTCCGTGGCTAGCCTTGAAAGCTGAAATGATCACCATTTTCCCAGGAGAAAAAAAAGTGTCACTTGCCGCCCGACCCCACCCCAATCAACGCGTGTAAGTTACAACACAGGCTTGTGGGGGCTGGGCTGGCTGCCGAGTGAGCTTCACCGGCAGGGAGGGGGTTCAGGCTCAGACCTGAGCAGTGCGGTGGAGATAAAGAGTAACTCAGCAGAAATCCATCAAACTCGGGTCCAAGAGCACAGAACTGCCCTGGCCTTCGGGCACGGGGCCGCCCTGCCCTTCCATCTGTGTGCTCCTGATAACCTCTGCCCGCCCTCACCCCGGCTCTTGGACAGGCTCCCACAGGGCCTCGCAGCCAACAGGGCCAGAGTGACGATCAAGGCTTCGTCAGCGAGGATCTCGCTCGGCCTCCAGCCGGGCCGAGAAACCACAGGAGTCCCCGCAGACCTGGGCTCCAGTGTATGAAACGCACGTCGGCCTCCTGGCTGCAGCTCTTGAAACTCCATCCGAAAGGCCCGAGGAGATGCTCGCTGCGTGCCCTCAGCACGGCCTCGGACTTCGTGCCTCGAGCGAGGTCAAAGCCGAATCTTAGTGAAAACCACCTGATAATGATGTTGCTGATGAGAGATTAGAAAGAGAGATGGGAGGTGGGAGACCAAACGAGGGCCTTTGGGCACGTTTCAGTCTAGTTACTCAGTCAACAAACACCTGCTATGTCACACGGATTAAAAAACGCTCCAAGAATATGGTTATTTCCGGAGTACCCTCAGGGCTCCAAGAATATTAAAACAAATCAAATGTTCTTATCTAAAAATGACAGCACGCCGTTTTAATGAATAGCCTCTTGAGTGACCTGGCCTGGAGGTGGCATTTCTGCCATCGCACATTTTGCACTGGACTTCTGGAGGACCTAAGCTGTCGACAGAGCAACTTGCTTCGCTTCTTTCTTCTTTAGAGGGACTGGGGTACACCACGGCCCCGTCCCTCGGGATGTGGCTGTTTCTAGCCCAGCCCTTGAGCCAAGTTCAGCCTGGCCCCGGAGACTCCACCACCACCAGATCCCAGGAGCCCGGCTGCCCACTGCCCTCAGCACGGCTGCCCGTGACGTCAGCGCACCCGCGTCCAAGCCTCACGCGGGCTGCTGTTCACACTGACTGCCATGACGTATCGCATCCTTTGTCGTCAGCCTCGGCAGGAAGGAGGAGCGACCGGGAAGACCCCCTAGCCTGCGAGGAGAGCGGAGAGAAGCAAGAAAAGAAGTGATACCCCTCTCTCCACCTTTTAGGACTTTCCCCGACAGGTGCATCGATCAGCCAACGGCCTGCCTGCGGCTGGCTTTCTGTTTTGATGGAAACACTCACCTTGGACCATCAAAAACAAATAAGACTGCGATTCATGTTTTAGAATTTACATAACGATGTTGCAATCTCTCAAGTCCTCAGAACATTTGTTGATCGGTTGCCAAGCTCGGCTCCTGACAGGGCCCTCCTCACCCATCACTACAGGACACCATGTACGCTTCGCCCTTGCTTCTGAGATTGGCATGCGGGCTCCGGGCACAAAACACCTCCCTGGCCTGTCGCCCCGCCCACAGTCTGTTCTGGCCTCTGAGCAGCGGACACGGCACATACGGAAGTCCAGCTACCCGTGGAGGCCATGTGTCCAGACTTCCCTGCCCACTGCCCCAGGAACACAGAGGTGGCCCCTGACTACTTCCCTGCCCACTGCCCCAGGAACACAGAGGTGGCCCCTGACTGCTCTCCCGAGCAGCCCAGCTCCCCGCCCTGATAGGGGCCAAACCCTGCGGCGCCTCCGGATAAGGTGGCGGGGCAGGGACACATGCAGGCAGAGGGGAGCTGGGAGACGGGGCGGCCCCGCCTCGCAGACCGGTGCCTGGACACGGCGCGGCTTAGCTGTAAAGACTGCAAACGCCGTTCCTTTTGGCCACACGTCACCCCGAAAAGCTCATCCTGATTTAAAGCAGCCTCGTCTCTACCAGAGCCAGGTGGGGACGCGCACCCCACGTGTGGGCCAGGCGGACAGAGGAGGGCGCGCATGCTGGTCGTTCTGTCGCAGTCCCTGAGGGCCGCGGCCCCTCACCGCTGTGGGGCAGGGGCGGCCATGAATGAGGGAGCGCACACTGTGGGTCTGCATGTTTTAAGGACATATATCCGCTAACGAGTCTGCCGAATAGAATGTGTCATCCTCCTATCTCAACAAATGGCCTGAAAGGCCAGGTGTGAATTTCGGACTTCTCGATTCCTCGAAGTCCTGCGGCAGAAGTGGATACGGGGAGAGCCGGCCCCAGGCCCGCCTGCCCTGCATGGTGCTGGCTCCACCCTGCGCTGCCGAGGAGCCCGCGTGCACGTGGACACCGCCCGCGGCCTCAGCCTGCTCGCCTCGGCTGTCTACGTCCCTGAAGACCACGGGCTGGTCCACTGTGCGGGCTGCTCGCAGGCAGGGTGCCTGGGCTGGCTTGGAAGGCAGGACCCAGGCTCCTCGGCGCCCAGCTCCTCGGCCACGCCTGGCTGTCACTGAGACACAGGTCAGAAGAGGCAGGCACTAAGCCTGGTGACCAGGGGACGCCTCTCAACCAAAGGACACCTCACAGAACCAAAGAGTCCAGCCAGATTCTGAAAGAAGTTTTCACGCCCTGGGGCAATGCGCCATGTTAAACTACAGGAGGAGAGATAAATGCCTTTTTTTTTTTCTGAAAAGAAGCGCAGTTGTGAGTTAAAAGGGGAGTTGAGGAGGGCCCGCACGGCCCCGGGCCCACTGTCCTTCAGGCTGACTTTAGGAAAGAACGTGCTAGAGTTAAGCTCCCCAAAAGGATATGCAGTCTCGACCTTCAGCACCTTGGAACGTGGCCGCATTTGGAGACACATCGCTGAACACGCCATTACCTAGGATGAGGTCACACTGGAGCGGACCCCTAACCCAGGACGACTGGTGTCCACAGGGAGAAAACCGTGATGTGACAACAGAGGCGGAGGACGGAGTGACGCAGCTGCACGCCGAGGGACTCCAGGGGCCGACAGGCACCCCCGGAAGAGGCGGCAAGGGAGGAGCCCATCCAGGGCCTCAGAGGGAGTGCGGCCCTGTGCACACCTTGAGTTTGGACTCCTGGCTCCGGAACTGTGACATAAAACTGTCCGTCTGAAGCCACTCACTCTGGTGCTTTGTTCCGGTGGTACCAGAACTCCGAGTCGGAACCGAGGGTGCGGAAGTCGATTCCACCCGCTGACGGCAGCCAAGTCCACAGACCGCGTCCGAAGTCCACCCGCCTTGAGAGAGTCGGCTGGCGGGCCCCCCGCCAGGCGTTGCCTAGCCACCGAGGGAAGGCAGCTGGTCACTGCCCCCAGGACAGCCGCTACCACGGACGCATGCAGGGAGGGGATGTGGCCACCTGCTGCATCCGCTCAGGCAAAGGACTTGGTCCCAGGAACACGGTGGCTCACGCTTCTGGCCGACTCTCCGAAATGACGGCTTCGGCTTTGTGCAGTCTTTAACCTCTCCTAATGGAAAGCAGTAGCATCAAACCTTTCCTTTGGATTCTGGCCGCACAAAATCAGTTCAAGATAGGCCATGAACCATGCCTTTCTCCTTTATACCACACTGTTCCCCAGCAAATGAAGAAAAATTGACAAAGCAGCAAAGTACGGAATCAGCGATAAAAGTGTCAAAGCACAGCTGTTTATGGTTCTTAAAATCAAACAGACGTAATCAGCCCAAGCCTTAAAAAACAGTTACAAATCAACCCTTTCAATTGTCAGTAGGATAGGATAGGATACATCCACTTCATTTCAAAGCCGATTTAGGAGCAACGTTTTGAAAGGCACTAAAATGGCAAGCTTTAGCACTGAAGATCACCACCCTAAAAATGGAAGCCCTTACGCAGGACCCCTAATAAGTATTATAATTAATTGTGAAATACGAACTGCCTTAGCAACTCCAGGTTACAGCTCTTCGCTCTTCGGTCTTGGACGCGTCACTCTAGCTGCAGGCCCAGAGCAGCGAGGGAAGGGGGAGCAGCGAGGTGGACGGGCAGTCGAGGGCGCAGGAAGTCCTGCCGTCACCCGGCTCCCTCAGACAGGCCGTCCCTGCCTGCGGGCCTGGTGGGACCTGGCAGCGGGGACCCCTCCTCTGGGACTGCAGTGTGCACGGACCCGGTTTGTGGCTGCCCCGTTATACCGCCCGAGTGACTCAGGCACACGCTTCATCCGCGATGGCATGGGAGCTCCGGGCACAGGACCTGCCCTCGCAGGTCAGTGACGTGTGTGCAAACCCACCGCGGTTCTTATGACCAAAGGAAATGGGGAGCCACGCAGTCCGTGGCCGGAGGTGGGGGACCCCTCGTGCAGGCAGGGGTCCTGCCCCTTGAAGAGTGAGCTTCCTTGTGGGAGGTCCATGGCGTGGCCTGTCGGTGCCGTCATTTCTGTGGTCACAGCACTGGGCCTTCGCCCCTGTCACTCACGGCTCCCTGACTACGTATCAACGTGACTCACGGAAATTACTAGAGACGGTCGGTGTCTGGGACCCAGTGAGTGCTCCAAAATGTTCATTCACGTGACAGCAATATTACGTATAAACACAATCGCCATGTAAGTGGTAATTACAGAAACTCATTGTCATCTAAATTGCCAGTAAGAGTAATATAAGATTCATGACAAAATGACCATTATATTCTCTAGTATTAATGAAGTATACACTTCAGCGAACTAATCCAACTTCACAACTAAACTTTGTCTAGATTTAAATAAAATGGTAAACTAACCAAAAGAAAAACTGTCTCACCTGGCATAATGTTAAACCTTGAATATGCCCAAGAACACTTTTTCAAGCACCCGGCCTGTTTTGCGTCTCAACTGTGCAATGTCACATGGTCTCCGTGAGCAATGCTTTAGGTGACGGAACTAAAGCAGAGTTCTTGCTTTGATGCCTCTGGTTCTACCACCTTTCCCAGACACACCTGAGGAACGCCTCCTGAGCAGTTCCCCGACTGCTCTCCCACCCCAGAAAGAAAACTGAGGAACTTGGCATGGAAATCCTGGACACAAAAGCATCAAAAAGCAGAATGAAGGTCTTCGAAGTCGTTTTGAGTTCGCTTCTGAGCTCTTCGGGATTAAACAGACATGAGCGCAGGTGCGGATCAGAGCCTGCTGGCATGTGACATCGCTGAATGAACCAGAACTCAGAGGTGTATGTTTCTGAGCACTCGAATCCCTCACAGCAGGCACAATTTTGTTCCAGAAACATGTTTATTAAAATTTAAGTAGTATTCCTGCACAAGATATTTTGCCATGTGATACAGCCGCCCTTACCCACCCCCGACATCCACCCTAACTTGACTTTTCCATGACAAAAAAAAAAAAAAGGCAAATGGTGATACCTGTCAATGGTTATAAAAATGTACACTCTGTAAAAACAAAACAATTCCTCTCCGATGTGTCTTGCTTATTTCTGAAGAACTTCTCTGCTCGTCTGTCGCCTAGCATGCCAGCGGGAACTTGCACGGAAGTAGCTACCCGCCGAGCGCTTGGTGGCTCTGCCCTCACCGCCCCACACCCCAGGCTCCCACGTCTGAAAGACAGAAAGCGCGGGGCACAGAAAATAAGCCGAGGTGAGCGAACCGGCTGGCCAGAGAGCCTCGCCAGAATCCCTCACGGCTCCTCACCAACGGCTCCATCTCTTCAAAAGTTAGACCCCAAGTGTCTCACAATTGCTTTCAAGTTTGTGTTTTGACAGGTTAGGAAATCGACATTTCCTTATGACAATGCAGAAACAGTCTTCGCTTCTGAAGGAGGAATTTTTAAAATTTTCGAACCTATGTGCCTGAGAACTGCTTTGGAATGATGGTTTTAAGCCAAGAGATGGGACAGCGGTAGGGTCCTCTCCTGGCTCGCGGGCTGGCTTTTTTTGTTGCTGGTGCTTTTTAATCAAAGGAGAGAGGGGTCTCTTTTCTACGTGCGATAGGCCACATTCTCCTCTTACCATGCACTTCGGATAGAACACTGATTACAAATCTTCACACTATTAATTTCTGGGCCTTTCTTAATTTCCTTGAAAAAGAGATTGCACTGGAAACATGCAATATGGGCCGTCCAGCTGGGTCTCCCCTTCCTCACGTCATTCAGACCACATGGGCCTGAATGATCAGCATTTTGAAACACCGCTGAACAATCTGAGATTTTAAATGTTAAAGACAGTTATATACCAAATAAGACAGGCACACATAGTAGTATCTTTTAAAAGTCAGATATATTTTTAAAAGACCGTGCTAACAGCAAGTAAATTACGTAGTCATGGATCATCAAAATGAAGTTGATGAATAAAAAGGCACACTGCAAAAGTGCACGAGCAGAGAGAACAAAACAGTTCTTTTTGGTTTGTTTCTAACGCAGGAGGAAAGGAAAAGAGGTGATTGACGATTACTTTGCAGGTGAAGGTTTCTGTCAGTTAAAACGGTTGACACGGGCTTCATTCTCCCCGGTCTGAAGCAGTCTTTTCTCTCGTTGGCTTCTGAGGACGTAGCTAGTTGTCCGCCATGTAGATGTGGTACATCAGGGCTACGACCAGCACCGAGATGGCCGGGATCACCCAGTTGGTCCACCAGCTGGAAAGGAACAGCAATGATGCTCGCACAGGGTTCGATGAGGGGCCTCCAAGTCTCTGCTCCTCCTAACGCCCGCGAGAATCGCCACGGCACGTGTCAATCACCTCTCTAACCCCTTCGGATGGAAAGACAACTCCGCGTGGCTGAGGGCAAGCTGAGCTGGCCTGCTGGCCACTGCTCTATCCTTCCGGCCTCGTGAGAAAACTGATGCCCCTTCCTGTCCCGCTCGAACCTACTTCTCTAAACTTACATGAAGAGCTATGAATCAACCCCAGAAGATGCCACCTCAGACTAGTGACTTAGCGAAAGGACGCCAACTCTGGGTTACATGTCACAAGTTCACAAAAAAGAGCATTCCTCACAGGTTTTATTCCAGCTCCACACGTCCGTTAAGAATTTACGACAGCACGAAAGACCTCGGGCCTTCCCTTCTGTCTGGGGAGAGCTACGGACAAGCTCCCCAGCCGAGGCTGAATCCCGTCCCCTGAACGTGGAGCGCTGCAGTGACAAACATTGCTACCAGCAGCACAGCTCGACGTACTGTGATTCCGCTCTGAAAAATCGAAGCTTCACGTGTGCGTGGTAGATTTGCCACGTGAAGAAACAGCATGTCCAAACCACCTGAGCTCCGGCCCATTGGGGTCAATTCACAAAAATCCCTAAGTGACATGTTGTTCTGTGCTGAGGCACAGAATTTTTGATCTACTATCAATGATAGATCATGGGTCGAATTGAGGACAGAGCTAGGTAGGTCTTCAATTTAGATCTGAACCTCTAATTTCTTTAAAAAAAAAAAATTATAGGTTTTTAGACTCTGAATAAAGCCAGACGACACCTATACACACGTATCCATTTCCTGTCATAAACTTTCCATCCTTTACACTCTGCACACACCGACCCACTTGAAATCAAGTTTAATGCAGAGATTTAAATGGTAATTCTCTCTCGCTGTAATGCTCTCTCGGTGGGTTTTCAGTTCCCGTTCAGAAAACTGACATGACAGTGAACAGTGAGGTGGAACGAACCAGAACGCTGACAGACGCACGGCTCCACCTGCCAGGGAGAAACGAAACAGGCGGACCTGCGTGGTGCGGAGCGTGAGTCCAAAACACAGGTACATACGACGGCAATTATACGAGTCACACGGCAAGGTATTTTGCCCTGTGATACAGCCAAACACGTGCATACGGTCTTGGACTAAAAAAATAAATAAATTCCTAGAACAGGTGGTTCACGCTACCCCTGGATTACTGGGCTCCATTTCAGGGCCGAGGAAAGACAAGCTAGGCTTGCGGACACAATCTCTTCCCCCGGAAAACGGACCGTGTATGACACAAGGGAACAAGTGAAGTGTTTGCTTGGAGACTGGAAGGTCGGGCAGGGCATCTGCCTGCCCTGCTGCTCTGAGGACCGAGGACGGGGACGCCTTCTTCTGCTCCCCAGGACAGATGCGGCTGAAGGGCGAGATCCAGCGTCGCCTGAGCTGGCCACCTCTTAGCTGCCTGACAGCTGAGGAGGGAATGCCCTGAGCAGTCTGGGCGCCCCGTGGCGATGACCCTGGATGTCACTGCGAGGGGCCCTCGGGTCAGGCCCCTTGTCCAACCCTGACCCTATCAGCCTTCCACCCACAACAACGCTGTGAATGAAAACTACCACCTACCTGGGGTTCGAGTCAACGGTAGTGAGCAGAGATTCCTGCAACACAAGAGAGGAGGTGAGGTGAAGGGAGCACCTGAGCAAAAGCCTGCTTTGAAAGGCGACCACGACAGTCTATTCAACGCAGGCTTCGAAAAAACACTGAAACTTTTCGAACATAATCTAGATAATTTGAAAGAAAATGCTAAAACCGAATAGGCTACCTAAAATACCCTGCACACGGCAGGCACCTAAATACTTCAGCATAGAGAGTAAGAACAGGTGTGACTTATCATATACACGACCCCAGCACTACCTTTAGGAAGAGCTGTTTACTTCAAGACTGAATGAAACGTTCAATCAAGACATCAGGTTATTTCATTCAAATCTTATATGAAGTAAACGTCTACCCGGATTATATTAAAAGATATTTCAACTAAAGAGGAAAAATCAAGCCCTGCCATTTAAATGACACAGCACTCTGGACGACCTGTCCTGGACTTGAACTATGACCAGATGGTTCTGGAAAGACGGTGGGGGCCTCGGAGACTGGCTTCATATTGTCTCGGCCAAGAAAGCTCCAACGAGGATGCCCGCCCTGCGCTAGGGTCTCTCGCAGCTACGGCTGCTCCACCTCCCGGGAACTCCTGAGACCTGCTCGTCCTCCAGTGCCAGGAAGCAACGATGGCTCTGGAAACAGGCGCACTTCCCCGAGCGGCTCAATAACTGAGGCCTCGTGAAATATTAACTTTCCCAGGCTTGAAGATGTGTTAAGAAGCAGTCTTTGAAATTCCACACCAGCAGAAGTATTAGTGCCTCAAAGGAAGCTAGCCAGGAATAAGCCAGCGGGATCTGAGCTTTATCTCTGCCGTCTCCCAAAGCACAGGATAACAAATCGTTAGCGCGACAAGCAGCGCGTCAGGGCCTGCAGAGAGGCAAAGCTCCACACGGCGAGGCATTGAAGCAGCCCCACCAAGGCCGGAGCCTCTGAGGGCAGAGCAAGCGGAGCGGTCCTGAGACCCACCAACCTGCAGACAGGCCTTTACGATTCCTGACACAGTAGGGGGGAAAAACAGTCATTTAAAAAGCGAACTTCACAGTTGTCATCTTCTAAAGCAACATGAATTCTCAGAGACTGCACAACGTATTCACAGCTACTGCAAGATGATTTTTCAAATTTTGTATCTTATAAATAAAATGAACAACAATTCTTAGAAGCAACCGGAAAATGCAAACATATCATTTAGCTGTTAGACATAAACTGAAACACAACCGTTCGAGGTAAACTCTTATTGTCACGCTGGAAAGTTAAGCCTGAAATAGTGCCCAGCAGGCAACTGCACTGGTTGTTTGGTTATGCTGAGCACGTGCGCGTGCATTTCACCGAGCATGGATGCTCAGCGGGCCTGTCCTTCCTCCCCCCGCCACGCCTCCTGCGTGCTGACGGTGATCTTCCAAGGAGCTGGACTTAAGAGATCGTATATGTGTCTGACCACTTGTTATCTGTGAGGCGTTTAACCCAGGGATGCTTGTTTTAAATACCACTTGGCACCGGGACGAAAAAGGAAATGCTGTCCCCTGTTCGATGCTCTGCGGGGCCTGACCTAGGCTTTGGCATGTAACTAAACAACATGTCAGCAAGGAGCAGGGCAGAGACGAGGTCCTCGTTACAGGCTTTGCCACCTGGTTCGAGTTCAAGTAGGATAACCATTAACTCAGTACGTGATAAGCCCTATAAAAGTCCACAAAGTCCATCAAGCTTTTGCATATCAGAGTCACCTTATTCATAAGTTCCCCTAACTCGGCTCACTCCTGAGTTGAAGGGCTTACCCAGAAATACCGCGGCCAGCGTGACGTCTTCCGTGCACCTACATGAGCTTTCGCGCCGCCACCACCGAGCCCGAAATGCGAGCCAGCCGTGGCGCGGCCGCGCGTGACCCCGAACAAGGCCCCAGCACCACTGTCTCTGCTTCCCCCACGGTCCACGGGGGTAAAAGAGACCTAGAAAAGTGGCCATGTGTTTTCTCTTTTACTGTAGTTGCTTATGACCTCTAAGAAAAAGAGCAAGTTCTTGTCCCACATTCTGCTCTGACGTGACAAGTCACATGGGTTCTCGAAGCAAACAGAGAAACTTCTCGAGCAGTCCTTTAATACTGGCCGGGAACTACTCTGCCTACTGTGCGTTTCAGGAACTTTGTCACCCATTCTGACTCTAGACCTATCGGCAAGTGCAAGTGAGATGATCGGCTCAGAGAGAAGGGCCAGAGAACCAGGGCATGCGATTAGTATGACTGGAAGTATTTTCCTCTCCTAAGGAGAAATGCATCGAAAAGTTATGAAGTAGCATTAGATTCATCCAGCAGGTTATTTACTGGACGTCTAGCACATCCCCAGAGATGAGGGCGGTGTCCTTGCAGCTTTACGTGGTAAGACCTCTGCTCAATCAGGTTTTGAGTTCTCTGAAAATAAGTGGTGTGTCAAATCTTTCGGTTTGTTACAAAAAGGAGCTCTTTACCAGGTATCCTTTGCCAAATAGGATGCAAACGTTAAGTATCGAGAACACGCGACTACCTAGAGAAACACAGTGACCAGTCCATATGAATAAAACTTGCTGAGCCACCAGGTCACATAGCCACCTAACCTGGAAATGGCCATGCTGGCCTCATGGGGCCGGTAAAGGACCTCGCCGTCCAGTTTGCAAGTATGACATGCAGTGACAAAAACCACAGCCACCGAGACACCCGAGATGGTCACACTTACCGAAGGCTTGCTCATCTTTGCTCTGTCGTCCTACAATAAAAAATAAGGCACATTGTGGAATGAAAAAACATCTATGGCAGTAGTCACTTTTACTGAGAGTTTTAAAAAAACATTACTGTTCAGTAATTAGCATTTTAGGTTCAACCATCCGGGTTGTTAGGCACAACGTTGGATCCATTGGGCTTGACTGCAATATTAGTGACAGATTAAGTGCTGAGTGGGATTTCGAAGTGGAGTTGCAGCCCGGGCACAGCACCCAGGACCGCCACATGGACACGGGCCAGAGCACGTGCAAGCATCAGGCTCGGATCCCGGCTCTTATCGAAGCTAAGTGAGGTCCATGTCCTCCTAAAGTCAGTCCACGAGCTGGCACCGACGGCGACGTCCACTAAGGTCTGGGCTGATGCGGGAAGAACCGGACATGTGGGTTTTACAGAAGGGAGAGTTTACTTATTTAATGGAGCCGGCCTTTCTTACAAAATTAAAATCATTTTTTCAGAATAAAAGAGTTTCAAACTAACAAAAGTTAGTTTATTTGAGAAAAATATTTTGGTCAAAAAGAGAAAAAAGAAAATTATGCTGGGTTTAAGATTTGCTACTAAATTATCTAAAATTTGCTACGCCGTGACACTTAAGAGTTTGAAACACTGTCCATGGGACGTGGCTTTGGGGTTAGAGGAATCTGACTCTAAATGCCAGTGAAAAATGCGATCAGGCAAATGCAAAGAAATTTCTGGGCAAAAACGGTGTTCTGAAATCAGGAGGAATTGTTTTTCCTTTATATTAAATTTGCATGTCTACAGACCTGGGTAAGGCCAAGCTGTAGCCTTAAAAAGAAATAGCTAAAGGCTCCCCCCGCTCCCCCAAGGTACTCACTGGGTGAACCTCCCCAATGACAAACGTTTTGGACAGCTCTCTCGCGTCTGAAGAATGCCCGATGTCCTCGAAGTTCTCAGTAGCGTCATCCCCAGCATGTTCCCTTAAGACCTCTTCCCCACCGGGATGCTGTTCAAAAGACAGACAGACATAAAAAAAAACTTTTTTTCCCAAGCAAATGAGGCAAAGGAAGTGGCGAGTTTGGTTAACCGAACAGGATGCTCCAGGAGTCAGGGGTGACAACGTGCGCAGAACTCATCCACGATGGAGGTAACGACGGCATACTCCTGTGTACTCAAACTCCTTCTAGAACGTACGACGGAACTCTTCCCAAGAGCAAGGCGTCTGCTTCTCCAGATCACTCACGGGGCAGACCTTTTTAATCGTTTGCTTTTTCATAAAGCTCTCAAAACTGCTCTCCTTCATCTTTACCCGATCTGTTTTTTCTTGCGTCTCATCTCTTTGACTTCTCGGGGCTGAGTGGGGACAAGCGCCATCACCCCTTAGATGGGAATCCACCTTTGGCAAGCACTCTGAGCCTGCCTGCACAAGAAGACGGCAGCCTGCGGGCGGGTAAGCAAGTCCCCTGCACCTTGCAAAACTCACCTTCTGGCAAGGAGGAAAAGAGCAGGTGCGGTAGTGACTAAATCAAAATGCCACCCAAGGGCACTTCGCTGATAGCCAAGAAGGAAAGCGTTCACTTGCACATGAGGGGAGGGGTGCGAAGAGCTTTTCGGGCAACCAAGGGATCTGGGTGCTCTTGGCTGCTGTAACTGGCAAAACCAGGGCGGGCCACAATGCAGACGGAGGAGGGTGACAAGTGAGGCCCGGTCGCGGATGTGGGTGAAGGAGTGTAGACATTTGCAGGAAAGGAAGGGGTTCTCAGTCGATTTAAAAAGTGCTTGGTTACATCGCCCCAAATGCTTTTGTAGGGGGAGGACGAAAACAAACCTTCTTAAGTTGAGCTTGCAGTGTCACCTTAGATCAAAGTCACCCCGCCCTTGAGCGAGCGACCTACAAGTGTCCCACGCCTGAGCCAACCATTCCCTCTGCAGCCTCTTCTTACTTCCTCCCAATAACAGAAGACGTACAGGCACGTCGCATTTTAGAAAGGCGGACGACGGTTTTCTTGAAAGCTGTTTCTCTTCCTCCTTTGTTTAAACCTATCTAGCGCTAAAAGATTTACTTATTTATTTTTTCTGCTATTTGTAAAAGTCATCTGTCTACATTATAAAAAAATTGAAAAGCACAAAAAAGAAAATAAAAATCACCCATAATCTTGCCATCCAGAGAAACCTGAATAGACGTATGTGTATGTGTGAATGATTTTCGAAAAAAAAAACATTTGTTCGCTGAAAAGCAGAAGACAATACACGGTTCAGACAGTATGGCTAGGGGGTACTACCACAAGAAACTGGGAAAATAACGATGCTTATCACATAGTTTCTGAGAGTTACATGTGTTGACATATGTACGCCACATGACACACGACCGGTAAATATTATCCCGCATTTTTATTAAATATTTTCCAAAATCATTACTCCTCAATATGGCTTTTTACAGGGGTATAAAATGTTATGCCCTGTAGGCGTTTCCAAACATATTTAAATGTCTTTTCTGGGGGCCTTCAGAACAGTGGAAGTCCACTTAAACACGCCTGGGAGGCACCTGGTGGCCTCGGCAGGCGGCAGACTGACCTGCAAAGCTAGGGAGAGCTTCCTGACGCCCCGCAAGGCCGCGGCAAGGAACGGGCGGTTTACGGCTGGCCATGAACTGAGGTGCACACAGCCCACGTGGGAGATGTGAAATGCCTCACTTGGCCGCACACCGCGTAAAAGCACAGACTGTTCCTTCCATGTGGCGGCCTAACTCACATCCTTAACTTTGAGTTCCTGTCAAGGATACGTGAGTACAGACAAAACCCCCAAAGTACATCGCTGTTTTCCAGTTACAGCCTATCTTCAAAGGAATATTTCAAATGAGATTAGAAACATAGGTTGGCCTTTTATTTAAAAAAAAAAAATCATAAAATTAGGCAAGTTTTAAAAATATAGCATTTGATCTTTCGAGTGCTAAAATGGAGAAAGTAAATATCTACCTATCTATCTATGACTTAAAACCTGCCTAAGCCATTTGTGAGGTGGTGTCCTAAGGAAAAGAGAATGAAAGAGACGAATATTTTGCCCTATGTTGGTTTCACTGACCACTATTTGAGAAAAAATATAGTATAGACTAAATGAACTGATGCTAAGATACTTTTGCCCTACCTCTGGGATTTTTAAAATAATTAGTTAGGACAACGAAGCCTAAAAGTTGATTTTTGGAACACAGTAACTCAAGTCCTGATTCCATAAGGAATGGGAACGGCTCGTTGCAGCTCCTGATGTCATCCCTGAGAGACGCTCATGCCGTGAGGGGAGAGCCCGAGAGAGACACGCTGCCGGGTACAGCAAGTCGAGATCGCCACGGCGTGAAACCTGGCAACTCATCTGTCTCTTCTCCTGCTGCTTTGCTTACGACTAAAGGGCGTGTTCCTCCTTACCTGTCAGCGCTAGCGAGTGACAAAGAAAAAGTGGGAATGCTGGTGCCGGTGCCATCTTGGCTGTTGCCAGAGAGGGACCACGGCTTGCCTGTGGCTTCTGTCCAGAAACGCTCAGAGAACGTACGACTCTCTCTCCCAGGCAGGTTACGGCCTTGCGGGTGGGCCAAGGAAAAGGCAAGTCTTCGAAAAGTGGTGGAGCAGCAGGTGAGCTCAATCATCTGAGGGTCTGCGGACGGATTAGGAAAAGCCCGAGACGCCTGGTCGCGTGGGGGCGCGACTGGAAGAAACACAAGAGTTGAACCCCTCTGAGGACTCTGAGCCAAACGTGGGCGTCTGGGCCAGGAACCTGCCCTGGGGTGTCCCTCGGGCCCGCGCACAGGCAGCAGCTGTAGCAGCCGGAAGGACGGGAGGGCGTGCTGGGGGGGAGGGAGGGCGGCGAGGAAACGCGTGTGTCTCCGGGCGTCGTCCTCCTCGCACAAAGGCTCCCACCTTCCCAGAGGAAGACCTGCTTTTCCGCTTGGGTTACTATGTGCCCAAGTCGACTCGCTTGGCAAACATGCCCCGTGTGCTGCCAGGTGCCACGCGGCGAAGGGCAAGCCTCCGGCGAGCCAAGGTCAGGGCTCTCACAGTCCCGCAGGGACCCCGCAGGAAAAGCTCACGACTGCACAGCCCGAGGGAGCCCCAGGGCTCCGAAATGGCAGAGCAGGGCCATGAAGAACATGGCCCTGACGGCTCACGAGTGGCTTCGCTGGGCTGAGGGGCAGAGCGGGAGTCGGAGTAGCCCAGGGCGGGACCGAACGTCGGAACGGCCTGCAGAGGAGGGGGCGTGCGAGACCAGGGAGGAGGGGCAGCCACACGGGGCCCAGGGCCTCTTCGGTGACACCGATCTCTATCCTGTGAGCAATGAGAGGCCACCAAGAGGCTCTAAAGAAAGGGCGACAAAATCAGATCTAGTTTAAAAGCCCACTGCTGAGGCCATGAGGCTCCTCCCATCCAGGCCAGAGGTGTCAGTGGCCTAAGGAGGACGGGAGCAGCCGCGGACGAAGAGGGCGACAGAGCACGCGGCAGAGGACGCTTCTCGCCAAGGGAAGATGGTGGGTGTGCGACGAGATGCCTCATGCTGACTCAGCATCTGGCGTGCACAATCGAATGGACGGCGGTGCCAAAGGCTGGGAACCGGGTCCGGGGTGGGACCGGGGTGGGGGAGGCGGCCGCCGGAGCGCGTCGCGTGCCGGGCCAGTAGCTCCCACGTCTGCTTATGCGAACGACATAAATGAATCGTTGCACGGCTTAGTCCTCCTTTTACAGCCACGAAAGGTCTGAAGCGGTCTCATCGGCTGTCAGTTACACCATCAGTGAGAGAATTATAGTCGTAAACGTACTTGAGAATTTGAGGATTTACCGAAGTCAAGCATCTGCCAAATACATACGGAAAGGAGGGAAATGTAGGTAAGTCAGAAAACAGTGTTAAATGGGTATCGATGAACTCAGCGACAGGCTCGGCCCTTCCACAGGAAGGTGACTGAGGAAGATGGCCTGTGTTCACTGACATGCGCCCGCCTGGTCCCGAGGGAGCTGAGGCCGCCCGCCTCGGCCATTGGTCATTCCAACGAATGGCACGCACTGAGCCTCTGGCGCTCAGCGATCTAAAGGTATACTCTGTGTTCAAAAAAAAAAAAGAGTGAGAGGTCGAAAAAGGAAAAAAATATTACAAACCTGATCGATTTTTCTTGACTGGACACCAAGCAGCCATAATGAATTACACAATATCGACAGTCCTTTGGACAATGCTAACAAACAGGAAAAGCTCGGATCTTCCCCTCATCATCAACGGGATCATGGTCTCCAGAGACATCAAACAGTTAGAGAAGCGTTAAGGGATCATCTTCATTTATCTTATGTTTAAACAATTGGGCCATTTTAATAAACATCTTAAACAACAATCGGGCCCCATTAGGCTAGAAACTGGACCCGCAGAGCGGATGAGGACGGCGCGCTCGAGGCCCGGGGCACGGAGGCGGCCGGCCGGCCGGAACGTGCCGGGGAGCGGGAGGTCAGAGAGGACACAGACGCCGCGAACCCCGTGCGGCGTGCGAGGGCTCGTCGTGCGTGCCCACCGGACGGACCCTGGGTGCATCCGGGGGACAGCTTCCCCACGAGTCGGGCGGCCTGGGAGAGGAGAGGGGCTCCTGGAGTGGGCGGCCCCACCCAGGAAGGGCCTGGAGAGAACACAGGGCAGAGGAAGGAGAGTTGGCCTTTCTCAGCCTGACGCCTCGTTGTCACCTCACTGACGTGCTGTGACCGGCTACCTCTTTTCCTCCTGCCCTGGAACTCGGACTTCCACCGCGGGCCCCCTGCGCTCAGGCCTGCAGACTCGAACTGAATTACACCGCCAGCTCCCCGGGGTCAGCCTGTGGATGCACGCCTGCGGACTCCTGGGCCCTCCTCAGAACAAACCTCTCCCCATCTCCACGTGGGGTGACGTGCAACGTCCCCGGCTGGGACTGTTTCTCTGGGGAGCACTGACTGACACGGCCGGACGGCGAGCATGGACCGGATGACGGATGGAAGGGCTTGGGAGCCGGGGTGGAATGGCAGGCAGGAAGGAGCTCCCGAGGGGCCGGCCACCAGAGTGCCGATGGGCAACAAGTCTGAACAGGCGGCGCACGCCACAGGCCTGCAGCCACCTGCTCCGCGTGGGCCGCACAGAACCTCGCCAGCCCCTCACTGCCCCGCCACCCACATCCGGCACAGATTGCGACCTTACTAATAAGGCACTTTCCAATTCCCCAAAGTTCTGCCGCCCTCCACCTGTTCTCTGGGCCTGGCATCGAAACCCTCAAACTCGGTTGGAGATCTAGACTCAGGAGGGCAGCCCGAAGGTGAAAACCCCCGAAGTTCAGGGTTTAAAAGCACCTTCTGAGACCCAGCACCCTTAAATCCACAGATGGAGAAACAGGGACTCAGAGAAATTAAGCCCGAAGTCACACTGACATTTCATGAAGGAAATAGGACCAGAACCCCAGTGTCTGACTTAGTCCAGCCTCTCCTTTTTTTAGAACACACAAATGAAATGACTATTTTTCTGTTTCTGAACAAAATGACTTTAGAGAAGATCCCTTAAAAATAAAGTTTTTTCATAGACTTATTTCCCTTTTGAGATTTAGAGGAGGTCTCTCTCACTTCTTCTAGACCCTAAGAAACTGTCATGGCCCGACCTTCTTCGCCCCACTAAGAAAGACTCAAAGGACAGACAGACACAGACACACACATTCTCTCCCCCTCCCCCCTCCCCCCTTGCTATCTCAGAGATCTATGTGGCTAGAAAGTTGTCCCTGTAAAGAAACTCACTGTACTACGATGTCAAAATATGCACCAAAGTCCAGTCCCTCTGAGTGTTCACTTAAACCAAGCGAAAAACAAAAACAACAAAAAAAAACGCTTTCCACTTCAATGTGATGAGTGGGACCCAAAGTCCACAGGTTTTAGAGTTTTAAACACAATCTTTTAATCTAAACATTCAACACTGCCAAAAAAGGTGGAGTGAAGGGTGTCTGTAAACAATGATTAAGCAACAAAAAAAAAAAAGGGATTATCTGCAATAGTCACATGAAAGATGAGAACTCAGAGAAGCTTGCACGCCAAACGATCTGCACAGGATTCAAAGTAGAACCACAGGGGCGCCCGCCCCATGTTCTCTCTCACTTCCAGATGCCAGTTTTCTGAGGAGGCAGCGCGTGACAGCCCGGGGGCTGGTGGGGTTCCTCAGCCTCCCTTTCGCATGGCCCCCGTGGGCACCGTGGAGGAGCCACCTCTGCACCTGCACTGCCCTGGGCTGCACGTGCCCCCACCGGATCCTGGAGGCCAGGACAGGCTGACGAGCATCCTCTGCATTGCTTCTTCCTGTTTCACTTTGAAGAGCACATGATGAGGCTCACTATGAGGCCTGTCCATGCGCTGGCCAGCCCGCTGACGAGACCCGTTTGCCCCTCTCACATCTGCCAAGTGCCACGCTCAGCTCATTCGTTGCCATGACGGGCAGCCGCGGCCCTGGCCTCAGGGAGTTCCCGTCTCGGGAGCAAACGGACCTGCAGACGGGTGACGGCTAAGCACCGGCAGCCCAGGTCCAGGAGGCAGCACGACGGATGGACGGGCCGCCTGCGAGAGCCGAAGCTGAGAGGGGCCAGGGCGGGGACCCTGGGGACGCTGGTGGGAAGGGTTCAGCAGTTGCTCACGAGGCGAGCAAGCGGGCGGTTCCAAGCTAAGGACGAGGGCCATCACACAGGCCCAGAGCAGCGGCAGGCCGTGCACATAACCCGGTTTTACGGGTACAGGAGTGCCCTGTTTGATTTTTCGTTTGTTACTGGATTGTGCGGAAGCGATTCAAAGGGAGCATTAAGCGTGGATCGCTTCCCGACTGCTCTGTAAACAGCCCTTTCCCATGTCATTTATCTAAATGCCAAATTGAACCCCCGTGAGTCGCACGTTTGGCCCTTGCTCACTGGAGCCCCTCTGCCTCTGAGACGCCCACCTGACCCCTTCGCGGGCTCTGACGGCTCCCTTCTCACACTCCCCAGGTGGCCACGTCACGTTCTAGAACTTACGGAGTGTCCTCCGGTTGGCACAGCTTCTGTGTCTAGGCGGCACTGAGCGGTGGGAAAGGCACAGGCCTGGACATGCCGGAGCCTGAATCAAGGTCCGGCCTGTCATGCCTTAGCAGGCGACCCAGGAAGGTGCTGGACGTCCTGAGCTTCCATCGAATACCCCACCATCTTAAACTGCGGAGAAGAGTGAGTGATATCACCAGAGAATGCCTGGCCTATCCTACGCATTCAGGCAATATAACCCTTTAAACCGCTGAAGGCTGCGTCCGGCACCAAACCCCAAGGGACTGCCTTTCTCCGACCTCCAACTTCATCTTCAACTGATTTCCCCGGATTAAATCAAGTAGCCTGACTCTAAGCCACAGCAGAACCAAGTTACAGGCGTCAACAGAAACAAGATAGCGTAACGACAATGAACGTCTAGGGGAAAGGGTCCCAGACGTCGCTGGGACGAGAACCGGCAGGTAAGCAGCTGTGAGCACGGGCTGGCAGTTCGCCTCCAGGATGCTGTGACGATTCCCTCTCTGAAAAGAGAAGCAGAATTCTTGGCTACTTTTAGAGGTGAGATAATAAACGATTGGCCACCGACACGATTCATTCTGCCATGCCTGAACACGTCTCGCTGGCTGGCACACAGCGAGTCACTTAACTGGAACACAACTAGCCAGCCAGGCAGTCCTTCAGCCACTGCCTGGATCTTGACCTGAACCTCACGCTTTATACAAAAATTAACCCAAAATACATCACGGATCGAAATATAAAATGCAAAATTTTTCGAAGAGACTTAGGATTAGGCGAAGAGTTCAGAGACATGATAGCAAAAGCATGACACGCACAGGAATAAATGGATAAACTGGACTTCCTAAAAATTAAGAACTTTTGTTCCTCGCTTTCTTAAGAGAGCGAAAAGACAAGCCACAGACTGCGAGAAAATTTTTGCTAATATACCTGACAAAGGACTTATATCCAGAATACAGAAAGCACTCTCTACACTCAACAAGGAATCAAACGATCCACACAGATAATGAATGGGCAGAAGACTTGAGCGGGCGGTTCTTCCCAAAAGATGTATGGATGGCAAAGAAACATATGAAAAAAAAGTCCGACCGCACTAGCCAGTAAGGAAACGTGAATTAAAACCACGGGGAAATAGCACCGCACGCCCATTAGAATGGCTATGATTAACACCACACACACACACACACACACACACAGACTGCAGCTTGTATACCAACTATAATTGGGAAAAAAAAAAATCACTAAGAACGACCGGTGAACGCTCAAACGCTGGTGAAAGCTGGTGAAAGCGTGGAACGCTGACCCCGCTACACACAGCTGGTGGGGTGCACGACGTACAGGCACTCGGGGAAGCACCTCGTCTGTCCTAAAAAGGGAAACATCCACTCACAAGATGGTCCGGCGGTCGCCCTCGTGAGTCCTGGTCCCAGGGAATAAGGGCTGCCGTCCACATGAAAGCCTGCACGCGAGCCCGGCAGCCCCCGGAGGGGACTCGGTAGTGACGGAATGGCTAAGCTTGTGAGTGTCAACGAGAGGTCAGTCGCTACAGAAGGGTGACTGGGCTGCAGCCCATGCGCAGCGGCCCCGGCTGGAGAGGCCTCGGCGCTCCTCCGGGGCGGGCGCACGCGTGGGAAGAGGAACGAGCAGCCTGAACGGGTCTCCAGGGCGCCGTGCTCGCTGAGAAAAGACAACCTCAAATGACAAGACTCTAGAGCTGAACGGCGGGTAAGCGCTGACAGGGGTGGGGAGAGGCGGGTCGCCCTTGTGCCGGCGGAAGGTCCTGCAGTGCCACAGCCCCAGGACTCAAACGCACACGGCACACATAGCAACCCGCGGGGGCTCCCGGGGTCCCCGGCGGGAAAGGCACGCGAGACCCCGCCCTCACGCCTACCTCCTCGCTTCCTTCCTACTCACTTCCTGTGTCATTCGAGTTCCATGCTGAGGCTACGTCACCAGGTGAGCTGTCACAATAAAGTCCTACTCACTTCTCAGCGGTCGACCACCCAGGACAGAATTCCAGGCAAACGGCTATGGACCAAGACTACTTCGCGTCGTACTAATACAAGCGTGTGCCGTGCGTGAAGAGCGAAGACAGTGACAGAGGACGGCCGTGCCCGTGCCCTCCGGCCGCCCGCCGAAGGGATGCTCAGGACCACCGCGCGCCCAGGCAGGCAGGCAGGCGCGGGGGGGGGAGGGCGCGGGCCCGCCGTCAGGTGGGGAAAGACCTGCTGCCCACGGAAGTAAGTAAGTGCGGGGACGAGAACCAGGGCGATGTGACAGAAAAGTCCTATTTCCAGGAAAAGACACTGAGCTGTGACTCGAAGAGGGCGGAAACACAGAGGCGGTAGGGCAGAAACCAGCCAGACTGGTTTGAGAAGCAGGGGGCCCAGGCGCTGGGCGGAGACCGCACAGGCGGGGAGGTGCGGGACAGGTAGTGCGGGTGCCTTAAGCCCGGAGGGGCTGAGACTTTACTCCATGTGCCAAGGGAGGCCGTGTGGAGGAACGAGCAGAGAAACGACTTTCCACGAGATGAAGTTTTTTGATTTTTTTCCAGAAATTACATTTTTAATGGAATAACAACAAACATTACTCAAACTAAAAACTCTGAGCAACCGACCCTCGGTCTGCTGGAAGCGAAGAAACCTTGAAGGCCCTGTCAGGACACGTGCTCCGAAGGGCGCGGGACAGAGGTCATAACCTCACCACCGCTGGTGTTCAGGTGTGCGACACGTACAACGGGGAAGGACCACGCAGAGGGACGGTGGCCGGAGGGAAGGACCACGGGGAAGGACCACGCAGAGGGACGGTGGCCGGAGGGAAGGACCACGGGGAAGGACCACGCAGAGACACAGTGGCCAGAGGGAAGGCTCTTCCCACGATGGTCCCCAGGGCGCGATGTTTAAGTGGGATGGGGACGCTGGCAGACAAGGAAAGAAGGTGTCACTCGCGGAGGACAAGAACCCATGGTCAGCAGGGAGGCGGGCAGGGCAGTGACCGAACCCGCAGAGGACAAGAACCCACAGGTCCAGCGAGGGGCAGGCAGGGTTGGGCAAGACATCGGCTGAACCCGCAGAGGACAAGGACCCACAGGTCCAGCGAGGGGCAGGCAGGGTCGGACAAGACATCGGCTGAACCCGCAGAGGACAAGGACCCACGGGCCCAGCCAGGGGCGGGGAAGGTCGGGCAGGGCACTGGCTGGACCCGGGGGTGAGTTTTGTCAGAGCAGCGACCACATCAGATTTCCATTCAAAACAATCCCTCCCAGGCCAGCCTCTTCAGCAGTCTTCTGAAAACAACATTTAACCCCCTCACACACGCCTCACACACGGGCAAATGATCTTAAACAACACGACACTGACTCTCGAGGCCCCTGGAGGCCCTGTGCGTCAGGAACAGTCCCTGAAGGCTCCGCCGTGGAGAACCGGACCGGCTGCCTCCTCCACCTCCTGGGCGGTGGCACAGGGACATGAGGACGGGCGGGGAGAACGGCGGTTCTGCCCTCTTCCCTCCCGAGGGTTCTCCGCTCGCTGCACCTTTCCGTCCACAGCTTCCCGGGCTCCCTCCCCGGGTCCTGCGGGGAATCCCAGACACGGGGAAGCGCGCAGCGAGCGACGGGGTGGCCGCTGTCCGTGAAAGCTCCGCTCCTCTTCACACCGCCCAAGGGCTCTGGGCTGCCGAGGCACAGGGTCAGCAGGCAGCTCAGGCGGGGACTCCGCGTCCCGGCCGCGCTCCTCCTGGCCGCGCTCCTTGAGCAGGTCACGGAACCCCCTGAGCCACAGGTGCCTTACCTGTGACGAGGAGGCCACCACTGCTCCGACCTGAGGGGACTGCTTTGAGGATTACGGGACAAATGCAAAGGAGGGTCTCATGCACGTAAAGCATTTGGCCTACTGTGTGCACGGACCGGAGACGGGAAAAACAGGACCCCTTCCTCCCACCCTATTCCATATCTTCTTGACATGAATGCAGACGTCTGAAAGAAGTCACAAAAAGTCATGTTGTCCGTACCAATGGGTGAGTTCATAGGATGAGGAGGACTAGCCCATGACTGAGAGTTCACTTTAGAGGCCCAACCCCCCCCCCAAAAAAAAAAAAAACCTTTCATATTTAGGTAAATTAGAGAAAACAATATTCTTTAGTCAACATACAAAGGCTTCATACATTTCTGGAGCTTTTAAACGATGAAAGAAAGAGGGCGGGGGTGGTTGGTGGAAGAGACGGGTCTTCGGGGTGCCTTCCTCTGCTTCATAAGTAGGGATGAGACACACAGCACCCGCCTCATAAAGTTACGGAACAGGAAGTCCCCGGAAGAAGGAAGATTCCTGGCAGAGCATCCTGTAGGTCTCTGAAGGAGGAGTGTTGAGGTTTAAGATGCAAGAAGGCAGGGGCAGGGGTCCCAGGACGGCCATGCTGGGGCGGGAAGCCGAAGCCTAGGACACTGCATTACGCAGAGATGGTCACAGAAAGTGAGAACAGACAGTAGAGACAGCACGCTGAACATGTGTCCCCACAAGTGGAAACAGGGTACTGTGGGAAGGCTGGCACCTACGGTGGCCGGCTGGAGCAGGTGGCAAGCACGCCGTCACCCTCGCTGGTCCACAGCCCTGGCGCCAGCCGCCTTCCTCTTCTGCCTTAGTCCACACCAGGCTGTGCACCAGCCTCGTCCTCTCCACTCCTGCCCCTGCTGACTGGAGGCCCTACTCACTACGGAGCCCAGCCTGAGGCTCCCCCTGCCCTCTGGGACTGCTGGCCGGCTTTCTGTGTCGCTGTTCCGGTCCGCAGCACTGCTTTGTCATTCCTCTTCCTGGATTGGAAGCTTCCAGTCTGGCGAGGGAGAGGGAGGCTCTCAGAGCTCAGCAGATACCCCATCAACTAATCAAAAGGAAGGGCGTGAGGAACAGAGAGGGCGTGTGAGCCGAATTCCAGGCCCAGTGGGGTGACTGCAAGGGGGGCTGTGCCCAGTACCAACTGAGAAAAGCAAAGCGTCTAGGAACTGCTGCAAACTGGTTTTCATCTATCTCATTATAAACGGCAGTTTTTTGCTACCACACTGTAAGTATTAGTTATCAAATATTAGTGATAAACTCATTTCATCACATTTTACTTGAGAGGCATTCTCCCCAAGCTACTTTCAAAAACAGTACTGAAAACTGAGTGAGAAAGAACAAAGGAATCCGTTGTCAGCTAACTTAGCCACTGAATGACCTGTCTGCATCTCTTGCCCCTTTCCTGCCTCAGAAGAAGGAAAGGTAAAGGGTTTATGGTGGGGTTTAATGATCTTCTCTATCTCCTTCTGAGAAATTTACCCTTAAAAGTTATATAAAACGAATTTTAAGGTGGGGAGTCCAGATTAGGAATGATTTTTGTCCCCAAGGGAACTTTTGGCAAAAACTGGAGACATTTTTGGTTGTCACAAGTGGCAGGGGGGTACTACTGACATCTGGTGGAAGGAGGTCTGGAAGTCCTCCTGTACAGCACAATGTTTAGGACAGAATAATAGCCTATCATTCTTTATAAACGCTACTCTTTTCAATAGACATAAAGAAAGAAAGTGTACACGGGATCTCAGAAACCCAGAATGACTCACACGGGGCAGGGCGCAAGGGACAGCCGCAAGCAGACATTTAGAGTCAATCACATCCGACATTACAGTCAGGGTCTTTAGTTCAAGAAACTCTAATGGCAAATAAACTGAAGTTCAGAAGAAGGGACAGTTCAAATGTGACTCCCAGCCAGAAACCACTCCTAACTGAACTGGGACACTATTTTATCTTCTGGCACTCCACCAAGTAACAAGTTTATAATAAAATATCTTGGTAATAAACTTCGACATTTTTAAAAGCAGTTCAAAAAAAAAAAAATCTCTGCAAAACAAAAGTCTCAATTGATTCAGCTAAGCTTAGGCCTCTTTATCTTAGTTATCCTGGCAAATTATGTAAAGAATTCCCATAACATTCTCCTTTATTGTCTGAGGGAAAGTTTAAGTATTAAGATTTATGACTGAGACTCCCCCATAGTGATAAAATACATCCAGAGGTGGCAAAGAAAATCCCCTTGGAATTTACTGCAAAAGTCCTACCCTACAGCATAGGATCTTATAAAACGAATGTTTTCCTTTAAGTTAAGCAGAAGTTGTTTTACAACTTCCAAAGTTGCTTAAGGAAGGATGGAGCCCCACTGTCAGCGTTTTTACTACTCTGTCGCTCTTCCATCTTCAAGGCCAGCCACACACCCACTCCCACAGCCCCAGGAGCTCTGCACTTTATTCACCTCGCTGTAAAGTCCCCATCAGATTCGTTAACAATCATTGATTGCCTTCTAGATGAAAGCAGGTGGGTGGTGGGGTGGGCCTCTGGGGGCTGGGAGAGAGCGCGTGCCGCCCACATACTCCCACCGCAGAAGGGACTCAGGGTCCCCTCCTGCGGGATCCCACAGCTTGCGAGGTGGCTAGTCTCCAACCGGCTGTTAGGAATCCACTCCGGGCATAACTGAAGTGGAATGACCCCTGTCCCACCCACATGGAGGCCGCAATCTACGCAAACTCAAGGATAAAAGGGATCGTTCAAAACCCGTCCGCGTAGCTAGACAAGCTGCTCCAGCCGCGATTTTGCTTCCCACCAAGGGCTGAGTGGTGCTGGCCTAGGCGCCTCCGGTGGCTCCCAGGTGGACTCGCACAGGTGTGCGGACTCCAGAGGCGCAGACGCGGAGAGAACTCCCAGGTGTGCGGAAACGGGGCTAAGAAACTGGGATTGACCCCGATGTGCTGAGACAGGTATGCACAGAGAAATGTGGAGACTTGGGGGCGCACACACAGGGGTGCCAGCACGGGGACCAAGCCCAGGTGTGCAGAGCTGGGTGAGCAGCGTCGGGCGCGCACACAGAGCCGCGCACGTCAATCTCACAGCGATGCGAAACATCGCTGCAGGATACCTCCAAGCCTGGGTCCGCGTCGCGCCTCGCCAACTCACCTCCTCCATAAATTTGGTCAAATCATACACTTTATGGTGCAGGATCAACCAGGTACTCTTGCTGTGGTTGTGTTTCCGGATCTCCTCCAGGGTGTAGTACTTGACAGTCTTGTCCGACGCCATGGCCATTTCGGAAAGCGGCGAGCCTCAGGCCCTGCAGACACCAGCGGAACCGGACGGAGGAGAGCGGGCGCTTAAAATGAGCCAGGCCGGGCACAGTCCCCGCTCCCGGGACCGGCGCCAGGGGCAGGGCGGCCGGAGCCACAGAGGGGGAAGGCCAGCGCACAGCCTCCGATGATTGGTCAGAATCCGTGTCACTCAACCGGCCCGCCCTCACCGACCTACTCCTAAAGCGCCCCGCCCAAAGCGGCTGTTGATTGGCTGTGGAAGATGCCCTCCACGATTCTGACTTTTGGAGCGCGCGGGGAGGGGGCGAGGCGGGGCTTCCCTTGCACCTGCGCAGAAGGTGGGGCGGGGCGATCTGGGAGACCCCGCAGCGCAAAGCCGGAACGCGGCGGCGTGGCTGTCAAAGGGATTCGAAGGGGCCAGTGCAGCGCCCACTCTGTGCGGAGCAGCGACCTCACATCAAAATTACCACTATTTACAATCAAGTCAGATCAGCCAGACCTGGACATTAATTTGTAACGAGCCCTTTCCGCTGCAAATCTCAGGAGTAAACTGTTAGCGTGACATGAGACAGAAATGAGCTTCGTGGACGTTAAAACACGCAATGCTATCAAGTAGCCTCGGTGAAACAAAAGTGCTGCCCAGAACAAACTGTCACTCTAACTTTGCTTGACTGCCCCCGCCCCCGCACAATCCCCAGGACAGCCCATTTCTCAGGAAAAACCAACCCAGGGGAATTATTTCTTTATAAAGAAATAAACGTTCTAATTATTTTTGTAACTGGTGTACTTCGCTGTCTTCGCTGTTGACCACTGTCTAAACGAGTACTTGTATTAGTGTCTTCTGTCTTGTGTATATCATTAAGGTAAATCCTAAATGTTTGGTAGCACTCGGAACAATCTAGAAGAGTACCTCCCCAGTGGGTACTCATGCGAAGGTTTACAATTATTCGAGGGGAAAAAATGGAAAAATTCCAGCATATTAAAAAGTCATCTGATATGTAGTAAGGCCTTTTTCAGCAACGCTAGTCAATTCCAAAAAGAGCTACAGGACATGCTGCGCGTGTGGGTCATCCTCCCACAAGCTGAGCACGGTTCTTCCATTTTAACGTAGTGAATGTTAGTCACCAACATTCCCTCTCCTCCCTCTGTCCTCTGTAGGAATGGCCGATGAGAAGAAAACATTTTCCCAAGCATTCCAAATATTCTTTAGCCTTTTCATATGATGGAATACATGGACAGTCAAATATTGAACCAGCCCTGCATCTCTGGAATAAACTCAGTTGTACATAATATTTTTTACACATTCATAAATATGTTGAGCTTTTCTATGAGAGATTGATGTGTAGATTTCTGTTTATGCATTTATTGGTCTGGTTTGTGTATCAGAGTAACACTGCTTCATAGAATGAGTTGGGAAGTATTCCCTTATCTTCTGTTTCTGGAAGGGATCATGTAGAATTAGCTTTATTCTTTGAAAGTTTGGAGAATTCTCCAGTGAAACGATCTGGGCCAGCAGATTTCTTTTTCAAGAGTTTTTAAATTATTAATTTAACTTCCATAACAGTTATAGGACTACTCAAATTATGTTTGATACTGAGTTGTAGAATTTTGCATTTTTCGAAATTGCATTTTGAAATTTCATGTAAATTGTCAAATCTATGTGTATATAGTTGTTCACAGTAGCACATTACTGTCCTTTTGATGTATGCAGGGTCTGTAGTGATATCCTGTTTAATGCCTGATACTTATAATTTGTGAGTTCTCTCATATTTTGTTGTCAGCCTTGCTAGAGGTTTGTCAGTTATATTGATCTTTTCAAAGAACAAGCTTTTCTCTTTTGTTTTTCTTTTATTCAATGTTATTGATTCCCGCTCTCTATTAGTTCCCTCTTTTTACTTGTCTTGGTTTATTTTTTGCTTTTTTTCCCCTAGTTTCTTGAGGGGGGGGGTTTATTGATCTGAGACTTTCCCTCTTTTCAGATATATGCATTCAGTGTTATAATTTTCCTATACATCTTAAAAATGTTAAACCAAATTGTACCATTTCCCTAATGGTTTCAGGACTGCTGACTCTCCCGACGTGACCTCTGGCAGAGCGATTAGACTCTTCTTGAACAGACAGCTACCTCTATAATCCAGTGTCAAGACTATTTCAGATGTCTCTCCCTCAGATGTTGCTCTCAGTTCCAAATAACTCTAGAAGTGGTTAAAAACAAAACTTCGGTGCCAGTTCCTAAATCCTATCAGGTGTGAGGTATCAGATGTATGACTATGAGCTAGTCAGTTAACTGTTCTAAGCCACTGCTTAGAAAATGCTTATTAGCAAAGGGGCTGGCACATAGAAAGCAAACAACAGATTTTAGCTCGTGTTATGATGATGATTATTTAACAAGATTTCCTTGTTCTAAAACACTGGTATAAGGAAATACCCTATTTGGCAGATGCTCCAAAGCAAAGTAAACGTAGGTAAATTTAGAAACAAACAAACCTGAGAAAGGAACACAAACGCAAACTCCTCCTGACTTCTCCTCCAGCAAAAAATTTTTATCAACATTCAGAACAGTAGTCTCAAAGGAACAGTGGCTCCTTTGAGAATCTAACACCTGATGATCTGAGGTGGTGCTGAGGCACTGATGTTAGCACTGGAGAGCAGCTGCAAATACAGATGTTTTGCTGCTCACTGTTGCTCATCTCCTGCTGTGTGGCCTGGCTCCTAACAGGCCATGGACCAATACTGGTCCCAGGCCCAGGGGTTGGGGACTCCTGATTTAGAAAACCAACTCTACTCCTAAAGTTCCTCAGGTAAAAACACACCATAAAAAGAATTTGGTCTTCTCTTCCATTATAAGACAGAAAGAAGCAAACATTAGGTTTTTCAATTTCTTTTCTAATTCCTTCTGCCACTTGTGCCAAAGACTCACTTGAGCAGCTCTTTCCTGCCCACTGATAGTTGTATTTTCCATTATATAGTTATAACCACAGAGCTGGTTCCCTCAACAAATGAGTATTTCTCAAAGATGGACTAAAATTCAAATATCTACATGGATAATTTGCATATCAATGCCTTCTAAATATGTTACCATAGGTTATCTTTTCCCTTCCAAAAATACCTATACTTCCAGCATATATAACCTAGTTAATTTCTAAACAAGTCCATCTATTAGCAATAATTTCCAAATTTTTCTAATTTCTTAAAATGTTAATTCATTTTAAAATAAATCACGCATGAGCCACCCCAGGCCTCAGCCTTCCTGAGCCTCTGCTCACTGTGGGCTTGTCCTGGAGACCGCGCCAAGGCCTTTCCAGCTGGTACTGTTCAGCACCTCTGGCTTCGCTGGCCAGTCTGTGATTGAGGAAGTGGCCTGGGAGCAGGTGGAGGGGAACTCTCACCTGCTCTGGGTGGTGCAGGCTGGTCCTGGGAGAAGCTGTAGCGAGTGCCGCAGAGGGCTGCCTGAGGCAGGAAAGATGGACACTCGCACCTGAAGTAGGAATGATGATTCGTGGTATCACCACTGCAGCCTCACTTCACGAAATGGCTAAACAGGCAACAGTCGTCCTCAGTCGTGTAGGGCCATATCGATTCCATGGAGAATGTACAGTAAAAGCACGTACTGAAAATGAAATGACCTGTATTGACACCTCTGGAGAACCTCAGTTTCTGGAACTAACGTGTTGAAAGTATCATGAGAGAGCTGCAGAAAAGGAGGTTTATATCACTGCAAGTGGTGGCTTTGACTCCATTCCAGCAGATCTGGGAGTAACACATGCCAGAAATAAAATGAGTGCCCCTTGGCTATGCAGAGTTTCATGACTGTACATTCAGGACCCGAGGGATTGTGCACTCCTGAAGGTACCTGGAAGTCAGCAGTTTATGGTTTTGGAGGTCACAGTAATTTGAAATAACTACGAAATGAGTCAAACCTGAAACCTGTCCCAATTATTGTTCCAAAATTGAAAAGAGGGCGACCACTTTCTTACTGCAGAGAACTCGGCAATTATTCCAGTCCTTTCTTGGGGGTGGATCTGTCTGTTGTGAAGCAGGCTCAGCATTAACTGCACAAAAAGTTAAGAGTAATCACCTGTTCAATATGCTGCTGACAGGACTGCGGGAGGCACTACCACTATTATCGAGCTGATGTTCGTGACACTTTATTCTTTGTGATGTTTGGCATTGGAAGGTAACTTCTCATAAAATTCCAGTGGCTCTTCTCCTTTGGTTATTTTTCAAAACAAGGTCTAACACAAAAACAGACTGATGCCTCATCATTTACGATGACATTCTGAGGTCAAAGATACAATCAAGGCTTTGATACTGACAAGAACAGAATTTGTACTCGAGTGAAAGGACCAGAGGCTGGCTACTTAGCCATCCCCATAGCCATGGTCCCAGCAGCCATGACCCTTCTGAATGCCTCTGACCTTCCTAAGGTGGGTAGGGTCTTCACATCTGGAGCCTCTTTCTCCAGAAACAAGCTGATTGACTCAACCAATGTGGCATTGAATTTAGTGTCATTAGCAGCTCTGAAGTCTAAACACTTGAAGAACTAACCAAAGTCATAAAATGCATGAATTAACAGCTTCTTTGATTTTTGAAATTTTTCTCAAGCCTGTCTATGTGTGGAAAAGATTACTAAATCTAAAATATGTACACATTAAAAGCAGGAAATTGTACTAGCTGGCCGTAACTTCCAAATCTTAGCTGATTTGGTGATTTTATTGCTTGTGAAAGAGAATAAATATTTTACTTTTTCACTGAAGAATTCATGTTTGATTTTTTAAAAGTGAGCTGGCAGATCTGAGGGTGGGATGGGGGTCTCCAACCGTGTTGTTGGCAGATCCCTTGATGAGGTGCCAGACTGGTGTTATGTTTGGGTCTTTGCCAAATGAAACTGCATTTTTTGCTGTTTTAGTTTAGTTTTTTACCTGTCTACACTGACTGATTCTGGACTTACCTAAATTGAATAATAAAGGATTGTCCTTTGGAAAAAATAAAAATAAATCAAGTAAATCAAGTATGACAAAGTTGCTTTTACCCATGCATATTTACAATACACCAGAATGTCAGTTGAGAATCTCTGATCAATTGTATTGCAGAGGAAGAAATGAGGGACACAGAGCAATGGATATTATCTGGTCACAAAGCTAAAACGAATGTCTTAAGTTCATTGCTGAAGTAGGGTAATTTTCCTCAGTTAACTTCTAATAAGTTAATTATATGTAGGACATCTTATTGTAAATACATTCTTAGGGACATTTTCCTTTTATGTCCTTCTTTAAGTAGGAACAGGCAAATAAAGAGAGTAGATGTTTGATTATTGGACATGGTTGCAATATTAAATTTAGTTTTTAAAACCTCATTTTGTCTCTAGCACAAGTAAATAGAACAAGATTGAAATGGTGTAGATAAAGAAAATTCCAGATACCCTACTTAACTCTGTTAAGGGTCGAGGTTAAAGACAGTTCCATGAAACATAGTCGATGATGTTATCGTCATTAGGTTGCTCAAGTCAGAAGTTTGGGAACCAACCAGGTCACCCTCAAAATTGAATCCATCACCGAGTCCTACGGATTTTTCCTCCTAAATCTCTGAGCAGTGCTTTCCTCTCATCCCTACCACTACTGCCCCAGGTGTGCTTTCCTGACCATCTGCCTGCTCACAGTAACTTCCCAGAGGGTTCTTCTTGCCTCTGTTCTCGAACCTCTCAGACCCATCTTCCATAGAGAAATGGATCTAAAATTAACATCTGATCGCATCGCTACTTGCCTAAGACCATCCAATGTCTTCCAATAACTAAAGTTCAAATTCCTCACCAGAGCATACCATATTATTCAAAATCTGCCCCTCCTTCTACTTTCACACTTTGTCATTAACACAGCAAACCTTATAGCCTAATTTTAGATCTCTGGAGACCGAGCTGCCTTCCCTCACTTCCACACCCTCGCTCAAGCGCTCTCCTCTGTCAGAGGACTTCCTTACCTCCTCTCTCCCACTTCCTTTGCCCTGGCCAAGGATTCAGGACCTTTCTGACCCAGGAGTCAACTCTGGAAGAAGCACATGCTCACCACACCTTTCCCCTCCCACCAGTGCCCTCTCAGTAGTCCTTGCTTCCCTGACCCTCACTGTCACACACTCCTACATCTTTGGTCCACGTGCTTGATCTTTCTCCCTGGGCCTAAAATTCCTTAAGGGCTGGGATAGCCAGTCACAGTGCCTGGCACTCAGTGCATGCTTAATAAATGCTTTAACCAAGTAAGAGTATGTGATATAGAAGATGGCATGGAAGATCATAATTATACTATAACCATACCTAGCAATGTGGATTTTATTCATTTGTCACTAGCAAAAGTACTAGACAAGTTTTTTTAACTTTTCCAGAGATATCTACTAATGGCTAAACTTTTCTTTCCCACTCTAGGAATCAGAGGGAAGTAACAAGATAAATGCAGCAGTGGCATGAAAATTGTTTAAAATGAACAAGTGTGTAGATCTAGGCCCAATCCAAGATGCTCAATGCATGCACATATGAGTACAAGTGACCCAGATGATGGTGCAGACAGTAGAGTTCTTGCAAGCTGGGGAGCTCAAAGACCTATGTAGGAAACACAGCTACCTACTTGAATAAATCTACGTCTGATGGAGGGCCAAAGGTGTAATCGGAAGGTCACCACAGTGAGAAGATAGCTTCAGAAGAAAAACAAAGCCTGGAACTCCAACAAATATAATAGAATTTATGTAGGATAACATACTTAACAGGGATGTAGGAGTAGACACATGACCCAGCAGTTCTGTGAAAATTATTCTCAGCTACAGACTGCTGTGGCCATAGTTTTTTATTAGCATAATTCAGGTACTAATGATTGACAAGACAAAGGGACAAAGAATACCGTAGCACCAGGGGCCATACCTCCTGGGTCTTGTGATAGATGATTGCTTATAGTATAATTATAACCAGTTTGGTATTTATTTCAGTTGTCATGCTATTCCAGCATATACTTACAGAAATATTTCTGGCTACATTTTAAGGGACCCTGATAATCATCAACCAAAAGGCTTTGGTATGCTTGCTAAGGACAATGACGTTGGTAAAAGGTCGGAAAATGAAATCTGAGACACAGCGATGGAAGTCAAGTTTTGTTCACATCTACATCTATACAAAATACCATCAAGGACCTCTAACGTTGACACTAGAAGGAAATAACTTTAGTTTCTGGGCTACGACTTCACCCCCCACATCCTTCTTTCCCTGATCACTGATCTCACTCCCACCACCCACCATCACCCTGCTCTCCTTCAACACTCCGGCAGAAGTGTGGATAAATACCACTTTGTTTTCTTACAGCAGAACCAGAAAATTCAAATGGACTTTGCTGAAGAATAGCAAAAAATAAAATAAAATTTCCACCAAGTAATTATTCTAGAGCCTGACATAGTTTATTCACCTTTCATAAATGAAGCAGCGATACCATCCAATTCAATAAGTCTGATTCTCAAATCTCCTTAAGTGATTGTGAGGTGCACACTCAGCGAGGGACTGTCCCTCTAAGTCCCAGGCTCCCTTTGCACAGTTGAGGACAGCTGATCATGCTCCACTTATACATACAACCTTAGACATCTAAACTCTTCAACTTCTAGGCCAAGATGCAGGCTGAAGCCAGCCACAACCCCCACTGAAGTCTTGTCATCATTGTTCCAATTTCCTATCTAAAGATCTGACTCTTCCTTAGGTCATCTTTCTCAAAAAGAACCTTCATTTTCGTATGGTTCTTGCCTAAACACAGAATATGGCCTAACCTTTGCATGTCTCAACAGTTTAAATATGATTTAACACAATGCAACAATCCTATTCTTCATAAAAGGGATATACAGAGTCAAACTGGTGGGTGGAATCCTTAAGAAGATTCTTTGAATCTTGAATGCCCTTGAGTGAAAGGGAAATGCAAATAACTCAAAGACCTGGTGACTGAATAAGACCACCCACAAGCTCATCAGCAAAATGTAACCTGTGTGGAAAGAGTTTCCCTGGAAGAACACAGAGTGAGTTTTTTTGTTAACTAAAAATTATGATGTAATATACACATACATGAATGCACATGTTTTAAAGTATAATATAAGTGAACGTCAATGAATTCTTTACTTGACCCAGAGACTATGGACTCGTCTCATCTGCCATCCCTCTGCCTCCCCAAAATCATTATTCTGAAATGCTTATCATTTCCTTGTCTGTGAAAAAATTATTTTGCACATGTGACTATATCAACAATTTCTTGTTCGGCTTTTCATGGAAAATGACTGAGTGTTATAAAAAAGAGATATAGTGTATGTAGTCTCTCCAAAAATTCAAAATTATGTTTTTAAAATTCATCCATGTTGAATAAAAGGAAATGCAAAATAAATGAACAAGGATACTCTTAGCAGCATTCTTCCTAATTATCCCAAACTGGAAGCAATCTAATTGCCCATCAACCTTACAAAAGATAAGTAAATTGAAGTATATACACACAATAGAATACTTCTGGTAATGAAAACACTGCCTCCCTCAACAACGGGATGAATCTCATAAACATAATATTTACAAAAAAGCTAGACACAAAAGAGTTCACAATGTATGTATGACTCCATTAATATGAATTTTCAAAATAAGCAAAATTAACGTGTTAGCAATTAGCTACCTTGGAGCAAGTTGTTAACTGGCTGGAAGAGGCCTTTTGTGCTTTTTCTGTGACTGTCTTACTCTAATTGACTTGTAAAAGTTCTTTATATAATCTGGAAACTAAACATTTGTAGATTATATATGTGAAAATATATTCTCCAATTTATAGCCTGTATCTTCACTTTCTTTACTTTTGAAATACAAGTTTTTTCAAAACACTTTTTCTTATAGAAAAATTCAAACACATATGAAAGTAGAGTGGATACAATGCATAAAAGCACAAATAAAAATATGACTCTTCACTGTCAATATTTCTCAAAATATGGCCAATTTTATTTCTTCTTTATCACCTTCCTCGTCTCACATATTACTCTAAAGCAAATCTCAGATATATTATTTTACCAGTAACTATTTCAATGTCTATAAGAATTTTATATTATCAAAGTAATATTCCCATCTAAAAAATAACTTATTAGTACAATTAAGTATACAGTTAATATGCAAATCTTTCAGTTCTTTTATTGTTTGTTTATTCAAGAAAAGATCAAAATAAGGTCCATATGTTTTACCTTGCATGTGACTAGAACTGAACTATTTAATACTTGGGTGTTTGGTGCTGTGGTATAATTAAAAACTTCAAATATTTTTAATTCTGCCTTGTTAAAATTACTGTTGAAGCCAGAGGCCATCAGCTCAACACCACAGATATTAAGAACATGAGGTAATGACACAGGTGCTTTTCAGAATGAAAGGCAGCTGGCGTTACCCTTATCTGAATAGATTTAAAAAAAAAAAAAAAGACTAGCAAATATCTGCAGTTAAAAAATTTAAATTGAATCTATATTTGTATCCTGTCTTCATACGGCTTTTCCCTATGTGTATATACAAAGTGGGATAAAGAGCTTTTCTATAACTTTCAGAGTTTGTTTTAATAATTCCAATGACTACTGACAAAACCTTCAGACTATGAATGTTAAGTTCGGGATGTCATATTTGTTAGAATGGTAGTTTCAGAAGATAGCATTTTGTTCCTTAAGTTGGAAATTATTTTTGTCATAGGAGGCTGATTTTGCTCACCAACCTTGTGACAATTAATCACTTATTATGATTTCACAGCTGTGGTTCTAAGTAACCAAACTACATGTAAGTATCTAGCACTTTCTTACTGAGTTAGGGGGCTATCTAAAAACACTTCTCTTTGCCAAAACTTTGCAAATAATTACTTGAATACTGTAAATGAAACATTAAACACACTATGAAATCTCATACTTTCAACACATAACTTCCGGAACCTGGATAGCTGTAAAGTTGGAAAGTGGCAAATCTCTTAATAGGAATTTCTTGACAGTTCACCTAGCGGTTCATCCTCACCTTCCCAAACATCAGGAGCCATTTTGAGAAACCGTCATGAGGCACTGAAGAAGTCTCGTAGCTAAAAGTCCTAGTATGGCTGATGAGTTTAAAACAATGGTTCTAGGAAACAGGATGTTGAGTTACCTTGGTAAGCCTCAGAAAACCACCTTTTAAGGTAATGGAATGTTATACTACCATGGAAACAAGAATGTGTATGATCTTATGTAATTGACAAGCATTGTTTTAGATATGTACAGTGTGCTTTGCTATGGTAATGTGATTGATTATGGTATTCAAAATCACATAAAAAGGCTATGCTAAATAAACTCGGGGCTGCAGCTCTGACTGTATGCCCTCCCGGAAAGATCTTTTCTGTCTTCTCTTTTTTCTCTTAGGCTTCACCCCCCTCTTTCAGGTGCTGTTCGATCTCAGCCGGCTGGCTCCGGCACCCAAACCTGTACGGGAGTCTCCCAGGATTCTGAGTAAGGACTCTTTTCTTTCTACTCACTCTCTTGGAAATCTGACCTGGTCTCATGGTTTTAAACATCAACTATGACATACAGATCTTTCCCCAGAACAACTCAGTGTCGACATGTCCAAAACTGAATCCTTCTGATCTTCATTCCCAAGCACACCCCTCCCACAGTCTTCTCCTTCTCGGTTATTCTCGGTTAGGAGCAACTCCATCCTTCCAAGTCCTTAGTACAAAAACCTTTACACTTGACTCCTCTCTGACCCCACATTAAGCCACATTCAAAGCCTACTAAATCTAATTTCAAAATATCTCAATAATCTCATTCCGCCTTAGGCCTCCATGTCACTACCCTGATCTATCCCACATCGCCTCTCCCCTGAATAATTGCCATTGCGGCCTAACTGCTCTCCTTCCTGTCCTGTCCCCTTCAGACCATTCGCAGCATAGCAGCCTGGGTGTACCTGTTACAACATAACACGACTTATCAGGCCTAACACTGCCCAGTCTGCTTTAACCTATCTGGCCCCCTGTCTGTCTGATTCTGAAATCTCCTTAAGTGATTGCTACTTCTCTGCTCTGCTGCACTGCAGCCAGCTGATCACCCTTCTGCCTCGGGCCTTTATGCCCTCTATTCCTCCTTGCAATGTTCTCCCTCTATATCCGCATGGTCGCCCCCTCCCGCCTCCTCCATGTCTTACTCCCATCACCATGTCACCTGCTCCATGCTGCCTCCCGACCTTGTAATAACCTCTCCCAAGACTCCATCAACTAATACTTTGCTCATTTATCTTATCATTTGCCTCCCCTCCTCCCCAGTAAACTGTAAGCCCCACGAGAGCAGGGAAGGTCGTTTGCTTCGCACTTCATGACTAAATCCTGGACAAGCTCCCGGCACGCAATAGGCGCCCAATAAATATTTGACAAACGAAAGCACGGCGCCTGTACCCACTTGCATCAGGCTTTCCTTCCGTGCCACGCTGCTGCACGTTCCAGTCATGGACAACTTGGCAGAGTTTTCAGGGGAACACAAAAAGTGGACTTCCGCACCTGAGGCCAACAATGTCGGTGCAGGATTTTGGTGACCGCAGCTCTGCAGGGGCTGTACTGCGCAGATGCAGTTTCCCTCACCCTCGGAGACCACAAAGCCTCCTGGCCTGGCCCCACTGGCGTGAACCCCAATTCCTCTCAGGGAACTGCAGCGTCAGCAGTGTCTGCAAAGAAAACTGGCACGCAGAGACTGCTGGGAGTGTTCGGAGTCGGCCAGGATAGCAAGGCATGCCGGGAGAACGTGGCATGCGCGGGGCATGCTGGGAGCTTCGGAGTTCTGCTGGGATTGCAGGGCATGCCGGGAACGTGGTGTGCTGTTCCTGCTGGGACTGCCGGGTGGTGGTGAAGAGGTGGCTCAGGAGCGAAAACCAGCGGGCGACAGTCCCACAGAGGTCAGGCGGGCCTGGTGTCATGGGCTTGAGGGAGCCAGGAAAGGAGCGAGGAGGGCCGCTACAGGCCCTGCCGCCCGTCCCGCATCCTCCCCCCCACGAGGGAGAAAGCCCGCGCTTCCGCCTCAGGAGCGACAGCTCCGAAGGCTTTGGAGTTTTACAGAACATCTTACGGGTCCTTTCACCACCATTGGGAGGTGGTTTGTGTAGGGAAGGAGGCAGCAGGCCCCCTTGCCCGCACGCCGACAGCTCGGGCCTGTGTCTGTGAGAGACGTGCGGGGTGGCCAGGGGCGGGGCATGGAGGCGTCTGTGCGATGAGAGCTGCCCCGAGCCGTCCGAACGGGGACATTCGGGAGGTTCCAGTGTCGGGGCATCTTACTGTATCAGCGATTGACAGAATCGCCCTCTGAACACTACGGAAGCTAAATCTAGCCCTCGGGGATGTTTCCGCCTGATTCCAGCACTGCAGGGGAGAAAAAAGGCTGGGAGAGAGGGCGAAGGCTGGCCCGCTGCCCGCGGCAGCCCCTGCGGAGCCAGCGCGAGCCGCGACCTCCGGCCGCTGCTTTTCTGACCCAGGGCCCTCGCGGAGGCGGGAATAAAGGCCGCGCCAGATGGGCTGACAGTTGCGTGGACTTCGTGACTCCGGGGCCCGGGGGCTCACAGTTGGGGTCTCTGTGGGTTCTTCGAGTCCTCAAATGTAGAATCTGGTAGATGCCTGTGGTTTGTTGGTACCGCCACCAGGACAGAAGTGTGGTGGAGCTGTTCCCAGAACAAAGTGTTAACAGTCCTCCATATTTATTAATTAGGCTTTTGCCATGTTTTGAGCTTTATAATATTTTGTGTAACCTGGGGGGGGGGGAAGCTTAATCTGCAAGCTTTGCTAATTAGGAACCTAAAAAAATTCAAATGTGAATAATAAAGTAATAAAAGTAAACCAAATTCTTGCCTTTTCCTGAACAGATCAGTGGTGTTTTCATACTTTTCTCATCAGTCTTTGAAGATTAACTAAAGAAGGAGGGGGTGGGAACTGCTTATAGGAATTTCTAAGTAAGTCTGTTACAAGATATTTAAAGGAAAAGTGAGAAAGTAATTTTAGTGAGAAATGTGTTTTAGAAATGAAAGTAGCCTCACAAATCTTCGCCCATGTCTTTGACCTGTTTTCTTTAAAATACACACAATATTACTTCTGGACACAACCATAATCAGTTCTGTGCTGTAAATTTTATCGCATTCATTATTGATACCCTTTACTAAAATGCTTCAGAAAAGTGAACTTTAGACGAAATCGTGAAGTCAGTTGTGTTTGCCTTGGAAACATTCCTTTGTACCTCATATTTTTTTAACTTTCACAACAGTAAGCAGTCACATAGGAGAGGGAGTGAAAACGCAGCTAGAGAGGGAAGGAATATCTTTATCTTTAACAATATCAGAAATCATCCTGATTAGGTCATTAACACCTTGTGTGAATTCGTTAACCATTCTAAGAGTACTTCCACTTTTGAAAGAACCAAGTGTGTTCTAAAGATGAAAATTTTAAACAATGTGGTTCTTAAGTGAGGTAAAGGCATGGAGGCCGAAAGGGCATGGTCAGCATTCCACAAATGGCACCATAAAGGCTTTTGGTTACCGAGATCAGACTTAAGATTGGTCATACTCCAGATTCCTGGGCTGTCGTGTGATTACTTCCTGAAAATATGTTGATGTTAAAAAGTTTAAAATACTAGAATCTGTTTCATTCCCCTGGTGTATTTGTGCACTTTAGACAAGTTGAGCTTAAATCGGTTGTTTTACTTTTACATTCTAGTTTTTTTTTAAGTAATAGATAAAACAGACTTCAAAGGTATGCTCTGTAAGTATCAGCTGTAAAATGTGTCTCAAATAGAAGTGTTAAAGCCATATAATTAGTGGAAAAGGAAGCTAGATACCAATTTAGATATCTCAGTAAGCATTTTCTATTGTGTAAAATGACGAAAAATATATTCCTTAACCTTTAATTACTTTATAGAGATAACCTGAAACAGAAAATTTTGCTATATATTTTGGCTTTTAAAAAATTATTGTCATAGGAAAGCTTTTGTTTTCCTAAAACCAAAATCAAACTTAAGAACAGCCAGGACTTTAGAAGGAATTTGTTAAATAAAGACAATATGGTAGAAATGTACTAGGACCTAGAGCAGAGTAGGCATTTCAAAAAACAGTGCTTGGGTTTTTGTATTAATGAAACTCAAATCATTCTTTTCATGATATAAAACTGCAGGTCTGAAGTTCTAAATTATTTGGGGAGAGGGGTGACAGAAGTGTTCCGAAGTGTATTATGATGGTCGCATAATTGTGACTATAGTAAAAACCATTGAATTGTACACTTTAAAAGAATGAATTGTATGTTATGTGAATCATAGCTTAATAAAACACGTATCAAAATAATTCTAGATTATCATTAGAAAAATCTGAAAAAAGAAAATGTCAGTGGTATTTGCTGAGATTTGCTAATTTTTTTTATTATGTCAACACTTAAATTTTTGTGATGAGTTAATACTAAAATCCTATTGGTAAGATAGTCGACTGCCTTTTTATGGCTGTTTGTTTGTTTGTTTGTTTGTTTTTAAAGGCCTGATTGTTGAGACATCCAGTCAACAGGAAAATATGAATGATTCTAGGCAGCCGTCACTTTTTTTCATCACCCTTCCGGATTTACACAAACTCTGTGCTGTCAGGATAGTATTGAGCAATGGGATGGCAGATACCGAGGTTAGGAGTACACAAATGAAGATGTGCAGGTAAAAGAAACATTTTATAAATAATGCTTTCTATACTTCTTGAGACCTGTAAGAGCTGTTTCAGAAGTATCTCCTTTAAAGCATAAAACTCATTGACTTAATCTGTATATATAATTTCTAAATAAATTCAATTTTGTTCTGACCAGGTATATAAGATTGCATTTAGGGAAGGATTTAAAATACTTGAGATAGAATATCTCACTGTTGAGTTTTTATCTATTTGTGACTTCTTGAGTGATCTTTTTAATTTAAATTTTGTGTAGTCATTGATGAAATAAATCAGGTTCCCCAAAACTTAAAGATAGGCATTAACAAATATTTACTGAGTACCTGTTGTTTATGAGGCACTTTAACAGATATATAAACATTTTGGATTAATAAAATTTCTTAATTTTCACATCAATATAAGAATATTTCTGAAGAGTATTTTTCCAACAATTATCTTTAAATATCTGACCCAAGATAGTCTGAAAAACAGTTTTGTTGAACCCTAAAGTATGACTACTAAGGACTCAACATGCATTAGTCACTTAAATAGTTTGAGGCACTCAAATAAAGACTCTAAAAATACAGGGCAAGATTATATCTGTAACTGAAATATTTTGGAGAGATGCAAACACTTAGAAGATAGCTAGGAGCCAGAAATAAGAAAGACACTCCTGGGATGTCCTCCATTTTGTGCTTATTCACAAAACTTTCCTTTTCTCTGCTATATATTTTCCCACCTAAGTGCATCCAGGAACCTCTATGCTTCCTGCTTAGGTATAATTTGATACTTACTGAGCATTTACCTGTGATCCTTTGTGAAATAAATAGGTAGAAAACTGTATGCGAGATTTTCTGCCGTTTGCCCTCAAATTGAATGGGGCCATCCATGCCCACAGAGTGGGATGTTTTGACTCATTGTCCCAGTAATTGGCACAGAGGCTGGAACAGAGAGAGCAGAGAACTGGCAATGTCAGACAAAGGCAGGTCTTGCAAAAGCAAGCACCTGCTACACCAGGGTTCTGACAAAGATAGGGCCACCGGAAACAGGTAATCTCACCTCACTTTTTTGAGGTCACACACACACACACACATACACACACACACACACGGTTTTTTTAGATTTGTTTCCTTGATGATTAGTAACTGAAAATTTTTATATTTCCAACTTTGTTATCTTCTGTGTTTTTCCCACCTTTTCCTCGACCTTTAACATAAAATTATTGATGGTAATTTGAATTGTGATGATTTTTGTTTTAGTTCTTTTAGCTCTTGAGTACTAAATTAAAATCACTACTCATTCTGGCTTGGAAAAAATTCATTTTTGAAAGAAAAAACCTAGTCATTAGTTCTAACATTGAAGCTGGTGATAACTCCACTGTAGTTGAACATTAGGCTGTTGCCTCCAATTCCCCCTGACCACCACTTAAAAAAAAAAAAAAAAAAAAGAAAAAGAAAATGGAAGAAACAGGAGTTAAAAGATCTGGGTTCTTCCATGACTTCTATAAGGAGAACAGAAATGGAGTTTTAATAGAGGAATTTAGGTTCACAGATGAAAGAGGTTAGGAAACTTAGATGCAAGGACAAGTTTTCATATAAATATCAGTATCTAAAACTTAATAATTCTATTCATTCATACCTTGCCTGAGTGTCTACAGTGTTCAAAGTACCATGCTAAGTATGGGGAGAGATACAGAAATCTATAACACAGTCTTTGCCTGGGAGAAACTTAAACTTTTGATTGGAACTAAGAGATTTTTAAATGTCCCAATAAAGTAAAAACAAAGTAGGCAAATCCACTTAAAATTAATACATTTCATCTTCACAGACAATTGCTGTTTTTGCACCAAGATATCCTTACATCACCTGTGCCTGGAATATTTAACCAAATTTGGGTGGTAATGGCGGTTAGTATTTTAACATTTTATAAAGTATTACTAATTATTTGGGACAGTATTGATAAACAGTAATTCAGGTATTAATTATAGCTCAAATTGAAGATGGTTTACGAAGACAGATTACACTGTGTTGTAGTGCGATTGAACCATTAACAGACTTTAACTTTGATATGCTTGATACTTAAAATCCATTTTTGTAGTTTTAATTTCTTATTAATTTTCTCTATCGTAAATGTTAAGATAAAGGCTACTAGTAAATAAATGTTACAGCATTGCATTTTAAGATGCAAGGATTAATTCTTTTCTCATATTTTATTCTTAAGATTTACACTTAATGTAAAGGAAGAAGTTTCTCATTCCAGCAAATCTCCAATTGTTTTTAAAGAACATAGATCAATTTTTTTTTAACCTGGAAATTTTATTTAAAAAAATTTTTACACTAGTGAAATTAGAACAAGAAACATGTTTTCCAGTGCTGTAACTGAGAATGATAATGAATTGTCAAAAATCTTCATAAAAATACTATCCTGAGATTTTTTTCTTTTCTTTCTTTTTTTTTCTTTTTTCTTTTTCTTTTTTTCCTTTTTTTTTTTCTTTTTGTCAAAAAGCTTTCTGAAAAACCTCCTACTCTGAGATTTTAATACCCTGGAATCCAGTAAAATCAGTATTTATGAACAGTGCTGATAAGCCTTCAAAATCTTCAGGTCTTTTATTTTTCTTCTAGGTTATATGGTTACCTGTCCAACTTTTTTTTCTTATCCTTAATATAGTTTCTAAGAAAGACAAGCTGTTGGTGAACAAGTAGATACTCATACCTCTTTTTTGTGTTCTTTTCTACCTGAAAAATTTGTAGAACAAGAAGGAGATTGTTTTAGAGTCCTAGAAATTCAAGCATCCTAATCTTAGCAAGAACAATAAGAGGAGAATAGTCATCTAAAAATATGTTTTGGTTGTTTACAAAGATATTACCTGCTGTAAGAAAATTACAAAAATATTTAAAGTAGGAAATTGGGATTATTATAAATACTGTTTGAACTTGCCTTTCATTTCACCTTTAACAGTCTGTCCTGGATATTTTTCTGTGTCAGTACATGTACTTCCTTGTTTTAAAGGCTGTGAAATATTTCATTGTATGGATATAAAATAATTTAATTATCACTGTCTGATGCATATCTGATTTTCTTATTTTGTGCTATTACATTTGTAAAAGCACAATTTCATTTATGTGGTAGTTTGTGTGGATTAAATTCGTAGAAGTGGTATTGCAGCACATTCTAACTATAGATACTGCGAAATTGCTCTTTGAAAAGCTGTACTAGGTTACATTTTAACAAATAGTGTATGAAAGAACATATATTTCCACATTCTCACACTGGATATTCACAGTCTTTACATATCTGCCAATCCTTTAGGTTGAAAATGGTGTCTTTTATTTCTTTCATTGGTGAGTTGGAGCATCTTGGCCTTTTGAATTTTCTTTTGATCTTCCACTTATGTCCATTTTCCTTCTTTATGAACTTATTGTATATTAAGAAAGGTGTTAAAGGTGTTAAATATTTATTAAATGAAAGTTATTAGTCTCTTCCTTCATATGGCTTTTCAATTCAGAAAGGCTTTCCTCACTGTGAGGATATACCCACAGATTCTATGTCAGGGAGAGAATAATCATCACTTGCTTCTCCAAGCCTTAGAAGCTGTTAGGATTATAGCCTGATTCTGTGCCCTCTGCTGTATGATTAACATCTTTTAGGTATTGATTTATTTAATATATTCATGTTAAGTAATTTTTATAAATGTGGATTTTTGTTATAGATACCATTTTATAAAGCTGGAAAACTTAGTGCATATATTGAAAAACATGAAGCTAAGGTAAGTTTTTTAAAAGATAATAATTCCAGATGCTGTTTATATTGATTTTTGTATTCAGCTTTTGTCAGCAAACAGAAATTGGAGCATCTTTCTCATAAGTTGTTGCTACGCATGCGAAAGAACCCAACAATTTTTGCCCAAGCAGTTATTTTGTGCACATTTAGCGAAGACAAAGGAGAAGAGGCTTAATTTTGGGGGGTACTTTCTTACAGTAATTTTACATACCATAGGGTTATTTACCTTCCAAGAGGTGAATATTTTCATTTTTACAAATGAAGAAAATAAAACCCAGAGAGATAAAAATATTGTCTGTAACAATATAGTATAGGAGCAAAACAGTATAGGTTCTGTTCTACATGGTGATGAGTTTCTGGATCTTCACAAGGAAAATATGAGTACCTGAGTTGAGCACCTCTAGTGTCTCTGTTACTTAGGCCATGGAGACTTGGCTCTGCATGTTTCTCTGAGGCAACGCATCCTTTGTTATTCCAAAGGATTGATGCTCAGTCTTTCTTTTCAGGGATACTCCTACATAATAGTCACCATAGTCAGCAGCTATGTACTGAACATTTATAATATGCTGTCTAGGCATCACTGCTGGCCTCTATTCCTAGATCTAGTGGGGTTTGGGCTAATGAGGTTTCTGGTCATCTCCAACAATACCCAGAGGTGCTTTTTCAGTTTCCTGAGAAATCTCTTAATAACCCGAAAGCTGGTTTCAGCCGTTAGTCACAATCTTTGGGACAGCTAAGAACAATGTATAACAGTGTATAACAATGTATGAACTATGAGAACCCAGTTTACAGTATATCATTCACCTAGAACTAGAAACTAGGTCTCCTAGAAATACCTACAAAATTATGTTCTTTATTGTGAAAAGTGTTTCCTGGTTTAGTGGAGACCCTTGTACTGTCTTACTGGTTGGCTCTTGGAAAATTTAATCTTCTTGTTAATATATTGACTTAAATGTCAAAATTGTATTGTTTTTTTGACAAATGTGTTACAAAAAATAGATATAATTTTGAAGTTGAATTCTAAAAATCAAAATGTCTTTTAAGCATAAAAATAAATAGCATTTCAGTATCAAGTTAATCAAAGTTTATGCCAAGTACCATCATTTTAATATCTCTTAAAATTATAAGAAAAAAAGAAAAATTAAGAAACATATATCCCATAGTACTTATACACTAACAAAAACACAATTTGTGATCTATTTACTTCCAGTCTTTTAATTTACACCTTTGACTTTATCATGGCAAGTTATCTCATGTCCAAAATATTTAATATCTTTTTGTTTATGCTCTTATACTTTTTGCACTTACCCAGTTCCTCATTTTTATAAGTAAACTTGCTTTGTACCCTCACTAGTCTTCCAGATCTCAAATGTCATATTGTTCATGAGCTTTCTTCCAGCCTGACTTTCTTCCCTTAAGGAGCCTTCACGATGATGCTCAGTCTTTCTTTTCAGGGATACTTCCTACATAATAGCCACCATAGTCAGCAGATATGTACTGAACATTTATAATATGCTGAGCATTCTCTTGATTCTGGAGTTAAAGCTGTGAACCAGATAAACTCCCTGTCCTCAGGAATCTTATACTAGGAAAAAATTTTCTCAAGTTTTTGGAGTCTTTGTGTAGAATTTTTATTATTTCTTCTATAAGTGTTTGGTAAAATTTACCCATAAAGTTATCTGGGCCTGAAGTTTTCCTTAACGTAAGATTTTTATCTAAAATTTCAATTTCTTTAATAGATAAAGTTATCTTTTTCAAAGAAATGGCCATTTCATCTAAGTTGTCTAATTTATTGGCATAAAGTTACCTGTAATAGTCCCTTATTTTCCTTTGCTATAGAATCTGTAGTAATGTTGCTTCTCTCATTTCAGATATTGGTCATGTGTGTCTTTTTTTTCTCTCTCTCTGATGAGTCCTGCTAGAAGCTTAACAATCTTATTGATCTCAAAGAAAAAGCTTTTGATTTCCTTGATTTTCTCTGTTGTTTTACTGTTTTGTATTTCCTTGATTTTCATTTTTGTTTTTATTATTTCCTTCCATATGCTTATTTGGGATTTAGGTTACTTTCTTTCTAGTTTCTTAAGGTGGAAGCTGGGGTCATTGATTTGAGAACTTTCTTCTTTCCCAATATAGATGTTTTTAGTGCTATAAATTTCCTCCCAAGCCTATGTTTTGTTTTGGTTTTCTTCAGCTTAAAATACTTTCAAATTCCCCTTCGATTTTTGCTGTAATCTGTGGGTTAGAAGTGTGTTATGTTGTTTCCACATATGTGAGGATTTTCCAGGGGCCTTTCTGTTACTGCTTTCTAATTTAATTGTGGCTAGAGAACATGTTTTGTATAACTTAAATCTTTTAAAATTTATTGAGGCTTGTTTTGTGGCCTAGAATATGATCTATCTTAGTAAATGTTTCTTGTCTGCTTGAGAAGAATGTGCATTCTGCTACCGTTTTGTCAAGAAGTCTACAAATGTTACTTGGGTCACATTGGTTGGTGGTGGTGTTAAGCTACTATATTCTCAGTTTATCTTGTTTACCTATTGTATCAATTATTGAGGAAATCTGGTACAGAATTTTCCCCCAATTTTAGCTGAAGCGATCAGTGATGCCATCTTTTTTCTGGAAGGCATACAGGTTACCAGTCATGTTTATGACCCCTGTTAATGAGTTATAGAATTGCCCCCGACTTCCTCCTTGCGTACCAAGGCTGAGTGTGGACTTTGATATCCTACTGTGTCTGGTTACTACCTCGGGCCAAGAGGAAAGTAAGTACAGAATCAAGGCGAAAGCCACTTGGCTTTCTAAGGTAGATCTCGAGAGATTATGGAATTTATTCAGCTGCTTGTGTTGGGGCATGTTTGAGGTCCACATTGTAGGCTGGCTTCATCCTGCTGCTTAAGAGCTCTGTCGATAGTAGCCTTAATTAAATATCTGTGAGACAAATTGAACAGATTTGATCTGTCCCCTGCCAACAGATTAATTACTTGCATCCTGGAAAAATTTACCATAAGCCAGAATGGTATAAAAATCAGGCTCTTCCAGGACCCCCCATCCTGCACTACAGCCCAGAAACCTTCTTCAGTCAGCATGCTGGGGTAATCATAGGTTCCCGTCTCTTAGGGATTGCTCTCCTTTGTTACTTAATGTCCAGTGTCTTGTGAACCATCGTTTCATGTAACTCGCCCCGTCTTTCAGTTGTTTCAAGTGGGAGAATAAATCTGCATCTTATCACTCTCATTGGTCAGAAGCAAAAATCCTAATTTTACAAATTCCCTACAAGTAGTTTGCTGGTTGCATGTATTCCCATGTAAGTATTTCCATTGTTTTCTGACATTGAACTAGAGAAAACAATAATGAAAAGTATTACAATATAGTTCTGGTCTGGTTTCCTCTGTGTAGATCAGAATACAAAGTAAAGTTTAAGGTTCTGGCACAGGGGCTCAAACAGTTTAGGTTTATTGGCCAGGAGGAGCAGGAGGAATTTGGCTGCATGACCGTAGTCATGGTTTCACAGTGACTGTATTTTAACACTTCTTTAGTTTTGGAACCAGATAGGGTTAGCTGTATTGATGATGGAAACTTATATGTAGAATAGCCCCATTTGTTGAGTGGTGATCTGACCATACAGACATTTTCTGTGAGTTTATAGGGCCATACTGATTACTGTAAATTTGCCCATATTTTGTCCCTTAATATTTTTAGGTGGAGGCACCACAAAGAGTAATTCCTGTGATTCTTCAAAACTGCCTTTTATATTCACTCACAGCTAGACTCGCTCCAGCCTGGAATAAAACTGGCCATCTCTTGGTTCAAGGTGACTCTCTCTTTCAGTTATTGTGGCTTTCTGAACTAGATTATTTCTATTAATGCACATCCGTTTTTAATTTCAAGATGTTATTTTTAGGGGATAGTTTTTAAAGCACAGCCCCAATCAAACCTTCTCAAGTCCAGAACAACATAAGTGTCGTCTCCTTACTTTGGGATGATATCCAGAGACCTGCTGATGTTTTTTTAAAGAAAATTTGTTTATTATGTAATACTTGACATTTAGAAATGAATATGTTATGGAGCATTATAATAAAACAAACACAAATCACCAATATTTTTGGAATCAAAAGGCTATTCTGAGTTTTGTTTTGAGGTCTGACCATTTTCTAATTATACCAGGAAGTAAATAATTGAAAGAATGATTGGGTATTTCTGTCTTTTTAATTGGCGAGAGACTTTTCGAGTGATTATATTTTTTCTCTGAGCTATCTTCAGATATTCCTTTGTGTAAAACCTCATTTAAAGCATTTTCCTTAACTGATAATTTCACAGAAAAGGTTATATTTATTAAGTATAATGTATGAGTTATAATAATATCCCATGTCCTATCAATTTTTTAAGGAAGAGAGTTTCTTTCTGAGATGGGAAAGCAAAGTGCTGTTGGTAAGTAAAAATGTGTAAGTCAATAGATAAAACATTAGTATAATCAACAGTTGTTTAAAAAACCGTTACACATTGTTGGATTATTATAATCTTGATAAGGTTATATCAGAATTTAATTATTTTTTAAGTATTTATTTAATTATTATAATCACAGTTTCACCACAGAGATTATATCTGGTTCAAAATATATATTCTACCCGTATGAGAAAAATTCATTTCTGTTAATTGTAATAAAAGCTCTATTTTTTTGTTTTTCCACTTAAAGAAAATTTTGACTATGAAGGAGTTTAATTCTTTAGTCATTTATAATGTGTAGTTTATACACATTTATAATGTATAGTTTATCATCAAAAATTCTTTAGTACTATTGTAAGTAAAAGCTTTATTTCTTATGAGAACATCATTCTTTTTCTCCTTAAAAAACCTAAAGCAACACAGATGATCTAAAATACACAGTTTATGATGTGATTTGATTTGTCTTTCAGTGTTGTGCATGACTGTGTTGCAGGTGAAGTTCTTAACGCAGTAGTTCAGAGATAGCAGATAGGTGGGAATCCTAAACACAAGTACACGTCACTAGTCATGGCGGCTTGTCCCACCACCAGGGCATAGCCTTAAATTCCAGGCTAGCCTCTGTGACCCACGACTCTTCGACCTGAATTGCCCTCTTTGCACTGTCTTACGTGTAGTTGGATGGTGGCAGTCACTGTAACTTAGCTCTGAATGAATGACTTCATTACCTAAATTAGCTTTGTCCAGACACTGTCAGGAGACTACAGCTGTCAGAGACTATAGATGACAGTTGAGAGCAAAATTCCTCACTTCTGTGTTATGTATTTTTTTCTTTTCATTTCACTGTATGTATATGCTACAGCAAAACCGAGAAATTGAAAGTGTATAGCTCATTGGATTTTCACAAACTAAACATATCCTTAAAACCAGTTCTCAGATGAAGACACAACATTACCAATGCCTGAAGAGCCCCTTCCTGCTTTCTTCCAGGTATTATCCCTTCTTCAGGGTCTTCAGGATCCAGAGTATGTCTGCAAGTATATTTGAGGGCATTGTTAGTGACTGCCTAAGTCAGAATCATGGCATGGTACCTCTCCTGAGTTAAGAAGATGGTCTCCATTTTTCACATGTAGCAGATGTCAGGCTTATAAAAGAAACTTGCTGAGTTTTCCTCTCAACTGTAGGATGTCTCTTTTTTCTTGTTGTAACCCTGTCCTATGACATTCCTCCCAAAACACACACTTACATATCCATGTCATTTCATGCCTTTGTCTTTTAGATGTCTCATCTGAAGGCTGTCAGATATTATATGGTGATTGAATTTGACCATGTGTGGAAAAAATATCCATTCTTAACTGAGTTTCGAATTTGAATAAATTAATTCTTTTGTTACTAAAATGCTTAATTTGATAGGATCGAGTAATAATTAATTATTGTATTTTCAGTATTAAACATCAATGTAACAGAAACGCAAGTTTGTCTAAGTATAGAAGCTTATACGATCAGACTGCCACCACCTGAGGTACCACATATTTTGATTTCTGTAATTAACTTTACTGTATTTACTGTAATGTATTTATTATTATTACAAACATGCTAGTAGGTTTTAATTTTTAACAAGAAGAGTGATAAGATTTTTTTATTTTCAAAATCCATATTAAATTATTGGCACGTTCATATTGTTCTGAACCTATTTACCCAGAGAAAATATTCTAACACAGATTTCACACATATCTAATCATATTATCCTCTTCCTCAAAAATCTTTTTAAGTGGCATTCAATACTCTCCACAACCCTTTCCTACCTCAGCACCCACTTCTTGCCTCTTCTTTCACTTGTAAATATTAAAGCACAATCTCAGCCCATTGGCATTCTGGTTGGATTTTTTTTTTTTTTTTTTGCATCTGCTTTTTATGTTTAACACTTTCTGTCTATGTAGTAGAAGGATTTATATCTTCTATTGTGCTAATTCTCATAGCAGCCAGCATAGAACCTTACACTTCAATGATAACTCAATAAGTGTTATTTTTCTTCTCCTATGCCAGTGGTTCTCAACAGAGTCGGGTAAGGGAAGATGGGTGCTTTTTCTCCCCATGAGACATTTTGTATTGTCTGGAGAAAATGTTGGTTAGCACAGAGGGGGAGGGGTGTGTTGCTGCTGGCATTGAGTGAATAGAGGCCGGGGATGCGGCTGCATACACTAGACTCCCAGGACACCACCCTAGCCCCATCCCCACCCCAACAAAGAGTCATCCCGCCCAGAGTGTTAACAGCCTCTAGACTGAGAAAGTCCAGGCATAGGACAGATGACTCTGCCTTTGCTTGGAGCACCCCTGACTGGCCATTCATCCTGTCATCTTTAAAGAGCCAGCTCCAATGCTACTCCATTCATTTTTCTCTTAACTTTAATTTTTTGATGACATGTTATGTTGAAGCCATAGACGAATCAAAGATGAATCAGATCTACTTTCTAGCCAGTAGGGAAGCTGAGCTGCTTGTAGATAACTGGAGCGGGTGGCATGACGTGAAAACCTCATCCTGATGAGGTACCTGCCTCCCCAGGGCTCCAAACCCAGTGCAGTGCCCAACCGCTTTTAAACCTTCACGCTCCCCTGCACCATGCTCACATACTTACCAGTATTTTTAGAGTTAGACACCTCGTTTTTATATCCCCAGTTTACATGACGCTTCTTAAAGACTAATTAATGTACCTTACTGCCCTTTGATTTTTTTACAGGTAGTTCTGTTTTACATAACTGAGCTTAGAACCAATTAGAGATTAAGAAGAGTAAGACATATGGAGATCAGAATGCCACCGTTATTAATAGGATGAAAATATAATCTATCACCCAGAATGGACACTTTTGAGCGGGAAAGGGACACTAACTTAATGGAACACTGGTCTAGCATGTATGAACCAAGATATGTTAAAAATAAAATCAGATCAATTAAAATCATTGAGTCTATTGTACATAAAAAATGTTCGTGAACCAGGAGTCTTCAAACCAATAGTGCAGTGAAGCTTAGAGTTGTGTTGTTGTTACAGGTTTGTTTTGTTTATATAGGGAAATGCAGAAGCGATTTAGCTTTATAATGATTGGTTATAGCAATGGGGTTTTCCAAATGACAGAGGATTGATTAAAAGTGATTATCTTATACCATTTTGGAAAACAGCTTGTTTACTTATGATTTCATAGAGGCATTTATAAAAAATAATCTAAATTTTGCTTGCATTGCAAAATAAGCTAGATTAGGCTTCACTTACATGGTTTAACTGGTTTTGTGTGCTTAAAGAATTTTCAAATTTGATCTCCATTTTGTTTATTTTAATAGATACGTAGTCACACTATTTATTACAGAAAAAGATAAACAGCTGTTGGAGAATGTGGCTATCTGAACCCTAGAATCAGGTAGATTGACCCACATATGACTGTAATGGAACCCACAGGCTCCTTCCAAGAGATCAGGGACCATTCCCAGTGTGGCAGAGAAAATGCAGAATACCATTTTTTGCCAGCAGGCTCCCAAGAGAAAGAGGAGGGTTTGTCCCAATTTTACCAATGAGATAAGTCACCTCGTCTGTCCTAGGGAGGAATGAATGAGAGCACAGCAGCATCATGACATTAGAGCTTTTTGCAACATGGACACAAACACCAGGAATGAGGAAGATGCACTTCTCTTTTCTACTCACCATGATGCACTGAATACGTACTCGTTCAGTTCACTGAAATTGATTCCCTAAGTTACAGATTGTCATCAGCGCCTCTAAACCTCACTTTACTTAACATTTTTGCTATGACATTTTTCACATCCATTGTGACTGCTATAAAAATTAGTCGATGCGCGTCTATGAAACTACAAAATAGGAGTCTTCATTTGGAAGATAAGGAAAGTATGAAATACTTCATACACTGCATGGAGGAGAAACAGGGTGAGCCGAAGCAGTGAGTGCGTTACGTCAGTGGCCATTCATGATCTCACGTAACCTAAGACTTGAAAATTACTTTATAATTGTGCGTGTGCAACAAAAACTGTGTTTTTTAATGTTTCTTTTTGTTTGCCAAGTTCCCTTGATTTATGCATCAAAATCTTATTTCTATTAAAAGCTAAGAGAATTTGATATTTCTCAGAGTATCATAAAGGATTTTGATACTCACAAGAATGCTGTCATTGAGGGACATTCAATTTTAAACAACTGGTGCTACGTTTTGCCAAGGTGAGATTTCAATGTGTAGTGTCTAGGGGAGGTCCAAAGTATACTAGTTTTCTCTTACGTTCCTTCAACATGGATTTGTGCAAAACTGCAAACCATTTTTGTGAATTTTTGAAACTGAATTGCAGCTTACAAAAGGATCGAAACAATATTGTCATAGAAGCCGTCAATTTCCTTTATCAGATTACTAAAATAACTTTATTTACATTTATATTTTTATTAGATCTAGTTTTTAAAAAGTAAAATTTCTGGATATCTTATGAAATTACAGCTAAATATAATATTCTCAGTAAAACCTTGTAAACTTTTAGATTTAATTAATGAATCATCATTTGATATGAGCTAAGTTTTAAGTAGGTGCTATCTTCAGGGGAAAATGGCTTATTATTAATAGAAGTAGGACTATTGGGATGAAATTTTAACTTGCTTTACAAAAAAGAACTTTAACTAGTAAGCATGCACACAATAATTTAATCATTGAAGCAGGAAAGAGGTAGTTGGGAAACATAGATTTGACTCTGAATCATTCAACTCAAACTTTTCCCTAGTTTAGCAATTACCAGGCATCCTTCTGTGTAGTAACATTTTATTAGTCATTATTTTATGTTTGTAACTGGCATATTGTTTGCATCAATTCAGTTTAGTTTTCATAACAATTCTGGTGCTTAAAATTTAATACAAATGTATTTGGAACTAGGAGCAAATGATTATTTTATTATGTGTAGATAGTTGCTGAATCTTTTTGACTACTTTCTAAATCACAGAGTTAAACTATGTCTAAGCATCTGCTCACAATATTTTACCACTCTTCTTTTTCATAGTATGAAAATGGGTAAGATACTAAGTATTCTTCATACGGCACCCCCTGACTGCCCTTTTCGCTCATATGGAGATTTCCAGATGCACTGGGACAACCTGGTAAGAAAGAGAAACATATTCTGTTAGAAGTTATTTGATTTTGTTTCATATAATTTAACCTAAGTTTAGCTTTTCCTCAAGAGAATTTTAACTTTGTTCTTAATTTTTAGTATGGCTATAAACTTCCAGAAGATTGTGGAAATATTAAAATATACTGCAGCATCTACTTCAAAATGATAGAAGGACGGAGCTTTACATATCCTTTACGCACCGTTTGCGGCAGGCACGCTCTGCCTACCTTCTGATCAGTTTTTCTCTTGACCCTGATGTTGCCATGTTGGATCCTCTCTGTGTCTAAATGAAACTACTTTCCTTTCTACTTCTTTTTACCTGTGTGTTTTTGTTTCCCTTAGAATTTTCCTGTTTTTATTTGAGGGTAAGTCTAATAGTGATATTCCGCTCCTTAACACTACTGTAACAACTTAGATGGCCAAAAAAACAAAAAAACAAAAACCTGTACAATAAATGAGAAAAAAAGTTCGTGATTCCTAGAAGGGAGAAAATAATCTTAGGACTCTCCTTAGCCAAGGGCTCCCTCCAGTGGCACTTAGGGAAGAAGTAAAAGAATTTGTTGTTTAACAAAGATTTTTCTTTTTAGAAGGTTATTTTATTTTATAGGCAACATTTTGAGGATTTGGCTTGCACCTAATGCACCCCATTGATTTAAGAAAATATCTTAAGGTTATTTTTAAAATCTACACATGAAAAGAGCACAGATGCTCAGGCGAAACTCTTCGGTCTTCCTGCCGTTTTCACCTTTCCTGTCTCTCTCATGACCAGCTGGAGTTTCCACATAGTAGTCCGCGTTTCCTAACCCAGACCTTAATATGAAACCGAAGTTGACAGATATCAGTTATTCCCTTTCATTAGATGTCTAGTCATTATTCCCAATCTTCAGAATATTTTTCATCAAAAAGTAATGACTTTCTTCAAAGAACTGTTTTTGGAGTGTAAATAAAAGCTATATGTATTATTTCTCTATACTGAGTTTTTACTGCTTTCTGGAGGTGCAAAGTCTCTATTTACTACACACATTTTTTAATAAACTATAAAGGTCATAGCATCTTTCTTAAAAATAATTTTGGGGATGCCCGAATTTGTCTGTTTATATAGAAAGCAGTATAATAGGGAAACAATGAGTCCTCTTGGTTGCGTGTATTAAACTAGAATCATGATCCCTGTGGGAAAACGTGCTCTTTAGCTTTGCAGTATAATCTCGGAGTGATTCGGTTTGGGATAAATAAGCAACAAATCAAACAGGATTTAGTTATGTGTGCCTTTTTAACAGTTATGTCATAGTGCTTGTTCCTTTCACAAAGATTGCTGACTCTTGAGTACAAAAGTGCTCCATTGTCCTTTAACGCCACTCACATACCCTCTCAGCTGCATCAGAAGCCAGCCCATACAGTTCTTTCCAAGGGTAGATTTGGAAGGCGTGTTGAAAAGTTTTCTTTCAGATTTAAAATCTAAACTGCCCCACGTATGTGGATTTCCCATAAAAATGACAACGAAACCCTGCTACTACACTCAAGAGCTGACTAAACCACGTGTACAGGTAAGAGACTTGTGTCCAAAGTGCTTTTGTAGTAATTGTTACTAGTCTGTTTCTTCTAATTTAATGTGTGCTCCCGGAGGCTAGAGATCATGTTCGTCGTCTTATCCCAAGTGCCTGGTACATAATAGGTGTTCGTTAAATATCTTTTCAGTGAAAGATAGTTTAGAAACATCACCTCATATAAATCCAGATTGACTGAACTTCTGCCACTTCGTTTGAGCCTCATTGATTGAAAAAGGCTTTGAATAGTTCCATTTATAGACATTATTAACTCAGTAACATTTTTATTGTAAGACGATGTGCTAAGTGAAATCTTATTTATGAAAAACAAGTAACAATTAAGCAATACTGATAAAGAAAATAAGACATCCTATCTTCACACTCAAATAAGATTTCTTTGTCAAAAGAAAATGATTTAAAAGAAAATTTTTGAAGAACAAATCTAAGGAAATTTAAAATGTAAAATTTTCAACAATATTATAGCTTTGAAATGACAGATAATTGTGTTTTAATCAAAGTCAAAAGTTTGAACAATTCGTACAGTTTGAGATACAATCGAATTAAGAGACTGTCTCTGCGTCCGCTCGCTCTCCTGTCTTTGACGTATCAGTGTCTGGTGTTGGTTGTCGTTTCCACTGCTCCAGCCATGTCAGCTTTCACATGGTGTTGACTAGCCGTGGCTCAAACACTGTGCCTCCTGGCACTCTTTTAGCTTTCGCTGCCGTGCTAATTGTTTCACTCTCTGCAATCCCCAGCTATAACCCACCAGAGCCAGCGTGATAGACCGTGTTCATCTCCTCAGGCCAGGCCATGTCATCTGCCACTAGTCACGGTGTAGATTTGGTATTCTTGGGTGGGGCACCAGCACCATGTATATGTTTCGTAAAAATACGAAAGCCTCGATGTCAGAGACTACGGGCAAGGCCATTTCTTTAGAAGGGAGTGCAGGTGAACGAATCCCAACTATATCTTTATGGTAATGAATCTTAAAATTTTGCCCAGAAATATCATTTTTAAACGTTTAATTGCTGGCCAAGTCCAAGCCTGAGGAATTTAGAAGATGTGTCATTACATCATGCATTTTTATCGAACATATTTATTGACTACTAAATATTTCCAGCCTATGTCTATTTCAGAAATAGTGAATCCAGACAAGTACTTGTGAAAATTTGCTCCTTAAATCTAAAATAACACTTAGAGATTCTTGTCTTTACATTGCTCCTGACAGTTGGAACCCTGACAGTAAGAATTTCTTCCACTCAGTTTTATCGAGTGTCTTCTCTGTGCCAGCTGCTTTTATGTGTATTAACTCATTTAATCATCAAAATAAACTCTTGAAACAAAGAATTGTTTTCTCAATTTTGCAGAAGAAGATCCAAATAATTGAACTGTGGCCACACTGTTAAATACATTGCAGAACGAGGACTGAAACCCAGAGTCAGACTCTTAGTCTGAAGCTGGAAAAAAGCGTAGGTGTGTGGTTGAGACCCCAGACTCCAGCGACAGGCTGTCTGGATTGGAACCCTTTCCTGCTTGTGTAATCGTGGGCAGGGTGTTCGAGCTCCCTGTGCCTTGGTTATTCCAGTTGTTAATGGAGTGGGGTAGTGGGGGTAACAATGGCACTTGTCACCAATTAGGCTCTCTGAGGACTGACTCTGAAATGGAGTCAAGTGCATGTGGTATTGGGGAGTGCCCTTAGAATTAATACCTGCAGAGGGGAAGGAAGGAAAAGAGATCGGGTGAAGGGAGAAGTTAAACGCAAAGCAGGTGCCAGATAGCCTTGGCCGACCTTCTAAGGATTTCCGAGGCTAAAACACCCCTTCATGGTGCGTCTGCATCGGCTGAAGTAGCCAGGCCTTATACCCGCTCTTCCGTCTGTCATTAGATTTGGGCCACCCTGAGACAGGCGTGTCCTGGGACGAAGGATGTCTTCAACTGAGGGAGTCCTTGTAGGGGACAATGCGAAAGGTGCCTCAGGTGTCTGCTGCCAGCACTCTGGGCACTGGGCAGCAGCCCTTCCTTGAAGGGGATCGGGCAGCATGCCACCATGTCCTTCATGGGGATTTTATTTGTGTAAGGAGACAGGCCCTACGCTTAGCACTCAGTAACTGTCGGTTCCCATGGTCGCCACACCATGTGAGCTCTCAGATGCATGCAGTATTAAAAACCCTAAGTTTAAAAAGTGAAAAACAAATTGACAAGCTTGCTTGATAAAAACTCAGCTTACTTAAAAAAAATTAGCAGATGAACTTAGCCAAATTAGTTTTTTTTTTTAGGGAAGTTCTCAAAGACTTAAATTAGTATAATTAGTATAATGAACTCATGCCTATCGTCTAGTTCCTCCTTGACATATTTTTGAGTGGAGGTAATGAGTATTTTAAACAAATCCCAGATATTTCATCTGTAAAGACTTTAGTATGTGTTTCTGCCTTAGAGCTTTTTAAAAATGTATTTAACAATAATTACTTGATATCTGATACCATATCATACCCAAATTCCCCATTGTTTGAGAGATTTTTTGTAGAGGTTTTGTGTAAATCAGAATCCAAGCAAGGGCCACTTCATTTTGTTGGTGGTTGTACCTCTTGAGTCTCTTTTATTCTACAACATTCCAAACCCACATCCCTTTATTTATGTCAGTTATTTGCTGGGAAAATTGGATCATTCGCCCTGGAAAATGTCCTATATTACAGATTTGATTGATTGCTTCTTCATATCATGTCATTTAAAGTTAATATATTCTTCTAAACCCCATATTTCCTACAAACCTGTGGTGAGATCAAGTTTAATTGAATTCTGGTTTAATTTTCATAAAGAAACACTCGGGTTATGCAACATACAGGACCAGATTGTAATAGATAAAACATATCCGATTGGTCATTTTGGTCAATCCTCAAGTTTCATTTAATCATTACCTTAATTCTAGTCCTCCATTAGATATCCATTCAGATCTAAATATAGGTTTCCCTCTATAAGTTTGTGTTAATGTACAAAGTTATATAAATTGTATATAAAGTTCTAGAAATTAAAAATCAACTAAGCCACATTTGCCAGTAACACCTGGCAGAATAATGGTAATAATGTGGTAAGGCATGTTTTTTGTTGTTGGGTTATGACTTCACAAAACTTTAATTCATTGGCCATTTAGGTATTTTAAGTTCTGTAAATTATTTATGATCTCATCTGCTGTTTACCAGGGCTCTTTTTGTAGTCTTATAAATTTGAATATAACCATAGAGGTTCCTCCTTTGGGCTATTTACTGTATTTTAGAAATTGAAAGAATGAGTAAATAATACATCGATAGGCTAGGGGCCAGAGCAGGCTCCTGGAGATTATTTCCATCAGGTATAGGATAATGAAGGTGAAACAGGGTATGAATATAAGCATATTTGGGGTACATATTCTAGATAAGTTTTATGTCATAATACAAGTAATCTATTATATAAATCTGCATAGAATGAGGTGGGGTTTTCTTTTTTGGTATCTCAAGTAGTAGGTATGTTGTTTAAAAGTTATTATGATTTATGAAACCCCAGAGTCCAAAAAGATGGCTGTTCTTTGGTTTTCTATGATTGATTTCAGCTTAGTTCTTAAACCTTTTTCTTATCTAATGGAAAAAAATTCCAGTTAGACACTTTAAGATGACTCAGTCACTTCTGACAAAACATTTCTTTGAGGTGGAATTTCATGCAGAGTTCAGAACTGCTTTCCTCCCCGCAACAGCATCTGCAGGGGGAGTGTGTGGAGGGCGGGGGCCGTGGTGTGTGCTGAATGAAGCGTGTTTGGTGCGCTTGCTTAACGTGGTCCGCGTTGGGAATGAAGGCCCGAGCTCCGTTTGTGGGCGCCTACAAAGCTGGTGTGTAGACACTCGGGTTTCTGCTGACTCTGCACCTAAAAACCAGAGGTATTCATGATTAAACTTTTCAGCAGAAACCACAGAAGTGCGGCTTTGCCTTAGTTCTTCCGAATATTGTGTGAGTACATCTGGCTGCTTGATCCTAAGTCTCATCCTGAACCCTGGCTGCAAAGGGGATTTCCAGACTCTACAAGGAACATTAGTAGGAGGGCGGGATGGGTGTTGAACACCAGTTCACCATGTCCATCACAGTCACAGCTGCATCGTGGAGGCGATGGGAGTAGAGGGAACGGGGTTCTGAGCAAGACAGCAGCATGAGCACGTTTGGAGGACAGCGGGTAGCTCATTGTAGTTTCTGTAGTTGATTTATATAAAACTTAGAATATTTCTTCATCTTAAACTATTATCATGGAAAGATGATATCTAAAGAAGGATACAACCCAGAAGAACTACACACATGTCCTCAAGAAGGCTTGTTTGTTTTTTCTTTTTTTATGTATGGTAGTGTTACTTTATGTTCTTATTTTGATGCTATTTTAAATCATTTCTATTCCCTTGTCATTATTACATTTTTTAAAGATTTTCATCTCTGTCCTTTCAGGAAAACAAAGTAAAGGCACCCAATCTGACCTCTAAACAAATGCTCAGGTCCTGTCTGACCCAGGCCCCTTCCACACGACCTTCCCTGGCTCAACATCTGCCGAGCTCAGTGGCCGTGTACCGCCAGGTGGAGCTTTCGGGCAGCCAGCAGAAGCCCAGCGTGTCCTCAGCTCTGACCCTCCAGCTGCCGTCCACTCAGAGCAGAACTGAGTCCCTGTGTCACAGGGCACCACAAGCGCACTCGGAAGTGCCCACGCCTCACAGAGGAGATCCTCAAGGCCAAGACGCGAATTTCAGCTCCCAAAGTAGTGTTGCCCCTAAGTTCATCCCGGTTTTCAAAAATCAGTCTTTACAGATGAACAAAAATACCTTGGAAACTGGCAACCTGAAAAGAAAACAATATGTTACAGAATCTAAATTGTTTTCACTTAAAACCAGTGTGATCCAGAATGACAAACTGAATTTAAATCCCGCTAAAAAAAAAAGATCTAATCGTAACACTCAGATGAATGCTAGAAATTTAAACCAGAAACCTTCTAGACGTCAGCAAGAGAAAAACACTGAATCCTGTGAAAATATGACGAAATCTCCTCCTCTTAATGGAAAATCATCAACTGTGAATATAAATGAAAGTAAACAGCTGTCTGATAGTTTAGGATTTCAGATATCAAATAATAATTTAGGCGTAATTAAAAGTGCCATTGACTTCCAAGTGAATGGAAAAGAAAATTTAACAAGCAAATATATAACACAAATGTTAGGGAACAGACACGAGTCACTAAAAGTGGAAAGACAACCATACATTTTTGAATCAGACACAGAAATGGAAAATGCCCCACTGCTACAGCAGCAGCCAGTAAATCAGACAGAAGAAGCTGATGTCAGTTACCACAGACTGATTGTAAGCAGAACGGCTCACAGGTCTAACAGAAAATTATGTCGGGACACTTCAAAATCTTCAAAGAAGCCTCATTCCAGTAATACCTGTTGTGGGCAGTCCACCTCTTCTAGGAACCAGGTAAAGAGAAAACGATTTTAATCTGAGGATATTTATCAGATAATAGACCTTTAAAACCCCCTAAATAAAGATCGAAAAGATTCACCCAAGATCTCTAGGAACACATTAAGAAACAGAGTTTGCCTTAATGCAACTGCAAGTATATAGTGCAAGTATATTATTCTTTATTAAAAAATGTTATTTTTAATCTGATTATAGATATATGACTTGGCCAAATCAAAACCTAAAAAAATCTCCCATCATTCCTAAAGTTTACAACGTGGACACGAAAGAAGGCAATGCCCATCAGGTAACTTAGGTGATGTCTTTTATTTTTAATTACATATCTGAATCGAAATTTCCCAGCTTAGGGACCTCCAACCTCTTGATAAGAAGGAGTTACACTTAAATTCCTTGAAACCTAAACTCAGCAAGGAAGTAGGAAATGTTGGGAACAGCACAGCCCTGTATAAGGACTGCCTGCAGCAGCTGTTGCATGCAGCAGAGACCCCACAGAGGGGCGAAGGTGGGGAGAGGTCCCACTGCCGGCTCCCTCCCACTGTGTTCCGGGGTCTTTGCAGACTCAAGAGGGCACGGGAGCAGCAGCAGATGCCGAAAGCTAAAAGAGTCCACATCCACTGGGACACGCACCTTTGGGGAATCTCACTCAAGATAATTAACTTTAAAGATGTTTAACTTAATGTAATCATTAAGTTAAAAAATTTACTCCAGAATGTTGCAGTGCTGGCTAAAGTTAAGATTTAGCTGATAATGCTGAGTCCATGGTACTAAATACATAAAACCATATATCTGGAAATTACATTTTATTCCATTCTGTCATCTGTTCTAAGAACAAACATATCACTAAAATATCCACAAACACTTTTTGCATAGAACTATGGAAACACTTAGAATTCAAATTAGAAAACTAGAAAACATTGTCTTCTTTTCTCTTCCAAATACTATTTCTTTCTATAATTGATAGAATTTGATTTGATTTAACCAAAAGTTACTTAAGTCTATTTCTATATATTTTATAGTGTTGTGTTTCACGCAGTTTTTCAATCTTACATTTTAATGTACTCAGTAGGTTAAGGAAAATCTGTATACTAGAATGCCTTAAAACTTTTCATCTTCATTTTTAAAATTATTCCAGATTTTATAATTTTTAGATGTATAGCACTTTCCTGCTTCGAATTACTTAAGACCTAAAAATAAAAGGCATTCCCATCACCAAATGACATGGGAAAAATTATAAGATATTGTAGAAACTAATTTCCCTTAAATATAAATTAATATAAAGCCCTGTAAAAAATTTGAGAGATGCAAAACAGTTTTAAGAAAAAACATTTTAAAAACTACCTATAATTCCTCTTTGCAGAGATAGCCACTCTGAACAGTGGCCGGACACTCCCACACACTCCCGTGAAGTGGGATTAGGCTCCACAAGCTGCCGTGGGACTGCCTTTTTCTTCTCCATGGTTACATAGTTCGTCGCATGAGAATATTTAACTACTGATTGACACTTAAGTTCTTCCTAACTTTTCACTTTGGTAATAATGTTATATAGTCTTGTAGAGATGTTTGCAAAGTATCCAATTATGTAATAGTTTTGTTGAAAATATCTTCATTTTGCCCTTGATATTTTTATTGAAATTTATTTGAATTTATTATTTTTATTATTGAAATTTTCAAACCATGCAAAGTACTGATAATAACGTAAAGAAAACCTCTGAGTACCTGTCATCCAGCTTCAACCATCATTAACATTTTGCCACTCTGTTCCATCTACCTCTCACTATTTTAAAGTAAATTCAATTTTACCTGCAAATGCTTTAGAGAGAGAGAGAGAGAGTGTGTGTGCGTGTGTATCTTTAGCACATAAAGGAAAGGAAAAAAAGAATGTATATATATGTATATACGTTACATTTAGAGGGTATCTACCAGGTCTTTATTGACTCACTAAATATTGCTTTAGTTTAACAAACTAACAGGAAGCCCTCAGTAAACAACAACCTATTTCACAGAAGAACTAGAGCCTTAAGTCACATAACTAACATGTTGACATGGAGATTTATTTGTTTAGACATCTTCATTAAGCATATGCCATGCGCCAGGCAGTGGTTGAAACTTTGGGTTACTGAAATAATAAGACTGCCTTTGGCCGTGTAGTGTGCTCTCCAGCAAACCCATTCTGGGTTCCTGGCAAAGGTGTAGGAACATATATGTATTGAAGCAAACATCGAGAATGGCCTTTTCGTCCATATTACAAATAAATTATCTAACGTAGAAGAAGAAAGAACCAGAAATAGAGCTTCTCACTAGTATTATTCCGGCTTTCAAACATTTTGGATGTTTAATTTGCAAACTGTGATGTAATTTTTGTGGTAAGATATTTAAAAGAAACCGAAAATCCTCATTAATATTCCACTGAAATAATCCTTCATTAACTTAAAAAAACACACACCAGAGAGCCATGTAATAGTTGAACTTTGATTTTTTAATGTGATTTCCTGTTTTGCTCTTTCACTAAACCATTGCAATTAAAGGCAAAAATGAACATGAACTCAACTTCAAAACTGTAAATATAATTCTTGCTCTTGAAATTATGCCTGGTTAGTTAATTTACTTTATACCTTCCTGTAAGCATTTCTGTTTTCCAGAATTATCTCTTATTTTATGATTATTTTACCATTTTCACAGGGAAATACATCATTTAAAGCCCATTTTGAGTGTGCCTTTGACATTCTAAAACCGCTGTGATAATCAGTAGCATGCAGTAAAGAACGGAAGGTGTTTGTTTCTGAAGCGGTGGTGCAAACATTTGTTTGTGAAAGAACAGTTGATAAGTATATGTGTTTGGTCACTCAGTCACCCACAGCAGGTGCTCGTCCTCCGCTCCATGTATCCCGAGGCTGCCTTCCTGCCACTCACCAGGCATCATGTCTTAGGTCATGAAGACTTACATTGTTACACTAGGCACAGTGGTTAAAAGGTGAGTCCACTGCTTGAGTGGTGTGGAGTGTCTCCCAGTTCTCTATATAAGTAATCTCGATAGCTCCTCCTCCACTTCGTGAGTGTCTAAAACTGAATTTACAATGTAGTATATCATTTAGATAAACATTCACCTACGTGGCAAAGCCTGCTCATGTTAGGAGCAGTCTGTTTTCCAGTGTAAAAGAAGGTTTATTTTCCATCTTATAATATTTATCCTAATGAAAGTTAATCCCCCAGGAAACACACACATACATATATACATATATACACACATACATATGTATATATGTGTAATTAATTATAGAGACACATGGACAGATTGATTGGTGGTTTATTTCCTATCCATGCTCAGAGAAAAGATTCTAGACCAAATTACTGTGGTCAGATTCACTGGAGAAATTCAGGAAGATTTTGGTTCATTTTAAAGATTATATTTTTGAAAGCCACAATAATTCCGAGTCCAATCAAGGAAAACAAATTGTAGTTCCTTGTTTAAATTTTTGACGATTTATATGCATTGTGGGCACCCTGCTGCCCTGCCCCAAAATCATTCACATTCCAATTATGTTAGTTTTTATAACCATTATAATTTTAAAACCATAAATAAATGATTTTATGTTATCCAGAATCTCAGATCAGCCACTGCATTTAAAAACCTGTGGCAATAAGCCAAAATTAATGCTACAAATCATCTTCATAGGAATGTAAAAATGCCAGTCATGTACTACTCACGTTTCAAATTTCACAGTATTTGTTACTTACTATATTTGTATTTTTATATTATACATTATAATAATTATATTAGACATATATTATCTGTATTTGTTACTATAAAAATAAGTTTAAAAATTTTGAGTTTGTCTAATCAGTTCACTAACCAGATTTTGCTGTTTTTCAAATCGGTCATCATCTGGCATTGCTCGATAATTGACAATATATTGGGTGGCTATTGATATTTAAGAAGGGTCAGTATTTATAAATGTTCAACGATGTCATGATCACTATATACTGATGCTTCAGTTGTTCATGTTGTATCCTACGTAGTGTCTTATTTTAAATAAAAGAAATAAAGGTATTTCAAATAGATGTATTCAAGGCAATGAGAAGTAGCTGATTCGGGATATGTTGTGAAGGGCAGAGCCCCCAGTTAGGGAACTGAGAGAAAGAGAGGTGTCGACGGGACTCCGGTGTTCGGCTTAGCAGAGTTGTTTCAGCGGGGTGGAAAGGATCAGGCTTAGGGGAGGGCTGGTGGCGCCAGTGGATTTGGCCAGAGGAGCAGGTCCCTTGGAGCTGTGAAGCCAAAGCCTGCCGGGTCAAGGGAGGGGCGGAGGTCACGAGCGGAGACAGCTCCTTTGAGGAGGGCCGTCGGTGGACTTCGCATTCACCCCTAACGGCATCGTCCTTTGACCGCCCCCTTCTTGAAACGCTGTTCTCGTCCTTCTCCGGACTCATTTCTGTTTCCCTTGCCGGTTGGCACTGAGTACGCCAGAGATTTTGAAAGCTAAACAGTAGCCATGGCAGACACATTTGGGTCACAGGAGGAGTGGGCAGCAGGGCGTCCAAAGAGAAGAAAGAACATGAGCAGAGGCGTGAAGAGACACACAGACAGGACGAAGCCTTAGGTCTCGTGACACTTAGTGCAGCATTCTTTCTGCTAAAGTACATCGCTTCGTGTTTTCAAGGACTCTTTAATGTGTGCCGTGAAAGAAGGCTTTTCAGGACACATCTGCGTGATGATTTTCACGGGTATCAGGAGTCTGCGGATGTGTACAACCACTTCGGACTAGGAGTCTTTCCCTTATGTTCCCATTTCGCTCAGGGAATCTTGGGGTAGAGAGCAAGGGAGTGGTGGTGGTACGCGGAGCTTACACGTTAGGAAACGCCCGTCGAGAACGAAGGTGTGTGGCAGGGGGGTCCTCTCCGTCCTCTTTCCCTTGAGCATCGCTCCTCATCCGTGTGGGCCGGCACGTGCCTGCAGCTCTCCGGGGCTCACAGCGCCGAGAACTAGCCGGGAAACCAGTGTCAAGTCTCTCAGCTGCCAGCAGCAAGGCCTGCCCTCTCAGACAGAGGTCATGACCAAGTGTTCCAGAGCCTGGCGCTCATGGCCCCTGCTAACAGCACCCAGGCCATGCAGTGCTTTGCAGACAAAGCCACAGGCCGGCAGAGCCCTCTGGGCCGCCCCCCGCCCCCGCTCAGCCCACGTGGTCTCCCCCCTCACAAGACTCCCACGAGGCCCAGCACGCTTGCTGCTTCGGCGCCCAGTCTAGAGGCAGTTAGTGGTCATGGCCAAGACCCTCCAGCGCAGCGGTAAAGCCAAGCACCTCTTTAACGGCGTAGAACCGAGCAAGCCCGGTGTCTCCCAGAGCAGAGGCTCCGAAGAGCTAGGTTCGGTCCTCTGGAAGCTGGAGTGGGCCACTCTGTGTGGGGCTGCTGAGATGAAGCAAAGGAAAGGGCTTTTCGTCCTGTTTCTCTCTAAGCAGGTTTACCGCCTTTCATTACTTCGCTGCCCACTATTGCTCTGTGGTCTCTAAGGAAACAATGAGATGAAGTGGAGAATTAAAACAACACACAGTGGGACATTCAATACTGCAGGTTGCACGGAGCGGTCGGGTCACACAGTGATTGAATTTAGCTCTAGTTAACCTGATTTCAAGCTCAGGGGCCTCTGAGAGACAGCATGCTTGTTCTGCATTATCAGAAAATATTTATATTGAAACATATGGTTTTGAGTTTCCCTGCCATGTGGGGACGTAAACCCACAACAGGCAGATTCCCCTTTGACAGATCCCTGGATGCTGTGTGTTCTATCAACTTGACAAAGGTTTTCTCTGGCCCATGGGAGCATTAGCCCAGCACCCCCTGCTGCTCCCCTGTCCACAGTCACAGGCGACCTGCAGCATCTCTGCCTGTCGCACTCGAGGGAAGGAAATACAGTTCCACCTGGATGTTGGGTGCCACGATGCTTCTGACAGGCAGCTTCATTTAGACTGAGCCTCCCCAAACTTAAGCTTTGGATGTACTGCCTCATTGTTTGGAAAGAGCCTCCAGAATGTGGAGCATCTAGGTAAGTCAGAAGAGAAAATTTCATACATTTAAAGTTGATTATCTAACAAGGCTGTGTAATTTCTTCCTGGGGCGAGGGAGAATAGAATTTCCAAATCGAATTGGTCCATTTTGCCTGGACTGGTTTTAATTAACCACCAATTCTGCTGGAGAGTATGGAAATAGACCAGATGTTCTGTCAAGGTTCCTTCAGACCTGGCTGCTCCTTGCTGAATGACAGAATGTAGGAATGGAAAGAGATCTTGGCCAGCGAGTCCGGTTCCTTCACTTAGGAAGAAACTGAGGTACGTGGAATAAACTCAGTTCACACTCGTATTACAATTAAGAGGGAAAAAATAATTATATTGCTTTTAGTCCCATCTTGTTCTTAAAAACATATCATGACTACAAACGAGTTATAAAGTATCTGCATGCACTGCAAAGAACAGCAGTGAGGCAGAGACCTCCCGCAGGCGTCCGGGTGGAGGGAGGGGCAGCTCCACCAGCACCTCGGAGCTCCCGGGGCGCCTCGTCCTGAGCCCGTTCCCTTTTGGCCCCCACGGAAGCGCCACTCTCTTGAATGTTTTATTAACCATTCTCATGCTTTTCTTTATAGTTTTACCATGTGTGTATGTACACACATACACATATATCCTTATACAGTAGATTCGTACATTGTATAGTGACTCAAACTCATATGGATTCTCCTTTGACTTTTTGCTTTCAGCCAACACGTTTTGAGGTTTGACTACGTTGATTCCCTAGTTGTAGCCGATTCATTTTTCTTTCCAGATACTACCCCATTGTGCGAATATACCATGATTTAGTTTTTCTACCGTAGATGGACTTTGGATCATTTACAGTTGGCATTTTTGTTTATTCGTTTTGACTTGTTTTGCATGTGATTTTGCACATGTGCAGGTTTCTCAGACTGTAGAGTTGATACGTGAAGAGAGAGCCAGCTTTAAATTGGAAACGGAACGTTTGAGCCAAGTGAGGCGGAGGCGGTCGTGTGAAGATTGGGAGCAGAATGTTCCAAAGAAAAGGAACAGCAAACACAGAGGCTGTGGGGTGAGGGACCTTGGCGGACCAGGAAAAAAGGCAAGAAGGCCCGAGTGGCTGGCTAGAACAAAGCACATGTTTGAATTTTGAAAAAGAAAACATACATGTTTTACATGTTCAGAAACTTCTGAAAGGAAATGTGTTAGAGCCTTACTGACGGTTACTTGCCGTGTGGTTGGGGGTGATCCCTTCCTTCTGTATACTCTTTTTAAATCTCTAAATTTCCCACAGTGAACATGAATTATTTGTATTATCAGAAAAAAGGCAAATAATGTTATTTTTTTTAAATAGGTGGAACAGAACAACATCATCTCAATCAGACAGCCTTTCCTTTTGCTTGATGTAGGCAGAACCATCACAGGAGTGACACCATTTAGATTTAGATTAATTCCATTTTTTTTTTTTTAATTCTTACCTGTTTTATCTCCTTTATGACGTCAGGTATGTTTCACTCGGACATGTGCCAAGTTATTGCTGATGCTCTTTGTAGGGCGCTGGGCGATCACACAGATGCTTTTAAATAGTCTCGCTAAAAAACGTAGCAGGAACACTGCCGGAGTACTTCACCCTGGACCTTCCTTGGGAGGAAGATGATGACATGGGAGGCCCTGGAGCCTTATAGGGAATCCCGGGCACTCATTTAATTGTGAAATTGCAGTTTCAAGCAGATGAAGCCACAGCAGATCAGCTTACTCGATGGTGAGTATTTAAGTAACTCCTGGAGCCAGGGTAAGTATAGGCTTCGCAGGAACCACGTGGGTCCCCAGATAGAATGCGGGGCCGTTGCTAAGTTGGAAGAGCAAGCGAATGCCAGGAAATAGCCAGTGCTGACCACAAACTGTAATCCAAAGCTCCTGACCTCATCGACCTATAACCACTAACCCAGTGGCCATATTTCCACTAAAATGGGGTTTCATTCATTTGTCAAATGTTCATTTAGCACCTACTATGTGCCAGGAACTGTGCCAGGACCTAGATAGACTTGACCAGTTTTAAAGGCCCAGTCATGCTCCTCCTATCCAGTGGGACTGTTAAGCAAATTGTGACAAGATGTTAACTGCTACAACAAAGGAAGTACAATGAGAAATGAAGCTATAGCAGAAGCAGAGCTGACGGAAAGGAGAGACGTGTAAGCTGAGATATTTCTGTGGGCGGGACTGAGCAGTGTAGGCTAGAGGGAGAAGAGTGGTCTGGGCAGAGGAAACCGTGAGCAGCGCCAGAGGAAGGCGTGATAACTCTAAGGAATGAGAGACGTCAGTAGGGCTGGAATGCAAGGAGAAAGTAGTGAGCAACGTGGCTAGACGTGGAGGTATTGGAAGAAGGCAAGACTGGGTGGAGGCAGGTTTAGTTAGGCTGTGATAGTGAGGGAGAGAAGTAGAGTAAGAAATATGTAGGAAGGAGAACTGATAGAAGCTTAGATCACTGACGTCAGCTCATTCTCTTTTCTAAGCGCGTAGTGCTATAAATGTCCCTCAAAATACTGCTTTAGCCGTATCTCACATTTTGACATGTTTTTATCTTCATTCAGTTTAAAATACTTTCATATTTCTATTTAGAAGCTTGTTTAATTTCCAAATATTTGTGGCTTTTCCAGATATCTTTCTGTGATCACTTTCTAGTTTAATTCTACTTGGTCATTCATTTTAAACTCACTGAGGCTTGTTTGCTAACGCAGTATACGGTTTAATGCTTGGGCCATCCTCAGCCCAGTTGACTGGTTTCCCTTTCCTGTCTGACCTTACCTTCCTTTATCTATCTCCTTCTTCTTTCTCTTTTCTTTCTCAGTGCATTCTCCTCCAGTGCAAAGAAGTGAAGAGAAAGTCAGGCCTACATAGGTTTCTGTCTGGGGATCTGTTCTCAACACTGCTTGTGGGGAACTCTGCACCCGCTTAGAAAAATAAGCTATAAAATATTGGCATGGTGAGCTCTAAATCCATATTTGGAAAAGGAAATTACTCTAAAGAATCATGATCTTCAGATATGTGACTCCAGCCATAATAATCACAACCTTTATGTTGTTACAGAAAGGAGTTTAGCTCCTTGGAGCCAGAGCCACATGGTTTCAAATATCTCCTTCCCAGAAGAGGGTCTTTCCCCATTGGGTGGCTTCCCAGGAAAAAAAAAGACATTCGACCTCAAAGGCAAATTTAACCTCTTGTCAATTAAGAGGAGGAAAGTGCAGGAACTTGAAAATTACAACTTTTTTCCCTTCATTAAGGATATACATACCCGTATAATTTACATAATTTATATATGTAAAATCTTGGTGTCTGGTCTTACCGAGAGTCGTTGTGTGTTATTGCTGTTGTTCGGTGAGGTAGGGAAACATGTCCTGAGCTGGGAATCGTGGATTCCACTCGCTTTCCATAAGTTAGGGCATAAAAATAACCTCTGAATCCCTGTGGATGCGGGCTCATTCTAATGCCAGCTCCTCCTCCCTGTAACCTCTGCCCCTTTTCTAATTATAATGGCGTCTGGAAAGTGGTTCAAGTTCTTACAGCATTGGAATTCTGGTGGGTTTTGAGACCCTTGTCCTTTCTCTTGTTACAGAGCATTGGACCGTTAGTCAGATCATAGATTCCTGTGGGAGACATGGTACGAGTCCCTGAGAACTGACGATGGAAGGAGCAGTTGATAAAAACGAGAGGAGATTCTGGAGTTGGTAGTCTGAATTCCTGTACGTCCTTAAGGTCACAAATTCTGGGTAGTATCTAAAGGAAAGAAAACAAGCAAAGAATCATGTTTTCCTGTCATTCACAATTTTGTACTTTGAAAGAGGAAGTGGGCTAAAGAAAGCACTGTAAAATGGGTTAAGAAGTCACATGGTCACCTGCAGCAACTTTGTTACAAAGCAGCCTGAGGGGACCTTTTGTTCTCTTTCAAAGGTGGTTTTTCCTTTGACTAGGTGAAACCACAGTGTCTGCCCACACTCCTACGCCAGACATCTCGGCCTCATCTGCCTCACATCTGAGAAGCTCGCGTTTGGGCCACTGTCGACATCTTGAGAAGTTCCGGCCCTCGTCCTCTCCGTTGATTCCGTTTCTTCATCAGGCTGCAGTTTTGGATGCCACAAGTTCTGATCAACCACAGCCCGGTGGGGCGATGTCCTCCATGCTCCAGTCTCTCTGATGAGCCCTGGGAACCTCCATGTGCAGAGTAGCTGCCAAGCCAGGGCAATGACCTGGCTTCTCTCCAGACGACCCCCTGTCCCTCTCCTCAGATGACCGGCCAGTTCATGTAATGTCACCCAGCAGTCACCAGCAGCCAACAGTCGCCATGGCCCCAGCTGCAATCACCGAGCACTGATACTCAAGTTTTCTAACAGTAGATCATTATCTAAAGGTCACTGTCAGCCACGCTCACAGTTCAGCATTCTCCATTTTGGTCTGCATTGGTACCTTAAAGTTTCTACTCCCTTTCTGCTGAGCCATCCCGTTTACTCTCCAGGTGGGTTCGGGAGTTTCTGTTGGTACAAGGTGAGATGCTGTAGGAACTGGACGGTCTAGTCTAAGATGATTTTGTAGCAGAAATCCAGAAGAGAACATGTTTTCAAGAAAGCAGTGGTGGAAATGACTGGCTAGACACGGGGATCCAGCAAGGCAGGCCACTGAGGGTGCATCCTCAGCCGTGACAACAGTCATCCGCCCAAAATGCCAATGGGGCCGAGGTCAAAGGACTTCGAGCTGAGGACACGAAGGCGTCCTTTCTGCCCTCATCGCCCAGGGGCTACAACATTGCAAAAATGACATTTCCTCCCACCCAGAGTTACAGAAAAATGAGGCGTCTTCCACAGGAAATATTTTCATGGGACAAAGACATCTTCCACACGCAGCGCACCTAATAATGGCTAACGAGTGCTGCAAACAGTCACTGCACCGGGCCTCCCTCCTGTGACCTGCTTCTGTCTGCGGCAATTAGAGAATGCTCCTCTGTGGACTCGAGACTGAAGAGCCTTGGGAAGTGGCTGTGAGGAGTAAAGAAGGACGTTTGCAAAACCGAGGTTGGAAAGTTACAGGTGTGTTTGTGAGCAGGCCAGGCTGTCCAGGTGAGGGCTGGTGAAGTCGTAGGAGTCAAGGTTGCAGAGGGGGGTGCGGTCTAATTAGGCCCTTAAAGGGGCTTTGGACTTTATACATCACGATTCTATGATAATTAGTGAGCATTTGGCAAATATTTTAAATAAAAAAGAGAATCGTGTATCCATAATAGTCTATATTCACTCATTCAACAAATGTTCACTGAAGGCCTGTGTGTACAAGGGCCTTTGAACATTGGGTCATTATGGAATCATGATCGTAGGTGAAAATTAAGATGGAATGGAATCCAGGGCCTTAAAGGCCCTCAGTAATCCCGAGAACAAATAAACCTATGACGTGAGTGAGCTCCCAGAACCACAAGAAGAAAAGGTAAATTTTTCTTCCTGTAGCTGGGAAACAAACCAGTGGACAGGGGCTCTGGGCCACTGGGGAGCACGTTAAAGGTGTGTGCCCGTGCCGGGGTTACTGGGGAGGGAAGATGGTCGCTATCCAGCGTGGTCGGTTTCCTCCAGGTTCTCAGTCCCCAGAAACAGCACTCGGCGGTACTGATGGTGTTCGTTCCATCACTGGAGACAGGTAATTCCACACCTGAGCCTCAGCCCAGCCCGTCTGCATCCCTGTAGGTCCATGACAATTGCTTTTGATTGGAGAGCGATCAGCACAGGAGAAATCAAAACAGACCGCGTGTCACCCCTGACTGAGAGTCCGTTTATCTTGGCAGCAGGTGCAAGTGCGAGTCCCCTTCCTCAGGGCCGTTTCGGGCAGGGACGACTTCTTGAATGAGGTCCCAAGGCCATGTTCATCAGAAGCAGCTGCCAAGAGAGGCTTAACGCGAACTGAGTTTCCTGAAAGAGGCTGAGCAAACACTGCTTGAAAAGAAGACCCTGTTTTACTGTGAAAACAGACGGTGACACCAGTTAATCCTGAGAATTGTGAAAATCCTACGTCTGTCATTCCCTTCCAGGATTCGGACTGTCGCGGAAAAGGGCAGGAAGGGAGCAGTGCTTGCCAGAAACAGCTGCCAAGAGAATTTCTGCAGGGACGCTGCCAACCAAGGTGTCACCTAACCTGGCAGTCCATCTGCCTTCCTGAACCTAACACAGGTGAGAGGCGCAGCTCGGGGAGGCTAGTCACACATCCCGGACATGTTGGTTGGGCATCTTGTCATGTGACAAGCTCTGGTACACAGTGACAGGAAGGCCCATGTGGGTCTTCCCCGCGGAGCCAGTGGTCTGGCAGCCCCTGGCCTGTGTGCAGCTTGCATCGCCCCTTAAGGAGGTGGGGACCTTGCACCTGGGGGCCACCAGAGACTGGGGGCAGGGATGGTACAGCTGAGGCCCGAGATGTCATGTCCAGTCCTCAGTGCGCAGAGGTCTCGAGGGCCACATCACAAGCAGGGACCTGCCCAAGACCAGTCTGGGAGGCCCTGGGAAAGCAAACTAGAAAATAGTTCTCCCAGCTGTGGGTCCTGGGGTGCCCCCACCCCGTCAGCCGCCCAGACCCAGCTGAATTCTAGGAGCACCGTGCACTCCCTCTAGACCAGCTGGGGCTCCAGACGTGCTGGGAAATGATGAGGGACAGGGCCGACCCGGGAGAAAAAAGAAGGAAAGAGAAAGGCTTCAAGACTCCAACACGGTATTTTCTTCTTTTTTAGACTCGCCAAACGTTTGCCCAGTTCCTTGTTCTCTGGGCACCTTCCCAGGTGCCCTGCTGCTCGCGTCTCTTGTGGGAGCGTCCAGGGAGCCGTGGGGTACTCGGGATTCCTGTTTATGAGTGGCGGCCTCGTGCTCCCCAACGCGAAACACCACAGCTAAGGTGGCAACGGCCCCAGCGCCGCGGCCAAGGTGTTCGCTAACGTTTCATTGGCTCTCACCTTTATTTCTCCAGCACTTGGAGAAGCGAGGAGCCCGGGGCGAGTAACGATTAGCAGGCACGTGGGCCTTAGGGCGCCCAGCAATGGGAAAAGCACTTAGAAATGCTGCGAAGGTATTTTATTTTTAGCCGCTCTCCCCCAGACGGTGGCCCTGCTCCAGGAGCGTCCCCTGGGAGACTGCCGCGGTCACGCTGCACAGATCATGTAATGGGGGTGGGAACTTGCTCGGTTTTCGGTCCGGATTCCTCTGTGGTCCTTGTGCAGAACTGAGGAGGGCACATCCTCGGCACAATGTGGGGTGTAAGCCAGTGTCGGGGTTGCCCTCTGCCGCTTTGCACTCCGTTAGCGACCCGAGGGGCCCCCGGGCCCTGGCGGACGTCGCGAGTGGAATGTGCGAAGCGCTCGTGTCGTTTCCGTGCGGCGTGGCGCGTCCCAGCTTCCTCGCGCTTTTTCGTCTCGCTCCACAGCCGCCACGTGGTGCCGCGTAGAGGGCCGTGTTCTGCTAAGTGGTTGAGAGCGTCCGTCACAGGGCTGTGACCCTCCTCTGCTGTGCAGGGAAGATGGCTGTGAGCGTGGGGTGCCCTGGTGGCCCAGAAAGAGCTCTTAGAGGCGTAGTGTTTCTCAGCACCCCCCACACACTTTAAAGGGGGGCTAATGCGTAACTTAAAGGAATGCCTTGCTAATTGTGGGATTTCTTGTACCCGCAGGGGTGGGGGGAGGTGGAAAGAGAGCCCCTGTTCCGGACTGTCTCAGCCTGGAAGTTGACCCCAAGACGAGGCCGGCTCCCGCAGACTCCTGGTTGCCCTGCAGCAGGGTGTGTGTCAAGCTCGCCCGCCTGCCTGGGACTCGCGGGGTGGGCGCACCTGTCCCAGGTGACCTCCAGGGGCCACCGCAGCATCTACACCGCTTCTCTCTGCTCACTGGGCCGCCCGCCCGGCAGGCACGAGCGGCAGTGCCCACCCCACCCCCAGGGTTTCTGCGCGCTGTCTGTAAGGTGCTTAAGCGAAATCATTTAAGGGACAAAAGAAACCTACAGGGTAAAAAGAGAGACTAAGAACTGCTTTGGGTTTTGCTTTGAAAGAGAATTCCTAGGCTTTGGAACTTCTGCCTTTAAGACGGAGTGGCACCCATACATTCCTGCGGACGGTCTCGAGCTGCCCAAGCCGCGTGTTCTTTTTCTGCTTCCTACTGTCTAAAGTCACACTTCCCAGACAGCCGCCGAGTTCATCTTGTCTTTGCAGCCACAGAGGTACGTGAGGGCTGTTGCTTTTTACGAGACGAGTAGAGGAAGGTGTGAGGATTCAGCCTAAAAAAGGAAAGTGCAGGCGCAGGGCCATGTGGCCTTCTGGCACATTTCTGCGCTTAAAATAAGCCGGTTCCAGACGGCCCCACCTGCCTCTGCCACAGCGGCCTTTGGGGGAACAGGGGCAGGAGAAACACTTCCGCTTGGGACTGGGTCTCCCCTCCCTTTCCTCTCGAAAGTGCTGGAAGTGTTCTCGTGCAGTCAAAGCAATGCAAATACAAGGTGGCGGTTGATAACAGAGACATCAGGGTCGACCACGAAGGCGCCGAGGGGAGGTGGGCTCTCTGAGGACCGGCAGCCATGGCTGTGCGGGGAGAATCAGTGGGGAAGAGAAGCTTCTCATCACCTCGGCCCGTTAACGCCTGGCCAGCCAGCCAGTCATTGGAAGCAGGGCCTGCTCTGGACTCGGGGGCGGGAGGGGCAGGAACTAGAAGGGTCAGCACAGGCCTTGCCTTCAGGGTTCCGAAGGACACAGGGAGAGGTGGCCTCACACAGATGCCAATCCTAATCCCCAGAAACGACGAATACGTTACCCTGTATGGCATAAGGTCCTTCGCAGGTGTGATTAAGGGTCTCGAGAAGGGAGCATTACCTTGGACTATCTGGGTGATCACAAGTGTCCTTTTAAGGGAGAGAGAAAGGCAGGAGAGTCGGGCGTGAGTTTGGAGCAGAGGTGAGCGAGAAGGGAGATTGGATGCTGCTGGCTTTGAGGCGGAGCGGAGAGCCGCGGGCCAGGAAACGTGGGTGCCCCGGGTGCTGGAGACAGCACAGGAACAGGGCCTCCCCTCGGCCTCCGGGAGGAACACCGTCCTCCCAACACCTTGACTTTGGCATGTAGGGCCCATTTCAGACTCTTCCAGAACCGTAAGATAATTAATCTGTGTTGTTTCAAGTCATTACGTTTGTGGTAATTTGCTGCTGCGGCAATTGGAAATTGATACGGAGGGAAAGGGAATTAGAGAGAAAACACAAAACTGCCTGAGTCCCCCACACCCAGCCCCGGAGCAGGACTTGGGCACAGTAGTCTGTCCCGCCCTGCAGCAGGGGACCGGGCTTCCATTTGCAGCCCTGCCCAAGGGTTCTTCTAAAATTATAGTCGGTACCTTCACCACTGGTGTGACCACAAATCTCTAGGGGCTGTGAAAGCCTCATGCCAATCCGGGTAGGTTTATATTGAGGAAATTCTAGTGCGGTGTTTTTCAGACCCTTCCCCCTCTATGGACATGGGATCTGAGGGAGAGCCGCTCCAGTGGAGAACCGCCTAGAACCCCCAAGGGGCAAGGCGAACAGGCTGTGTACAGCAGGGACCTGGGTTAGGGACAGAGAGATTTATGAACAAGAGACACTTTCCAATAACGCTGTGAATACTGCGGGAACACAAGCCCTATATTAAGCATTCAGAACAGAAGAAATTGATTTAAAGCCACTCACCGGATAAGCCAAAAATAATTGCCCCAGAGGCTTGGCATAAAGCCAACGCAAGCACAGAGCACAGCCCGCAAGGAACACGGGCAGCCCGCATGTGCACTTGCTTTCAGCTCTGCAGCTTACAGACCAGTCGAAGTTGGTCCTCCCCATCCTGCACCCTGTTTAGAAAGAATCCCAGAAAGGAGGTGATGTGCAGCCCCCAAGTGCAGGTCAAGAGGAGTGAAGAACCCCCAGCGGCTCTGAACGTGGCTTCGGTTCCGCCAGAGTCTCCATGTGCCAAAGAGCTGCCACCCATCATCCGCTTCGGAGGCTGCAGCGGCAGTGTGGCAACAGGGCCGGGTGCTGTGGGACCCGTTCCGCACGTGCGCCGGGCGCCGTGCTGGCGGCGGGGATGCACAGGTGCACGCGGCAGTTCTGTGCGCTCCTGAACCCCAGCATGGGGGGCGGGGGGAGGAGATGGGGTGGCCGGGAAGGTGTCGATAATGAAACGCAGTCCAGCACTTGAGCGGCCGCTGGTCTGGTCTTGCTCAGTGGAAAGGCCGGGCTGCCGTGCGCAGGCCCACAAAACCTTGAGGGTGGGTCGGGGAAGAGAGTGTTGGTTAAGCTTCAGAGGAGGTTTGGAGGGGCTGGCAGGGAAAGATTGGGGATGAAACAGCTGCCACTGGGAAAAGAATCTTGGAGAAACAACAGAACTATTTTTAAGGGGATTTAGGAATTCATGCGATTTGTCTAGAACATCCTTCTCCACCATTCACAGGATCAACATTCCTGGTCCGTGCTTCTGGAGTTCGCTGGCCAGCGGGGGTGGCTTTGGGATGCAGGGATGTGCACGTGTATCGTTAACATTCAGCGTGGCTGCACATGAAAAAACGCAAACTAACGACGGCTCAGAGGACATGGGTGTGTGCAGCTGGCCCCCGAGCAGCCCACTCCCGGCTGCATGCGCCCCAGCCTGGCTCTGCGTGGCGCCGCCCCTCCGAGGGAGGCGGCCAGGGTGCCCGTACAGCCGTCACCAGCGTGCAGGGCGTTCAGCACCGTCACCCTAGAACCCCAGTGTCATCTTCTCTCCAGCCGCTCACGCCATGCACATCCTCTGCTTCCCACAGAAGGCAATAAATATACCATTTCAGCTGAAATAATTGAGCGAATCAGAAACATACCGTGCTACCTAGGTTTACAATGCACAGGCGTCTATTCATGCGGGCAGAGGGAGAGAGAGAAGCGAAAACCAGGTCAGGCACTGCATGTTCCCGACCACCAGTGAACCAGCGCCTCCCCCGCCACCCCCCGAGTACACTGAGCGCTGTACTAAGACCTTCTCTTTTGCTTCCTAGGACCGCTTCATTCTCTTTGAACAATACAGATGCAGAACTGGTAACAAGATAGTTCTCGCACCATGAAGACCAAGAACTTTCTACCTCGAGCCAAATACCATCTGCACAGTCCTGCTCAGCACCATGCTGAGAAGACCAAGCACCGGGCGAGAACACACTCAGCCCAGGGGCCAGCCGGTAAGCGAGGGAGCCATCTCGGAAATGGACCTTCCTGCCTCGTAGGAGGGCCGTCCGAATCCTAACCCGCAGGATCTGTGAGCATAAAAAAAAGAAGGCTGATTTTTATGCCACTGAGTTCAGGGTAACTTTTACACAGCAGTAGCAGCAATTGTGAGGAAAAACTACTGTGTTTATGTGCTCACACACGTGAACTTTGTAGGTCTCTGCACTTGGGTGGGTCCCTTTATGTCCTTCCTTAAAATTATGTGATTTTCTTCATAAAGGTGTTAGATTTATTTCTGAATACTTTATTCATTGCTGGTTTTGCTGTTGGAACTAGTATCTACTGATTATATTTTCTAACCATTTGTTGCTCATAAAAAAAATGGGTAAATTCCTTATCATTAGTTCTTAATTGATACTTTTTATTCTTTAATTCTTTTGAGTTTTCTGTATGATAAGTTCTTTCCAGTTTTCTACATGTGCAACTATATAATCTAAAAAATAATAACAGCTTTATTTCTTTCTATTTTTTATAACTTTTTTTTCTTTCTTTCTTTTTTATATTACCATGTTGGCTCACAGTGTAGATTCCTTTCTGCCATGTCATTTTGTTTTCAGTTTGCCTTTTCATTTGCCTCCTTTCTTCTTCATGTCCATTTTCTACTGGATCTATCAGATTTTCTATAGTTTCCCTCTTTTTTCCACTCCTGATTGGAAAGCTATAGTTTCTATTTCTATTCTGTTTAGCATGTGTCCTTAAAAAGCAGATTCTTTTGAAAGCACTGATCAGTATCTGGCAGCTGCCTCTCCAGTTACTGCTTAATGGTCACGATACCCAAAGAAAAGCGGTGGCAGGGCTTGGCCTCTGGTGAGTCGCCCTGAACTCCCAGTTCCAGATGTCCTCACAGAGAGTCTGTGATGCACCCCCCTAATCCCCCACTAAACTGCTGGGGAGCGCGAACACGAATGTTGACATTCTCCTTAGTTAAACTGAAGAAACACAGCTCGCATGTTCCTAGAGTCTCATCCAAGTGGTCGGAATCCGTTCGCATGTTTATCGTGGAGACAGAAGACTAGATTTCTGATTCTAGTAACAGCGACAGTTTGGCTTTCCTCCCCACAAGGTCTGGTTGACTTGTATTTTCTAATTTAATGCCTTTAAATTTTGGTAGCTATGCTAAATGCCTTTCTCTCCCTGCACACAGTAGGTTTCTCCATCAAATCTTTTTGTGATTCGTTCTTCCCACTCAAAATTAAATTTCATTACAATTTTTATCATTTTCTGTAACAAAATAACGCTCTTAGCATATCTTCATTTCCAATTCTCTCCCATTTTCCACATTTTTTTTTCTATTATTTTAGTTCCACCCTATTTTTAAGTTTCTCCAAGTTCGTCAGTTTTAATGAATTGGGTCTTACATCACCCACTCTTTCAGGGGTTCCATTCACTTCTCATTGGATGCACCTGTTAGTGATTCTTTCAGAGAGGGCTTGGCCTGACAAATGTCTTAGACTACAAATGTTATCTAACCCTCTTTCTTCAATGATAAGGTCACTGCATATAGAATTCTAGGCTGACAGTTATTTTCTCTCAAGATTATTCCTCAGTACTTGTTATTGCTGATGAGAAATATGTCTTTAGTCTAATTCATTCCTTTGTAAAGGATATATTATTTTTCTCTGAAGTTTATTTTTCTTTATTTTCAATATACCATAGTTTCATTACGATGAGTCTACGCAAGGAATTGTTTTTATTCTTCCTATTCTGGAGACTGCTTCTTCAACTCGAAGATTATGTCTGCCTTAAATTCTAAAAATTCTCAGCCTTTATTTCTTCAAATAGCTCACCTTCCCCATTCTCTGCTTTTCTTCTCTCTCAGGGAAACTTTGTGGATTCTATGGTTTCTGAGCCAGTTGTCGTGTCCCGTAGACACGTGTTGCGAGTTTTCATTCTGTCTTCCATGTCGCTTAGGCTCTCTTGCGTGCTTTCCTTCTCTTCAGCTCTCTGTGCTGTAAGGTGACTTCTTCGGATCTGCCTCCCAATCCATTAGTGACCTCGTCAGTGGCGTCCGGCTTATTGTGTTACCATCTGTAGAGTTCTTCGTTATACCAGCCGTACTTCTGATTCCTAGGATTTCTACTCACCTCTTTCTGAACCTTTCTGCCCTTGTTTCATCGTCCCCCTCTCTCTCGAGATTTCGAGCACATTTACGTCGACGACCCTTCCAGAATGCTCCGTCGCTCGTGCTTCCCGGGGAGCTTTTAAATCCCAGCTGCCACACCTGATCACCCGCATGAGGTCGTCTGTTTCTTCGCATGATGCATGCAGTTGGGGACGAAGTCGGCTGTCTCCACGTGTCGTCCCGGCCCTGCCCTGGGATGTGGGGGCATCCCCCAGGGCTCCCTGGGTTTTACCATTTCTGGAGCCAGGTTCACATGTTAATTTCTCAGTTCAGGGTTTCTGCACCTCATAGGTGATGTGACTCACATCCTACATCTGCAAGTGACTGAGAAGTCTGCTGACTCTTTTTCCAACCATGGCTTAGAGGGAGGGGCGTGCTTGCGACCCGTGCCCCACCCCCCACAGTCAGATGGGCAGAATTTCTTACCCCTGATCACAGATGGGGCAGCCCTCCCTAGCTCCCTGAAAAATGTCGAATTCCAGTTCTCCACTGAGTGTGGGCGTGGGGAGGGGGAGGGAGGTCACCTGTGGTCTCAGTTCCCTTCTTCTTGCAGGTAGAGGCAGAGTTCTGAGAGCCCCACAGGCCACTGCATTTCCATCCTGGTTCTCAGCCATGGCTTTGATCTCGTCTAGCTCTAGCACTGGGCGATTTTCAACCTGGATCTGAATTTCCAAATGCCTTGTTATTTTACGAGCTTTTTTTATGTTTGGAGCAGGGCCGAGGTCTCCCATATCAGCGCCATCCGTCCACCACGCCATGCTGACCAGAAATGTGAGATCATGCGGCAGAAGCAGAATGCGCAGTTAGTACAACGATCAGTTCAGCTCAATACACACCACAGGCTCCTGTCCTAGGGCCAGCCGGTCCCTCCTCAAGCCCGGACACTGCCAGGGCTCCCCTGGGCCACGAGGAAGGGCAGCTTCTGTGTCCCTGTGTTTTGGCGTCCAGCCCCGTGCCTTGCCAGCCTGAGTGCCCAGATCATAGGCCGTTGCTCTTTGTTTATGCTTCACAGATATCTCTTCGAATTCTCAGAACTTCTAAAAGTAAGTATGTTTTTAACCCCCACTTAAAAATACAGTGAGATTAAGTCATTTGCCCAGCCAGGGTCACTTGGCTAGAAACTGGCCAAGCTGGGAATTCTCCCTGAGGGCCGTTGAGTCCCGTGTCCACCTTTTTTGACCCCAGCTGCACTCTGGAGCCTCCCAAACACTCGCTGAACAAGTCAGTTTAGAAGGAAGGAGACTGTGTCTGCTCAGCCTTGGTGGTCAAATAAGATTAATGGGTAGAAGCTAAGTGGAGACTGATTTTGACTGATGAGGGCTTTTTATACCCATTAAAACATCTGAGCGGCCTCCTTGGCTGGTCGTGGTCCCCCAGTGCCTGGATAACCTGGCTGGGAAGTCGCCAGAGGGAAAGAATGCCAGCAATTCCATGAGCTGAGCCCGGGGGACTGGGTGGCTTTAGGTCCTCCCCACCCCTGGGGTCTGGGACTCTAGCAAAAGCTGTTTTCACATCTATTCAGGGCCTGCCACCGGCTGGACTAAAATGCCTCCTTTGATCTAATTGATGACCCAAATAGCTTTAAGTAGCTCTCAGCGGGTGGCCCATCTATTGTGCAAAGAATCCAGGTCCTGGAGCTGCTATGTGGCTGGGCAGGCTGGGCAGGCGGTGTGTTTTCTCTCCGGCCCTGCTTGGAGGCCCCAGGCTCAGGACAAAAGGCCCCAGGCTCAGGACAAAGGAGATATTCGGCTGGTAGGGCCCCAGTCTGTTCCCACAGGACAGCCTCGGGACCTCGCCAGGGAGCCGAGAGGAGTGGACCCGAGGAGGAGAAGAAAAGAGAGGAGGGGTGAGGGGCTGGGCTGGGGACGCGACTGAGAGCGAGCTTTATTTCAGCAATCGATTTTGGTTCCCTTCCACTCCAGCACTGCAGAAGCTCGTGGCACATGCGCGGACTCGGGCTCAGCTGCCAGTCAGTGCCCGTTGACCCCCAGCCCAAGCGCAGTTATCTCCTTGCCCCGGGGCCCACAAGGCTGGCACGGCCTGGGAAGAAGTGACCCGTGGGTGCGGTGGCCCACACAGCTCCGGAGATGGGAGCGGCTGGCACGAATTGGACACTGACTCCGGTGGCTTTGCGGGGAGAGAGCGAAACAGCATTCTTCAGTATTCTTCAATCTCAGAACCAAAGGCGTCTGTCCGCTCTGGGGGTGGGAGCAGGGGGCGGGGGCGCGGTGCATGATCTCCACAGAAATCATTTCTTAGCCACAGGTTTTCCTAAAGAAAAAGGCACAGGCAGCCTGTGGGTCTTCCAGCACACGGCACCCGGCCCACCCGCAAGCCGGTGTGGCCCTCCCTGAACCTGTTCCACGGGGCCCAGGGTGGTGCTGGTGAGGGCAGGTGCTGGGGGCCGGGGAGGGACGGAACCCAGGGCCCCAGGAAAGGCTGGGTGAAGGCACCCAGGACGAGACCGAGCCAGGACGGACGCGGAGAGGTGGAGGACCCGTCAGGGGCTTTCCAGGGACGCGCTTAACCACGTCATTAGGGCCTTTTCCTTTGTTGAGGTCTCCTGGGGCCCCAATGGCCATGACCCCCTGGGGTTCGGGTCTCGGCTCCTAGCGGGTCCCACAGCTCATTTCTCTTTGGAGAGCTCACCAAAGAACATGTTCCCACACACTCATCAGGGGGCAGACATTCGAGTTTACATCCGGTCCAAGCATTAGCAGCTCAAAGGAGTTTTTCATCTTAAGTGGCTTTTTTTTTTTTTTTGGTGTCAAAGACAAAAACATTATTATTCACTTATTGCTTTAAGGAAAAGAATGTCTCATAAAAAAAAAAAAAAACACTTATTTGAATTCCGCGACTTTCTATTCATAATCTTGAGTTGGTTTTTAAAAACATTCCCGGCTTTTCAGCCTCTCCAGAAAGGCCTCGTGGAAAGGCTCCCGGTGATTCGAAATCTGCTCGTCTCCGTCTAAGCTCCGCGGCGGTGACGCTCCGAAGCGCTTGCCAGCCATCTGCTGCGGTGAACTCCTGCTTTGCAGAAGAATGAGGTTTCTCAGGACACCGTGGCTTTAGGTTAAAAGGACAAAATAAACAGAGCGCAATCGAGCATGTTCTTTTCAGAGCCTAAGAGCTCATTCCGGAACCGGTCCTGGAGTACAGTAACCCGCTGTGGCCGAGTGTCTCTGTTCCAGAAGCGGTCACGGCCGTCCTCCCTCGGAGCCACACAGTCACGCACGGAGCTGCACCTAGACGCGCCTTCCCCTGACCATCCCGCCAGGCGCCGTGACAGTGGAGGAGGTGGCTGCCAGGGCTGGGCTGTCCACGGGGACGAGCCCGCGGGCGAGGGGAACCTGCCCCTGGAGGCTTTGGGCCGGCAGCAGCCCCCTCGCGACGGGGACTCTGCCCCCACCCCGAAGACCCCGCTGCCGCACGCCGGGCACCTGTCAGTCCGGCCTGCCCGGCGCCTCTCCGCGTGGTTCGGCTTTGCTTTCCCAGCCAGCGCCTTCGTCTCGGCCCCGGCCTTCTTTCATCGATTCCCACTTATCTCCTCCGAGGCCTCGGGGGCGCAACGTCAGCGTCCACTTCCAAAGCTGGCGGCAGTGGGGGCAGGTACCTTCTTCCGATCCATTCTCCCTCCGGACTGGACGCCGAGCTCTTAGCAGCCGCGCCGTGTAGGATTACAGCACGCAGATGTCCGCCCACCGGTTCTCTCTGGGAAGGGCCCATGGCGGGCCGCAGGCGCCCTGAGGAGGAGGAAGATCCCCGCATCCCCATATCCGCTAAGCTGATTGTCACATCACCAGGAACTGGGTCCATTTGGCAAAGCCCTTCGGTGACTTGTTCTGCCAACAGTTTCCTCCCTGTGATTTCAAATGGAGGACTTTGCCAGCCAATTCAGCAATTTACTCGGCATTGTAAGTTATTCGCAGTCAATAAAAAGGTTTTTGGGCAATGCTGCTTTAAATGTGAAATTCAGTGACTGCTCCAGAGGCTGCCACGGGCCCTCTGCAGGCGCTCCTCTGTGGGGACCCCTCCTCGCAGGTTTCCTCCCCAGAATGCCAGCCCCAGCCTTGGGGACACAATGTGCTCCTTTCCCAGGCTCAGCAGAGGGCGACACTGGCCTCCTCCCCCACCTTCCCACCTCAGCCCCCCATTCTCCATGTCGCCACCACAAGAAGGTGAAGAAAACTCTCCCAAAGGGTTTAAAACACAACCAAGGGGAACTGCAAGGCTGAAGAGGAAGATTTTTCAACAGTACGAGACAGCGCCACCCGCACTGGCCCAAGGGGACAGGTGCCAAAAGAGGTCTCCCCGCCTTCTCTCGCCCAGCCAGCTGCAGCAGACTTCGGTCCTTACCCCAGGTCCCTGTCCCCCGCTAGAGTCTGCCTTCAGAAGACACCCTGAGGGCACAGGAAGAACAGTATAGGCCCCTGTGAGGTCTTATCTTGTCCTTCCAAACAATGAGCCGGTGCCAACTGGTGCAGCACACATGCATGCACACTCAAGTACACGCATACACACACACAAGCACACACATGCACACGTGCATGCACACACACACCGTCCACCTCAGGGAGGAGCAGAAAAGGCAGAACCCTACGGAGGAACGCAAACGTTTTCCTAGAAAGCGCACAGCTCTGCACGGCCACGGTGCGTGCGACAGTGAGCTCGTCAGCACCGCGCCTTGGGCCCCGCTCCCCCCCACCACCCAGACCTTTCACACCGTGTTTCCGTGGGCCTGCTGAGAATGAGGAATGGGCCCTTCTCTTAAGGACAGCTGCCTCGACCTCATAGAGACCCGTGTGGAGCTTTACAACACCTGCATGCAAAGGCCCGGGAGGCCGGGACCTCTTCCGCTGGGGGCGGGGGGAGGGAGGTGGCAAATTAGGGGGAAGCGTGATCCAGTATTGCACTCACTCATGAGGGCTTGCATTTTAAAAGGAACCGTCTGTGGCGGAGAAGACATCTCTCCCCTCCTCCCATCTCCTCAGTCTGTCTCCCAGAAACAGAGTGTCCTGCATGCTTTGGGCCTGACCGGCTCCACCAGCGCGTTGATTAAAACTCGGCACCCGAAGTGCGAAAGGTGTCAGATTCCCATGCCAGTCTGTGTCGTTTATACTTTCAACATCTCTGTGGGTGTGATTTCCCCAAAATAGTAACATCTCATTGAACATTCTCTTTCTAACTTCTGTGCAATCCATTTCTTTTTTAAGAAAATATCATGATAGGTAAATAGATATAGACGATGGTGATAATGATAGGTCGATCTATGGATGGATGGCTGGGGATTGGTGAGTAGCCAAGAGAACAGCTTTTCTCTCCGAAGCTAACATATTCCAGCTATTTCTTCAGAGCAGGCACCTAAACCTTCTGGCTGTTTAGTAGTTAAAAATGGGCCCCCTGTTCTAATCTTCGGACTCCAGCTGGGGCGGGAAGGGCTGCACGGAGGACTTCTCCAGGGATCTCAGGCCTGCGTGTTCCAAGGACAACCACGTTAGAATTTATGATGAGCCCGCGCGGACCCGGGGAGGAGAAGGAGCAGCTGCCTCCTGCGCCCCTGGCCAACGGACCTGAAAATCCACTGCACCTTTGGCCTCAAGTACAAAGCTCTTCACCAAACTGCCCCGGACTTTCCAAGTCACCATCTGGCGCTTCCTGTCCTCCTGTGAGCCCTCCCGTCAGGGCCCCTCTGTGGGTTGGTTACCGTCCCAGGAAGCTCTGGGAACAGAGCTGCGAAGACGGATGAGGAGCGAAGCGCGGCCAGGACGCAGATGTGCGTGTGCCCGGCAGGCTGCTGCGCACCAGCTAAGGCTCACGGGCTTCGCGCCCCTCGCCTCCCGCCAGGGCGCTCAGAGAGGTCGCTGGGGCCGCCGCCTCTGCTCACGCTTCGGGAGGAAGCGTTTTCTCAAGTATCCCCCAGCAGGAAAGTAAAACACCAAACTAAAGCAAGACACAGTATCAAAGACCCCACAGAGACCTCTGGCGAGTTACCATCCCATCGACAGCCTGCTCGCTTTGCGGGCCCTGCGTGTTCCGCCTGTGAGAAAAGGCTTCCAGGTTCCAGGGTCCCTGATTGGTTCTGCCGTGACGGCAACCAGCAACTTGCCCGTCTTCGTGCAGAGAAAGGGGGATCTTAAAGACACGTCATTTGTCTCCATGTTTAGGTATATAGCCTACTTATTAAAAAAATAAATAAATAGATGACTTCAGCAAACTGCAAAACAACAACAAAAAAAGGCGATATCAGTAGTAAAGTCAAATTCCATCCAGTCAAGATATTTAAGTAAATAGTGCTTTGAATTTTAAAGCATTTCAAGAACGAGCAGTAGGTTCAGATAATGTTGTTTTTCTCTCAAAATGAACATAGCCTAACTCGGAGCTGTTTTTATGTAGGGTCATGTTCACCAGTATAAATCCTCAGTTTCAGAAAACATGACATCAAGCCTGTTACCTGACAACCAGTCCCAGTTGAACCTCCAGAGCTACACGAATGTAGGTGGCGCGTATTTTGAGTGTGAGAGCAGAGTCGCTTTGCCTACCAACTCACAGAGCAGTTCTGTACTGAGGATTCGAGCAAAAATAACCTTGATTTTTATAGACTCGTGTTTTTCTTCCCAAGGCCCTGGCCCGTAATCTTATTAAATGTAATCGTTCAAAATAAGTTTCCCTGGGAAACTTTGAAAACTGACTCTTGGAAAACCTTGAAAACATTGTAACTTTTAAAATATATGTTGTCATTAATTTTCAATTACCGAAAACGATTGTTACAAAAAAGTCAGAAACATACACTGCGGAAGAAAATACCCATCCTCCCCACCCTCTTCAGAGGTGTCCCAATCAGTAGTTTAAATACTTACATTTACCTGTGTGTGTGCGCACATAAGCAAACGTGTTTTTTTAACAAAAATTGAATTGTGTGTTAAGAGACTAGATCTTAATCATTCCCACTGCAGAAGTTATCATTATAAAACATGGTAACGGTGTTAGCTAGCTAACTCCGTGGTGGTAATTATATTGCAATATATAAATTATCACAGCACCATGCTGTACGCTTAAACTCGCAGTGCCGTGTGCCGATTACGTTCCAGTTCTTAAAAATGTAAAAAAAGACGTTGAATTGTAATACACCAACTGTTCTGCAGCGTACAGTTGTCACTTACCGATGGATCCAGGTCATCTCTCCAGGTGGCAGAGTCGGAGCAGGCAGGGGCCTGAGGAAGCGCCTAATGGGACGCTTCTGGGAGAGTCCAGCCCCAGCCCTGCCGTGCCCAGTGTAAGCACCTTCTCTACCTGCAAGGCCACCACCAGGTCCAGGCCCTCAGAAGTCGCCTGTGTCCGACATCCTCTCTGGTCCTTCCTCACGTGGGTCGGAGGGTCCTCATCCCTTCAGGCCCCCAGGCCCAAGGTCGGCTCCTCCTGTAGCCCCACCAGCCTTGCTGGACTTGCCGAGAACACCAGGGAGGAAGGTGACTCATTGAGTGTCCTAACACGTGGGAATTGTTGCTTAAAACGAGCTTTACCCACATCTCCTCATTCCACCCAAGGCTGAGGACAGTGAGGGGAACCAGGACAGATACTGGGTTTGGGTTCTGGAGGGGCCCTAGAGGACCCCACGTGGAGATGTATGGCGGGTCCACCTGGCGGGAAGTCCTCGCACTGTAGGATTCCACTTATGCAAGGTCCCTGGAGTCATCAAATCCACTGAGACAGGAAGCAGGAGGGTGGGTGCCGGGGGCTGGGGCGTTGTTGTTTAATGTGGCCAGAGATTCGGTTTAGGAAGATGAAGCCTCTGGGAAAGGACAGCGGTGATGCCCACGACGCGGTGAATGTACGTAACGCGCCGCATTGTTCGCTCAAAACGGTGACGTTTATGCTGCATGTATTTTACCACAAGAATTAAAAGATGGAGTGCATTGACTTTACTCTTCAAGAACAAACTACGACATCTCTTTCTGTGCTTTGCGTCTTTCTTGTTCTCAACCGTTGCTGTAGAAATTAGACTTTTTGAGAGAACCACGTGGGTGTGAGGCTGGTCCCAGGGGCACAGAGCACCATAAAACGACCGTTAAAGAAACACGACAAGTCAGAATTGCCTTTAAGAGCTTCACAGTTTGCTTTCCTCGCACCGAACGCCGATGACATTGACGCACTCGAGGACAGGAGAGGCTCCGGAGGACCGTCAAGCCCTCAGCCGTCGGGGGCATGGCGATTCCGGCGGTGATTCTGTGAGGAACACTGAGCACGTGAGAGAGCCGCTGTCCACCCGAGGACACACACGGCCACCACCCCGCTCACACAGAGGGGCTGCACCTGGTGGTGGCCTCCACGGTCCCCGCACGCCCACCGCCCCCGAGAGCACGTGCAGCCGGGCGGAGTGCATCGCATCAGGACTGCGGCGGGGTCTGGAGAAGGATCGGCTGGCAAGGGCGTCAGCCAGATATTTTCAGAGGAAGTGGCAAGATTGCAAATGCGGCAGGAGAAGAAGTTCAGCAGGAATTTTTACACTAAGCAGAGGCGTTGGCTCAGAGCGCTGATGTGGAGAGCTCCGTGGCCGCCTCCGAATTACACAGCTTCTCATGAGACCAGAGTCCCCCGTTTCATCTCCCTGCCTTCGAAGGCTCGCGGGGGGCTGCAGAGCAGAAACGGAAACGCGACTAAAGAGAAGGGAAATCAGAGCAAAGAATGAAGGGTTGAAAAGCTGAGGCAGCCGGGGGACGGGAGGCCTGGGGCTGATACGCCGCCTCCGGGACGCTGGTGCTGCGCGGGGCCGCGGGCCCTTCCCGCCCCTCGGCCCCGGAGCATGCTGCTTGGACCACGTGGTTTCCAGGAGGGTGAGGGCATGGCCTGGATCCCGGCATGAGGGCCGGCCGGGGCCTCTCTCCAGAGGTGCAGACATTTCTTGAGCACCAATGGGTGTGCCCTGCTCAGAGGCAGAACCAGACAAGAGGACCTGGGTGGCTTGAGCTTCTCATCACCACCAGCTGGAAGCCAGACCAAACCAAGAGTCACCAAAAACGAGGGCAGACAGGTGGTCGTGCTCACGGAAAGGGGAGCGATAGGGTCCGGGGGAAAACTCCTCCGTCGCTCCTGAAAACGTCGTGCAGTTTTGTTGAGCTGTGTTTGTTTTTATATGTGACAGCTGGTCCATGTCCTCAAAATCCGCCGGCCCACACCGGAGACTCCCTGTGGGGTACACGGAGCTTCGGCACTGCCGGTGCGGGGAGAGTAAATGAGTTCGATTATCTTCATGGAGCTGCCGGGGACCTTTCCCAGTTAAGTCACACACTTAGTGGGTGACTGCCTGTGCTCTGCCCTCGCCTGAGCTAAGGGCGTTCTCTTTGGACTGCGAGAGGGAAGGAGCAAGGAGCTGTTGGAGGGGCGGCTCCCCAACGAAATGGGGACAAAACGGCTCCTTCTCCGCTAGGACAGGCAGCGGAAGGCTCAGGCAGAACAACGCTCCCGGACCACCTGTCGGTTCCCACACCCCTGGCCCAGGAGGGAGAGCAAGATCAATTGGAACTCACACCTGGGAATCTGGTCAACGGGCTGGCGAGAGTCGAGGCACCTCAGACCACCGCCCCATGCGCAGCTCTGGGGGAACGCTGCTCAGCACACCAAAGCCCATGCGCTTTTCCTTAGACTCTACTAGCCCAAGGCCCGTGCGTCAGACTTCAGTTTTAATTTATTTTTGCCACAAAAGTGACTGGCATGGTTTTCTGCTGCCTGCCAAAGAGTATAAATGCAGAGGGAGCCGTTCATATTATGACAAGAGAGGAGCCTTCATGAAGCTCAGTCATTCGAAAAACTGCAGTGGTGGTGGATGAGGGGTGGGCGTAGCGGTAACCATGGACCTTCAAGCACGTGTCTGGGAGTTGTAGAATTTAGGACTGGTGGGTGCTAGGTGGCTCTCATCCTCACACGTCAGGCCACCGGGTGAGCTGGGTGAGCCGATGGGCAGACCCAGCGTGTGGCCTGGGGAGGTGACCATAGGCAAGTCCCCTCCGTGTGCATCAGAAAGCAGTGGGCAAGGAAAAGAGAAATAGCTTGGAAGTTGTCAATGTGCAACTTTTTAAAGCTGCATCCTGATTTGTCTTCTCTGATTTGTAAACCATCAGCAGAATCCCCTTGACCTCAGCATCCTGATTTACCTGCAGCGTTAGCAGCTGAGTATCTATTGAATTTCCCTGGGGCGGGAAGTGCAGTAGCAATGATTCCCTCCAAGAGGACGCCTGGCTGGGTACCCCGGACCCCCATCTGCCTGCCCTGGGGGCAGCGTCCACAATGTGGTTTCTTTTGTGTTCCTCTCTGCTGAAGAGCTCTGTTGAGAAGTCCATGGCAAGTACTTATGCCAAAGTGTGACCAAGGCCTGTGACTGCGTCTTCCTTCAACCGAGGCGAAGGCGCCAGCCCGGGTATCGCTCTGCCCGGGGCACGACGGCCCGGCCCGGCGCTCGTCACCACGCCTGCGCCCTGCCACCGAGGAGGCGCGCTGCCCGGGGGGGGGGGGCACAGGCGCCCTGAAACACGCTCCCCGGACGTGGTGTACCCCGCAGCCCGCCGGCTCCCACACTGTCCCCGCACGTCCTCTCCCGCACATTTTCATGTCCCACAAGCGGCCTTTTGTTTGTTTATTGTGTTTAATTGCAAAAGAAAGGCGACTCTTCTCAGCTGGCGGTCCCAGAGGACACCGCAGAGCCTCACGCGCCGCGCACATGCACCCGCGCGCCCCTCGTGCGCACGTCGGCGTGCGTGCCCACGTCGGAGTGCGTGCCCACGTCGGCGTGCGTGCCCACGTGCGCGCGCCTGCGCCCCGCCACGCACGCTGCTCGCGCACGCCCCCGTCCCGTCCTGACCGCCGGCGCCAGCACTTCGAGTGTGTAACTAACTGCACGTTGGGATTTGTGCTGTTTCCCACCGAGGACCCGCCAAAAGGCAAACGCTCTGCGCGTCCCCCCCATCCCAAGTCATTTGAAAAGTGGCGAACGGTCAGGGTGAGGACGGGGTCTTCGGACAAGAGCGGGGACGCGGGACAGCACCGGGGGACTTCAGTTCCGAGGACGCAGTGGCGGGGCGGCAGCACGTCCCAGGCAGCGCGTGCTAGTTCGCCGCCCGCAGCTCCCGCAGCGTGGCCTGGAGCAGGCTCCGAAGCTTCCAGAACGCGGGCGTGGCTCGCGGGGGGCTCCCGGCGGGGCCGGGGTCCGCGCATTCCTGCACCGCCCGCCGGAGCTGCCGCCGGAGCCGCGGGGAGATGGCCGGGCTCGTGCGAGCCGAGGAAAACCAGTGGCGGAATATTTTGTCACAGACGACCTGAGGGACAGGAGAGGGGGCGTTAGTGCAGGGCGACACAGCAGTGGAAACCCTCGAGCCTGCAGCCGGTTCCACGCTGGCCGCCACCGCCCGGGGTCCCTCGGGGTCCCCAGCAGGCCGCCAGGCTGACCAGGGCCTTCCCCTCCGGACTGTCAATTGCTCAGCTGGGGACAAACTTCGTGGCAGAGAGAAGGCTACCGCCCAGGACTAGAAAATCCCACTTCCAGCCTCAGAGCAGATGGGAACAGTCTGGGTGACACTTCCGACAGGGCCGGGCACATTCTGCACAGAAAGCCACAGCACCCCTGAGACAGCCACCTGGCTGCGGCCACAGTGCCAAGCCAAGGCTGGGCACTCTGGGCCATAAATCAGGCCTGGTGACAGTGATAATATGGGACGGATCGTCCCGATGGTCAGGTGGCAGCGTGTTAGGGGACATGAGAAGTGATGTGCACATGTGACAGCACTTTGAGGCTCGCAGAAAAGGTCCTTTGGAAGGGAAAGGCCAACATAAGGAAGGAGCTTCACAATGCTGGCTTTCAGGAGCCAAGGTAAAAACCCAGCCCCTCCCGCAGCCCTGGCCCTATCGGGGTGAGGGTCCCTGATGCTCCAGGGCCTTTAATGCCCCTCCTGAACGGTTTGTTTTACACCCTATGCCCCGCCCCCGGAGAACTGGCCCCGGGGCCGCATCATTAATTGGCGCTTTATTTTTCCTACATCACGCTTTGTATTAGCCCCATGTAACAAACGCTTCAGCTTTATAGAGCTACCGTTAGAGAGGACAGAAAAATAACTTTTGCTCCCCTGTGCCTGCACGGGGCAAAGGTTCTTTGTAGAAACAAATCATCTTCTTTTTTGAATTTGATAAAACATTTTCATGTGCAAAAAAATGTCCCCAAAGCCGTCTTAGTCTCCATCCTGCTCCTGACACTCAGGCTCGCTGCGGCTCTGAGGCAACGCGTCCTCCGACGCCCTTCTCGAGTCTAGACAAACACAAGCCTCTTCCACTTCCACAAAGGGCAGCGCGTCACACACGCTGCTCTGCAGCTGCCATCCCCGTTCACCCGAACGCCGGGGAGAGCCTTCTGAATCAGACTGTCTGAGGCCCTTCCATTTGCGTTAATGGCTGCACCTCAACGGTGCGGGTGTATCATAAATTATTCAACTAGCTCCCTATCGATGGAAATTCAGGTTATTTGCGAACTTCCGCTATTACGAACAATGCTGCAATAGGCAGCTTGCTTACGTGTCATTTTCCTTTTGCACGTGTGACCAAACTTCTAGAAATGGGCCTCCCGGGCCAAGGGGTATGTGCGATTTTTGTTTTGATCGCTACTGCCAAATCGCCCTCCTAAAAGCTGCACTGAGTTGCACGCCCACAGCAGTGTGCAATGAGGATGGACGCTTGTTTCCCCATGCCCTTGCCGGCACACGCTTTCATGGTTACCAGCTGATGGGGGAAATGGTTAATTTACATTGTTCTTTCAGTTAGGTTGTAAGCTAGTCGTGCTTCCTTTCCAGTAAATGGCTGAGTTGTTTTCCTCTGCCCACATTTCTATCTGACGTTGGCCATTTTCATATTAATTTGTAGATGCTCTTTATATCTTAAGGACATCAGCCTCTTGCGTAGCTTGCTTTCCTCAGGAGCAGACCCTAAGATGCAGGTTTACATGTAGGGATTTATTGAGGGGCGTTCTTGGGAGCCACACCTCCATGGAAGTGAGAGAGAAGGTAAACTCGCAGGCATGGCCCTGCAGAGTCCTCGCACTGAGGGGGAGTGGGGCCAAGCTCAGCATATGCTCCGCCCCCACCAGCCAATCATGAGACACCGCCCCAGGCATCTGGGGCAACAGTGGCAAAGCAGCTCTGGTGGGCCAAGGACAATCCTGGGGACCCTCCTGGAGCCCCAGAGGCTGGAGGAAAGGGCCCCACCTTGCTTGTCAATAGATCTGTAAGAGCCCTTCTTATATTCAGGATAGGAAACTGTCTCATTCCGCAAGGGGCAGGTGTTCGTGTTTCCGCTTTGTGGGATGAGGTCACAGGTGGCTGGTGCTCCAGCGAAAGGCATCTTGTTCCCGCAGCTGAAGCAGAATGATTTCGTCGCAGACCCACCAATAATGTGAGCCCACATGGGATGGAGAGGCCTCCGAAGGCCCCGCCACTGCCGGCCTTCCGACCTGCAGCCCGGTCAGGCCTGTCCCGGTCCCCCTGGACCCGCCTCCCTTCTGGCGTGACACAGCACCGAGCTCCGGTCTCCTCCGATCCGGGGCCACATCACCAGGTCTGTATCGTGGTCACACTGGCCTTTGGGACTGGAGGACTCTGGGGAGGGACAGGCTACAGAAAGCTGAGACCCTGGGGTGGGTTGGACGGGACGGTGACAAAGCAGGAAAGTCGGGGTACGCGCATAGGCGCGAGGTCGCGGGCACCAGGCGGTGGGGGAGGCGAGCCTGACCTCTCCGCCACGACCCCCTCCCGGTTGTAGTCATCACCTGTGGGCGCAAGCTCATCCCACTCGAGAGCGTCAGGTGAGGGCCGGGAACAGACAGCTTCTGCCTGAAGCCGCGTCCCCACAGAAGGGGAAGTGAGGCCTGAACTGGCGCCTCCCAGACGTGAGACCCCACCTGGGGGTGGGACCTAGGACCGAGTGAGTCTCCCTTACCGCTGACTGCTAGACCCGCGACACGCGTTCTTCCCCCTGCTAACCACCGTCCCAGGCTTTATAGGACACGTGGGGGCCCGCCGGCACAGAAGGGGCGGCCTTCTGCACTGGCGGGGCAGCACGGCACTCGTGGGCAGAGGCGGCCGGTGGGCACGGTCTCCCCATTGCTACCTGCAGGTTGCTGTTGACTCGCTGGGCTCCACACTTGTTGACTCGCAAATCACACTTTGAAAAACAGTCAAAAAAATTGCAGTCTTCATCTCCCGTGCAATTCTGCCCGAGAATTTCCCTCATTTTAGGTTCAAAGAAGGCCATGTCCACATCAATAGCCACCACCTGTAACCAAAACAGCAGCGGGTCATCAGAAGGGGCACCTGTGAGCGCCTGTTTCCGCTTCGCGGGTGCAGGCGTCGCAGCCGGCAGGGACCACGGCCCTGCCAGCCAGCAGGATGGGCCAGGCGTGCCCGGGGGCTGCTGGCTGCACTTTCACGAGCGACTGGCGTCGGTTATACTGCAAGGCTTCACCTGCAAAAAGGACCTTTGCGTCACTAGTGAAAGCCTGGGATTTGGAGCCACGACTGGAAGGACCACTTCTCGTTTCAAACGTCCCTCAGCTTTAGAAACAATATCTGAGATATCTTAAGAAGGAGTAGACACCCCCCCTCCCCTCTGTTGCTTTATCACTCTGGGCTCTGACCTTCAAGGGCCAGGTTAGAGAAGCAGTGAGATACAGAAAATCGACCCCCAGAAATATGAGCAATAAAAGGAAACGACATTCAAGAGGCAGGTCCGCGGGTGAGACGGTGAAAACGCGGTGGGCGGTGCCCGCGTTATTTATGGCTTCGCTGCTACCCTGCCGGCTTGTAATTGGTCGGGTGGACGAGTGGGGGAAACGAGAGCGTGGGAGTGCTCAGATTAGGGCTGGTGCTTGTGGACTCGTCCAACAGCACCAGACACTAAATCTTATCAGCACGAGAACGTGAAGACACCCTTGGAACTTCAGATTTATCTTCTTGGCTTCAAACCAAGTAGGCTTCAAAGCCAGAGAAAGAATAACATTGAAATTAAGCAGATTTCTCTCCACCACCTGAATTTAAAAAAAAAAAAAAAAAAAAAAAAACTCAAACCTGAGAAAACCTGGAGTCTACCCAAATAAAGCAGTTTATAGCTTCAAGGAATTAAAAAGCTATTAGAAGACTTGAGGAGCTCGGAGTCTGTGGCATTTCGCAAGCCTTCACAGGTAAACAGCACGGGATCGGCCCGCCGCCTCCCCAGCATCTCCGGAGGCTGCTTCCGTTTCTGTTGCTCGTTCAGGATTAATGCCGGAAGACAATAAAGTTGTTTGGGGATTATTCAGGGAAACAGAGGAGGGAAAACAATGTACTTCAAAATATGTGGAGAATAATTAAAATAAATAACAGGGAATGTTTCCCTCTTTAAGAGCTTCGCCTAATTACTAATTCAGGCACAGCAAACAGAAATTATCATTTTAATCAGTTTTTTCCTATCTCATTATTTAGCCAAAAGAAATAGGTCATTTCATCATTTACACTAGTTAATAGACTAAAAATGTATTAGGCTCTGCTAATGAATCTATTGCCTTTATAGTTTATACTGCGGCTACAATAACTTTCTTTTTTCCTATAGTTTCTGGCAATCCCCCAGCTTCCCCTGGGCCTCTAGCTGGAATTTTGGCTCCTTACAACTTGTCTCTCTACCATTTCCGATGGTTTCTTCTCACCTCCCTGGAAAGCCAGATTTATTTTTCAATTTTTAGTCTATGGCGTAGAACGGATCACAGCTATTGTGAGCATAACTATGCACCTAAAACAAGCACAGTGCCGACCGGAACCAGGAAAACTCAATTGTAAAATTCTTCGCACATGGAGTGACCTAAGCCGCACCATCTTCTTCAGACTTCATGCCGGCGTCAGACTAGAGAGGACGGATGAGCACCACTTCCTTCACTGGAAGAGTGTGGCTCTGGGCGGGGCCGGGGGGGGTGTCCGGGGTCGCCAGGGGTTTGCAGATAGCTCCTGCTGGCAGCGGTGTGGGAGCAGGATTGACGACGTCCCCCACCCTGCGCTTCCGACCAGCAGATAAGCTCCCAAGTCCTGTGCTGGGGACCTGGAGAAGCTGCATGACCGCGAGTGGACACTTCCTCCACATCATCTGAAGGACACCGCCCCCTTCCAGCTGCGCCAAAGGGAGGACCCACCTGCAGGTCACTAAGCGGGCTGGTTCTCAAACCCCAGCGCATCAGAATCGCCCGGGGGCTTGTTTGTGTAACACGGGTTGCCACCCTCCCCCCCAGAATTTCAGACTCCGTAGGTCTGTGGTAACGTTCAGAGAATCTGCGGTTCTAATGAGTTCACTGGTACTGCTGATACTGCTGGTTTCCACTCAAAAGCTGTCAAATCATAGGGAAAATCAACTTCTCGAACCTCAGCCTCATAAGGAGTGTCAGTAATGCCAGGGTTCCAGCAGGTGCTCGGACAAGGGCAAGGGCCCAGGGCTCCGGCACCGGCCCACACGGCAAGTCCGGGCAGGTAGCGAGTGCGGCCGTTAGTTCACTGGGCAACGATTCTGTGCCCATTACGCGTGAACTGCTGGACGGCACAACTGAAGGCCAGTAACACCCCGCCTTGCCCACCCTCTCGGGAGGACCCCCAGCCCCACCCCCTTCTGACACCCGTCCTGGGAACCCAGCCCAGACAGCGTCTCAGGCCCCTCCTCGTCTGTCTCACCCGCTGAGCTCCCCTCATCGACACCCCATAATGCTTGCCAGGTGAATAACTGAGGACCTCATGACGAGAAGAGCCGGCCCCATAACTGCCCAAAGCCAGGGGTCCTGTGGAGGCCTCCTCTCCAAAGGCCTCGGAGTGGCTGCTTCCCTCCGACTTCTCTGAGGACAGTGGCCCTTGTACCCATTACATAATCATCCTGCTCAGAACTAGAGGCTCCTTGGCCAGGATCCCCGTTCTGAGAAATAAGACGATGAGTCTAGGGTGTACCTGCCTTGACAACTCATCTGGAAGAGTCTCTTGGAGCTCAAATTATTGCACATAGGGTTCGTCTCCTCCTGGAACTTCCCAGAACCTTCTGGAACCTCTCAGAACCTCCCATCCCAGCTCCTTCCCTTCCGCACTTGGAGCCACCGCCGCTTGTCACACCACCCCCTCCCGCGGCAGCCAGGGACAGGGCATTAGGACAAAGCAGTTTGGGCAAGAGGCTACTACGCCCTTCGCAGTGACAGACTTGAATGAGAAGGGATTTACACCAATTTTAGGCTGTTTTAAGGAGGCCTTCCTATGCCATCTGCCATGCAAGCCCTTGGCTGTCAGTAATGGTACCTTCTCTCTGTCCCTGTGTGTTTAACTGGGACAAAGAGCATTGTTCCACCACGACCGGCCCGCCGAGGTGGCCAGAGTTAGGCTGGCCTGGCCCGTCACCTGCCAGCGCCTGCAGTGTACGAGCTAAACACTGTTGGGGTGGGGGGGGCCTGGTCGATGACACTGTGTTAGGGCACCCGGATCACTGTCACATAGTGGGGGGAGGGGTCATCTCGTAATGAGACGTGGAAGATGCTCCGGCTCCTGCTCCCCCTGGTTTCATTCCTGGGTCAGAGCCAATGTGCACCTGCCAGGTACAGAGCCCTGCGGGAGACGTTCCCACCAGGCGGGCATTTCCCCTGGGAAGGCACCCGACTCCCGCCAGCCCTCGAGAGGTCTCATCTGGGAAGGGACGTTGACTAAACCTCTGCGGCGAGGAAGGGGTAGGAGAAGCTGCGCATCATCACCGGGCCTGGCGCCTCCCCCAGCTGGGCTGCCGGACGAAGCCCCCAAGGCCACTCCTCCTCGTCCCCCGGGGCTGCGCGCAGAAGGATCCAGAACAGCCCTCGGGGAGCACACGCCTCGCCCCGCGGGCCTTGCGTCACAGTCCCCTTCCTGGGGTGCGGCGAGGCACCTGTGTTCTCGAATTGTCTCTCGTGAAGCGGGGCCGGGCCCGCGGAGTGGTCCAGGCCGGCAGGCGGGCGCCGTGCTTCCCGGGACCTCGGAGGCCGTCTCGCCCACCGCCTCGCGGGCCCGCGGGGTAAACGCCCCCCTCCCGGGGCCACTCACCGTGAAGTCCCTTCTGATGGCGAAGTTCTCGGGCTTGACGTCGCAGAGGTGGAGGCGGTGGGAGAAGTCGTTGTCGAAGTGGCTCACCAGGTCCAGGAAGCTGAGCGCCACGGCGCTGACGGCCTGGGCCTGGCTGCGGGGCGCCCCGTGCAGCGGGAAGAGGGCGCGGTGGCGCGGGCTGCCGGCCGCCAGGGACTCCACGGCGTAGAAGTGGCCGCAGGAGCCCAGCACGGGCAGCGCGTGCCGGCTCAGGCCCTGCAGCAGGCTGAGCAGCACGAACTCCTCCTGCTGCAGCAGGGACCACAGGCTGGCCAGCCGGCCCCGGCCCCGCGGCCCCGGCCACAGCGGCCCCAGGCTGCTGTTGGACAGCTCCAGGCCCAGGGCGCTCCTGACCTCCCCGGCCACCAGCAGGAGCAGCTCCGCCTCCGGGACGTCCTGGTCCCCGTCCGCGTCCCCCGGCAGGCCGGGCGGCCGGAAGCTGGCGAAGGCCTCGGCCTTGGACTTGAGAACGACGGGCCGGCCGCGCCAGTCCGCCTGCAGCACCTTCTTGCCCCCCTCGTAGTGCAGGCAGCGCCGGTACAGCAGCCTCCGCGCCTCGCACAGGTCCTCGCACAGGTCGCCCGCCAGCACGCCGCCCCGGTAGTCCTGGCACTGGGGGGGAGGGACAGGCGGTCACGCGGGCAGCCAGGGGCCGGGGCCGCACCCGGGACGCTTCCCACCAGCACCGAGAGACCCCCGGGGGCCGCGAGCCCCGGCCGCTCACGCCGGCGAGTCCTGACGCCGGACCCTACGGGCATCTCGGGTGGCAGGCGTGGGGCTCGGTCCGCGGAGTCAGGACCCGGGACGTGAGGAGCAGGGCCCCACCACCCATCTGCGTGATGCCGGCAAAAGCCGCTTCGCCTTCTGGGTTTCAGTTGTCACCTGTCACTGAGCATGCGCGGCAGGCCGTTAGAGTCACCCGAGAGCTTTGAAGCCCCGCCCAAGGACAGCGGAGCCAGCTCTCGGGAGGCGGGGCCCCAGACCACAGTCACGGCCCTTCCTGCAGGACTGTGCCCTGAGCCCACCGCTTCCCACGTGAACCGCTGTGGCCTGAAGGCCAGCAGGGGTTCGGGGAACTGCGTGCCGGAAACGGGAGTTAGAACAGGCCCCTGGGCTGGGGGTGTCACAGGACTAGAGGGGAGAAGGCACCCGGGACGCCCTCCAGGAGGGGGCCCCGCTCGGGACCCCTCGGATGGGGCGCTTCTCCTAAACGTCAGGGGCGTTTTTGACGGACCTACACACGGGCACCTGGTGACGCCACCAACATCACTCTGCAGTCCCGCTGCACTGCGTGACCAGTGCCGCCAGGGCAGCCAGGCCTGCCTGCCTCCGCCACCCCCGGCCACGGACGGTGTCACCCGCCGCGCTCAGCTCAGCGAGCCACAGTCCGGCTGCGGGCACCGGGCTCACGAGTTCACACGACAGTGGCGGCTGCCCTTCGAGACCCCTAGTGACAGCAGCGTGTGACGGGGTGAGACGGGGACACGGCTGGCTTCGGGGGCACCTGGGTCTGCCTCTGGGCTCTGCCCCTCACCAGGTGCGTGGCTTGTCCCCGAGTCTAACACGAGATGACGGCACCGTGTCAGGGGAGACCCGTGAAGGTCAACCCAGGTCGCGTGTGCAGGGGACCGCGTCTCGGGGAGCACTAGCTCCCTCCCGCCGCCCTCGCCAGCCCTGGGCCTCGGGAGCGGGGAGCCAGGGACGCTTCTTCCCAGAGAGCCGCGTCTGAGCTCAGTTTTGAAAGAGGAACTGCACGTCTGCCTGGCAGGAAGGAGGCGAGGGCCCCCGCGGAGACCCAGCATGCAAAGCCACGCGTGACCAGACGTGGCTCGGGGAAGCAGAGCAAAGCCGCGCACCTGCGTGCGACGGGCCAGGGAGTCCCACCGAAACTGCCATTCCTCTGTCTCCACCTGACAGAAAAGCGTGCTGCCCTGCAAGGGTCAGATGGGCCCTCCCCTGAGGCAGCCCACCTGCTGGTGAGAATGCCTGTCCCCTGCTGTCACCACGCCTTCCTCCTGAGTCGCTTGTGCCACCCCCCCCCCCACCTCCTGCCGGCTCCCCACAGCACAGCATGTCCTACAAAACGGCACTGCAGCGCTGAAATCAAATTCAAATCAAATTGGAATCCATACGAGATTCGCCCCTGCAGATCTGGGAGGCAATTCCGAACAGGAGTTGCAAGTTATTTGAACAATGGTACAGTCGTTGGATGTGGCACGCGGCCTGTCGCTTGTGGAAGGGGACAGGCACGTTGGCTGTGTTCTGAAGGTCGGCACCTCGCGGTTTGAGGGACGCAGCGTTGGGCGTGGGCATGGACGGGAATCGGCATGAGGTGCCCAGAGCCTTGGCCGCCGGCTGCCGCAGGCTGGTCTCAGGTCTGTGACCGGAGTTTCAGTGCTCGGTGACACGTGTGTCACAGGAGACAGTTCACATTAGTGCAAAGTATGCACAGGTGCAGCCATGATGGCTGTTCTTTGTCACCCTCCTGTACGGCGCAGTGTTTCTGCCTTCGGTTTCTGCTTCTCTCAGGTGCGGTGTGCGCTGCGCCTGCCCTGGCTGCTCTGCGAGCCCCCAGGGTCTCCCCCAAACCTGTGCCTCCTGAACACAGGGAGAGACCTACTTCGGCATTTACAACGCGGTGAACTTAAAGCACAAATTACTAGTTCACAAACTAGTACTTGTCACCGTGTTAGAGACAATCGTGAAATGTTCTTAGCAGCATGTCCTATTGAAGTAGCTTTTTTTTTTTAACTTGACAAAGGTGGTTTATTTGCCTTAAATAAAATTTGTAAATAGTTTTCTCTGAACATGAGATAGTCCTAACCGTCAGCTTAGAGACGGCTACATTTCTGTCCCCAAATGTGTGTGCAGAATCCAGGCTACAGGTTTCAAACTAAACTAACAACAAACAAACAAACAACCCCAAGTTAATAAAGTCTCATTGTAGTTAACTGGCATTTCTAAATTAATTAAACTCACAGGGAGTTTGTGTCTCTCACAGACTGTGCGTCCGCGAAGAGACATTGCAGTCCCTCCCAGCTCTTGTAGGAACGAACCCTTCTTAGCCTCTCTGCTAAGAGGCCCTCCAGCCTGTATCATGGTTCTCAGGCAGAAACAGCCTGTCCCTCCAGCTTGGGGAACTGTGGGCAAGGTCTCAGAGGTCACGCCTAATGGCTGGGTGTTCTTTATTTTTTGGGGAGCGTTAAGTTCCCACGCGGTCAGCCATGTGCCTGTCGCACGAGGGAGTGCCTCCCGCCCAGGACCGCTCTGCATCGCAGCCTCTCAGGGCCCGGAGGGCCCGGAAGGAGCACCTCCCGAATGTGGCGACAGCACTCAGAATGGTCATTCTCTGCTAGGTCTTCCTGGGTGTGCGCCCTGGGTGCCCCCGTCCCACTGGGGCCCTGGTCCTCTATCGCACAAAGACAAGCCTGCCCCATTGAAAAGGAACCCCGACTGTAGGCAACTAAATTCAACAACATCGAGCATAACCGGCCTATGGGGAGTCCCGCCTCTGAGCAACAGTGCTTTCGGGGTGCTCTGAAAGTGATGCCGTGGAGGGTAAGTGTGCCCAGTTTTTGCTGAGGGTTTTCATTACTGGAGAAGCCGCTTACTGTCACGTGGTCTCTCTTCCTGAGACTGCACAGGGTCACATCCGAGCTCCACACACACTGGCCGCGTGACGCAGGGCCAGCCACTCTGCTTCTCGGGGGCCACCCGTGAGGCGGGAGACTAAGGGCTCAGGCCTCCCACAGGTTGCTGAGGGGACGCAAGGACATAATACCCGTGGAACTGCTTGGCATGGCGCCGGCCAGCGCAAACTCACGGGAAGGCCCTCTCGGCCACCGTGGGACGCGCTCAGCCTGCACCACAGCAGCCAGGCTTGGAAATGATCGGGCGTCAGCTCGTCGGCTGGGCATCGCCTCCTGCGTGGTTTCCTGGGGTGGCAGCGCCCTAGAAGCCGCCCCCAGGAGTCGGGGCGGGCGCACCACGCCCCGGTCATGGGAAGGGCCGGCAGGCCACAGCAGAGGGGCACTGCGGGCTCACGAGGAACGCCAAGTCCCCGCAGGGCTGCACCCGCTGGGGAGCCGCTCCAGTTGGCTCTCCCACCCTCCCTCCTGCAGGGCCGTGGAGTGTGGCTGGCTCCCACAGCAGGTGGGGCGGGCTTGGGGTGCAGCAGACCCGACTGCCCCCTCCTAACCCGCTCCTCAGCTTTACAGACAGACTCCCTCACAGGCCAGCGGAGCCCCTGCCCGAGCTGAGGGCCCTGGGAACTCAGCAGGGGCTGTCCCCAAGTCCCTTGCTGCTGCCAGAGAGAGAGAGAGGGCTTCCTTTGGCTCAGCTCAGTTACTCCTTCTGTGCTCTGGTATTCACAGGGAAAGCTAATGAGAATCTGGAGGCCAGTCAAAAAATAACAGCCAGTTTTATTATTAAGGATAAAAGCCAGGCAGAATGAATTGAAAGTGCTTGGGGAGCCCGAGGACAGTGCCTCGATTCAGCTGGAGGCCTGGGAGGCCCCAGCGCCAGCCCCTGCTTCACAGCCAGGGCCCAGCACAATGGGCTGCGGACACTGGGGTCAGATTCAAACCTCGTTCTAGCGCAGAGTGTCCTGGATAAAAGCGAGCCAGGGTGCTGCGTGCTGTGTGGGGCTTGCACCAGCGAGTCCAGGATGGAGACGGGAGGAGAGCAGACAGCGGGAAGCGAGGGAGAGAAAGCCAAGCTCCGAGTGTGAGAAATGACGGCCCAAACGGCAAAGCTGGGGTTTCAGACCATCCTCTGGGTAACGAACGGGAAAGGCTGGGAGACTTCAAAGGCAGACCCAACCCCTTCAGCTTTAAGTCGGCCAAAAAACACCCCCATATGGCTGCCATTGGGGATCCTCTAATCAGAAATGGTTTTAATTTATGAGCTGCAATGCTGGAAAAGTTATGATTAGTACTTACTTAATTATATTAGGTTATTTCATTTCTGTTAGGCCTTTTCCCATTTAGCCAAAGGTTAATACATGAAAAATGACATTCGTTTTTTTTATTTTCACTTAAAATATGTTATTTTCGTAAACAGGTATTCCATCCTGGCCAAACTTTTAATCTGGGTTTACTGTGATTTGTCAATCAGTCCTCCCAAAACAGAGCAAATAATATAATAATAATAATAATAATAAAGTGAAAGGAATTTTTAGATGGGTTACTGAGAAAATCAATGAACTGCAACTTAAAATTTGATGGGACTTCAGTATCATGATGGATGGATGGAAGGAATCAGCGATGAGTGTCTCGCTTGCATTGCTGATCAATTCATGATGAGACACGTCAGACTCGATTAGGGTATATGCTTTGTTTTACCTTGTACATTTCACTCATTTCTTAAATTTTCCCATCTCACTTTTTATAAGTAATAATAATTTACTTGAAAACCTTTACTCTACCACGTTTTGAACCCCTACAGTCTCAAAAGCCCGCCCATCTGTAAGCGATCAGATCGAAAACTCCTCACGAAGTCTTTCTTGAAGATTTCTTTAAAAACGGTACTTTTCACGCCAAGCGCAGACACGGCCACTGCGCGGGGTAATGATGCCACCGCAGTAGCTTCTACCTTCACCTTTCTTGGCTTTCCTCTTGGGACGCCCCACCTTTGTTGGGGGGTCTCCACGCGCATCATCGTGGAAGGGCCCGAGGAGCGTCTGGGCCCCGGGGCGCAGCAGCCCGGCGTCCGCGGCGCCCAGCCGCGGAGCACGCAGCCCTCCCGCGCTGGAGAGGAGACTTGTCGCGTCCCCAGGACAGGGCTCCCGCGGGTCCGAGCCGCCGCCTCGGTGCGCTCCCCTCCCCGAGCGCGCTCTGCCTTGGCTGCCGCCGACCTAACGCGGCGAGCTTGGCTTCGGGGCGCTGGGCAGGGCCTTAGCGGCCGTCGGTCCGCCTCGGGCTCGGCGCGGTGCAGCCCGGGACGGAGGCTGAGCGAGCGAGCGGGGACCCCGGAGGCCGCGGGCACGGGGGCTGCGGGAGCCTGGAGCAGACCCGCCAACTTTCCCGAGGAGCGCGGGCGCAGGGGGAGCGGTCCGGCGGGGAGGCTCGTGGGACAAAGAACCAATTTGGGCAGGAGCGGGAGAGACACCCCGCGCACCCACGGAGGACTCCCCAGCACGCGCCCCGTCCCGGGCCCCGGTCGTGCGCGCCGGGCACTGCGCGCCGCTGTCCCACCCCGTCCCCGGGCGCGCGTCCGCGGGCAGCGCTGCGGCGGGACCTACCAGCGCGGCCAGGATGCGCCGGCTCCCCTCGTCGGTGCAGCGCTCGGGGACGGCGCCCGGGTGCGCGCGGAGCAGCAGCGCGGCCGCCAGCGCCCAGCCCGCGGCCCAGGCGGCGCAGGCGAGCAGCGCGCCCCGCGCGCACCGCCCGCGCCGCCCGCAGCGCCCGAGCCGGCCCCGCGCCATGGTCAGCCCGGCCGCCGCCGGCTCCGCCGCCCGCGCCCGCGCCGCGCCCGCGTCCCTGGCGTCCCGGCGGGGGAGGGGGCGCGGGGAGAGGCCGCGCGAGGGGAGGGGAGGGAGGGGCGGCCCCACGGCCGGACCGCCCGCCCGGGGTGGGCGCGGTGTCCCGCGGCCACAGCCCGCGCACCCGCCCGAGCTCCCAGGGGACGGGCCGTGCGCTGGCCACTCCCGGGTCCGCGCTGGACGCCCTGCTCCACCGCACCCCGACACGCTTTCCACTTTCTATGCACCTTTTCCCCCCGAAGACCAGCTCCCCCTTTAAACAGAATCCGCTCTAATTCAAACTCCCCCGGGCTAGACCCCAGGCTCTCCTGTCAACGCATCTGCAGACAGGAGCCTCCCGCCTTCTCGGGGCGGCGGCCCAGGGCCCCAAACCTTATCTCTGCACAGACACCCCAGGCCCCGGGTAGCCCTCTGTCCCCACCCCCATTCGCCGAGATTCCTGCCTCCTCCGCGTCTGCCCTGACTTGGGAGGCCCTCCCCAGGTGAGTCCGGGGTCCGGGACGGTCTGGAAACGTCGTGGCCACCCCTCCCCCTTTTTCCAGGCGGCCTGCTGAACCCAGCCGCCCGCTCTGGCTGCCCCAAACTCCAGGGCGTCCTCTCCTGGGCAAAAAGCGCCGCTGGTGAACCGCGTCCGCTTCCCCGCTGCGGGGAGAAAGCGCCCCCTAACGTGTCCGAATCCGCACTCAAGTCCGTCCCTAACGTCGTCGGCTGCGGGAGCGTGCTGCAGTGTCCAGTCCCAGTCGCACGGAACAGGCGGGCGCCACTGCCAGCAGGGCTGTCCCTGGTTCCTGCCAGCCCTCCCCTCCCTTCCCCACCCGAGCTGCCCCACGCCCCCCAACCCTTTCTCCCAAGCAGAGTCCTTGCTGGGCGGCGCGCCAGAGGGGGAGCTGTCGCAGCTGAGGCCTCTGAGCGCGCCCCGCCCCGGGGCTCCTGCGTTCACTCTGCAAAAGCTCGCTGGACGCCTGTTGCCTGCCAGCCCTTCTCGCTGTGCCGTGCAGAATCTCCCACTCCCATCTCGGAGTGTGGGGGCAGCAGGGCGACTCTCCCTGGTGCAGCACCCTCTAATTCCCTCTCGGACCTGGCTTCCTATCCAGTCTCTTCTGCAACTCACCGGTTTGGCCTCAGGTGCCATGGCTCAGTGGTAGAAGACTCCAGGACCTGTGAATCAGCAAATGAACCAAACGCCCAGCCCCAAGGAGATGACATTTGGGATTTGGGAGTCAGTCAGTCAGTTAACCGCAGGAACGCCTGTTCCTTCACTGTGAGCTGCTCGCCCACCTCCAGGCACACTCAGCCCCGACCCCCAGCAGGGCCCGCGAGTATTTTCGTAGTCCGGCTGTATGGGCAGTTGGTCCTCTCATTTCAAAATAGTCGTGGGGCACAGAAGGCATCTAGGACACTGCTCTGAAAGCCTGACTTGATGGTGTGAAGTCCGTGCCCTTTCCCAAACATGTTCCTGGGGGGAAGGGCAGGAATGGGAAAAGGGAGGACAGAAGAGTGAGCAGTTATCCTCGCAGACCTAGGAATGAAACTGCAGAGGGGGAAAAGCAGGACTTAAAATCAAAGTCGGCGTCAGGATTTGCAAGGTAACCCGTACTTTTGTAGGAATCACACCACTTTAGGCATTTTATAGAGAAAAGGACACAGAAAAAAATAAAATCGTGATCCCACAACAGAGAGATCCTTTGACTACTCAGTGCGGTCTTAGTCCAGAAGCTACAGCTCTCTCTAGAGCCAAAATAAAATCCTGAGAAGGCGGGATGCGTGCGGGGAGCCCTCCTATTGTGAGTTTCCATGCTCGACAACTGAAGCAGAAGCCCACCATAGCTCCGCTCACCAAGCCCTTGTCCTAGGGGGCCCGGCCCCATCAGGGGGATACCTCTTTTAGTCACCAGTCCAAAGGGGTATTCACACGAAGGTGTCTTATAGGCTAGCTGTACCCACGACATGAAAGATATTTCCCTAGAGGAGCAAAATATAAAATTAAAAAATCATTGCATTAACAACGACATGCAAAGCTTTGCCTTAAGGAACGAGGAGACAGAAGTTCGGGTTCATCTTGCGGAGCCCTGCTTGCCACAGGTCGATGCCACCCCCAGGATGCTCTGGGTAACTCCTCGTGGCCGGCAGCCTTCCTGGGGCTGGGTAGTGGGTCTGCAGCTTGGGACTCAGGGTGCGGGCAGAGCTGGAAGGGTGGCCTGACCCCTTGCTGGTTTCCCATTAAGTTGATCTGAACAGGCTTCGAATCCTTAAAAAAAAACACTGTCTGAAATCCAAGAACGACTTTCCCTGCTCCCTTACCCAAACTATGAAAACTGCAGTCATGATCCCGGAAATGGCTGCGTCCAACGATCTCTTCGATCATGCTTCATTCACGCAGAACTTCATAAGGCCGTTTTCCTTTGTCCTGAAGGAGATGGGAACTTGGCTCTGTAGGACCACATGGGGCAAACGTCCTGTGAGCACATAAAAGACACCCTGTGTTCTAGAGTCAGGACTATGCCCCATGCCCAGGTCTCAGGCAGAGCGAAGGAGATGTGCAGTCGGGTTTGTCTGTGTCAGTTAAGCGGGCAGCCTAGGCGGTGTTTATTCATTTATGTCTTGCTTCAGACTAGAGGTTACAGACTCTGTCTTATTTCGTGTTGTGATCCCTAATCAGGTTCCTGATCCAAAGGACGTTCTTAAATATCTACCGAAGAAAGGAAAGGAATATGAGTTCTAGGCATTATGCTGAGAGGCAGAACTTCGAGCGCCCCGCGGAGTCTCTCTTGAGAGAGCGCTCTAACGCAAATATTTCTGATTTCCTGAGGCTAAACGGAACATGCAGACACATCGCTGGGGTAGGGATATGTTTGAACATATCCTTTGGGTTCTGAACGCATCTAGTGACAGTTGAACTTGTCACTGAGAACAGAACATGAATATTTTGCTTATAGACCATTATTGGAAGAAAAAGTACAATTCTAGTTTTCCGACTGATTATACTTTACAAATAGGTTTTTCAGTGCTTGATTCTGCCACATCTCTACACACATTGAGCTCATAACAATATTTTTCTTCCTAAAAGGACTTTGACAACGACGCGCAAAGCCGTGCGTGCGCAGTACCCGACATGTGCGCATGCGTCAGCGCGCCTCGTTCTCCCAGCTTCCCGGCCAGGTGCATTGCGTGCATGTCGCTGTCTAACACTTCAAAGGAAAGGACATGGCCCTTATGTGATGTCGGCGGCGGTGGCAGGGCCCACGCAGCCGCTTCCTAATTTCTGTTTCGATGTTGGAATTGCCCGCTCTAGAAGAGAGGGCGTGACGTGTTCTCTACACGTCACAATCGTTTATTGAAATACTCGGCCACAGGCCAAGACGGTTTCAAAAGTTCTGGGCTTTGCTTTGCCCGTCGTTTGCAAACGTGGCCGAGAACGAGATGTTAACGCTCGCTGCGCCTTCGGGCCACAGGGCTCTGCGGCCATATCCGGGCCTTGGCGAAGGTTCGGGAAAGGGGCGGCCACCTTGCGGAGAGAGGCACGTGTCCGATGCCCCATTATGCGGGAGGGTAAGCTGGAAGAAACTGAGGAAAAGCCAAGCTGCCCTCCGCATCCAAAACACGTGTCTTCTCAGGCGTGGCCCACACTTCAGGAAGCTGAGCCGCGCCGTCGTCCGGGTTTACCTTAGCCAGGTGCTTACCTTACTTTTGTCTTAGTGAGGTCGGCCCTATTTTTACAAAGAGAGTTTTGTTCGGAGAGGAGGGGGTGGTTCCCTCATAGCCCGGGGCCGGCCTGGTCGGGCGCCCGGGGGTGCGTCCCTCTGGGAGGTCTTCATAACCGGAGGCCAGGGTGCCGAGAGGCCAGGAGACAGGAGCCTGGAACGGCAGAACCCCCGGCTTCCTCGGCAGTTTTGCTCCGAGTCCCCAGAGCACTGAGCTTATAAAGCTCAGCCACCGTTTTACCCCGATGTAGGAGAATTATGCGTTCTCGAAGGCCACGCGCGCGGACGCGGACCGCCCTGTCGCGGGCCCTGCACCCTCCTTCCCCAGGCCACACGCCCACGCAGCGACACCGCCCCGTCCCAGCACGGCCACCCCGTTCCCGCGAAGGCGCCTCACCGGGGAGAATGCATCACGTTATTCGGCCCCGAAACCCTCACACGAGGGCCCTCGGGAAAGGTGACATTCCGGAACCCGGTATCTCCGCTGTGGCCCGGGACACGCAGCTCTGCAGAGAGCAGCCCTCCGCCGCCCGCAGCCCGACAGCTCCCGGCACCTGGAGCTGGCTGCCACCGAGGGGTGTCTTCAGCCCCCCGGCGGGTGTAGGCTGTTAAAACCCAAAAGCCTCAAAGGCTCGGCTGCAGCTGCTCTGCCAAATAAACGCCCTGAAAACACTGATAGCTCTGGAATGAGACTCTCCTTACCGAGGGCGTGTTAACCGTCAACGGATGAGAAGCCACAGAGTCGGGTCACCCCCATGTGCCCCGTCCCCATTAATCTTGCTCTCTGAGTGCGGCCGAAATATAGCGGTGGCTTTGTGAGGGAAGAGATCGCATAATTACACACAAAAGGCTGTGCCACCTGAGCCCTGCTCCCCAGAGAGCGTCACGTGACCTCCTCCAGGCTCCGATGGCTCTCACCTCTGCACCCGACTCTCCCGTGGGAGCCCTCCGTCACAGCTCCCAGGCCCAGAACCCAGAGCGCGGCGTGCTCCGACCCCTCTCACGCCCCACGCTGGGGTTTTTGAAACCAAACCGTAGGTTTTAGAGGCGTTTTCTACTCAAAGCAAAACTGAGAGGAAGGTTCAGGGATTACCCATGAGCCCCCCCTGCCGGCGTGCGCAAAGCCTCCCCTGTCGCCCGCATCCCCCACCAGAGAGGCACGTTTGTCATAACGGATGACTCTACATCATCGTCACCCAACGTCCATAGTTTTCATTAGGATTCCCATTTGGTGTGGCACATTCCGTGGGTTTGGACAAATACGTGTGCCCAGCATTGTAACAGCCTGTGGAGCAGTTCCACTGCCCCGAACGTCCTCCCTGCTGCGCTGGCTCATCCTTCCCGTCCCCACACCCTGGCGACCACTGGCCTTGCCGGCGTCTATGTAGGTTTGCCTTTTCCAGAATGTCATACGGTTGGGATTATGCAGACCGTAGCTTTTTCATATTGACTCCTTTTACTTACTATGACGCATTTATAATTCCTCCATGTCTTTCTACGGCTTGATAGCTCAATTCTTCTCAGCACTGCACACTATTCCACCGTCCAGATCTACCACAGTTTATTTATTCAGTCGCCTACTGAAGGACACCTTGGTGGCTCCCAAGTGTTGGTGATCATGAATAAAGCTGCTGTAAATATCCACGTGCGGTTTTTTGGGTGGACATAACTCCTTTGAGTAAATCCCAAGAAATGTGATTGTTGGAGCGTATGGTTAGAGTATGCTTAGTTTCATAAGAAAGCGACAAACTGTCTTCCGAAGTGGCTACGCCGTGTTGCGTTCCCACCAGCCGTGGAGAGTCCTCATTCCTCCACAGCCTCGCCAGCGTGTGGTGGTCTTGGCGTTCTGGATTCTGGCCATTCCGATAGGTGTATAGTGACATCTCGTTGTGGCTTCAATTTGCATTTCCATGATGACTGGCATACGATGTTGCGTGGATTTTTCGATGGGCATCGTAAGCCATGCTAAGGGCACATGGGTGGCACGAAAACGCGAACTATTTCTTGGAAGTACTTAAAATAATTTTATTTTGGCTATTTCATGAAAAGCAAGGAAATAATCATCATGCGGAAAGCTACTTTCGTTAGCCTTCCATGCAATTGACTTATGGTTGAGGATTCTATAAATGGCGACTTAGTTTTGGCGGGGCACCACCATCCTTTCAGTGTTTTGGGCCACCAAAGGTCCTGACTCAGTTCTCATGTCCAGTTAGCGAGGCCTGTGTAAGCCTCCACGACGATGTCTCTTCCTCTCCCCAAAAGGTGGCTCCAGTCCCACCTCTACTGAGCTATGAGTTATTTTCTGGGACGAGGAAGCCGACGGCAGGCTCCAGCCCAAGGGCCATTGGATCGATCTGCGACGTGCTCCCTGCTGGCGCCAGCCCCACCATCTCCTGCACAAGCCACTCCCCATCCTCCCCACGTGCACCCCGATGTTGCGTGGAACCCCTGGCTCACGCCTCGAGCCCCACCTGCAACACCAACTCCTCGGGGGTCTCACCTGACTCCCCTCTCCTCCCCTGCCCGCGGCAGCACGTATCTGGTTGTGTGCATGTTCTATGGACCCGGCTCTGTCGCAAAACCGGGGACTTCCTGCGGGAAAAGCAGTGTCCTGTTCAACCTGGATTCTGTACCATCAGCTACTGCTCTGAGCCATTCCTCAGCCATCAGCGGGAAGAGGGTCCCACCAGCTCCCCTCACTCACCCCAGACTCGAGATTCAGAATCAGTAAACAGTCCTTCCGAAGAATGCAGAAAATAAACCTGTGGCAGACGGCACCCCAAAAGACAATAAGGGAAGGGAAGCAGTTTCAGGAAAAGTTGGCCAAAGACTTACAACATTGTTCCTGTAATGTTTCCATGGATACTTCTGCTGCAAACATGACGCAGAAACAAGGAACATTCTCTTTCTTGCGGCCTCCTCTTCACATCCCGCCCTGGTTACGATTTTTACAGAACTAAATGGAACGTGACAGAGGGCAGTAAAGGGAGCTACGAGGCAACTTCCGAAATCGAGATGCACTTTAATAAGTTTTCTAGATAATTTCAGCACTGAAACAATGAGCCAAAAAGAAAAATAGTTCAGTATAAGCTACGAAAGTGGTGCCTAAGTAGATAGATGCTACTATATATTTTTCGTTGATGATATTAGTTTTAATAATAAAACAAGCGCTCGAAAGATATACTTCTCCACTAGAAAACATGATTTGTTTTATTGTGGTAAAATACATATCATAAAATTTACCATGTTAACCATTTTCATGGCATTTACATTTGCATTGTTGTATAACCATCACCACCATCGTCTTCAGAACTATTTATCTTCCCAACTGAAACTCTGTCCGTGCTGAGCACCCTCCGCCCCCAGCCCCCGGCGCCCACCGTCCCACTTCCTGTCTCTGCAAGCTTGGCTACTCCTGGTACCTCATAACTGGAACCACACAGCACATGTCCTTTTGAGACTGGCTTATTTCAGTCAGCATAATGTCCCCACCCGTCACCCCTGTTGTTGGAAGTGTCGGAATGTCCATCCTTTTCGAGGCCGAGTCATATTCTGTTGCATGTATAGACCACACACACGTTCACCCGTGGGTGGGCACCTGGACTGAGTCCGTCTTTTGGTGACTATGAAGAATGCCGCTGTGAACGTGGGTGGGTCCCTGCTAGCGTGGGTGATGAAGCAATAATGGAAGAGAGTCTTTCGATAAAGCAAGGTCACCTCTGTGAACTCGGAAAGCGGGTTCTCTAGAAAACACAGAGTGTGGCTTCTCTGATCGCAACTAACACGCACCGGCAATGTCTGTGTTAAAAAGTTATGAAAATTATTATTTTACATGTTGGCCAAGGTGCAGGATTACTCAGGAAGAAGATCTTATACCATAAATGCCAGTCAACACCAGCAACCAAGTAACGGGAGCCAAAAAAGAAGTCGCCGTACATCTGTGCAGACCAATTACCCGAGGGCCGTCTGCGCCTAAAGGCCTCACTGCCGGCCTCCCGCAGCCCTGCGCGCCCTCTCCAGCCTCCTGCCAAGTTCTCACTCCACTGTGTAATTTTTCCCCTTATTCACGCGCTCCTGCCAAAAGCACTCACCCCTTTTCTTTTACGCATTGCACTTTTAATGGAAAGAGTCGCTCAGTTGTCTGACACAGCAGGGAGCCTCTACTCACTGCTGTCTTCAGGCTGCAAATGCCCAGAGGGCAGGGAGGTCCTGGCTTCCCTGGCCTGGAGTTAGGGACCTGCCTGTGTCTCCTAAGCTTGGGAGGACCTGTGAATGTGATGGAGGACCCAGGCTGAGCGGTGGTCCGCGGCAGGCCGTGCCCTCGCCCAGGCTGGCTGCTGCTGTCTTCTCAGAAGGCGAGCATCCCGTCAGCATGGCGAGTTAGCCTGTCTGGTCGGGGTGCAATCAGGGAACAGATTTCTGGTTTTCTCACGCACACACACACACACACACACACACACACACACGCCCCAACACGTAGTGTTTTCAGTGGTCCTGGCTCCTGACACCCATGGCAGTTCTCAGAGGTCAGTCCCTTTCAGTGCTAACCGTGACTCCCTCAAAGGCAGGCACACATGTCATGCGTTTTTGTGCTGTGCACACAGTAGGTCTTTGTGAAACACCTGTTCACGGGGTTGAGTAGTGCCGCCCCAAATTCGTGTCCACCTGGATTCTCCAAGTAGAGACTTACTTGAAAAGAGTATTTTCAGAGGTAATTAATTAGGACGAGGCTGTACTGAATTAGGGGGAACCCCGAACCCAACGACCAGAGCGTGTTTGAGAAGAGACGAGGACACACAGAGACACACATGAGGAAGAGGCCGTGGGAAGACGGAGCCTGAGGCTGGAGTGGCCGCTGGCGGGGGACACCCGGGGCCCCCCAGGCGCTGGAAGCGGGGGACCCTCCTAGAACCTCGCCTGGAGTGAGGTGGGCCGGGCGAAGGGCTGATGAGCAGACGGAACAAAGGAGGCGTGGGTTCCGTGAGGAAGCTGCTTAGTTAGACCGAGCTGCCTCAGATGCTGGAGACCAAGCTGGAAGTCGTGGTATTTGGAAGCATGATCTAATGTTTTATGAGTGGACCTGTAATCAGTAGTAACTTTCATAGTGCTTATATTCCCTAAATTCTCAGAATAGATCACATCACTTCTTCTGAAGCAACCAACCTCTCTCTGGTCAGCCATGTTTATTGTTCTTTCCTCGTTTTCTCTCACGGTGTCCCTGTTCCTTGAAAATTCAGCAGAGAAGAAGAGAAACAAACCTATTTATTTAGCTCCTAAGGCTAAAATTAGGATTGTCCCTACTCAAAACATCCTTTACTCGAAAAGAAACGGATTGCAGGGCCACCTGCTGGAGATGCTGAGTAGTGCACACTTAGGTTTAAGCATTTGCCCATTGACTTAGTAGTGGTGTCAGGCAGTGCGGTCATAGGACTGAGATGACTGGGGGTAGGAGAAGACTTAAAGGAGGGCTCAGACAGTTCTAAGGGCACCGGTTCCTGGCTGCTCAAATTCCCTGTGTACTCTCTCCAGAGCGACTAGGCCTGGGGACAGGCGGGCAGTGGAGCTACCTGCTGTCCTCCCTCAGGCCTTCCTGCTCTCCTGGCCAGCATGCTCAGTGCTCCAGACTGAACGTCTGTGTCCCCAGAATTCATAGGTCGAGAACTGACCCCCGAGGTGATGGTATTTGGAGAGGTGGCCTTCGAGAGGTGATTGGGTCCTGAGGGTGGCCTCAGGGAGCTCCCTGATCCCTTCCACCCCGTGGGACGCAGGGAGAAGACAGCTGACTGTCTTTGAACCTTGATCACGGACTTTCAGCTCCAGAACCAGGAGGAATAAAATTCTGTTGTTTATAAGCTACTTACTCTTTAAAAGCCTCAAATGCTCCAAACAGTATATTATTGGAGAATGCCTCCTTAATCAAGGACATGTCAGTTACATATTTTGCATTATTTCAAGGGGTAGCAGGTAGAAAGTTCTACCTCGTGACAATTAACATTATAATTCCAAGTCAATGAATTCTGTATCAAGAGAAAATTTTGTAGTCTCTTATCTTTTATTCAGATTTTTAGGAGAAACATTATCACTACCTTTGGTCAAATGAATGCAGGTATTGTAAATGCATATTCACTTTTTACCTGAACCCTAGCCTTCTCCTTACTCTTGTGTTTCAACAGCTTCGTTGCTAATTTATTTATTACCACCAAAAACTTATAAAATTTTCATAAACTTAATGGGTAATATGTTATGAATTCTACTCAAAATCACTTTTTTTTTTTTTTTGCTGTGGTTTTAACTGAACCCTATCTCATTCCAGTAAGAATTACATTTAGAGATACCTGAACTAATTTTTTAAAAAGCACAATAGATATGATTTAAAAATATGTTTTCAATGAATTACTTTTAATATCTAAAAGTCTTTACCAAAATATATACTGTATTTAGGTGGTTTTTATCAATCGTGTACTACTAATAATTGTAATGATAATTTAATCCGTAAGAAAATTTTAACACTTAGAACTTTCTAGCTGTAAGAAAGTAAATATTAATTTAAACTTATATGTATGTGTGGTTTATTGCAAAGAAGTATGGTAGGCTAATCAATAAAAAAAACTATCAAATGTATAAAAATGTCACAATATGACAAAATTCTGCAAGGGATATAAATGGAAATAGAATTTCAAAAGGAAAATGAACCATGTAAAATTTAAATGGGGAGGTAATTTTAGTTTAAAATATTTACAGGATGTGGAAAATTACATCTGTTGCAACTGTTAAACTTTTATTTTTTTTAAAAATTAAAGAATGTGGGAGGCGTACAAGTTTTGCCAAATTCTTTTTGGGACTATGCTAATGGAGATAGCTGTTAAGCCCCCAAATTGTAAGGATTAAAAAGATAAGTAGTAAATGCTCAATAAATACGTGGTGAGTCTTGTGGACCCTGAGAAAGAAGACACCTACCAAGAAGGGGTCCTGGTGGCTAACTGGGCTCAGATTTTAAAAAACAAAGTCTAGCAGGCATTTCTAAACAGGGACCTCTCACTCAAGCCATGCTTCAAGGGGAACCCTACAGGAACTGCCTGCCTCTTGCTCTGACCTGCCAGCCTGACTGTCCTTCTGCCATCAGAGCCAGCCCTTATAAAGGAGTCCCTGGAATCCTATTGTAACCAAGAGGCTGAGACCTCCCAATCTAATAGGAGCTGTGCAGTGATATACCACCAGTAGCATCTTCAATGTATCAGAGCAGTTCCATTCACACCAATCGAGAAAACGCTTTTTGGGACCAATCGGACAGTGAGAATTTGGAGTCCTCATATGCATGAAGATGGACCAATCAGGAACCAGGAGTGAGGACTTCTGGTTATACGTCAGCTCCCCTCTTAATGGATGGCTAGAGAAGAGACCCCCTTTTCTTGTCCATGGGAGACTGAAGATTGCCTTAGTTTCCCAGTCTGGAAGGCTCACAGTGGAGAAGAGCAGGCTGTCTAGCCAGAGAGTGCTGCCCCACGGTACGTGGCCCTAGGGTCACCTCATAGCTGCTCCATAATTGAGCTGAATCACAATTGAGTTGTTTTTACTAAATAAAGTTTCCTTCACTGCACCGCAAGTTGTAGATTCCTGTTGGCATTGACTTGTGCCAATGCCCATCGGTTGACCAGCTGCCTTCTTCAGTAATCCTAGGATTACTGAATTTAAGTTCTAAAATAATTCCTCTATCAATAATGCTACCGATGAAGGCTTTGGGAATGAAGTGTCAAAGCTCTGTGCAATGGAAATGTGTGTGACGGGCAAACTGTGCCCAGGAAAACAGGGACTCTCAATGGGGGTCACGGGACCCACACCCGAAACCAGAGGGTACGGGCTCCGTCCGCACTTTGGATCTCAGGGCCTCATTAATGGCCATCAATCACCCCAACGTTGAGACACTAGGCAGATGGCACCAGGTCAAAACTAGCGAGAGGCACGGAGGAAGATCAGCTCCCCAGGGCGAAGGCTCAGAGGACCGAGCCTCTCCGGGTTCTCAGTGTGGCGTCTCTCCCCGCGGGGCGGGCGGGGCGACGCCAGCTCCCGGACTAGGGCGGGCATTGGTGGGCGGGACGGAGGGGCGGGGCGCAGCTCCCCTGACGAGGGCGGGCATTGGTGGGCGGGACGGAGGGGCGGGGCGCAGCTCCCCGGACGAGGGCGGGAATTGGTGGGCGGGACGGAGGGGCGGGGCGCAGCTCCCCGGACGAGGGCGGGCATTGGTGGGCGGGACGGAGGGGCGGGGCGACGCCTGTTGGGAAGGTGGGAGGGGCGGGGCGACGCACGCCGTCCGACGCGGCGGGGTTGGTGGGCGGGGCCCCTTGACGACCGCGTGATGCGGAACCCGCGCGGTGGCGGCGGTGGCGTCGGTGGCGGCCGGGTGAGTGGTGGTTTCCGCGGGGAAGGCCCGCGGGCGGTAGGAGTCCCGCCTCGGCGGGTGGAAGTGGGGCGGAGGCCGAGGGGCGGGCGGCGGAGGCCGGGCGTGCGCAGCGGGCCGCGGTCGCAGGCCCTGAGGGGGGTCGCGCCCGGGAGCCCGGCTCCGGAGGGGCGGCGCCCACCCCCCGGTCCGCGTCGCCGGCAGTGACAGGAAGAGCGGCTGTCTCGTTAAAATGGAACGGGCACGGGGACCAGGGGCGTTGCGGGCGGCGGGAGGAGCGCCCGGAGCTCCGGCCGGTCGCGCCCTCCGTCTGGCGAGGCCTGCAGGAGACAAACCTTCCCTCGCCGGTCCGGGCCCGGGCAGCCGTCCCATCGTGTGTAAAATGGAAATGGCCCTTGGTTCAGGGTCGTCTGGCGCTAACAATAAAGCTCTAAATTGGGCAAAATAGAGGTTCTTGCCCCAGTTTTATGGCTTTTTACAGAGATTCCAACCCATAATTCAGGCATGTATTTCGTATATACCTTGAGTAAATGGGGGACAAGATTGGGAAACTGAGAACTCGAAGAATCGTTTGTGGACATTACTTGGTGGTTCTCGGTGCTACCAGTTTCGTTTCTCCTTCCCCTCCCAATAGTTTCACTATTTGAGTTTCGTTATTCCCCAGGAAATTAGATTTTAAGAGGAGAGTCAAGATGGTACTTCCTTTGAAAGGATATTCACTGCAACACAGTGCTTTTACCTTAACAAATTGGGTTCGAAGGGGCATATAGAAGTGGTCCCATTTAATTGGGGGTAGGGGAGAGGCAAAGAATAACCCAAAACTGTGAGTGGGAGGGAGGAAATGGACTTGGCTTAGCTTGTCCTTAGCTCTAAGCCTTGACCGGATCAGTAGTTCAGAGATGTTGCTTTTTGTCCAGCCCTGGGAAGTTGGCACGGAGCACTTTCCCAGTCCGGTCTGTTGACTCTGCAGAGTGGTTACATCTTTGAGTGATCCTCCTGGAGGACCATTGGTTCATTTGGCTGCAAAGAACATGATGTTAATGAGACTATACCACAGTGAGCTTGGGATCCATGGTATTTAGTGACCGATAACCCAAATAAAAGTGCCCAGTATAGCATGTCATAGGTAACATCCCCGTTTGCATTTTCAGTGATGGGTGAAAATTTGGCTAGTAACACCCAGGAAGTTTCTCTACAGCATTCACAGACTGTCTTACTGGGCTTTTTCAGATGAGCCCCTCAGCGGAAACAGTCTGAGTTGGCTAGGAAGTTTGTAAATGTTTATGCTTGGTCGCTGGTGTTTGCAGAGGAAGGAGGCACTGAGAATAAGTAGTTTGACCTCCTGCCCTTACTCAACTCACTGCACAGCTCAGGTAACTGCTTTAATCTGCTGAGCAGCTGCCACGCTTCATGTCACAGTGGGAACAGTCACCCCTCTGTTTAGAAATGGCTTTGGAATCCTATACCAAGAAAAAATGCTCTTTGACTGCAGTGCGTGGGTACGCAGGCATCAGAACTTCTAGACGTGATGAGATCTTGTGACTTCAGCTGCAGCTCTGACATACGTCATGTCACTGAGCCACAGCTGAGCTCTGTTCAACCACCACTTAAGTCTGAGTCTTGCCACTTGATGGAATCCGACTTGTCAATTGAAGGAAGGGGACAGAACCAATTTTGAAAGTCCCAATACCGGAGTCGATTTTTGTTTCACGTACATTCCAAATTTTAAAGACGATCACGTTAAATGATTTCTTTTCCTCTGCATTTGTGAGGTGGAGCCAAGTGTGCTGCATTTCTCACAGGAGAAACTAGGTGTTAGGAAATGCCCTTAGGAGGGAAGCTGTGAGTTGGATAGGTGCGGCTCTGTCTTAATTGGGCCTTTATGGAGGTTCACTTGTTGCCCTCGGCAGTTTCAGGGTTCAGATTATCAACCTTAAAGAGTATCTGCCTCTCCTTGCACTTTTTTGCTGTGTCCTGGGTTGGTAGCTATCAGAGACAGACTGTGACACTTTTGTTGGGATCTTTGAAGTGATTATTTCCTCTGTAGTCATAGGAAGTGGAGACTTCTCTGTGCTTTAGAGAGTAAAATTGAAAAGAAATTAAGTGCCAATAAATCAGTGCTACCTACCTCTAATTTTCATCAGATTGTCTTCAGCTCAGACCCTTTCTTCAGTTAGCTGCCATTTTGACACATTTTAGGGTACCATCTCCTTCTGAAAAAGAATGGGAGATCAACCTGAGCCTCTGACTGCTCCCAGAGCTTTCATTTCTGCCTCTGTGGTCACCCAATGTCCTCGTAATGGCTGGGAGGGTGGGGTAGGAGTTTATGGCCCTGAACTGCCTTCCTGACCCTTCGCCAGTCGGGCCCTGGGTAGAGGCAGTATCGACAACTTGTTCTTCCTTCTAAGATTCCAAGGTCTGCGGTCTGGTTGAAAGATGTCGGCCCTCACTACCCTGTTTAAGTATGTTGATGAAAATCAGGATCGCTACATTAAGGTAAGGGAACATTTATTTTAGTAAACTTAAAATTCTCTTTAATTCTATGGGGCTCAGAGAAACTAGTATGAATTATGCTGTTTAAATCCAGTATTAAAAGTAGACAAACACTACGTGACCTCTCTTATGTGTGCAGTCTAAAGAAGGTGAACTCAGAGCAGCAGAGTGGAAGGGCGGTTGCCAGGGCCTGGAGGGGGAACAGGTGGACATGGTCAAAGGGCACAGACTTCCAGTTATAAAATGAACGAGTCCTGGGGACCTACCGTGTAGCATGGTGGCTGACATCAATGTACCGTGCTGTGTATTTGAACTTTGCCAAGAGAGTAGATCTTAAGTGTCCTCGCCACACACACACAAATTAACAAAAAAATACATATATGTATGTGTATAATACATACATTACAGAAGTTACACTTTTGGCTTTTGACAGAAAGTCTTAATATATGTTTCTAGAAATAGCAGAGGTAATCCCAGGTTTTTGATTAATCTCCACCTATAATTTTTTTGTGGCAGACATAAAGAACTGTGATGCACTTAGCAGGTTTTAATAATTTGGTAATGTTACATGTTAATACGTTTCTTGAGATTAACATAAAGAATTATACTTTAAAGTTTTTCTTTAGACGCATTTTAGATGAAATTGTCGGTCTCATTCTAAAACTTAAGAGAACTTGGCCATTGTCGGGATGATGACTAAGCTAAGTTGGACTGTGAAAATGTTGGGTGTTTTTAAGTCTTCAGCAAAAAGCACATGAGCTAGATCTCTTCTTCTGCACCTAGTCAGCATGTTCCCATGGCGTCAGCTTTGGATGCCCGAGACACGGCGGAGTGGCTGCCTTTCCTCCTGAAGGAGCCCCTCGTGAGAACCCCTTTGTGCTTTCCATCCACACACAGAAACTTGCGGACTGGGTGGCCATCCAGAGTGTGTCTGCATGGCCCGAGAAGAGAGGGGAGATCAGAAGGATGATGGAGGTCGCCGCTGGGGACATCAAGCAGCTGGGCGGCTCTGTGGAACTGGTGGATATTGGGAAACAGAAGGTAGAGTGCGGTTCTTGGCAAGGCAGAGCCGCAGTGCGCAGGTGGCCCGGAGGAGCTGAGAGGACTCTGAGCTCTCAAACCGTTGGGCACCCGAGATCACCTGCTGGTTAAAACAAACACCTGATTTAGATGCTCATCTCTGCGTGAATTCTGCCTGTTGGGCTGGGCCAGAAGTTTTGTCATGCTCAGTATTTTTCTCCAGGAAGGAGAACTGTGGAGCATTACTTACTAATAGTTTTAGCATCATGGCCATTCTTAGAAAAAGGCTGGGAACTCCCCCACCCCCCTGCCCTGCAGTGTCCCTCAGCATCCCACCGGGCAGGAAAAAGAGCTTTGAGTGTGGGGCTGGAGGCTATTGTAAGGCAGGGTTCTAACAGATGCTGTTGGTCGTTTCCCTCCTAAATTACGTGAGTAATCTTGTTTTACATCGAGCTGGTCCCTCTCCTAGCTGACTCAGCCCCATGTGAGTTACACGTTTCATGCCATCTGTTTTCAGAGTTGCCCTGCCCAGCTGTGGGCTCGTGGCATTTCGTGATGGTGATGGTCTTTTCCTGTTAGGCTGTGGGAGCTGGAAGAGCAAGTATGGGTACGGGGTTGCCCCACAGCCTGAGACGGCAGTGGTCTAGGGCAGTGGTCCCCAACCTTTCTGGCACCAGGAACCAATGCTCTTATGATGACCCGAGGTGGAGCTGAGTCGGTGATGCTGGTGCTGGGGAGCGGCTGCAAATACAGACGAAGCCTCTCTTGCTTGCTGCCGCTCACCTCCTGCAGTGCAGCCTGGTTCCTAACAGGTCATAGCCGGTACTGGTTCATGGCCTGGAGGTTGGGAACCTCTGGTCTAGGTGAAAGGCGGAGGGGTCTAGCTGATGCCGAAGTGGCGGAAGCCACTTCGATGTGGGGGTTGACATTGATTTGCCTCCATGTACCCGGGTTTCTAGTCTAGGCAGAGAGGCTGCCTTGGTTAAGATACAGGGCGGTGGGAGAGAGCAGGGAGGGAGGACCAGCTCCCACTGCCTGACTGGGCGCGGCTCCCAGTGACTTACGTTCACCGTGTCCTGGCCGAAGGCCCTTTCTGTGCCTGATAGTGATCTAAGTGCAGAATTTCAAAAACGTACCTTATCTGACTTTAAAAATTTAACAAATCGCCTGCAATTGGTAAACATAATTCAGTGTATATGCTCTGAATTGTAGGAAAGTAAATTCTTGTTAATCCATGACTCAGTTGAAGAATGTGACCTTAAACTGTATAATAGGGGGTGATTAACGAGAACAGATAACGCTCCCGGTATTTTAACTGCGCCTGCAGCGAACGCCAGAGTGTTTGAAGAAAGACCACCCTCACTTCCCCTCTCGCCTCCTAGCTCCCCGATGGCTCAGAGATACCGCTCCCTCCCATTTTGCTGGGCAAACTGGGCTCCAACCCCCAGAAGAAGACGGTGTGCGTGTATGGACATCTGGACGTGCAGCCGGCAGCCCTGGAGGACGGCTGGGACAGCGAGCCCTTCACCCTGGTGGAGCGAGACGGTGAGGCCCCTTCTCAGGAGCACCCCTGCGGCTTTGCTGACGCCACGTCGCTTGCGGTGGTCTCCTGGGCGCCCGCTTCCCACAACAGATGGCCTTTACGTGATGTAGAAGTCCGGTTTCCACAGGTTCTGGCAGGTGCTCCGGTCCTGGAAACGTCACAAAGACCCCTGTGCTTGAGGAAACGAGGTCTCGTGGCCCTGGGTCAGCTACGCTTCCCTCCGCTGCTGGCAGGTCTCAGAACATAGTCAGAACTGAGGCCGGTAGCTTCTCTCAGTCCCCCAGGCGCCCCTCCAGGTCCCCCAGCTCCCCTAGGCCCGCCTCCAGCTCTGCCAGGCCTCCCTCCGCACGCCCCAGCAGCTCCCCCAGGCCTCAGCCTGTCTCACCTTCTCCCTCAGCCACCACTCCTCTCACTCGCTGAGTTGCGTCCTGGAGCTGTGTCTGGCGTCCATGCCCGGGGTCCGCAGGACGCGTGGACGGCCTGCCCACAGTGCCAGCGGGCAGGAGGGGCCGGGCACACCACGCAGCTTGCTCTTGGGCGCCGGCAGTTCTGGCAGGGCGGTGGATGGAGAATTGGGGCTCCTGGTGGGGTGCAAAGGGGACTTCTGATTCTGGAGGAACCGTTAGGACAGCCGTGTGTGGTTTTCTAAGGTGTTAGCAGATATTCACCGTCGTTGTCGTCATAACTTCATGAATTTGCTCATCGCTGTTCCAGGCAAGTTGTACGGGAGAGGCGCAACAGATGATAAGGGGCCAGTGGCTGGCTGGATGAACGCCCTGGAGGCCTTCCAGAAAACAAGTCAGGTATGTCCCCCACGGCGAGCTGTGCCCGAGTCACCCGATTCCCTCCGAGTGCCACCAAGCTGGCCCTGCTGGCCCCAAGACAGCGCGAGAAGCTCAGAGGTCGCCGGACTGTGAGACAGCGCCCTGGCCCGTGCTGTCAGCGGAGTCACGGTTATGAGTCGCGGTCTGGCTTCAGAAACGCTGCAGGTGTTGGTGTTCAGCGGCTGCACTGCTGATGGTGCAGTGGGGACCCAGGCCACACACGAGTGGCCCGCCAGGGAGCGTCCTCGCCCCCTCCCGTGGGCTCTGTGATAGTGGACTGGCCTCTTGCTCTGCACAGTTATCAGCTTCCTAAATACACACTTTATTTTAAAAAGACATTTAAAAAATATTTAGTATCCATTCCTTGTTGAAAGTTGCCTATAAATTAAAGAGAAGCAGAAAGGAAAAAGTTGCCTAGAATATCAGTATTTTGTTACTTGCCAATCTTTTCAACTGTTTTTAACCCAATTGTGATAGTATATAGATGGTTTTTGCATCTTTTATCTTATATTGTGACAAGATCAGTTATAAGACAAACATTTTTGTCAGTATGAAGTGGCAGATTCGAACAGGGCTGTGGAACCTCTGGTCCAGGCGTCCATTCTGCACAGGAGGGAGCCAAGGCCCAGTGTCTCTGGGCGGCGGGGCTCACGTGGCTACCATGTGCTGGACACAGGAGCTGGGATGGCTCCCCATCCTTCAGGGCCCTCAGGGCCTGGGGCAGTCGAGGGGAGGGGCGGCTGTGTGCAGGGCAGAGCTGCCCAGAGTGGCTCCACTTACATCTGTCCCGCACACCGAGGTCCCGAGAAGGATTCCGTCGTGGGCCCGAGGGAGGAAGGCAGGCCGTGCCGGGAGTGGTGCCGCCTGGGCCAGTGCTGGCCAGGGCTCTGCAGGCTGGGGTCCGAGCGAGGCCTGTGCCACGCCGTGCAGCCCGGGACACCGCAGAGCAGGGGCAGGTGGACAGTGGTGTATCAGAGTTGTCGGCGCTTCAGGACCTCGGGCCTTGGTGCGAGAGGGTGGAGGCCATCGTGCAGAAGCACCTGCTGAGCTAGGAAGAGGCTCTCCCTCCCTCAGGGCGGAGCGGGGACCAGGGCGGCTTTCTTTGTGTCACGGCCCATGTTACAGCCACACAGGCATGCTGGGTGCATGCAGAGACCCGTGACTAGGAGGCCTGGTGACACAGGAACTCCTTGGAAGGAGTTCTCCGGATGTCACTGTGGCTGGAACGAGGCTTGTCCCCTGACAGCCCAGCGCCTGGGGACTAGGTCACCGTAGTACGCACACAGCTGCAGTGGCTCGTCTGGAGGAAGTCGTGGTTTTGAAACGTGATTTCAGAGTCCTCGGTGACTTCCTGTGTGTTGTTTCTAAGAAGTAAAGGTTTGTGAGCGCTAAGCGCCTGCCAACGCTCTTCCTTTCGCAGGAAGTTCCTGTCAACATTCGCTTCTGTCTGGAAGGCATGGAGGAGTCGGGCTCCGAAGGCCTGGATGACCTGATCTTTGCCCGAAAAGACACATTCTTTAAAGACGTGGACTACATCTGCATCTCTGACAATTACTGGCTGGGGAAGAAGAAGCCGTGCATCACGTACGGCCTCAGGGGCATTTGCTACTTCTTCATCGAGGTACCGTGCCGCCGCGCTCGGCGGGGGAGTCCCCACGCCATAGTCAGCTTGTTCCCCGCTGCCTCGCGTGTGGGTGGGTACCAGGACGCTCCACAGGCGTGAGGGAGGAACACAGTCCTAGCCCCCTCCCGTGGCGTAAGCCCTCGTGACCCTGCAGGTCCGGAGGCCGGCAGGAGGCAGCGTCGCCAGCTTCCAGCTAGGGCGCTCTTCACAGTCTTGTCTTGGAGCGCTGGAGAAAAGACAAGATGCGAGTCCATTTAGAGGAGAGAACGCAACGCGTGCAGCGCGCTTTTAGGACTTCCTTTTAAAAGTTAGAATGCTGGTACCTCCGCCCGTGAGCTTTGTCCCCTGACTGACTATCGGAGGACGTGGGGACGTTGCCCTCGGCACAGAAGCCGAGGAGGACAGGCCTGCACTCACTGTCGGGTCAGCCGGGCCTCGGGCTCTCGTCTTTAGAGGAGAGTGGGGGTACCTGCCACGCGGGTGACCGTGAGCGCATTAGCTCCGGTGCGCGAAGGCGGCTTACAGACCTGAAAGTGCTCGAAATGATCGCAGTTGCTGCACTCAGCGCTCACTCTGGGCCAGACACCCTTCTGCCTGCTGCACACAACCCCAGGACTCAGCAGCTGGAGGGAGCCCCCTGCCGTGCCATGTCGCGGGGAGGAGCCGGTCACACAGCCAGTCAGTGGCGGCCAGGTCCCAGCCCCTGCCGGGCTCCAGGCCCCTGCTGGCTCTTTCTCATAGTCTCTTTCATCCTTCGAGCCCTGGGTGCAGGGTCTTCACAAAACCTCCAGGAAGGACCTGAGAGCTTGACGAGTCCCCCACAGCGCGCCTCCTGCGGGCAGCGCTCCTAGTTTTCCCGTGGTTGGCGTTTGCAAGGGAGTTGCTCCAAAGCTTTGTAATTTAGGGAATACTTCGCTTTGATTATTCAGGGCAAATCTTGATTTTAATAGTTGCCTGTCAGGTCTTGTGTATGTTCTTTGTTCAATTTACTGTCACATGATGATAATAAGCTCCCGCTAAGCAGCCAAACGGAGTGGCCTTTGTTTCCGTCCAGGTGGAATGCAGTGACAGAGACCTGCACTCTGGCGTGTACGGGGGCTCGGTGCACGAGGCCATGACAGACCTCATTGCGCTGATGGGTGAGCCGGGGTTCAGTGGGTGCAGGCGGTTTGGGGGCGAGGTTGGAGTGGGCCTTTTTCCAGGCTGCCGTCAGCACTGGGGCATCTAAGCATTTTTTATGAGCCACTTTTTGTCACTGTCTTTCTCCTTCCCCGGTCACTGCTCCCTGTAAAGACTAGATGCTGACACGTCACTTCTGCCTCCATCTTCCTCACACCCTCCCTTCCCTGTGTCCCCAAACCCTGCCCCGCCTCCAAGACCAGCTTGGCGCCCCTGGCTCCTCCCCCCAGACAGGGCGTGTCCCCTGGAACACATGACTGTCTGAGCTCTGGACACAGTGTGTGTCCTGTTCCTCAGAGCACATCTGCTCCGGTCTGCAGTATGTGGTGACTGGCCACAGGGAGGCCTCCTGTGTGGCCTGCTCTCTGAGGGGGGGCCCAGCTCACCGTCCCTGGCGCCCTCCCACGTGAGGCTGGGCACGCCGTGATTTGGCGCCGTTTCCCTCCCCGGGCAGACGACGACTGCCGCGTGTGTGGAGTCAGGAGGCTGCTCTGCCCGCTCAGCGTCCCCTCCTTAGCTGGGAGCAGCTGGTTTCTTGTGGGAAATGCACTGAAAAGGAACTTTCGGATAGTGTTGTGGTTTTCAGAGGAAGCCTGGAGCCACTCTGCTCAGCGTGCCCTGGTCTGTGACAAGGGACAGTCTGCCTGCCCTTCCGTGTCTCAGTCTCCGTACCTCAAAAGTGGGGTTGCCTCAAAAGTGGGGGTGCTGCTTGCCTCGCTGGGGCCTTGTGGCAGTTAAATGCCGTAAGAAATACGTGTGCCCAGGAGAGGCCGCCGCGGGGCCTTGCCAGGACGGCTGGCCCTGTGGGCCCTGGTCCTGCGGTGGGCACCGCTCACCCTGCCGCCTGCGTGCCGAGCGCACTCGCCCGCTCTCCCCAGGTTCCTTGCTGGACAGGACGGGGAAGATCCTCGTCCCCGGCCTCAGCGAGGCCGTGGCGCCCGTGACGGCGGAGGAGCTGCAGCTGTATGACGACATCGACTTCGACCTGGAGGAGTACGCCAAGGATGTGGGGGCGGAGACCCTGCTGCACAGCTGCAAGGTGCCCTGTGTGGGGACGCCCGTGGGCGGGAGCCGGAGGGGCTGGCGGAGACACGGGTGTGTCGTGTGCCTGGCCGTCAGCTGGTGCGGGACGCTCCCGGGCCGGAGCTGGTGGCTTTTCGGGAATGTCCAGAGTTGGTTTCGATGACATGGGACTGGAGGACGCGGGCCGAGAAGTCCGCTGGAGGCGGCGCCGGCCCGTTCGCGTGGGGAGGACACTGTGCTCAGCACTGGGCTGGCGGCGACTTCCTGCCTGACGGAGCCGGCGCTGGAGTGGCACCTGTTGGCACGAATGTTTGCCTCCCTGCTGGGGGGAAGTTGGATCTGGACCGTCTCCAGTTCCTGGTCTCCAGGTCTGGACGGAAGCGCACTCTGCATAGCCAGCATTGCTCGAACTCCAGTGACAGGCTCTGGGGGGCCGAGGGGAACACAGCCAGCCGGCTCGGCTCTTGGCTTTCGTCTCTCCGAGAGACGGGTGGGCAAAGACCTCGAGAGGGTGTGTGGAGGCCGCACGGGTGGTCCGGAGCTGTGTGCCTATAGGGGCAGCGAGGCCCGCAGGGGACGGCAAGGCCTGCGGGAGACAGGTGGCCAAGCTGGGAGCAGGGGGAGGACATGCGTGAGGGTTGAAGATGCCCGGTAAAGGCCGAGATACGCCGAGGCGCTCTGTGCCCTCCCAGGAGGTGGTGTGGCCAGCTGTGAGGCTCCCAGACCCCAGGACAGCGGTGGGGTTCGGGTGGGGGCCGAGGCCGGCAGGCCTGCCAGGGCCTCACCGTTAGGCCGTCAAGGGAGGGGACGCTGGGCTGGCATGGGGATGAGCAGGTGGGAGAGGGTCGCCTTGGGCAACCGAGTGGCGTGGGAGCTTTGTGGGTGGAGCGGGGAGACGCTCCTGGCCTGTGGCGGTCGGTGGGTCCTGAAGCCGCAGACCAGGAGGGCAGTGTGGGAGGGACTAGTCTGGGAAAGGAGGGTCCGAACCAGCGTCTGTCACCTTCTGCGCTACTGCGTTCAGAGTGACATTTGCTGTTACGTAAGGTGTCGTGTTGGGGCCACGTGTGCCCTTCCAGGTATTACTGAGCTGTCTGGTCCACAAGCACCAAGTCCACGAATCAAGTGGCCATGTCACTGAGCAGCCCCGGGAGCCCCGTCAGTTTCTCTGTGCTGGCCAGCTGTTCAGGTGGCCGTGAGTCCTCTCCTGACGCGTCTTGTGCCGCTGCTGGGGCACACGGCACAAGAGGCAGTAGTATCGTTTATGTGCTCAGGAGACAGAAGGCCGCTCTGTGCCAGGCCCCTCGGTAGAAGGTGATGTTGCTTATCCATGGCCACTGGGCCCAGGACGCAGGGGGCTCCCCTCGCTCTCCTTGCTGCATGGGAACTCCCCCTGTCCCGGGCCCTGTGGGCCTAGCAAGGGGTTCACAGATGGCCTACTGCACCTGCCTCTTCCTCCTGGTGCCTCTGGCCGCACAGGAGCGCCATGTCTGTGGCCCGCCGCCCCCAGCTCCACAGAGCTGGCAGGAATCACCCGCAGTAGGGAGCTGCGGTAGGGCACAGACGTGCCACCCAAGGGGCCGACCAGAGTGCGGAGCCCCCTTTGTGGGGTGGGGGGGGGGGTGGCTGGCTCCTCTGCCAGCGCTGCAGGCTCTGTTCTCCTCCCATGCTCGTGTGGCCCCTGGCCACCTGGTGATGGCTGGTGACATGGAGGGACCTCCCAGATGGCACTCCCATCCTCTCCAGCAGCAGATGCTCTTGTCCCCTGACCCACTCTGCCATTTCCTGCAGAAGGACATCCTGATGCACAGGTGGCGGTACCCGTCCCTGTCCCTCCACGGGATCGAAGGCGCCTTCTCCGGGGCGGGAGCCAAGACCGTCATTCCGAGGAAGGTGGTGGGCAAGTTCTCCATCAGGCTCGTGCCGAACATGACTCCGGAGGCCGTCAACGAGCAGGCACGTGGGGCGCGGGGGTGTGGGCAGGGGCATGGGGAACCAGCAGAGGCTCGGGGTGCAGAAGACTTCTCCTAGGGCTGCATACAGCTGCAGAGATGCCAGCCCCAAACCCACCCATCCCCACTTCCTGGCCCTGGCCAGCTAGTTTAGATAAGGACTAGAGTAAGCAGTTCAGAAACTGATTAAAGATAAAGGCCATATAAAAAGTGTCACATATAAGTGACCTTTGTCACTGTTGAGGCGTGCCGTATCCTGACCTGACCTCATCCTGAGGCCACAGGTCAGCAAGGCTTTCGGGGAGCAGCCACCTGGATGGGCAGGTTTCCTGGGGCAGGGGGGTCAAGGCCTCGCCTGTTGCAGAGAAGCCGAGGACCAGGATTCTGTCATCAGGACGTGTCGCTGGGTTGGTACCAGGCTCAATTTTAGGTTTGGATGTGATCGTTTTTATAAAGCTAGTCGAAGAAAATTTTTAAAACTTGGTTCAAATATTATCATCATTTGGGAACATCTCTGTTAAGGGTGAATTGCTTGAGATGAAAACATGACCTTTTTCTTCGAAATGACTGGATTTTGTTTCTTAAAATCCCTTTTGCTGTTATCACAGTATGCAGTTCAGTGTTTAGCAGCAGAGAATGAGAGCCCCTGTAGGTTCGTAGACTGGCTGTAGGCCCACGATAGGCCCGTTGTAGGTGCGCTGCAGACTCAGTCTGCGTTCGCTGTAGGCCTGTCATAGACCCGTGGTAGGTGTAGATGAGTCGTGGGCTCCCTGTAGACCCTCATGGAACAGATCCCCAGCACTGGATCAGGTGCCGGGCCTTATGACACTGTCTCCTCTGTGTGTGGTTCAGGTTACAAACTACCTGACGAAGAAGTTCGCCGAGCTGTGTAGCCCCAACAAGTTCCGGGTGTACATGGGCCACGGCGGGAAGCCCTGGGTGTCTGACTTCAACCACCCCCACTACATGGCCGGGAGGAAAGCCCTGAAAACAGGTAGCCGTCCTCCTTGGGGACGGGTGCCAGGGCCCTTGGCGTGTCTGCCGGGGCTCTGCCTTGTCGTACGGGCATGTGGCTACGGGGTGACACTCAGAGCAGAGTCGGCTTGCAGGCTAGGCGGCACCCCCAGCCGACCTCGCAGGTGGTCGTCCCCAGGCCTACAGGGCGGGGGGTCCGCGACGGAGCCCAGCCTCACAGCCCAGGGCTCACCGTTACTCTTACTTCGTTTCCGCCCCAGTGTTTGGTGTGGAGCCGGACTTAACCAGGGAAGGTGGCAGTATTCCTGTGACTCTGACCTTTCAGGAGGCCACAGGCAAGAATGTCATGCTGTTGCCTGTAGGGTCAGCTGATGACGGCGCCCACTCCCAGAATGAAAAGCTCAACAGGTGAGGCTCCGGGCCCTTGGTCCTGAATCCGGGCCAGTTTCCTTGTAGGGGCCAGTGAGAAACCCCGTGACAGCCCAGGGTGTCCCCAAGTTCCCTTGAGTCCCTTCTCCACACCGCAGCCTGTCCGGCTGGGAAGAGAGGAGAGCAGGAGGGGCGGCTTCCGCCCGCACCCCCCTTCCCCAGTGCTCTCCACCGTCTGTCCTTGGTGTGGTGACAACTGATTAGAGGCAGGAGATGGGGCCTGGGGGCGGTGGCAGCTCTTCAAAACCAGGTCCAAACGGCGGGCCGTGTTTAGCTCTGCGTTCCGCCCATGACTCCCGTAAGGGCCTCTGCACCTCCCTGCTCGAAAAATTACAGCATCATCGCTGGCTTCTCAAGTCACCTTTATGCGTCCCTGGTTTGTGCAGACGTGGTGGGGACCTCTGAGTTGGCAGCAGTGGAGAGAGGCCCACGCAGGCAGGGAGGACCAGAGGCAGTTGATGCAGAGCTGTGGAGGACAGGAAGCAGGGGCCACCCCAGGGTCATGGGTGGGCCAGTCAGGGCCTAAGATAGAGGCAGGGACGCCGTGTGGGGGGCCGAGGGACAGGACGGAGACTTGCATCCTAGGGCATGAGGTGGAGGCTTCAGATCCGAATGATGGGAGGGCTTTTCGTAACCAGGCACTGGCCGAGAGCATCTATTCTGTTGGATGGGGACTGGGGCCGGTCCTTGTGGGGCAGTCGGACTGACCTGCACTTGGGAACCAGGTGCCCGGATTCTAACAGCCAGCAGAGTTCAGGACCAGCCAGCTGGGATGGTGGGGTGCTCCCAGAATGCCATGCGTGTGCCTGGACCTCGGACACCAGGCAGCACGATGACTTGTCTCTCTCCATTAGGCATAACTACGTAGAAGGAACGAAAATGCTGGCTGCGTACCTGTACGAAGTGTCTCAGCTGAAGGACTGAGGGCCCCGTGTCCGGGGGCGCCACCGAGGAGCCCCGCCCTCCCCCGCCCTCTTCCGGTCGCTCAGGAAGGCAGCGGCTGCCCCGTCCCCTCCCGTCAGGCCACGCACAGACTTTCCAGAGTGGACTCGGGGACACCCACCTGTCCCCGGGGGGCTGTGTCCAGCAGGCAGTCGCACACGCTCAGCCCCGGGGGCTTACAGGTGACCCTAAATGGCTGTGTCCCCAGAATAGGCACCGCCTAACAGCGTGAGTTATTCCATATAAAGTTCTGGTCGCCGTCCACTTGGGCTAAACAGAAGCCTGGGCGCATCCTGGTCCCATGTCTGCCTCCCGATTCGGGGTTGGACAGCAGATGCCTCCAGGGGCTGCCCTCTGGCTACTCGCTGTCGCAGGCTGCTGTCCGCCCCGAAGACCAGCCATTGCTGACACCTCACGCTGTCTCGTTGGCCCTCACACCTGAACCTAACGGGGGCTTGTTTGGTCTGTCTGTGTTGATGAATAAAAAGTGCCAGTGAAGCCTCTGGGAGCATCACCGCCCATCCGACCTACTCGGGGAGCACACTGCACGTGGCGGGGTGGCGGCATGTCCCCCTCCCAAGTCCCCACGTGTTGGGAGAGTGCCCCCCACTCTTTACACCGCCAAGTCACCAAACATCAAATTAAACTGGTTTAAACAAAGTGGAGACTTCATTGGCCCAGCTGATAAAAAGACCAGAGCAAACGACACTCAGGGAAGCGGGCCTTTACTTGTAAAGTCTGCGCCACGGCCACTTCGCTGGCCATCTGGACGCGTGGCTCAGCACTTGAACGGGAAAAGGGTGCTGGCTGTTGGGCCCTCATAGCGACACTTAATAGCACAGGGCGGTGGCACTGGAAGTCGTCCTGTTAGCCCGCATGGTCCCTCCCTGACACCTGCCCCCGGAGCCCCCCACGCGGTGTTCTTCCTAGCCAGCCATTCCAGTTCTCAGGTCAGCGGACCCTGGGAAAGCGGGCTCAGTGACTGCACTCTCGTGGGGCCCACCCTCTGAGCCACCCGTCCGGGGTGTGCACGCTGGCTTCCAGTGAGGGGAGGGAAGCCCTACGTGCTACGAGGAGGGCGTTTGTCACCAAACGTCCCAGGAGAGCTGCGCACAGGGGAGGCTCTGGAAGGGCCGAAGTCCAGTGTGTGCCCCTGGTGCTTTACTGTTAGTAACCACAGCGGGAAGCCGGCCACTAGTGACAATGCAGCCGCCTGGTCTCGTTGGGAAAAGGACTTCACGGGGCCACGCACCTGACCGGGAGGAACTTGGGTGAGGCCACGTGGAGTGCATTCTGCATGTGTTGCTGCTCCGGCTTCGGTCAGAAGAGTGACGCTAGACCGTGAGGGTCTCAAGCCGCAGTGAGGATGCAGGCTAGGCCACTGCGGCGGAGCCGAGCCTCCCCGCGTCGCGGGGGACGTTTCTCCGCACGCAGGCCCACGCAGGCCGGCCCCGGCTGGCGTGGTGGCTCCTCCGTGCTGGTGGCTGGGCTCCCGGATTGCGCCTCCCCCACCCCGTGGCCTCTCCTGCCACCCCAGCTGCATTTCACCCTGGGGTGGGGAGCGGGGACAGGCCGCTTCGCTTTAGGGCACGGGCCAGAGGGAGACGCTGCTTCCGTTGGCATCTTACGCTTAGGAAGCAGCCACATGGCCACTCGGGACTGCACGGGAGGTGGGGAGCCAGACCTGGCCGAAATCCCGAGGCTCTGCAGGGGGGCATGCTGGGCAGCCAGCCTTTAAGTCCTCACGCCGTGGTTACCATGACATTTATCCCAAGGAAAACCGAGAGAAGGAAACGGTATGCAGCATTAAACTCACGGGACACTGTTACTCATTTCTCAGAGAAAATTGGGACCTCTGCCTCGGCCCCGAGGCTTTGAGGAGCATGCCACCCAAAGTCTGCCCTTTTTTAGATGTCGATTATTTTAGCTGGTTATTTTTAAGAAACAAAAGACTCAAGAAAAACCTTTGACCCTCCCCCAACTGCCTACAAGAATTTAACCAGAGGACCTGCTCCAGGAAGGAGCCGTTATCACACACGACTAGTTTAACGTGAACTAGGTGTGATGGGGACGAACCTCGTGAGACTTAGTCAGTACTCTCTGTGTCCCCCTGAAATTTATTTACCAAACAGCTCCCCACGAATTTCCTCGCCGCCCTTTGAAGTCCCAGACCCATCCCCCACCCCTTCTCCTTAGCGCCAGGATGGCGTCGAGGCCTTAACTGCCCGTTCTGTCCTCAGGTCTCATTCTTAAGAGGACCCCGTGTGTTCATACGTCATAAATTTGGTCATTCAGTCCAGACTGAAGAACGTAGAAGGGAAGAAGGAAAATTAATTTTTCCATGCTCCCAGCTTTGGGGAGCGGGGCAGGAGGCCGGCCTCGGCTGGATCCGTTCGCTCTAGGCCAGCTGGAGGTGAGAGCCCAGGCGTCCCCGGCCGGCACGAGGTAGGTGTTCTCTCTATGGCGCACTCCGCCGTCTCTGGCCGTGGGGTCTCGTGGGGCGAGCGCGGTCAGAACCTTTTCCTCTTTCTAAATGTGGATGAGCAGGAGAAAATATCTGTGAGAGTAGCTTGGGGGCGAAGGTGACTTGGTTGGGATGTGGTTCGGGTACTCTCGTTTCCTGTGCCCCGCCCCCAAGTGGCCGCGCCACCTGCGCCGTCTGCCTCGCTCGGTTTGGAGAGCTCGGTTTGCACCTCCTCGTTGGTCTCTGGTGCACGTATCGCCGTGCGTCTGGCACCCGGTCAGATAGACTGGGGATTCGGGGCAGCTGTGTCCAGTCGGCTCATCTTGTCACCTTTTGCCTGACTGTGCCAGCCAGCTCCCAGGGGAATTCGTTATGAGGGGTTCCGGTCCACAGGGGCCTTTGGCACCCCAACCTGCATTGCATTACTGCCTGTAGCAATAAGGCCACAGGGGCTTTTGCTGTCTTGGGCTGTCTTGGGAGTGAGGGACCTTTTGGATCCTGTGAGGGCTGCATCCTTGGAACTCTGTGGAAGCCTCGCGCTTCCCTGGTTAAACCATGCAAGGCTTACTGGTTTGAGTCACTATCGAGACTACTAAATCCTACTATTACTGGCCAGACAATGGGGCCTTTGAATAGGAAAAACATCTATATTGGAAAAATCTTAGAGCTCTCATTGTAAATAGCCATTTTATTGGTTCCTATAGAAAGACCAATTTTTTAAAAAGGAGGGAGAATACAAAGAAATAGAGCTGCCAGCATTATAAGCAAAAGCCGGTTGGGAAAGCCTTATTGAAATTTTGCTTCAGTTTCCCTCATGGGTCTTACGGATATTAATTAAAACTTGAAGTTGATTACCGAGAACGGGGAGAGGCTGAGGGGACAGGCACAGGACTCTTCCCAACAAGGTAGAAATTTTTAAAAGATTATTAAGAAATCAGGCGAATAAAGTAAATATTGATGAGAGCAGAAGAAAGAGGAACCAGGAAGGGAAGCCGGGGCTTCATCCCTGCAGGGTTAGTAAGAAACGTGGGAGAGAAGTCAGAGGCTGAAGGGCATGAAGCAAAGGCTTTAACACAGCGCTACCCAAGGCGGGGCAGTCAGAGCCGCCGCTGGTCAGACATCAAAGCACCCGGAATGGAGAAATGTTAAAAGCCGAAAGGCAGAAATCACAACGGGAAACCGACCAGCAGTCGCTGGGGCTGCGGAGGGGAGTCAGGCTCCGGCTGGGTCCAGGAGCCCCTGTGCACCGCAGTGGAAACTGGGCCAAAAAAAAATGCTTGGTGTTTGGGTTTGTCTGTCTTTTTTTTTTTTTTTTTTAATTTATTTTTTAAATGTATTTAAGTTAGTTTCAAGTATACAAAACATTGGTTAGACATCTATAGAGTTCGTAAAACGATTCTCCCAATTGAGCCCTTCCTCCCTTGGCCCTCCACTTAGCCATGATATTAACGCTAACTCTGTTAGTCTGTTTTATCTGTGATACATCATTTTTCTACCTCCAGATGGTGTTACTGAATAAAAATAATTATTTTTTGGTAAACAGCCTTGTTTAATTGGCTTAAAGGAGTTAAGCACTTATATTAATTTTAAAATATATTGCTTTAAAATATGAACATGTTTTACAGATTCTGGGAAAATACTTGTTATTAAAGCTAATCTAAGTATTGGTTTAATTAAAACAGACACATCTTTAGAACTGGGTATAATTAAACATACTTAATGAGTATAATTAAATATAATTAAGTATAATGTTTTTATTTTACCCATAGTATTAAAGTATAATATCTTTTATTTTACTTATTTTATAAAATAAGTTCATATTTCTCCACAAAATTTGTCAGCAGGAAAACTAGCTTGGGATAATTAACACTGATGTCTTAGGGAGTTTTCATGGGTAATCTAAACATATTTGTTAAGGAGTAATAAACTAAATAGCTGTAAGTAAAATTTTTAAAATTGGGGGGAAACTTTTTAGCAATAATTATATGGCATATGTACTGAAAAATAGTTTCCCAAAATCTTCGGTAATTTGAAACCATAGCATTTTATGAAGTTAATTGATGAAAAATTTTGAATATCTAGATTTTTTTTAAATAAGAAAAAAACTGAAACCTTAATTGCTAACTAAGTCTATCTAAGTTTTTCTTTCCATCACAGAGAAACTAAAAGATAAATTTGGGTCTTTTAATGAATAAGGCTTATGCTTTATTGAGGAAGCAAATGTTTCTAAAAATTATTATATATATTTGCCAGTAAAAGAACTCATGTTTGCAGAGGCTATGAAATATATTCATAAATCTGCCAATCGAAACAGTGCTACTTGCTTATTTTTAATTTTCATAGAAATTAAGGTTTCTAAGGGTTAAGAATTCTAATAAATATGGAAGGAATTAATATATGTTTATTAAGGTAGAAGGTATAAAAATATATTTTGAGGAAGTTAAAAGAAAATGATTTATCCTGAAATAAGTTGGTCATTTCTGAATGGGAGAACAGGAGACAAACTAAGTTGGATGAGGAAAGTTGTACAAGGTTCGTGAGAAGGAATCTTGAGAAAAGTTTATGTGTGGTCAAGTCGAATTTAAATAGGAACAGCAAGCTGATACAAAACGAGAGGAGGGTTCTCTTTCTCGCTGTTAAAAGGGCAAAGTTTTCTTGGACTATTGTTCTGATCCCAGTAAGATACTGTGAAAAGTTTTCTGCCAAGAAAGCAAAGATTCGGTTTTATGAAAACAATTTTCTGTGTTTTATGTTGTCCTAATCAGGTCCTAGATAACTTAAGAAAACGGAATCTTCTTGCTTTCCTGCCCTTTGATACCCCCAAAACACAACCCCCACTTCTTCTAACCTCAAGGTGGCATCTGAGCCTTAACTGCCCAGTCTGTCCTCTGTCCTGGGAACCCACAGTCTTCGGGACCCCCGTATGTACATATGTAGTACATTTGGTCATTTTCTCTTGTGAATCTGTCTTGTATTAATTTGTTGACTAGTTCAGCCAAAGAACTTAGAAGAATGGAAGGAAATATCACCCCTCTGTCCCCACAGTGGGGACAAGGATGCCAAGCCGTGAGAACGGTGTTGACGGCCTTCCTTCCTTGCGCTGTTTCACAGCCAGACGTGACCACAGTGGCCTCAGGCTCACCGTGGAGCCCGGTGCTGTCTGCTGCTCTCGGGCAGGCATTCCACATCACAGGTCACACATGCTCTGCATCGTAAGAGAATGGCCGCTCAGTGGACTGATGAGCAGAGTGTTGTTCGCAGTTTCACTTGGCTGTTGGCGTCCCCTGACATGGCCTTGCAGGAGAGAGGCGGGTTCAGTGCACAACGCGACCCGTCATCCGGCAGGAGCAGCCATTGTCCAGAGCAGATGCTGCACCCCAGGGAGCGGTGTGGGCTTCGCCCCAGATGTTTGAAGGGTGGCCTTGCAGCCCCACCCATGAGTGTGGGAGAGAACAGGCTCTAACCCCGCCCAGGGGGTTACCCCGACTTTGGACCTCTGGCCTCTAGAACTGTGAAGTGATAGATTTCTGTTGTTTAAGCCACCCAGCTGAGGCAGCCTGAGCAAACTCACACATGGCCCCTGGCTCACAGGGGGCGTTCCAGCAGGGCTCTGGCCCCGGCTCTGAGTGTGTCACGGCGAGTGTCACGTTGCCTCCATCTTCGCTCTGTTGGCCGTGGGCACGTGCCCCTGCCCCCTCTCAAAGGTGACACTCCGCGTGCACCCACAGCGAAGCAGGCATTGTCACCGCCGGCCGAGGATCACGTCGGCTGATTTGGGCTGCGACCTCATCCCACACCCCCGCACGCGGAACACACTGTCCCTCTGCTCCCACCACGCACGCCCCGGCGTCACTGAGGCGCCTTTGTTCCCAGCGTGAATGGGTCCCCTGCACCGGCTTCATCCTCCTTCCGGGAAGGAGGGGCAGGCCGGGCAGTTAGCACAGAGCTATTTAGTGTCGCCGCTGGGAGCCTTGGCGGTTTCCTCTCCACTTTCTTTGAGGTCAAGGGCAACTGCTGGAGGCTTCGGGACTCCGCAATGGGTCGCACGTGTGGAAGCCCGGTGAGTGGGCCGCAGGCGCGGGGAGCTGGGGCTGCAGTGCGGGGCTTCTGTTCACTGGGCGTGCGCGGTCCACGGGCCAGGTGAGCCCCGCAGATGCCGTGCGCGGTCCACAGGCCAGGTGAGCCCCGCAGACGCCGTGCGCGGTCCACCGGCCAGGTGAGCCAAGCAGATGTGGCGTGTGGTGCACCGGCCAGGTGAGCCCTGCAGACACCGTGCGCGGTCCACGGGCCAGGTGAACCCCGCAGACAAGGCGCGCGGTCCACGGGGTGCTGCTGCCGCGGAGGGTCCGAAGGCATTCCAGGTCTCCGCCTGCGTCCGCGTCTTTTGGGGGTACTTTATCAGTATGTTTGGCGGGGCAGCGGGGCGGGGGGTTGGGAGGGAGGAGGGGCTTTGTATTCTCAAAAGCAATTAAGTGGCACTGTTTTCAAGTAGGTCACACAGCATCTGGAACGCAGGGGTGCTGGGCGGGTGGCGGTGCCCGGGGTATGGACGGGAGGCCTGAGCAGCTCCTCTAGGTGAGATGAGCTAGGACATACAAGCGCAGGCTTTTCCATACTCATTAAATTCTTCACTCGAAAAGCAATATTCTTATTAAAACCACAAAGCAGAACTCGTGGCTGCCGAATGCGAAGGAAAAGTACAACTTAGAGGAAGCCGCAGGCAGCTGTTGCTACCCCGAGCTCTGCTCCCGCCACCGCCAGCACTAGTGTGGATAGTTAGGGGCGGAGGCCCAGGAACCTACATTTTCAGAGTGTAGAATTCAGTGACTTTCAGCACATTCACCGATACGTGCAGCCAGCACCATAATTGACTAGGATATTTTCGTCCCTCAAAAAGGCCCCCGTGGCCCTGGGTATAACTTCCCTGTTCCCTGTCCCTGCCCCCAGCGCCTCCGCCCCCAGCACCCACTAATCTGCTTGTAACTCATGTGGGTCTCCCCACAGTGCAAGCAATCAGGTAATTAATAAGAAGCATTTCTATGGAAACAAAAACAAAGGTTAATGATTACAACAAGCTCCAAACTCCGGTTTTGAGTCCAGAGGGCAGTTGGACAGGAAGATTTTTACATGTTGGTCTCAAAGTGTCTTTAGGTGGTGGGGAGAGAGCGATTTTGGATGAATTTCCTGGTTCGTAGTTTAATGACTCTGGCGATATCGCTGGGTGTGAACTTCGTGAGTGGCCCACACAGCAGCCGGCGAGAAGGTCGTCCCTGTGTGTGGCGCTTGTGGTGATCGCTCTGAAGTTTATATAAAGCTCAGCTTCAGATCGCAGGGCTTCGGGAAAAGGGCGGTCATAGTTCTTGATGGTTCTAAGTCAGAGCAGCCGGATGTCGCAGACGTGAGTTTGGGTAGTTGTAGGCAGGTATCGGAGGGAACCAGAATCCAGGACCCAGTCCACTTTTCAGGTGGATGTCCAACCCTCAATGGCGATGGACAGGGCTCGGATCTGACGATCGTGCGCTGCGTTCTCTATGGAAACATCTTTCCTTCGGCAGCCGCCTCCGTTTCTGTCAAATGTAATCACAGTGAGACCGACTCGTAAAGCAAGGCTAGGCTCGTTCCACTTGGCCTGATCATTTACCCAAGAGCAGTGAGAACAGCGATTGGTCACGTGTGCTCTTTTTAAGTCTGCTTTACCGGCACTTTCAATGGTGCGTCTCAGGTCAGGCTTTGCGAAGCCTCTCTAGACTAGGAAGCCAGGCCAAGGCCCTGTCGTCAGGCTTCACCTGCAACGCTTCTGTGTTTGAGTGAATTCCTCTCCCCTGGAGAGCCCTAGTATGCCTTAGGGTTCCTGGGTCTGCAGAAAGTGACCATCCTTGCTCACCTGTAAGTCTGGGAGCCCTGTATAGGCAAGGTCCCAGGCTGGTCCTTTCATGGGCTTCATTGGCTTGATGAAGTCTGGTGTGGTGTCTTAACACTGTCTGGTAGTAGCTGATTCTATGCACGTCTTTCTCAAATATGGCATTCAGGAACACCGTGTTTTCATTATGTGTTCTCGCAGGAGAACAGGTTATTTAATGTAGGCATTTGCCCCTACACGGGTGAACTATGTCACCATGAAAATGAGAGTTCACAAATTCTGGAGGGATCAGGGAGAAAAACGAATGTTTCAATTCCACTTACAAAAGTATAATTGATTTATCAGTTTACTGTACATTATAGATAGCTTAAAATAAAAACAGAAAAGGGATTTCCTTAAACTCGGAAAACAAAACATTAGAGAACCAGCGATATTTCAAACAAAAAGTCATGAAGTTGCAGTCCTCCTCGTCAGTTCATTCAGCCCTGGGTGCTTCTCGTCCTCCTTAATCTTGGGTTAGAAGTTTTGTGAATTTATCGGCGTTCTGGAGATCCTTGCTCGGTCTAGCGCCAAAGTCTCAGAGATATTCACATGATGTCACAATGGGGCATTCTTGCCTGGAGCCAATTGTAAATGTTTTCAGAGAAGAATCAGAGTAGAACAGTAACTGTCTGTGAATGACAAAAGACTTAGAAATAGCCATTGTTGAAGATATGGTGGGAGCTCATTTTTTTAAAAAATGACTCAACCAACAAGGAAATTTCGTTATTTCTTAGGCGTACAACATTTTAAGATAAAAAGTGGAATTATGACTCATCATATGGACAGTAAGGACATTGACAAATTTCTAGGAGCTTTATACAATTTTTGGAAAACTCGTATTAGTATCATAGGCCCACGTAAATTTAACCTAAAGAAGGTTAAACATCACGTTTATTGGATGATACTTCTCATGTAACTTAACATATCAAATAAGCCTAATTAGTTTAATATTACTTTTTAGAAATCTTTGAAATTTTCCAGGGGCCTTCTGGAAAAATCCCAAAATTGGTTCCAGGTCAAAAGACTTCATTTAGAATTTGACTTTGGGAAGTTGTCAAAAATGACAAAAGGTTTAAAACACTTGACTAAATATGACCACAGGGGACTATGAAAAAATATTTGGTTTTTCATTTAACTAAAGTGACAAAAAGTTTCAAAACCAAGTGCAGAAAATTACATAATTATTAAAAAAATAAAAACCTTTAGTTGTTTTTTTTTAATATCGAGAACACTCAGTTTTCTTAAGTAATCAAAGACCCGACTAAGACAACAGGAAGTGCAGGAAATTATTTTGATAAGGCACGTAATGTTTGTTTTCTTGGCAGATTACTCAACGGGCAAAGAAAACCTTTATAAAAATCCAATAACAGTTTGTTCTTTTAACAGAGAAGGAATATTATGTTTTAATTTAATATTTAATTACATATTTACATAATAATTACATACATTTAATTTAATAACAGTGTCACAAACACACTGTTGACATTAAGGCTCTTTAAAAAAATCCCTGTAAGACATTCCTTTAATTTCAGCCAGCTTAACCACATAACAAGACATTTTTCTTTTGGACACTTGCTCTCTCTCTTCCCACCTTTTTATACCTATTTAGTTTTTTATTCTTTATTCTACTATTTCAAAAAGTTTGAAACAATCTCTAAACCTCTAAACTAGGACAAAATCACCCTCTTCCGTTCACAAGAGGGCATCTTTGCACCTTACACTTTTCTCACCTAAAACACATCTGACTTTCCTTGTTTACTTTGCACGCACAGTTTTTCCTTTACCCTTATTGCTCCTAGTCATCTTACTTACACATGGAAGTCAACGCTTTTAACCCTTAGTAAACGTTCGACATCTAATATAAACTGGGAGGTGAGCAATTGTGAGCTGGTTTTCACATACTAGCATTCTGTGGTACATCAGCAAATTTATGGATACATCATTTCATAATTTCTAGAGGTGTGTTTCCTCACAGTACAATGTATTTTCAATGTGGCAAAAGAACATATTTACTAACGGACTCAAACATCTTTAGTCTATTACAAGAAGCCAAAAGTGATAAACCTATGTTTAGGAATTCATGTTTCAGTGTTTTATTTAGAAATTATCTGGATATTTAATGCATATCCATCATTTAACTTAGTATGAGTTTAAGGTTTAATGTTACCAAAAAAATTTTGAGACTATTTTTATGCAGACACATTTTATGACAGGTAACCCTGGTGGGGGCTGCTGACCCCTGCTGGTGGCATTCCTGGAGATGTCGTGGGATGGCGTGAGTCCACCAGCCCTCTCTCACATTGCCTTTGACTCTGTCAGGGCCCCCGGCCCAGAGTACCTGCCCGGCAGGAAGAGTGGGCTATGGTGAATGGGACAGAGCCCAGACCTGCCGTTAGGAGTTGAGTCTCATCGTTTGGGGCAGACAGGAGAAACGCTGGAGGAGGAGCAGGAGGAGCTCAACCACAGGACAGCCACCCCCATCCCAGTCCTGCGCACGGCACGCAGGTAGCCAGCCCGACACAGCATGATGCGAGGGACTTCTGACCCCGAGCCCCGTCCCTGCCGGCCCCACAGTGCCAGAGTCCGTCATCGCGACTGTGATCCTCCCCATTGGGAAGGTGCCTTTGGGATGCCCAGTGCCGCGCCCTGTCGCTCCGGGTGCGGACTTCCTTGCCCTCGGGCACCCGCCTGTGGGAGCAACAATGGGCGTCTCCGCGGGTCATTTGCGCTTTTTTTCGGTTGGACGTGGCATTGCACTATCAACTGCTGGCCTGTGCACAGGTCACAGCAGACTCCTCGGGTGGCACAAAGCCGGGTCTGACTTTTGGGGAGGTCCAGACCCCTGGCCAGACTGGAGAGTATCAAAAGGCTCACAGGAGCCCTTCCCAGGAGACGTCCCACCTGACAACGCCTTTCTGCGGCCCTCACGGCAGACACGGGGAGTGGAGAAGGTGCGTCCGGTGCCGTGGGGTGCACGGCCCTGGGGCCCACCGGCCACCGCCGGGGTGGAGCACCGTCCGAGCGCGGCCGAGGGCGGGACGCTGTGCAGCATGACCCCGGACGCCCTCCCGGCCTGTACCCCTGTCCGGCCTGGCCAGGCCCGCGCGCGTCGTGCCGCGGCGGCCTGACTCTGAGCTCTGCCCGCGCGCACCACCGTGCTGGGCTCGTCCGCCCACGCTGCTGACCCGCGACCCGCGACCCGCGACCGCAGCGCTGCGTCTCTGCGGACCGCGCAGCCGCGCGCACGTGGCGTTCCGGGTGAGGCTCAGCCAGACGCCTCTGGGGTCAGACCGTGGTCACGCCCGACCGGAGCACGGTGCAGAGGCTCGGGCCCTGGGGACCTGCTGGGGACTCGGGCTCCTGTTCCGCAGTGTGGCCAGGCCAGGCCCCCTGGACAGCCCCGCCCCGCCGGCTGGCTGCCCGGCGCCTCCTGCCAGGCCGCGTCTGGGCAGGAATGCGTGGCCGGACCCGCCCGCGGGGGGGTCACCAGGATCCAGAAAGGCCTGTTTGGGGCTCTGGGCTTTTGCTGTAATCCCGTCCTGGTGCGATAACCCGGCCGAGCAAAGGCATTCTTCCTGCGCTCCGGCCGCGCATGGGCGCAGGCCAGCAGCCGCTCCGGACTCGCCGGCGCGGTGAGTGGGGCTCCGGCACCCCGGCGGGCCCGCTGCGGCCACGGCCCAGGCGGCCACGCACGCCGGCCACCTGACGCCCTCCGCGCGCGGCTGGCGCTGGGCACAGTGAAAGCTGAGGCCACGCGGGTCCTCGCGGGGTGCGGGGTGCGGGGTGCGGGGTGCGGGGTGGAGAGGGCTCTACGGGAGCGAAGCGGCGTTGGTGGGGAGAAGGACGAGGGGCGGGGTGGGCGTTGGGTGCGCTGCAGAGGACGTGGACGTGACTTCGAGACGTCTTAGAAGTTAAGGGATTTCAAAATAAGACTCAGCACAGGGGCACTTAGAATTTTTTGCTCCAAATCTAAGAGCCGCCAGCTAGAACCGACAGGAGCCTGTGGAGCATGCGGGGTGTCCTCCCCGAGGCCCGCAGGGGCGCTTCTCCGGCTGGGCTGGGCCGGCTACCTGCCGCTGTTGACAAGAGGACACCAAGACCAGGCCCCCCCCACCCCCGGCTCCGCCCCCTGGCCCCCTGACGCCCACCTTCGCCTTCCCGTTCCCCCAGCACCTTTCTGCCAAGGCAAAACCCAGGAAGAGGCTTTCCAGTTCTCCAGGTTTTTGTTGGGACATTTCGTTCTAGGTCACGGGTGACTGTAAGGTAAGAAAACAGAGAAAGGGACACGGGGAACTGGAGAGGACGGTGACCGAGACAGGGACCCCGCCCAGGGCTTACGGCAGGATTAGTGCCCAGCGCGGACCTCCGCACCCTTCTGGCTCGTGGGGGCTGTCTGCTCTTTGGGGGTGGGGGGAGCCCCGGGGCGTGAAAGTGGAGTCCGGCAGACCAGGAACAGTCCCTTAGGGGGGCGGGTGCTGGGCGCGCCACCCTGTCAGGAAGGGGTGGCACCCCCCCCCCCCAAATCCCAAATATTCTTGGTCCTGGTAATCACTGTTTTCCTTCTTTTCTCGTGGCTTCCTTTCCTTTAAAGTTCCCTTTTTACTTTCACTGGAGAGGCACACCAAACAACTTTTTAGTGGAAATTGAATGAAAAATAGAAATAGCAGTTCGAATATTACTGTAGATGGATTGGCTGCACAAAACAGCCTACTCCGAAGAGCCTGCCCTGGGCGGCTCTTCTTCCTGCCGCTGTGGGTCTCCAGGGGTCGTTTCCTCCAGAATTATTTGCAGCCCCCGGGGCCTTGGCTCTGCCTCCCAGCTTAGGTCCCCAGCCTGATTCCTACGGGGCGTCTGCGGCCAAGGGGCTCAGGGACGGCTCTTTGGCGCCACCCAGTGGACCGAATTCGATTCGCTCATGACTGAGCTTGGCTCCTTTTACCCTGATTTTATCCACTACTTAGCTTCCTTTACAGACATTTTTTATTCCCAATAATATATTTTTATCACTGAAAGAGTGTTCATAGATCATTATAACTTTTATGGCAACTTACATACCTTACAATTCACCCGTTTATCGTGTGCAATTAAATGATATTTTACTATATTCAGAATTGCACCATCATTGTCACAATCAACTTTAGAACCTTTTCATCACCAGAAAGAGCCCCCCTACTCATTAGCAGTCACTCCCCATTTTCCCCCAGTTCTGCCCGCTCTAGGCAACCACCAGTCTACCCTTGTCTCCCAGGATTATCTATTCTGGACATTTCATGGACAGGGCCTGATGCAATATGCAGCCTTTTGGGTCTGGTTCCTTCCACTAGCATAGTGTTTTCTAGGCTCATTCATATGTGTCCTGTCTCAGCACTTCATTTCTTTCCTTTTATGGCCGAGCGATACTCCATGTGTGTACACACCACGTTTTGCTTATCCATCCATCCATCGACGGACGTGAGTGTTGTCGCTACCTTTTGGCTATTACGAATACGCTGCTGTAAACATCCACGTACGAGTTTTCGTGGGCTTTTGTTCCTCTCGAGTACATACCTAAGAGCGGAATTGTCAGGTCACGTGTTTCATCGTTGGCGGAACTGCCAGGCTGTTTTCCCAAGCGGTTGGAATTGTGTTTTCCCGCCCGCCCTGAATGGGGGTCCCCATATCCTCACATCTTCACCGACACTTGCTGTTATCTGCCGGTTTGCTTTTAACCGGACTAGGAAGCATGAAGCAGGGTCTCAGTGTGGTTTGATTTGCATTTCCCTGATGGCTAATGAGGCCGAGCCCTTTTCGTGTGCTTATTGTCCATCTGCATGTTTTCTTTGGAGAAATTTCCTTTCGCATCCTTCGCCCATTTTTAACTTGGGTCCATTTGTCTTATATTATTGACGTGTAGTAGTTCTTTATGCTCTAGACACATGTCCTCACCTTGGCTCCGTCGTGCTTGGAACAGGGAGGAAGCAGCCTAAAAACGTGGTTCTTTCAAGCAAGGTCTATTTTCAAAACGCACAAAACCCAGAAGCAAGAGCTGGTTTGAAAGAAGACGATGGGGTTGATTCTGAGCCTGGGGGTGGTTTTCTGCTCCGCCCCCAGCCTGGACCCACCACCACAGGGGTGGAGGATGACGGGAGCATGCAGGGAGGAGGCCGGCATCCCAGGCAGGTCCCGCACTACGGGCGAGGGCCAGAAGGCCCCGCGGGCATAGGAGCAGAGAGGCCAGAGTGGAGGGAGGCAAAGCAGAGGAAGCCGCGGGCCAGCACTCCCTGGGGGACAGAGTGGCCAACAGTGTCCCGGCGATCGCCAGTCTTCCGACGTCCCTTGTCACAGCGTGGCTTATACGTTCCTTTTCAAAGCACTCTAGCTTCGGGAGCTGTCAAGAGGAAACCCACAACACTGCAGAGAATTTTAGACAGTCCTTTCCGAATATTTTTTTCTAATAAAGCGGTTAATCACACATGGGAAGTTTTACTTTCAGAAATCATCTCACGCCTCTCTCTCTAATCTGTGTCGCCCTAACACGGCATGTGTCCCGTTGTGATGTAGAGGCCGACTTAACCTCCGCAGGAAGCGAACTAACAGGAAAGGCCGTTTTGTAGGGAAGAGTGGCGTATGTGGCTTAAAGACAAGCTTGTTAACTTGGTTTCTGTCTTATCATGATTCGTTAGCAGTGAAAAGGAAGCATTGGGGAAAGATAAAGCCAAAAATGTATTTCCCGTTCTCTCACCTTCTGTGATTCTGAGTCCAAGTGTCTGGAAGCAGCTGTGCCAGACGACAAACTTTCTTCAAGTATTTTAAAGGTCGAAAGTCCCAACCCTGGTGTTCGTTTTGACGCCTCCCTGTCGCGCGCCCGCAGGCGGCACCGCTGCTCCTGCTCCTGCTGCTGCCCCGCGGAGGAGGCATGTCGCCGTCGCCGTCCCCGGCCTCGTCCCCGGCCTCGTCGCCGTCCCTGGCCTCGGCCTCACTGCTGCGCCGGCTCTCGCGCCACATCGACCGGCATCAGGACGAGTTCGTGCAGGTAGGAGCGGCCGGCACGGGGCGCCTTGCGGCAACGCGCGGTGCTTGCGCCTGGCCACTTACTTCCACCTGAAATGCCTGCGGCTCCTCGTCGAATGGCGGTCATGAGTAGCGGTCGGGGTTCAGCAGGCGAGCCCCGGCCGCCGTGCCCCCCAAAGGGCGCTCCGTGCGCTGAGCCCCCCGCCCCCGCGGGCTCTGACCCACCCTCGGATCGGCGTCCTCCCCGGCAGCAGCCCTTGCGGAGGCCCTGTCCCCCAAACCTGGCTGACGCCCCCCCAGCACACCCGCTCGGCGAGACCTGCAGCCTGGGCCTCGGCAGCTGCCGACAGCGCGGCCAAGTTCAGTGTGTGGTGCTCCACGTGCCACGTGCCCTGGGTCTCCCCCTGCCACTCCCCCATCCTCCCCATCCCCCATCCCCTCCACCCCCCCATCCCCGTGTTCCCCTCCGCCCCGCGGCAGCAGGTGTGTGGGGGCGGGAGACGGCGCGGGGGGCCCAGACCTGGGGGTTCACCTCATGGAGCCTCAGGTCTCCAGACGCCAGCGGGGCATCCTCAGCGGGGGGCGTCGCCCCCACCCCCGCCGGTCACAACAGTGTGGTCTGGCTGGAGCTCTCTGTCCCCCTGCCGGGGTTGGGTCGTTTGCTTGGCGAGCTCAGGGAAACACCTGCGTTCCTCGCTTGTTACCTGATACGGGGCATGACAGGGGTCGGGATGAGCAGCCGGAGGCAGGGGCCGAGGGCGGGGTCTGGGAGGGCCTCCCGCACAGGGACTCCTGCCCTGGGGGGCCGGCGTGCTCCCCGCTCTCCGTTCCCCACCTGGAAGCTCTCTGAAGCCGGGACACAGGGATGTCAGTCAGGGCTGCCCCCTCACGTGGGCCTGACCGGTCATGAACTCTACCTGCCCTCCCCAGAGCCTGGGGCAGGGCCGAAAGTTCCACGGTCCAGCCACGGCGTGGTCTCTGGGGGCTGTCCCCCATCCAGGAGCCCAGCACAGTCGCCCCATTAGACCAAAAGGCGGCCCTAGCACCCAGGAAACCCCAAGGGAGTTGGGGTCTCCATGCCAGGAACGGGCTGGAGGCAGAGAGCAGACCCAGGGAGGGACTCAGGACGGTCCTGGCTTAGGACACCATGGATGTTTCTGGAGCTCTGGCCAAGAGCTGGGACAGAGACCAAGGCACGTCCTTCCGACTGCGTCCCAGCCGCCTGCTCCCACACCCGCAGCGAGAGGCCACCACTCGCCTCGTGCAGGAGGGAGAGCTGAGGCTGAGTGTCAGGAAGACACTCACGGTCACCCAGCTGCAAAGGGCAGGGCCAGGTTTGGGAGCTCAGGCCATCCGCCTCCCCCCTGAGGTTAAGCCTGGGGCGGTACCGCCCAGCAGATCCCACAGGAACAGGGAGGGGCTGACGCAAAACCCAAAGGCCGGGGGGCGGTGGGTGGAGCCGCAGCCCAGCCCAGGCGCAAGGGGTTAAATCGGCCTGACCTACTGGGGCCGGAGGCCTCCGGGGCATCTGGGGGAAGCCGTGTCCGAGTGGCGGTGAGGCCAGCCCCTGACAGTCCCAGTAACCAGAGCGGTGCGCTGGGACCTGCCCTTTCTGCAGCCCTGGTGGCCCCGCAGGGTCACAGGTGCAGGTTTCAGGAATAGCCTCCCCCCGGCTGCCCCTCCCCTTCGCCCTAGTCGAGCGGCAGCCCAGGCCCCTGCGTTCCTGGTGATGCCTGCGGCTCTGAACATCGCGTGTTCACCAGCTCAGCCTTCGGGGGGGCCCCCTGTCCCTGTGTCGTGCTAACCACCTCCTCGCCTCTCCTCGCAGACCCTCAGGGAGTGGGTGGCCGTGGAGAGTGACTCGATCCAGCCCATGCCCCGCCTCAGACAGGAGCTGCTCAGAATGATGGCACTGGCTGCGGACCGGCTCCGGTGCCTGGGGGCCAGCGTGGAGGCCGTGGACGTGGGCTCCCAGAAGGTGCGGGCCGGTGCCCTCCCTCCCCCTGATGAGCCGCTGCCTCCTCGTGCGTCGGCCGTGACCTCCCGAGGTGGCAGCTGCAGGACAGGGCTTGCTTATGTCCTCGGTCAAAGTGCCCCGCAATCTCGGTGCCCAGCGAGGACGACCTCCTGGTCCTAAACGCGGCTGTCGTGCTGACGTGCCATCATGTCACGACTTGGGGTGGGAGGGGGAGCAGTGGGGGTCGCCGGTGAAGGCTGCCTTGTTTTGGGGCCCCTGCTGTTCACGCCCTGCCCGCACGGTTCACGTCCCCCGGAGACGGCCCTTTTCCTGAAGCTCCAATGCATCCTTCTGAAAGGATCCAGCCTCTCGTCGGCATCGTGGGCTGTGGCTGCTGCCTCGTCGCCAACGGCGACCTTAAATCGTAGCGCCCGATGCCACCAGGTCTGGCATCGACAGCCTCCGGTGGTTCGCGTTCACCAGTGGCGTCCCCCTGAGCGAAGCGCGTGGAGCCCGGGTCCGCCCCGAAGACGCCTGCGATCGCGTTTACCCCTTGTCGGCTAAGGAGGCGCTCTCCTTTAATTACATGTCGTGTTTTACTTCGAAGTGTCTCATGGTACCCATTTTAGAGCTGGGTAAAGATGACTGGAACATTTCGTGGGCTCTACAAGGACCCAGGGCTAGACACAGGGCAGCTAACGCCATGTCTCTGGAAGTTTCTGGAAGAACGAAATCGCATTTTTTAAAAGCGCGTGATCCCTTTGCCTCCCGCAGCTGCCGGACGGGGACGCGCTCCCGATGCCGCCTGTGCTCCTGGCGGAGCTGGGGAGCGACCCGCAGAAAGCCACCGTGTGCTTCTACGGCCACTTGGACGTGCAGCCGGCGAGGCAGGAAGACGGGTGGCTCGCTGACCCTTACGCGCTGACGGAAGTGGACGGTCAGTGTCGCGCGCGCACGGGGCGGGCTCCGCCGTGGACGAGGGTCGTTCACAGGGTTCGTGGGCATGAGCTGTGCGCCCCGCCCCTGGTCCTGCTTGCCACTGGGAACGAACGGGGCTGCCCCCCTGGTCTACAAGCCGGTCCCGTGAGGCTGGTTTCCTCTCTGTTCCTTTCGTTCGTTAAAGAATCTGAACCTTCGTGCCTGGGGTGAATGATTCCCTAAGGTGGGAGTCCCCGGGTGGCGAGGAAAGTGGCTGTCCAGGTCACACGTTTTCTTTTTAAAGATGCCAGATGTAGTGTTTTTTAAGGAAAAGAAGAAGGAAGTTTAATGGAGTTACACATACACCGTTCTGTCATTCTTCTGCTAATCGCAAAATCTCAGCGCGAGAGGCGGTGTCACTTGACATTCTGCAGCAAACCCCCAGAATTTTTTCAATGAACTGGATAGAATAGCTAATTAGTCTCCGGGATGAAGGAATCTGTGTGTTTCAATTTAGCTGATACTTTCCGGCTCGCTGATGGCCGTGTTGTCTGTACGTAAGAAGTCACACTGTGTGATTTCGGAGCATCCTGTGGGCCTGGACATGCAGAGGGCGCTGTTAAAGTGACCCCCGTAAAGCCACCTTGGTTTTTACCGCACTCGGCTTGGCAGAGGTGTCCAGGCTTGCCTGAAAATCCCCCCCTCCTTTTCAAAGGCAAACTTTACGGACGAGGAGCGACCGACAACAAAGGTCCAGTTTTGGCGTGGATCAATGCCGTGGGCGCCTTCCGAGCCTTGCAGGAAGTGAGTGGCCGGCGACGTCCGGGAGGGAGGGTGGCCCCGATGCTGCGGGCGGCGCGCCCCAAGCCGTCAGTGGGGTGCGGGCTGTTCCTCCCCCCAGCAGTCTCCGGGGGTGTGGGTGACCATCACGCCCGTCTTGCAGATGAGGAGAGTGAGGCTTGGGAAGGTTGGGGAACGTGCTCACAGCCACCCAGCTGGCCTGGGGTGGTGGACGTGTCACCCTGAGCCCATAGAAAACGGAACACGCCCCAAAAACGTGTTCCGGGGCGCCGGGACTCGCCGCTCCTGCCTGCGCCGCGCTTCGCCTTGTCCTTCCCTTCCTCCCACCCCCTCCTCACGCGGAGAGGCGTCATCGCGGCAGGCGCACACGCACTGCGGGGAGGTGCGTGAGCGTGAGCGTGAGCGGCCGGGGACGAGATGGGAGGCTCGGGGCGGGACGCGCTGTCTGCGCCCGCAGGCGTCTTCCCGTGCTCGTGGAAAGCAGCTCCCAACAGGTGCCCACACGCGGGGTTTAGGACGGCCGGGGTGCTGTTTCGGGGCGGGGCAGGGGGGCTCTTTCAGGCCAGAGGACAGTGTCGGTGGCTGGGGTTTGGGTCCTAAACTGTATCAGGCGACGTTCTCTCTGTGGAGGGGTCCGTCTGACACACCTTCTCCTATGACCGTCCTCAGACTCCTCTCGGAGGAGGCGGTCCAGCCATGCAGCCGGGGTCGGGGTGCCGTCTCTCGGGGCCTGGGGTTCCGAGCTGTAGCCACGAGGGTGTTGGTTTGCTGGCGGCTTCCTGGCCCCGTGTTCATCTGACGGCATGCTTCCGTTTCACGCAGCGATGGGCCGCCAGTCGGGGACCCCGAGACGGGGGGCCTGGGCCGTGGCTCCCCTCCAAGGGCTCTGCGGGCGAGCCCTAGGAATGCAGGGCCTCGCTGCCGGCCCCTCCTGTGAGCATGGTGTGCATGAATGCCGTGCTGTTGAGCACTGACAGCTTAGGAGGTTCGAGGTCGGGGTTCCTCCATGCTGGTCTCCAGCCAGCCTCTTCCAGGGGGAGCCTGGGGAGTGGGGGGCCGGTCTCCGGGGGCCATCTCTGTACGATAACACAGCACCATGGGGAACGCCCCAGCCCAGGCCCCAAGCTCAGCTCCTCGGCGGCACCTGTCCCAAACCCTGGCCATCGGCGCTCGGCCGAGTCTGCGGCGCCTTTGCTTGGAGGTGATTTCATCGGGGGGCAGGGGCTTCTCTTTCGTGAGTTTATTTTCTCCTGAGACGTAAGCAGAAGAAAGGGGTTTAACTGCTGAACGTAACTGCTTTATGTCACGGAGAAAGACGAGCTCACTAAGTCCGAGCACGGCAAAGCCGTCCTCTGATTCTTGACGCTCACACTGGGAAGGCCTGGGCATTTCGCGGGGCCCTGCTCACGCTCGCTCTCCTTTCTTTAATTCTCTCTCTCTCCTTTCTTCCCCTCAGCCTCTTTCCTCCCTCTCTCCCTCCCTCTCTCTGGTTCTCTCCTCTCTTTCTTAAAAAGAGGAAGGCAATATTTACAAGAAAGTTCCTATACGAAGTTCGAAATCTGCTTCGCTTTTAAATTTCAACTCTGAAACTTGTATAATTACAAATAAAACATAAGAAATAGCCATTGCCCTGGGACAGGTCGGTGGCTGCTGAGCCTTGTTTTCCTCCTCTGTGGGCTGGGAGTTTTCGTGTCTCCCGCTGGGCCGTCGGGTGCATTGCGTGAGGTGATGCACTGAGCACCCCCCTCCCCCCCACCCCCGCCCATGCCCGCGTGCGCCCGGCCCTCTGTGAGCGAGCGCTCCTGCTCCCGTGCAGACCACCAAACGCACACCACCTCACGGGGCTGTCTCCTCGCGAGGCGGAGCAGGACCCGGTGCCCACGCTGGACAGATGGAGAGGTGAGCTGCCCAGCAGCGGAATGGCTTCTCCCGGGTCCCTTGGGTGCCAAGGGACAGAGCCGAGACCAAACGCCGGGCCTGGCTGCCGGTTCTGTCCTCCCACACTCGGCAGCTCTTGGCTTGTTTTTTTATTAATCACGCTTTGCCAGAACATCCTCAGGCCTTCCAGGCTGCTTCTCAGCACTCGTTTGCTAGTTAAATGTTAATAAAGAGCTGTCAAATATTGAGATTTCAGAATTTTAGCTGGGCTTCCTAAGACACATAGAAATATATGCAAGTGATACGTTTGAACAAACCCTTAGCCCTACATGCCCTTAACCAAGCAACTGACCAAAGTCCACGTTTTCTAATCCCTAATCCTTCACTCGTCTGGCCTTCGTTGACCTTTGGCGAGTTGGTCCTGCTCATTAGAACCAAGTAGAATATTTGTGCTGTCGTTTTTCTGCGTATGATCGCTTTAAGAGTCCCCCGTGTGTGTCTTCTGCTCCAGGGAGAGACTTCAGCCTCTCCTCTTCATGTGGCTCTCAGAGATACAAAGTTATAAATTATAGAGATACAATGAGATCAAAACCAAATGGGGGGAAAGGCACATTGTAAAAATTTAAAGGAGCTATTTTGTGCCCTTATGTTAACTAGAGAAAAACTCCAGCTCCGTTTTGCTGCATGATCAAAGCCTTTGAATAAGTTAAAAGGCAGATTGAACTCGTGGCTGAAACATAACAGATACTTGAAATAAAAATTATCCTGGGGCTTAAACATGAGACAGTCTTTCAAAGGAAAGAGTTCTCATTTATTATGCTGGGAATTACGAGGACAGAAAAGACGTTTGTAATTGAGTAACCTTTCTTGAAAAATCCCTTTTGGGGGGCAGGCAGACGCGCCTCTCCTTGGTGGCCCAGCTGCGCTCAGAAGCGTGGGTGTCGAATTCCTTCCCCAAACCCTGTGTCGGCTTTGCGTTGGGGGGTCGTGCTGCGGGGCACACAGTGCTACCTTCCCCACCTCAGTTAACCGTCCTTTGCCGTAGCCGCACAGGGCCGGCGGGAACGTGGATGATCCACACTGGACAAGCATCGCGTCGTAGCCTAACATGCTAATGTTCAGTGCAGACCCGCCCCGGGTGTCAGAAGGCGGGTGGGCAGGTGGCACCACCTCTCCACAGAACGGTGTGTCCGGTTCACTTGCCACTCCCAGGACCTGCCCGTGAACATCAAGTTCATTGTTGAAGGGATGGAGGAAGCGGGCTCCCCCGCCCTGGAGGAACTCATCCGGAGGGAAAAGGACCGGTTCTTCTCCGGCGTGGACTACATCGTCATCTCGGACAATCTGTGGATCAGCCAGAGGAAGCCGGCCCTCATATATGGGACACGCGGGAACAGCTACTTCACCGTGGAGGTACCGGCAAACCTGGGGGTCTGCAGGGAGGAAGCGTCCTGTGGGTCCGAGTGGAAGGCAGAAAGCGCTCTGGAGAGCCGGGGTCTGCCCCAGGTGCCAGACGCGCGGCCCTGGGGCCTGCAGAGCTCTTGGCCCCCAGGGGGGTGGTGCAAGCCACCTCAGGCACTGAGCAGATGTGCCTCGTGCCTCTTTCTGGGAGGAGGATTGGGGGGTGTGGGGGGTGATCCACAGGCCAAACGTTTGAGACCTGCAGCCATGTGGTCTGGAGGCGGGGACAGCAGCCCCACCCTGGGTGTCACGACGGGGCAGGACCGGTCAGGGCGCCCGGGCAGCAGCAGAAGGGCACTGGGCTGCCCAGGCCCGCGTCCGGCTTGGACTCCTGGATGCGCACGCGGCGCTGTGCAGGCCCCTTGACCTGGGAGCCTCGGACCCCGCCCACGCAGAGCGCAGGGCGATCGCGCCCCAGGGCCGTGGCGACCCCTCCGCGGACGCCTCGCTGGGGTCTGGCGCCTCGGCCAGTGGGCCGGCCTGGGACGGAGCGCACGGCGCAGCGTCAGCTCCCCGCCCTGGGGGAGCAGTGGCTCCTGAGCCGCCCACTCGTCACTCGTCACTCGTCCCGGCAGGCGACAATGCGTCCGCTGACGTCATGCGCCCTGTGCACCCCGCGCGGCGAGGCGCGGCAGGGAGACGGGGTGACGCGCTTGCGCGGTCGTGTGGCCCTGGGCACCAGCGTGAGCCGGCGGTCGCCGCACGTGGAGGTGCTGCGCCCCGGGGTGCCGCCCCGGCTAGCCAGGCACTTACAGCCAGGGGACACGGGTGCCTAGAGAGGGGGCGTGGGTGGGACAGTGGGCAGGGAGCAGCCACGGTCCCGTGGAAACCTCCCTCAGGCAACGTGGAGCTGGGAGAACCGAGTTTGTGGAATAAGCGGGAGCTGAGGTCACATGCGAGGGATTCAGGACACAGTGGGGGATGGAGACGTGCCCGGTCCCTTGGCTGGAAAGCATGGGGAGTCGTACCCCCCCCCCCCCCACCCCCCGTGTCCTGAAGGACGCCTCTCCGGCGTGTTGGCGTGTTTCCCACGACCTGAGAGCTATGGCCGAAGCAACAGCGGCGGCGAGCACCTGTCCCCTCCTTGCCTGTCTTGCAGGTGAAATGCAGAGACCAGGATTTTCACTCGGGAACCTTCGGCGGCATCCTCAACGAGCCGATGGCCGATTTGGTCGCTCTCCTTGGTAATGTCTCACTTCATCCCACTTCTAAACAGCGAGGGATCCGCTCAGATGCAGTTGTAGTTGGCTCGGTGTGTCTCTCCTCCCTCGGTTTCCCAGCCAGCACTGAATAAGGTCCTCGTAGAATTAAAAACACGTTCTTAGCCTCCCCTGCCCTCGGCTAAGATGGGCCTTAGGCTGATTAAGTCCACGTTATTCCTCTTCGTGGACCCAAACTCTCCTGAATCAGCCCCCTTTCCTTTCGCTGGATACTGTGACACATCTGGCCAGGCTCGAGGACAACGGCCTAGCACTGAGAGCCATCCGGAGACGCACTCAGAGACGTGCGGAACATGCCAGTGCCCCGGGGCTTCCTCTCACCCGGTTGCTGTGGCCCCAGGGGGCGCGGAGACTCGACTGAGCTCGCTGGTCACCCCTGCGCCTGACCTCGCGGAGAGTGCCTGGTGTGCGCGCTCGCGCGTGTGTGTGTGTGTGTCCAGAGAGCCCAGCTGCCCGCGTCCAGTCACCTGTGGCGCTCGCCTGTATCAGGGTCGTCCCGCGGCTGGGGCGGGTCCCCGGGGACCGAAGGGAGCCTCATCTTCAGGCGCCCCACCCCCACCACCCCCGCGGGAATCCTCCCTCAGCCCCGGCAGGAGCGCTGCACTTTCATACTTATAATTTGATGTTCTTTAAAAAAAAAAAGGTTCTCAGGCTACATAAGCTTTAGACGCCATAATACCTGTCTCAACCGGCACAAAGGGCACCTTTATACACATTTTCCAGCGTGTCCTTTTGGGGCAGACAGACCGCCGCAAAGCACACCCTCCGCTGGGATCCTTCGGCAGGAGCCTCTCCCGCTGCCGCGTGGACACACCCTCCCTCGGCCCTGCTCGCCCGAGTGTCCCTGTGGCCTTGGCAGCCGCAGACCGGGCCGGTCAGCCCGCCTGGCCCAATGGCCGGGAGGTCGCGTCAGGGTCTTTCGCGTTGTCCAAGTGGTAGAGCTCCCTGTTTGTCATCTACCTATTCTGTCATCTATCTAGTCAACATCTGTCTACTTACCGTCTATCATCCACCGGGTCTGTCTATCATCTATCTATCCTCCTGTGGCCTTCTAGTTTTCATAAAGCGTAACTCTTGGACAGTATGTCCCTTGCTTGGCAATTTCAGACAGACGACAGCAGTCTTTTTCCTTTACAGTGTTTCACTTCTTTCCAGAAGAACTCGGATAGCATGCATTCGATTTTTTTTTTTTTTGAAAAAAAGGTCAGTTTCTATTTTCCCTTCCCTAGGAACAGCATCTTCGAGCCTTTATCGTGCATTTCGACTTCCCCCAAGCGCGGTTGCTGCCTGCATCCTTCCAGACTGTGTGTGGTTTCACCCGGGCATCAAATTCCGTTGAGCCCCACAAATCACTCTGCTAGGAAAAGTCAGATCGGGATCATGAATGGGACGAAAAGCACTTTCTTTGGTTGCGAAACAAATCAAGTGATGAGTCCGTAGCAAGGAGCTTCTGGGGTGCACCACGGTGGCTCGCGTCTGCTCGTGGGGCTGAGGGCTCTGTGAGCACAGGCGCGTCGCGCCCGGCTGTCGGGCACCCGCCGTGTTCCAGGCACCGGGTGAACATGGCGATGTGACAATGTGTAAGACCCCAGCTTCCATCCGTGGGGCACTGCCTCTGACCACGCAAGGCTAGCTAACAAGTCTGAGCCCACTTGAGAGGACCAACAGGTGGCTTGGCTCTGTGTAGAGCCTCCTCCCCCCCAAAGGTAAAACACCCTACAAATCCACAAGGAAGGCAGCAGCGTGACCCGTAATGAGCTTCCCCGTGCTCGGAGGCGATCTCAGGAGGACGAGGCCTGAGGGTCGGGGCCAGGTGGCCACTTTGAAGGGGGACTTCGGCAGGAAGGCTACGTTCTGGTTCTCGCCCGCGTCCTGCAGTGGCCTCTCTGCTGGTCTGCTGGGACTTCGCCCGGGCTGCTCTAACTACTCTGGGCACCGCAGAGTGGACTGGGGCGCAGCGCCAGCCCCCGCAGTCCTGAGTTTTGGGATTTCTCTCATTTGGCCCAATAAAGTAGATCACGTACTGGATAAATGCTACAAAACCCCAAGTAATTCCAGTCAAAAAGCCGGCCGGGCGCCGAGTGACTGGGGCTGGCTCTCAGTGGTGTGCCGTCCACCCTGTCACCGTGATGGAGCTCAAAACGAAACCGGAGCCCACGGCCACCGATAGGACCACTCAGCGTCCGCTGTGGGGTGTGTCCCCAAGCCGCTGCCGCTCCTCCTGTGGGTGAGGACGGCGCTGCGTGTCGGCCCACAGCTGGCTCTTTACGCACGCTTCGTGGTCGTCGTCCTTAACGGGAGGGTGAGATAGCTCGCCACGCTCACCTTCCGGCACTGTCGAGTTAGAGCCACATTCGGAATGTGGAGCACATCCTTACGAGGTGCCTTTACTTGAACAAGAGCCCCCAGATGGACCGAGGGGGGATTTAGTGCCCGCCCCGGAGACGGATTTCCTCCTTTAGGTCAGTCTGCTTGCTGGCTGCATGGTGCCTTTGTTACATGCTTTCTCAAGCTACCGAGCAGCACTTACTAAATTGCAAATCTGCTTCTTTTATAGATTTTCTTTGATGATTCCTATCCCCCCATTCTTATTAATCCCAAAAGTCTTTCGCAAAGAGCAGACTAGTCCACCTGCTTATCACCACGGTGTGTATGGCACAGACTAGACCCCACAGATAATGTGCTTTTCATCGAAGATGAGTATTTATTATATTATTACGGGGCGTAGGGGGAGAGGAGTCGATAGGGAGCGATGGGGTTCTGTTTCTCGGGCCTGCGTGTGTGTACATGCACACACATCTGTAGAGTTTTTCATAAGGAACACATTCCTTTTTAACTCGGGGTAAGATCAACTCAGACCGAGAGCCCTACTTATGGCCTAAAGGGAGCGTCCGAGCCTGACTCAGGTAGGTCACAGCCAGGCTAATTGCCTGCAGCCCCGGGTTTCCACCCCTGCGCTGCCAAGGAGGACATTGAGTTGGGCCGGACGCAGGCCGCATCCGCCTGTGACCAGCTCCTTCCCACGACCTCTAGGGAGTGACCTGCCGCCAGTGGCTCTGCCGGGGGGACCGGAGCCGGCCTGGGAGGGTCACCCAGGGCCAGCCCCTCGGCTCGGTCGTGACGCCTGCCGGCCTGGCTTCCCGTGTGTGTCGTGCAGGTAGCCTCGTGGACGCGTCTGGTCGCATTCTGGTTCCGGGGATCTACGACCACGTGGCCCCCGTGACGGACGAGGAGAGAGAAATGTACGAAGCCATCGACCTGGACCTGGAGGAGTACCGGAGCAGCAGCCGGGTCAAGAAGTTTCTGTTTGACACCAAGGTATGGCCGCAGTCGGGGGGTGCCCGAGAGGCAGGAGGGTACCCTGCCGCCCGTCCTCAGCGCCCGCCATGCTGCGCACTGCGGCTCCGCGCGTCTCGGGCGGAAAGCCGCGGGTACCTCTGAGGCCGAGCTCCCCTCACGGCCCCTCCCACCGCCGGGAGCAGCCAGGCAGGTGCCCGTCCCCCAGCCCTGCTTCTCCAAATCGGAGTGTGAGACTCAACCCGCGCCCAGCCTCAGCCACGGAGCCGGGCTTCCTGCCTGTCTAAAGACGCACAGTCTGCAGTGATCCAAGCTCCCAGACCCCTAACTGCTCATTTTTCTCGACAGAACCGAGACCCTTAGGGGCCGCTCCGTAAATGGCTACATCACTGCTCCAGTGTAGCGGGCAGACCCAGAGCCAAACGCATCCATTCGTGGCGAGTCAAGATGTTTTTCTCCCCCCCCTTTCGGCCTCCTCTGCACCTGCTGTGGTGTCCGGGAGCCGTGGCCGGTTCCTCGGGGACCGGCCAGGACGGGGAGAATCACGCTGAACAGAGTGGCAGCGCTGATTATCTGAAGTCTGCCTCCTCCTTCGGGCTGGCTCGGCAGCGTCCGCAAGGAAGAATAGTGGCTCAAACCTCTGTAGCGTTCCTTGCCACCTCCTGAAAAACAGAATGCTGTTAGCGCACGGGTTGTCACTGCGGTGACTGGGGACAGAAGTTTACCCCCGAACGTAAATTTCTGAACGGGCCCTTTTGTTGTCTATCAACTGCAATCAGAGCTTGGGCGACCAGGGGCCCCGGTCAGTGGGAGCAGCTTGGGCAGGTGACGGCTTCCTGGGACCCCACGTCCCGAGGGAAAAGTCCGCTTGTGTTCCTAGTCCAGACACATCTAAGTAAGGTGATAATTAACTTGTCACGCACGTCGCTGCAGATGTACGGGGAGTGGTGATACAAACGATCCATCGTAACTGGGTTTTCATTGAGCGTTCTTGTATCTAACAACAGAATTTCATTTTAATTCAGGAGGAAGTCCTAATGCACCTGTGGCGGTACCCCTCCCTTTCCATTCACGGGGTCGAGGGTGCGTTTGACAAGCCTGGAGCTAAAACAGTCATCCCCGGCCGAGTTACAGGAAAGTTTTCCATCCGTCTAGTCCCTCACATGAATCTACCTGTGGTGGAAAGACAGGTAACAAACGTGCGTTGTTCTTCTGCCCAGCGGGACCCCTGCGAAGTGCCACATAACAGTTTAGCGAGCAATTCAGTTGTTGGCATTGAAGTACCATTCCCCCAATACAAAAGGGACTAGAACAGATGTCAAAAAACCAACGTAATTTTTGTTCGGTAAAAATCTCTTGCCTCAATTATATATCCGGTAGAGCACCATTTGGAGTTGGAGTGATGAGACATTTTAAAAAATTAAATAGTACACGTAAAGGCAAGATTGGCTTTGTACACAGATGAAGTTGACTTCCTAGGGTTGGACCGAGCTGGAAAATCTCAAACCCCAATCATGAGTCTGTCCAGATGTGTGAAACGAACACTCTGATAGAAGCCGTTTTAATGAAAATGTCATCCGGAAGGAGTAACGTGTCTAAATTACCCACCTATCATCAGGTTTAACAGAAGGTCCTCGGAGTCAATGAGCTCAAGAAACACCTCATCCCAACCCTCAAAACCCCATCGGCCTCCTTCATCGTCTTCTAAGTGCTGATTTTGTTCTCAACTCCCCTCCCGCCCCCTACTCGCCCTCTCTCCCCTGCCGTCCCCCTCCCTTGGAGGAAGTATTGTCCCTCTCAGACACGCAGGACCTTGTCTGCCATGCTCACATCTGTAGCCCCAGCCCCTGGAACAGTTCTTGCTACATGACAAGGGTTCAATAAACGTTTGCTGAAGGAACGAATGGAAGAAGCACTTCAGAGTACGTAGCCCAGGAGAAAAGAGGATGCTGACGAGTCTCAGGGTAGAACCGCTCCCATTGTTCATAACGTTCTAAATGCTTGATGTTCCCGAAATAGTCACTAAGTTACTCCTAGTCCAAAAAGAGAGAGTCGAATTGAGAAGTTGCAGTATGTTTCACCATCGCCAAGGATTCGTAGTATTCATTCTACTCACGTTATCCATAACGTCATCCAATGTCATGACTGATGAGATTCATAATAAGCAAACGTTAATGGTCGGGCACTGTGGTGAGGAGGGGGCGGGCAGGACGGGGGCTGGAGGGTCTGGGGGCAGCAGGGGAGTGAGATCAAGCTCTCGCCCGAGTGAGGCCGTCAGTCCCGCAGACCCCTCCCTCCTGTCAGCCCTCCTGGTGGAGCCAGGGGTAAGTCGGGTGCTGGGTGTGTTGGGCTGGGATCTCCATGTATCTTGAGGAGAGGTGAGTATGTATCGTCATCCGAGAGAGTGACTCAGTTTTCTCTTACAGTGCGAAAACATTGCCTTTTAGGTGAAGCAGCATCTCCAGCATATATTCTCCAAAAGAAATTCTTCCAACCAGATGACTGTTTCGATGGTACTAGGACTGCACCCGTGGGTCGCCGACGTTCGGGAGAACCAGTACCGTGCAGCAAGAAGAGCCATCAAAACAGGTCGGGCTTGAGCGGGTTCGAGTTGCCAGTTTACATGGGTCCGAGGGGTGGTGCCGGGGGCAGAGTGGTGGGTGGAGCAGACACATTTAAAGCTGCGGTGTGGACTCTTGGACGGGCTGTCCTGCCGAGTGTAGATGGGGATAGGCACTTTAAACACACTCTCAGGAACGTGGTCTCGCCCTCCCCTGAGACAGCCTGAACCGTGCTCGCCCTTCTTCTTGTGATGAGGGGAATGCTAAAATGCCTGTGTGAAGAGATGAAGTGAGGTGAATGGTGTAGGCGTTGTTGATTTCTGGAATTTTCCATTTACTATTTCCAGACCGTGGCTGCCTGTGGGTAACCAAAGGGACGGAGAGTGAGACGGTGGGGAAGGGTGGGGAAGGGTGGGGTAGGGTGGGGTGCTGCATGACAGCCGCGGTCGCAGGCCACACCGCTCGCTCCTAACCGCAGAGCTGGCCCAGGCCTGCGGGGGGCAGGAACCCTCCGGGGTGTCGGCACTGGGGACCCAGGCAGGAAGCAGAGGGCAAGCCCAGGCCCGGGAGCTGGCTTCATCCCAGTTAGGGCAGAATTTTACCAGTAAAGTCTGGGAATGAAGAAAAGAGGAAGGGAAGTTAGACAGGTCAATGTAATGCCAGCGGAAGGGAGGTGCGTGACTGAAATGTCAAGTTCAAAGGTAAAGACCTGAAATACGCTTGGAGGACTGCCTGAGGCCCCTTCGGTCTGTTTGTGTGCTAAAGCACTTGGGCTCACAGAGTGCAACATCTTTAGTCACATGACACCTTGCGGATACCATGTGGCGCCTCTACATTTTTCATTCCCACCATCACTGGCAACTTTTCCTCTAGCCTAGAGGGTTTCAGCTCACCTCCGTCTAGACCCCAGGATATCAGTTAAACTATCTCATGGGATGTCTCGAAAGCTGAATAGAAACATGGAGACATTCAGGTGTTAGTTGACTATAGCCATTTATTTGTATATTGGTTACAAAATAACGAAAACGAAAACAAAAACAAAAACACAAAAAAACAAAGTCTCACTTTCCCAATGTATCTTGTGGTACTTTGCCAAAAGTGCGTGACCTCTTCCAACTATGAAAAAGCATCAGACAAACCCGAATTGAGAGACATTTCGCAAAACAACGGACGGGTACTCTTCAAGAGGGTCAAGGACGTGAAAGGTCCAGCTGGGGAGCTGTCGCAGATGAGAGGAGGCTAAGAGGAGACGATGAAATGCAGTGTGGGAGTCCGGAGCGGACTGCGGCGTAGAAAAAGGGAAAGAATCGTGACGATCGAAGAAGGCTTGAGCCCTGTTAACAATGTTATTCCATTTCTGATTTCCTCTTCTTGATAGTTATGCCATCATCATATAAGATGTTAACATTAGGGAAGGTAGAGTCAGGGGTACGTGGAAACTCTGTACTATTTTTGCAACTTTTCTGTAAGTCTGAAATTCATTCAAAATAAAAATTTTACTTAACAGTGTTTTTTCAAAGGCAATCACAGCTTTCTTGACTGAGCGTCAACTGCATGGCGGCGAGGCATGTGCTCCCCGGGCACCGCGCGCCGTGGTGATTGCTGGGGGCGTCCCGGCACCGTTCCATTCAGACGCCTTCTCGTCCGTGTTTCAGTGTTCGGCACAGAGCCAGATATGATCCGGGATGGATCGACCATCCCGATTGCCAAGATATTCCAGGACGTCATCCAGAAGAGTGTGCTGATGCTCCCGCTGGGCGCCGTGGACGACGGCGAGCACTCTCAGAACGAGAAGATCAACAGGTAGGGGCTTCCCCGGGGGCCGAGCGCCCACGGCCCAAACCCCAGGTCTGCGCGCTGTGCCCACCTACACGCCACACACTGCAGACCGCATTCACGTCATTGAACCTTCCCGTTTACACCGGAGACGGCGTTTTCCTCCATCAGTTATGCAGAAATAACTGTGTTTTTTTTTTTTTTCACTTCTTTTGTTAGGTGGAATTACATAGAGGGATCCAAATTATTCGCTGCCTTTTTCCTAGAGATGGCCAAGCTCCATGAATAATGGTCAGACCCTCCCAGCTTAGGTGTGACCCGCTGACAGACCCCCTCCCACGCCCCTGGACAGGGATTGAATCTGAATGGCCAGAGAAGTTCGATCCAGGATACGTTTTCCCTCCCATTTAAAATATCTTTGGACATTCGGACTGGTTATAAGGCACTTTAAAGGTACGGCCCACGGGAACGGCTTCTAAAGTCACCGCCACCGTCAGCACCTTGGTGGCCGCATGCTCTGCTGCAGTAGCCCCCGACCGGACGCATGCTGTCCTTCAGGCACCGGGACGCTTCCTCGACTGGCCTCTCCCCTGGCAGTCTGGTTGGCGTGGTCACATCATCGGTCGCTCCATCCCACGGCCGCCGGGGCTCGCATCGCCCCCGCTGTCCCGTCTTCCTTGGACCTTGTTAACAAAAACGCTGGGCCCCGCCCCAGATCTCCATGCTCGCCCTGTGGGTTCACCTTTAGAGGAGCATGACACTATGTTAACCTCTTGCTTCCCTTTCATTTATTTTTCCTGCTTCCGAAAAATCCTGAAACGGAAGTGGTCACTATTCGTAGCCCCATGCCACCTGGGAGACTTTCTGATTCCGAGCCTCTTACGCTCTGCAGTGATAAACGCCCACGACCGTCCCCTGCTCCGGCTTCCTGTCCTTCCTTCCTCCCCGTCAGCGAAGGCTCGCGCGCTCTCTCTCTCTCTCTCTCTCTCTCTCTCTCTCTTTCTCTCTCCCCCCAACATCTGCACACATGTAAATTCACCACGGCAGAATCAATCCTGATGGAATTTCGCTCAGCCCACTGGAATTTTACTCAACGATGGCATCTAAATTGCTCAAAGCTTTTAATAGCATCAGTGTTAGATAGGGGACTAATCAACCGTGACATCGGGAACACATTCTAAATTTAAAGCCATCAGCTGGCGCCACATTCGTTAATCATTTTAGTTAACCACCTTGTTTGGCTTGATTGGATTTGATGGTGTAAATAAACAAACAAGAATGTAATTTTTCTAAGTCGAGTGTATGTAAACAAATCAATTTGATCTTTATAAATTCATTAGCTAAATCACATTAATGGAGAAGACTTTAAGGGTTTATTAAAAATGTTTCTCTTATGATTCCAAATAAAAACAAAGTATAACACATTGTGTCTTCCCGTGTGGTCTGGAAACGTCAGCCTTAAACCTCGCTGCACCGCATCGGAAATGGCTGGGCAGTTAGACTGGCAATGCAGTTTACCCCGACTCTCGTCACAGAAAGGGGACCCCTGCGAGTCCTCGGCCGAGTGGGGATGGGCGCAAAGGGGGTCTGCTCCCTGCTGCTCGAGAATGACAAGTCCCGGTGGCCTAGGGTCGGCAGGTGTTTGATATTCTTCGCCATTAAGCCTGGTTCCTGCTTGTTGGGTTAGTCGAATCTTGTGACATTTTGGGTTTTGTGAGACCTGTCGATTGGGTTGGGTAGATGCTCTCATGGAAAACACTGAGGACGGAGGTGCTTTGGCTTCAGGCTGTAAAACAGTGAGCAGTCGAGAAACCTTGTGTGCGCACCCAGCGGGCCCAGACGCAGGGGACCGGGCCTGGCCTCCCGCTCCCCGCGCTCAGCGCAGTGCGCCCCTCCCCCCGCCTGTGTGTTTGCCGGGGACCCGGGACGCCCAGGCCAGCCCAGCGCAGCGCCCGCCCCCCCCCCCCCCCCCCGAGAACCGGACCCCCAATCCTCCTGCATGGTCACAGCTGAAACGCGACCCTGTCATCCGTCTGTCATCCGTCCTCCACGACCTGTTTCTCCCCAGGGTTCCTGCCTTGGCTGGTCGACCACGCGCGTGTACAATGAAGAAACCACCAGCGCCCCGCGAGGCTCGGAGCCCTGCGGGCGGAGGCCACGTCCGCTCTGTCTCTCGTCCAGGCTCTGAAACACCAGCCTCATGTGCGACTCGTCGCCACTTCAGGGGCCTGCGCAGTGCGCCGCACACAGTAGCTGCTCCACGGTTCTTGCAAAAATCGTCCTTTCGATTCCACAGCTGCACTTTTTGGGGCGTCCCTGCCAGTCCCGCCGTCCCGCCCGGACTTGTATGTTTATACTTCCACCTCGCGTCATTCCCAGTTGAAACCATCTTGGGAGCAGCGCGAGAAACGAGTGACGTCGGTGACTGGCGATGGCGTGCGGGTCCTCACAGGAGGGCGCCTTCATCCAGACGCCCCGGGCCAGCAGCCCGCGAGCCCCCCGCCCCGCTTCCCGCATGGGACGCCGGCATTCCGGAGTCGGGGTGCTGCGCAGGGTGCTCCCTCCTGCACGGCCAGAGCCGGGCGACCGGCGGGCGCGTCCCGCGGGCGCACAGGCCGCTGAGCTGCCGACAGCTCCGGCCCGTTCCGTTCCGTGCGCTCAACCAGTTTCCTAGAAACGGAGTAAGAAGGAAGCGCGCAAGAACATGACGCTCTTTATTTGGCTTCTCACTTCTACTGGTAGCTATTTTCACTTAAAAAAATATCTCCGAACAACCGCCTTTTTATGATAGGGACAAATGCCTCTTAAATACTGTACTGTTTTAAATATCTACTTTTAAGTGTATTCGACGTCATCTAGCTGTTATTTTGTAATGTTAGTTTCAAGTTCGAATATTAATTGAACATCTAATAGCTAAAGAATTAAATAATGATTTGAGGCCTTGATTATGTCAGGTGAAGTAAGACACTTGTTTCTGTGATACTGTACCTATGGTTAGAGCTGGCATGGTTAGGTTATCTATCTGTAATCCCGCTGCCTTACGTGACAAGCAATAAAATTGAAACCGAAGCCCACTACTTGTCCATATTCCTTCTGTTCTTCCACTGACCAACTCTAACATCTACATTCTGTTTTGAGGATTATATAACACATAAGAAAGATAATCTTCCTCCTCACCGTATTGGAAAGAACGTTCCTCTTTGGGATGCAAGCTCTGGAAGGCAGAGGCTGGGTTGGCTGGGTACATGCTACACTTTGCTCAGCTATCCAAAGTCTCAATTGATGACGTCCAAAAACAGAAATGCAGGAGATTTTCTGAAACTAAGAGATGTTTCTTTTTCGCCACCCCCCCCCCAGCCTGATGTAGAAGAGAATGGATGATAGGTATAAAATAATGACTATAATTTCTTCACAGTTATGATGAGTAAATAAATGCTTCTGAGCTTTTTAAATTTGAGTAGATCAAAGAGAAAAAAGTTGCCATTACGTGGAAAAATTTTACTTAAAAACATCGCCTAGTGTAATTTTTTATTCAGAATGAAAAAGATGTCAGAGAAATTATGCCTTTGACGATAACGGAAAATACGAAGTCTTAAATCATTTCACCTCCCACATTGATATTCACCAAAACAGCATTCAAAAGAGCTTAGACTTAAAGTTCTAGTGTGGGTGGTTAAATGTTCATAGCATATTGTCACTGCTATTGTAGGTAGGCATTTGAATGTAATGACAGAAAATGCTAATTTAAAGGAAATTAGAACTTGAAAGGACACTGTTAAAGTAAATTAGTCATCAAAAATGATTAGTCACCAAAGATGACCAATGTTTCCTTTCAAATTCTGAGTAATGATAATAAAATAAAGGCGGCTATCTAAACTTTGTTTAAAATCCCACTTGAAGAACCAGAAGGCAGAGTTCAGGGCGATCATGTCAGCACAAGGGCGGGGAGGTGACTCTGGAAAGGAGAGTCACAGAGGGAGAGCACGGAGTTCTGAAAATGCTGCCCAAACCTCTGCCTGACCTCTGGACTGTGCATGTGAGAGGCAGGTTGAGGCCTCCTGGCTAAGGCTGAGGGGGTAAAAAGCAGCCCAAATAACTGTCTGCTGAAACAATAATAACAACAAATAACCTACTCAGAGGAACATAACTGAATTCAGAATCTCTATATTATAGTACTCAAATGTCTAGGATACAATTCAAAAATTACTAGACATTTAAGAAAGAACACAGGATTCAAAATCAAGAGAAAGAAAATTAATGAAGATTAACTCTATGGTAATATGTATGTTGGAATTAGCAGAGAAAATGTCATAGCAGCTATTATAACTTTGCTAAAAAATGTAAAGGAAAATATGCTTTTAATAAGTGCACAAATAGGAAATCCCATCAGAGAAATATAAATTATAAGACAGAACCAAATAGAAATTTTAGAACTGAAAGATAAATAAGTGAAATAAGAAAAAAAACAAAACAAAACAAAAACCAAAACTACTTTTAATAGATTGGAGATGACAGAAGGAAAAAATTAGGAGACATAGAGAATAGGTCAACAGACATTGTCCACTGTGAAGGTCTGCGAGAAAAAAAGACTGAAAATGAAAAAGTTGTGTGTAATATCAAGAGGTGTGATACATATCTTACTGGTACTCAAGAGAAAAAAAAAATGGAGACACCTCCTTCCTCCCCATGAACCTCCTTACTGGAACTACGTCAAATATAATTTTTTTACGTATGGTGGAGAGATGAGACTGTCATAACTGGTCCTCTGATGATTGTATTTCATTATATTTACTGTTGGTAAAGATAAGTAGTTTAAAATTGAACCTGATGAAGGCTGTGACATACCAATCTGTATTAGGAAATTCAAGTTCTTCGCAATGCTTAAGTAGACTTTAATTTTTTAATGATAAATATGAACATTTAATGGTTTAAACCATCTCCTCCACCAGCTATGTGTGGCTGTCATCATCCTTCCGTAAAATACCATTATGTTCCTCTGACCCAAAGGTAAGTAGCAACTAGTCATTGGCTACTTTTCCTTTGCCGGGACTGTCGATGGACAGGGCCGCTGACAAAAAGGAAGCACCGAAGAGTGGGAGGCGGCATGAGTTATACACACTGAGCACACAGTGGTGGGATGGGAGCTCTAACATTGGCGGAGGGGCCAACAGCTCTGTCCGACGAATGGAAGGATAATCAGACCTTAGGACGTTGGAGCCAGCTACACCATGGGCTCCCCAAGTTTCACCTTAACACCCTACATTGGCTGGTCTGCCATCTCAGTCCAAAAAAGTTGGCCTCCCACCACTGGGGCCTCCATCCTTTCAAATGCTAGACAAGCATTAGAGGAGTGTCTTATTATCCTTGCTTTATAGCAACCTTGTAAAAATATATTAAAACATTTTGTCCTGTGGTTATAGAAAGCTACAAGGAGAAGTAATCTTGAAAGAAGCCCCAAGGTTTTACGTATCTAAATATTAACACATATAAATATAAAATAAAATTAATATATAATACATATACATTACATAAAGGTTATACATAATTTTGGGGGTTCTTATGTATGTGCATACATATAAAATTTCCTAATGAGACACAGAAAAACATTATCAAAATCTTCCTAAATTTTTGGGTTTCTCAAGAGCACTGCAGGACATCTAGTAGGTGCTTAATAAACCATAGCTATCATCATTATTAGTGTTACCTAATGGAGCAGTCTTAATGAGAGTAATATTATTAGACACTATTAGTATGATTTAGGAATTTTAAAACCTATTCATAGAATTTCAAAAGAAGGGAAGTTTACCCTAAATGATTCATTTTACATGAGGAAAATGAAGTCAAATTGATCTGTATCAGCGAAATAATGGAAGATTGAATTGAAAAATAAACTTGCTATTTTATTTCACTGCTCAAAGAAAGATCAAGTGTTAACAAAATCTCCCAGGTAAGAAAGGTAGCAAGATACATCACATAAAGACCAACAAGAAGCCTGATCCATGTGGAGAATTGTGCTAGCTACTGTAATTGTTGAGAAATTTATCACCTTGTCATACAATAACAATGTTGAAGTAGACATTAAAAGATTGTATTAATAAGTATTAGGTTTTCAAGTAAATTCTAAGTAAATTTCAAGTGAACTCTTTGAAGGCAGTCGTTTATCTATTATTCAATAAAAACCCAATAAATGTTGGTTAATGGAATAAATATAACACTGACAGGTTGGTCACCTGTTCTGAGAACTAATTTCCCTGCGTTTCTCTACAACTTGTAAATTTACTGAGCCAGTATGGTGAGTACAAGGTCGGCTGGAATTTAAAACCAAGTTCAACTTTTACTAGCCGTGTGGTCTTGGAAGGGTCGACTCTTCTAAACTACAATTTCCTACTGTGAATGACATGAGAATTCAGGTGAATTACAACGAAAATTCAATCATATAACCTCTGCAAGGAGTTGTTTATGAAACACTATGTTATGGTGAATATTTAAGTAGAACTCAGTTGAAATTGGCCTTGAGGGATGATTTGGTTAGGAAGCCTATCATAATTATCAGGCCATTATTTAAAAATCCTATTCACTTAAAATTACCTTTCTAAATACAATTCTGATTACTTAACAGATTTCCCTATGCCTACATGAGAAATTAACATTCCTCAGCAAGCCTATCTTCACACTCTGGGCGCCACGTCGCTGCCTGTCTCTACACACGGTGGCTCTGTCATTGCACTTTTCGAGCCGTGACCCTCCTATTTAAGATTTGAGTTTCAAAAGAAAGGACTCTAAACGCGAGGTCCCCGGATTTTCCTGCTCAAGGGGCCGGTGGAACGTGAATACTAAGGCCGGGTGGTGCCTTCCTTCCTTCCTTCCTTCCTTCCTTCCTTCCTTCCTTCCTTCCTTCCTTCCTTCCTTCCTTCCTTCCTTCCTCCCTCCCTCCCTCCCTCCCTCCCTCCCTTCCTTCCTTCCTTCCTTCCTCTCAATCCCTGTGCTGTGCCGTTGGCGTTTAATAAAGTCGGTCCGTGCGGTGCGTCTAGACACTCAAAGCGTCTTCAGCTTCTTCTGCCTCCCGTTAGCATCGGAGCCGGGCGAGGGGCTTCCTTGGGCCTGTGACTCCGAGAATCCCCATTTCGCTTCACTAGGGAGACTTTCCTCATCATTGGGAGCCGCGTCCGCGCCCGGCGCGGCAGACCGATCTCGATCCTCTCTGTGGGGGCCTGAGCAACGCTGAGCAGCAGCCGGACCCGGCGCAGACCTCAGTGGCTTTCGGACCCCGAGCCCCCCGGGGCTCTTCCTGGAGGGCGGGCGACGGGGCGGGGCGAGGAGGGCGGGGAGAAGCAGGGGGCGGGATTGCCCGGGGCAGGGGCACCCGCAAAGGGACTCTGTAAATCCCTGGTGGCCCTCCCACTCCAACACCGTCCGCCCTCGAGGGCGATGACTGTCACCCCTTCTTTAGATTGACAACTTCGGCTTTCCGTTTTTCCTCTCTTGGGAAGGGGCGGGACTTCCTGTCTCGTCTCGGAGTGACTTCCGGCGAGGGCTGATGGACCGAAAACGAGGCGGCACATGGGTCCGTTGGCCACTCGGGGCAAAAACAGGGAACTAGACGTTAGTTTTACTGAGCCAGTTGCGAGCTTCTGCGTTTTGGTTCTGGTGCCCAGCGACCCGGCCACGACGCAGTCGTCCTGGGAACTGCCGGAAGTCGCGCAACGGAAAGACAGGAAGTCCCTCCCCTTCCTCCCAGAGGGAAGACGGTGAGCCGGAGGAGTCAGTCGTAGGGGCGAGCAGGAACGATTCTGCCGGCAAACAGGTAAGTTACTGTCTGGCCGGGGCGGGGGGTTTGGAGGCGGGGACCGTCCGGCGTCAGCGTGGGGCCTGGGGGCGGTGGCTTGAGGGCCGGGGCGCCGGCGGCTGGACGCCGGGAGCCCCGCCAGGGCCCTTCGCTCTTCCTCCTCCCCCCGCCCTCCCGCCTCCGCCCCTCCCTGCTCGCCGGTCCCTCCCGCCGCCGCCCAGACTCGCCCCGCACACGCCCGCGGGTCCCCGCCGCCCGGCCTCCGCTCCCGCCCTCCCCGGCTCGCTGCGCGGCCGGCCCCGCGGCGCTTCGGTTTCCCCGCGGCGCCGCGCTGTCAACGCGGGAGCCGCGACCCGCGCGCCCCGGCCCGCGGTCGGGCGCGTCTTACCGCCCGCTTCCTCCGAAAGACACACGCTGCCCAGGGGTTGGGCGACGGTCCGGGCCGTGGCCTCCTCCGCCGCCCGCCCCCTTTCCGGCCCCCTCCCCCCCGCCCCAGCCGCACCGACTGCGCCGCCGCCTCCCCTGCCTCCTGCCGTTAAGGACGCTGGGCGGGCAGCGGCCCACACGCCGGGACCCAGGTCGCCGCGCCTGGACGTGGGGGGTCCTGGCCGCTCAGCGGTCCCCCCGGAGGCAGACCCCAGGCCGCCGCACACCGCCGTTGGCAGCGGCGGGCTCTGTCCCCGTGGGTACCCACCTCCCAGCCAGCGCGCGCGTCCGGACTGTGCTTGCGCTTTCGGAGCTCAGTCTGGTGGAGGTGGGTGTCAGGAGCTGCTGACCCCTGTCGGTTGCGTCGAGTTTTGAGAAGCCCATTTATTTCATTGGCGAGTTTTGGATAGGACATCTTGGCAGGGTGGGCATCTCTCAACACACACGTAGGGTTTCTTTATTTTATAGGTAGTCATAGCCCCAGTGGGGATTGAGAAGGGGCAGCTTCACAGTCGGTGCTCATGGGACTAGTTCCAGGATGCACGTGTTAGTCCAGTTGGAACACGGTACAGGGAAGGATGCTGACACATTGCTTAAAACGTCTTTAGGAGGGCTCATTTGACATATACTCTGTATACTTCATTTAACGCAGCAGCTTTATAGAGTAGGAATTACTATTCCCTTTTACCAGCCGAGACCCAGATAAAATAATTTGACCAAAATTAATATCAGCATTCGAATCTCAAGTGTTTCTTACTCATTCTTTTTCAAATTGCATGTGAAATTAACTCCTACTGGCACGTCTGAAAAACGCTAAAGCAAGCCTCTCTAGTAGCCATTGTCATCTTGCATGACATGTAAGGAAGTTGTGATTATTGCTGGTAACAGTTGCTGCTGGCATCTAAAAAAAAAAAACTTGGAATGATTTCAGATTTACAGAAAAGCTGCAAGATAGGACAGAATTCCACTAATATTCAGCTGAGCGGCTCCACCTCAACAAACGTTGGCTCCTGCTTTGTGCCAGCTACCATTCTGGATGCTGGAGAGAGTAGCAAATTGCCCTAGATGATTCCAAGGTCCGGTTGAGAAGACGGACACAAACAAATATGAACGCTTTTACTAGATGTTGAAATGGAGGTGGGGCATGGAGGACGCTGTGTGCGCCTTCCTGGGAAGGCGTGGCGACAGCGGGCAAGGCGCCGTGTTTGAGTTAGGTCTCAAGGGTTAGTGGGTATTCACTGGATTGCTGGGACATGTTTCCAGCATTCATCCATTTTAGGTTTGTTTTATTAGAGGAGAACTCTCTAATCTTTATTAAATAGACTCTTCTCTGAGATTTGCTTTACAGGTATCATAGGTTGTGAGTAGAGTCCCAATTTATATAAATCTAAGAATAGGAGATGAAACTGTGTTTCTTATGCAGTAATGGAAATATCTAGAGTTATACGTTTTTAAGTTCTTTGTTTTTCATATTTATTAAATATTTCTGTGGCCTGATCACACACGTTTTTACGTGGGGACAGGAGCACAGTTCTGTGTTAGATCCCACACCAGAGGGGACATTTGAGTAAGTTTTAGTTTGGGCTGCTGTAACAAAATACCATAGCCTGGGTGGCTGAAAAAGACATTTCTTTCTCACAGTTTGGGAGCTTGAGAAGTCCAAGGACAAGGTGCAGGTTCCTGGTGAGGGCTCTTCCTGGCTTGCAGATGACCAGCTTCTTGCTATGTCCTCATTGGCAGAGAGCAAGACAGAGCTCTGGTCTCACTTTCTCTTATAAGGACACTGATCCCATCTTGGGAGCCAACCCTCATGACATCATCTAAACCTAATTTCCCAAAGGCTCCTCCTCCAAATACTATCACATTGGGGATTAGGACTTCGACATGTGAATTTTGAGGGGGACACAATTTAGTGTGTAATAGGTGCATTTCTTGGAATGTTTGTTATGCAGAATTGATTCCTATAAAATAGGTTTGTTGTAGAACTAAATAGGAAACTAAAATTAGTGATTGTATGGCTTTCACAAAACACTTTTATTTAAAATAATTTCAGATATATTAAATCTGATTCAGAGACCAGTTGAAGAATTTTTTTTTTTTTTTTAAATTCTCCTCTCCCCCACTTCCACCCCTTGACCTATGGGGTCTCCCCTTACGAACTGGATCTCTGAAGGCGGGTGTCTCCTCCCATGCACTCACGGCACACACCCGGGGCCTGGTGCACACACCCGGGGTACAGACCGTGGCTCGAACCCAGGACCTTCTGCTTATAAAGTGGACGTGCTGACCACTACTCTGGGGAACCACCCCCAGTTGAAGAGATTGTCATTGTTTCATTTTGATGAGTGAGAAATGAGCGGCGACACATGGCTGCGCTCTTCACTTTTGGGCCTGGCAGGAGTGAGTGCCCTCAGAGTCATCACGTCACAGCGTGAGGGCTGTGGCATCCATCCATGCCATTCCCTCCTTGTCTGCTGGGGGGCTGAGCCCCACAGGAGCCGAGTGACATCTGTCTCGGGGATTAGTGGCAGAGCAAGGAGTGGAATTAGGCTGCCTGGTCTGCAGGCTGGTCTTCTTGCTCTTCTGTCTGTAGTTCTCAAAATGAAGGTGCGTCAGGTCACCTTTGGGGCCTGCGAAGACATGCTGGGCCTTGCCCAGAGGTGCCACTTCAGTAGGTGTGGACTGGGGCTAACACTGCATTTCTGACAAGGTCCTGGGTGATGCCGAAGCTGCTGGCTCGGAGGCCACACTTTGAGAACAAGGGTCTTACACCCTGTTGCCTTCGATCTCTTATAAGAGACAGTAAATAAACCTCCCTGGGTTTATACCAGCTAAACCTTTTCCTTGGGACTCAGAGAACCAAGTTCTTTAATTTTGTGTTACAAACAGTAGGGCACCAATGTCAAATGATTGGATGGAAAAAAGGACTAGAAATAGAGTATTTCTCAGAGTCATTTTAACATTTTCAAGGATCGTTTTTGGAGGTAATTCTAGAGGTCAGAACCATGTTGCTTTTGAAGGGGGTGCATGTGACCTGTGAGGGCCCTCGGTCCTGTCAGCATTCCTAGTGAAAAAGGTGTCCAGATTGACTGCTATTTTGAACAGCAGTGAAAACTTACTTCCAGTTTTGTTGCTTGGTGCTTTTCTCTGTTATTTCATGTACTGAAATAATTCTTTCCTGTATGTCAAGGTCTTATCAGGGTCTAGCACAGTCGATGTTAAATAAATGTAGGTTGAACTAAATTAAAAAAGAATAAGGTAGGTCATTTATCTGGAGAGACTTCAGTGCCTTAGGAAAGTTCCTCTGCTCTCTAAATTATCCCAGTTGCAGGTTTTTATTGAATAATTTCAATTTATTCTAGCTTAAACCTTATTTGTAATGATTTTTTTTTAAAGCAATTACTGGAGGTAGCATATTTTAATGTTAATGAGTGATCCTTTATACCTTTTTATCATTCATCTGAAATGATTCTAAAAAAAACTTTTTACTTTGAAATAATTTTAGAGTTAAAAAAGAGTTTTAAAAAGTAGACCAGGAGTTCCTATAAACTTTCAACCAGCAGCCCTTTGTTGACATCTAATGTAACCATAGTGCAGTCATCCAAGCCAGGCAGTTGATACAGTTACTCTCAAGACTTTATTTACATTTCACCACTGATGTCCTTTTTCTGGTCCAGAATGCAATTCAGTATCGCGGATTGCATTTAGTTCTCATGTCTCACTAGTGTCTTCTAAGCTGTGACAGTGCCTTTTGGATTTCTTTATCTTTTACGACCGGTCAGTTATTTTGTAGAATCTTTCATGATTAAATCAGGGTTCAGCGGCTGTGGCAGGAACATCATAGCAGTGAAGTCATGCCCTTCCCAGTGCGTGGCACTTCGGGGGGTGTGTGTCACTGGGGAAGGTTAATTTTGATCTCTCGGTTGAGGCGCTATCTGACATCCTTTTGTGCTCTAATATTTGAAATTTTCCCTTTGTAATTAATAAGACTCATAACTGATTTTAGTGTAGAAGTATAAAAGAAATGAATGTGTAAAGTCAGAATCCCTCGAGCATGACCCTAACTGTGAGATAGTTCTTATTTTGGGAGGCTTCATTATTATTTGTTAGACCCAAGCATAGCAGGGGAGGGTAAAGGAATGGGGGTTGGAAGAACAGGTACTTGCTCAAGCGCTTGTACTTGACCTTGGTCAGTCTCGGTTTTGAATCGGCCGCAGTGGGAGCGCTTATCCCAATTCTTTTGCTGTGGTTCTGTGATCTCTTACACACCGGTCTTCCAGTGTGCGGCTTTCCATACCTATGACTTTCTTAAAATTCTCCCTGGAGCATTTCCGTAGAGGATGGTTGCATTTTAGCTCCTTAGCAGTTGCGTGAAGAGTTGCTTCTCCACTCTCTAGTCCTGGAGCTGGGTGTGTGTGTTCGCTCTGTGGGCCATGCCGATGGAATGTGGGGTGTAGTACGTGAGCACACAGACATATTGTCTCTGCAAAATGTGTGCACCTGTAGCATCCCGACCGGAGTGAGTGGAAGCGCCCCCTCCGGCCTGTCTCCCCAGAGCCCGGAAGCCCCTCGAGGCGGTCGCGCGATCTGTTCACCAGCGACTTGCTTGGCAGCTGGCACGCGCTAGGCGCTCAGTAAATGTTTGTCAATAAGGGAACGTTATGCTTGTATTTTGTTAGCCGCTGTCGTAAGTTGCCAGGACACTGCGAACGCCTTTCCCCGGCAACACTGCCCGGTGCGTGGACGGCCGCGCAGCTCACCTGCAAGCCGTCCCGCGTCGATGCGTTCCAGCTCGTTCACAGGTCCTGGTGGACGCCCTTAAACACACGTTATGTCCGGCTGTTTCCTTACGGTAAATAACGCGAAGTCATTGATCGCTCAAAGAAGGTACATGTTTTAAGGCTTTTTCACATGTTTATTGCAAAATTACCCTCTAGAGAGGTTTGTATAGATTTACATCTGCACCAGTACTATGGAGAATGCCCGTTTTTGAAACCACACTTTCCCCAATGCTTAACTTCCTTATTTTTTTAGAATAAGACTAAATGAAAGTCTGTCTGTCTGTCATTCTTTTTCTAAATTTGGGTATTTTTAAGGAGTCTCAAGTGTGGTGAGGTGGGGATCATAGTCTGTCTTATTTGCTAATAACCTTTCAAATGTCACCTTGAAAATTTCCATTTTTTTGTTTGCCTCAACGAGAAAGCAATGGACAAGTGGTTAACAGCCAATCAGTGTTTTACTTGGGCACGTTCCGTAACCCCCTAAAGTTAGAGCTAGCAGTGGCTAATCAGTTACAAGTGTCAACACTTAAAGGCTTAAATACGGAAGGCAAACCTATGGAACTTTCACAATATAGTGTTGGACCGTGGTCGTATGACCGATGTAGCAATGAGGTTTTTAAACAAATCACAGAAGGTACAAACCATAAAGGAAAAGATCAATGTTTGACAATATGCATATTGACCACTAGTGTTTATTTAAAGAAACCAAGAAAGTGAATAGACAGGACACAAGTGAGAATAGGCATTTTCAGTACATGTTACTGATAAAAGATTAGTATCCAGAAAGGTAAACAACAACCAGTTGTTAAGAACAGTAGAGAAGTGGGTGAATTACCAGACTAAGCGTCTCACAGAGAGGAAACCTGAATTCAGAGATTCTCGGCTTCATTAGTAATTTGCGAAAGGCGAATTAGGACCAAAATGGTGTATTCTTTCTTGCACATTAGGTTGGCAGAGAAGTAAACATGTGACATCTGTTGGGGAGGAAGGAAACTGCTGGAACCCTCTACACTGCCTACACTGCGACGGCAGAGCAGATTGGCACGGGAACTCGGGAATTACCTAGCAAAGTTGAAGACGCAGTGCCCCTTGACCTGTAATACCACTCCTAGGGCTTTATCCTAGAGCAGTGCCTCTAAATTCTGTTCCCACCTTCTGCAGGAACTTGTTAGAAATGCAAATTTTGAGGCCCACCCTAGATGAATGGAATCGAAACTGGGGATGGGACAGTGTTCAGGCTTAGCAAGCTGTCCAGGTGATTTGACACATGCTAAAATCCGTTGAAACCACTGCCCTAGAGAAAGGTATGTGCATGGTCTCTGGGGACATGTACAAGAATGCTCAAACTGCACTGTCAAAGAAAAAACTGGAAGCAATGTCCATCACAGGAGACTGGGTAAATTGTATTCCTGGAATTAAGTACTATACAGTAATGAAACTGAATGGATTTTAGCTCCGTATGTCACTGAGGATAAGTGTCAGGAACATCATCTCTGGCGGGGGAAAAAAACTATTTCCAGAAGAATGCATGTAGTTTTTTCTCTTTTATGTATGTATTTATTTTTTAAGTTGAGGAACATGCAAAACAAAATTGCGTGTTGTTAGGAATACAGATGTGGTAAACTAATAAAGAAAACAGGTAAATTACAAACCAACTTGGAGCTAGCGAGAAGCTCCACGAGGAGGGAGGTGGTGTGGACTTCGGCAGGACTTCGGAGATCAGAATTGAATTTCTTAGACTGTGATCTGTTGGCGAGGTTTTGTTTCGTTTAATACCGTTCACATTCGAACATTTTTTGTGTGTCAAACATTTACAAAACTGGATGAAAAAAGGTTCTATGGAAAGTAACCTCACAGGGTGACCTGACCATAAATTCCTAACTGGACAGGTCATGGTGGGAGGTCACGCCCCAGGCCTAGAACTTCTTTAGCGAAAGGTTTATCTTTGCCTTAAGCAAGTCCTGCCTGCTGTTTCTGTGTATCTAGGTGAGCACACCTTCGAAATGCAGGAAGTAATTCCTCTGGAAGGCGTGACCATCCTCAAGTGAGCACAGACTCTTACCTGTGCTGTACTCAGCTCTCTGCCATGCTTCTTCCCACCTTCAGTGACCTTCCTTCATTCCCTCCTTAATTCCAAATGCATGAAAGAAACGGCAAAGCTGTTAACGTCCTCCAGAGCATTTGAGATTTTGCTTCCTGGCAATCGTCAGTTTGGCTCAAATAAACTTTTATAAAAATTCTCAACTGGTTTGGACGTTCTTACATAGACAAAACATTTATGTTTTTCTCATTTTGCACGGTCTGCACAGGGACTATTCAGTTTGTATGAAGAAGAGAAGGGCGTGTTGGTGGTGGAGATATGTTCCTGCAGGCTTTTGATATGAAAATAGTTTCAGGAGTAGAGATGTCAAAAAGATTAGTTGGATGATAATGATTGTTAATACTTGCTGAGCACCTGCTGGGTACCAGACGCTGGTCCAAGCACAGTGCGTGGTGGGTTTATACTCAGTTAACCGGATGCAGGACCGCACCACACCTCCATCCTCAGTTCGTATCACTGCTGCCCCAGTTTCACGAGGTGGAAAGGTGCCCGTGGACACACATGAGCGTGCAAGAGACCGTCTGACCCCACGCGCTCTGACGGGAGGTAGAAGGTCACAGACAAAGCCGAGTTATGTCTGAGCGCTGGAGTTTAGAGAACAAAAGTCGCAGTCACAATGGGAATGGGAGCCGTGCGCTGGAAAGGGTGTATTTAGCTCCGTTTTCAAATTGCTTTCTTTATCTTAGCAGGTTCATCTTTAAACCAGCATATGGGACTTTATCATTCTAGCAGAGGACAGGTCTCTAAAGCAGAAAAAGCAATTGAATTTTGTCTTGAGTTCTAAGGATTGTGTCTTCTAGTTCATGAGAAAGTGGCAGTATCACGCGTGTGGGGGCGTCGGTTGCTAAAAGGGCACTTTTAGGGATGCTCCCTTTCCCCCTAGTTTTGATAATTTTTGCGTGCATCATATTTACCCCATATTATGAGGTCTTTTTCTCAAATAAGCATTACTTATACTAGAAACCTTATTTCAAGCCATCTTGGTAGGACAGTTACTCAATAAAAATAAAAATATGGTTCCAGAAGTCCTAAGTCAAAGTACCTGCCCTCTGAACCAAGTAGCACTACTGTTTGTTTGGTGTTAAGAGTGCTGAAGTTGTCTGAACCAGAACTGCCAAGCGTTTGTAATTATGTAATGCACTTTGTATCAGAGTCTGATGGGGCCCGGGAGAGCCCTTCCACAGGCAGTGCTTGTCAGAGACCCCTTCTGGGCAGCTGGAGAGCACAGGCTTCTGACAACTTTGTAGGTAGTTGAGCTTTTCCAGTGTCGTCTGCGTTTTGTGAAAACCAGCTAATTTGTCTTAATTCTGAGTGTTTTTCAATGTGTGTGATGTTTATACTTCTCTTTTATTTTGTATCTTCCATTGGGGGGGGGAACAAATAGTTTTAAATAAAAACAAGGTGATAAGCCTAGTAGTGAAGAGATATTGTTTGACACAGCTAGAGTCATTCCAGTGCAATCATCCAGTGTCACCGAAGCCCAGCATGTTTGTCCGTTACCACATACAGTGAAAACTTAGTGTCCTAAACCTACAACAAGCAACAAACCACTCTTTCGAAGTATACAATTCATTTGTGATTTCTCCTGATTGTGAATTATGGATCAGACTTTGATATGTAATTAGCGGATCAATCGTTACAGAATGAGGAATCGCAGTTATAAGGAGTGCATATAATTATAAAGCCGTTGGAATTTAAACTAAGGTGATAATGTTCTTTTAAAACTAGCTTAGAAAATTTAGATCATCCAGAGGGAGGTAGTAGAAATGACAGTCTTTCAAAAATTGATATCGAACAGTTTTCGTTAAGAATCTTCATCGTCCATAATCTGATTTTCCACACGGGTGGTGTTTGACACCTAGGATTTCAGGGTGGTAGGTTGAAGCAGGATTTGCTAAAATGACATTCAGAATAATTTTGTGTGGCAAATTATGATGCGGATAAACGGTTTTGGAACCTGTGTGGTAGTTCTGTTTAGTACAGCGCGGTTACTCTCCTCCTGATTCACTTTCTGCTCCCCTCTTCCCTGCTCCTCCGCACGTCTACTCCACGTGTGGTAAATATGTGTTAAGTTTATATCGTTTTTTTTTTTTGAAGGTATTGGGGCGGGGGACTTTAATCCAGTGGACCCCAAATCTGGCTCCTTAGCATCACCCATGGAGCTCTTTCAAACTATGGATTTTTATCCTCATCCCAGACTTTCTTATGGAGAATGTCCCCAGGGGTTCGCGTTTTGATGATTATGTGAATTCCTAAGTGGTTGATACTGTGTATAATTCCTTTGTTTTACAAATGGGGAATAGCTCCAGGTGTGCTCTTTCAGGGATAGAGATGCATTTGTTGGAGTCTCTGAAGTCAAACGGGGAAGTGGAAGTGGTGGATGCCACTTTTGAGTCACGCCTTTAAGAAGCAAACGTACTGCCTCTTTCATTCATAAGTATAGAGTATGTGGTTTGTTATAGGGACTGGCAGGGTGTGGGGTGAAGAAGCCTTGTCAGAACTTAGGGGCTCAACGTCCCCATCTTCATCAGGGTCTTTCCACCATCACCCTGCATTCACAGAGCCCCCTTCCTTCCTAGTCGGTTCCCTCTCCACTGCCTCAGACACCCCGTGAGGTGAGGGTTCAGCTTGCTTTCTCATGCAGTGTAGCCAGGCACAGAACGAGCTGGAGTTTGATTCTCTGTGGTTTCAGCCTCAGGCCTCCAAGAGATTAAGCTCTCCTTCAAGGCCCACCTTTGAAGCTCTTAGGCCACCCGTGGGCGCCGGAGCTGGGAATTCTCATCGCCGAGCGCATCCTCTTTCACCACTTTGCCCCGTGATCCTAGGGCAGACCAGCCAGTCGTCGTATGCCTTCGTTTCCCAAAGATGTTCATAGGTATCACACCGAGTTACCTGGCTCTTCACTTCAAGGTTGCCGAGGATGCCCACCGCAGGTGTTCTGTGTATCGCTATGAACAGTGCACACCAGAGACTGTATAAATGCTCTTTGCTCTAGAACAGTCACTAGAATCTTTAAATTTAATCGGATGACAGAGCCAATTCCAGAAACCCCAGAACCAGTTCAGAAAACTCATCCTTAATACTGTGTTCCTTTAGAACCACTCTCAGTACCAAACTCTGTATCGGCCATGATTCTCCAGAGAAACGGAACCAGTAAGAGATACGTAGACATTACGCAGGAGCTGGCTCACGTGCTTCCGGAGGCCGAGAGGTCCCACAGCGTTTCCTCAGGCTGGAGGACGGGAAAGCTGGTGCTCTAATTCAGCTCGATTTCCAAGGTCCAAGAACCAGGGGTGTGGACGCCTGAGAGCAGGAGAAGATCACAGATATCCCAGCTCAAGGAAGGGAAATAAAAAGGTGAATTCCCCTTTCTTGCACCTTCTTGTTCCATTCGAGGGTCCTCAGCGGGTTGTCTGAAGGCCACCCATGCTGGGACGGGCCATCTCCTTCACTCAGCCTGCCAGTCAGAGTCTTATCCCTTCCAGAGACCCCCGCCCAGGCACACCCAGAATAATGTTTTACCAGCTCCCTGACTGTCCCTTAACCCAGTCAAGTGGACACATAAAATTACCCATCACAGTGCTTTTTGCCAGTTGACCCAAAGTGTCCTTAATGGCCTTTCCCCTGCCATCACAGGATCCAGCCTGAGAGCAGCTGTTGCATTTAGTTGTCATGTCTCTCGAGACTCCTGTAATCTGGAGCGTTTCCGTAGTCTTGAGGACATTGACATTCGTGAATGTTGTCCAGCCCACTTTCCTTTTTCTTCTTTAAATTAGATATCCCTCACGTCGTGTTTGTTTCGCCTGATGAGCTGTAGGTTTCGCCTTCCTGGCTTCAGCGGTGAACAGGTGCCCTGCCCTTCCCGGGGCGGGGTGTCTGGGCGTGCCCTGTCTGCGTGCCCTTTATCAACGCAGGTGCTAATTTATCCACTGGACAATTGCTGAGTTTTTTCTTCCCTTACAACTAATGAGCTCTAGGGCGACACTTGAACTCCATTCAGACATTCTGCGTGTCGTGATTTCCGCCCCTAGCCTTAGCATCCATCGATGATTCCCGCCCTGTTTTTCCCGGTACGATTTTCTGTCTCCTGCACTCCCTTCATGTTGGCCAGTGGCCCTCTGCGTTCTTTCCACCCCTTTGCCCCATCAGTGTGTCCATCTGTCTGTCTCCCAGTTATTAATACAGACTTTCGTTATTACTTTTAATGGTTTACTGGCACTTAGTTATTTTGCGGCTCAAATTGACCCAGTAGGATTTGGCCAGTAGGAACCCCCTCCAGCTGACTTCTCTGACTTCTGTGTCTTTGTCACATAATTAAAGAAAGCGTTTTCTCTCTTTCTGCTATGATAAGACACCCTAGGCTCCGCGTGTACTACCCTGTCCCAGCCCTGGACTTTGCCATTTCCGGAGGAGCCCAGGCTCCCTTCAGTGGGGCCATATGGCATTACAGGCCAAGACCTGGGTGCCGGTCTGGTGTTCCTCCCTCCAGTCTTGAGTTTAGTGTGAAGTCCCACGAGTGTAGGTAGAGTTCTTTGTGTCCCTGGGTGACCTGACCAATATTAGACCCCAAACATCTGTTACAAGTCACCCCCTAACTTTTTGTTTTGATTCCGAGTTTGGTCCAAAAAGCACAATTATAAATGGATTTCTGTCTTAGGGCTTCTGTTCTTTCTTCAGAGTAGTCATCGTTTTCCATTACTTCAACCATGTGTAGAGTTTTTTTTAAAGCTCCCCCTCAGTCTTCCCCCCAAAGTAATATATTTTAGAAAGTACAGAAAAGTGCCAGGAAGAAGAAAAAAATTACCTGTAATTTCACCACCCAGAGGAAAAAAACTATTAACCTTATTACTTAAATGGACTTTGTTAGAAGTATATTTTTAAAATTTAATACTGAAGTTCTCCTTTCTAAATATACTTTCTTAACACTCAGATCTTTGATACCTAATAATTTATATTCCAAATGTCTTGAGACTTGATAGTTTTACATCGTGTGCTAGCTTATTGGCATTTGGAATTACAGTGTTTTCCAGATTTCTTCCAAAATTAGTAGTTGTAGCTTTTTTCGCCTGCAGCTCTTTGATCAGCCGTCGTCTCCCATCTCCTCTCAGTGGACCTGGGGAGCCTGAGCACCGTGGGACGCGTCTCGCACGCGGCCACGGTCATGTTTCCCCCAGATTTACATTTTGGAGCTACCAGTGTTCTTCTATTTTTCTGATGGAATGAGAAGCAAATCCATTAACTAAGAATGTTTTTTTTCTATTCATTGCATGTCCAGCAATGCCCTGCTATCAGTGAGAGATTTTTCACTGAATTTAGGAATCTTAGTCCTTCCTCCCACTTTCCAAACAAGGAAACTGAGGCATGGAAAAATTACATGGTTGCCAGGTGTCCTACACAATTGCCGGGATAGTTGGGGTGAAAACAAAGGCCTCCTTATTTGTTCCTTAATGTTCTTTTTTTACTAGCGTTTAAAATGTTCAGTGCCCATGTATTCTGTTTCTTTAGTTTTATACTCCTAATTCCCTTTCCTTTCCTCAGCATTCACATGCTCTGTGCTTCATTCTCTTGCCTTTTGAAAAAAGATGAAAGACATTTAAGGAAAGTGTACTAACTTTGATCATGGAATGCCTTTTTATGGCTGCATGATAAATTCTTGAAAATAAAGGGTCTAATGGAAACACTTAATGATAAGATAGGGGCTCTATCACATGCACCCTTCCTCCCCCTGCCTTTTTTTTTTTTTTTTTTTTTAGTGAATAGACCGTTTAAATTAAGTAAAGGATATAAATTCTGTTGTTTCAGTTTTAATATTTCATGACTGATTTTATAGATGAAATTATATTTTACAATAAATAGGAAGAAGAATTTATGCAGCCTGTTCTATTTGATGTGAAACAGCAAATTCCATTTCTCTGTAGCTGTAAAGAAAATTCATTATAATGTCTTTAGTTGTAAGAAATGGTTTCGTTGTGATTAGTTACACTGATAATAAAACAACCTTTTCAATTGGCATGGGATACAAATGATCCAATGTGTCTGCTTTTAGTGCCGTTGAATTTTTCCATTTTCTACTTGCAGAATCTTCATTCCTTTTTTCCTGTTCCAATAAAAATCTTCTTTCTTCAAAAAATTAAAACAGATGGAAATGCTAATAAAGCATTGATTTTAAAAATATATTTTGAGGAGATAGATTAAATTTTAACTTCTTTTATAAAATCTTTCCGACTACAAAAGATAAATTTGTCAGAGGTGGTTGACATAAGAACATCATAAAATTAACTTTATTACTGGATCAATTTAATATATTTGGAAAATAGCACTTGAAGTGTAAGAAGATGAAAAAAAAAAGAAAAAGGAGTAGCCAGCGAGAAGGCCAGCCGATGCTGTGGTCCATGTCCCCCCGCGACCCAGTCGCAGGCCGCGTCGGGGCGGTGGGCCCTGCCGACGGAGGGAGGGCCGCCCGCTGCTGCCCTGCCGGTCACGGCCTGGTCCCTGTGAGCAGCTTTAGTAGCGGCTCTCGTAAGCACTAAGAAAATACTCGAATTTTTAGCTCACAGGAAAAATTGCATTGGATATTTGGGGTGGAACTCGGGGAGCCCTGGAGTGGAAACCGTTTTCTGCCCTGATCTGAGTGGGTTGTTTTTCTCCCTCTGACGGTCTTGCTTTCCTGTGACCACTGCCGTCCTCAGTGTGTCCTCGGCTCTGGCCGGGAAGGTTCCTTTCTGGGAGGAAGCTGAACGTGCCGCGTGAGGTGCTTCTGCAGGGGACTGCGACGGGGTTTGAGTCCTGTGGCCACAGGCCCCGCTGTCAACCCGAGTGCCTTCTGCCGGGGCGGTGAGGGGGTCACGCAGGCCGAGTGGCCAGAGCGCGGTGGCCCGTCCGCCCCGTGACCCCTGGGCCGCCTCCTCAGGTCCGGGGAGTGTCTGGATTGCAGGCTGCTGACATTCCTGAGCCTGGCTGGAAGGCGCCCACGGCCACAGTTAGCCCTCGGGCGGGTCGGTGCCAGACATTCCAGGGGCCACGGAGAGGAGAGTCGCCCCTGGGCGAGGCGGCTCGGGGCACGCTGACGCGGTTCTTCCGCACGAGTCCGGCTTCTGCGCGCCGTCCTTGTCGCCGGGCCCGATCTGGGCTCATCCAGTTTGTGTCGCACCCTGCGCTGAACCCCGTCCGATTCTGGTGGCGGGAGAGGCATGGGTCCGCCTGCCAGTGTCTTAAAGCCCTGAGTCCTCCCGCACTCCGCTGGGGCTTCCGCCGTCCCGGTGCGGGGCGCCCGGGACCCCCCCAGTCCGCACCCGGCCTGTCCCCGCTCACCTGGCTACCGGTGTGCCGGCGCCGGACAGTCCCTTTCGAGGCCAGCGCGTGTGGGGAAGGAGACACGTAAAATGCACAGAGAGGCGAACTCCAGTCAGCCGCTCCCGACAGGGCGGAGAGGAGAGAAGGCCATTACATTAGTCATTTATCGCTACGTGACAAATTATGTCAAGCTGAGTGGCTCGAGGCAGCAAGTGTGCATGACCCCCAGTTTGTGCGGGCCAGGGCTTTGGGCCGGGCTCACCCGGCTGGTGTGGGCCCCGGGCCTCCCCTGGCCACGGCCAGCATCCTACAGGGGCCTCGGTCATCTGAAGTCCGGCCGGGGCTGGAGGGGCTGCCCCAGAGGCCCCCACAGGGCTGTGGCAGGAGCCCCCAGCTCCTCTGTGCTGCTCGGAGGGCCTGGAGCCCCCTACAGAGGCCGCACACTGTCCTCTCAGGAAGGCCCTGGCCTCGCCCAGGTGGACGGGTGTAGCAGAGGGGCAGGCGGGGTGCAGGGGAGACACAGTGCCTCCAGGACTGCGTCCCCACGGCCGGGCTCCCTCGCTTCCACTCTTTTCTGTCCCTTTGGAGCAAGTACCTGAGGCCTCCCACACCGAGGGGGGGAAATGGGAGAAAGCGGGCTCCGCCCTTTGAAGAGAGTGTCAGGGACTGTGCACTCACCCCGGACCACCCCAGGCGTTTTCCTGGGTGGGGAGGTGCACGGGATTACGTGCTCACAACTCAGGTGCATTGTGGCCTGTCCTTGGGACAGGGAACAGAGGTTTACGGGACATGGGTTCCTGCCCCCATGCCTTGTGAATGCACCCAGCTGCGTTACCTGTTCACTGTGGTAAAATTGCCACAGCGAAAAAAGTAACTAGTGTTTAGGGCATTAAATTATACTCTTTTGTCATGGAAGAGTTTATTCATTTTCCTAGAGAAGCGATGTCCTTTGTAGGCTCAGATACTTCATTTTGTGCCCTCTGTTACAAAGGGACGTGCTCCCGGGCAAAGACGGTGAGCAGAGGGGTGAAGTGCAGCACCCCATAGTGCTGTGGTGACCCTCAGTTATGCACCTGCGTTTCTTAACGAGAACCAGGCCCTAACCTGACAGTTTCTCATTAACAGGCTATGCGTGAACTTGGCAATGCTTTGTTAGGTAGAATGTCATGGTAAGACAGATTTTCAACAGAAAGTCAAGTTGCAAACGGTAGATTTAGAAAGAGACCTGAGTAGCGCACACATTTCTGCTTATTTCTGCCCCGCCCAACTGTCACCTTTGTGACTGGTGACAGGTTCATAGGAAGTCTTCCCCACCCCCATGTCAGTCTGGGAGGAGAGGGTCCCTCCTGTATGACCTTGCTGACCTCTGCAGGCCATCTGTTCCTGAACCGCACACAGGGAGAGGGCGGAATACCGCGGGGGTTGTCGTCTGTGCCCGTGTGTGCGCCTGCCGCGCCGCACGCTCGCATCCCTGCTGCGGGTTTACTGGTGGCCCAGTGCCACCAGTGCTAACTTCACAGTGCTCGCACCGCTCAGTCGGGTGGGTCTGGGAGGGGCGAAGGGTAGAATGGCGTGGGATGGAGGCAGAGAGAAGGTGGTTTCTTGTATGGGTGGCCCTGTCATACCAGAGAGAGAGGGAGAAGGAGGGGGAGGGGAGGGGGAGGGGAGGGGAGGGGAGGGGAGGGGAGGGGAGGGGAGGCAGGGCGAGCGCGTGCGTGAGCGTGCACGGGCATGAGCACGAGAGACAGCAGAAGCGTGCGGGCTCGGGCTTGCCCAGTGTTTACCGGTTAGAAAAAAGGGATGAAGAGAGAAATGAAGACGAGACCGGAGTGAGAAACAGTGGAGCGGAGGGGAGACCGTGACGGGGGCGCGACACGCGGGCCGCCCACCGTCCAGGCGGCGCGCGCGGGCGGACACTTGCTCCTTGCTCTGATGGTTCCCGGAGTGCTCCCGAGCGCTGGCAGAGACTTCCCGCGAGAAGCGGCCACCAGGTGTCATCAGAAGGCTGCTACCGATTTGCTTTATTATTCTTAAAAAGCGTATGAGTATTTTGACTTCTTGCAACTTTTTTTCTTTCTTTTGAAACCATAGCAGAGACTATTTCAGTTAGAGGAGAAACTTTCCTTCGTGACGGATTCTTGGAGAGCGAATAATGTAGAGGTAAAATCAAAGATGATACAGTGACATGTAACTGAATTTTTTCAGTCAAGGCACTAGCCGAGATGCTGGATGCGCGCGGACCCCGCATGGAAGCACGTGGTGGCAGCCGTGTGGCAGCGCGAGGGCGCGTGCTGCCTGGCGGGTGACGGACGTGTGCGGGGAGCATGCGCGTGAAGGTCCGGCTTAACCTCACACCTGCCAGGCGTCTGCATGTTGACACCGTGCTGTGGGGAGACACGGGAGACACATTTCCCACCTCCACGGTGTCGGGTACAAGGACTTTCAGGACGACGCGCGGAGGGGTGGCGAGTCTCCTGCCTGGTCTGCGGTTAGCTTTGTCGCCGAGAGGATTATGGAGGCTTTCTGGAGCAGGGCGGGCTTTTGGCGAGTGTTTGTTGAGTGAATGAATAAAATATGGCTCCAGAAAAATGAGCCTTTAAGCCGTCCCAGTTGAGTGGTTTTCGAATCCCGCTTTTAAAAAGACCCCTCCCGCCATCTCCTGGATCCTCGTGCCTGCTCTAACACCCTTTCTGACGAAGCTTGTTCTTTTCGGGTTACATCAGCATAAGCTCCCTCATTCCCCTTTAATCCCCTCCAGGTCACTGGAAGGTACTGGCGAGGTCACTGTGCTCTCCTGCTTGCTAGTTCTGAGCCTCGGGCTTAAACACTGGCATGGTACTTCCTGCCTCTGAGCTTCCTCCCCCTGAGATGCGTTCTGCATCCTGGGGACCAGCCTCCCTGAGGCCAGGCTGTTTCGGTGGCTGGCCTCTGACACTCCTGAGCACATTCCAGCTCCTTCGGAGCCGGTGTGCTGTGGGCCTGGCTGGCCATCCGCCTTCGCGTTACCGTGCAGAGCTGTAGGGAGCCAGCGCTTCGCTGTCTGCCTTCGCCCGGTGCCTGTCTTCTGCCTGCGACGTTTACCTGTTCCTACCCACCCCCTCAGCAGAAGCAAAAACGATTTTTCATTCCCCGGGTTCAGCTCAGATGATATTTCTGCTATTTGAGCCAGATCGCCTGCCTGGAAGCGTGAGCCGTTGCTCGTTCGTGCTGCTGTGGCTCTTAGTCCGGATCCCGCACGGCCGCCGTGCGTGGCCTGGCAGCAGCGTCCTGCACGCGTGTGTCCGTGGCTCCTGCAGCAGCTGCGCCTGCCGAGGGCCAGGAGCGGGTCGGCGGCGCTCGAGTCCCTCCCGTGAGGCAGGCGTGCCGCGGATAGGTGTCGGCCGTTGTTCTTTCTTGATACTGTGACATATTGAAACATTTCATTAATTCGAAAAACCAGTTGGGAAATAACAAGAGTAGAAACATTGCCTCCTTTTGTTTTAGAATTTTCGGAGCCATTAGATAGAAGGTAATAAAAGGTCTCATTGTTTTGCTTGTGCACATAAATGTAGTCGTCATTCTTTTGTCTCCAAAAATATGAGTCAGGTGTCGTCATTAGAACACCCCCTCTGAGCACAGGTGCAGGGGTCTCCCCTCAGTCGGCGTCTGGTGCGCTCTGCACGCCCCTCTGCCCACGGGACCGTCGTGTAGCAGGTCGTGTGCCGGAGCCTGTTGGGAGAGCGAGAGATGGTCGGATTCATCATTGAGGAGAAGGGAATTCATACCATTTTGGACTAAGCATTAAAAAAAATTTAAATGTCACCGGTTATGGACATTTTCAAACACACAGGCAGGCCTGCAGAGGTTGGAGGGACAGCAGACTGAGTCCGCACGCCACTGTCACCCAGCTTTAGTCGCCGCCAGCCATGTCCTTCCCCGTGCCCTCTCCTGGGCTGTTCTGAAAAGTATCTCAGACACTTTCCGTTTCTCTTCTAAATACTTAAGAGGAGACATTTCTTGTATCACAATGAGGTATTCATTTATTTTAGAACCTTCTGTGTGTTTGGAATTGTTCTGGGTTTTTGGGATATAAGTGTGGATAAAATAAACCCTGCCCTTACATTCTAGGATGGGGAAACTGAAAGTAAACTCGACAATAATAACCGGAACAGGAAAAAAATTTATTTTATCGAAATTTAAAACATCTGCTGTCTATGGCCATGCCACCCTGAACAAGTCAGATCCCATCTGATCTCAGAAGCTAAACAGGATCGGGCCTGGTTAGTACTTGGATGGGAGACCACCTAGGAAGACCAGGTGCAGTAGGTGTAAAAAATAAAAAAAATAAAGGGATCGTAAGAGGGACAGGGTCCTTGAAATCTCTGAGGTCAACCAAGGGTTGCCTCGCCTAAAACAAAACAAAACAACAAAAAACACCTGCTTATCAAAAGACAACATTAATAAAAGAAAAAAGGAGAAAATATTTGTAAACCATATATCTGGCAAAGGATTTATACCCAGAATACATAAGCAACTCCTCCAGCTCAATAATAAAATAGACAAACAACCGATTTAAGAAATGGTCAGAGGGCAAACAAGCACCTCCCGAAGCACATGGCAGAGTGATGGGCGCTGAGACTGGCCACCGGAGAAACGCTGAGGGGAGCCGCGCACGCCCAGCAGAATGACAAGCATTTGAGGGACCTCAGATGTGGGGGAGGACCTGATCACTCACAGTTCTTGACATTGCTGGTGGCCGAGTAAAACAGTACCGCCACTTCGAAAATCAGTCAAGCAGTGTCTTAAGAAGTTAAACAAACCCTCGAACCCAGCAACACCACCCTTAGGTTTTTATACAAAAGAAATGAAAATATATATGTTCATAAAAAGACTTGCACAGGAATATTCATAGCGACTTTATCGTAATAGCCAAAAACACGGGAGCAGCTCAGGGTCTGACAGCGGGATCCCGGCGCAGCCATGGGAGGCGCGCACCCAGCAGCGAGGCGGAGCACGCTGCCCATGCGGCCACCAAACACCGTGCTGAGCAGAGGAGCCAGGCCCTGCTCCTCCCCTGTGGTCCGACATCATCTGCATGGCCTTCTGGAACAGGCAGACCTAACCCCCGCTGAAGAATTTAGAGCTTGCCTCAGGATGGGGAGTTACCAGGGGCCCAGTGTGGAGGGGCAGGAGACCATTTTCTGGGAGGATAGTCGTGTTTTCTGTGTCGATAGGGACACTTGTGAGGGACCTTCTGCAGACCTCTGGGCCTCTCCTCGCATCTCTTGTCCTTTACCCCACAGACCCTCGCTGCCCTCAACTCTTGCTCTGTCTGGGTTGCTCTCCTTGTTCTGTGGCCTGGTCCCTCTCTCCAGGTAGTAAGCTGGGACTCACCTGCTTTGGGTCTCATCTCTCAGAGGTCACTTACCTGTGGTGCCTAGTGTCCAGCGTCTTGTGCCGTTGTTTCACAGAGTTTGTCGGTTTATCTTTTCAGTTCTTTCGTGTATGACAGTAAATTCAGTCCCTGTGACTCTTCTTGACCAGAAGGGCATTCTGGGATGGAGAATTTATCTATTTAAAAGAACGTGTTGTCTCACCCCTTGCAATGTGGGGCAGAGATTTTCTGTGGTTCTTTGCTGTAATTCCAATGTCTAAAACCAAGAATGCTTGGCATACAGTAGGTCCTAAGCGATGGTTCTGGAATAGATACGACTCATCCTTTCTTTCTCTCTTTCCTCCTTTTATACCCCCATCACAAATGTTAAGTAGCAAAACCAGGGCTGTATGTGAAATAACGTTTTTGAAGGGCCCTGTGGAGCGCCCGTCTCTTGAATCTCGGTAAACAGAAGGTTCCGTAACAGAGTTACTTTGGGAAATGCTTGTATACTGAGGACTCTTGTGGAAAACAAGTTTTGTTCAAACCAGAGTTTTCTAGAGTTATTTGACTAGGGATATCACCCCCCTGCCCAAAACAAAACAAAACAAAAAACACTTGTTAACCTTTTATGTAATTTATAGTTTCTGGAACACATTCTGAAGAGATGGTGAACTCGCCTCTTAAAAGCGTTGAGAAAACCACGTATGTTTATCTTTTTCACTCTTTAAAAAGAATGATACGATGTTACTGTAATACAGTAACAAATAAACATTACATTCCTTTTTTTAGATTATATATCATGATTTACATATTTTAAGCAGCTTTATTGAGATATTCAAATACCTCGCAATTCACCCACTTAGACTATGATTTAATGGATTTGAGGATATTCACAAACAGGTGCAGCTATCACCACAATGAATTTTAGAACGTTCTCATCTCCTCAGAAAGAAACCCTGTCCCCTTTGGCTGTCACCCTCCACCTCCCACCCCACCCAAGGGACCAGTCATCTACACTCTGTCTCCATGGATTTGCCTATTCTGGACATCGCCTATGAGAGGAATCATATAGTATGTGGTCCTTCATAACTGGCTTTTTTTCACGTAGCATAATGTTTTCGAGGTTCATCCATATTGTGGCATGTAGTAGTTCTCCATTCCTTTTTGTGGCTGAATGATATTCCATCGTATGGATGTATCACATTTAGTTTGTCCATTAATTCATTGATGAACGTTTGGGCTGTTTCCGTCTTCTGGCTCTTCTGAATAATAGTGCTGTAAACATCCTTGTACAACTTTTTGTGTGGGCATAGGTTTTCATTTCTCTCGGGCACATACCTAGGGGTACAACTGCTGGGCTGTGTGGTAAGTCCCTGTTTAATTGTTCGAGGAACTGCCACACTGTTTTCCAAAGTGGAGTCACTGTTTCCCATCCCCACGAACGGCGCATGAGAGTTTTGACTTCTCCACGCTCTTGCCTGCATTTGTTGTGTCTGACTTTTTGATTCTAGCCATCCTAGTGGGTGTGAAGTGGTGTCGCATCATGATTTTGATTTGCATTTCTCCGGTGCTGGCTGATGTAGGTTATGTTTTTATGAGCCTTTTGGCCATTTGTGTATATCTTCTTTGGAGAAATGTATATTTATCTCCTTTGCTCTTAAAATTAATTTGTCTCTATTATTGAGTCATAAGAGTTATTTATATATTCTAGATTAATTCCTACATAAGATGTGATTTGCGAAGTTTTTCTTTTTTGCATTCTGTTGGTTGTCATTTATCGATAGTGGCCTTTGAAGCATAGTGTCATTGAAAGTTTTTAATTTTTAAAGTCCAGTTTATCCAATGTTTTTTCTTTCATTGTTCATGCTTTTGATATCATTGTATTTATATATTTGTGTAGGTATATATATGTATGTATATGTATATATTTCTGCACTTTTAGTAGGATCAAAGCAATAGGCTTCATTTGGTTGGTCATTGTTATAGAAAAATAGTTAAAATAATTATCATTAGATTTGAGGTCATACTACGTGATAGCTTTTTATTAACATAAATCATGTGGCATTTGGTTGAAAATTCCAATTGTGAAATAAAGTAAATGGAAAATGATATGTTTTAATTGAATTAAATAGCATAATGAGAAATCAAATCAATATTATTGATTTTAAAGCATTTTATTCAATAAAATTCTTTTTCCCTCCCCAAATTTACTTCATTAATTCTGCTCTGCCAGCGACATCCCCCTTTGCCATTAACCTCCAGACAGCACAGCAGGAGTGAGAGAGGAGGAAGTTGGTGATTGACAGCTGGAATTCGAGTGGCTTTTCTCTGGCAGAGGGCTCGAGCACGACCGGCGACATGTGATGAGAATGGGCGTGTTGCTAATTAGGGTCCGGCTAGAAGCAGGATGGCGAGGCTGCTCGCTGCAGGGGGAAGGATGGAGCAGTCGTGTTTAAACATTGGGGCCTCTGCTCGCGAGGTCCGGAGGGGCGAGCCTGGCTGCCCTTGTCTCACGCGGTCTGTTTCGGTCCAGTCCACGAGCGGGAGTTCCTGAGACACAATTTTGAAAGACAGCGTCTCTGTTGGGAAAACAGAATAGTATATTGAAATGTGCCGGTAAAGAGAGTCGACACCTGGGCGGCCGTCTGGCGAGCCGGTTGAGGGGGCCCTTCGCCGTCACAGGCGCCCGCGGTGCGGGCGAGCAGATCCGTCCCAGTGCGAGGCGTCTCGTCAGCTCGATCACATTCTTCACCCAGCATCCCCGGATGTGGACCTTTCGGTCACCGTGTCTTTATAGTCAAAGGTTTAATCCCACGCTTCTTTTCTTCGCAGGTCATGAGTGCGAAGTGAGCCACCCTTGGCACAAGGAACATCATCAGCACTTTATTAACGATGGATACTGAGAAGAAACCGGAGAGTGACGAGGACGAGGATGTGAACGAAGACGTGACCAGTTCTTCCCGTGTGGTGGATTGTGGGCCCGTGTCTGATGTGACAGCACATCCCTCTGAGACTTCCACGAGCAAAAGAGGTTTCTCGGAATCCTCGAACTTTGACAGTGTCGTTTCGGAGGAAGAAGGAAGTAAGCATGCTTCCAAACGCATGAAGTTAGCGGAGGCGGAGCCGCTATCCGCAGAGCGGGCCGTCCGTGGACCGCAGACTCCCGGGGGCACAGCTGCGGAGGCCCGTGTCCCGCCGGGCGGGACAGTGACGCCCTTCCTGAACGGCGGCTCCGGCGGAGACGCGTGTCTCCCCACTGCCTTCTCCCCTCTCTGCGGCTTCAGCCCCGTTGATGCGGTTTCTCTGAAAGCAGACACTGGACAAGAGCCTGCTCAGGACATGGTTTCCCTGGACCCGGAGAGAGAATCTCCTTTTCCTGCGAAAGAGATGAGTGTGAGTTGTACCATCGGCAACGTAGATTCAGTTCTCAGGTGCAGCGTCTGTGGTCGTTCGTGTGCTTCTTGCTCAGAGTTGGAAAAGCACGCTGGATGTCACGTGCCGCAGTCTGAGGGGCATGCCTGCGGCCACTGCGGCCACAAGGCCGAGAGCAGCGCCGCGCTCCAGGCGCACGTCGCGCCGGCACGCGCGCCACGGCCAGTCTTCTCCTGTGACCTCTGCGGCTTTCAGTGTGCGGGAGAAAACCTTTTGGACGCACACTGTCTTGGCAAAACACATCTCCGGCGTCAGAATCTTGCCGCTCGTGGAGGACTTGTGCAGATCTTAACAAAAGAACCTTTGCCTAAGAAACTGTGTACCATTGGAACAAAAGATGGTGGCTCCAAACCAAGAGCTTCCAAACCAATAGCAAAAAACAGTGATCCAAAAGGACTAAGAAACGCTGGAAGCAAATGCAAAGATTTCACAGGAGGCGTTTCTAAACACAGTGGAAATAACAGCGAGCTTCTTGTTGAAATGACGCCATCCACGAACTCTTTGTCAGAAAAAGTAGGCGTTGTTGAAGAAAAGGTGACTTCCGCTGGTCTAGCTGGAAATCCTGAAATCCAGAGTAAAAACGTAGGGGCTTTAGTAACCTCCGAGGGTCTCTTAGATGAATTAGAGTCAACCAATAACACCCTGCAGACGGCACATGGTACCAGTCCAACTTCGAGACCAAGACCTGAGCGAAATGTTCTCGTGTTGGGTAATAGCTTCCGACGACGAAGTAGCGCTTTCGCCTTAAAAGGCCAGGCAAAGAAAAGGTTTAATCTTTTAGGAATTAACAAAAGAGGCGCTAGCGAGACTCAGAGGATCCACATGAAACACTTCAGAACCCAGCCGAAGACAGGCGACGCAGAGTCGGTGCCCAGACGCGCAGACACGAGCGGCAGTGGCCGCACCCCGTGCTCGGCTGCCCCGGGAACCCCAGCCCCGAAGCCGGACAAGAGGAGCCCCCCTCCCGTGTGCTCCTTCGAGTCCCCAGCAGCGAGGGCCGCTTCTGACCATCAGATGCCGTGTCCTTGTACAGACTACGGTCAGCTCGCTGCAGGGAGGACAGAGGTGGAAATCCATGTGAAGAGATGCCATGCAAAAGAGGTGAAATTTTACTGCCAAAAGTGTGACTTTTCTAGCAAGTCGAGGAGGGACTTGGACGAACATCTGCACAATAACCAGCACCAGCAAACCGCCTCTGTCCTCAGCTGTCAGTGTTGCTCCTTTATTTCCTTGAATCAAATAACTCTTAGAGACCACATGAAGGAAAAACACAGGATGGGTTTTCTTTGCGCTCCTTGTAACCTGTTCTTCTTGTCTGAGAAAGACCTGGAGGTGCACAGAACAACTGAGAACCACGTTGGCTTTGTGGCTCCACCAAAGACTTCTCGATCGTTTAACAATGATTTGGTTTTACAGACTTTACCTTTAAGTACTTTAGAATCAGAAAATACAAGAGATCCTCTGAGCGAGTCAGGAAGAACAGCTCAGGAAGAGCCAGCTAAATCCCGGGCAAGCCATGGGAATGAAGGAAGGCATTCAAGTAAGCCTCAGTTTCAGTGTAAGAAGTGTTTTTATAAAACGAGATCTTCCACTGTTCTCACGAGACACATAAAGCTCCGGCATGGCCAAGACTATCACTTTCTTTGCAAAGCTTGTAATCTTTATTCACTGAGCAAAGAAGGAATGGAGAAACACATTAAGAGAAGCAAGCACCTTGAAAATGCCAAGAAGAATAACATTGGCTTAAGCTTTGAAGAGTGTATCGAAAGGGTATGTATAGGTGCAAATGACAAAAAAGAAGATTTTAACATTTCCGGAAGTGGAAGGGTAGAAGGCCACCTGGAAGGCGTGCAGTCGCAGGAGTGTACCTACCTTGAGAAGAGCATGCTGCCTGCCAAGGGACTGTCGCAGCCTGGCGTAATCACCAAAGACGACGGGCTAGCCCTGAGCGCCTCTCCTAAGAGAGGGAGACCCAAAGGCAGCGTCTCCCGGACATGTTCGCACTGTGGCCTCTTGGCCTCCAGCATCACGAACTTGACCGTTCACATCCGACGGAAGCACAGTCACCAGTACAGTTACTTATGCAAAGTGTGTAAGTATTACACTGTAACGAAGGGAGACATGGAACGCCATTGTGCCACCAAGAAGCATAAAGGACGGGTGGAAATAGAAGCACATGGAAAACAAAGCTCAGATATCATCGTTGGCCCCGACGGCGGTAGCCTGGCCACCCGGAGAAGACACAGCAACTCGGCGCTTTCAGACGAGCCCGCGCACACGTCAGCTGGGCCGGGGCCCTCCGGGCCAGAACAGCCGGGGGAGGAGCTCGGGAATGCAGTTGCAGTTGAGGCCGAAGGTATATTTCATTCCGGGGATGGGGAAGCCGACAGCCACCTCACCGATAAGAAGGAGCAAGTGTCTCTAGCAGCAGAGGACCCGATGGATGCCTGTGACCAGAGAGAGGCCACGAGCGACAACAGATGCACGTACTGCGAGTTCACGGCTCACTCTTCTGTGTCTCTAGAACTGCACGTGAAACGGAAACACACCAAAGAGTTCGCGTTCTACTGCATGGCCTGCGACTACTATGCCGTGACCCATCGCGAGATGACGCGGCACGCGGCCACAGAGAAGCACAAGGTGAAGAGGCAGTCTTTCTTGAGCTCTTCGAACGTGGGGACGGGTTCTGCAGAGATGGCCCAAACCAGCACCGTTCCCGCGGAGCAGCGTCCAGAAAATTCTGAAGCATTTCAACTAACTTCACACCAACCACTGGAAATTCTTAAATGCAGAAACACTGCTGATTGTCCAATTTTAGATGAAAATACCAGTTTGGACATGTCTAAAGTACTCTGCGCCCCTGACACCATGGAAGTTGAGACTGAAGAAGGGTCTCATCTCAGTGACAGCCATTCCTTCTGTGACACCTTCCAGCAGCCCCTTGCCAAGGATAAAGTCAGGCAGCCCGAGGAAGCGGCGCCCCTTAATATTTCCTCCAGTGATGACTCCCCAAGTGGATTCCAGAATGAAAATTCGAGAAGCTCCGCTTTGACTCAGGAGACAGCAGAGACAAACCACGATAGGCCGAATGACATCGGCGACGCAGACGCGTGCGAGAGCGTGGGGGGACAGGCAGGAGGGCGTGCAGGCGAGGCCCTCAGCAAGCAGGGTGCGCCCGGGGCTCCTGCTGGAGCGCGTCCGGCCGCGAGCTCCGGCCCCGTCGTGGTGAGAGTGGCCAGAGGACAGCTCGGCCCGGATGGCGGGGGTCAGGGCGGAGCTGGCGGTGTGCAGAGTTCAGGGCGTTTGGAGGGTGCGCGGGAAGACCCCGCTCTGGAGAGCAAGGGAGTTGTCACGAATTCACAGCATGAAGCCGAAATTATCTTGGAAGAGGATGGTCTGGCTTCTGATAGCACAATTGAAGGTAACGACGTTTATGAAACTATCATCAGTATCGATGATAAAGGACAAGCCGTGTACACCTTTGGTCGGTTCGATTCTTCTATAATAAGAATCAAGAACCCGGAAGACGGTGAATCGATCGAGCAGTGCGAGGAGGGTCTGGTGACAGCAGGGGTGAGCGTCGCCGAGTCGCCCGGGAAGGACTGTGCTCAAGGCGTGAAGAAGAAGAAGTCGGAGGGCGGCTCTTGCGGCGAGTCCACTCGGATCCGCTGCGACGACTGCGGCTTCCTGGCGGACGGGTTGAGCGGCCTGAACGTGCACATCGCCATGAAGCACCCGACCAAGGAGAAGCACTTCCACTGCCTGCTGTGCGGCAAGTCCTTCTACACGGAGAGCAACCTGCACCAGCACCTGGCCAGCGCCGGCCACGTGAGGAACGAGCAGGCCAGCGTGGAGGAGCTCCCGGAGGGCGGCGCCACCTTCAAGTGCGTCAAGTGCACCGAGCCCTTCGACTCGGAGCAGAACTTATTCCTGCACATCAAGGGGCAGCACGAGGAGCTGCTGCGGGAGGTGAACAAGTACATCGTGGAGGACACCGAGCAGATCAACCGCGAGCGGGAGGAGAACCAGGGCAACGTGTGCAAGTACTGCGGGAAGCTGTGCCGCAGCAGCAACTCCATGGCCTTCCTGGCGCACATCCGCACGCACACAGGTACGTGGCCGCGGGCGCCCCGTGCTGGCGCGTACCTCTCCCGAGGCCCTTTGGCGGACTGCGTGACGCGGAGGAAGAGCCCAGTCCGCTGGGGCTGAATTCCTCTCCGAGCTCTTCAGATGTGTCTAAGTCCCGACTGTTTGGTTTTCCAGGAAATCTTGTTAAGTGGCTCTTTGGGTTTCAGAGGACATATGAAGTGGCTTTGAGGAATGGGATAATACAACTTTTCCTACAATTTTAGGGATTTAAAAATATTCATTGCCAGATAGTTTATATCCAGAAGTGTAGCTCCCAGCCGACAAGATTCCGCTTTCAAGGATCGAAATTAGTCAGCGCCTTTCAGAGTCAGCATGTCCTGGGGATTTGGTTTTCGCAGAGTTAGCACCTGATTTAGTTTCTGCGCTCTGTCACATATAGTGTTCCATTTTAGTGTTTAATTTTAGGTAGAAATTTTTTTTCAAAAACTTTTTTTTTGGTGGAAAATGCATAAGCCACTGTTCTAAATTTATGTAAAAATTCACTGCAGTGTTTCTATAAACCTGCCATACATTCTTTATTTTAAATAGACAGCTTTTCTAAATCATTGTGCTCTGCTTAGACAAGTTCTGTCTCCATGGTTGAATTTATGAGTGGATTTGAATAATAAATTCACATTTCAATGAACATATTTTCATTAAAACTGTAAGGTTTATTTTACTGTACTTTTAAATAATGGCTTATTATTAAAGCTATACTTTAAATTCATGCAGTTTTTGAAACTTTGTGCATCGTTACAAGGAGGAAGACAAAAGGGTGTGAAACATTATTAATAGTGTAGGGTGGTTAAAGATAGGTAAAAGTTCTTCACTGAAGAAAGTAACAGGGCAAGTGCATAAGACTAATCTACGTAAATAGAAACATTGCACCCCTGACCCCAGCTCTTCCCGATGCGATGCGGTAGGGAGCGTCCTGCCGTTGACGGGGAGGAAGCCCAAAGGCTTGTTTGCCGGCGACGTCAGCACCCCCGTTGGTGCTGTGTCGCAGCTCACTTTCTGAGGTGACGCGGTTTTAGAAATCGGGCTTGTTCGCATGCGCAGAAAATATATACTTTCTTAATATGCCCTCTTAAGGCAGACAAAACTGAATAAAAGTAAGAAGAAGATGCTAATGGAGCTCTTTTTAGAATTCTTTATGCAACTGTCTGGTCAAGACATGTTGCTTATAATTGATGTGTCCATTACTTGAATTCTCTTGTAATTATAGTCAATAAGTCTTGTAAATGTGTTAAAGCTCACTAAAAGCATACAAATTCAAGAACAGAGTAAGGCTAATAATTTAAAATAATCAATGTAGGCATTTCAGCACTTAATTTCCCTTGTGTGTTGATAGCTGATCATTCTTAATCCATTAAGATTTATTTAGTCGTTTACAATGCAAAATAGGTTTGCACTGGTCACTTGTGCCATTTGAAAATGCCCACCAGGTTAAGTGCAGAATGTAGTCCATTAGTCTTCCTTGACTATATGTATTAATTGCATTTAAAATCAAGTTAATGTGGATGTGAAAGTGAGGTAACTATCAATATGTGACAGAGTAACCCTACTTATATAAGTTACATCATTGATTGTAACATTTAGTAAAAGTTAGCATACTTTTTAACATTTCGTGTCGGGTGGGCTTATCAGCAAGTGCATTTTTCTTGTGCTCCAAAGTGCCGCAGGGAGAGCACCGTTCCCGAGGACACACGGCCCGTCTGCCCTTTCCATTCTGCAGGTCGCTTTTGGGGCGAAGTTACTCTCCAGGTTTTCACTCCAAGTTTTTTTCTTGGCGCATCTTAAAATGAATTGCTTTTCTGAGACTTTGCTTATGTCGATGAAATAGTAACGCAGGGCTGTTATTAATGGTCGACGGGAAAAGGGCTTACTCTTCCAATCCCTGTTTTCATATTTGGTGATTTACTATATGTTTTATGTAACCTTTCTTCCCATCGTAGCACGATAAAAGCAGCCCTGTAAGAAACAAATGAGTTTTGGTTATCAAGAGTTGTAGGAAAAAGGCCTCCCAGGGTTGCCCCGTGTGTTTGCTGGTGTGAAGCCATCGGCATGACCAGAAAGAGCAGCGTCTCCTTTCCTGTTGCAGAAAAAGCTGATCTTTCCCCCCTGCGTGACGCTGTGAGAGCTTCACCGTCATGCAACGTGGCAGGTGCCATCAGGCTAGAAGAGCGGAGCCCTTCATTTCACATTCAGGGCGCACTGGTCACTTGTGCCGTTCACAAACGTTCGCATGCGGGGAGATAGGGAGTCGTGTGACTTTGCCGACAAAGTCCCAAGGCAGGACTGGTCGCGTCCGGAACTTAGCACGTGACAGTGCAGACACCGAGCCAGCGTGCGGAGGGTCAGTCCGGAGAGGCTGTCTCGACGTGAGCGGAGCGCGCACCTGGTCTCCGTGCCCTGCGCGCAGCTGGCGCTCAGTGTTAGTCATTGAACGAATGCGTGCGTGAACGGACAGACGCATGAATGAATGAAGTGTTCAGTGTTGGATTGCAGGATTGAGGCTTTGGCCTAGAGGCATTAGGTGGCATGGCTTCTTTAAGGCCTAAAGTTTTATTAGAGGTTTTAAATGTTAACGTAACAGCCGATGGCGTGGAGGCCTTGGCCTCTCTGAGGGGAGGCCTGGCCCTTAAGTCCTTGAGTCCTGCTGCTGGTGGCTGAGGCACCAGGAGGCCCGAGAGCCTCTTTCCTTTCTCTCTTTCAAAAAACCTCAGAGACCATGTTAAAAAGAAAGATCCTGCCGCGGATGCTGTTCCAACGAATGGGACTCCTTTAAGTAATAGTGACAGTTTATAATGATCACAACACACCTGAAAGAAAGATGGATTTAGAAGTGTGTGGTTTTACAAAATTTGCCTTGCTAACACTTGCCTGGATTCATTTTGGGATGTGCATGGCAAGCTTAAAAATGGAAACATTACCAGTTAGGAAAAAAGGGACATATTTTTTTTCTTGTACAGAAAAGTATTACCTCCAGTCCCCCAGTATGTGAATTCTTATGGCACAGAAAGGAGATGTTAACACGATCTACTCTGAATACGAGATATGAAACACGGCCAGGGCCTCAGTGATTTCTGCGTGAAAGTAGTCCACAGAATAACTCATTTATGCGCCGTCAACACACTAGCAGTGGTCGGCAAAACCCGAGGAGCCCGCGTTTCTCTGAGGAACCGAGCACAGTAAATTGAAAACACTAAAGGTCCCTGTCTGGCCCCCAGTGGCCGTGTGCTCACACAGGAGGAACTCACCCCTGTGTCAGAGCAGTGTGAGCAAGAGGAAATCGTAAACCCGTGAGATATGGATTAAAAACCCTTTCACCAGTCTGTAATACACATGTTCCGGAGCTTTATCTTTGGAGTCCTGGTGTTATTGTTAATGAATAATTTCCTAATTACCTTATTATCTTTAATGCATTTTAATGTAAAGTACAGGTAAATTGGTTCTTCTCTCGTCTTTTCTAAGTCTCTTCATAGAGTTCTGTGTAGAGATGAAATGTTTCAAAGTAGTGATAGGCTTAGTTTTATCAGAATCATTTAAATAAACTGTAGTTCCTAATGTGATTGATAGAATGTGATTGCTGTAAGCTGCAATCTCAACCTGCTTTTGACATTTAAACATATAAAGCTGACTAGATATAACCATTCAGGTGCTAAATATATTTTACATCTACTTCTAACAGTAGAAATGGAAGTATTAAGAGATCTGGCCTCATTGTCATTGAACTGTGAAATATTCAACCTTGTCTGCCTGTACTTAGTACTGTTGACTTTTTTATTTCTGTTCGAAGATTAAAATTAAATGCTTCACTTTTTTTGTCAGCTTTTGGGAATTAAATTGAAATTTAAGACTCTAAAATTTTTTACTGAGTGCTTCAATTTCAACAAAGTATTCTTGGAGGATTTTTTTTCAAGGGCACTGCACAAAGGTTCATTGATCAAATATGATTTATTGCAATTTTTTTTATTCAAGCTCTTTTTGTATATTTAATAAAGTTCACATATTTCATATTCTGTCAAACCATATGAGAAGAGGTATTTCACCAAATAGGTGCTAAACATGATATGAAAATCTGGAAATATATTGTACTGATTTTAAACTGTGATTTTTATGATTTTGGCTTATTTGCAATGTAGTGGTTAGACAATCTGAAAATGGTGTGCATATATACATATTGCACCTTAAAAAGTATTGCTTCTCTTTAATATGGATACTGATTACTTGTTAGCAATTGTTCCAGTTACGATCTCTCTGTTACTGACACTAAGTTTGTCCACACTGAAATAATCGTTTTCTCAATGAATATGGATTAATCTCATTTCTTTATGAAAGAAAAACAAATGCTTTTTATGTTGAAATATTTGTTCTTGAAATCAGTAATAATCAAATGTCAGTACTTCTGGTTTGCAAAATCATCATAGATTTTTGACTATAAAATGAACATAAACACAGTTTATTTACTGTATATTATCACATCGTGTGCTATTAACATGGTGACGTAGTGAATCATTTGGGATGAGCGTCAGGAAAAAATATCTAAAATACCATTATTAATGTGAATACATTCAAAGCTGCAGTAACGAGAGGAAAGGAGGAGGTGGCCTCCAGGGTGTTTGTTTGATTATTATTAGGACAGGGCAAAAAACATCAGCTACTTCATTTGTGTTTCTGTTTTTAAAATGTCCCATTGTAAGTGTCGAGTGACTTTAAAGATATTTTTGTGAATCGTAAGGGAAATTTTAAACATTATTTAGCTCATCTCATCTACTTAGTACTCCTCAGCTGTTTCACTTTTGACTTTAAATCTTGGAAGTGTTATTGAGAGTCAGGAACCTTTACTGAAACATTAGCGTCTTCTTGGTGGAGTAATTATGGAATGCAGATCTTTTCAAGTTAGAAAGGAGTGCATGTATTCCATTTTGGGGCTAGAAATCTGTAATTCAATTAAAAGTGTGATGTAAGATTTGAGCCTCTTTTTAAACTATCAGTAACGTATTATTCAAATTCAAATTCTGTTTTGTGTTAAATTTACTTAGGATCAAAACCATTCAAGTGCAAGATATGCCATTTTGCAACAGCTCAGCTCGGCGACGCCAGAAACCACGTGAAAAGGCACCTTGGGATGCGGGAGTACAAGTGTCACGTCTGTGGGTGAGTGGATGGACGCCGGCCGGGCCGCGCGCCCGGGAGCGTGTGCAGGGTGGCCATTGTTTCAGCATGCAGAGCTGAGATGAGGAAGAGTGGCTAGAATTATGCAGGCGCACCCGCCTTCCCATTGTTATGGTAAATTCCTTAAACACAGTTATGACATTCTTCTCCCACTTCTCATCCTGTGCTGAAGATGAGCAATTTTATGGGCTACAAGGTCAATTTGAACCTGTAATCTGTAAATTGACTAAATTATAGGATGTTCATTCACATTGCCAGAGAGAACTGTAAATTCCACTTAAAGACATAAAAAAATACATAATATAGGTTTAGGAGTGTATATGTATGTTTTTTACTTTTGCTATGCTGCTTTAAATTTAATCACATCGGCGACTCTTTGGATCCATTGGGCATATTCTATAAGGAAAAAAAGCAGAAAAAGATTTAATTTTAAACAACTGGTTACTGATTATTGCAGGGATGAAGCTTTAAAAAAAACTGTATAAAGTATGGTTTTGTGTAACTTCATTTCAAAGCTCATTGTTTTCCTTTTTTAGTTAATGGCTCTTTCCTCTAAGGAATCATTCACAATGCTTAATTGTCACTCAGATGTGTTGCATTTAATAGGAAGCACTGAGATGCCTTAATGCAAAACTAATTAATTTAGCAGAAATGTTTAAAATGTTTTAAAATGCGATGACATCTATGGTATATCATAGGACACTCAGAGCTGGATTTTAATACCCTACTTCTGATTAAAAATATATTTTAATGTTATTATGCTATAGAAATTAACTAATAAGTGCATCATATGAAAACACTTGATGTGAAACCTGAGAAACCTGCAATTCTAATGACTAGATTTGACTAATTCACAAAATCCTACAGGTTCAGTTAAACTATGCACTGTGCTCATGGTATATTCTATTTATTTATTTTTTATTGGAAGGGTCTTCTGGTTGGCACTCCTGTGTAAATATAAACATCTTTTAAGTCAAAAACAGCTTCTGTGTTTTGTTGGACAGTACACTTCATCACAAGATGCAGATGCATTTTTTGACCCTTAAGATAGTTTAACAAATAACTTTGCAAGCGGTTTTATTAACCATGGTCTGTGATTTATTCATTGGCAGAATTGATGGTTCAGTGACTTGCAGCTAAAGTAAATGAAGATGAACCTTTGCCCTAAAGCCCCCTCAAGACCAGTGGGAGAATGAGTTTTGCTGCTCCTGATTTTAGCTGTGAGGGTCGAGTGCCAAATGGTTCATTTTAATTGCTCTGGGTCTTGGAATCTAAAAAGATATCTCATTTATTGTTTTTACTGTATGAGTTATAGGAAAGAGGAAGGCCCTGACTCCAATGAAAATTTGCTCTTAGATGGCAATAAGCAGTTTCTTCCTCATTTCTGCAAAATAAGTAGACACGTTCTGTTATTAGAAATCTAATTCCATTCATTTTTATTAGGGTCACTGAGACCCTGGAAAGGGAAGAAGAAACGTTTTCTGAGAACAGTTTCTGACGAAGTGTCACACCAAAACCAGCACGTGACCGATTGGCTTTGATTGTGTACTGAGAACAATGCACACTTTGCTTAGCTCAGTGCTTACCACATATAACTCAAGTGTTACACTAGTGGTTTACAGATTCAATTCCCAAGATAGAGAGTTATAAATACATATAGGTATGTTGAATTTTATGCTGCCGTCATAGAGGTCTTATAGATAGATATGCGTGTGCACAGAAAAAGCAATCTAGATTCTAAAATCTCTTAGAATTATGGCAGTTACTGAATTTTATTTGACTATGAAATGATAGATCTCTTAATTTTTAAGTGAAATTTAAAAGTTATGTAACAATTTTTAGAGTAGGTATTTTCACAGCGTGCCTAAAAGTTCTGCGAAACTGTAGCCACTGAAAAGAGCCCATTGATTTACGTAGCTGAAACAGAACAATGGTGAGCTAGATCCCCTTTAATGGTAAAGTATGATAGTCTGTTCATGTGTTTCAAAGCAGTAGGGCCGTGTGTAGGTTAAAAATGAGAGCGAAAAACATTAAAAAGTGTTAACAATTGGCTCTCGGATTAGTGGCGGTAGAGAGCACGGTGCAGTAACATCCGACAGTGTCAATTCATTATCATCGATGGCCAAATAATCTTGGAAATGCTCAGTGGACCTATTAGTTCCTGCACATAAGCAGCTCCTGCTGCATTTCTGCATTAGCTTTAATTGCTATAAATTTTACCTTTTAAAAAATCGTGCTTTGAAAGGTGAAGTGGTCTTTCAGGAACATTAACTCTGTAATGTCACAAACAGAGGGCCTTGCACCCTGCCTCTTTCCCGCAGTAGTCACTCTCTCAGTCTCCGTCTCTGGACCTTTATTAATAACCTCTTCATTGTTTGAGTTGTGAGAAATGAACTGTTTTTCAAATGGTTCTGATCGAGTGATAATGTATGAAAATAGTGGGGCAGGCGCATTTTAAAAATGAAATTATCACAATGTTTTATTATTTTAGTAACCTCTTGGTTTTCTTGGAAAAAAACTTAATATTTTATGATGAAATTGATGGAAGTAACAAACAGTGCATTTTGTTGAACTGAGCTCAGTGTTAATGTTTCGGATTACTTGTAATCATTTGACTTTTTCATATGTTTGTATGTCTTTATAGAGAAGACTGTAGATACTAATCAAATATATAGCTTACATTTCTTTCTAAGGCTTAGCTTACTCCTTTAACAAAAACTGCCTTTTGCACCTCCAGTTCAGCCGTTTGGACCTACACTGGTTTTCTTTGACGCCTTAAGCGGAATTCTAAGATATCTCCCCACTCCCCCTGCCTGTTGGCACATCTGAGCTATAGTATATCCTGCTTTCAAGTTAGTTTGACAGGAGAAGTTGAATGTATTAGATATTTGATTTCTGTTAGGTAGCTAGGATTCAGAATTCAGGATGTAAGTTTTGAATACCCATGATTTACATGCTCATGTCACAGAAATCTCAAAAATGTATTGTTTTACGCTTCCTGCTTTAAGAACATGTTATAGATGACTTTATTGAAAAGCTTTTTATTTTACTTTCACTTTCAGGAGGAGCAGTTTTTGGCTAGTATGGTTTCTTAATGTTTTTCTCCCTAGTACGATCTCAAGGAATTGCTTAGAATATAGGTGTTTTTTACATATACTTGATGGTGAGTTAGCATGAAAATGTGCTATGAGTCTGACACAGGACTTGGGGGCGGGGGAGAGAACGAGTAATCAAAAGCATTCCTCTACAGAAGTTAATAATTTTGTTGGGAACATATGTTTAAAAACAGGTAAAACAGATATTTTTACGAAATCCATGATCTCTGCCTTTATTTTTTTCAGTAGTCAAGAACTTGCAGATCTCAGTGGCTTAAAAAAGACATCATAGACGCCATGTTTTGTTGAACGCATTTACATTTATTTAATGCAATGCTCTCTGTGTGCATATGCAACGCTGTCAGTAATAAGTAGTGCTTACGCAGAGCTGTGGTTCGGTGGGCACGCCTTGGTTGGCGTTCGTTTCGTTTGCTGATCTCTGTAGCTCCATGAGATGATCTCATGTTTATTATCCCCATTGCACAGATGGTGAACCTAAGATTAAACGTGTTTGCTGATGGACTTAAACTCTGCAGTAGTAATGGTAGACCAGTTTCCTTCCTGTTAACTGTTCCTTTTCTTTATCTCTCTGCTTTTTGTAATATTTGTTCTTTTGCTTACTGCCTTTCATTTGCATTTATTTCTTTTTTCTCTAGGTTGTTTTCACTAGCAATATCTAACTTATCTCCTTCCGGCCCTCAGACACTTGTTCTCTGCTTTTGCTTAGATTTACGTTCTTTTAAGGAATTGCTTGTACCGTGTTTTACTTTAAATTCTGGTATCCAGTCTCTTATTTGTATTATTTTCTGTGTCACTTTTTCCCTATTGTAGTGTTTTAAGTAATTTTATTATTTCTCCCTCTTGTTCTTTATGTGTTGATAATTTATTGCACTTGAGTGATTACAAATGGAATATGTTGACATACTAGAAGTAAGTGCCTAAAAAAATGAAGATTTTATTATCTTTTCATTAGGATGAGGGGGTAAAATTGATCAACTTAGGTTATTGTTTTTGTTTTTCATTACTAGTTAAAAAAATAGAGTTAGTACAAACCTGTGATTTCAGTAAACCCAGGGATAGCTAACTTTTGTATGCCATTATTCACAAAGACCCCGGTATGCATGATTTAGGGGTCACGTTATTTTCTGGACTGATTTTTCTATGTCTAGTTTTGAATTCTGTGTATAGAGTTGAGTAGTTGAGTACAACTTACCTAATCAAGAGGGAATAAAGATATTTCTTAAATCTGTCGCCTCTGGGTGCATGAAAAGATTCTAGACGTTTTCTGTTGTGTATTAATGTGCTCATGAACTGTTTATTCTTAGTTGGATTAAGAAACCTTAAAAAAAAGAAAGTTACTAATGCAGTAAAAACTCTTCTTTTTTTTTTTTTGCATGTGTGGCAATACCTAGTTTTTGTGCATTAGAAGGGATCTCTATGTAGATGATTATAATGTCACTTTCTGACCTTTGTAGCTTGAATAATTGTAAATCATTGCTTCATAACGTGTCAGAGAATGTCTGTACTAGGCAATTAAATGGCAGAATATAATAGACCAAATTATTGCCTGTCATGTTTTCAACAACACAGTTAGTATTTGAGTTACACTTAATCATTACGTGCATTAGCAACTTCATTGGAATCCAGCTTCAGGCTGAGCATGAAATACATTACATTATTTAAACCTCTAATGGTACAAGTCATTTATTTGTGTTGAAGTGTACAACATGCAGAGTTTCATAAAGCAAGGAACACTTGAGAGCTTAATTTATCCAAATCAAAGTCTAAATGCAGATAAACACAAGTGGCAAAAATTAGTAATTTTTATAGGCTGGAAATATTTAAAAATACATGGTTGTGGGTAATTGTAGGCAGCAGGAATAAATTAAAATCACTATTTTTAGTCTGCTCTGAGAACTAAAGCTGTGTATACCTAAATCATTAAAAGCAACATGGAATTGCATTTTTAGCCGAACAATTAATTACACCCATCATATCTACAGATGTAGCCAAGTAAAATAAGTATTTGGTTCTTGGTTCAGCTGGTTGTTTTGGTCAAAGAGACATAGATAGCAAAAGTTTATTTTATATTGTGCATGAATTATGCCTATAACGTTGTAAAATGCAGCATCTCTCATTTTGGTAAACACTCTTACTATAATGGGTGTATTACATATTTTATCTATATAATATTTTAATGCTTTTGGTTTAATGATATATTTTTGTCTTTAGTTTGAAAATTTAGAAATGCCACATGATAATTTCTGTCAATGAGAAATGCAAGATTAACCAAACTAACAAATTATTAGTTTATCCTCTGATCTTAAAGTCCTTGAAATATGATTTAAATAGCAAATGGGTGTTTTATACTTTTTATATACAAATAACTTTGTAATTTGGAAATCTAAGAGATATTCTAGTTATAATATATAAATAAAAAACACTCTTTCTCACGTGTGATGAAGGGTGTTTTCCAAGGGAACCGTTCTGTGAATCTGGGAGCGACTTGGGGGCACAGTTAGGTCGGTGGAGGAGCAGGAGAAAGGGGCGCCAGGCGCTCCTGCTGGCGGGGGGAGACACGGCCCTCACCCCCGCACCCTGTTCTGCTTTTCTGTGGGAGCGTGTCTTTGAATTTTTGCCACACGAGAGTCAGGTTATAGACTTTGCCCGAGACAGAAAGTGTGATCGGCCTATCACGGAACAGGAGTAAAATACATGTTGTCACTTCTTGGTGTCATAGTTGAAAACATTGGCCCTTTTCCATTGAAAAAGTCGTGTATCAGTGACTTAGGTCACTTTCGCTTAATTTTTATTTAAAGTGTTTTTGTGGTGACTTTAAAACCCTATTGCGGAATCTCTGGACCCTTCGGCCCTCCTGGCCCCTGCAGTGGCGTCCGGCGGGCACCGGTTCCCTTCGCCGCTTCCCTGCTGTTTCGATCGCTGGCCTGTCTTCTCCCCGGTCCTCCTGCGCTGTTTCTGGAGGGTTTTGCCCGCTGGTACCGAGGCAGAGTGAGAGGCGGTGCCGGCACTGTGGACGTGAGGGGAGCATCCCCCCGCCGCACGCGTCCCTTCCCTTCCTGTCGGGCAGGTTCCCGAGCGTCCCCGCCTCGTGCGGGCCCAGTGACGGGCGGTGCCAGGCCCCCCCCCCCCCCCCCCCCCCGGGCGCCCGCGCCACGCGGGGGAGACGGCCTCCCAGGGAGGTGCGCGGCGGCGGTGTTCGCGTTGGGCCTCGCGGCACGAGGACGCGGGGCTCGCGGGGGGACCGGAGCGCGGGCGCTGCGGGGCGCGGACCGCGCGGCCTCTGAGCGCCTCTGCGAGAGGCGCCGGGCAGACACGGCCGGCGGGGCGACGCGGGGGACGTTCGCAACGGCTCCGAGACGTTTCTGGGGGCGCGTCGGCATATGCCGGTGCGGTTCGTCTTCGGGGCTCAAGGGATGAAGACAGCGCCCGCCTCGGATGGGCGCGAGAAGCCAGGCAACGAAGTGTCGGGTCGGCCCGGCGCAGAGGTCGCATGGGCCGGGTGGCTCTGCCCCGGAGGAGAGCGGGGCCGGGCGATGAGCGGGCAGTCCGGGCCGGGCCGTCGGGGCTGCCGAGGGGACGCTGCGAGGCAGGGGCACGGCCCCCCC